>NC_042617.1:125157537-126475871 GCF_901001135.1 Rhinatrema bivittatum
CTCGATGCCATGTTGGGCGCAGAATTTCCTCTGCTCCTTTCAGGGTTTTTTCGCACACAGGAAGTCCCGCTTATATTAACATAAGTCCAAATGGGTACAGCCATCTGTATCTCACATTTTCTGCTCTCAAAGTATCAGTCATGGTTTTCATCGCCGGACGTTTTTGCAATGTAACTGCCGAGAGATCATTAAATATTGGATCTCTGACCCCCTCCACACAATACGCCCAAGTATGCGCGCCTTATTCATTATTAATTCCTTTATTGGGAAGTTATGAAGACATGCGACTTTGATGGGCTTACCCAGTGCCCTATGAGCTCTGTCAATAGTAATTGGCTGCCCATACGGTTTCGGAGACTCTCTGCTTAATACTGACTTGCATAAGTCCTGCACCAGTCCCACATAATCTGTGGTTTCCTCTTTTTCTGGTATACTCTGATGCGAATATTGCATCTCCTTTGTTGATTTTCCAAATCCTCTATTTTATTAATCAGTTCATCCGTGGCTTGTTGAATGGCCTGGATATCTTTGGTGTGTTGCGTGATGGTTGCGGCCTGTTCATCTGTGCTTTGTTCCACCACGTGCATTCTCTCACCCAGTTCTTCCACCTCAATACGTAAGGCTCCCATATTTTCTTTTATTTCTAACTTTAAGGTCTGTTATTATTTCATTCTTTGTATCTTGGAGCCAAGTTTGGAGCTCTTGTCTGGTTGGGCTGGGGCTCGCCGTGCATCGTGGGTCTGAGGCTCTGCCTCCGGTGTCCGACCCCGACACCATGTTGTCTTCTTCCTCCGGAGTGGCAGGCTCTGAGCCGCGTTGTTCCCGTGATAAGAAAATTCAGACAGATCTATTGTTCGTCGCCGTGCAGCCATCCATTTCACTCTTGCAGCGACCCAATTTAAGATTCTTCAGCGGGCGATTTCACTAATTGTTCGCTTTTGTACCCCTCAGCTACACGGAGCCGAGAGCTTAAGCTGCCATTCGCGAGGGATGACGTCACTTCCTCCATACCACAGATTTTAAAGTTGCAAAGGTCAAGAACAATTTAGTTGCCTGCCAAGGCATAAACGCCCATAAGCTGTCAGAGAAACTGAATTAATGTGGCTTTCCATTAACCAACCAGAGTCCAGTCTAACACCTAAAGATTTCACTTCATCAGTAAACTTCAGATTGTGACCATCTATAGAAATCAGGGTTTTCTCCAGTTTTCTTTCTATTTGTAAGATCTCTGTTTTTATCAAGTTCAGAACCAAAAGGTTTTTCTTAGCCAAGAGCGGACAGTCAACATACAATTTTCTAGATGGGAGATCAAAATGGCTGCATCCTGATCCATTGGGACAACAATTTAAACATAGTCTGCATAAATGAAAGGTAAAATTCCAAACGAACGAATAATACCACCCAATGGTGATAAAAAGATATTAAATAATAACAGGGAAAGGGAGGACCTTTGGGGGATCCAATGGGTGGAAGGGTCTATTTCAGAAAAGCATCCTTAAAAGATACTCTGTATGACCATAGGGGTCATTTTCCAAGGAGTTACCACAGGAGATAATTCCGCAAATCGCGCTAACAGCCGTTAACGCGATTTTGCGAATGCAAATTTTTAATTTTGTATTCAGGGGGGCGGAGCATATATAAAGTAGGAAAGAGTTTATCGTGTGCCGTGAAACAGCTGCAGTGTTAGCACGGCCCTTAGCTACACCTCTTTCATTTGCGGTACGTTGTGCAATAGTGGCCGGTAAAGGTTTATCACAGTTCACGATGTGTCTGGACAGCCTGTTTCAGGAGAGAGGGAGAGGGAGAGAGAGAGAGAGAGAGAGACTTGCTATAGTGTCTCTTCCCTAGACAGGTATTTGTATCCCTATGAGAGGCTCACCTAGTAATCGAGGTGGGATTAGGTATGAGTGTAGGGGTGGGGGCCGCTTTCACATTCAACATGAGATGTACGAACAGAACAGTGGTCTCTTGTGAAGATTTGAGTGAGTTTCCTCACTCCGAAGGCCATCAAATCTTCACAAGAGACCACTGTTCTGTTCGTACGTCTCATGTGAATGTGAAAGCGGCCCCCAACCCCTACAATCATACCTAATCCCCACCTCGAGTTACTAGGTGAGCCTCTCATAGGGATACAAATACCTGTCTAGGGAAGAGACACTATAGCAAGTCTCTCTCTCTCTCTCTCTCTCTCTCTCTCTCTCTCTCTCTCTCTCTCTCTCTCACAGCCTGCAGCATACTGAAACAGGCTGTCTGGAAACATCATGAACCGTGATATATACTCACAATGTAGCCCAACTTGCACTAAGAGCATGTTTGCATAGTTGTTATCGCAGTTTGTGATACACATGCTTATTAGCATAAGGTAACACCCCTTTTTTGCGATACCATATGCGATATTGGAAAATGAGGCCCCTATTTTGCAAAAAAACTGGAACCCCCATTTTTAAAACTCTCCTACTTAATCCCAAAAGGGGTATTAAGTGGGAGAAATCAAAATATCAAGTCAACCAGGTCAAAAGCACTAGACAAATCAAGAACTCTAAGGCAAAGCATCCCTTATCCAGATTGGTAAGACAGAATCTACATCATCTATTATTGTCTCCGTTCTACATCCCCTTCTAAATCCTGCTTGAGCGGGGTCTAATTTGCAGGTTTCTCTCTATATAAGTCAGTAATGTAAGTAATGACAACCTTCTCTAATACATTAGAAACAAAGAAAGGTTAGCTATAGATCTGTAGTTAGCACCAAATCTGGCGGTCAGCATCTTCATTCTTTAAAATTGGTACAATCGCTGCTCTTTTCAAGCGCTCAGGGACCTCCCCCCAACAGAAAGAGGTTCTGAGGGCCAATCAAAAAATGATGGCCATGGGCCTAAAAGCTGGATTAGAACTTTTGTTAACTGTTTTTCACAATAAATTGGTATCTTGACCATTAAAACAAATGCAATTACCATTTGGTTCTTTTCTAGTCCTGGAGAAACAAATCAGTAAACTGAGATTAAAACAGTCTCAGTTACTGTGAGCTCAACAAAAGCTACTCTATCTCCAGGAAAGTAATCAGCTGGTTCAATACCAGTTCTCAATTACTTTCCCCACTGAAGGGAAAACGTGAAACGGGTGATAATTGACTGGATCCAGCATGATGTTGAGAGCTATTCAATCCCTTCCAGACAGGGCGTACTATTGCTCTCTTAAATTGATCAGGAAAATGTGCCTTCAAAGAAAGTTCACTAATTTTGATAAAACCTCAACAAATGATTCTCTAAGGATATAAAATAACCAAAAAGGACAAGCATTCCATTGGACTATGAGACATCTTTAAGCCCATCATCACTGCTTCAACACCAGTAGTAGCTACAGATTCAGAGGAGGTTCAATTAATAGAACCTAGTAATGCTAACAAATCCAATTACATTTTCTTCTGACTGAATTCAGCTGTCCTTATTTTATAATAGATAATTCTACAGACTGATTCCCTTCAAATTCCAACATAAAAACATAACAAATATTAGTTGTTTTAGTCAAGGAGCAGAAAGCGTGAATGCTTGGCTCTAGACAACATAACTGGTTAGTCCACCCTAAACCAAACTTGTGGTAAGTCCGCTGCGTAGAAGTTTTAGTGTAATAGGTTCTGTCCTTGAATGCCGGCTGAAACAGACTCTCAATATGACATTTAAGCATCTCTTCGGCTATACAAGACCATTTAAAAAAAGAGATCTTCAAAAATGAATATTGATGTGCTTTTTCTGTAGGCTGATGTCATCATACCACAACCTCATCAGACAGTGATTATCCTATTGTCTGAAGACTTCTGGAATTTCATTCTCCATTTTCCCAGGAGGTCCTGAGTATATAAACAAATTTAAACTAGAAGAATTTTAGCACCAGGCACCTTAATCAAATCATTTTACCTCACTTGTGCCTGAATTTACTTTTCTGTAATAGGGTAACATTATTGCTCCTGCTCAGCATTCACTGCTATAGAAGGAAATGCTCAAGGGCATGCAAAGTGTCATAAAATGTACCCCAAAAGTAGCCGCACTATGAATAAAACATATGTTGGGAATCTCTTTGTATGAAGTTGATGCTATACATAAAATTAGGACGCCTATAATGTTTGGGCCAAATTTTTAAATTAATTCTTATTTTGCATAGTAACAGTGAACTACAGACTGGTTAGATGGAAAGTGTCTTGAAGATTGAACCCATAGGGCCCATATAAAATGCTTGGATAATGCATGGTAAACCCTTTTCAAGATGCAATATGGCTCATAGTTGTTCAGATTATTAAGAGGATTTGCTGTGGGGAAATCCTTTAATATATCTGATAGGTAAACATCAGTGCTCTACTAGTAAAAAGCATTATTTGCACAGATTCTTCTACTCCTGAATATGACTCTCTATGTAACACCCAACAAAAACATCGAGGTCAATATTCAATAAGCTGGAGAGTGGGCCAGTTATCTGGTTGAAACTCGATGAATAACCTGTCCTGGATATTCACAAGGAAAAAAGTCCCACTGAATATCTACAATTAATGTTGTCCGGCTACCTTTAGCCAGATAACTTTTAAACGTAACCAGCTATGGGGGTCATTTACTAAGCATTTTTCCCATTGACCCAGAATGGGAGAAAACCTTTAGTAAATACACCCCAATAGTTTAATATAGCCAGTTAGGTTAAAAGTTATCTGGCTGCATGTGGCCAAATAACTTTCATCTTATCTGGCTAGAGATTTAAAAAAAAAAAAAAAAAAAAAAAAAGTCCTGCATGGGCTTGTGCTCCAATTCCCCAACCACTAGCCAAAATATTCCCAATTTGCCCTGCTGTTCTAGCAACGTTGGAAGCTGTGGGGAATGCGGTACGGAACAGATTGGCCTTTACTAAAATACTGGATGAGCAGGAGGGTTAGAATTTGGGGTGAGGGGGAAGGGAGGGAGATGAGGAGGGTACCAGATTATTAATTTTTGCATAACTGGGAGTGGGCGGGAGGAAAGGGAAGGCTGGCACTGATCGGACTCAGGGCCAGTGGATTATGCTCCCCTGCCAGCAGATGGAGATGGAGCAAGCTGACGTCATAGTATATATATAACCCTGCAGTGACCCCAGCCTGCCAGTATTCTTTTCAAAAGCAACTGTGGACAGACTAGCAAAAACCTTGATTAAAAACAGATAACCATTTCAATACTCAGTCAACAGCAACACTAAGCTCAGACAAGAGAGTACTAATACTAGTCTAGGGATGGATTAACCACTTACCAGTAATTCCTGTAACATGTAGCCACTGAGGAGGACCATAATACAACAATTCGGCAGCCAAGGGAGGGAAGCTAAATTCATCTGACTGTCCTAAAGAAAAGGAAATTATCAGGTAGTAGTAGTAATTTCTCATTTCTTAGCGTCCAGTTCAGATAAATCCAAAACAAGAGGGATGTACCCAAGCTACTCCCAAATAGGGTGGGAGGCTGCCTCCGGTCCCAGTCAAAACTGCATGCCATTTTCAGTTTCGAGTCCTGCCCTTTGGTCCTGGCCACTGCTTCCAGGACCTTTTCCAAAGTAATGGTAGTAGTTGCGGCAGAGTTAGAAAGGATGGGATCCTATTACACCCGTAATTTGATTGACTGGCTGATTCAAGTCAAGTCACTGGAAGAGAGCTGCCCTGGTGACTCACAAGGTGATTTCCCCTGTTGCAGGAACTCGGTTGGGTGGTGAACATAGGCAAGAAAAGTCTTCAGCTCGCTCAGTTGTTGGAATACCCTCGGGGTCGGTTCAGTACGAAGCAGGGCAAAGATTTTCCTTCTGGAAGCTCGAATTCAGAAGTTGCTTGGCACAGCTTCGTCTCTTGATGAGCATTCTGCTTCTGACCGTATGATCCTACCTGCAAGTACTGGCATCCCAGAACTGTGAACCTCAGAAAGCGTTGATGTTCTAGTCGGATGGGAATGTGAAGATATGCCTCGGAGAGGTCCAGAGAGATCAGAAATTCCCTGACTACACAGCCATTATCACCGAGCGTAAGGTTTCCATGGCAAAAATGTTTCACTCGCAGATGACAATTGACACCTTTGAGATTCAGGATTGGGACGAAAGAAGCGCTCTTCTTGGGCACCAATGAAATAAATGGAATATTGCCCCATATTTTTTGAGACGTAGGCACTGGAAACACAGCTCTCAAACTGAGGAGCCTTTACTAAGTACCCTCCACTGCCTTGCCTTCTTCTGCGGGGAGTGGCAGGGAGACTCCAGGAACACGTCCCGAGGACACTGTGAAACTCCATTGCATATCCTTCTCTTATTACCTCCAGGACCCAGTGATACGATGTAATTTCAACCCACCTCTGATAAAAGAGAGAGAGAGAGGCGTCCCCTATCTCCTGTTCCCAGAGGTGGGTCAGCAAACCTTCATTCGGAGGCTCAGGAGGCTCCACTACCTGAGTCTGCACACCCTTCTGGGTTGTCCTGGGATGAAGGACTGAGACCTACCGAAGGGTCAAGTCCTCTGAAGGTCGCACATCTATAGGAATCGAAAATGCTTGTATCCTCTGGCACGACCTCTCATGGTAAAGGAGCGTGGCAGCTGCTTCTTATTCTCCAGCAAATGAGGAACTTGTGATTCGCCCCAATTACTAGCCAGTTTCTCCAACTTGCTCCCAAATAAAAGCGAGCCTTTAAAGGGCAATTTGGTGAGGTTAGCCTTGGAGGCTGCATCAGCCAACCAATTTCTCAGCCATAACTGATGCCTGGCTGCTATTACTGAAGCCATCCCTCTGGCTGAAGTGCGGATCAAATCACAGCCCACATCTGCCAAGAAGTCAGCAGCTGGTTCCATAACAGCCGTAGAGTTCACCCCAGAGTCACTGACCTCCTGGGAGAGAAGCAAACAAGAACAAGCCACCAAGGAACAACAAGAAGCGATCTGCAAGGTCATTGCCACTGCTTCAAATGCTTGCTTAAGGATAGTCTCAATCCTTCTATCATGATCATCCTTCAAGGCTGCTGCTCCTTCCATGGGAACAGTGGTCCATTTGGAGACTGCACACATAAGTGCAATCCACTTTCAGAAAAAGTAAACACTCTCTTACCCACTGGATCCAAGGGGTACAGGCCTTCCAAAAACCGACCCCCTTTGAAACTAGCCTCTGGGATGCCCCACTCAAGATGAATCAATTCTTGAATAGCCTCCATCACAGGGAAAAAACAAGAGGCTTTATGCAAGGAAACCCAAAATGGGATTTCTCTTTGGCTCAAACCACAGAATCTGACCTAGGAACCCAGAGCATTTCAAGGTCTGTGAAATCAGAGCTGTTAGGTCATCTCTATGAAAGAACCATAGCATAGTCCTGTACTGTTCTAACCCTGGAGGATTCTCACCGTCCTCAAGAGAGCAGGATTGGAGACATCATCCGTGCCATCCGGATCTCTATCAGGCAGTCCCACTGCCGCTCTGAGAGTACTCTGGCGCTTAACAGTAGGTCCAGGCAAGATTCTCACCTGCAACTTTGCCCCTGGAGCATGGGACAGGGCTGATGACTGCGCCTGCAGAAAAGATTGCAATCCCTGGAAAAATTCTACCCATGAAAATGTAGAAGTATCCAGACCAGGAGGTACCTGAGGTGTATTCACAGAGATATCTTCCTCTGCTGAAAGAACCAGTTACGGGAGTTCTAAATTCAGGCACCCCACCTTAAATGTCTTTACCCAGGCCTAGATCCGGCTGGGAAGAACCAGGAAGATAATTCTCCTTGAGCCTCCAAACAGCGCTGGCACAAGTCAGCGGGCACTCCTGGCTGAGATGCCCGAATATGACAGGCAGTACAAAGAGAACAGTGCTTAGGTTTCTTAAATATAGGCGCCATTAGGTTGCTGGCTAAAAACCCAGCAACTGGACCAAGGCACTCATCTGAGGGACCACAGAAATCACCTCAGGAATTCTCAACTGGGGGAGGGACCTTTTTGATATCACCATAGGAGAACAGATAGAATTTATTTTCCTCATTTCTCCTTTTTCAAATCGAAGCAATCCCCAGCAGGGAGATGCACCACCCGCTGGAGACGGAGAATACTGGCAGGCTGATATCACTGCAGGGGTATATATACTGTCACGTCAGTTTGCTCATCATCTGCTGGTAGAGGTGCATAACCACTTGTTCTGGATTCATCTGACTGGACGCTAAGAAACTTGCCATCTCACCGGATAACTGTGAGTTATCTGGTTAAACGGCTTTGAATATTGGCCCCCTCTATCTCAGAATATCTTTCTGTGCCCCATTCAGTTTGCTCCAAGAAAAGAAACATTAATTAAAAGTGTTACATAATATCCATTAGTTGTTTTACTTAATATCAGACTGAAAAGAAAGAAATATTTTATAACTTACCAGTTGTAGACTGAAGTTTTTTAGTAAAAGGAACTGTGAAGAATAAAAGAAAACATGACAAAGTGGAAAAGTAAACTCAGGACTAAAGTAAAGCATTACTTCAAAGGTGGTTGCACAGAACATCCTCAGGGGAAAGCAAAGAACAAAATCTGTTTCTAAAGTCAATGCAGTGTGAGCAAAGCACAGAAGGTTCTTAATCATGGGAAAGAAAGGGTCAAGCCAAAGATTATAGTAGGATCTATCCACCTTGTAACACTCATTTATTTATGAATGTTTTACCTGTAACCCGTTATGAACTAGTGATTCTCACATGGAATGACGGTGAATAAAACATTTAAATAAATAAATAAATAAAACAAATCTACGTTACTGCAGGGCACAGGAAAATTGGGCACACTAGATAGGACCTCTTTATCTGCTGCCAGTTTCTATAGACAATTTAATATTCTATAAGGGTGACATCAAGAACTGGAATTAGAATAGCATGGAGATTTATTGCAAAGTAGGGATCATAACTTTTAAAGCTTATTTGCCCATAAATATGGGGGAGGGGGGAGGAGATAAGTCGATACTGTGCACATTTTAGTCATCAGTTCATCATACATGAAAACTTTCTGACACTTCTTTGTAACCAAATGTAGACTGGAGAGTGCCAACTGCTGATAGGGACCTTCACGTTCAGTTTCAAATTGCCTGAGAATTTATCATACGAACAAAAATGGGAACAAATCAGTGGGAATAAAAGGACCGTTTTGGTTTTTTTTGCTATTGATTTTTCTCTCATTCTTGCTCATTATAATAAACCCCGATAAATTCCTAGGAAAAACAAAATAAAAACTGAAACAAAGGTCCCTATGGATCAAGTAGAAGTAGGGAATACTGGAATCCAGTTGATTAGCTTGCTCATGGTGAAGCGACACTGGACCCAGAATTGACAAAAGGAAACAGCATCATTGCAGTGATTAATGTAAACCGTGGATCCGAACCAAAATAGGCTTCAGAAGGTCTGTCTAAGAAAATGAATTATTGTATTAGGGAAGGCTTATCTGGCATAGGAGATGTAAGAGGTACAGAGGAGCTAAAGATAGCAATTCAAAGGAGTAACTGAAATGACAACAAATCTGTGTTAAGCATATTAGCAAGGGGAAGAGCATGAATGGATCACTAAAGCAGGAGAAAAAGCACCAGCAAAAAAAAAATAGCATTCAGGAAATACAGACAGACACAGAAAGAGAATGACAGGCAAAATTACCAGGAGAAACAAAGGGATGAAGGAAGGGCAAGTAGACAGCAAAGGCACAAACAGAAGAGTATATAAGACTTTCTTTAGATATATAACTAAAAAGAGGATAATTTTCAACAGTGTAGGTAAGTCAGTACATACATTTATAAGTATGAGCACACAGATATGTATTTTATAAACTGTGTGGCATGAGCTGCAGAGTTTATAAAATACCGCATATCTCTGCTGGAAAGTATGCCTGCGGGTTGTTTTTATGCAGGGAGCTGCATACTTTCCATATCTATTTTATAAAACTACATACACATATTTTACATGCAAAATAGCTGTGACATGTAAACAGATTTCATAAAGTATGAATGTACTCTGCTTAAGAAAAAAAAAACTTACTTCTGTGCGCATTTCTAATCACCAGTTTGCCGACTCCTCAGCCAGTTCACCTAGATCCCCCAACACTTAACTCAGACCTCCCACCCGGAAACTGCAGACAAAAGACAAGTGTGATTTCCACAGCTCAACTAGCGGTGTAAAGGCGTACATGTAAGTTTGGTAATATATGCGAGTTTAACATTTCCAAAATACTAACTTGTGCGTGGAACTTCTGAACCCCACTCCAGGATAGCTAGAAACTGCCCCCTTTTTTTCATTCATGCGCGACACTGCTCACATACTACTTGTACGTGCAACTTCCAATTTACACACGAAGGCCTTTGAGAATTATTCTCAAAAGAGGAAGAACAAAAGGGGAATGCGGCGGGCAGATTTAGTGAAGAGGAGGTTCAGAAGAAAGCAAATATCTTTAACAAATAATTTTGTTTGGTGGTGATGGACCAAAGGAACAAAGAAAGAATAGGAGGGAATGTGGAGTAAACATTTTACCATTTTCTGAGGAGGTAGTATTCAATGTACTAGCACAATTAACAGTAAACAAGACTATGGGACCTGATGGGTATATCTCTGAATACTGAAGGAACTAAAGGAAGTATTGACTATACCCCTGGCAGCTTGGTTCAACTTACCACTTAAACAACAAGAGTTTCCAAGAGATTGGGGAAAACTAAAGTAGTACCACTCTACAAGAGTGGGCACAAAGAAGATGAAAACTACAACCTGTTAGTTTAAGTCAGTAGTAGGTAATGAAGGGAAGCACTACCGAAGGATAGAATAGTGTAGTATCTGGGTTTACAGGATCATAGGAAACATGGTTTCAGAAGAAGAAAATCTTGCCAAACAAAATTAATTGAGCCAAAATAGATTTCTTTGATGAAGTGACTAGAGTTGCAGATCAGGGTGGGTGCAGTAAATGTGGCTTATCTAGATTTCAGTGAAGTCTTTGACATTGCTCCATATAGAACACTGGTGAGTTAGCTAGATCAGCGATTCTCACCAGTGTGTTGCTGAGCGCCGGCAGGTGTGTCACGGCTCCTGGTGTCCCACTGCCCCATTTGCGCTTCCGTCCACTGGCCTACTAAGGGAGGGCGAGGGGGTGGTTAACCCCAAGTAACAGGGGGAGGGGTGCCGTTGCCACCACCAGTAAAGTCCTGCAGCGGCACGGAGAAGTGACGTGCTGGCAGGGTTCCCACCCCCCGCCAGCAAAAGTGAGGTCCTGCACAAGAAGAGGCCAGCAGCAGATGAAGACGAAGCCCTGCAGTGCAGTGCTGCCGGCATTTCCCGGGAGCTGGCGGCAGAAGACGAAGCCCTGTGGTGCTGCTGGCATTTCCTGGAGCCAGCGGCAGAAAACACTCAAGCTCCTCTGTCTCTCACCAAGTGCAGAGAAGAGTGACCAAAAAGATAAGGGGCTTGGAACAGTTGCCTATGAGGAAAGGCTAAAG
The DNA here is from genome assembly GCF_901001135.1 of Rhinatrema bivittatum. Taxonomy (NCBI): domain Eukaryota; kingdom Metazoa; phylum Chordata; class Amphibia; order Gymnophiona; family Rhinatrematidae; genus Rhinatrema; species Rhinatrema bivittatum. The sequence goes on from NC_042617.1 coordinate 125,168,985, forward strand.
AAGTTAGGGCTGTTCAGTTTGGAGAAGAGATGACAGAAGTGGAATATGACAGAAGTCTACAAAATCATGAAAGGACTTGAACAAGTTAATATTAATCGGTTATTTACTCTCTCAGATAATAGGAGGACCAGGGGCACTCCATGAAGTTAGCAAGTAGCTCATTTAAAACAAATCAAAGAAAAAAATTTTCACTCAGCTCACAGTTAAGCTCTGGAATTCATTGCCAGAGGTTGTTGTTACAGCACTTAGTGTAACTGGGTTTAAAAAAGATTTGGATAAGTTCCTAGAAAATAAATCCATAAACTGCTATGATGATAATTAATAAGCAATAGTAGCTTGTGATCTATCTAATGTTTGGGTACTTGCCAGCTACTTGTGACTTGGATTGGGCACTGATGGAAACAGGGTACTGGACTTGATGGACCCTTGGTCTGACCCAGTATGGCATATCTTATGTTCTTACATGTATCTGTGTGAGAGACAGGGACTAATCAGGGAGGTGACTGGTGTGTGTGTGTGTGTGTGCGTGTGTGTGTGAGGGAGAGAAACAGGAGACTGGTCAGGGAGAGTGACTGGTGTGAGAGACAGACTAGTGTATAATTCTGACTGCTGGACTGCTGAGCTAGGCCCTACTAAGTTTGAGCCAGCACATGTCAAATACGCGCTGTGCTGTTTGCTGTAAGGAAAGCAGCTAATTACAACTACAGGATATGGGCCTAAGTCAGCAAGGAGTGAAGGATATTGGAATGGCTCGCATATAATATATGTGAGGTCTGTGTGAAGATCAACTACAAAGGAAAGTGCAGATACTAAGAGATGATCAATGTCTTCCTACAAGCTTTGGGAAGATAGTACAGAAGGAGAAGAAACATTTGGACACAAAAGAAAGAGAATTAATGTTTGGGTGCAGGTGGTCCTGGGAAAGGAAGCCAGGACAGAATGGCATATTTACAAATGATCAATACTTGGCAAAGGTAACTAGAAAAAAATGTATATAAGACTTGTAAGATTGTGACATAGGCAAGGATGAGCTTAAAGGCTTCTGATAATTTGCAAAGTCTACGCTTATCCTTCCCAGACACTTCTATTGTAATTGGCTATCATTTACTTACCATAATAAACATTTTACTAAATTTCTAAAATATCTCAGAGTTTCGTGTCTGGTACATGGGGGCTAAAACCATACACTGGTCAGGGAGGTGGCGTGTGTGTGCGTGTGTGTGGAAGAGAGACTGGTCAGGGAGGTGGCGTGTGTGTGTGTGTGTGTGTGGGGGGGGGGGGGGTGGGTGGAAGAGAGACTGGCCAGGGAGGTGGTGTGTGTGTGGGTGGGTGGAAGAGAGACTGGTCAGGGAGGTGGCGTGTGTGTGTGTGTGTGTGTGGAAGAGAGACTGGCCAGGGAGGTGGCGTGTGTGTGTGTGTGGGTGGAAGAGAGACTGGCCAGGGAGGTGGCGTGTGTGTGTGGAAGAGAGACTGGTCAGGGAGGTGGCATGTGTGTGGAAGAGAGACTGGTCAGGGAGGTGGCGTGTGTGTGTGTGCGTGTGCGTGTGTGTGGAAGAGAGACTGGTCAGGGAGGTGGCGTGTGTGTGTGGGTGTGTTTGTGTGGGTGGAAGAGAGACTGGTCAGGGAGGTGGCGCGTGTGTGTGGAAGAGAGACTGGTCAGGGAGGTGGCGTGTGTGTGTGTGTGTGGAAGAGAGACTGGCCAGGGAGGTGGTGTGTGTGTGTGTGTGTGGAAGAGAGTGGCCAGGGAGGTGGTGTGTGTGTGTGTCTGGTTGTGGGCCCTAAGGAAGAGGACCGTGAGGACAGAGCTTCAACAGCCACTGCTGCTTCTGGTGTGTGCTTTTGGCTTGCAAGGGAAAGGAGAAAGAGTTGCTAGAGAGGGTAAAGTAAAGGTAGCTTTTTAAGTTTATTTTTCTTGATTGACTGCCATTTTAATTATTGGATATTATGTGATGTCTATTGTTTTGAAATATTTTATTGGTATTTGGATAATTTTTAATAATTTTTATGAGTTTTTAATTGTTGGATGTTATTCTGTTCATCAGCTGTTTTGTAATATTTGTTAGTATAGCTTTACAATAATTTGTGCATGGGGATCTATAGCAGCTTGCCTTATTCTGTTTTCCTAATAGGAAGTATATTGGCGTTTAGGGCCTGGTTTAATATTTGTAGTGTTACCTTTTCATAGATAGGCTTGTTACTGTTGGAGTGCATGCCATAATGCAGGTGTAACTTTGTGCGGATTAGTTTGTGTGCATTATTGCAGATCCTGGGACTATGGGCCTCATTTTCTAAAGTATCGCAGGCCTGCGATACTTTAGGTAATGAGGGGTGGGGGGGGCCGAAACGGGGGGTGGGCCTGCGCTAGCCGGCAGTGATCGCACTGCCGCGGTGCGATCGCTGTCGGCTTCGCACCCAATAGCACCATTACAGAAGGTGTAGCTATTGGGCGCGAAATAGGACGCGAAAAGGGCCTTATCTTTTCGTCGTCTGCGGCGTCTTCACGGAGTCGGCCCCGGTGACTCCCCGACTCCTCCTCTACCGGGGCCGACTCCGCCCCCATCCTGGTATCGCACGCGATAAGGGACTTTTCGCGTGCGAGCCACTTGGAAAATGAGGCCCTATGTTAGGTGCTATATTTGTTTGCATTTCTCCAGGTTTGCACAGCATGCAGAGTGGCTTTTTTGGGTTTCTATTCCGGTTTCTGTCTCCATATTTATAATTTGTGATCTTTCTGTACATGGTGAAGGTCAGTTTTGTGTGTGTTACTGAGGTAAGGTATTTTACTAGCATGTAGGCATTTGTATCAGTCGTATTTGTTGTGTTTTCTCAATAGGACATGCAATAGTGGTAAATTACTGTCTTTTCATAAGAAGGGCTATTGTGCCTAGTAATAAAATTACTTTGTTTTGCTTTTACTGAGATGCCATCAGAACCAGAATAACATTTTTGTATGGTGAGTTGTATGGGTAATTCCCTAGGTTCTGCTCTGCACCCATTGTTGGGTGTCGAAGGGGGATAGAGAGTGTATGTTTACATTTAGCCTCACGATGGTCATATGTTCAGTGTGTCACGAATGTGAGAACCATTTGTCAGGTTTGTCCTGGCTGAAAAAACAGTTGAGAACCACTGAGCTAGACAGTCTGGGAATTGAAATAAAAAATTACAAAACTGGGTGAGAATTCACTGAGCAACAGAATTTAGTGATAACAATGGGGTCCATTCTGGCTAAGGGAAACCGACCAGTGGGGTGCCATAATGAACATTGTTAGATCAGGTCCTCTTCATTGTCTTTACAAGTGATATTTTGGAAGGGTTGGAAGAGAAAGTATACCTGTTTGCAAATGATATGAAAATTTGCCAAAAATGTAGACATGCTAGATATGGTATTAGATGAAAGATGATTTTAGAAACTTGGAAACATGGTCAATTGTAAGGCAACTAGGTTGTAATTTAAAAAGAAAAGAAAGCAAAATCATGATTTTGGGATGCAAAAATCCAAGAGTCAAATAACTTTAAAGCAAATGAAAGGGATCTGGGGATAATCTCTGATGACCTTAAGGTGGTCAGACAGTGTGACAAAGCAGTTGGGAAAGCTAATATTATATGGGATGAATTTTAAAAGTGTTGCATGGACTAAAAGGCCCATATACATAAGTATCTGGGCCGCGCGCGAGCAATGCATAATTTAAAACCTGGAAATTACACGAGTATATACATAGGAACGAGTAAAAAAATAAATAAAAGGGAGCAGAACTAGGGTGTGTTGAAGGCGTTCCATGGGGGACCAGTAGTTACGCATGTAAATTTGTATTTTAAATCCAGTGGCCAGTGTGCGCAGCTTGTTAGCCAATAACCATGTATATTTACTGCTGCGCCTGATAAGGTGTAAGTCTGCAGAAATTGCTTTTTAGGCCTAACACGACAGGGTAAGGGGTACGGGTCAACGAGGGGAAGTGCAGGCTGAAGAACAAGATGGGTCTGGATGACCTCAAGATAGACTGGGCAAACTGGTGGACTAATTGGTAAAACTGGTAACATCTTTCATGCGAGCCTGTTTTAAAGTCCACTTACTTGCGTGCATTAAAGCCAACAAAGTCCAAAGGAAGATAGCGAAGTACATTTACTCGAGTAACGGCTTCAAATCAGGAGCACACGCACACGTGATAGGTGTATTTTAAATCATATATATGTAACTGCAGGCAGGATTTAAAATTCCAGCGTATGGGCGTCCATGTTCTTGTTTTAAAGTTACTGTCCATGTGAGTGCAAAAAGAGTTCAGTTTTAAATAGTCTTGCGTACGTCACCAAATGCGCACGTAAGTAGGCTTGGGGAGATTCATGCTAGTGTTTTATAAACTGTATGGCAGGAGACTCACAATTTATAAAATACCAAATACTTTTGCCCCATAAGTTCATGTGTGTATTTGTAATGTAGGAAAATGCATACTTTCTTTATCTATTTTATAAAATCATGTGGGTATATTTTGCACACCTAATTGCAACATGTGCATGTTATATGTGGGGGCATGAATTTTATAAAGAATGCATGTACTCTATGTATACAAATACTTAAAAAAATATATTTGTATTTATATTTAGATCATGTCTTTTCATTGGTAGCTCAAAGCAAGTTACATTCAGGGCCGGCAGGTATTTTCCCTGTCCCCAGAGGGATTACAATCTAAGGGCCCTTGTGTGTATTTGCAATCACCAGTTTGCTGACCCCTCCACTACTTCCCCCAGGCCTCCAGCACTTCATTCTGACCCTCCCACCAATTAACCCAAAGACGAGTGCAATTTCACTTCTGCGAATTAATTAGCAAGTGTAAAGGCATATGGATAAGTCTGATGATATATAGCGACATGTACTTCCAAACCCAATCCCGGAACAGCCTTAAAGGGCATCTTCTTTCCCTGCCAAGGTTTACATGTGCCACTGTAATTACCCGTGACTAAAATGTTTCCAAAATACCATATATGTGTACATGCTACTTACATGCATATATGCCGATTTTACGCACGGAAACCCCATTTTTGAAAATGAATCCCAAAGACAGGCATCACTAGTGGAAAGAGAAGTTATGTTACCTTTCTACAGAGATTTAGTCTCTGGTGAGACCTGACCTTGAGAACTGTGTTTGGTTTTGCAAACCATATCTACAAAAAAAGAGAGTGACACTGACAAGGTAGAGACAATTCAAAAAGGGCCACCAAACTGGTATGTGTTCTGCACTATATGCCAAACTCAGAGAGAATGAAGGAGCTAAAGATGTACTCTTGAAAAGAAAAAAAGGAAAGGGTAGATATGGCACAAACACGCCAATATTTAGCCGGCATCAATAAAGTAAATGAAGACAGCATTTTCCACAGAATGAAAAGTTCAAGGATAAGGGAACATCATATGAAGCTGCAAAAGAATTATGATAGAATACTTTTCACTGAGAGGTTGGAAATGCCTACAAAACAGACTTATGCTAGAGGTTAGAGGAGCCAAAACAGTGGCAGAATCTGAACATGCATGGGATAGTCACAAAGAGGTCAATACCGAGTGGTGCAGTCACCAAGAAGTCAGCTGGATAAGTTTACCCAGATAACTTTAGACCTGCTCTCCACTGCCACCAGATTTACCTGGCTAAGTTTAAGCCCTTCCTTGAAAGCTTCTCATGTAAGTTTTAGCAGGGCAATAACTTATTTGCTATGAGAGACAGGAAACTGAAACCTGAGTTTCTCCAGCTAAGTCCCAAACTTGGCTGGAGAAACCTGCTGAATACTGACCTCAAAGGCCCCACACAGAAGCCCAACAGTGGTCTCATGGTGGCAGAGGAAGGCAGAAGACTACAGATCATGTAAGACCAGTGATAGAACAGTAAACGGGTACAAAGGGGCAGATTGGGTGGCCCAAATGTTCCTCTTCGGCCTACGTCTTCTATGTTTCTATGTCAAGGCTTATTTAATTACAGTCATGAGTAGTTTAAGGTTACCTTCCTTATCAGGAGATCACAAATTACAGATTTAAATGGTCAGTGATTGCATCCTCCAGGGTACTTTACCAGATTGTTTTATTAATGGATATCACTAGGCTTCAACCAATCTCACTTGTTTTCCTCCCTGCTTACTACTGGAGTGGATCAGGTACAATAGGATGCAGTGATTAGGTACTTTCTCTATAATCAGTTGCAGCTCTGACAGTCATTCGCCTCACTTTGAATTCCTGCCTCCATGTATCCTGTCTGGTACTTCAGTCTTCACCTAGATTGTTAGTTGTCATGTAACACCTTAGCTACCAACTTGCCTTTGGGTAAGTGCTTCACTAGCAAACAATTGGTGGCTTCCAGGGGCACACTGAGACCCCCCCTCCCCACCCAAACACATAAGCCAAGAGTCACATGGTTCCTAGAAATGCACCTACAGACCAAATACAAAATATATGCTGGGACTGTCAGTCAGTCACAAGACAGAGATAAACTAAAACGTTTATTAACAAGTAGCAAGAACAGTGAATGGAAAAAAAGATGTAATTTGAAAGCAGCAACTTGTAAAATAAGGATTCATGCAATTATTACAAACTAGACACTTTTCACTGTACTCAGTCAGTGCCTAGAGAGATTCAGGAGATGCTGTCCTCACAAGGATTTCTAGAGCTGGGACAGGGCCTTGGCACAAATCTGGTTCCTCTGCACTCCCGACCAAGACTGAAATTTTCTGGAACATTCTAGGCTACGTCACTCTAGATCTAGTATGTCAGGCCAATGAAAACCCAAGGCACTGGCTTCCTGACCAATAGCAAGACGGAACATTGCAACATTATATCACCTTGTGGAGACTGGGGAAATATGCATTCCAGAGCCTCACCTTGGGGTATACGGCAAGTTAACCTGTTCAATCCTAGCTGCCAGAAATTGCAGAGCACAGTAGGAGAGACTTCTACCTGCCTGTCAGTTCAATGATTGCAATCAGTGGAAAATATATCTCAACAAAGATTCCCATTTTGCCATGTAAGTGCTTTGCATTACAGAACTACAGGTTTCTATATTCTGTGTACAGTTTGTGGTCTTGCATACAGCAAAGTGCTTAATAATGGATTAATGGCTCTTTATTAACAATTTTTTTGGACAACAGCTTCACTAATTTTGTTGGCTCTGGGGATTAGACATGGAAGTGGGTCCGGATACTGGATTAAATATTGGGCTTGTAAGAATCAAAGTTGAAGATGACAAATGCTGATATGGCCTACCTAACTGTTGTTCTATGCCTTGAGTGCTTTGGTGATAAGGAATGTTATACATATAAAATGTTATGTTATGTACCAGAAGAGATGGTGGCGGCTAGCAATTATGCCAGATTTTGGGAATGCTTGGAACAGCCATGAAGGGCAATGGAGAATGAAGGTTTGAGAAGTCAGGTAAAAAGATAAGATGGTGATGGATGGAAAGTTTGGTTGGGTTGCATATGGCAACTTTAAGAGGGTAATTTTATAACATTCGTGTAAAACTGAAGTCCACATGCACAAAAGTATATGTGGACTTCAGGCCTAATTTTTAAAATGGACTTATGCACGCAAGTTTGATTTAAAAATTTGCAAGACTGCACATACTTTAATGTGGCATAAGCGCACAAATCTAAACATGTTCGAGAAAAGTTATAAATGTCCACATGAACATTTCTGAGCATACTTTAGAAAATCAAGTATGTGTGTAAATGATTTCGCAACCCCAACTCCACTCCCTGGAATGCCTCTTTGCAGTGTGTGTGAAAGGATGTACAAAATCGCTCTCACAGGTACTAGTGTGTGTATAACCTTGGGGTAATTTGAAACCCATTTATACACCTAAAACAGTATTTCATGATGTCAATGCTTTTGAAAATGACCTCCTATGGGGGTCATTTTCAAAGAGTTATGAGGGGGTTGCTGCATAAAAATAGCACAGACGTGTATAAGTAGAATGTACGTGCGTATATGCTATTTTATAAACCTTGAGAGTACACATGCTTACAGGGAAAAAAAAGGGGGGCAGTCTAGGATCATTCTGGGGTGGGGTTCAGAAGTACGCATGCAAATTGCTATTTTGTAAGTGGTATTCATGCATACATTACTGAACTTGTCTGAACACCTTTACACCTATGGAAATTAAATCAGACTTGTGTTTTCTCTTCAGTAGTTGGGTGGGAGATCTGGGTCAACTGGGGAATGTATTTTCAAAAGCAGAGTACACACAGAGTACCTGCCTATGCGTTTAATTCTGCGTTATTAGGCACATAAAATACACATGAACATTTTATAAAATGGGTAGTAAAAGTATGCATGTTCCCACATTGCAAACATACACACATACTTTCGAGCAGAAATACGCGGCTTCCGCCATAAAGTATATAAAATACCAGCATAAATCTCTGAGGCTCACTTACACACACAAATGGTGTACTGCGGACAGTTTTGAAAGTTGGGCTGGATATGTGGAAGTCTGAGGGGCTAATATGGTATTTATCTGCCATCATCTGCTATGTAATAAGTGGTAATCACTGAACATCTCAAAACTTTTGACTCTCTTAAATTTTTTATATTTGAATAATGTTGAGGAAAACTTGCAACTGCTTTTGAGTTTTGTATAACACTTTTATAAATGTATTTTCTACAGACCCTGAACTTTTTGTAATAAGGAATCCTGAGCCCAGGGACTTTTTCAAAATCTGGATCTCTGCACAAGTATAGAAAGTACTTGAGATCACAATGGAATCAGCTAGAACTGGAAGGTCACGTGTGATGTCCAGAGCAATGTGGGAAGAGTCATGCTCGTCTATAGTGCAATGCAAACTGGTTTCTGGGGTACCTTTATCCCAATTAAGAATTCACACTCAAATCTTGAAGTACTGACTAACAAAATAGAGGGAAAAGGCCTATGTTTTCAAAATATCCCTAGCATAAATACTAACCTCATGCTACTGTAAATCCCCTACACCAACATCTGATTTTATTGTTCATGTGGCACATATATGTAGGCAGGAAGGGAGAGGTCTGTTTCTCCATCTCTGTGTCTTAAAGACAGTTTCCAAGATGACTAAAAGTGTGAGCCTTCCATGTATGTCAAGATCAAAACTGGCTTGGCCTGACAGTTTCCTCAAACTCCTTTAGGAATCCAGCTCAATAGGTATCGGCCTCTTATTGGGCCACAGCACCATGAGCCTTCATTCACAACTACCTGGGGCCATCGCAACGACACTCCTTGAACAGGGATCACAAACCATGGCTCCTTCCAGATCCGGGATAATGTGGACCCTAAGTCTGGCATTAGGTGTTACCACTGACTGATGGCAGAGACTCCCTTTCCTAAGGGCTGTGTAAATTGTTGTTGCAGCCTTCCCAACCAGAAGAATAGAGTCCTGCTCTAGGTATCAAACCCAGGTCCCCCACTTGCCATTGAGCCAGCCCAAGATTAAAACTGTTGATGCTGCAGGTATATGTATGCTGTTTCCCATCACTGTCAAGACAGCAGTGGGGATTCATATCTCACATATCAGACCACTGGCTTTTTCTATTCCTAACATATTCAGTAACAAATCCACCTTGATTCGAGCTCTAGAGAACTAAAAACAAAAGCAACAAGATGATGCCACAAATATTAGCCTGCACTACTAAAGGCAGGGGTAATGCAACAGCCTTAGAACAAACTTTTTATAGTATAAATTGTCAATGTTCTTTAAAAGTAATCTACTGCAGAAAGCAAACAACTTCCATTTCAATCTCAACAGCATTTATGGAAGAGAAAAAAATAACCCAGTAGCATTCATTACTTACAGCATTGATCTCTCCAGTCTTCGGTCCCCACACTACATTTGGGTCCAATACTACATCACATTCTTTATCAAGCAGTCCAATCCCAGAGTCACTACAAAGTAACAATTTGAAAACTTAGTCATTATCTATTATTGACATTAATACAGAAGTATAGACATGGAATATTAGGAAAGGAGCAGGCTGCAGTAAATCTCAAGAGACTTAGCAACTACTCCAAGTTTGGGTGCAGGCGCCTACAATAAATATCGTTTACAGTGCAGTCACAAAAAAAACAGCAATATAAAGATTCAAGCTACTGGCCTTTTCCAAGGTTTATTGGACTGCTTCTGCAGCATTCTTTCAAGAAAGAGCAGTAAAAAGATGTTTGGAAGGAACTTTTCTGCATTTGCTGCTCCTGTCTTTTTGTGCTTCTACCACTGTAAAATGTGATAAAATGTGATAGAATATGTACCCCAAGGCTCCATCCTCTCCCTCACTCTCATCAACATTTACCTGGTCCCCTCTGGGTGAACTAATTAGATCTTGCAATATCACCTTCCTCATCTATGCAGACGATATTCAGATCCTCTGCCACTGGATGCTGACCCTAAGCGAGCTATCCAAAATCTAAATACCTGCCTGATAAGGATTGCTGGCTGGTTATGCCACAACAAATCTAAAGTCAACCCCCAAAAAACTGAACTACTTTGGGCAGGTAAAACAAAACATCCTCCCACATCCATTGAAATCTACCTGGAAGATTCCATGATAGCATACATTCACCAAGTCTGCAACCTAGGTCTCATTCTTGATTCCAAGCTTACCATGGAAACTCAAATTGGATCTGTGGCCAAAGCTGCCTCTTCCCATCTTTGCTAGCTCCGTCACCTCTGACCGATCCTTGAGGCACCAGCCTTATGCCACCATCATTCAAGCCTACATCAATTCCCGACTAGACTATTCTAACTCTCTTTAGGTTGACCGTCCCAAAAAAAACGTACCCACCATCTTCAGCTCATTCAGAATGCTGCAGCATGGCCCCTTTACAATGTCAGTAAGTTTGATCCTGTGACCCCTTTCCTTAAATCTCTTTACTGGCTGCCAACTACCCCCGGGCTCCATTTTCAAAGTCCTGGTACTAGCCTATAAAGCCTTCAAAGTTTAAGCCCCACGCTATCTGTCCGACCGAATCTCCTTGTACACACCAGCTCGCCCACTTCGCACCTTGCCTAATTCTAGCCTGACAGTGCCTGCTCCCAAAGAAATCCAGCTCATCAAAACAAGAAGAACCTTCACTGGCTCAGCCCTAGCTCTCTGGAATTCCCTACCACTGGACATCAGATGCCCCTAGACCTCTTAATTTTCAGGAAAAAAATTGAAAACCTGGCTATTCACTCCCTAGAAATTTGTATGAACATTAATATGCCAGACCCATTCTCTATGTGCATGCTGCTACTGCCAATTACTGCTCTGTCTGATTTAGTTATCCTGAACTCTGGAGTTTCCTTGATGCAATTGCTATTTATGCTATTCTGTTTCGGTTAAGTGTTTACTGCTGATACAGCCATTGTTCAGTTCAAATACGTTATTCTGGAATCTGGTCTGTTTCTACTATGTAGGCACTACTGTTGACGTCTTATTGTACTCTGTTCTCCTGTATGTCTTGCATTGCTCACTTGTTGAGCCTTTTGCTGTTGCTTTAATTGGTTTTCTGTAACATGCTCTGATCTCATTGCTGGAAAAATGTGTAATAAATAAATGCTGCTGCTGATTGCCCATCCAGGAAGGAATCACTGTAGCTGCACCTTTAAAGTAAGGTGTATATCATTATCTGCATTCGACTATATAAAAAGTGCTTCACACTTCATGCTAGGAAACAAAAATTAATGCCAATAAAATTATCAGAATACAACAACAAAACAGGGGAATCGTTTGCTTTGGGTTCTCACCTATTCTGATCTTTAGAAAAAGCCACAACAATGACATCTCTGTGCTGCAGTAGATCATTCAAGATTTTAGCAGCTGGATGTGGCAGAGCATCCACACTATCTCCTCCGCCTCCAGGTGCACGGATCACGTGGTCTCTCATTTTACAGCCCTGCCATGCAAGATGCCAAAATGAAATACATGAACTCATGCAGCTCTGTCTTGGAAGCTTTTAATCAAAATATTTTATGTGGGTAAACACAGGTAGTTTTTCTTCAATCATTACCTCCCTCAAAAGTACCTGCATAAATTTTACGGTATTTTTATTTTTTTGGGCAAAGCAATGCACATAGTTTTGAATATCCAAAACTACAGTTGTAGTTGCCTTCCCCAAGCTAACTCCACCCCGGGAAGGCCTATAAAACTACGCAGGTAAAACTAGGCATGCTGACAACATGCACTCGTATTTTTATCTATTTAAAGAGTGGGCAACCAAACAGCCCATTTCTGTGGGCAAAACATCTCTACAGAAGAACATTTTACCTGCAGAAATAGCTTTCATTATTGCCCTCTTAGGGTTTGATTTCCAAAATGATTTTCGCATATAAAAGTGTGTTTTATGCAAGTAAGTGGTAGCACTCCAAAAATCAATCAGGGGGCCAATCAGGAGAGATGTACTGGGGGCGGGAGGTGGAGCTGGGACAGAGTTGGGACTTACATGCATTCTTTTTGCTTTTAAATAGTATAAGTGTACATTACTCTGCACAAGTTTTGCCCTGCTTGGAGCAGGTGTAAGTTTGTATGTGGCAGTTTGTGTGCATACTCGACCAATTACTCAAGGATTTTCAAAGTGAAATTATGCACATAAGCTTGCCTTGAAAATATTTGGTAGAGTCTGTGCGCGTAACGTTCAGGCGCGTAACTGTATTTCGATGCAAAGGCCATGGGTACTTTTATCCAAGGGCTTTGCACCAATTTTCAAAAGAGAAGTACGTGTGAAAATTGCCCCAGGAAATGGCAGCCATAGGGATGTGCACCTGCATTTGTTAAGGCCTGATTTTTCAAGTCATTTGTGCTTACATAACCAGGTTTTATGCACCTAAATGGCCATTACAAAATAGCCCTAGGCCCAGTATGAGTAAAAATATGTAAATAACCTCGTTTTGCACATATTTTTAGGTGAACTGGGAGTAGACATTCCAGAAGGCGAAGATATGACATACATGAATATTCTTATGTTTTCGAAAGCATGCGTGTAAGTTACCAAGCACAAGCTATGCCCTGCCTGGAGTAGGCATAATTTTGGGTGAACAATTTCACATGTACCTGGCCCAGGATTTTCAAAGCAAACTTGGGCACCTAAGTTCACTTTAAAAATCTTAGGTAAAGTCTGCACGTACAGGGGTAGATTTTAAAAATTTGCACGATCGCGTACTTTATAAGATACGCACGTAGCCGCGCGAATCTTATAAAATCCGGGGTCGGCGTGTGCAAGGGGGTGCACATTTGTGCAACCTGCGCGCGCCAAGCCCAGCGCGCGCTGCCTGTTCCCTCCGAGGCCGCTCCGATTTCGGAGCGGCCTCGGAGGGAACTTTCCTTCGCCCTCCCCCCAACTTCCCCTCCCTTCCCCTACCTAACCCACCCCCCCGGCCCTATCTAACCCCCCCCCCTTACCTTTGTTGGCAGATTTACGCCTGCTAAAAGCAGATGTAAATCTGCGCGCGCCAGTGGGCTGCTGGCGCGCCATCACCCAACCCGGGGGCTGGTCTGGAGGCCTCGACCACGCCCCTGGGCCGGCGTCACGCCCCCGGGCCCACCCCCGAAACGCTGCGTCGTTTCGGGAACGCCCCCGATACGCCCCTCCCCGCCCCTTTTACGCAGCCCCGGGAATTACGTGAGTCCCGGGGCTCTGCGCGCGCCGGCGGCCTATGCAAAATAGGTGCGCCGGCGCGCGAGGGCCCTGCGCGCGTAAATCCACCCGAATTTACGTGCGCAGGGATTTAAAATCCGCTCCACATTGCACACACTCTGGGGCGGATTTTAAGAGCCCTGCTCGCCTAAATCCGCCCAAATCCGGGCGGATTTAGGCAAGCAGGGCCATGCGCGCCGGTGAGCCTATTTTACATAGGCCTACCGGCACGCGCAGAGCCTCGGGACTCGCGTAAGTCCCGGGGTTTTCCGAGGGGGGCGTCTCGGGGCGGGACTGAGCGCAGCGGCGTTTTCGGGGCGTGTCGGGAGCATTCCGGGGGCGGGCTCGGGGGCGTGGCTACGGCCCGGGGCAGTCCGGGGGCATGGCCGCGCCCTCCGGACCCGCCCCCAGGTCGCGTCCCGGCGCGCTAGCGGCCCGCTGGCGCGCGGGGATTTACTTCTCCCTCCGGGAGGCGTAAATCCCCCAACAAAGGTAAGTGAGGGGTTTAGACAGGGCCGGGCGGGTGGGTTAGGTAGGGGAAGGGAGGGGAAGGTGAGGGGAGGGCAAAGGAAAGTTCCCTTCGAGGCCGCTCCGATTTCGGAGCGGCCTCGGAGGGAACGGAGGTAGGCTGCGCGGCTCGGCGCGCGCCGGCTATACAGAATCGATAGCCTTGCGCCCGCCGATCCCGGATTTTAGCGGCTACGCGCGTATCTACTAAAATCCAGCGTACTTTTGTTGGCGCCTGGAGCGCCAACAAAAGTACGCCTATTCGCGGTATTTGAAAATCTACCCCGTTGTGAGGGGTTATAAAATGCCTCTTTCTATAGGGTACTTTTTCCAGCCAAAACAATCCACACAGGGGCGGATTTTAAGAGCCCTGCTCGCCTAAATCTGCCCAAATCTGGGCGGATTTAGGCGAGCAGGGCCCTGCGCGCCGGTAAGCCTATTTTACATAGGCCTACCGGCGCGCGCAGAGCCCCGGGACTCGCGTAAGTCCCGGGGTTTTCTGAGGGGGGCGGGCCTGAACCGCGCGGCGTTTTCGGGGAGTGTCCGGAGCGTTCCGGGGGCGGGCCCGGGGGCGTGGTTACGGCCTGGGGCGGTCCGGGGGCGTGGCCGCGCCCTCCGTACCCGCCCCCAGGTCGCGTCCCGGCGCGCAAGAGGCCGGGACGCGACCTCTTGCCTTTGTCGGGGGATTTACTTCTCCCTCCGGGAGGCGTAAATCCCCCGACAAAGGTAAGGGGAGGGTTTAGACAGGGCCGGGCGGGTGGGTTAGGTAGGGGAAGGGAGGGGAAGGCAAAAGAAAGTTCCCTCCGAGGACGCTCCGATTTCGGAGCGTCCTCGGAGGGAACGGGGGTAGGCTGCGTGGCTCGGCGCACGCCGGCTATACGAAATCGATAGCCTTGCGCGCGCCGATCCAGGATTTTAGCGGCTACGCGCGTATCTACTAAAATCCCGCGTACTTTTGCTTGCGCCTGATGCGCCAGCAAAAGTACGCCTATTCGCGGTATTTGAAAATCTACCCCACAGTTTTTAAAATTCAAAACTATGGGGCGGATTTTAAGAGCCCTGCTCGCCTAAATCCGCCCAAATCCGGGCGGATTTAGGCGAACAGGGCCCTGCGCGCCGGTAAGCCTATTTTACATAGGCCTACCGGCGCGCGCAGAGCCCCGGGACTCGCGTAAGTCCTGGGGTTTTCGGAGGGGGGCATGTCGGGGCGTGTCGGGGGCGGGACCGAGCGCAGCGGCGTTTTCGGGGTGTGTCGGGAGCGTTCCGGGGGCGGGCTCGGGGGCGTGGCTACGGCCTGGGGTGGTCCGGGGGCGTGGCCGCGCCCTCCGGACCTGCCCCCAGGTTCCGTCCCGGTGCGCTAGCGGCCCGCTGGCGCGCGGGGATTTACTTCTCCCTCCGGGAGGCGTAAATCCCCCGACAAAGGTAAGTGAGGGGTTTAGACAGGGCCGGGCGGGTGGGTTAGGTAGGGGAAGGGAGGGGAAGGTGAGGGGAGGGCAAAGGAAAGTTCTCTTCGAGGCCGCTCCGATTTCGGAGTGGCCTCGGAGGGAACGGAGGTAGGCTGCGCGGCTCGGCGCGCGCCGGCTATACAGAATCGATAGCCTTGCGTGCGCCAATCCCGGATTTTAGCAGCTACGCGCCTATCTACTAAAATCCAGCGTACTTTTGTTTGCGCCTGGAGCGCCAACAAAAGTACGCCTATTCGCGGTATTTGAAAATCTACCCCTATGTATATTGTTGCCTCTCTCAGCCTAAACTGCCCCAGAATTGAAAATTACCTAAGGGAAAATATCCATAGACATTAACACTTGCTATTTTGTTTGGGTACTGGCACAAACATATTTTGTAAAATGTAAAAGTAAGCATATAAGTCCAAATCTGCCCCAGGAATGCCTCCTCCTGTTATAAGTATAAGTGTTTGTACAAGTGTTCTATGCTTGTATTTTTACCCACATTAGGGCTTACAGTTTTTTTTTTAAAAAGGTCATTTCTGTGGGTAAAGTACTGTTTTGCCTGTGAAAATAGCTTTTCAACTTGCCCTTTAAAACAGTACTTTACCCACTGAAATGGCCTTTTTAAAAATGGCCCCTTCTCTATGCATGTGAAGAAAGCAGGAAATACATTATTTTAATTAAATATAAGTATGTGCACAGAGCCTGTATGTGTGTACTTCTATCCACAGTGTGGACAGGGTTTGGAGGTATGCACTTTAAAGTTGAATTTTCAAAAGTCGCACATACAAAAATCCGCATATATTCATGTAAAATGGCATATACTCATGTATATCCTATTTTATAAACCTCAACATACATGCGTAAGTAAGGGTCCATGAGTAAATGTGTGCACGTAAAAAAAGGGGTGGGTCAGGGCATTCCAGGGCGGAGCTAAGTAAGTTGCTATATGATAAGCAATTTACATATTTAAATTTGGCAGCTTACTTGTGTCTCTTTACACTTGCTCTATATGTGGAATAAGTGATTAAAAACATCTTAAAAGTGAAATGCTGACTGGGTAGGGTGTCTGGGTAAAATGAGGAGGAGTTCAGGTTGAAAAGCCAGGAGAGTCTCGATGACTGGCAGATGGACTGGACGAACTGATAGACTAATTGGTAAAACAGGTAATTTCACTGCTGTGTGCATGTTATAAAATCTCCCAACTTAACCCGCATAAAAGCCGACTTATGGGAGGTAAGTGCTTGTAAATTCTGCAGGTAAAATTTTCATGTGTTTAAAGTTAGACATAAAAATATGCACGTATAGCAGTTGTGCGTGATTTATCCATCTAAATCTTGAAACTGGCACTTATCCAGATGTTCTGATTTATCTGGCTAAGTAGCAGCAAAGTTGCTATTTATCTGGATAAATCCTACTAAACTGGCTAACAGGGTCATTCACCAAAATGCGTTATGGTGTTAACGCAAGCCATATGCATACAATAACAGCATTAGCGCATGGCATAAATGCAAATTTTGGGAAGGGGGAGGATTAAGGAAATGTTTGGGTGGGATTTATGAAAATGAGGAGCAATATTGCACGGTGCGATAGCGTAACGCATGCTATTGCATGGTTTTAACGTCAGAAATAACTACATTTTTCCTGGTATTAAGCTATGCGATATGATCGAAACGGCCGTAATGCAATTCGCGATAAATTTTTTGAATTTCATTTCAGGGCTTGGGAGATGAGAGGGAGAGGGAGAGGGGAGGGAGAGAGAGAAAGTGTGCCTCTGGAAAGGCCTTCACAGTATGCAACTATTTATATGCCTATAGGAGGGGCAGCTAATAGCTCGAGGTGAGGTGTTGGTGGGCGTTTAGGGGCCAGTTTTTCATGCATAGTGAGACGTATGAACAGCACAGTACATCTCAGTGAAGATTTGACATCATTTGGAGTGAGGAAAGTCTCACAAAGATGAAATTTTGTACTATGATACCTCACCCTAGCTTTCTTTTTATGGGTTCGTACACCATTGCTGCTCTCTTAACTATCAAGTCCCAGAGTGCGCTGGCACCAATGTTTCCCTGGCAGGGACTTGCTCCTTGCAGCTGTTCACTGACTCATGCCGGTAGCATCCAGGTGTACAAATGCTTTTCTTCAGCAAAAAAACCTGCATGGTTTCCAGTTATTCATGGAAAAGTTTTGGACCTTTTCATTTGTTTTTTCAGCCTTTTCAGTACTTTGCTACATACATTAAAAATAAAATGTCCAAAAATCTGGGTATCTGTAATAAAAAAAATTATCTTTCTGGGGGCGTGGCGATGACGTAGATCCCAGTACGTTCCGATCTCTTGCTCCCTAGGGGCCTGTGGGGCTTCCCTATTTTTGTAATTTTTTAAGCAGTGCAATTCTTTAAAAAGCAGCACAATTGCGAACAGAACACCTGGGGAACCGATCAGCGAGGTCGGTGATATAATGGTGTGTCGCCCGAAATGGTTTGGTGCAGAGAAACCTGGATGCGGTGAGGACAAGATGGTTCTTCAGGCACTTGGGGCAGAGGGCCTCTTGGATGTGGTAATTTGCGATCTTACATGCGCCATATCTGCAGCCTGGCTGACCAACTTCAGCGAATTCAGTCTTCTGTAGACGAGCTTTGGGAGTAGGTGGAGTCCTACAACACTTCCCTGCATGTGCTGCACAACATGCTGTTTGATCACGAGGATCGCATGTCCGCGCTAGAATCAGACACTGCAGCGGCCTGCAATAAATACCAGTCGTTGAGGAAAAGCTTGATAACCTGGAAAACCGCAACAGGCGCAATAATCTGTGCATTGTTGGGGAGCCTGAGACAGTTCACGGGGAAGAGCCGTTGTCCTTTTGCAAAAAATGGCTCCCAGAGCAGCTACTCGGGAGCACAGCTGACAGACTGATCCTAGTGGAGCGTGTGCACTGGGTGGGCCCCGGATGCCAGGATCTACAGAGGCCGAGGCAAGTCATTGTTAAATATTTGAATTATACTGACAAAATGAAAATCCTGCAACTATATTGCAACAAGCAGAATGTTGTTTATAAGGAGGCTAAGCTGCTGACCTTCCCAGATTTTTCGAGCAAGGTGCAAGCGACCCGGAAGGCATTCTCTCCCTTTGCACTCAGCTATTTCAGCATAAAGTTCATGCTGCAGTTCCCTGCTCACCTGAAAGCCTTTCATAATGGTGGGCCTCACTTGCTCGCTACTCCCCAGGAAGCTAAAGCGTTTATGGATAAACTGTGATGAATGACTCTGAGTTGTCTGCTCTGTTTCCTTTTGTCTCTGCCTTCGGGGTCCTGGGTGCCTGACACCCTCCTGTTTGATTTTATGGAATGGGAACTATTCTTGGCTCTTCATTTTTTTGACTGGCTTATGCTGTGGTGTCAAGACTATGGGTTGATATGGCACTGCTGGTCAAGCTGTTTTTCTCATTCTGTGTTCGTTCTGGGGGTTCGTTTTTTGCAGATGGAGACCCTCTTGTTTTGTTTCTGAGTTGTTCGACTGGTTCTGCTTGTAAGCCTGCTATCCATAAATGATTCCACCTGCTTCAATCTGAACTCTGTGCCCGCTACGGTTCTTTCTACAGGCCCCAGGAGCCCTTGGATGGCAGCGGTCACCTTTCTGTGGATGAGGAGGGGGTGTGTGGATGGATGCTTAGGTTTGTGTGTTGGATGGTTGGTTCTGAGTGTTTGTTGTTCCTGGTATATTTGGACTTGCCTTTGGAAAAGGGAGAACTTAGGCTGGGGGGTTTCTCCCTATCTGTTCTGCCATTGCTGCTGCAGGGTTCTATTCTCTCTTATGGTCTCATGTTTAATGTAGTAATATCTTTGGTTAATGTTGACAGAATACACTCCCCTGTCAAACGCGCAAAACTTCTTACTGAATTGCGCAGACATGGGGGTGTATATTGCTTTTCTTCAGAAAACTCACCTGGCTGAGAGCGAGCACTCTAAGCTGCAGTGGAGCTGGGTGGGCCATTGTTTTTGGTTTTTTTTCTTTTTTCACCTCTCGCCAAAGGGGAGTGGCCATTTTAATTAATAAAAATGTCGCTTTTATGAATGAGAAAGTGCTCTCTGATCCTAATGGCCGTTATGTCAAAGTGGCAGGGGAATCTTCAGGGACAAAAAGTGTTTTTTTTTCTAAATCTCTATGCCCCCAATAGCTTTTTTTCCACATGGGAAGGATATGTCATCATTATGGGAGGAGATTTTAATGTGGTTGATAACACCTTAGTGGACTGTAAACCATCTAAAACTCCTAAGAAGAACCAAGCTGACCTAGGGGGTAGGCTTTGTGACCCAGGAGTTGCAATTATTGGATTCCTGGCGTATGCTGCATTTGGCTGATCAAGCGTATACTTTTTTCTCACATGCATACAATGTGTACTCATGTCTTGATTATATTTTCATTCCCAAAGCCTTTTTTACCAAACTGGTGGCAAGTGACATTCTGGATGTACCTTTTTCTGATCATGCCATGGTTGTCACAACTCTTGCTCTGATGCCGGATACCCCAGGTCAGTCAGTTTCGGTGGTTTCTGCCCTCTTATCTGTACCATGACAAACACTTTGCTGCTTTCCTCAATTTAACTTGAAGTCTGATATAGATCCTTTCACTTTTTGGCAGGAGGCCAAAGCAGTCATGCACGAGATATCACTGTGTAGCAGACACATATCAAAAGAGCCAGGAATGAAAACATTTTAGATCTCTCTAAGACAATAATGTTCCTGCATCGAGAGCAAATGAGAGATCTTGGACAGGCATCCAAGGCTGCTTGAACAGAGCTTAATGCCTTGCTAGAATATAAGGCACAGCAGAATATCTTGTTTCTTAAGTTTAAGCTGCTCCAATGGAATAATAAGTCGGGGAAACTATTGGCTTGCTTGGTCAAATCTAGCTCACGTTCTAAAGGCCTCATTGCGTGTCTTCATTATGACTCGCAAGATCTGCTGACTACTCCCACGATCTTGAAAGCATTTGAAAGGTACTATAAATGTTTGTATGCAGCTGGATCTGTGAACAACCTGGCTTCAAAGGGAGTTTTTTCAAGGGCTCGGACTGTCTTGTTTGGGAGAGCAGGCATGGGACCTGATGGATAAGCCTAGCATGGAAGCAGAGATCCGTTGCATCATTGCCTGGTTGAAACTGCTCAAGATCCCGGGCCCTAATGATTTTGGGGGACTGCATTCTTGCTCCTCTAAAACATGTTTCACACAGCTCAGGACCGGGGTGAGTTTGAGGAAGAGGGGCATAACCTCACAACAATTATCCTACTACCCAAGCCAGGCAAGGACCATACCTTGCCCCAGTCTTACTATCTCTCTTCTCAATCAGGATATCAAAATCTTGGCTGCAGTTCTGGCCATGTGGGTTAATTTGGTGGTTAAGGAGATAGTTCATCAAGATCAGACTAGATTCATAAAAGGTTGCACTCCCAACTAATATCCTGAAAGCTTTGCTTGCTGTGCATGCACCTGCAGCTGCCAGTTCAGGGGGGTTTCTCGCCAACCTAGGTGCAGAAAAGGCATTTAACCCTGTAGAGTGGGGATATCTGGAAGCATCCGTGAGGCAATTTAATTTTGGAGATGGGTTTTTGGGGTGGATAAATTTATTGTATAATCACCCCCATGCACAGCTCTTGGTAAACGGAGCTTTATCAGATGTCTTCGTCTTGGGTAGGGGCACCAGAAAAGGGTGCCCCCTCTATCTCCTTTGTTATTTGCTCTTGCACTGGAACCCCTGGTGGTAAAGCTCAGGAGTCTTGCCTCCTTTCAGGGTATACGAATCCGGGAGAAAGCTGTCAAGGTGAGCCTATTTGCAGATATGTTGCTTTTTATACAGAATCCTCAAGACTGTTTGCAGGCTATTATTGCGGAAATTACTCAGTTTGGGTCTTTCTCTGGCTATCATATTAACTTTGGAAACTCTGAGGCTTTCCCCGTTGTCTCCTGCCTTACCATGGCTTTGGACGGGTTCCTTTCCTTTGTTGTGGGCCGGGGATCATTGTTGTTACTTGGGTATTCGTATTGCCAGTACCCTTAATGAGCTGAATGTACTAAACTTTGATGCTTGTCTGCAGAATATTAGACAGCTGTTGCATCAATGGTGAGCCCTTCCTCTTTTCTTGATGGGTTGATGTGCCCTGGTGAAAATGATGATCCTGCCTAAACTGCTTTTTCCTATGCAAATGCTCTCCTTCTGGCTCAAGGCGCGGTCTGTTAACTTATTTCAAGCGTTGGTGCGCAACTTTATTTGGCAAGGCAAATGAGCACGCGTGAACTATGAGGTATTATGGTTAGGCAGGAACCATGGGGCAGTGGGCCTTCCTGACTCAAGGGTTTACAATGTCGCTACCCTTCTTTGTTATGTGCAGGAGTGGGCTTCTCTTCATTCTAAGTTTGATGTAGAGGGACTGATGGCAGATTGGGTATCCCCTTATTGGCCTGTAAATTTACTACATTTGCGCCCAGCTCAGCTTTCTTCCTTGCGGATATTGGCCAGGGATGGCTGTATATTTGGGCCTCTGGGGCGGCAGGTCCGCTCTGCCCTCCAGTGCCAAGAAAATCATAGCAGTGGTGCTCCTCTTGCCAAAAAGTCCATTTTGTTGAATTAGAAGTTGGAGGTGGCCCCTGACATTTGCTCAGTGGAAAAGCTTGAAATGCTACAAAAAAGGAGATTGCTTCGCTGCATTCCTTTCCCGCTGGGAGAAGTTACTATGTGCTTCGGCATAAGGTCATGCTTGTGATGTAAGCTGCATGGGCCATAGCTGTCCGTGCATGGCTACTATGGGAGGAGCTACATTGCCTGTTCCCCTTTGCTTGAGGTGGCAGGGGCTGGAACACTCTGTCTCTCGTGGGTTATGAATGTGGTGTATTTGTGTATGGTTGTGCATAATAATGTGTTGGGGTTTCTCTTCTATTCTCCTCTCTCTTTTACTTTGCTGTTTTATTTGGAAAAGTTTGGCGAGTCACTGGGTAACCTGTTTTGGTCCTTTGTATGATGGCTGTTTTGCTGCTTTCATAGCTGCTTCTGTTTACTTGTCTGTTGTGACTCAATAAAGATGGAGTTAAAGACAAATAATCTTTCTTTCTGAACTGGTGGAGGAGGGGGGCTGCAGGGATATGGGTGGTTGGGGTATGGTAAAGAAATAAGATAAGGTCAGATAATGCTACATTACACTTGAAGCATTCAGCATGAGTCCATTCAGTCCCTGAAAACCCTACCATGAAGGAGTAAGCAAAGTGATGTGTGTTTGCCTGATATTTCAGTAACATATTAAATCCCCCATCCAAACGCTGAGGTACTGGAGGTTGGTGGTGGGTGGAATAGTAGTATGGGAATGTAGTTAGTGGTATGGGTTGGGGAGGTAGGTGCTTGTGATTTCTTTGGGAAGGGATATGCTTGATAGTGGTACTTATTCAGCAGACTGATGTTAAGTTGGGGGCCCCCGGGTGCTAACTACTGTCTCACTTGTGAACACCCCACACAGGAATTATCTGGGGAGAGGTGCTAACAAAATTGACAGCTGGCCATTACATTGTTCTTAAGGTTTCAGTGGCTCGAAAGGGCTACTGGTTTTTTAGGTTAGGTTTAACTGGTGGCCTGTGGTGTTATATAGTTGGGGACAGGAAAGTTCCAAGAGTCTGAATGGAGTATTCACAGTGTTACTAAAAGTTGAACATACATCACTTTTCTTACTCCCTTATGGTGGGGTTTTTAGAGACCAAACAGATTCCGTATATGTACTGAGTGCTCCAAGTTTAACTTAGAACTGTCTAACCTAACTTTTTTTTTATCATGCTAACAGCCAGGTTAAAATTCACTCTCTGAACATCAGAGGGATTTCAAATCCAATTAAGAGGAAAAGGATGCTGCAGTTCCTTAAGAAGTTGCAGGCCCAGGTAGTTCTGCTGCAGGAGACCTATCTCTCCAAGTTGAAACATGAGAAATTGAAGAAACATTGGGTTGGCCAGGTCTGGGAAGCATCTTATTCATCACAGAGAAGGGGAGTTTGCATTATAGTGCAAAAACAGCTTCCACTTCAGATATCAGATCCCAAAATGGATGGGGAGGAGAGATACATCATACTGTGCTGTCAGATTGCATCTCTGGAATTTGGCCTGGTGAATGTGTATGGCCCAAACACTGATTCAAACTCGTTCTATTCTGATCTTGCCTGCAAGCTATGTGGGGGTATTTGAGCCTTCCCCTAATATTGGGGGAAGACTACAATGCCTGCCAAAACCCTAATCCATGCCCGCTGTGCATCATAAGATTCCCGGTTCATTAGCAGATTTAGTTCATATATTCAAGTTGGTTGATGTTTGGAGAAGTTTGTATCCCACTTCTCAAGCTTACATTTGTTTCTCTCCTAGACATAATTCTTACAGCCACAGATTATTTCTTGTGAACAGAATCCCTCATGAATCATATTTCTCAGTGTCCCAATGTCAAGCCAACTTTCAGATCACCAACCTGTTTCTATTACTTTGAATCCAATAGCTCATCAAGGACCAGCTAGAGTGCAGATGTTGAAGCTTTCACTGCTGGGCAAAAAATAATTTCTCGATTTGGTGCAAGGGGTGGTCTCAGACTTTGATTTCCACCATAGTTCAGATGACTAAGATCCTCCTTTGAAGTGGTGAATGCTTAAAATTGCGATGCGGGTTAAATTATCAGTTATGCAAACCAACTGAAGAGGGCACCTAGACTGAGCAGTGCCAGCTTCAGAAAGAAATAAAGGAGCTGGGAGTAGAGCACAAGTGCACTTGCTCGGGCAAGATATTTCAAAAATTGACTCAACAGACTCAGAGCCTTCCAAGTTTGGAAAATAGCAATGGCACTAAGACATTATGAACACAGGAATAAGAAAGGTGTGCTGTTGGCTAGAGCAATTTGAAAGAAGCAATCTCGTACACATTTACACAAAGCTAGGTCTCCCAAAGGAAGCATAATGTCTGATAGCAAAGGTATGGGGGACTTGATATGGGAATACTTTGCCACTTTGTATAATCCCCTAAATGCAATTCAGATCCTTTTCTTAAAGTAGGCTGAATCTCCTCACATAAGCTGCCCAGATGGCTGAAAGCTTGAAAACTCGAAAACTCCCATTACTGAACTTGAAGTTCAGCAGGTGATAAGTAGCTTAGTGTCCGGCAAATGTCCTGGGCCTGACGAATACTATTTAACATTCTTTAAGAAGTACAGTCCTTTCTTCTCATCCAAACTGACAGATCCCTGGAAACTCCAGATTCAATAGAATTTAACAGTGCTCACTTTACGTTACTTTATAAAAAGAAGGGTGATGAGTCAGAGATTGGAGCTTATAGACTCCTACCTTTGATTAACTCAGACGTAAATATTTTAGCCAAGATATGACAACTATGATTGGAGAACATACTGCCCAGGTCATTCACTAAGATCAGACAGGCTTCATTAAGGGTCAGTAGTCAGACTACACCAGTCAATTTTCCAACATCCTCCATATAACTAAAAACAGTATGATTTCTGGCACCATTCTTGCATGGATGCCAATAAGGCTTTTGGTATTAGTGAGATTTGGATTTCGAGAGGAGTTTAATAGATGGATGCATGCCCTTTATACTTCCCTGAAGTCATATATTATAGTTAATGACAGGCTAACTAATTGCTCCATTTGGTGTCTCTAGTGAGATGTAACAAATGTTCCTATCCCCTCTTTTGTTCGATATGGCTATAAAACTCCTTGCCCAGGCTATCAGGGAACATTTATTTATTTATTTATTTATTTTTTGTTTTTATATACCGATGTTCCTGTATAATATACATATCACACCGGTTTACAAGGAACTCAAACTGACGCCTCAGTGGGCAGTTTACATTGCAACTAGATAACAATATAACAGATAATATGGGGGGGGCAGCGGAACTTGGCAAAGGATACAGAGATTAAGCATAAATAGCTAAATAGAGGTAACTAAATATACAAAATATACAAAATACAGTAAACAATGTACATAAGGTGAGTTGGGTCAGAGGCCAGGCTGATATTGTTTTCTTCCGGCTTTTAGATTCCTGGGAAAGCTTGTGCAAAAAACCAAGTCTTTAGTTTCTTTTTGAAAGTAATGTGGCACGATTCGAGGCGAAGGTCTAGAGGGAGCGCGTTCCAGAGTATGGGGCCAGCTGTGGATAGTGCGCGTTTCCTCAGGGAGGATTTTGCTGGCTGGGCGCGTAGCATATTTCTGTACGCACTTCTTGTCGGTCTCTTGGAGGTGTGAAGCTGCAGTTGAAAGGTTAAATTGAGAGGAGCGATGTTATGTAGGGCCTTGTGAATCATCATAATGGTTTTGAAGTGAATTCTGTATTTGATAGGTAGCCAATGTAGGTGCTGGAGAATGGGGGTGATATGGTCCCTTTTTTTGGTGTTTGTAAGAATTCTGGCCGTTGCGTTCATGACCATCTGAAGCGGTTTGGTGGTGCAAGCGGGGAGGCCGAGGAGGAGCGAGTTGCAATAGTCTAGTTTCGGTAATATGATGGCTTGTAGAACCAGGCGGAAATCTCTGTAGCGTAGTAGAGGTTTTAATTTTTTTAATACATGCAATTTAAAAAAGCACTCTTTTGTCGTGTTGTTTATGAACTTGTTGAGGCTGAGTCTGTTATCTAGGAGTACTCCCAGGTCTCTTACTTGCTGCGAAGTGATGTCTTTGGAGTTGATAGGCGATTGGCTAGCCTTTGGAGTGATAGGTGGGACGTGATTTTCAGGGGAAATAAGTAGGATTTCCGTTTTGTTAGTGTTTAAAACCAAGTTGAGTCCTGCAAGTAGGTTGTTGATTGATGTGAGGCAGTTATTCCAGAATGCCAAGGCTTTGTGTAGAGATTCCGTGATAGGGATGAGTATTTGTATGTCATCCGCGTAAAGGAAGTGAATTAGCTTGAGATTGGTAAGGAGGTGACAGAGTGGAAGAAGATAGATATTAAAAAGAGTGGGTGAGAGGGATGATCCCTGTGGAACACCCATCTTGGATGCAGTAGGGTGAGACACTTTGTTATTTATTTTGACCTTGTAAGCTCTATTTTCTAGGAATGATTTGAACCAGTTAAGCGCTGATCCTGTGATGCCAATGTCGACTAGACGCTGTAAGAGGCACGAATGATTCACAGTGTCGAATGCCGAAGAGAGATCCAGAAGAGCGAGGAGGCAAGGTTGACCTTTTTCCAGATTGAAGAGGATGACATAAGGGGATTAGTGGAATTAACAGAGAGGGTGAGGCATAAAATCTCTCTCTATGCAGGTGACTTCTTGCTTTTCTTGACCCAGTTGGATAGGTCAGCAGATTTATGCACATAAGTCTTCTTTGAAAACTGGTGTAACTTAAAAAAGTTGACTAAATGTGTTTATGTGCATGGTTGTGAAAAATTACCCCATAGATGAAAATTTACCTTTGGAAGTTGAGTAGGGTCAAATCGAAGGACTTTTTGGTTGCAGCAAGGATATATGCCAGTACCGGCTGAACCAAGTGCACTTGCTGTGTTGGGATAAACTGCTGACTCCAAATGATATTGGCAATGAGACAAATCAGTACACAGAAAAACCTGTTGAAAAACAGTAAAAGAAACAGAAAATTATCTAGCCTCACGACTATTGTAAAGCTCAAAAATGTGCATTTTATTTTTAAAATTATATATCTAAAGAGGGCAATTTTCAAACGCTATTTACATGCTCACACTTTCCCTTTGAGAACTGGTGCAAAGTCTGCACGTAAATGCATCAGTGGATTTCACAGCTATCGGGCCGATACAGTAAAAGTCGTGGGAGAGCGGGCGAAAGGCCACTCTCCTGTGCGTGTGTTTCTGTATTCAAATGAGGGCCCGTGGCAAAAAGAGGCGGCTGTCAGCGGGTTTGACAGCCAACGCTCAATTTTGCCGGCGTTGGTTCTCAAACTTGCTGACAGCCACGGGTTCGGAAACCGGACGCCGGCAAAATTGAGTGTCCGGTTTTCAACCCGCGAGCCGCAGGCCGATTTCAGTTATTTTTTTTTTTAACCTTTTCCAACTTTCGGGACCTCCGACTTAATATCGCCATGATATTAAGTCAGAGGGTGCACAGGAAAGCAGTTTTTACTGCTTTTCTGTGCACTTTCCCGGTGCCCGGAGAAATTAATGCCTACCTTTGGGTAGGCGCTAATTTCTGAAAGTAAAATGTGCGGCTTGGCTGCACATTTTGCTTTCTGAATCGCGTGGGAATACCTAAAAGGGCCAACAACATGCATTTGCATGTTGCGGGTGCTATTAGGTTCGGGGGGGTTGGACGCGCATTTTCGACGCACTATTATCCCTTACTGAATAAGGGGTAAAGCTAGCACGTTGAAAATGCGCGTCCATCCCCCCCGAACCTGTACTGTACTGTACTGTTTAGGCCTGTATGTGGGCTGCTTTGTAAATCATCCCCATGGTGGGATAAATTTGCACTTTTGATTTATATTCCACTTCTTGATATTTCAAAGCAGATTACTTTTAAGTACTGTAGGTATTTCCCTATCCCAGAGGGCTTACAATCTAGCCATCTATCATGCGCTGAGCCTAGCACATAGGTTAATGAGTGCTTGGATGCACATTATGGACATGGATCCATAACCCCTGATGCAATAAGGAGATCAGCGCGTCCAAAATGCGCATCCAAACTCACACATAGCTAATAGCGCTCATCACATGTAAATTCCATGTAGGTGAGGCTTTTAGCTATTATCCCACAATGCAAAAAATCCCCATGTGTCCAAGGCGCACTTTTTAACCTGTCAAATTTTATGCCTGCCAAAGGCGGCATAAAGTCTTCCTGCACATCAAGGGCTCAACTTAAAAAGCAAAAAAATTGCTTTTCCGTGGTTCTGCCTACTTAGTATCATTGTGATACTAATTAGGAAGAACCACAGAAAGCAGCACCATGCAAAAAAATGTCTTGATGTAAAAAAATAAATAAATAAATACATTTTGGGGCACACATTATACACCCACAATATACATGCTCAGGGCTGTGTATATTGTGGGTGCATATTGTTCCAGTAAATTAGCTGCTGTGGGATAAAACAGATGCTCATAAACCAAGCATCCATTTTAGTAACCTGCACACACAGGGCACTGCCGATTGGTCCATCTACTGTCACATATCAGTGAAAGGACCAATCCCCTTTTGGAAGGCTGTCCTTGTCAGTGTAAAGGACCAATTGGGAATAACCCTGCAGGGGGGTGGGAGGGCGCTCTGGCAAGGCTGTTGTGGACGCATAGCCACTTCTCCTGGGCACCCAATGCAGAGT
Source organism: Rhinatrema bivittatum (assembly GCF_901001135.1). Classification (NCBI taxonomy): domain Eukaryota; kingdom Metazoa; phylum Chordata; class Amphibia; order Gymnophiona; family Rhinatrematidae; genus Rhinatrema; species Rhinatrema bivittatum. Next base: position 125,197,846 of record NC_042617.1, read on the forward strand.
GCTAGGAACGCACAAATTATCTTTTGTGTGTCCCTTTTAGCGCAGCAGCTCATTTGCGTACTTTGGACATGTTTTTTATGTGCGCAATATTGCATCAGCCTGTAGGTTTGTACCTGAGGCCAAGGAGGGTAAAGTGACTTGCCCAAGGTCACAAGGAATGGCAGTGGGATTTGAATTGTAGTGTCCCTGGTTCGTAGCCCGCTGCTCTAACCACTAGGCTACTCTTCCACTACTTATGATGTTTAAATTTATTTTATAAAATTTCTAGCAATGTATACAAATCAGAACGCGTATACTAAATTTGGACCCCTGGTTAACACTTCCCAGTGGCCCAAGTGCACAGTGCAATAACATTCCATTTCCCCAAAATTTCAAGCCCCCCAAACCCTCCCCTAGTACCCAACAGTCAAGTTTCCTCAAACATCACATCCACCTAATACATTCATGTAATACGTTAGTCAGTGCGTCTGGGCATATATAATCATTTAAAACTAAGCTCCCTGCTTTATACGATAAGGTCTGCAGATAAAAGTTCCAAATATGTAGAAAACTTTTTTTTTCTTTTTCAAATCTGTTTGCTCCATATATTTTTCACAAATACACATCTGATGTATTTGATTTTTCCGTTGTGTCAACACTGGTGCGTGTTCTTCTAACCAAATTGCAGTATTACCTTTTTTGCTAGCACCAGAACTTTATGAATCCAAAATTTAGCAAATTTATGCTCTATAGCAATCCCAGATAAAGTATCAAATAAGAGCACAGCAGCTTGAAATGGTAACCTTATTTGTGTGACTTGGTAAATATACTGTATAACTGACTTTCAAAATTTAGTTATTACTGGACATCCTCAATATTGATGCCCTAATGATCCAGGCGACAATCCGCACTTGGGGCAAGTATTCATCTGCGCAATAGTCATCACATGAGCCAACTTTTGAGAAATGTATTATCTTATGAGAAAGTTATACTGTAACGCCTGTATCTCCAGGTTACAGGAAAGAGTGAGTATTCTCTTAAAACTTTGTGCATACTGCTGTTCAGATAAATCTAGATCAAGCTCAGCCTTCCAACTCTTTAAAAAAAAACTTATCAAAATTTATACTGGGTTTCCTAATCTGTAAGGCTTGGTATAAGGAAGATATCATGCGATGAATAGGGACCTCTACATCAAACAGATCAGATAACAGGTCCCTATTGTCATGCTACCGATCATCTATTTTAAGTGATTAAATATAATATTTAAGTTGTAAATAAATGAAAAAGTGTTTTTGGTCTAACAAAGTCTGTTACCAACTCCCCAAATGATTTAATATGTCCCTCCTCGTAAAACATTTGCGCTAAAACTTTGAAACCTTGTGCATCCCAAGTTGTAAATACTAGACTTTGGGTCCCTGGTATAAAATGTTTATTACCCATTATGGGCAGAAATTGGGATACAGAACTGTTTAAGTTCAACAGAGAATATAAATATCTCCAGGAGAAGATAAGAGGCATAACCAAAGGGCTTCTTCTGAGAGTACTGGGCAATATGGCCACTGGGCAGTGCAAAATATAGCCCAGATTGTATGGAGAAAAAAGTGCTTTCTCTAATGATATTGACATGTAAAAATGAGAATCTTGTAACAAGTGTGCCACGTGCCTTAGATTGCATGCCACATTATATAACTTTAAATCTGTGATTTCCATTCCTCCAGCTTCCCATTTACGGGTCAATGTAGCTAATGCTATCCTTGGCTTTGCCCCCTTCCACAAATAAGCTCTCGAACTACATCACTGTTAGATAAATAGCATGGTATAATTTGAAGCATATAAAGCCATTTGGGTACCACTACCATTTGAAAGAGATTCACCCTCCCAACCAAGGAGAGCGGGAGATCCCTCCAGCTACGCAACATTACCTTTGTGATGTTGAGCAATTTCTGAAAATTAACTTGATATAATTTTCCCAGATCCCTATGAAGAATGATCCCCAGGTAAGTAAATGAATCTTCCACCCATCTCATTGGAAAGGTGCCCATCCAGTTTTTCCTAATATAGTCTGCCGTGGGAAGCACCTCACATTTATCCATATTTAACTTGAGACCTGCTACGTTTCCATATTCTTCTCTCTCTCCCACCAAGATTCCTAGGGAGACCATTGGATCTACCAAGTGAAGATACTGTCCACAAACACTGCCAGTTTGAATTGTTTCTCAGTCGAACCTCTAATGGATTCATCCTTAATTCTTATATTGCCCCAAATTCTTACAAGAGGAGGTTCCAAAGCTAAAATGAATAATAATAAGGACAATGGGCAGCCTTGCTGTGTACCTCTACCTAATTGAATCTCATCTGAATTGTATTCATTGACTGAATGGATCCAAGGCTTGGCACAAATATAAAGTGTACTTACTGCTTGCACAAAATAGCCTGAGATCCCAAATTCTTTCAACACTTGGAACATAAACTCCCAATCTAACCGATCAAATGCCTATTCTGCATATAGATGCGCTAACAGACGGTTCTTGCTGTCTATTAATGATTTCTAAAGAGACGAGGTTTTTCCGAATATTCATTATGATGGAGCGACCCTTAACAAAGACTACTTGATCCTCTCCAATTATGGCAGGAAGGATCTTAGCTAACTGATTCGTCATAATCTTCACTAATAATTTGGTATGAAAATTCAGAAGAGAGATTGGGCAATAGAAGCCAGAAGAGCTGGATCCCTCCAGTTTTAGGTAAAATCGTAATAATTGCATGGTTTGGTGCTAACGGAAAATGTTCCAACTCAATTAATCAGTTAAACATTGCCCCCATTGGGGTAGTTACTTTTAATATTAAGAGCTTATAGAACTCAGCCGAGAAACCATTAGGCCCTGGCGCCTTCAAACGCTTAGCATCTCTGATCCCCTGCGCCACCTCTTGTAGTTGTAATGGTTTATTTAATATCCTTAATTGATCCTCTGTGAATTGCAGAAGTTTAATGGATTTTAAATAATAAGCAATTCCTTGCGAATTACTTGGAGCAACCCTATATAAAATTTGAAAGAATTCCTGAAACTGCACTAATATCTTTACCTAAATTCACCAGTTTACCCGAAGCATTCTGTATAGTCGTCACATATTGAGTTTTCGACCAATTTTTGTTACGTTAGCTAAGGATCTTCCAATTTTATTACCATGCTGAAAGAACTTGCAGCGGTAATACATAATACCCTTCTTTGCTCTTTGATGTAGCAGTCCGGTTAAGCGCCAACTGGGTAGCCATAAATTTCTCTTTAACTCTCTTACTAGGGTCCCTATCATATTGTTTTTTGTCTAAATAAAGCTGTTTTTCTAACCAATATGGCTGATGTCATTTTCCTATGTCTTGCCACTGCACAGGAAATAATATCCCACCTAAGCACGGACTTGGCAGTTTTCCAAAACAATATAGGCAAATTTAGATGTTCTTTATTATTTGTCACAAAGGCAACCCATTTCTTAGCTAATTGTGAAGAAAATACTTTCCCCACCCATTGCCTTTGAAGCTTCTGATGTTCCCTGGCATCTAAATGAGTTTCTTAGACCATTGCTACCTGCATTCCCCAGCTTTGTAATGCTTGTAGAATTTTATATCTTTTAAACTCTGAACCTATCCCCCCTAAGTTCCAAATCACATATCGGAGAGCGGTCATGGCCATTGTGACATCATATCAATGTTGTAGTTTGCTATTTCTTTCTTTCCTTTAATTGACCAGCTTGGGCCCCCTGGCCTAGGCCCCAAAGGAAAATTAGTTTCTTACCTGATAATTTTCGTTCCTGTAGTACCACGGATCAGTCCAGACTGCTGGGTTTTGCCCCCCCCCCAGCAGATAGAGACAGAGATGTTTTAAAAACAAAGCTCCGCCTTTATAGGAGAGTGCCACCTAAAGTCCACCAGTATTTCGTAATGACAAAGCAAGATAGCTCCCATAAGACACCATAACTATATACACTAACACTTGAACGAGAACAAGAAAACGTTACCACCGGGTCACCTAACCCCAGTAAGACGGAACCTATAGAACCACGCAGGCCAAAAATTCAAAATCTGAAGAAAAATAAGGGGAAAGCGAGCGGACTCTCCCCCCACTTGAACCTGATAATTTTCGTTCCTGTAGTACCACGGATCAGTGGTACTACAGGACTGATCCGTGGTACTACAGGAACGAAAATTATCAGGTAAGAAACTAATTTTCCTTTCCCTGTACGTACCCGGATCAGTCCAGACTGCTGGGATGTACCAGAGCTATACCTATCTGGGGTGGAATCCAGTGAGGCCCGCTCGAAGCACACCTTCTCCGAATCCGTCCGAATTAGTAGCCTGCACATCCAACCGGTAATGGCGCGTGAAAGTATGCAGTGACTTCCACGTCGCCGCCCGACAGATCTCCTGTGGAGACATGAAATGAGACTCCGCCCAAGACGCTGCTTGCGACCGAGTAGAATGGGCCCGGAGTCCTACTGAAGGAACTCGGCCCTTTAGCAAGTAAGCGGAGCTGATAGCTTCTTTCATCCAACGAGCAATAGTAATTTTTGAAGCCATGTGACCCTATCGGGGACCATTCCAGAGGACAAAGAGATGGTCCGACATGCGAAAATCATTGGTGACTTCCAAGTAGCATAGAAGAGCTCTACGAACATTCAGCTTCCTCAAATCACGGGACAGAGAATCCGAACGGTCCAGATCCGCAAAGGCCTCCGGGAGGCGTAAATCCCCCGACAAAGGTAAGGGGGGGGTTTAGACAGGGCCGGGCAGGTGGGTTAGGTAGGGGAAGGGAGGGGAAGGCAAAAGAAAGTTCCCTCCGAGGCCGCTCCGATTTTGGAGCGGCCTCGGAGGGAACGGAGGTAGGCTGCGCGGCTCGGCGCGCGCCGGCTATACGGAATCGATAGCCTTGCGCGCGCCGATCCCGGATTTGCGCGGCTACGCGCGTATCTACTAAAATCCAGCGTACTTTTGTTGGCGCCTGATGCGCCAACAAAAGTACGCCAAACCGCGCTATTTGAAAATCTACCCCTAAGCGCGCTGGAAATTGCAGAACAGATTGCACCAGCTTTGAACACACAGAAGCAAAGGCCCCGCGTTGTGCTGACACCACAGCAGAGTAGTCTGCAAAAAGCATCATAGAGTGGCCTTCTTAATCCAAGGATCTTGATTTACAGTAGTTCCGCAGTATTTCCTTTTTATGGTGAAAATGTAACAATTTTATTATCACCGGGCGCGGCCGTCCTTGGCTCATGATATGCACTCCCAGAAGATTAGCACGTACTACATGCGGCTTGCCATGCAGATCTTTCAGGATGACTGCAACTGGTAACCATTCTTTGCTCACACCACACTGGATGAACCACACTGGACGAACCAGGAGACCAGGGTAGGAGACCAAGGTTCAAGTCCCACTATTGCTCCTTGTGACCTTGGGCAAGTCACTTTACCCTCCATTGCCCTAGGTACAAACTTAAATAGGGAAATGCCTACAGTACCTGAATGTAATCTGCTTTGAAGTGCTGAAACAAAAAGTGTGAAAAGCAGAATATAAAAAATCTAAATAAAATTAAGTCCAATCCATAATACTTTCAGGCAGACCAATTAATTGCATTTACTCCTTCGTGAGCGGTTTTCGAGGTCTTCCAATTTTTGTTCTGTTTTTGCTGTGGCTGCCTTAATTCTTGCCATCTCAGTTTCCAGGGCCTGAATACACTCGTTGACATTGGTAATACGCACTTCGGCTTCAGTTATTCACTTTGAATTATCTGTTAAAAGATTTGTAGTTCATCAAACTGCATATGGATTTTCCCCAGCTTTGCATCCATAGCGCTGAGGATAAGAGTAGCCATATCTCCTGACTCCCCCACAACAAAGGAAGGTGACGGTGGGTCACTGAGACCATCCACCATTTTGTTTACTGCTGCTTTGCTTTTGTCCTTTCAGACCATTTTCATCATCATCCATTACCTTGAATGAGTTCAGTGGAATAGCCAGTAATTGCTAGTAATAGCCACTTCTATTACTAGCAACAGTAACATGGAACAGACTTAGTTTTTGGGTACTTGCCAGGTTCTTATGGCCTGGATTGGCCACTGTTGGAAACAGGATGCTGGGCTTGATGGACCCTTGGTCTGACCCAGTATGGCATGTTCTTATGTTCTTATGAAAAGCATGCCCTGCTTTCCAGCTTAGCCCTCCAATGTTCAGGAGATGAATTCTGTAAAATTAGAAGTCAGATGTGGTACGACACAGGGAGTGGGCCCCGGAGCTACTGAATACCATGTGACCTCCCCACTACTTATTAATCTATATTATTATATTAGCCCTTCTCATGCTAATATGCTCCTCAGATCTATAACAATATTGGAGATATCTTCAAGAAAACATAGGATAAGAACAGAGAATTCCTAGTTGCAATGAAGTGAAGGGAAAGCAAGAAACTGGAGCTGTCCCATTTTCATTTTCAGTTAATGTTTACCTAAAACCCTTGAAGAAAGAGTCACAATATCTCTTGATATTCTAATAATGAAAAATGGGGGCACAACCAAACTTATTTTTATCTAAACTGCAGTTATACATAATCAGAAATTACACATGTTGCAGACTTGAATAAGCTAAGCACAATAGAGGAGACAAATTGCACAGTAAGTCTATAGAGCTGGCAGTTTCCACAAAGTATCCATCAGGATTTTCTTCAGAATGGCCAAGTTTTCCCGCTGAGGTTAATAAGAAGGAAAATGGTATTCCTTCCTTGAAAGTCTTTCCTTTACTTGAATAAGTAGGTTAGAGAAAAAAATAGATTGTTACTCACCTGTTTACATCTTGAACATGTTAGACAGTTGATAGTCCCCCAGACGCGCCAGTAGACATCTTGCCAAGACTTAAATTCTTCATACAAATTGGATAAGTAATCATGTATGTCCCACATTTTATCTCTATACAAAGAAATGAAGCAAATTACACTATGTCTCAAACAGATATTACCAATTATTTTATCTGTGGTGGAAAACTATGTATGTATATTGGATTTCTCCTTCCAACACTGAACTCATCTTTGAACAGGTTTTCTTCTCTCCACTTTCCAATAGTAAGTTGCGGAAGGTACAATTGGACATTTGAGAAACGAATTAAAATAGTTACCTCTCAATCTTCCCCAATACTTTGGTGAATAAGAAAACTAGAGGCTCTAGTAAAAGATGCTAATAATACATCACATGCACAACACATTTTGAAATAGAAATGCCAGTAGAAAAATCTTGTACAGAAGGGCCTTTAGTTACTGATTTTGTCAAAGTCAAATAATAAAACTGAAGGTCATCAGAGGAGGTCTAACTTCATTATACACTACACAATCTCATCATGCATGCTTTCACAAACAAGTCTATTTTTGTAAGCAAACTTCTGAGAAGTGCTTCAAATTGATGCTGGGACTATGTCTAGTTTCTACCTGGCCCTAACATCGAGGTGCAAGGTCATTTGCTGCCTGTGCATTTTAGTGTTATGCTCATGTAAACTTTAATTACTGGTGGATGCACCTTATATGAAAGTAAACAATATTTCCATGTTGATCAATGTTGATTTTCCCAGGAACACAAGGTATCTTTTGTTCAACTTCTCTAGTCAAAAGTCTCTTGCACAAACAGCATCTGTTGAAACAATAAGACAGCAATAAAACAGAAGACAGCAACCAACATTTCAGAAGATGCTCATCAATATAACACAAAATAATGCTATAAGATCTGTTAGCATGAGCATGTCCAGGCCTCAGCAATATAGGCTGACTGGAAATATAACTGATTTGATATATGTGATCTAGACTCTGCCTCTCTATCGTCTGAAGGTATACCTGATAAACATAATATACGAACATTTGTCTTGTCATTATTCTATTTATTCCACTACCTTTGAACAAACCCTGACTCCCTGCTTCACATATGAACCTGAGACACAGAAGTGTGAAGATTTCCAGAGGTCTAGAGTGAAATTGTGCTGGAGTAAGAAAATAGTTTCTCATATGACAAGTATAAGACTATATGTAGACTGCATAAAGTACCTGGATAATGTTGCAGCATTTCCTGGCGAATCAGGGTTCTTGTAATCTGGATCAAACAATCGCTCAATCTTCTTGCAAAATATCTTACTATTAACAACAAGCAATAAATATTTTAAACATGTTGGCTTAGTGGTAAAGGTGTAGTTGAGTGCTTTCAATTTTATTTTCTTGAAATACACAGGACCTAATTCCAATCTTTTCCCAGACCATGCTTTCACTATGTAGAGGCTTTATGCATTAGGACAGTCTTGCCTCTGGATCTTTATGTGACAAAAACCCATATATTTGCTGTCTTGATCTTAGAGTAGAGAGCACAAGGCAGGAGAGCTTTTAAGACTTGCAAGTTCAAACCTTTCTCTCCCATCAACTTTCTAGATAAATCACTATTACCCCATGCCTCAGCTTTGTTACAGTTAGTTTGGTTCTGCAAAAATTGTTATTCCATGTAATACAAGTTTGCTTAAACAGTGTTTTCTCTAGGTAGCAGGATGAATTAGTTATTACACATGGTTGACATCGATCCGATAGCACCAAACAGACTCTTCTCTTCTAGCTTTGAGCTCTACTGAACATGTGTGGAAGTACCCACACGGGCATTGGCTGCTCAGTCAGTATCAGAGCTAATTCTAGTTATGTAGTCGACTCTCCAGGGAGGTGAGTGGGCATTCCATGGCTAATTCATCCTATCTATGGAAAACACTGTTTATAGAAAACAAACTTACTTTTTCCATTGATAAGTGGGTTGAATTAGCCATTTCATGGGGGAAATCCCAAGCTGAGGTTTGCAATGGAGCGTTTACTAAGTAGGCAACCCTGACCACACCATGGCAAGTAGACTATTGCGAGAACAGGTTACGCATAATTGCCGGTCCAAATTTATTTTATTCTTTGATAGATTGACCGGACAATAATAGGATGTAAAGGTATAAACTGATGACCAGGTGGCAGTTTTGTAGATGTCTTCAAGAGGCACCTCTCAAAGATGAGCAACAGAAGGTTCCATAGCCCTTTCTTGATAAGCTTTAATGGAGTATTTGATCTGTAAATCTGCTATGGTGTAGCAGGGTTGAATGTAATCCATTATTCAATTAAATAATGTACCTTTGGCAACTGCTGAGTCAAATCTTTTAGGGTCATATGACATGAATATCTAAAAAGCCTGATGGAGTGGTTGAGTTCATTATAGTAGGCCAAGGCTCTTTTACAATCCAAAGTGTGAAGGAGTTTTACTTCTTTATGTGCATGTGGTCTTGGAAAGAAGGTAGGTAATACGATGATTGATTGATGCGGAAAGCCAAGACAACCTTTGGAAGAAACCTTGGGCAAGTGCGAAGGACCAACCTGTTGTGAGAGAACTATTTTAGATAGTGTATGTGAGCTTGGAGTTCGCTGACTCTTCTAGCTGAAGTAATGGTGACAAGGAACATTACTTTCCACAACAAGAATGTTACAGAAGCTGTCTCTTGAGGTTCAAAAGGTGGCCTCAGCAGTTGAGAAAGGACCACATTCAAGACCCATGAAACCTGAAGTCTTTGTACTAGAGGTTTAACATATAATAATCCTTTCATAAATCTTGATATCTGTGGATGGATAGATATTGGTTTATCATCCACCAAAACATGGTAAGCCGCTATAGTGCTGAGATATATGCCTACCGAAGATATGACAAGGTCTGAGCCACACAGAAGATGCAAGTACAATAGTAAATGCTTAGGTTTGCATGAAATTGGTTTCAGAGGATATTAACACCACTTGGAATATTTGTTCTGTCTGAAAGCATAGTTGTTCCCTAGTGGATGGTTTTCAAGCCAAAATCATGTCTGAGTGCTATAGGCAGAAAGAGATCCACGATTATTAGGTGTTCAACCTTCAAGCTGTTAGATTGAGGGATGGAAGGTTCAGTTGATAAAGCATTCCTTTGTCTTAAAGTATGAATGTACTTGTTCCCCAAACATTTTGGGAGACTACTGAACAGTTGTATTACCTATGGAAACCATATCTGACTAGAACATGCTGGAACTATGAGAATCAATTGTATGTAATCTCGCAACAGGTTTTTCATTGTTATGGCAATCAATGGTATTGGTGAAAAAGCATATATGAGGCTCCCCTCCCCCCCATTCAGAAGATAAGCATCCTGTGCCTGTCTAAGTTCGCTGGAAAGAACTGAGCAGAATTGATCTAGCTTTTTTGTTTTGCTCCACTGGAAACAGGTCAACTAATGGTAAATACCATAAGTTGAACAGTTTTGTCTGCTATTGATTGTCATGGAGACCACTCATGAAAGCGGTGAGGTGGTTTTTCAGTGTGTTGAAGATTCCTGTAAGGTAGGTGGCCTGTATGACAACCTGATTCCTGACTGCCCAGTTCCAAATTGTTGAATTTTCCTAGCAAAGAGGCTATGATCCTGTGCCTCTTTGCTTACTGAATGAAATATGGCAACTTGGTTTGAATCAAGATGATCATCTACAGAAGGAGATATGGGAACATCAATAGAGCATATCTGATTGCCCTTGGTTACAGAAAGTTTAATCTGAAAGTGTCTCTCTTCTTGAAGTCAAGTGCCCTGGTTTTGGAAGGATCCTGTGTGAGCATCCCATCCCTTTATGGAGGGATCTGTTGCTAGTGTTACTTGGAGTGAGCAGAGCAGAGTCCTGTTTTGAAGCACATAGGGATTTAACCATCAGAAATATGTACTATAGTTGACAATGGCTGAGTTAGTTGATCTCAGTGAGAATATAGACTACACTACAGGTGGCAAATATAAAGACGGATTAGAAGGACCTCACGGATGGCTGCTGTCATAAGACCTAACACAATGAGGAATATTCTAGTTATGGAGTGGTGAGAGGCCAGAAGTTTAAGAATGATAGCTGTCAGTATGTTAGCTAGCTGCGATTGAAAAAATGCTCTTTTAAAGTGAGTCTATCCATGTCCAGATGAATTTTATTCTCTCGACTGGCACTATGCTTGGCTTCTCGAAGTTGACCAAAAATCCTAAATGTTGTAGCAGACAAATCATTTTGTGTAGGGCAGTGAAGACTTCTTCTCGTGAGCTTGCTGTCATTAGCTAGCTATCCAGGTAAGGAAAACTTGAATTCCTTGACAACAGAGGTGTGCCACTACCACTACCAGGCATTGGTAAAGACTTTCAGGGCTGCCAAAAAGCCAAACATAAGTATACTGTATTTGTAATGGGAATAATCTCCCTTGAAACAAAGGTAGCACCAGTGGGAAGAATGGATGGGAATGTGAGCATATGCATCCTTCAAATAATGAGCACACAATTTCTCCTTCTGAATGTAATATAAAATTGTGCTGAGGGAATTCATTTTTAAGTCCTCTCAGAGTAGATGTTAGTTCAAGTACCTCAGATCTAGAATGGGCCTCAATCCTCCTGAATTCTTGGGGATAAGGAAATATCAGGAGTAGAAGCTTAGTCTATGTTGAGATGCAGGGATTAGCTCTATCGCTTATTTTTAAAGAAGTGATTGTACACCTAGGAGAAGCTGTGTCAAGCGAGATAGATCTGAAGTGAGTGTCAAGCAATGTGGAAGGGATGACAGCCAGGAAAAAAATGTAAATGGTATGAAAATTCCATCATTTTGAAGAGCCAGAAGTCTTTGATTATCTGGTGACACGCATCCAAGAAAGGCTTAGATTCTGCTCCCCTACCCCCACCCCCCCGGAATGGAGGGATGACGATTGTTTAGAGGAATCAAAATTTGGGCTCAAGCTTGGCTGGGCCTGCTGTGTGGCTTTAGGCTGACAGCTGAAAGTTTAGCCTTTTGGGAGCATAGAAAGTGCATCTTGAAGTAAGAGTTTTGTTCGGGACCTGCCAAGAGTGATTGGACTGCTACATTTTGTTCCTTTATTGGAGCAACAGTTTCTCTGAATTTTTCTCCGAAGGGGATATCTCCCAGACAAGGGAGGTTTGCCTACCTTCCATGGTATGAGAAACGGAGTTGAATGACTCAGACACATCAAAGAAGGTAATGTATACACTCTTTCGCTTCCCAAAGAAATTATGGGTAGACACTCCCACATTCCATAGTCTGGAGAAAATAGTTTTAGTTTTTGCACATAGTTATGAAGATATTGCACCATATAGAATTGGGAATAGCGATACAAGTAGTTGGTGTGGCTCTTTTAGGTCTTTCCCGTCAAAATTGTCCAATAGTTTATGGTCTTTTCCTGGAGGTGAACCGGAATGAATTCTCTTTTTTTTGTGCCTTCTATAAGATAGAGAGCCAGCTCATAACTGCAAATCCCAGCGCTTTCCAGATTCTGTATTTCTGATCCAGTTTCCTAAAAGTGGGAACCCCAGAGATCAGCACTTCCTGCATTCTCACATGCAACAGTTTCAGAATGCTGGGTACTGGAAGAGCCACTGATTCTGATGTGGTGTCCAGTATTAGGAGCAGCTTGAAGACTTCAGCATGGGGTGTCCATATTTACATATGTTGGCACCTAGTGTTGTTCCTATCTTTACCACCAACTCAGAATATGTCAAACCTCCCAAGAGCGGGGTATGGTTGGGAGGGTCTAGACGTGGGTCAGGAGGAACTAGAAGTCAGTTAGAAGGTATACATATAAATCCTTCTTCTGAAACTAACAGCAAAGGCAAATATGGAGGATGGCCTGGTTGGTCCTGAGGAGAAATACCCTGGTCAACCACATCTGATCTACTTGACTCCACTGCAATTGAATAGCCTAATGAAGAATCCTGTACAAGTGTTTTAATAATGTGTTCAGCTCTATAAGCGAAACTGGCACTCCGGGTTGAGGGATTGCCACAGCAATTGTAGAGAGGAGTGGTTTGATTGACTAGGGAGTCGGAGGAAACAAAGAGTAAAGCAATTTCACACCATCCCCATGACCTGGTAGTGACTGAAGCATCCTCTGACCTGAAGAATTGTATCTGTGGTAATATTAGGTTCCTCACAGACATGGCCAGTGCTTCCATTAGGCAAACTAGGCAGTCACCTAGAGCACTTAAGATTTTGGGAGTGGCAAAATCCTGCCAATGTGAGGTCTAGAAGGGAGCTATACCAGAGTCAGTACTGCCAAAGAAAGGAGCGCAGTCCTAGATCTAATGCTGTGGGTAGGAGGGAGTGCTTAAGATTTTGGGAGTAATTGTAGGGGGCAGAGATAACCTGACCCCTTTTGCCACTGACTTAGAGTGGCCTGTATAAAGCTGCGTGGCCAATACGGCCTGATGTTTATGATCCATGATCGATGAATGGATGGCTTTAATGGAGTCAAATGCCTGGAAGCTGCAGAAGAATGTTGTGTGCATTGATTGCATCAGAGTTATCTTACAGGAAATCATGATGCCACATGTTCTAGCACTGTGTATTGACAGATCCAACAGAAATTGCATCTATGCATTGAGATACATTGAAGGAACATGGGTTCTATGCCGCATCATGGGTGCTTTGTCACTGCGTTCATCGAGGGTGCAACAGTGTTCTGTACACAGATGATGCAGATGCACCACACTTTTGAGTTATTTTACTTCTTCGGTGCAGGGCAGCTTGCAGTATTTGACTCAGTTTCTTTAGTTGAGCTGATGGAGGAGTTTTAGAGGCGCTCCTGGTGAGGTGGATAACACTACACCATGAGAAGAGGATCTACTTCCACTTTGAGAACATTTATGCAGTTTCTTAATTCTGCTTCCTCTGAAGCACCGAGAATTCAGGGACATCTGTGTGCAGGCACAGAATGTTTGCATGGTTGAGGTTCTGGCTGAGGCATCGACAAAACAGCTCATGGCCCTCTGTGAGCAGGGTTGGTGCAAGCCTATTTGGTGCCCTAGGCTAACCTTCAGTTATTCACCTTCCCCAGCTTATATATTGGTTGCAGCTCCAGCACAGCACTAGATCTAGGAATGCGCTCCTTTCTTCGGCAGTACTGACTTTGAAATCGTCGGCTCAGTGTGCTGTGGCAGTCAAAAAAGCAAACAGAATGTTAGGAATTATTAGGAAGGGAATGGTGAATAAAATGGAAAATGTCATAATGCCTCTGTATCGCTCCATGGTGAGACTGCACCTTGAATACTGTGTACAATTCTGGTTGCCGCAACTCAAAAAAGATATAGTTGCAATGGAGAAAGTACAGAGAAGGGCGACCAAAATGATAAAGGGAATGGAACAGCTCCCCTATGAGGAAAGGCTGAAGAATTTGGGGCTTTTCAGCTTGGAGAAGAGAAGGCTGAGGGGGGATATGATAGAGGTCTTTAGGATTATGAGAGGTCTTGAACGAATAGATGTGACTCGGTTATTTACACTTTCGAATAATAGAAGGACTAGGGGGCATTCCATGAAATTAGCAAGTAGCACATTTAAGACTAATCAGAGAAAATTCTTTTTCACTCAATGAACAATTAAGCTCTGAAATTTGTTGCCAGAAAACGAGGTTAGTGCAGTTAGAGTAGCTGGGTTCAAAAAAGGTTTGGATAAGTTCTTGCAGGAGAAGTCCATTAACTGCTATTAATCAAGTTTACTTAGCTAATAGCCACTGCTATTAATTGCATCAGTAGAATGGGATCTTCTTGGTGTTTGGGTAATTGCCAGGTTCTTGTGACCCGGTTTGGCCTCTGTTGGAAACAGGATGCTGGGCTTGATGGACCCTTGGTCTGACCCAGCATGGCAATTTCTTATGTTCTTATAAGAGTTTATGTGTACATCAAAAACTCTCCATGAAAGGGATATTATACCTAACATTAATGAGGAACATTATTATACTCAGAGCAATGGATGTTACATTAATGGTACAGCTCCCCTCTAGACCTCACACTGGCAGGATTTTGACACTCCCAAAATCTTAGGTGCTCTGCCAAGGTTGCCTAATGGAAGAACTGGCCTTGTCTGTGACCTAATTTTACCACAGATACAATTCTTCAGGGAAGTTATGATGAGACCAAATTTTATTTTTTTTTTTAGTACTGAAAAGTGTTGCTGTGGATGCTATAGAGACAGTGCAGCAAATATATGAAACAAAAACAGAAGAAAAATACTGAGAAAATTAGAATTTTAAAAATTTAAAGAAAAAATTATTTGGATAGACAGAGTATATGCCTGTGCTCAGACAAAAATGACTGGGGAGACTCATGAAGCAATGCCCACACAGAAACTCTTGCACTTGTTCAGTAGAGCACAAAGCTCTACTAACTAGAAGAGCAACATCTGTTTGGTGCTGCCAGATGAGGTCACACACATGCAATGGCTAATTCAGCTTGTTTGAATCATTATCATCACCATCAGGAAGAAAGTATGGGCACCAATTGATCATCTGACTTCCCTGTTCATCTGATCTACAAGAAGCAGTTTGGCCAACTGCCAGTGAGTCCTACTGTATTGCTTGCAAGGATAATAAGTAGCAGAGCCTTGCTTCCTAATGATCCCTAGTACATGCAGGATATCTAAATGTATGTATAAATATTTGCTATAATCTGATTAATCTTGTAATTTGTAGTCCTTATAATAAAATATTAGCCTAATAGATGACATTTTTGTCTCAAAAAATGTATTTATTTTTATTTGCAGGTCTGATTGCATATTTTGGCATTATTACCACCCTTACAGCTGATTTCCTTCACAAACTGGTAAACAGTTTTACTCAATAGCTTATTAAAATAAAAAGGTATTCATGTCACGTCTCCTCCAGAAGCTATTACACAGATTAGGCACTGAAACTGTTAGCCTGACTTCTTCTCTCCAAAGGCCACATTACTTTTATTCCCAAATGATTGTAATTGTCAAGGATGCTAGTTTATATTGGGCCCTATAATTATTGGCCCACGGAAACACATCAATCTGACTCGGTGTATAAATATAACATGTAGCTGATCAAAAAAAGAGAGTTTACAAATAAGATTAATACAAAACCCAAAAATGGCTCATAACTAATAATCAGTTCTTTGCAGCTTTATCAACTGAAATTGTTCTTAGAAATAACTTCAAATATGAAAGAGCATTTACAGTTGTAAGTGGTTGGCAACACTGGCATATATCTCCAAATCATCTTGAGATGCAACGCCAGTCCTACTGGTTAGAGCAGTGAGCTGCGAACTAGGGTCACCAGGATTCAAGTCCTGCTGCCACTCCTTCTGACCTTGGGCAAGTCACTTTACCCTCCATTGCCTTGGGTACAAATTTAGATTATGAGCCCTCTGGGGATAGGGAAATACCTACAGTACCTGAATGAAATCCGAAAAGAAGTATCTGAAAAAGTGGAATATAAATCAAATAAATGATAAATATATAAATGAGTTGATTTTTCAATAATTTCATTTTAGACTAGTATTAGTATCTTCAATTGTTAGTGACCATCAGTCAGAAAGAATCCAAGATGTGCCCCAGATACTGCTATTTACATTATTTCAAGAGAAGTGATTTTAGAAATATGGTTTTTTGTCTTTGTTTTTATAGTTGTTTTTTTGGGCCCACAAGTATCCTCCTGCCTTATTGGGCTGCCAGATCAATAGGAACTGGCCTCTATTCAGCAATGGAACCACAAACTTTCAGTTGGAATCACCAGTGGGGGTTTTTTTTACCACTAATTTTATAACCTTCTACCAACTCAGCCCAGTCATCACAGCAACAGTCCTTGGCCAGGAGTCACACATACAGCTCCCTCTGGAACCCAGCTAATGCTGTCCTTACATCTCACCATTATGCAGTCAACATTCATTCTTTGGGTAACTTTTAGGAGTTACCCAAACAGAAGCTAAGATTTGAAAATTCCCTCCCTGCTCCAGCTAAATTTTGTCTGAGTAACTCATTACCTGCACAAAATGTATCTGAATAAAAAGAGGCAGTGATGGAGATATTCCAGGGGTGTGGTTACCTTTTAACTAGTGAATGCCAATACTTAATGCTACCCAGTTAAAATTAGCCAGGCACGTCTGGTTGGAAAAATACCTGTTCTAAAGTTATCCAGATAAAGTTATCTGCAAATGTTCCACTGAATATCTGGGTAAAGTTATCTGGGCAACTTTCTCACTCACCAGCCTGATGAATATTGACCTCTATGTTCATAGAAACATATTTATGATGGAACTCTAACTTAGGTTCAAACGGTTTTTCTTAAGATTTAAATCCAAAAAATGACACTATTATCCAATAACAATTACTCAAATTAGCACAGTCAGCGATTTTATAAATGAACCACAATGACTATGAGTCTGTATAACAAAACTTTTATAGTTAAGTCCTAGCATGACAAATGCTTACCTCTTACATTTATCTTTCCTGTCTTTCAGCTCATCTGCCTCGTTGTGTGTGAAGAGGTCTGAAATACGGGTCAGTAAAGTTGCATTAATGCAGTTCATGTTGCACGGAGTAGCCACAATAGCACTCATGTTTTTGTGACAGTACTGAATGCATGCTTCAACCTAAAGCAAGGAAGCAAAGAAAGAACAGAAATTAATTCAAAGGTGGAACACCTTAACAGAATTACCCCTAATGTCTAGACATCACCAGAAAAAGATCATTCTCTGTCATTGGACCAATCTTATGGAACGCATTACCAGACTCTTTAAGATCCATATCCAACTCTAAACACTTCAAAAAATCCCTAAAAACACATTTATTTCAATCTGCTTTCCATATATCACACACTAAATAACATAACTACTTCTCCATCACACAGGGCACAACATTATTATATATTGATTTATTTTTTATGTAAACTATTCATTGTTTTAGATTTTTATTTTTATTATATATTTTTGTAATTTTGAGCTTTTATAATTTGATAATCTTTATGTTCTTTTAAATTTAAATCTTTATTTACATTTGTTTTTTATTTAGTTATGTAAACCGTTTTGATTAAACACTGTTTGTAAAGACGGTATACAAACACTTATAAATAAATAAATAAATAAATAAATAATGTGTCTGTCAACGGACTGCTTACATTTTCCACCAAATATGGGCAAAAGTTACACCAATTTTCAAAGGGAAAGTATGTGCATAAAACAAGTTTTCTTATTGCAAATGGTGTTCTCCATAGACAGCAAGATGAAGTAGCCATGACATATGGATGATATTATCCAGCGGCACCAAACGGACCCTTCTGTCTAAGCTGAGAGAGCTTTTGCTCTTCTGCGCATGTGTGGAAATTTCAGCATGGGCATTGCCTTGTGAGCCTGCTCAGTCAATTTTAGAGATAATTCTAGCTATGTAGTCGACTCTCCAGGGAGGCAGGTGGGTATTTAGCATGGCTAATTCATCCTGCTGTCTGCAAAGGACACTGTTTACAGTAAGCAAACTTGCTTTCTCTGTTGGGCTGAATTAACCATGACTTGTGAGAAGTCCCAAGCTGAGGGCTGCAGTGGAGCATTTACTGAATAAGCAATTCAGATCCTCCTTCCGGTCCCTGTGGCGAGTAGACTATGGGTGAACAAGTTACACAAAACCACTTGTCCAAATTTACTGTCACTCTGTGAAAGATTGCCCAAACAGTAATGAGATGTAACCGAACCTTTAGCGGCACCTGTTAGAATGTACTATTGTACACCCTCACCTACATTAATTTATGTGCCTACATGTAAACCGTTGCGATGGTATATGACTTAGTGACGGTATAGAAAAGATTTTAAATAAATAAATAAATAAATAAATAAATAGATAAATAAAAAGTTATGTACTGATGATCAAGTTGCAGCTTTGCAGATATCTTTGAGAGCTACAGCTCATAGATGAGCTACTGATGCAGCCATTGAGCTAACTTGTTGAGCCTTGATGATGTCTGTAATTTGTGGGCCTGCAGGCACATAGCAGTATGCTATGCAATCTGCTAGCCAATTAGAAACTGTATTTGGCTGCTGCTATGCATAGGATCCTATGAGATGAATAGTTGTGAGGCCTTACAATGAGGAAGAATTCTTTTTTTTTTTTGTTGTTGGGTTTTTTTTTTCCACAGTAAGCCAAGGCTCTTTTACATTCCAAGGTATGAAGGGTTTTCTCACCTTCATATATGTGTAGCCTTGGGAAGAATACAGGTAACATGATGGCTTGATTAATATAGAAAGCTGATACTACTAACAGATGAGTGGATTATTGGCTTACCCTTGTTTTGAGTATGGTAAGCTGCAATTGCACCAAAATGAACTCACACTGAAGAGATATTAAATCTTTACATAGAAATGAAATGAAACATAGAAATGACGGCAGAAGAAGACCAATCGGTCCATCCCGTCTGCCCAGCAAGCCTCACACTTCTTTTTTCTCATACTTATCTGTTTCTCTTGGCTCTTAGTAACCTTAGGTTCTATTTCCCTTTCACCCCCACCATTAATGTAGAGAGCAGTGATGGAGCTGCTTCCAAGTGAAATATTAAGTTTGATTAGTTGGGTAAGCGGCAGCATAGCTCTCTGCCGTTGAAGCAGGGAGCTATGCTGGATATGCATTGAAAGTGAAATATGCCTTGAAAGTCACATTAACTATCATCAAATATTGAAAAGCCTAATAATTGGTAACTGAATAAGCCTAATAATTGGTAGTACCTACAGCCCATGAACCCATCCCTGTTTTTTGGTTTTTTTCTTTTTTTAATTTGGAGATGGCAGCCCTCCATCCTTCCACTCCGTGAAGGTGGAACACCAACCACTGGCCACTGGCATCCCGCTCCGTGAATGCCTCTGTGACTACTGCCGCTCCGTGCAGTGTTTTGCTGCCTGCTCTTTATACGCGTCCTCTAGACCTGATGGATCCACAGTGTTTATCCCACGCCCCTTTGAAGTGCTTCACAGTTTTGGACTTCACCACTTCCTCCGGAAGGGCATTCCAGGCATCCACCACTCTCTCCATGAAGAAATACTTCCTGACATTGGTTCTTAGTCTTCCTCCTTGGAGCCTCAGCTCGTGACCTCTGGTTCTGCTGATTTTTTTCTGACGGAAAAGGTTTGTCGTTGTCTTTGGATCGTTAAAGTTTTTCAAGTATCTGAAAGTCTGAATCATATCACCCCTGCTCCTCCTTTCCTCCAGGGTGTACATATTTAGATTCTTCAATCTCTCCTCGCATGACATCTGATGAAGACCCTCCACATTTCTGGTGGCCCTTCTCTGTACCGCTTCAATCTTGTCTCTGTCTCTTTGAAGATACGGTCTCCAGAACTGAACACAGTACTCCAGGTGAGGTCTCACCAAGGACCTGTACAAGGGGATAATCACTTCCCTTTTCTTACTCTTTGGGTTTGCATGTGAATGGATTCATGGAATTATTATTATTATTTAGATTGATTGATTACAATTTCATGCAAAGTAATCAAAGTGGAGAGAACTGTTTCCATTTAAATCCTTAGATTCTCCTTGTTGATGGTTTCCTGGCAGACATTATCATATTCTCAACCTTCTTGGGTAAGGACAATTCAGAGATTATTGAGAGCACAACATCCAAGCTGTTGAGGGAGGGAAGGTTCGGATGATATAGATTTCCCTTTTCTTGAGTTAATAAGGATGGTTCTGACTCAAGAGGGACTGCAGGACTGCTGGATAGCTGTGCCAAATACACAAACCATACATGTCTGGCCATGCTGGTGTTGCGTCCATCGGTCGCAGATGGCTGCGACCGCTCTGCCTCACCTCTCTTTTACCATTTTCCTCCTCCCTTGGAAGGATGGCTGCCTCTGCTGCTGTTGCCGAAACCCTCAGCGTCTCCGAGCCAGCATGGGTGTCCCTGTCCGCCACGCTTCTTCCTGAGGTCTCCTAGGGCACGCGCTGCCTACTTTTTTGAATACGTCATGGTGGGAACCTCAGGGGTGGCCCCACCGCATGACGTCAGTACCTCCGGGTATTTAAACCTCCGCTCTGCTCCAATTCAACGAGTTAGCAAGGACTTCGGTTTTGCTACTCTGACCGCTTCTAAGCTGCTTGCTTGGATTCCTCACTACCCTTCGGGGTATCTCGCTCCTACGGAAGCTCTGGGTACCCACTCCTCGGGGGCCTCTCACTTCTACTCGCCCTCCAGGGTTAATCTGCCTAACCTGAAGGATGCCCGCTCCTCGGGGGTCTTGTCTGCTTTCTTTCAGGAACCCTCGGCGCTCCTAGGGACCTAGGGAGGCAGAGGCTCATGCACTGTTTGCCAAGAAGTTATAAATATATAGGAATGGATATATAATCACAAACTGTCCTGCAAGTGACCTACCTTCCAGGGATCTCCAGCACGTTAGCAGATAGCCTCAGCAGAATTTTTCATCCACACCAATGGTCTCTGTAGCAGTCAACAGACTGTTCAGTCTATAGGGTTTTCAGCAATCAACTCTTTATGTCAGAAAAAAAACAGAAAACTGGAAAGATTATTCTCCATTCTTCCCAGCAATCTCAGATCCACTCAGGATGCTTTATTGATCTATTAGAATGCAAATCTCAAAAAAGATATAGTTGTGATGGAGAAGGTACAGAAAGGGCAACCAAAATGATAAAGGGGATGGAACAGCTCTCCTATGAGGAAAGGCTGTTCAGCGTGGAGAAGCGTGGAGAAGATACGGCTGAGGGGGGATATGATAGAAGTGTTTTAAAATAATGAGAGGTCTTGAACGAGTAGATGTGAATTGGTTACTTATACTTTCGGATAATAGAAGGACTGGGAGCACTCCATGAAGTTAGCAAGCAGCACATTTAAGATTAATCGTAGAAAGTTCTTTTTCACTCAATGCACAATTAAGCTCTGAAATTTGTTGCCAGAGGATGTGGTTAGTGCAGATATTGTAGTTGGGTTTAAAAAAGGTTTGGATAAGTTCCTGAAGAAGTCCATTAACTGCTATTAATCAAGTTGACCTAGGGAATGGTCTCTGCTTTACTGGCATCAGTAGCATGGGATCTTCTTGGTGTTTGGGTACTTGACAGGTTCTTGTGGCCTAGAAACAGGATGCTGGGCTTGATGGACCCTTGGTGTGACCCAGCATGGCAATTTCTTATGTTCTTATGGTATCCAGACTCCACAAACTTGAGAACTCAGCAATGTTTGGTGATTGTGTGCCATTCCTTCAGGATCAGCTGGATTCTGCCTCTTACCAGGAGAATGCTTGTTGGGTTTGTAAGGTAATGAAAAACTTGGTCCAGGTTTGGACTGGACCTGTTGTGTTGCTTTTGGTTGTTAGTGCTCGCATTGTTGAGCATGATCCGGAAGTTGTTGCTGTTGCCAAAGTAGAGTTGGGGCGCGGTAACATTGGAATTACTGGAATGGGCATCTCTGAAAATAAAGCCTTTTAAAAGTGTAGTAAAAATGACTTGCAAATACTGTTGCTCCAACCCCAAGGAGAGGGACTGGACCACTATATGTTGTTCTTTTATTTCAGTCACTATTTCTCTGAGTTTTTCTCTGAAAAGGTTATCACCAAGACAAGAAATGTCTACCAATTTGTTGTGATCATCATTGCACAAGCTACTGGCTCTTAACCAAGTGGTGCAGCGTGCTCTGATGGAAGCTGATGAAGTGCATGTTGTGGTATTGAATGTTTCATAAACAGATTGAATAAGATGGCATTTACATTGTTTGGCATCTAAGAGTGGCTGAGTGTAAGCAGATCTGCTCTTACCAGGTGGAAGGAAAAGCTTTAATTTTTGTATGCAATCATGTAAGTATTGAACCACGTAGAACTGGTGAGCAGAAATACATGTATTAAGCAGGGAGCTCTAGAATACCTTTTAACCAAAATTATTCAGTATGTTTGGGATCTTTTCCTAGTGGAGTATTTGACAGTATTCTCATTTTCTTTGCTCTTTTAAGTGCTGATTCTATTACAACTGACTGATGAGGAAGTTGCGCTATCCCAAACCAAGGGTTTTGCTCTCTATGGGCCTCATTTACTAAGCTGTTTTCTATAGACACAGAATGGGGAAAAAGCCTTAGAAAATGACCCCCTAAATTTGAGGTCCACTTTCCTTGCAACTGGGATACAGGGTTTTCCCACATTTTTGTTTTTAATTCTTACAAAATACCATGGATTGGAATGGCTGCTGGCTCTGTTGATATTTCCAAAATTTGGAGGAGGCCAAAGACTTTTCCGCAATGGTCCTAGTTGTTATGCACATTAACTCCAAGTGCTTTGCCCAACTTGTCCAGAAACCTGGAGTAAGAGAAGTCCTTAGTTGGAGATGAGTGCTCCAGAGGCTCAGGTAGGAGGTCAGAAGGTATTTCCATACAACCCTCTTCGGAGCTCAGAGGTGAGAAAACACTAATCCAGGACGCCAATGATGAAGAAGGTGACTGAGGAGGGATCTTTGGTCACCTTGAACATTATACTTCTGGTGCATGTCCCTGATTGGCTGGACTCCACAGCAATGGAGAGCAGTGGGCTAGAACCAACTCACAGGGATTTTGATGGAGAGTCCCTATGCATTGGAGATGAATATTAGTAAATCTGGTATTCTGGAAAGAAGAAATTGAAAAATACCTTCCATATCCTTAGCTGTTAGAGAGGTAAAGAAATCCTTCACCAATTCTGTCACTTGGTCTTTGGGCTGACGTGCTCTCTGGCCCTGGTGCAAGTACTAGAACATCATCTTCTGATACCAGAATGGAATCTTGATCTCTTCTGGGCTCTGTAGAATTAGTATTGGGTTTGCCGATTAGATGCAAGAGGTACTAGAGCACAAATGGGCTCTGGGGGTCTCTAGACTTAATCCTGTGCCAACAACTTTGTTAGTGAAAGCACTTTGGTAATTGGTGGGAGCAGGTGAAGCATGTCCCCTTCTACCTCTCACAAAATTCTCAGCATTTCAGCATACAGGTGCATCGGAAGCACTGCTGCGCGATGCACGGATGATGGAGCAGTCTGTTCTGAAACCAATGGTGCATGTCATGCTCTGGGCTGGGGCTCGATGTGTCAAATGCACCAAACAAGTCTAGGCTTGTGCTTTGATAGCATATATGCACTGTGTGCCGATGATTCATGCATCGATGATCTTGATGCACCAGGGAACAATGCATTGAGTGAGTCAACAGTGCGAATAATAGGGGTTTTTTGGCACTAACTACACCAGCTGCTCGTGCCAAGTGGCACTTTCTTTTCTTCAAGGCTGTCACAACTTTTTATGTTTACTCAACCCTGAAAACTTAGCTTGCTCCACCGAGGGTGAGGGGGATATTTTGGAGGAGCTCCTGCTCAATTCCATACCCAGAGAGGCAGATGAGGTTGTTCTTCAGGAAAAGGACTGACTGAAGCTTCTGAGAGACTTATGCAGTTCCTTCATTTTCCAGGCCCTTGACTTTTGAGAATATGGGGACAGCTGGCCACAATGGTAATAGTTGGCCTGGTCATGGATTGGTTTGAGGCAGCAGTAAAAAACTTCATGTCCATTAGAAATGAACATTTTTTTTTACCACATATATATTCTTTAAAATCATTCACTATGGGCTTTTTCTTGCTCAACATCTTGAAGAAAAAAAATATTCTTTTCTATTTTTTTTTTTTAGTAGCACTAAAAAGTGCTGTTGGGGCAGCTGAGGCAACTCTGACAAGAAAAATATTAAGAATATTAGTAGAAAAAAAATGAAAAAACTTAGAGAGATAGGGGCAGATTTTCAAAGGGTTACACATGTAACCCTCGAAAATCTGCCCCTGCACGCGCCGAGCCTATCATATATAGGTTGGGCAGCACGCGCAAGCCCCGAGATGTGCGTATGTCCCAGGGCTTTAAAAACTGGGCGGGCCGGGGGCGTGGCTGAGCCGGTGCGCGCAACTTTTTCAACAAAGGTGGAGGGGGATTTAGTTAGGGCTGGAGGGTGGGTTAGATAGGGGAAGGGAGGGAAGGTGGGGGGGGGGGGGAGAAAAAGTTCCCTCCAAGGACTCTCCGATTTCGAAGCGGTCTTGGAGGAAACGGGGAAAGCCATCAGGGCTCCCCTCGGGGTCGGCGCGTGCAAGGTGCACAAGGGAGCCCCGGGCGTAGATTTGTTCGCGCCGGGTTGCGCAAACAAATCTACGCCTGTGCATAAGTTTAAAAATCTGGCCCATAGTGTACACACTCATGGAGGGGTTTGGCCGAAAAAAAGATTGAAGGGGCTCACTTGGCAATGCACATGTGAGAATTCTCACACATGTTCAGCAGAACAAAAGCTCTTTGAGCTTAAAGAAAAGGGTCCATTTGGTGCCACCATTTGACATCATCCATGTCTTCCCTAATTCAGCCCTGTTTGTTGATGGAGAACTTTCCTTTGAAAGTTATGCCACCTAAACTACTTGCGCACAATTACACTTGCTAATCTAAGTGGAGAATTTTTCAGGGAAATTTATGTGCATACTTTGGGAAAATTAAAAGATATGCATGTACCATGTTTCCCCGAAAATAAGCCCTACCCTGAAAATAAGCCCTAGCTTGAGTTTTCAGGAATTTTGGAGTGGACTTAAAATATAAGCTCTAGTGGAGGGCCCGCGCCACTTTTTAAGATGGTGCCGGACGTCCATTGCTCCTACCGTACCATGTGACAGAGGCCGGCCAATGGCACTGATAGCCCCTGTCACATGGTAAGGGCAAAGGGCCATCGGCGCCATTTTGATTACAGGCAGCCAACAGGCCTGAAATGGCTTGCCGGTAGAGGTGATGGAGGCCAGCGCTATTAACAGATTTTTGTCATAGTTGGGATAGATATGAAGAGCAGTGGTGGGTGAAGGGTTGAAAGATCAATCTTGTCTTTTTTTTCTTGAAGAGGGGGAGTGGGGAGGGACTTGCTATTGAGTTGCATATGGGAATTTATATGCTTAACCCAAAGTGGAAAAATCTCAATTGGGCAGACAGGATGAGCCAATTTGTTCTTTATGCATCATTATTAGATTTACTATAGGCAGAATAAACCTGATGAAAATGGCTATTCTTTCCAAGCAGCACCAGTGCAGGTTACTGAGTAGTTTTTTTTTTTTGTTTTTTTTTTTTTTTATTTATAATTTTAAATGACATAACTGACCAAAAAAGGTTACAACCATCACTACAACAAAGTCCACATATCAACAATAGCATTATGGCAATAAAAGTAGAAAGTGAGGAATCGTCATTGAAGTATCAGACATGAGATAGCATCACAGTACCGAATCCTTCAAGTGTCCACACTGAACTGTTCTTCTCACTGTCCAAAATTTGTAGACTTCACTTCACCTGGAAGATGCCAATCAAGACATCCCAGCGCTTCAAAAGACCAACTACAAAACATACGATTATAATTATGATTATACATCCTGTTCGGAGGCTCAGAAAACAGTCTCAACACCATGACCCGAGACCGAAAACTGGGACAAGAGACATCTGGCCTCTTACTCAATAAACCAGCAAGATTGTAACCTTGATAACAGGTGTCTGAGTCTTTTTATTGCTCCCCCTTCCCACCCCCACCCTATTTCCCCTTGCAAGTCTGAACAACAAGTCTGTATTGTATTGGTAGGCACGTTATACCCCTAACTAGGTGAGCATCTCCAGAGAGTACTCATACGCATGGACCTGATGGAATAGGTTGCCCTCCCTTCCATGACATCCAACATTGCCACCTCAATTCACATTTGGCGAGTTGTTTCCGCCTAATAGCGGTGAGTTTATTCAAGTAGTGAACCCTTTGCAACCGTTTTTCCACGCTACCCAGGGTGGGAATCTGCACCTTCTTCCAGCAGCACGCCAATTCCATGCGTGCCGCCAATAGAGCCTGGTGCAAAAAATAATCCTCCTGACTATGAAGTGTATCTCTGGGAGCTTGAAGCAGAAAAACCACCGGGTCCTTAATTACGGCACTACCCATTATACCTGAGACCCATTGTGCAATAGTATCCCAATATTTACTCACTATTGGGCACGACCACCAGATATGCAAAAAAGTACCAAGCTCCCCACAGCCCCGCCAGCACTTCTCTGAGATCTGGGGGTAAAAACAGTGTAACTTCGAGGGCGTAAGATACCAGCGATACAGCATTTTGTACCCGTGCTCCACTATGGAAGAAGCAATGGAGCACTTATGGGTAGCCATAAAAATGCAGGCCCACTGCGCTTCTGTGAGGGCATACCCCAAGTCTTTTTCCCAATTTTGAATATGGGCTGGCTGTGCACTTAATTCTCCATTTAACAAAACATATATCCGGGAGATCACCTTTGTAAGAGTGCTCGCCATATCACAGAACCCCTCAAACAAAGTTTTACCTTTTTGAAGATCTGTGATGTTTGCCTTTTGAGAGATATAGTGATGCAATTGACAATAAAAGAAATATGTATGGGAGGGCAAGTCATAGGTCACCTGCAGCTCCGGAAAAGTCCACAGCCGTCCCTGATTCCAAACATGTTCGATGCGGGTACACCCCAGCTTCTCCCATCTCGTAGCCGCCACACACCCCATTCCCGGGGGAAACTCTGGATTTCCAAATATAGGTGTCCTCATATAAACCTCCCTGTGACCCGTCAGAGTTGAGTTCCATGTATCCCATATGAGTAAGGTATGTTTTATGGTTGGAGGACAAATAGCTGGCAGTGTCCTATGCTGTTTTGGTAACCAGGCAAGTTTATCCAAACAAATACCCGACACAAGGTCTGCTTCCAGCTGGACCCAGCGTTTATCAGAGTTCTGGCGATGCCAATCCAGCAGCGGTCGCAGTTGTGAAGCCACATAGTACCACTGAAGACACGGCACCCCCAAACCTCCTCTACTCTTAGGGAGATACAACACCTTTCTGCTCACTCTCGGGGGTCTCCTTTTCCAAATGAACTGAAATAACTTTTTTTGCCAACCTTTAATCACCCCAGGAGGGACAGCGATAGGGAGAGTCTGGAACAGATAACCCAAGCGAGGCAGGACGTTCATTTTGACCGTGGCTACTCTACCGAGCCAGGACAAGTTCCCCCTTTCCCAATTTTGTAGGTCTGCCATTATTTTCTCCCAGATGCCCACATAGTTATGCTGATACAATTTCTCATATTCTGGACCAATACGAACTCCTAAATATTTCAGGGTAGAATGAACTAATTTAAATTTAAGGGAATGTTGTTTGTTCAGCCGTCTAAAATGGTCATCCGTAAGTGTTACATTTAATAACTCCGATTTATCAACGTTTAACTGATAACCGGATACAGCACTAAATTTTTGGAATTCCTGAACTAATGGCGGTAATGAACGATCAGGATGTGTTACCGTGAATAAAACATCGTCCGCAAACATAGAGAGCTTGTACTCCTGGGTACCCACGTTCAGACCTTGAATCTCAGGCATGGATCTAATTTTGGCTGCCAGAGGTTCCAAATATAACGCAAACAACAAGGGGGATAGAGGGCATCCCTGCCTAGTGCCCCGTTCAATCTCGAAGGGTTTAGTATAGCCTCCATTGACCTTAATACAGGCACTAGGTTGATGATATAGTTGACGAATCCAAGTCGTGAACTGCCCGCCCAGGCCAATTTTATTTAACACAGCGAATAAGTAGTCCCAATGTACAAGATCGAAGGCCTTTTCTGCATCAACTGTCAATAGCACTAAAGGAGTCGCTGTGACCCGTGCCTGCCAGATTAAATTCCCTACCCTTCGGACATTGTCCGCTGCTAATCTACCCGGAATGAACCCTGTTTGATCTGGGTGTATCAAATAAGTAGCTACGGAGCTCAAACGATTTGCTAAAATTTTTGCCAATAGTTTGAAATCTAAATTAATCAGGGAGATGGGTCTATAAGAGCCACACATCGTCGCATCCCTCCCGGGTTTGGCTAAGATAGTGATACCCGCCCTGTTAGCTGCCGTGGTGAATTGACCCTCTCCCAGTAGAGAGTTAAACGCTGCTTGTAGGGGGTATGCGAGTTGAGAGCTAAATTTCTTATAGAAACCTGCGGAGAATCCATCAATGCCCGGGGATTTACCCAATTTCAAGTCTTTCAGGGCCGCCTGGACTTCGAATAGGGATATCTCCTTGTTCAACCTGTCCTGTTGAAGGGTGTTAAGTTGGGGTAGGTTAATGTCCACCAAGTAGGACTCTATCTCCTCATCAGAGATATCCTCTCTCCTGGAATACAGTTGCTGGTAAAATTGCATAAATCTCTCCCTGATTCTTACATTTTCCGTGAGTACCTCCCCTTGTGCCCCCTTAATCTTAATAATTTGATTTTGTGTAGCTCTAGCTTTCAATTTTCTAGCAAGGAGACGGCTTGCCTTATTTCCCCCTTCAAAAAATTTCTGTTTTGCCTGGTCCAAATGAAAAATGGTTTCAGTATGGGAGAGATCCTTCAGTTCAGCCCTTAGAGTTTCCAATTGGTGCCCTATATTTGTGTCAGGACACCTTTTATGTCTGATCTCCAGCCGGCCCAATTGTTGTAATAAGGCCACCCGTTTTTGATTACCTGTCTTACGCAGATATGCCGCCCGAGCTATCAGTTTCCCTCGTATCACAGCCTTTAAGCACTCCCATACTGTGGTAGGAGCCACATCTGCTGTAGTATTGTCACGGAGATACAAATCAATCTCCGACTCCAGATCTTTACAGAAAGCGGCATCATCTAAGAGGCTTTCGTTTAGTTTCCAGAAGCGATCCCCCGAAGGGACCCCCATCCCCTTTACCTGCACCCAAATGGTCGCATGGTCAGACCATGTGATAGGTTCGATTCTCGTAGATTGCACAAAGTTAATTAATGCTTTGTCTACTAAAATGTAATCAATACGAGAATATGTTTGGTGTACCTTGGAAAAAAAGGTATAATCTCTCTCCCCTGAGTGAAACAATCGCCAAGCATCAATCAAATTCCATTGCCTCATTAACCTTTTAAAACTCTTCCGATGTGTGCCACCAACAACCCCTTTATTATTACTAGAATCCAAGAAAGGATATCGTGTGAGGTTAAAATCCCCTCCTAGTAGAAGGTAGCCCTCTGCCCACTGCTGGAGCACATCAGATATTTTACGGAGGAAAGGCCCCTGCCCCTGATTGGGTGCATAAATATTCATTAAAGTGTAACAAGCTGTCCCCATTTTAAACTTAATTAGTATATAGCGGCCTTCAGTGTCTCTAATAACGGACAGCACATCTATTATCACATCCTTGGCAAACAACACCGCCACCCCCCCATATTTATTATCCGTCGTGGCTGCCGCAAAG
This sequence comes from Rhinatrema bivittatum, assembly GCF_901001135.1. Taxonomy (NCBI): domain Eukaryota; kingdom Metazoa; phylum Chordata; class Amphibia; order Gymnophiona; family Rhinatrematidae; genus Rhinatrema; species Rhinatrema bivittatum. The sequence goes on from NC_042617.1 coordinate 125,227,945, forward strand.
TATTGCGTAGGGTATTGTGGCAAAGCCATGAGCTTCTCATACCGCTTTTTTAAATGTGTTTCCTGACATAACAGGATATCAACCTTGGTCCTACTCAAATCTTGAAATAAATGTTTCCTCTTAAAGTAGGAGTTCAGCCCCTTTACATTCCAAGATAAAATTTTTAGATCACCCATCAGAGCTCAGTATAGAAATTATGAAGCTGTCACCCCTTAAATTACCAGTCTTTTTACAGATGAAATCCCAGGTCCCTGTGAAAGCATCAGACTCCATAGTACAGTCAAATACATCTAGAACAATACCACACCACGTGCCCAGAATGCTCCCTGACTTGCAAAGCCCCCCCCGTCTTCCCCTCCCCCTCCCCCCTCCCCCTTCTCCCGAAATCCATTGCTGGATGTGAGGACTAACGTCACCTCCCATACCTGACCACAACCGAGAGATCCACCTCCCCACCCTTTCAATTTGCTTTACAGCAACTAAACACAGTTACCCCATCATAATAATGCCTAGCTAAAACGAAATCTCGCCAGGCTGCTTGACATTCCCTATGAGCTCATTCTGCCGCAAGTCCAGAATCTAAACCAGTGTTCCTCTGCAGACCGCTAGTATTTCCTCTTGTATATCAGGATACAAGGATCCACACAATATCCCGGTCAGTCCTGATGAGTAAGTTGTATATGAACTTCTTCCGTCTGTCTGCGAAGTCGCTTGCCACCGGACTGTACTCTTTGCCATCTTTGAGATCTATCAGTCGTCTGCTGTTGAGACATCTGCTTAGCGCTGCCCTCTGACTGGACCGAAATCCCAGCCGCATGAAGTAAAGCTGTGGCTTCGTCCAGTTTCTGGACCCTGGTATGCACACCCTGGATGGTGATCAGGAGGCCAAAGGGAAACAACCATCTATATCTGTAATTGTTCTCACGTAAGAGCTGCAGCACTTCTCGGAACTCCCTTCTTTTACGTATAGTGATAGGGGATAAATCCTGGAAAATTTCAATTTTCTTGCCATGCCATTGAAAATCCACAGCACTCCTGGCCTGGCGCAGTACGCTTTCCTTAATTTTATAATTATGAAAACACACCACAACATCTCGCGGTACATTCCCTCTAGGTTTGGCAAGCGCTCTATGTGCTCTGTCTATTTTTATCTGTGGTAGAGGGTCATCCGGGGTGGATTGGGCTTCCCCAAGAAGAAGGCTGCAGATTTCTGTTATTATCTTCTCACAGTCTACATAGGATTCTCCTTCAGGGATCCCCCTGAATCTGAGGTTTCCTCGTCGAGATCTATTCTCTAGATCTTCTAGCCACGCTTGTTGTTCCTCAGTTTTGTGTTTTAATCTTGTGAGCTCTTGGTGGGTGTCTGTGGTAGCCTGAGCCTGGTCTCCCATCTGAGTCTCTAAAATGTCCACCCTGGCTCCCAGTGCCGCGTGATCACGTCGCATGTCGGCCGCCAGCGTTTGTATCTCCGCACGGAGGGATCCCATCCCCTCTTTTAATTCACGGAACCAGTTCTGAAAATCTTCTTTAGAAATCGCCGTATCAATCACAGTACCTGGCGATTCGGAGCTGAGCAAACCCTCCGTCAATTCCGGCCCCTGCTCAGCTGCTGCCTCGTGGTCCATGCGGCCTGCTCGAAATTCCTCCGGGGCTGCCGTGAACGCATATTGTTTTAAGTCAGGGATTTTTTTTCTCACAGACATGCCTGCTAGTTCCCCGCGGCGAATCGCACCGGTTTGAGCTCAAATCGGGAGGTTATTGACTGCAATTTGGAGGTTTTACATGCGGTGGGTAACGGAGCTCCGACCTCACACTGCCATCAGCCCGGTGACGTCACTTCCCCCCTACTGAGTAGTTTAAATATGTCTGACAAATTTTCGGAGTTATTCAAACATCAGATTTGGTCTGGCTAGTTCTGGGCGAGTCATTATTCATGCAAAATTTGACCAAAAAGTGAGGCGGTGTAATGGATGCTCTGGGGATGTGGCTAAAATTTATGCGGCTAGCATCGATATTCTTTGCTAGCCAGATAAAGTTATCAAGCTTACTTGGTTTGGAAAAATTGCTGTCCAAAAGCTAGCTGGATAACTTCAATTAATGGCCAAGCAGCAGCTGATCCTCCCCACCCCCACCCACCTTCCAATACTTTTAAAATCTGTAGTGTGGGCCAAGCAGCTCCCTCCCACCCCCAATATCCTTAAAAATTGTTGGGGCTGAGCAGCCCCGATTTCTCTCCATCCGCTACCATCCAAACATTGTGGGCAAAATTCCCTACCCTCCCACCCCAAATCCTCAGTCCCCAAAACAGAGCAGGAGGAGGAGGAGAGGCTCTTACCTCCGTTCACTCCGATGAATACAAAATGCCGGTACTGTTGATTGGTACTAGCACTTTGAATTATTCTCTTCACTCCTGGGTGGAACTGCCAAACTCAGTACTGAATGAGGATGTTTCCCTGCCAGTGAGTGCTGAACAGGGCCTGGTGTCTTGCCTGTCAGTGAAGGTGGGAGATGGGGATGGAATCCAAGCTACTTGGCCCTGACAATTTTTATAGACATTGGGGGGTGGCCCACGCTACACTTTTCAAAGATGTTGCTGGAATGGGGAGGAATTGGCTGATTTTTTTTTTTTTCAATATTCAGTTACCTGGTAAGAGGCAAAGCTACTCTGATAACTATAACTGGGTAACTTTAGCTGAGTATATTCAGCAGAACACTTTCCTGGAATGTAAGAGTGCTTTGAAGAGACTTTTTGTAGAGACAGATCGGTTGGTGGCAGTGAAGAAACAAAGATATTTGTGCTGTAATTAGGTTGCACTGATCAGACTTGTAGAAATAGCCAAGGCTGTTTCAAGGCTAAATTATATGCTAAAAGTTAATTAACCAGTATATTAAAGGGCAGCACTGATTTTCACTTCTGTCTTCTGGGCTCAATTTACAAGAAATTAAATTAAAAAAAACCTTACAAGAATCCAGTCTTAGCATCTTAGAAATAAATTTATAATGCCAACCAGTTGGAACATGTTATGGAAAGAAACAAACAAACCTTCTGGTATGTAAGTTCAGGGGTGGTGATGTATTTAACTGAGTGTAACGGCTCAGGAAGTCTGATCTGGTGTTTACTCTACATTGTTTGGTAAGCACTGCTCCTCATCTTAACAACTTATAACAACATTTTTTTCTTACTGGTTGTTGGTATTCAGTATTTAATTGGGCCCCTTTCAGTTTTGGTGCCATGTGTGAGGAGGCTGTGGAAGGGGGGATCCTTTTGGTTAGTAAATAAGGGGATTTTCCTTTGCTTTCCTCTGTCCTCCCCCTTCCCATGCCTAAAAAAATGCATATGATTTGGGCGTTTTGCAGCATACCAGCGGCAGAGAAACACATTTGGCTTTTAGATTTAAGGTATACCCCAGATACAGAGGGCATAATCCTGGAGTATTGGGCAGTCTCCCCTAGTAGGAGGTGAGTGAAAAGTTGATATCCAAGAACTGGGGGTTCCACTGCAGCGTGAACTGGTGACGGTTCACCTCTGGGATACTTAGCAGATTTGAATGGAATACTCCAGGTATACATAGCACTTTGTTCCCTGAGCAGCGTTCAGCCTAGTGGTACTGGGAAGGAGATCTCAGATTAGAAATAGTGATGTGAACCTAACAGTTAAAGCCCCTGGGAAGACAAGTATAGGCAGCAGATTGTACGGACGAAGCAAAAAATTGGAATACGAATTCAAGCTCAAAACGCTAAGAGATAGACTTTACAAAGCTGTGCATGCAAAAAACGACTACATGCATGCAGAAATGAGCACATATGCAAAGAAATGGTATTTTAAAAACGGCAACATACGTGCATAACACAAAGACCACGAGTAAATCTGCACGTAGAAAAAACGGGTGAAATGGGGCCAGGGATGTGCAAGTTGCTATTTTAAAACCTGCCATAGTGATGCGTGTCAGTCTTTTACTTGCATATTTTTACTTCTGCTCAATATCAGGTGTAAATGATCATAAACATCTTGAAAAGTGAAAAAAAAAAAAATGACCGGGTGAGTGGTCTGAGTTACATGGGGGGAGTTCAGGCTGAAGAGCCAGGAGGGTCTTCACAAGGTGCAAACAGGGCAAACTGGTGGATTACTAAGTAAAACTGTTAATTTCCTTCTCACATGGCATATAACAAATTTGAGGAAGTACATATGGAAAAGCCAACATTTGGTAAGAACACAAAAGGGCAGATTTTCAAATGTACGCGCGTGGCCTACATTTGTGCGCGCTACCCGGCGCGCACAAATGTACACCCGATTTTATAACATGCACGCGCAACCACGCGCATGTTATAAAATCAGGGGTCGGCACGCGCAAGGGGGTGCACACTAGTGCACCTTGCGTGCGCCGAGCCCTCGGGGAGACCAGCTGGCTTTCCCCGTTCCTTCCGAGGCCGCTCCAAAATCGAAGCGGTCTCGGAGGGAACTTTCCTTCCCCCCCCCCACCTTCCCCTCCTGTCATGCCCTCCCAGCCCGAAACCCCCCCATACCTTTATTTCACAAGTTACGCCTGCCCGGGACGCGTGTAAGCTCTGGGACTTACACGCGTCCCGGGGCTTTATGCGCGCCGCCGGGCCTTTTGAAAATAGCCTGCCACTTAGTTGGATAAGTTTGAAAAACCGCTGTTTATCCAGAGAAGTAAGATAGGCGAATAAATGTTAGTACAGTACTTATCTGGCTATGTTCAACATTACATGCAGGGTATCTTTTAGATACACGAATAGGTTGTTGGGTAGAGTTATATGTAATTTATATCTTACGTGCGCAAGTGCGCGCATGATATAAAATACATGTTCCTAAATGCGTCCACATATCTGTGTATATGGGCACACGTGTGCTTGTTTTAAAGTTACCTTATAAATGTACTTCAGTTCTTATGAATAAATAAATATGTTATGTGAAGTGAAAAGCAGAATGCTAGAAAACTATAAAGATATATTTGAGGCATTTGAAGGTGGAGAAATTATTGAGAAAAATACAACAGAACTCATAGGAAAGCTTGACTTAGACCAGCATGAGCAACTACAATTAATTCTAAGGCTTTCCAGTCTTTTTGAGCAATTGAGTTTGAAACAAAATGAAGTAAATCAGTTAAATAGAGAAGTAAAATATTTAATATAAAATACTGTGTACGATTCTGGACTGCAATCCTGGTCGCTGCATCTCAAAAAGATATAGTAGTGGAGAAAGTACAGAAAAGGGCGAACAAAATGATTATGGGGATGGAATGGCTCCTCTATGAGGAAAGGCTAAAGAGGTTAGAGCTGTTCAACTTGGAGAAGAGATGGCTTGGGGGGGGGGGGGGGGGGGGGGAGGGATATGACAGAGGTCTATAAAATCATGAGAGAACTAGAATGGGTAAATGTGAATTGGTTATTTACTCTTTCAGATAAAAGAAGGACTAAGGGGGAACTCCATGAAGTTAGCAAGTAAGACATTTAAAACAAATCAGAAAATTCTTTTTTCACTCAACACATAGTTAAGCTCTGTAATTCATTGCTTAAGGATGTGGTTAGGGAAGCTAATGTAGCTGGGTTTAAAAAAGGTTTGGATACATTCCTGGAGGAGAAGTCCATAAACTGCTATTAAGTTGACTTAGGGAATAGCCACTGCTATTATTGGCATTTAGTAGCATGGGATCTATTTAATATTTGGGTACTTGCCAGGTGATGTAACCTGGATTGGCCACTGTTGGAAACAGGATGCTGGATTTGATAGACCCTCGGTATGACCCGGTATGGCAAATTCTTATGTTCTTAGGTCAGGTTTTCAAAAAAGACAGGACCGAAAAATGACCTTTAATTAAGGCAGAGGTAGCCAAAGGTGGATTAAGAAGCCTATAAGATAGAAGGTCTTTCTACAGGTACCCACAGGGAAAGGTAGTAGGAAAAATAGAGCAGATGATATTAACAAGGTCCCTGAATTCACTAGTAAGAACAGGCAAGATAGAGGTTGGTGGACCTTTAAAAAGTCTGAAAGAAGGTTCAAAATAAAATCCAGTAGGCTCAGAGTAAACAGTTGCAGGAAGGATATGGAGACACAGCAGCTTACAAAGCTTTGTTGCGACTACCCCTGCCACATAGTCCTTGAAAGGAGGGAGCTTTTCTAACATACACAAATGCACTTTTAAAAGTGTGTGTGTGTGGGGGGGGGGGGGGGGGGGGGTGGTATGAGACAATTAGAGACATGAGACAATTAGAAAAAAAAAGGTACAGTTAGCAATGTTAGTGGATAGAAGAAGCTCTGATGGCAGGTTCATAGAGAACATTGATTTAAAACTTATTAAGACTTGGCAGGGGACCTAAGGCATAAGACTGCTGGGAAATGTAGTCTGGGAATCTTTGGCAGAGGACCAATTAGAGTGAAAGTAACAGCTCAGACAGCCTGTGTTAATAAGTGCAGGACACAGCTGAGGCAATTTATATTGATTGAGATGCTAGCGTTGTTGCTGAAAAGAAACAGAGCGCTTTAATCAAGCAAATGTAGGACAGTCAGGAGGGAGACAATACCAGAAGGAGTTTCCTGGGAAGCAGACCAGCTTGCGGCCTTTTGGCTTAGAGATTGGAACCTACACTAAGGTACTGTGAGGGAAACTGAGTTCTCTATAATGTTGAGGAAGTTGTGCTGGCTTATCGTGGACAACCCAAGAGGCCGATACAATAAAAGACGCGCCAAGAAAATGCGTCATAATCCTATCTGCAGGGTATGTAAATCGATGCCGCGAGGCAAACTTTCCTTTTGTGCTGAGTTCAGTTGGACCTGTAATAGCCACAGGCTGGTGCAAACTGGTCTCTTGAATTCACGCGATTTCTACTTCGATTTCTTCATTTTCCAAAGGTAAGAGGTGGTTGCTTTCTGCTTATTTATATGCTTTTTTCATTATATTTTACTTTTGTCGGCGTGGAGGAGTAATTGGATGTCCTTGAAAGCATCCACAAATGGGATCTTTTTTATTAATGTCTGATTCCTGGGTGTCCACCTGCCCACCATTCGTAGCTTAAAATGGACATGCAAGAATCGGATGTCCATAAAAAAAAAGACTTCATTTGTGGATATTCTACCGATCAACATCTGATGATTGAGCGTCGACAACACCTTCAAGGACTAACATCCAAGACAGACGTCGCTAAATAGATTTCCGGGGGCCGGAATGCAAGGATACTGAAAAAAGTTAGATAAGAATATTAGTGCCTGGAGACCGCCTATCCACCATACATTATCATCTAACTTTTTTGATTGCCCTTGCATTCCGGCCCCCGGAAATCAATTTAGCCTTTGTCCTTCCTATGATAGTCTCATTTTCTATCTGTCCATGCTCTCCGGGAGGACGTTTTCTCTCTGTCCATGCTCTCTGGGAGGCCTATGTCTTTCTTGTTGTTATGATAGGACAGATAGGAAAACAGCTGTTTTCTCATGTATCATTGCTCTTTTTGAAATCGCCAATAACAGGTGTACAATACTTTTGTTCCATGTCTCTGTTTTAGCAGCAAGCAAGAGAAATAGAGAACAACGGTCACAATGCTGATGGCCAAGTGGATGGATAGCTCAATGAAGGAAAAAGAAAGTTGCCTCAAGACAATAAACAGACAACTGTGCAGGAAGAGCTGGCAGGCCCCAGTGGTCTCCAACGTCCACAGAAGCGCATACATGATGTGCACTTCTCTGATGCAGAGAAGCAGCAGCTGTGCCAGAGCATCTGTGAGAACTACAGATGCTCTGGCACAAATCCAAGTCTTCTGGGTGCAGATTGTATGAGAGGTCAGTCTCCAGGGGGTCAAGACATGGGATGTCAAGCAGATTTCAGCACTACTGGCGTGACACCCACAGGGAAGTTAAAGAGAAGGTGGGAAAAATTGCGGCTTCATGAAAATGGACAAGTGGTAGACCTGCTTGTGCTCTGACACAGACTCCCCTGGAGGAGCTGATCCTGTCAACTCTGTGCCCAGAGGCGGTGGATGGAGTGTCCGCATGATGGGTGTGATTCAGTGCGATCAGAAGGTATGGTTTTCAAACTGACTACCGTTTCTGCATTGTTTATTTCTTTTTCTGGTGCTTGGGTGATCAACATAACTAATTATTGACTGTCTTATCCTTTCCTGCAGCTGCACCATCGAACAACGTGACCACTCAGAATGTAGAAGATGGTGTGGAAAGAGATTCAGACTCTCCTTCCTCGCTGGAATTCATGTTCCCGGACATTTCGGTTGAGCACCCTCCCACTGAGAGCCAATTGGTCGATGAGAGCCAGCCCGAGGACACTAATCGTGGACACTAATCGTGAAGGAGGACACCCTGGAAACACAGTCGGTGGAGACTAAAGGGGCTCCAGTAAAGCACAGGAGAAAGTGGTTGGCATGCCCATCATTTGCTTGGATAAGCTGGCCAACAACATGGTGACCGACCTGATTGCATGGTAGCAGGGTCACAACACTACTGTTGCTGAGGGGTGGACTGCAGTCCACTCTGTTCTCCAGCAAATGCAGCGTGATAATACTGAATTCATGACCAATATGACCTCCCTGGCAGGCCAACTGGTCGAGGCTGTGCAGGACTTATCTAAAGCCTTCAGGTCACCGAACCCACAGTGACACTTCTCTATTTCTTAGTTTTTCCAATAAAATAGTTCTGTGTGTCTCTCATTATTCCAATGTTTTAAAGTTGTCTATTTTATACCTTCATGTTTTATTCAGCTAGCATCAAGCGTTTCCCCAAGTGTGGGAAGCCTGCAAAGAAAAACACAGGTGATAGTGGCCCAACCTCTCAAGGAGCCACTTTAATGCAGCAGAAGGCCCCCTTTCCCATTTTCATTTTTCTTCCCTTTTCTTACTTCTTCTCCCAACCCCTAGACATCCCTACTCCTCCCTCCTTTCCCAATCCCCACCTGACCATGGCAAGACCATTGTCATCCTCCTCTCCCCTTACATCTTCCCACTCCATCGTATTTTTGCCCTTGCACATTACAGGGACAGCACTGGAGGCTGTTGCTGGTCGTAATAGTTGGAGAGCCAACAGGACAAGCAACAAATTTAGAAATCTTTATAATTATTAACTTATATATATAAAATTATGTACAAAAAATCATATATACATACATATACACACACAAAAACAAAACAAAAAAAAAGGAGGCGGTTGGGATGGAGGACAGGGATTGTGTTGGTGTCCCTGGGGGATGAGGAGGAGCGTCACTGGCGGGGCCCCACTTGGCTGGGGCCAGGAGAGAACCATCAGCGATTGAGCTCCTGCTGTAGATGCCAGAAGCTCAATCATCTGCTGCTGGCCTTGTACCAGCTCTGCCAAGTTGGCCCCCACATACACCAGGAGCCCTTGCATTGTGTCCATCCTGCAGTCTAGCCAACCGAGCAGTGCAGGCACAGCATCCGGGCGTGCCTCAATTGAAGACAGCCTTCCTCCCTCACGAGGCACATCCTCGGATGCAGCCTCTTGTTCCTGCAGATGGTGGGTCACAGATGGAGCATCAATGGAGGGCTCCTCATCGTCAATGACGACTACCTCCTCATCCAGCAGGGACACGAGGCAGGAAATGGGAGGGGCGATGGTGTCTCGGGCCATGGTGGTGACGGAGTTGGTGGTGAAGGCAGAGGTGGCAGGGTTGGCGGAGATGGTGGTGATGCAAGAGGTGGAGAGGGTTACAGTAACGTTGGAGGTGGTAGTTCGCCTTCTTCTTCATCCTCTTTCTCTGTGCTGGAGGTGTCTGAAATAATAAATACCAAAGTGTTGGGGAAAAGGAAGACGGAAGGAAGGATGGAAGGAAGGTAGTGGTCAAGATGCATCGATTTTACACAACAGATAAATAAACCTAATTCTGTTTCCTATAGGCATGCCAATCCATTGAGCCTTATTATCTCTACTCACAAAACCAATAAGATTTTTACGGAGCAAAGAGAAGTTAATGGACTAGTGCTCCTATCAATCACTATTTTCTCAATTTTGGGACTTGAATAATCAGCTGTGATTCCTAATTTACTCATCATCTAGCTGCCCACATCTGGCATAGAGGGCCAGGAGAAACTCCTCTTCCCATCTTAAGACGCCTGGCCCTCTTTTTTCAACACCTCCACCTGGTGGCAGGAATTAAAAATGCAAACATTACTATATTGAAAAAATGATGCAGGGCCTGCACCTCCCACCCATTCCACAATTCAAGCTATTTTTAGCGTTTTTGTGTCCAAGCTACACTTCCTTTTTTAAACCCTACTCTAGGCCTCACCCATACTCACCTCTCTGGGGTAAGAGGCTTGGGCACTGAATCTCGCCTTGAGTACCACTGTCAGTGCCCAGGGCAAAAGAAGAGGCGTCTCATCTTCAACAATCATTTGCACCAGTAGGTGCACATCGCTTTCTGTGAAATTCGGCGGCCGGCTGCGAGGCATGCTGCCAACAGTTCCGCACAAAATGGACATCCGAGCGTGGCTGCGGGGGATGAAAGTTGTAAGACATGTGCACAAGGAACTGCATGTGAGGAAGATAAAGGACTTCCAAGTCCAAGGCATCTCTTAAAGGCGCCGGATTTGGGCATCGGAACAACCTGTGACGGGCGGCCCAAATCCGGCACCTTTAAGAGACACCCCGGACTTAAGCATCTGTCAATGCGGCCCTTCGTGGATGTCAAAGTTCAGGATGTCCAAGTACAGGGCATCTCTGAAAGGGACACTGGTCAGTAAGGATGTAAAGGAACATTAAACCACAGATGTACTCAGCTGTAGAAACACAATTTATTCACTAAAAAGAAATCAGAAAATTAAAGATAACGTTAGAACAACCTGGAACATCCTTCAGTGCCTCTCTTGGACTCCAATTATAACTCCTGAAATAGAAAACACAAAAGAATGGATTTAGATTATTCAAAATATGTTTGGCAGAGGAAAGGGGTTATTTGTAAGACATCTAAGAACCTACATGAGAAATACTCCCAATGATCCTTCGGCGAACTTCCAAACCTTGCACTGTGTTGTCCGCTTCCGCAGTTGGTTGTAGAGGTAGATCTAGGGACAAGTTTTCAGGGATCTCCACTTCCAGCCCAAAGTGCAACGCAAGGCTATGCAGCATACAGCAGGCCATAACAATGTATGCAACCTTTTCGGGACTGTATTGGAGGGCACCACCTGACCAGTCCAAGCATCTGAATCATCCTTTCAGCATGCCAAATGTCCACTTGATGACAGACCTAATGCTGGTATGTGCCTCGTTGTAAAGTCTTTCCACTGTAGTGCGCAGAGCCAGGAGCAGAGTCAGCAACCACGGCTTACAGCCATAGCCACCATCACCTATAAAAGAGGTAAGCAATACTGTATCAAAGACAATGACAAAACACCATGAAACACATATATACAGTACTTCATACAGCATAAGCATAACTGGCTCATTTTATACTACACCCATCTTAACAATACAACAGTACCAAAATACTTTTACTGGATAAAACAATTAACTTGAATAGGGTCCTGCTTCCTCCTTGCCACCTGGTTGTCTATCAAGACTTCCGATAGCTACTGTTAGTTATCGAGCAACCAGCCATCACCGTATTTCCCTTCGGGAAAATCGGTTCCGAGCAACAAACTAGCAAGGATGTTGGAATTGAGCAGCTCCCCAGAAATCTTGATACTATATTCAGGATCCATTGATGCGCATCACATACCACCTGCACATTCATTTTATTTATTTATTTATTTAGTGATTTTTTTTTTATATACCGCGGCACGTTAAAAACATCACCTCGGTTTACAATAAACAATAATTCAGCAACAGGCTTTACAGAGAAATTGAAAAAAAAACAAAAAACATAGACATGATATATATCAAAAAATACCAACAAGATCAAAGCAAATACAATAAACAATGGTAATCATGAACCTTAGTAAATGGCCAGTCTAATAATAAATGGAAGTTCAGAGACCAAAAAAGTCAAAATTCGCAGTGAGAAGGTTAAAATCGGCGTGTAGTAATGATTCAGTGAGAACAGGAATATTAATCGGTAATTCAGTAGAGGAGAGGATCATTGAGAGTAAGCTTGTTCGAACAGCCATGTTTTGAGGTTTTGCTTAAACTTCTTATGGCAGGGTTCGAGACGCAGGTCGGATGGCAATTTGTTCCAGATGTTGGTCCCGGCAATCGTGAAAGTGCGGTCTCTTGTAGAGATGTGCTCGATGTGTTTCATTGTAGAAGAGGTGAGTTTGGCTTGGTGCATTTTTCTTATTGGTCTGTTTGATGTGCGGAAAATAAAATGATCGGAGAACCATTGCATATCTTGGTTATGGATCGATTTATGTATGAGGGAGAGAACTTTGAACATTCATCAAATGGAATGACGTCTGACTGCAGAATGCACTTTCCTGTTCTGAGCTGGGGTAAGTGCAATATGGGTGCAATCTATTGCGCCTAATACATTGGGCATCCCAGCTATGTCAAAGAATCCATGCCTGATCTCCTGCAGTTGCCCTGGGTCCACTGGAAAATAAATATACTGTCGTATACATTTCATCATAGCCCTCACGACTTGTCCAATGTGCCACGAGACTGAGGACTGATTCATCCCACAAACCAGTCCTACTGTATTCTGGAAACTTCCTGTGGTGAAAAAATGCAAGGCACACAGAGGTTTTTCCAGCCCAGGGACCGCATGTTGCGTCAATCGGTCTCAGATGGCTTCGCCCGACATGCCTCACCTCTATTTCAGCCTTCTCCACCAGCCTCGGGAGAATGGCGTCTGTAGCGTCTCCTTGCCACACCCTCCGGCTTTCCCGGAGCAGCTCTGGCGCGGCATCCCGCCATGTTGACCTGAGGCCTCCTAGGGCGCGTGCGTGCCTCACATCTTGTAGCAGTGTTGGCGTGAACCTCGGGGGCATCCCCCTCGAGTGACGTCACTACTTCCGCATTCAAAAGGTTGCCCATTTGCTGACTCTCGCCAAGTTAGCAACAGATTGGATTCGTTCTGGTTTGAAGTTGCTCTGCCGCTTCTACTCTGCTGGAAGCTACCTTCACCCTCCGGGGTTCTACTAATCTGGGTACTCGCTCCTTGGGGGGCCCTTTGCTTATTTCCAGGTGCCTATCCTAAATACAGGTACTTGCTCCTCGAGGGCCTGTTTGTTTATCCTGGTGCCTGATACCAATTCTTCAACCTGCTGGAACACTATCTATCTGCTACAGTGAGTACAACTTCTCCCAGTCTGTCTATCTACAGCTCCTTGCTGCCCATCTGCATCAGGCCCTACACCACCATTGTGGAACAGGTCTCCTCTGCCGAGGATTACAGATTGTTAATACCTATCCTCTCTCTACTGCTCATTGGGAACTCTATCTACTCAGCTACAAGGGAGTGTATTATAACATCTGCCAGTCTGTCTCTCCTACAGTGCCTTATTGGACATCTGCATCAGGGCCTTACACCACCATTGTGGGACGGGTCTCCTACACCAAGGATCATAGACTGTTGTTACCAATCTACTCTCTGACACCTCTGGTGGACCTCACTAGCTGTATAATAAAAGATATATTCTCTGGGTTTGTGCATCTGAGTCTAGCCCGGTGCTTCAGTTCCCTATGGGGTTCTCCCCATAGGAGATATCATCACTGTTGCCCCTGAGAATCCACCAAACACCTCGATATCATAACAGATTGCTAACTCCATGGATTCGGCTCAGCTCACCATGTGCAGGCCATTCCAGGCCTGGCCCAGCGAATCGAACAACAGAATTCGCTGGATAGCTTGACTGTGGCCTTTAATCTACTGCACTCACAGATGAATGCTTCTACTACCTCAGGTAAAGAAGAAACACAGCCAGAAGTGATGGTTAAAACAGCTGTACCCCTCTCCGCTCCTATTCGCTTCTCGGGAGAAGCCTGGAGATGCAGGGGATTCCTCAACCAATGCTGTATGCATTTTGCACTTCAGCCTAACAATTTTCCCACAGCCTATGCCAAGACTACGGAAGAGCACTAACTTGGGCTTCTCCGCTGTGGGAGCATGCTGACCCCATCCTGAAGGACCTAGCTGGGTTTTTGGAACTGTTCAAATCCATATTTGATGACCCTGCCAGGTACACAGTCACAGGATCCACATTGGTTCATCTACAGCAAGGTAATAAACCTTTACCAGACTTCGCCAACGAGTTTAAGACTTTGGCTTCAGAGTTGAACTGGGACTCGAGATGCCTGAAGATCTTTTCCTTCGAAGGCCTGAACTCTCGACTGAAAGATGAATTGGCGGCCTGAGAAATGCCTGAGACCTTGGAGGACCTGATAAAGTTAGCCACATGAATTGACCAACGACTTCGGGATAAGGGTCAAGAGGTCAAAGGTTCCAAGAGGCCAAGCCAGGGAGAAATCCGAGTAAAGACTTTACCTAAGTCTATTCAGTCCAAAGCGGTTGCTGGTGAAGAAGAACCTATGCAACTGGGCCACAGTCACTTGACTTCTAAGGAGAGAAGAACGCAGAGATTAGGCCTCTGCATGTATTGTGGTCAAGCAGGCCATGCAGTACAAACAAGCCCTTATCTGTCTGGAAAACGGGCAGACCTAAGTCCTGTGGGAGGACTCTTCTTAGGTCTAACTGCTCCTTCTCCTCCACTCTCTCTGCCAGTCTCCTTGATAAACGGACCACTTGAATTCCAGACTCTTGCCCTAGTGGACTCCGGGGCAAGAGGGAATTTTATACTGAGACGTCTAGTGGAATATATGTGAATCCCCCACTACGACTATGAAGCCTCTGCTTCTGTTATCCTCTATCCATGAGGAGCCCTTACCGGGTGAAGTAACCCTACAAGTGGAACCGGTCAGTTTAAGGACTGGAGCTCTTCATACGGAACCCATTTCCTTCTTCATGCTCGAAAAGGCTATGCACCCCTTAGTACTCGGGTTACCATGGCTACAAAAGCACATTTCTCAATTCAACTGGGCTACACTGGAGCTTTCACGTTGGGGCCCAGATTGTCATGGCAAATGCCTGAAGGAAGTTTCACCACTACCCTGTATGCCTACAATTCCATTGATGCCTGGGTTACCACCTCACTACGCATCGTTTCAAGGTTCATAAAAGGCCCTTGTTATTTAAAGATGCCTGAGGCTTTCACAGATGACTTTGGCATCCATTGTTCTAGTAATTGATGTTCAACTTTTAAGTGTACATTTGATGATGCCGAAGTCCTGGGTGTCTTGTGATGCCCCGGAATTGGGCGTCCAATCAAATATTTTTTAATAAGGATTTAAAAGGATAAGAACATACTGGATCAGACCAAGGGTTTATCAAGCCCGGCATCCAATAGTGGCCAATCCAGGCTACAAGTAACTGGCAAGTACCCAAAAACAAAGTATATCCCATGCTACTGATGCTAGTAATAGCAGTGGCTATTTTCTAAGTCAACTTGATTAATAGCAGGTAATGGACTTCTCCTCCAAGAGCTTATCCAAACCTTTTTTAAATCCAGCTACATTAACTGCACTAACCACATCCCCTGACAACAAATTCCAGAGTTTAATTGTGTGTTGAGTGAAAAAGAATTTTCTCTGATAAGTTTTAAATGTGCTACATGCTAACTTCATGAAGTGCTCCCTAGTCCTTCTATTATCCAAAAGAGTAAATAACCAATTAACATTTACCAGTTCTGGACCTCTCATGATTTTAAAGACCTCTATCATATCCACCCTCAGCCATCTCTTCTCCAAGCTGAACAGCCCTAACCTCTTTAGTCTTTCCTCATAAGAGAGCAGTTCCATCTCCTTTATCATTTTGGTCCCTCTTCTCTGTACCTTCTCTATTGCAACTATATCTTTTTTGAGATGTGGCGACAAGAATTGTACATGTATTCAAGGTGCGGTCTCACCATAGAGCAATACAGAGACATTATGACATCCTCCACTTTATTCACCATTCTTTTCCTAATAATTCCTAACATTCTGTTTGCTTTTTTTTTTTTTTTTTGACTACCACAGCACACTGAGCCGATGATTTCAAAGTATTCTCCACTATGACGCTTAGATCTCTTTCCTGGGCGGTAGCTCCTAATATGGAACCTAACATCATGTAACTACACCATGGGTTATTTTTCCCTATATGCATCACCTTGCACTTATCCACATTAAATTTCATCTGCCATTTGGATGCCCAATTTTCCAGACTCACAAGATCCTCCTGCAATCACAATTTGCTTGTGATTTAACTACTCTGAATAATTTTGTATCATCTGCAAATTTGATTACCTCACTCATCATACCTTTCCAGAACATTTATAAATATATTGCAAAGCACAGGTCCTAGTACAGATCCTTGAGGCACTCCACTGTATACCCTTTTCCACTGAGAAAATTGTCCATTTAATCCTGCTCTCTGTTTCTTATCTTTTAATCAGTTTGTAATCCACAATAGGACATTGCCACCTATCCCATTACTTTTTACTTTTCTAAGAAGCCTCTCATGAGGAACTTTGTCAAATGCCTTCTGAAAATCCAAATACACTACATCCACCAGTTCACCTATATCTACATATTAACCCCTTCAAAAAAGTGAAGCAGATTTGTGAGGCAAGACTTACCTTGGGTAAAGCCATGCTGACTTTGTTCCATTAAACCATGTCTTTCTATATGTTCTGTGATTTTGATCTTTAGAAAACTTTCCACTATTTTTCCTGGCACTAATGTCAGGCTAACTGGTCTGTAGTTTCCCAGATTGCGCCTGGAACTCTTTTAAAATATTGGGGTTACATTAGCTACCCTCCAGTCTTCAGGTACAATAGATGATTTTAATGATAGGTTACAAATTTTTACTAATAGGTCTGAAATTTCATTTTTTAGTTCCTTCAGAACCCTGGGATATATACCATCCGGTCCAGGTGATTTACTACTCTTCAGTTTGTCAATCAGGCCTACCACAACTTCTAGGTTCACCGTGATTTGGTTCAGTTCATCTGAATCATTACCCATGAAAACCTTCTCCGGAAGAGTATCTCCCCCAACATCCTCTTCAGTAAACACCGAAGCAAAGAAATCATTTAATCTTTCCGCGATGGCCTTATCTTCTCTAAGTGCCCCTTTAACCCCTCAATCATCTAACGGTCCAACTGACTCCCTCACAGGCTTTCTGCTTTGGATATATAAAAAAGTTTTTACTGTGAGTTTTTGCCTCTACAGCCAACTTCTTTTTAAATTCTCTCTTAGCCTGTATTATCAATGTCTTACATTTACCTTGCCAGCACTTATGCTTTATCCTATTTTCTTCCGTTCGTCCTTCTTCTAATTTTTGAATGAAGATCTTTTGGCTAAAATAGCCTCTTTCACCTCCCTTTTTAACCATGCCTTTAAATCGTTTTGCCTTCCTTCCACCTTTCTTATGGGCCGATACAGTAAAAAAAGGCGGGAGAGCGCTCTCCTGTGCGCGTGATACAGTAAGTTAATTTATTTAAATTAGGCCCGGTGGTAAAAAGAGGCACTAGGGACACTAGCGCCTCTTTTTGGATAGGAGCGACAGCTGTCAGCGGGTTTGACAGCAGACACTCAATTTTACCGGCGTCGGTTCTCGAGCCCGCTGACAGCCACGGGCTCGGAAACTGGACGCCGGAAAAATTGAGCGTCCAGTTTTTGACCCGACAGCCGCGGGCCGAATTCAAATTTTTTTTTTTTTTTTTTACTTTTTTTACTCTTCGGGACCTCCGACTTAATATCGCTATGATATTAAGTCGGAAGGTGCACAGAAAAGCAGTTTTTACTGCTTTCCTGTGCACTTTCCCAGTGCCAGAAGAAATTGGTCGGCGCTAATTTCTGAAAGTAAAATGTGCGGATTGACTGCACATTTTTCTTTCTGAATCGCGCGCGCATACCTTATAGGGCCATCAACATGCATTTGCATGTTGAGGGCGCTATTAGGTGCCGCGGGTTGGATGCGCGTTTTCCTCCCCTTACTGAATAAGGGTAAGGGAAAACGTGCATCCAAGAGCGTCCAAGAGCGGCCTGTTAATGTGTGGAATACATCTAGACCTTGCTTCTAGGATGGTTGTTTTGTTTTGTTTTTTAACAATGTCCGTGCCTCATGCACATTTTTTATCTTTGTACCTGCTCCTTTCAGTTTTTTCTATTTTTATTTAGTCAAAGTTTCTCTTTTGAAAGTTTAGCACTAGAGCCATAGATTTACTTACTGTCCCCCTTCCTGTCATTAATTCAATTTTGATCATATTATGATCACGATTGCCAAGCGGCCCCACCATCATTACCTCTCTTACCAAATCCTGTGCTCCACTAAGAATTAGATATAAAATTGCTCCCTCTCTCGTCTGTTTCAGAACCAATTGCTCCATAAAACTGTCATTTATTCCATCCAGGAACTTTCTCTCTCTAGTATGTCCTGATGTTACATTATCCAGTCAATATTGGAGTAATTGAAATTTCCCATTATTACTGCACTACCAATTTGGTTAGCTTCCCTAATCTCTCTTAGCATTTCACTGTCCGTCTCACCATCTTGGCCAGGTGGACGATAGTATACTCCTATCACTACACTTTTCACCAACACACAAGGGATTTCTACCCAAAAAGATTCAATTGTGCATTTAGTCTCATGCAGGATCTTTATCCTGTTGGACTCTATGCCATCCCGGACATAAAATGCCACCCCACCTCCCAGATGCTCTTCTCTGTCATTGCGGTATAATTTGTCCCCAGTATAGCACTGTCCCATTGGTTATCCTCCTTCTACCATGTCTCTGAGATGCCAGTTAAGTCTATATCATCATTCACTGCTATACATTTTAAATTCTCCCATCTTACACTTCTGGCATTAGCATACAAACATTTCAAAGTGTGTTTTTTGTTTGTATTTTCATTCTGCTTTCTAATTGATAGGGATAAATTGGAATTTTTTAGTTCAGGTGAATTTTTAATTACAAGCACTTGGATTAGTTTTCTTATTAATGGAACCTCACTGTTAGGATGCCCTAATTCTAATGTGTCATAAGTATTCTTTGAAGATACCTCTCTCCGAACCATGCGCTGCTGAGCGACTGTCTGCTTTCCTCTTTGTTCTAGTTTAAAAGCTGCTCTCTCTCCTTTTTAAAGGTTAGTGCCAGCAGCTTGGATCCACCCTGGTTAAAGTGGAGCCCATCCCTTCGGAAAAGACTCCCCCTTCCCCAAAAGGTTCCCCAGTTCCTTACAAAACTGAATCCCTCTTCCTTGCACCATCATCTCATCCACACATTGAGATTCCGGAGCTCTGTCTGCCTCTGGGGACCTGCTCGTGGAACAAGGAGCATTTTAGAGAATGCTACCCTGGAGGTTCTGGATTTCAGCTTTCTACCTAAAAGCCTAAATTTGGCTTCCAGAACCTCCCTCCCACATTTTCCTATGTCATTTATGTCCACATGTACCACGACAGCCGGCTCCTCCCCAGTAATGTCTAAAATCCTAACTAGGTGACATGCGAGATCCACCACCTTCGCACCAGGTAGGCATGTTGCCAGGCGATCCTCATGCCCACCAGCCACCCAGCTGACGACATTCCTAATAATGGAATCACCAACTACGACGGCTGACCTAACCCTTCCCTCCTGGGCAGTAGCCCTGGGAGACACATCCTTGGTGTGAGAGGACAATGCACCACCTGGAGAGCAGGTCCTTGCTACAGGATCCTTTCCTGCTGCACCAGGTTGATGCTCTCCATTTATGAGACCTTCCTCCAAGGCAGCACCAGAGCTGCCAGTCTGAAGTTGGGACTTGGCTACTATGTCCCTGAAGGTCTCATCTATATACCTCTCTGTCTGCCTCAGCTCCTCCAGGTCTGCCACTCTAGCCTCCAGATATCGGACCTGTTCGCTGAGAAACAGGAGCTCTTTGCTTCGGATGCACACGTACACAGCTTCTCACTGGCAGGTAAAAAATCATACATGTGACACTCGATGCAAAAGACTGGGAGGCCCCCTCTTGCTGCTGGACTGCTGCCTTCATCTCAAATTTTACTCCTGGGGGAATTCTGCGCTACTACAGAATGCAGAATTTGCGCAGAATTCCTCCTTCACGCAGATTTCCTCCCTCACCTCGCAGATTTCTTTGATTTCATCGCCGCTGCGCAGATTTCATCACCGCTGTGCAGATCTCCTCCCTCGCTGCCCTTCCTCGCACCGTTGCCTCGCGATTTCTTCCCACACCAGAAAAGGATAAAAAAAAAAACGGAAGCATGCCGCACACGGACAGCAGCCAATCCGGGACAGCGAAGTCAGGTGGCGCACGGAGAGTGGGGCATCGCATCGCAGCACGGCACAGCGGCTTGAGGTTAGCAAGCTGTACCGTGCTAAAGCAAATGTTGCTTACCTGATGTAACAGGTGTTCTCACAGGACAGCAGGATGTTAGTCCTCACAAATGGGTGACATCGAGGATGGAGCCCTGTACGGAAAACTTTTCTGTCAAAGTTTCAACAAGCTTTGACTGACACTGGCACACTGGGTGCACTGAGCATGCCCAGCCTGCAATTATCCCTGTGAGCCACAGGTGTCTCCCTCAGTCTCGTCTTATAGCTAAAAAGCGCAAGCGAAACTAAAATAAAAGTATACAGACCCAACTCCGCGGGGTGGCGGGCGGGTTTCGTGAGGACTAACATCCTGCTGTCCTGTGAGAACACCTGTTACATCAGGTAAGCAACATTTGCTTTCTCACAGGACAAGCAGGATGGTAGTCCTCACAAATGGGTGAGTACCGAGCTGAGGATGCCCGGGAATGCACCAGATACACCGCAGATGCGCAAAGGCGTAACTACTGAGGTGGAAATGGGAACGGAGGGCATCCGCAACACCATAATGGGTTCGTGGAAGGATGTTGGGTAGTGAATTGAAAAAAGTAAGAGTAGGCGGACTGGCCAAACATGGAGCATGCCGGCTAGTCAAATGTAAGCAATAATAGGCTGCGAAGATATGGAGAGGACTCCAGGCTGCAACCTGATAAAAAAGTACAAGCAGCAGTAACCAAAGGGAAGCTGTTAAGGCTAAGACGGACACAACAGTATGTGGATACCCACAGTGTTGTAGTGAAATGTCTGCTTGTTGGTAGGAAAGGAAATATAGACCACTTAATCAGAAGGATTAGGTCTGTGTGGCCACTGGAAGTAGCAGCTTGACCCTTGCATGAAGGAAAGAGTCAAGTGGAATTCACATGGAATGCAGTGCAATGTAGATAGAATGTAAGCGCAGCATTACTGTCCAGGAATGTGGAAAACCCACTCTCTCCCTAGGGCGAGAGAGAGAGGTTAGGAAAAATTAATAGAGTATTTCCTGAGGAAAGGAGATACAACATCTACCTGAAAAGGATAGAAAGTTGAATGCGTAGAACTACTCAGTGGCAGAGGAACGGAGTCAGGTGAGTATGGAAAGAGTGCATAACTCACGGACCCTGCTGGCAGGAATGACATTAAGAGGGAAAGAAGTTCCCTTGCCAAACTGTGGAAGAGAGGAATGGAAAGGCTCAAACGTAGAATGTATGAGACTTATAAGGAGAATATATATGTTCATTCCGTGATTAGAGAAATAGAGGCGGCTTGATCAGTGGATAATCCATGGTAAGCCGACTCAGAGAGGATTACCGAAAATGGGAACCCAACTCCCAAAACGATACACCTCCTAAGAGAAAGGTGTATCTATGTGGAGGATGTCTGGAGAACAGAATCCGAGGGAGTAAGAAAAAATGGTGGAAAAGTAAAAGGGGTAATACCTCTTTTTTTTTTTTTTTTTTTTTTTTTTTAGCGTCAGGAGGTAAAGCCTGCCATATTAAACGGCAAGATTTATGTTTAGAAGGTTTTGTGACGCTACCAGAACCTAAGAACATCAGTAAGTCTATGATTTGGGACTGACTGGTGAGAGAATAAAAGGTTACTGATATGATGGATTGAGAAGTATGGGAAAGCATACTGATCTCAGTCAGGGAGTGGGGAAAAGAATACTGAACCCCATCCCAGTTCAACATTAGAAGAATGCTGGCTACGAGAGGCAGCAGAAGAGATATATTGAAGAGGCCTTTGATGGAAGAAAAGGCATCTAAGGGAACGCATAGGAAACATGTGCAGGGAGCAGAACCTGTGCATCGTATGGAATGATGCAGACGCCGAGGAAAGTTTAGTTAAACTCAGCGTTAAAAGATTTGCCCTGTACACATGTAATTGAGACCATTCGAGAGGATAGAACCTACGTGGAGAAGGTCTGATAGAGCGTTCATTAAATCTCTTAGATATGTGGCCCAAGGACGCATGAAGTGAACAAGGGCCAAGGGTAGAGCTGCGCAGCTGTCTAGCAGAGCAGCTAAGAGGTAATGCGTGCTTATGAGTTGGAAAGCACATTGTCCCTATGCTGTCTGTCTGTATGCACAAAGAATTGTTGCAAAAGCAGTATTGGAAGGCATAAGGGCATAACTCATGGGTGCAACGTCCAGGAAGTTTATGAGAAACTATGCTGGAGTGCAATAGATGCATAATGGGTTGACAGCTTTCAGGAGAAACTTTATAACCCTAAGGAATTGCGAGCATGAGTCGAAGGAGACTAGGTCCTAGTTCGAACTGGGATAAGAATCAGGGACGAAAGCAATGAAACCACTTAGGTCCATTGAGTATAGAATGTCACTGAATATAACCCATAGCAGTTTTGAATTATGAGAAAAATGCATAGTGGGAAGAAACCCCATAGCCCAACCATGAAAAGTTGAAAGGCTGAGGTTATGGAAAATATGCGCAGGGACATATAACAATGTATCAGAATGTCTGTGCGCATGCTGGACAAGAGGGTCTTAAGACTGTGGTGTCCAGAAGTGTTACAAAAGGGATTTATGGCAGTGACAGTAATCCCAGTTAGTCAATGTATAGTGAGTCCTGAAAAAAGTGAGAGCTCCTTGCATGTACTGAAAGTGGTTAGCAGTAGTCTATGCAAAGAAATTTGAATGATGTTACACTCCGCAGAGAAAACAGCATTCACCAACAGTGATGCAAGAGACAGTTCACTTACCGAAGCTGGTGCCAGCGGCAGAGCTTGGGGTTGTAATGTTGACTCACCATAAAGCACATAGAAACATTAAAATAATGTACTTACTGCAGTATGGAGTGATGGTAACCAAAGATACCATTGTACCTGTGACGTCTAAAGAAAGTTGGATTTTCTTAGGTCCAGGATGTGCGGAGAGTAACTATTTTCTGTTAAAAGAAAGAATAGTGCAATTAAAACTCCCCAACCCCCCTCCCTTCTCCCCTCTGCACTTCGTAGCGCCTGGGGGAGTATACCGGGACTTTGGTACAAGGTGGGGTGGCCGCTCTGATATCTGACCAGATGGGAGACCAGGAGGTGTCCCAATGGAGGATATCATGTAGGCTCCTGCAGGTGTGTGAGCGGTAAGTGGTACCCGCATTTCTGTATGCTGTACAAGGAGACACTGAGACCTGTGGCAAGGCCTCAAGGTAAACTTGTACATGGGGCAATGGTTGCTGAATCTCATGTTTAGCAGATCAGCCAATGCAGCTGGACCTTGGTTGGGAGGGAACCAAGAGTCAGAGCATTGGTCGGCACAGGGACTTGTTACTGACAAGAGAAGAAGCCCTGCTGCAATCCCAAGAAGATAGAGGGGTTCTCCTGATATTGTGGCTAACATAGCTAACATAGCGATATGTGACACTAATACAGTTCTAAAATGCACATGACCCAGAACTTTTCGAACCACGGTCCGAATGGGAGAACACAACTCTATGGGAATGCCGCCGAAGCGGGTACTTACCATCCGACGTGGATCGCCGCAAGACGAGCCGGTGAAGATTGTTGACTCCGACGGTCTCCGGAGTCCTCGAGGGTAAGGCCGGGGACGTAAACGTCCATCTCACTCTGAAACCCGGTATGGTGGCACAGGTACAGAGGAGACAGGCCAGGCGTGAGTGGCGTTTAGACTGCTAAGTGTAACAGATGGCCATAGTCCCACACCACTTGACGGTGGGGCACGCCAGGAACAGAGGAGCCCTAACGGAACTCATGTTCCCTTCCCTCGTCCCAGCGGCTCGATGTGTCGTGACGCCAATGCAGAAGCTGTCGGACCTGGATCCGGAAGTTCTGGATCACCAAGGACTGCCAAAACTGTAGGAACAGTGCTGATGGCAGTGGTGATGTCGCTCTGCCCGAGCGTTGTCCAGCCTGGAGAAGGATGGCACCGATGTGCTGGATGGCGTCAGCGGCGGACGATCACGATGTCGGCGATGATGGGTGCCACGGTGCTCGGCCCGGTCTTTCCCCCAGCGCCGAAATGGAAGCCCTCGTCGTCCTGGAAGGCGATCGATGACGAAACTGTCAGCACGCCTGCTCTGCTCCTGACACAATGGAGTGTCTTAAGCTAATACGGGGCTTAAAAAAGAACCCAAAGCGTGGAGCAATGTGAGGAGGCGAGGGTATTATGTGGCGGTGCTATGTCGGTATTGACGATATTGAAGGCAACCTAAGGGGCTTCGAGGATATCATCAAAATGGGTATGAAAAATCGTCGATGACTGGCCAGGAGAATGATGACAGTGACGGGCACTGACAGCAGTGGCATAGGTATCTTTGAAACGATGTGGAATCGAATAATCGAAAAACATTGCCGTTATTGAAAAAGATACCGGCATCGACTGAGTCGAAGTCGAATCAATAGGGCGTCAAGGACACCGAAGGAAAACGGAGGTGTCGAGGGCATCGATGCATGGAGGCGGGCATTTATGCCGTTTGTGGCATGGCCACGGGCATCAACTATAGGGCCACAGACGTTGACGGTATCGATTTGGACAGACTCAGATTTCCAAGTGTACATGGCATCGGTGCCCCAGACACGTGTGTCGGTGGCATCGATATGGACACGTATGGAATCGATGGCATGGATCTCCCAGTCGATGAATTCCATCCCGGCATCAACGCCAGTCCTGGAATCGGCATGGGCATCGATTCCAGCCATAAGGCTGGCATTGGCATCAACGCCCATCCACGGAATCGAGCCGGCATGGATACCCACCGATGGGACCCCCCTGGGCATCGAATTTCACCGATGGGAGCAGCCTGGCATCGACTGCCCTCAATGGATGCATTCTAACATAGATGCCCATGGATGAAACACCTGGGCATCGGTGTCCATCGATGCAAAAGGACCTGGCACCAATGCCATCGACGGACGGCCATCCGGCACCAATGCCATCGACGGACAAGCCATCCGGCACCGATGTCCATCGATGGGGACCATCCGGCACCGATGTCCACTGATGGGGACCATCCGGCATCGATGCCCACCGACGAATCGATGTGGCACCGATGCCCACTGATGGAAAAGGGCTGGACATCGGTGGGGAGGATGGGGCATCGATGGCATCCCCAAAAGGGGGGGTGGCATCGATGAAGTGACCCTGGGATCGTTAAAAAGTGTCTCGGGCAGCGGTGGCGGCGACCCGAGTATGCATGGCAGTGACTAACAGCGTGTGCGTCAATGGCATGCATCTGGGTAGGGACGGCACCGAGGAAGCCCAAGGAAAAAAACAGTGCGTAGGAGGAAAAAGCCTGGTAGCACTGAAAAGCAAAAAACATGGATAAAGGCATCAGGGCACCGTGGGGGGAGGGGCGCTGATGACATATAAAAGCCCAGGGCGGTTTAGGAGGGTCCCGGTTGTTGTAGCGATAGGGTATCGACTGCGTGAGGGTACCAGGGAACGAAGGACTTGAAGCTACAGAGGTCCTAAAGTTAAGGAAAAAATCCCTACCCCACTAGCATAAGCAAGCAGAGTGTCACAGAGATACTCGCAAGCTGTTTAAAGCTAACTGAAAAATGGGGGAAGGGAAGGCTTCAGTCAGTTAACAGCCTTAAGATAGTGACAGAAACCGACCGAAAAATAAGAATTAGTACTCACCGAGCGTCGTAAAAACGTACGCGGAGGGAGACCTGTGCAGGGAAAAGTGTTTTTTTGAAGTGAAAAGTTAAGTGTTTCCATGAGGTAATTAGTTAAAAAATCCTCACAGAGCTCCAACCGCTATGCTGACTGCAGAGCGGAAAAAAGAAGACTGAGGGAGACACCTGTGGCTCACAGGGATAATTGCAGGCTGGGCATGCTCAGTGCACCCAGTGTGCCAGTGTCAGTCAAAGCTTGTTGAAACTTTGACAGAAAAGTTTTCCGTACAGGGCTCCATCCTCGATGTCACCCATTTGTGAGGACTACCATCCTGCTTGTCCTGTGAGAAAAACCAGGACCCAACATTCGAAAATAGAGAGAAAGGGGAGGGGGAATGGAGAAAGAGAGGAAGGGGGAAGGGGGAAGGGAAGAGAAGAGGGGAAAAAAAGAAGAGAAGAGGGAGAGAGAGAAGGGAGGGGAACAGAGGGAAGGGGAAAGAGAAACAGAGAAAGAAGGGGGAAGGAGAAGAGGGGGAAAAGAGAGGAGGAGAAGAGGGAGAGGGAGAGAGAGAAGGGAGGGGAACAGAGGGGAGGGGAGGGGAAGGGGGACAGAGAAAGAGAGAAGGGGGAAAAGAAAGAAGGGGGTGGGGGAAAGAGAAAGAAGGGGGTAGGGGAAAGAGAGGGGCTAAAGAAGATTCCCAGGTGTCTACCTGGGAGTCTGTATGTGGGCGGTGGGGGAGTGTGTGTGTGTATGAGAGAGAGTTGAATGTGGGGAGACAGAACATGTGTGTGACAGATGGCATATGAGAGAAAGCATGTGTCTGATATCATGTAAGAGAGACAGTGAGCATGTTGGGGATTCATCCCAAGTCTCCCATACGGCAGTGCATGATGCAATCATTAGAGAAGCCACTTCCACACCACAGAGGTAGAGGTGCAGTTGCATCAGAGCCCATGCAGTGAAGGGGCCCTGGTATGGATACTCAGGTGGAGAGGTTAGCAACAACTGCAGCAGTCCCTGCCAGCTTGGCTCATCTGCAGCAGCAGCAATTGACACTGCTGGCAGATGAGTCAAGTTGCCAGGGACACTCATTGCACTGAAATGCAGAATAATTTGCAAAACAATATTGTGTTATTTTGAAAAATAAATGTGCAGAATTTAGAAAATGTGTGCGCAGAATTTTCAATTTTTTTGCACAGAATTCCCCCAGGAGTAAAATTTGTTCAGTTTCTAGTTAAGTTTTAGGCTGCTATGGGAGTAGGAATGTGTCTAATTAGGGTTCTTTAAATGTATTAGTGTATTCACTATATATATCTGGTAATGACGTAAAAGGCAATGATCAAACTCTTGATAAGTTGTGGGGAATTCGTGAGGTGAAGTTATAGGGCTGATTTTTTTTGTTTTTTTGTGAAAGTGACACCTGCCTATAAATGAAAGGATGAGCTAGGGGAAAAACACAAACACACACACACACACACACACACTAACTTGTTTATTAGCTGCTTTACTATTTAAAAAACAAACATTAACTTCTGTTTATAAACACTAATTAACCTGTGCCACCGCATGGTCCTCTGGTCTTCTGTTGTTGACAGGATTATTTGCTATCGCTCTCCCTTGTGTAGCTGCCCTAATTCTTGCTCGCAGATGCAAGAAGACGGTCAGCACGTCAAGGAAGTAAACAGTTTCCATTGAAAAAGCAGGAAACCTTCAGGAACAGCCAGCTATCACTAGCTCTAGCACAATAACGCCAGGGTAAGGCAAGCGCAAAATTTTGAATGTAAAAAAATTGAATGTCCCCTAGTCTTTGTACTCTTTGAAAGAGCAAACAACCGATTTGTGTTTACTGGTTCCACTCCTTGACCTATCTGCTGTTTATGACACTGTTGATAACAGCATAAGATATGTCATAATGGGTCAGACCAAGGGTCCATCTAGCCCAGTATCCTGTCTCCAACAGTGGCCAATCCAAGTCACAAGTACCTGGCACATATCCAAACATTAAATCGATCCCATGATACTAATGCCAGCAACAAGCAGCAGTTATTCTCTATTGATTAATATCAGTTTATGGACTTCTCCTCCAGGAACTTATCCAAACCTTTTTTAAACTCAACTACACTCGCTGCCTTAAGCACATCCTCTGGCAGCAAATTCCAGAGCTTGCTAACTTCATAGCGTGCCCCTAGTCCTTGTATTATCTGAAATATTCACATTTATCCATACAAGTCCTTTCATAGACCTTTGTAGATCTCTATCATATCTGCCCTCAGTCGTCTCTTCACCTAACCTATTTAGCCTTTCCTCATAGGGGACCTGATCCATGCCCTTTATCATTTTGGTCACCCTCCTCTTTACTTTCTCCATTGCAACTATATTTTTTTGAGATGCCGCAACCAGAACTGCACACAGTATTCAAGGTGTGGACTAACCATGGAGCAATACACAGGCATTATGATATTCTCTGTTTTATTTGCCATTCCCTTCCTAATTCTGTTTGCTTTTTTGACTGCTTTTTTGACTGCTGCAACACACTGAGCAGACAATTTCAATGTAATATCAACTATGATACCCAAATCTTTTTCCTGGATGGTAACTCTTAATATGGAACCTAACATCATGTAACTACAGCATGGGTTATTTTCCCTACATGCATCACCTTGCACTTGTCCACATTATATTTCATCTGCTATATGGATGCCCAATCTTCCAATCTCAAAAGATTCTCCTACAATTTATCGCAAATCTGTTTGTGATTTAACTACTCTGAATAAATGTGTGTCATCTACAAATCTGATCACCTCACTTGTCGTACCTCTTTCCAGATCAAAAGCATTGGTCCAAGTACAGATCCCTGATCACCACCTACTCTCTTATACTCTGTCCTCATTTGGATTTTGGGACTCTGTCCTTTCCTGGGTCTCTTATCTCACCCATTGCACGTTTAGTGTTTCCTCTGGTGGATTCTCTTCTACTGCCAGACTACTACCAGTTGGTGTGCCTCAGGGTTCTATCCTGGGCCCTCTTCCTTTTTCTTCTCTCTGTATACTAATTCCCTTAATACTCTGTTCTCTTCTCATGGTTTCAATACCATCTTTATGCTGATAATTCCCAGATTTACCTCTCTACACCAGAAATTTAATCAGGAATCCAGACCCAGATCTCAGTTTGACTGATTGTTGGCTGGATGTCCCACCATGACCTTAAACTCTACATGGCCAAGACAGAGCTCCTTATCTTCCCCCCACCCCCACCCCAAGTCCACTTTTCCTCTGCCTCCTTTTTCTGTGGATAACACTATAATCTTTCCAGTCCCCTCAGCCTATAACCTTGGATTCTTCTTCAACTCTTCCCTCTACACTTATCGAAAACACTGCTAAGCTGTGCTTTTTTTTCTCTATAACATCACCAAAATCCATTTCATCCTGAGTACACTATCAGAACCCTTAGCCATTTTCTCTTCACCTCTCACTTAGACTATTACAACCTACTTTTCACAGGAGCCATCTCTCTCCAAGCTATTTAATCTATTCAAAATTCAGCTGCGCAATTAGTAAACACTGAATCTTTCGCCAAAGTTGCTACACCCCTATAACTCTTCGTCTCAAGTCATTATCGGGCTGATTCAGAAAGAAGCGCGAGAGAGCCAGCAAGAGCCCGCTCTCCTGACGCGCGCACAGGCCAATGTCCCGGGCGCGCAATTCTGTATCTGCCCGCATGCAAATGGGGGCCCGCAGTAAAAGGAGGCGCTAGGGACACCAGTGTGTCCCTAGCACTTCCTTTTTGACAGAAGTGGCGGCTGACAGCCACAGGTTCAGAAAACGGACGCCGGCAAAATTGAGCATCCGTCTTCCAACCCGCGGGTAGATTTTTAATTTTTAATTTTTTTTTTATTTTTGGGGCCTCCGACAATATCGCTATGATATTAAGTCGGAGAGTGTACAGAAAAGCAGTTTTTTCTGCTTTTCTGTACATTTTTCCTGGTGCCGGCTGAACTTAACGCCGGAGCGCACTTTACTGTATCGGCCCGCTAATTGGCTTCCTATCCGTTCCCACATTCGATTTAAGTTCCTCTTACTTACCTACAAAAGCCTTCACTCTGCAGCTCCTCACAACCTCTCCTCTCTTATCTGTATCTACACCCTTCCTCATAAACTCAGTTTATTAGGCAAGCCACTCCTATCTGTGTACTTATCCTCTATCACGAATTCCCGACTCTGTACTTTCCACCTGGCTACACATTTTCCTTGAATTAGGCTTCCTGAGCTGATGCATCATGTTCCCGCTCATGCCTTATTTAAATCCTGTCTAAAAATACACTTATTTTGAGGCTGCGTTTAAATCTTAACTTCCCATTTTCTTGCTTACAGCCTCAATAATTTGCAACCATTATCTTAATAAATGAAGTTCTCTCTCTTTTGCCCTATATGTTTGTTTGTCTTGATTACATTGTAAGCTCTACCAAGCAGGGACTATCTCTTATATGTTTTTTGTACAGTGCTACATATGCCAAGTAGCGCTGTAGAAGTGTTAAGTAATAGCAGTAGTCAATGGTAAAGTATGTACCATTAAAGGAAATTCTGTATAATTCAGACAGAAAAGCCAAAACTTATTGTACTAATAACAACCAAGTCTAGATAACTGCAATGACTCTATAGAATGGATATGAGTAGGTATTTAATTCATGCCCTAGGGGCTGGCCCAGTGCCTCGGTGTGTACATGGGTTCAATTCCTGGCTCGGGTCTTTCGCTCCCCAGGTTGGCTGGGATTGAAAATAATGGACAGGCAGCATTCACAGTCTTCAAGAGGGAGTCATAGTCATCATGCAATGGCAATACCTAGTGGTTAGATTTAGGGTCCATGATTGCAGAGTTTTGAAGGAGCCCTATGTATGGCCCTTGGCCAAGAACTGTCAGCATATTTACTAGTCTAAAATAAGTTAGGATTGGTTATAAAATAAGGGAAAGACTGCTCTGGTAGTTGTGCCAGATCATAGCTCTCGTTCTGTGGTGAAACAGGGGTTTTGCATGCTTTGTGATTTATTGTTTTGCTATGTGATTGTTTTCCCCAAATAACTCATTTCTTCTGTGCTGGCTTGCAGGGGTGTTTGACTTCTGCACTGCAGTTAAAACAGAGGCTTGCGATGCTGGCTTGACTCAGATTGAGGCTTGAATAGCATACATATCCCAGCATCCCTGAAGACGTATTAAGTCTGAAACATCCTGCAATGCCATGGACTAGAAAAACTATTAAAAGTCAGAAGGTTATTAGTCAGAGAGCTGATGCTAGTACTTTTTGCCGTGTTTGGCCTTTCAGACAGAGAACTAGGCCTGAACTCTCTAGTCTCAGCTGGAAGTACAGTGAGAACAGACCTCCATCTAAGGCCCTGTTCAACTCACGGGGACAGTCTTTTTCCCGATCTGCCCAGACACTAGATAATAGACATGTTTAGCTATGTTTTGCTGTTTAATCTTTGTTGTTCTACCCATTCTTGTTTGCAAGTATAATCTTTTTCCATTCACTGCTCCTATTTTGTGTTAATAAACTTATTAATTTGTTAGCTCTGCCTGATTGTCAATCCCATTATGTGTGTTTAGTCTGTAGGGTGCATGCCTAGGAACTGGGTGTCTCTTGAGTTGTGTGGGATCCTAGTTTTCCTAGCAACCACCATGGGATAGCTTGCAGGGGGGAACTTGCTCAGAGGCGAGCAAGAAACCAATTGATGGGTGGGAGGCTGCCAATGTAGGAGTGCATGTACAGGAGGGCCTGGGCAGTGCTTGGCAAGACCCTCTGAGTGGCTACAGGGTTAACCCCAAGAGGATGTCAAAAGTAGCACTGAGGCATTATGTGATAGGTTCCAATTGAGCTGGAAGCCAAAAGAGCAGGGGGAAACTGCTGGCTAAAAAAAATAAATAATGCCTATAAAATTGATCAAGGGTTTTCCTCAAATTTACTACAGGATAATGGATTACATTGAAATAACAAAGCTTTTAGATAATTCATATGATAAAAGATCATGTAATGTATACAATACCCTGAGAGGTCCTCTAGAACAGATTAAAATGCTCTTTTTTCAGTACATGTGAATGATGTGCCAGGATGATTTTAAAACATTATAAGTATTTTATATCTCTTCTGTATATCTCAGAAATCTAAAGGCATAAGAAAAACCACTTTGCAAGATAAAAACTAATTTTACGCCTGTAAAACATGTATACAACGTAAACTGTTGTCACATATGTAGAAGAACATACAGAGGAAAAAATAACATTCCAATGGAAAAATGTAACAAGAAATGGAAACAAAAAAATATGAAAAAATTCATATTGGTAACAAGTTTGAAACTGTGCATATAGTTAGAATTATCTGTAAAACACAGGCTAACCTGTTTTAAATATAAACAGAGGTTCCATTGAACTCTAAAGAGAAGGATTGTGCTGGGGATAACACATAGCAGAGGGATAATTCCAACATATGACGTGGAGTTTTATGAAGATATGTGGTTGCCATTTCAAGGGTGTAATGCAGACCAACAAAGAGAAGACTACACAGAAATATCAGTATACTGTAAATGATCACAGCCAGCGTTGCACAGCTCTGCCACTCCTACGGATCCTGGGTCACCTCTCCTGCAAGTCACTCCTCTCTCCATACACCGTCCAGCTGTCAGCAAAACTCCATAGGTCCTGGTCCAGGACCTATGGTCCAGCATGTGCATCACAGGTTTCACAATTTAAGACAAAAACATTCCTTTTAAACTAACAGTCATTTACCATCCCCCCACTCTGGTAACTTACTCAATCTCCATAGCAGAACCTGAGGATTCCTCTGTCCAGGAGTCTACCTCCATATCCTGCTGCTCTTCCTCTGAGGAGCTTGGCTTTTCTGTCCACTGCCACCATTCCGGCACGTCCCTCCTCCTCTATTACCATTGATTCAGCTATGTTGAAATCACTTCCACTTAATTCTGACACCTGTTCCAGCTCTCCCTCGGCCCACGGATCAGGTGGTGCCTCTAAAAACCTCCTTTAGCGCCCTCTGCTGTTTACCCTGGCTTTTCCTGCCACTGGCTGGGTTGTGCTGCATCACAATACGTAAACATTTTCAAGTTGCTAAGTCAATGAAGTCTATGCCAGACTCCATATTTTATAAAAAGGCATATTTATTTATTATTTATTAATTAAAGCTTTTATATACCGACTTTCTTGATACAAATCAAATCAACTCTGTTTACATCGAACAAGCAGTTAACCATAACCAATTAACAAAAGACAAAATTTGATGAAGCATAAAGTTACATTATAACAAGGGAGCAAAAACTGGGGATAGGAAAATAAAGGGGGAAGAACAGAGATAGTATACTATATACAGGTGAGGGTGTGGGAGGGAGGCAAAGGAGCCAATGTTGTTATGACGTATTAGTGTGTCTTAGTGCTTGTTTAATTACAGTGGAGATGGGAACAGTTCTGAGTCAAGCTATTGGACTAAGAACAGGGAAAGGCTCGACCGAAAAGCCATGTCTTGAGTTTCTTTTTAAAAGTTAGGAGACAGGTTTCCTGCCTGAGGTCCGGGGGCATGGCGTTCCAGATGGAGGGACCTATTGTTGAGAATGCCCTGTCTCTGATATTTGAGAATGCCCTGTCTCTGAATATTTGAATATTTGACAGGGCATCCGAGAATGCCCTGTCTCTGATATTTGAGCATATGTTTATCCATAATATAAAAATAGGTCTTTTCCCACCTCATTGTGTTTATTATTTCTTTGCCATTCATGACTGATGGTACAGTTTCAGATTTTCAGTTTGCTGCTATAAATCATTTGGTAATTACTAATGTATCATCCATAAACTTCTTCTGATGTATATTAAGTTGGTCTATATGCATCATACAGACTTTATAGCTCCAGCTATCTGCTTTCACAGTATAAGATTCAGTATAACTGACCAGAAAGAATGTATTTACCCTAATTCTGTGTGTTCTGCCACTTTGGGTTTGTTCATGTTATACTTTTTAGTATAAATATGGTATTTCCAGTGATGCAATTAACAATCATGCTATATATGTGAGACTGAAGTTGGATGAGCTGTCTTAAAATTCATAAAAATGAATTGGACCAAAAAAAAACTGGCCACAAATATTTGGTCATGGGTACTTTAAAGATCAAGTTTCAAAGCCATTTATACAGGTAATTAGTGATTTACATGCATAAATTAATGGTCTGAAAACTGCCCTCCCTCAAATTAGTGAACAGTAAAGCCTGGTCCTCCAGAATGTGAGCACTTTTTGCTGCACATAGAGGCAGCCCTCCTGGGGCGTGCTTAGATGATGGGGGAACAACGCATATAGATTGCATTTTCAAACCTATGGAGGTCATTTTCAAAAGGATTTTTGCATGCAAAGCTGGGTTTTACAACCGAAAATAGGTTTTTGAACATTACTACTTTTACACGCATAACTCCTTTGAAATTTCACTAAACTACCAAAATGTTTTACGTGCGTAGATGGACTTTACAGACACAAATGGACTTTTGAAAACTGCTATGTTATATGTTACTTCTGCATGCACAACTCCTTTGAAAATTTACTCCTATGCATTTTATTTTCTATTGGAAAGTATCCACACGAAAAGCAGAAGCAAATGTCCATGAGTTACTTTGTATCCAGGGTAAGCTTCAAAGTAAAAAGTGCATAGGTACTTTCGCTTTGAAAATTGGTTCAAAATCCACAGGTAAAATTTGTCCCAATGTGAAAAGTTTGTAAATTTCCCTTGTTTTCTATTTTGAGGCATGCTATCACTGGCACTCTCTCACCTGTGTTTGAAGTGACAGTTTATGCTCAAAATACTCCTCCATTGTAATATTTTCCTGTTGAATCCACAGATTGGTCCCATCACAGAAAGACAGGGTTGGAACAGTTTCAGACACACTGGACGGAGGGAAACCTATGCATCATTGTAACATTTTGCATGCAAGTAAGATGAAGCCTGAATGCTTACATTGTTCCAATAAAAGAACACATCACAATTTATTCTCTAACTACCAAGACTGCTGTCTGTACCACAAATTAGAATTAAAATGCCATTTGCTAATAAGCATAAGAACAAAACCAAGCTACTCACTAATGAATCCATCTTCAAGAACTCAGAGGAGATTAGGATGGAAATGACATTCCCTGGCTCTAAAACATAGAAAGGATCATTATCGTAGGATCATTTACCTATTGGATTTGGTAGATAACCATGCCATCTTAAAGCAATACTTCAACATGCTAATTAACCCAAACAAACTGACTATTTTTAGATGCAAGGGTATTAACACCCTGTAGTATACACAGTGCAGGAAAAAATAATAATAAAGTAGTTAACTTTGCAGAACTCCAGATTAGCCCTCACAAGCAAACATGCTACGTTTTTTCAGAATGTGTTCTCATCAGATTTTACACCAGACTTACAGGCCGATACAGTAAGGAGCGGTAGGAAGAGGTGCGTTACGGCCAGGCGCACCCGTGTTTGCCGCACGCACAGTTCGGATCACCTACCGCTCGATACTGTATTGAAATAGCATGCAAACGCAAGCCGCATCCGAGAAGCGTCCATGAAGCGTTAGGCCCGCGCAATCCATTTTACTGTATAGAGTGCTATACAGCGCCTATACAGTATCCTGGGTGCGCTGGTACCTGTCATTTCAAACGTCATTTCAAATGACGTTTGAAATGACAGGTACCAGGGAGGATTGCGAGTCCTCTTTCCCCCCCTCCCGAAGCAAGGCAGGGCAAAAATTAAAACAAAAGTGAATAAAGTGAATAAAGTGAAATAAAAGTAAACTTACTGCATGTGAATTTTCTTTGAACAGTCCTCTCTCTCTCTCCTCCTCCCGAGGCGTGTACTGCGGCTCCCCTGCCTCCCGGGGGGAGCCGGCGCGAAAGCGGCTTCCAGCAGCTCCCCGCCGGCGAAGGTGAATAAATGTGCGCCTGTGCATGTAATTTGGGCGCTCAAGGCGAGACGTCATGACGTCTGGCGTCACGGCGTGTGACGTCTGCGTTCGCTATTGCACTGTCTTGAGCGCCCAAATTGCATTCATTCACCTTCGCTGGCGGGGGCTGCTGGAAGCCGCTTTGGCTCCCCTACCCCCGCCGGCGAAGGTGAATGAATGCACGCCTGTGTACGCCTGTGTGTGCAATTTGGGTGCTCAAGGCAGTGCATTAGCGAACGTCGACGTCACACGCCGTGACGACAAACTTCGTGATGTCACGCCTTGAGCTCCCAAATTGCACGCACAGGCGTACACAGGCGTGCATTCATTCACCGCCGGCGGGGGCTGCTGGAAGCCGCTTTCACCGCCAGCTCCCTCCGCCTGGATGAATGCACGCCCGCCGGCTCCCTCCGCCTGGATGAATGCATGCCCGCCGGCTCCCGCCGCATACGGGAGTGCATTCATTCACTCACCTTCGCCGGCAGGCGTGCATTCATCCAGGCGGAGGGAGCCGGCGGGCGTGCATTCATCCAGGCGTACGGGCGTCCATTCATCCACCTTCGCCAGCGGGGGCTGCTGGAAGCCGCTTTCGCCGCCGGCTGCCCCCGGGAGGCAGGGGAACCCGCACCTCGGGAGGAGGGGAGAGAGGACTGTTCAAAGAAAATTCACATGCAGTAAGTTTACTTTTATTACACTTTATTTACTTTTGTTTTAATGACATGTCAAGCCGATTTTCGCCCTGCACCTTGCTTCAGGAGGGGGGGATTTTGACCGGAGCCTGCCTATTGCTGTCACACCACACTAACGCCAGGGTAAGGGTTCCGGGGGTGAGGGGGTCGTTTGCCCATTAAATTTCGTCTCTCTGACCTGACGCTCCACACTAACGCAGGGGTAAGGGTAGGCGGTAAGTTAGCAGGTTAAACGCGCGGCAAAACTACAGGTTAAAAAGGAGATAATCGGGGCACACATTACTGTATGGGAGGGAATAGCTAATCAGAGCGTTTACATCTCATATATATGCTGCGGACGGAAAGGATTACCGGTTGATTTAAAGAAGCGGTAAGGATGAGTTAAAAGGGATAGTGAATCGCGGGTTGGACTTACACGGCCAAATTGTTAGTTAGAAGCGGGTTAGAAGCAGGGTAACCACGGCCGCGCTTTACTGTATCGGCCTGTTAGGAAGTTAAAATGGTTTTATAAAAAAGGTCTTTGATGTGTATCTACCACAAGGGTAAGATTTAAGTTTCTGATTTAGGGCAACAAGTTAACAAAGCCAGTTGACTTGCAGGGTTATGAAATAGCATATCTTCTGACCACAAATTTATTTTCCTTAAACTTCAGAAAATATTGTGCAAGCAAAAGCTTGTGACAA
This sequence comes from Rhinatrema bivittatum, assembly GCF_901001135.1. Taxonomy (NCBI): domain Eukaryota; kingdom Metazoa; phylum Chordata; class Amphibia; order Gymnophiona; family Rhinatrematidae; genus Rhinatrema; species Rhinatrema bivittatum. The sequence continues at coordinate 125,265,175 of NC_042617.1, forward strand.
AATGACCCTGGGAAACTTCTGCCCACTTCTTAGACTTAGCACCTTCAAATGAAGGTTTCACAGGGCTTTTGCCAGAAGCTTGGGCTTTTATGTCTATAGAACCTTTCTCCCTTAAAAGAGAGTGAAGAAAATATTGACCACAAAGCATATTATGATTGTATTGATTAGTTTGTAATCTCTACTGAGTAGAGACTGTCTGAGTTTCTGTACAGTGCTGCTTATATCGAGTAGCACTATAGAAGTGATAAGTGGTAGTAGTACAGGCTTTTCCCATTCCTCTCATGAGCTTCTGTTTTAAAACTGAAGGTCAGTTCCAAGCAAGAAAGAAATAAGAGAGCAATTCATTTCCTGTTACCTAATATGGGAGTCTCATTCTTCTCCTGCTCCTTAGAGTTCCTCTTAACATATTTCATCAACCAGTCGAAGATCTGAACATCACAGTGAACTGAAATGTCTACCTCTTCCCAGCGCTGCGCATCCATGGACAAGTACTCCGCAAAGTACTTCATCTCCGATATCAACAGGTCTCGTGGGCAGATAAAATCTCGTTTCAAATTTTTCGCTTCGTCACACACATGAATCACCATGTTTGGCCTTAGGGAGAACAAAAATAATAAAGCTCATGCAGAGGTACCAGTGCAATCTAAGGCATGCTGGGACAGCAAATTGCTTGCTTTGGATTGTTTGCGAGTCTATGTCTTCATGCAAGCCTATGCTACGTCTTCCTGTCATGACAGTTAACCTGTCTAGCAAAATAACCATTAAGAATTTGTTAGCCCACGCTCCACAGTGAAAATGTTGTGGGAACAATTTGAGATGCTTTTTCTTCTGGTGACATCCACTCAATAAAGCATGAAAAAGTGAAGGTCTAAAGGGCTATATAAACATTTACCATTGACACTAAGAGGCCCAATGCAACAACATTTTATGAGCACATTAAGGCTCTTTGCATCTGCTAGAAACAGAAGGGCTGAAATTCAGATGCTATCTGGCTGCATGTTAGCCAGATAAACATATCCAGCTGAATACCTCAACCAAGTTAGGCTGATGTTTATCTGGCTAACTTTGGGACAGCCAAATAGCAGTCCTACACTTATCTGGCTAAGTAAGTCAAACACTGAATACGGAGAAACTTTACCTGCTAATTTTCTTTCCATGAATCCTGCTACACCACTCCAATTAGAGTCTACACAGGTGGGTTATGTCCCCCTACCAGCAGATGGAGGCACGGACTTCCTCTGCGACATCATCACCACTACACAGAGGTGGTGCAGCACTGAGAGAAACCAGTATTCCCCCTTGACAAAGCACTGAAAACAAACTAAGTCATTCAGGTTAAAGGCAACACACTTCAAAACAGATGAAGAGAAATTGCTTTTATCTGATACAACTATCCAAAATGTAGGAGAAAAATCACACACCAGAGAGGAAGGACTAGAAAGAAAACTAAACAAAGAGAGGAATATACCCATACATGTATCCTGCATCTGTAATAGAGGCCCTACTTCCCAGGAGGATTCTGCACTGGTAGAGCAGGATTCATGGAAAGAAAATTAACAGGTTAAAAATTCTCCTTCTACTTCATCCTGCTACACCAGTCCAGTTGAGTCTACACAGATAGGAAGTACCAACGTTCCCCTAACAAGGGAGGGAGGAAGTACGGGCTGATATGCAAACCCCAGCCCCATACACAGAGTCCTTTTTTGCACACACATCTAATCTATAATGTTTTGCGAATGAATGCAAAGAAGAACAAGTAGCCACCTTGCAAAGACCAATCAGTGTGATAGCAACCGCTTCCACCCAGGAAGAAGACAGAGCTCTACTCAAATGGGCACAACTAATATCAGATGGCTGACATCCCTTAAGTAAATATGCTAAAGAAATAGCATCTTTGATCAATCTAGTAAATTTAGAAGCTGCCTTGCCTTTAAGTGGACCACCAAATAAACAGCCTATCCATTTTACAGAAGGAATTAGTAACCTACAAATACCAAAGAAGAACCATAGATACATAAAATGACCAAATGGTCCAGCCAGTGTGCCCAGCAAGGCTCTTAAGGTAGTAACTGCCGCACCTTGCAGTTATCCTCAAGCCTTACAATAACCCATAAAAACTGCAGCTGGTAACACTTTTTACTGGGTGATGAGCTTTCTTGAAAATTCAGACAGTACTGCTTGACATGCTTTCTTATGGGCTTGACCGTAGAAGCAATCCTGTGCTTTTTCTCTATTGTCTGCATTATTTACCTTATGTTGGGGCCCTCTTGGTTGTTGTCGGAATCAAATTCCCCCTTTCCCCCTGCTGTTGAAGTAGGGAGAAATGTTACATTTTCATTAAAAACATCAAGGCTTATTGGTTAAGGTTGGTGATCTCCATGCCTTCTGCTAAAAGTAGAAACTACCACACCAGCAGGTTATCCCCTTGCACGCTATTCTCATTTCCGTCCTCTAGCCTTTAGAGATCCAGTGTTTCTCTCATGCCCCTTTGAATTCTTTGATTGTTTTCGTCTTCACCACCTCCTCCAGAAGGGCATTCCAGGCATCCACCACCCTCTTCGTGAAGAAATATTTCCTACTGTTGGTTCTGAGTTGTCTCCCCTGGAGTTTCATTTCATGACCACTAGTTCTATTGTTTTCTAACGGAAAAAATTTGAAGTTCGTGTATCATTAAAAACTTTAGTAATTGAAGGTCGGTATCATATCTCCCCTGTACTTCCTTTTTTCCAGGGTATATATATTCATATACTTCAGCCTCTCCTCTTCTGAAACAGACCCCACACCATTTTGGTTGCCTTTCCATGAGGTGCCTTCATCCTGTCTCTTTCCTTTTTGAGATACGGACTCCAGAACTGAACACAGTACTCAAGGTAAGGCCTCATCAAAGATCTGTACAAGGGAATTATCATCTCCTTTTTCCTACTGGTTATTCCTCTTTCTATGCAGTCCAGCATTCTTCTGGCTTTAGCTATCACCTTATCACATTGTTTTGCATGAATGTCCAGGTATTTTAAAATTTGTTACCACCTGACACTTGTCATTCAAGAATGCTGGTAAAGAAATAGCTGATTAATATGACATACCAAGGTCACCTTCGGCAAAAAGGTAAGGCTGAAAGGAGACAGAATGAGATGATATGGACAGAAAAGGGTCTCTACAAGTATTTATTTATTTATTTTTAATTTTTATATACCGGTGTTCCTGTATAAAATACATATCGCACCGGTTTACAGAGAATTGAACTGTCGCCTCAGGGGCGGATACATTGAAACAGTAATTGAAAACTGAAAACTTACAGAGAAACCAATGGGATGCACTTCAAAACATGATTAGCAAAAAGAAGTATAATTCAAAGCCTAAACAATTCAGAACACATTTACAGTGGGGTTGGTGGACCAGTGTCTGTAAGTGTTGCGATTGTGCCTGCTCTTGCCCTCGCTTCACCCTCTCCACCTCTGAGGCGACTCCCTTTGGGTCTGATGGACATTTGCTGCCGTGGCTTCTCCTCGCCATTTCTTCCCGGAGTCCCCGGGCTGGCCTGATGCTGCGGATCCGCCATGTTCTTATCCCAGTTCTTATCTCATGTTCTTATCTCAGTTCTTATCTCCTGTTCTTTGTAAGACTCTCGTCAGTCATTTCATCTGTTGTCTGTAAACCGAAGTGCTTAGTGATTTTATCTCTAGAACCTCGGTATATAAAAAAATGTTAAATAAATAAATAAATAAATAAATAAATGTTCCTGATGACGTAGGGCGCGCGCATGCTCTGAAGTTTGTACCAGCAAGGGCGCGAACCTCGGGGGTGTCCCGCCGTAGTGACGTCATCCGCATCCAACATAAAAGGTCTTTGCTTATGCTTATGAATCGAGTTAGCAAGGGATTGATTGTGGGGATCATCTCGACCTACTTCATTCTCCGCTGCTCTGCGTCCTCGAACTTACCAGGGCTACCCGCTCCTCGGGGGCCCTGCTCTCTCCTCTTGTTTTCAGATTGCTAAGACGGGATCCGGTACTCGCTCCTCGAGGGCCTATGGTCCTGAACGCTCAGAAGACTCCCTATTGCCTGGAAGCGATCACAGACGTGAACATTGTGAGTTTCTATTCCAATTGCATATAGGAACCGGTACTCGCTCCCCGAGGGCCCATGTTCCTAGAACTCTGAAGATTCTCTTCTAAGATACTATCGCAGGTACGGAGATCGTGAGTTATTATTACAGATTGCAGATAGGAACCGGTACTCGCTCCTCAAGGGCCTATGTTCCTAAAACCCTCTGAAGACTTTCTTCTATTTCAGAAGCTATTTCATATACAGATATTGTGAGTTCTTATTTCAGTTTGCCTATAGGAACCAGAACTTGCCTAGAGGCTCCTGTTCCTGAATATACTAACTATTCTCTATTGCCTAGAAACCATTACAGAGATAGATAACTGTGAGTTACCATCACTCTCTCAGAGCTGTCCCTGGAACCAGGTACTCACTCCTCGAGGGCCTAACTCTCTCCAGCTACTGAGCCTTCTTATTAATCTATGTGAGTATATCATCTACTTCTGGTTATGTATCCAGCATACCCTGTCTACTCACTATCTATGAGTCTCTCTCTACAGCTCAGCAAACCCGGAGATAGCAGTTCCAGGATCTGAGGGACTTCAGCCCTGCCGTGCACATCAGTTCACTACTGCCACCTCTGGTGGTTCTACTTCCTGTCTAATAAAGAACTATCTGTGTTTGTCTCCATACTCCAGCCTAGCAGGTGGTCCCTCTCAGGATATCCTCCTGAGGGCGCTGTCATCTGCCATTGGCCCAAGGATTCATCAATTTACATTAGAGTGCTCATCTCTCACACTTCAAGAGCTGAGAACAACAAACTGCTACCTTGCAGTCTAACCCTCAACTGTTGCTAACATCTCCTTCCTCAGGAATTGTATCATAATCAATTGCTACTTCTTAGCAGGAACCATACAGATGGCCAACACCTCCCTTCAGGGGAACTCTTGTATATCAGGTTGCCACTCTGCGGAGATCCATAATAGATACTAACTCCTCCCCTCTGGAAGAACAGATCTTATATGGTTGCTGACTTCTCCCCTCTGGGGAGCAACTCCATAACAGTTTGCCAAGAGATTGCTAACCCTAGCAGAGTCGCTAACAGATTGCTACTCCTCCCCTTGGGAGGAGCAAACCCTAACAGACTGCTAATTCCTAGTGGCTCCATCTACAGATTGCTAACTCCGCAGTCCAACTCATAACAAGACACTGTAGCAGTTCTGAGATATGGTGGGCTGAACAGATTGCTACCAGAAAAAACACTTTCAAAGTCAGATCCTTAAGGGAAATCCATCTGAGAAGCTCAAAGGGAGGCAAAACCAATACCTGAAGAATCAGACTGAGGTCCTATTAAGACAATAAATGCCAAAAGGGGGGGGGGGGGCACAACTTCTTACCTTCTCAAAGAAACTGGGAGATGTCTGCATGGACTGATACTGAAACTCCACTGATTCAGCCTCCATAACAGGAAATAGCTGCAATCTGAACTTTCAGAGAATTTAAGGCCAAACCCTTCTCCAGGCCTTTCTGAAGGAAATCCAAAATGCAAGTGACATCAGAATCCCAGGGAGATTCAGTCTACTCCTGATAAAAAGCTTCAAAAAGGCACCACACTCGAATATAAGGTAGAGAAGTGGATTTCTTACTGGCCATCGATAGAGTAGAAATCACTGAAGAAGAGTAGCCGCCTTTCCACAAATGGGATCGTTCAAGTGCCAAGCTGTAAGATAAAATGGAGCCGGATCTTTCAAAATGATCACACCTTGAAAGGCCTTGGGCATCTGGAAGACACAGGGGGCAGCTGATTTGAAGTCTTAGCAGATCTGCATATTATGGCCTCTGAGGCCAATCTGGAGCAATCAACACAACTTGGCTGCTTTCCATCTCGATACTGCGCAGCACCCTCCTGATCAATGACCAAGGAGGGAAAGCATAAAGAACTCCTTCCGGGCAAGGCTGCACCAGCACATCTATACCTATGGAGCCAAATTCCTTGTGACAGCTGAAAAACTCTGGCATTCCTGCAAGTCACCATTAAGTCCATGTGAGACCAGCCCCACCTGTATACTAGCAGTTTAAAGGACTCTGGGCACAGCTGCCATTAGCCTGGGTCCAGTAGATTCCTGCTCAGTTAGTCAGCTTGAACATTTTCCTGACCTACAACAATGAGCTGCTGACAAACTCGGCAGATTCTTTTCTGCCCACATAAAAAGCAGAATGGTTTCCTCTAAGACTCCCCAACTCTTGCTGGCTCCCTGTCTGTTCACATATACTACTGTGGTCGCACTGTCGGACAGCATTCTAACTGCCTTTCCCTGGAGAACTGGAAGAAAATGACAGAGCTAATCGGATCGCTGTGGTCTCCAATCAATTGATGGACCAAGTCACCTCTACTGATGTCCGGCAGTCCTGAACCATCTAGTTCAATCAATAGTTACCCCAACCTGATAGATTTGCATCTGTCATGACTAGTAACCAGAAGGGAGTCAAGAGACTGATCCCCTCTGCAACAAATTCTGTGAGATCATCATCACCACCAACCAGAGCACTGGATAACAAACCTCATAGTCTTAGGAAACAGATGACCAACAAAACTGAAGAGCCGACTGAAGAGGTCTTCTGTGAGCCTTGGCCCAAGGACACAGGTCTAAGGTCGCTGCCATAGAGCCTAGGAGCTGAAGGTAATCCCAAGCATTTGGAGCATCCTGAATCATGAACCTCTGTCCCTGTCTGATGAAGTTATCCATCCGGTCCATAATAAGGCAAACCCATCCTAAGGTTGTATCAAAGTGCGCCTCCAGGCAATCTAGAGATGAATAAAGAGAAGCTTGCTTTTGGGGAAACTGACCACCCAGCCAAAGCTTCCTAAAAGCTGCACTACTTGGCTGGCCATCTGAATATTCTCCTGGTAAGATTTACCTCTGATCTGCCAGTTGATGTAGTATACTTGGATTTTCAGAATGCGTTTGACAAAGTTCCTCATGAGAGGCTTCTAGGAAAAGTAAAAAGTCATGGGATAGGTGGCGATGTCCTTTCGTGGATTGCAAACTGGCTAAAAAAGACAGGAAACAGAGAGTAGGATTAAATGGACAATTTTCTCAGTGGAAGGGAGTGGGCAGTGGAGTGCCTCAGGGATCTGTTTTGGGACCCTTACTTTTCAATATATTTATAAATGATCTGGAAAGAAATATGACGAGTGAGGTAATCAAATTTGCAGATGATACAAAATTGTTCAGAGTAGTTAAATCACAAGCAGATTGTGATAAATTGCAGGAAGACCTTGTGAGACTGGAAAATTGGGCATCAAAATGGCAGATGAAATTTAATGTGGTTAAGTGCAAGGTGATGCATATAGGGAAAAATAACCCATGCTATAGTTACACAATGTTAGGTTCCATATTAGGTGCTACAACCCAAGAAAGATCTAGGCGTCATAGTGGATAACACATTGAAATCGTCGGTTCAGTGTGCTGCGACAGTCAAAAAAGCAAACAGAATGTTGGGAATTATTAGAAAGGGAATGGTGAATAAAATGGAAAATGTCATAATGCCTCTGTATCGCTCCATGGTGAGACCGGACCTTGAATACTGTGTACAATTCTGGTCGCCGCATCTCAAAAAAGATATAATTGCGATGGAGAAGGTACAGAGAAGGGCTACCAAAATGATAAGGGGAATGGAACAACTCCCCTATGAGGAAAGACTAAAGAGGTTAGGACTTTTCAGCTTGGAGAAGAGACGGCTGAGGGGGGATATGATAGAGGTGTTTAAAATCATGAGAGGTCTAGAACGGGTAAATGTGAATTGGTTATTTACTCTTTCGGATAATAGAAAGACTAGGGGGCACTCCATGAAGTTAGAATGTGGCACATTTAAAACTAATCGGAGAAAGTTCTTTTTTACGCAACGCACAATTAAACTCTGGAATTTGTTGCCAGAGGATGTGGTTAGTGCAGTTAGTGTAGCTGTGTTTAAAAAAGGATTGGATAAATTAATAGCCGTTAATGGACTTCTCCTCCAAGAATTTATCCAAACCTTTTTTGAACCCAGCTACACTAACTGCACTAACCACATCCTCTGGCAACAAATTCCAGAACTTTATTGTGCATCTCCGATTAGTCTTAAACGTGCTACTTTAAACATTTGGGGAGCTATTGCCAACCCAGAAGGAAACGCTTTGAACTGGAAATGCTCATGCAGAAAGCAAAGCCATACTTCTAATCTTCCAGCCTGATGGGGCCACAGTGATATGCTTCCAACAGGTCCAGGATGGCCAGGCATTCATCCTGCCAAACAGACATGAATATCGAATTTAGTGTCTCCACCCTGAAACAAGAAATTCTGAGACTGCTGTCCACCCCTTTCAGATCAAGAATAGATTGGAAGGTCCCAACTTTCTTGGGAACAACGAAATAAATTAGAGTATTCATTGTGAGTCTGTTCTGAATGAAGTACAGGAACCATAACTTGCAATAACTGAAATCTTAACAAGGTGACAAACTACCCTTTGCTTGGCCACCGAAGAGCAAGGGGATGCCATAAAGGTGCCAGGCAATGAAATGGTGAATTCCAAAGGGTAACCAAGGTGAAATCACCTCTAAAACCCACTGGAGGTTATTCATATCCACTTCTGAAAAAACTACTGTAAGTAGTCCACCTATTGGAAGGACCAGTGAGTAAACCCACTGCGCTTCATTGAGAGGCTCGACTGGCTGGGTTGAGCCAGGGCTTGTAGAAGGCATGAAAGGACTGGCTCTCTCTCCTCTGGAGCCCAAGCATTATGAAAAGAGTAGGAATAAGATAGTTTGCCAGCATCTGGAGTTCTAAAACCGACCCCTGCCTCTATTAGGGTGGTAAATGGTCAGAGATCTGACCTCAGGGATTCTCTGGGGCTTCGGATTCCCCAGATTTTTAACTAAATGCTCTAGATTGTCTACAAGCAGCAGCTTCACCAGTCTAGACTTAGACCAAGATCTGCTTCTCAATTGTGAAGCTAAAGAAGGCATCTAGCCACCATAGAGAAGGCCACTGATTGGTAGATGTCCGGAGCAAACCATATAGAACATCCACCAAAAAAGCCCTAGCTGATTCCATATGGACTGCTTCTACTCCCTTCTGGGAGCCTCTGGATCCAACAAAGAAGTACTCTAGCTATGAAGCCACCACACATAGGGATTTGAACTACAAGAGATGTAGAAGAAAATAGATGCCTCAAGCAAAGCTCTATCTTCCAATCCTGAAGATCTTTAAGAGAAATACTACCCTCCACTGAGATAGTCATACATCTGCACTGCAGTTATCCACATGAGGAACTTAAAACAATCACTTAACTGCATCTGGTGACAGAGGACATAACTTGAGCAGATTTTTTAATACCCTTGAGACTATTCTCAGGAACCTTTCACTCAGCAAGCATCATCCCTTCCACCTTGAAATGCAAAGGGAAAAACTTTGGTGGACTTACAGACACTCTTGATGATAGGGTCCCAAACAGGAATTTCCTCCACCTTTAAATCTGCAATCCTGAGACAGGACACCACCTGATTAATTAACATTTAGATCTTGTCGTTGTGAAAAATGTGGATAACAATGTGTTAGTTTAACTTACAGCACCGTGGGTATCGGAACCTGCATTGTTGGTACTCTTACAAATATTTGGGCATCTCGCAGGATACAAGACTAACTTTGATAAATCGGAATTATATTTTTTTTGTAATAAAATGCCATTACTGGAAAGTTTGTCTATATTTCGTAAGATGGAAAATGACTTCCAGTATCTTGGTATTCACATCACTAATAATTTCAAAGATTTATACTCCAAGAACTATGGCCCTATGCTGAGTCGTATCTGACAAAATTTAACGGATTCCTGGGCTGGAAGGACTAACTTACTTAAAATGAATGTCCTGCCTAAATTGCTGAAATTATTACAGCATCTTCCTTGTACTGTACTTGCTCAGGTGTTTGTTGACTTACATCAGTTAATGGCTAAATTTATGTGGAAAAAACAAAAAGGGCACATGACACTAGGCAAATTGTGGCTTCCTAAAACACAAAGAGGAATGGCACTCCCTAATATATGCCTATATTACTGGGCGGCTAGACTAGTTTGTCTGCATGACTGGCTACATGTGGGGGATATTCCGTGATTGGGTCTTGAGAGAGCAAGCTGAGTTAGTTAATCTAGCTATGCTCCCCTTTGAGGAGGAAAATTGGTAGAAATAGTCCAATACTTGCACATACCTTACTGGTCAGGAACCAGGTTCAAAAGTGTTTGAAGATGGATGGGGAGGTCCTGTCACCTATAGCACCAATATTTGAAAATCCTGTTCTGGCCAGTTGTATTTTCTCCCCAGTTTAGCTGGGTCCCTAAGACAGTTAAATGGTATAGAGAAATATCTAAGTGACCCGGGGGCAAAATCAAAAGGGACTGCTATATTATATCGAGGTATTCTTGCTGGGAAATATGGTACAATGACTGCACCCACATTGATTTGGAACTGGAATATGGATCTAGGGGTCAATTTAGATGTTAAAAGGTTGGAAAAACATCTGGCAATTAGCGCACCATGTCACAATCTGTACAAAGTGAACAGAGCTTATGGTTAAGTTATTGCATAGGACATACAGTACATCAATATATTATTCTAGATTTATCCCTGGAGCTAGTCCTTTGTATTGGAGGGGATGTGGTGAACGGGGATCTTATAAACACACATGATGGTTCTGCCTGGTTGTGAGTCAGTTTTGGTCACAGATAGCACAGGAGATTACAGATATATTGGGTATCCCTGTGCATATTAAACCCTTGTTGGGTCTTTTGGGATTATAGACTGGCTCATTTATACCTCAAAAATATCAAAGCTTAGTGGCTCATATATTACTGGCTGCAAGGTTCACTATTGCCACTTTTTGGAAGTTTAGCCCAACCATAGATCACTGGAGGGCACAAGTGCGCAATGTGGCTGATCTTGATAGGCTTCGCTATGGTTTAAAGGGTCAGTTTTTTTAAATATGACAATGTTTGGACTGTATATCATCAATATTATGGTCACTACAGGCCTGTATCTACCTGAACCTTGAACCTTTTGTTCTGGTTGTCTGATATTGTAAGAAATGCTGTGTATCTTTGCTAGATTTGTAAGTTGATTATGTCTTATTTTTCTATGCCTAAAAACTTGTTAAAATAAAGAGTTTAAAAAAAATGTGGATAACAGAGTCATCCTCCCTATCTGAAGAAATTTCTCCTTCTTTCCTGGGATGTATTTATTTATTTGGAGAATTTTATATACCGACAACCGTTTGCACATCGTATCGGTTTACATGTAACTTATAACTAGTTGGGAATGCCCTTACATAGAACAGGAACAAAATGTACAGTAACTTACAATAACAAGATAAACTGTGTAACTGAGAACTATTTACAGTATTCGATGGTATATAGACTATGATTTGGTTAGAGAAGCAGTCCATAGTATGATTGAGTAACTGGGAAGGCATAGGCATGTTACAGGCATAGGAGTGTTACAGGATAAGCAGTCCATAGTATGATTGAGTAACTGGGAAGGCATAAGAGTGTTACAGGATATGCAATCGATCAAACTTTTAAAAGAGTAGTGTTTCAGGGAAAGTTATAGCGGGGAGGGGGAGGGGGGACAGCATAAGAAGTCTAAATAATTGTTGACACAAGGTGAGGATATATATATATATATATATATAAGCACAATGTATAGCTGGCCAAGTCCAAAAGCTCCACAGTATCCTCTTGCATTTCCTCCAGGTCCAGACAGAGAGACTCTATAGACCCCCTAATCCACATGATGGACACTGGCTCCCCAGGGGAAACCTTACTAGTCCCTGGAGAAGACATGTGCTTGCCATCTGGTTTTTGAATGGCACAAAAAGCTTTACGTAGAAAACAAAAACACTTGGGGGACAAACCCTCAAGATTCTTAGATGGTCCCAACTGACCCCTAGCCTAAGAGTTCTTCACAGCTTCTAACACCGGAGGATCAGTAAAACCCTTTGCCTCATCTGATCGAGGTTTCTGCATGCTTGAGGCTTCTGTGGGAGAAAGGCTAAATATTGCCAATGCTCCCACCAAAACAGCAGATGAAGAGGCTTTCCAGAGGTTCTGATCACCGCTCAGCCAAAGAGCCTTTCCCCGTGGCTGGAGTGACTGCGATTGAATTGGGGGACTTAAAAGCTTCCCCAGAGACATTCCCGTTGCGTGTACAGGCTGTACAAAGAACCAAAAGCAGCAGAAAATGTCTTTTTGAAGCCACAAACAGTGCAACAGTGGCTGTGCTGAGATTTCTTTCTCTCTGCTGGAAGCATGCTACTGCACTGGCTGGCTGCCACAAATGCCAAAGGAGCAGGAGGCCTATAAAGGGATCTATCTTTCAGCCCACCCTCTCTCATCCTGACATGGAGGACTTCTATGCAGCCTTACTTTCCTCTAGCCACTGTCTCTGGCTTTGTTTCTCCTTGTTTTTTTGTTTAGGCTGCTGGGCAGGAATGGAGGGAGGAAAGGGGGAAGGGAAAGGCCAACATATTCAAATAGCTTGAGTCCGGAAACAAGGATTCTCCCTTTCTTCTCCCCCACCCCATAGGAAAGCCTCCACCCATGGCTCACCCAGGAACCCCTTCATTCAATGGGTTCGCTCTCCTGGATGAACCAGTGGCTTGGCCCAGCCTGCAATAGTGCTCCACCACCAATAAATCCTACCAGCTGCTGGAGGCAGAACATAAGAACATAAGAACATAAGAAAATGCCATACTGGGTCAGACCAAGGGTCCATCAAGCCCAGCATCCTGTTTCCAACAGTGGCCAATCCAGGCCATAAGAACCTGGCAAGTACCCAAAAACTAAGTCTATTCCATGTAACCATTGCTAATGGCAGTGGCTATTCTCTAAGTGAACTTAATAGCAGGTAATGGACTTCTCCTCCAAGAACTTATCCAATCCTTTTTTAAACACAGCTATACTTACTGCACGAACCACATTCTCTGGCAACAAATTCCAGAGTTTAATTGTGCGTTGAGTAAAAAAGAACTTTCTCCGATTAGTTTTAAATGTGCCCCATGCTAACTTCATGGAGTGTCCCCTAGTCTTTCTACTATCCGAAAGAGTAAATAACCGATTCACATCTACCCGTTCTAGACCTCTCATGATTTTAAACACCTCTATCATATCCCCCCTCAGTCGTCTCTTCTCCAAGCTGAAAAGTCCTAACCTCTTTAGTCTTTCCTCATAGGGGAGTTGTTCCATTCCCCTTATCATTTTGGTAGCCCTTCTCTGTACCTTCTCCATCGCAATTATATCTTTTTTGAGATGCGGCGACCAGAATTGTACACAGTATTCAAGGTGCGGTCTCACCATGGAGCGATACAGAGGCATTATGACATTTTCCGTTTTATTCATCATTCCTTTTCTAATAATTCCCAACATTCTGTTTGCTTTTTTGACTGCCGCAGCACACTGAACCGACGATTTCAATGTGTTATCCACTATGACACCTAGATCTCTTTCTTGGGTTGTAGCACCTAATATGGAACCCAACATCGTGTAATTATAGCATGGGTTATTTTTCCCTATATGCATCACCTTGCACTTATCCACATTAAATTTCATCTGCCATTTGGATGCCCAATTTTCCAGTCTCACAAGGTCTTCCTGCAATTTATCACAATCTGCTTGTGATTTAACTACTCTGAACAATTTCGTGTCATCTGCAAATTTGATTATCTCACTCGTCGTATTTCTTTCCAGATCATTTATAAATATATTGAACAGTAAGGGTCCCAATACAGATCCCTGAGGCACTCCACTGTCCACTCCCTTCCACTGAGAAAATTGCCCATTTAATCCTACTCTCTGTTTCCTGTCTTTTAGCCAGTTTGCAATCCACGAAAGGACATCGCCACCTATCCCATGACTTTTTACTTTTCCTAGAAGCCTCTCATGAGGAACTTTGTCAAACGCCTTCTGAAAATCCAAGTATACTATATCTACCGGTTGACCTTTATCCACATGTTTATTAACTCCTTCAAAAAAGTGAAGCAGATTTGTGAGGCAAGACTTGCCCTGGGTAAAGCCATGCTGACTTTGTTCCATTAAACCATGTCTTTCTATATGTTCTGTGATTTTGATGTTTAGAACACTTTCCACTATTTTTCCTGGCACTGAAGTCAGGCTAACCGGTCTGTAGTTTCCTGGATCGCCCCCGGAGCCCTTTTTAAATATTGGGGTTACATTTGCTATCCTCCAGTCTTCAGGTACAATGGATGATTTTAATGATAAGTTACAAATTTTTACTAATAGGTCTGAAATTTCATTTTTTAGTTCCTTCAGAACTCTGGGGTGTATACCATCCGGTCCAGGTGATTTACTACTCTTCAGTTTGTCAATCAGGCCTAGCACATCTTCTAGGTTCACCGTGATTTGATTCAGTCCATCTGAATCATTACCCATGAAAACCTTCTCCATTACGGGTACCTCCCCAACATCCTCTTCAGAGAATACTAGTTTCTCTCCGTGCTGCACCACCTTTATGTAGTGACAATGTCGTCACAGAGGAAGGCTTTGTACTCTACCTCCATCTTCTAGGAGGGGGACATAAGCCACCTGTGTAGACTCGACTGGTGTAGAGGCATGAAATGAAATGGTGTTTATTCGGCTAATTTAACCAGACATATAGCTCTGTCCCGGAATGCTTTGTCCTGAGCCAGCTAACCTTTTATTTATTTATTTTTATTTATTTAAAGGATTTTTATATACCGGGGCACGTTAGCAACATCACCTCGGTTTACAGTGTAACATAACATAGCAACAAGCTTTACAATATTTTAATGACTAACAAAAATTGAACTAAAAGGGCAGGGTAAGCAGCGAGGAGGGTGCCCTCCTCGCCCACCCCTAGTCCTGGCCGGTAGGGCCAGGACTAGGGGTGGGCGAGGAGGGTGGATGCCCCGGTATCAAGCTCAAGGGAGCATCATCAACAGGGCTTCTTTTACCTATGGGCAGAAGCACACAACATTCTGCCTCAATGACTCTATTGGCCAGTGCCTTGAATCTTAAGCAGCAGAGAACAGCCCTCTGCTTCCTCCTCCAGGTCCCCCCTCCCAGGCAACATTCAACAGAGTGGATGGGTCTGGAGCAGACAGTGCAAGGCACAGTAAGAGCCATCTGTTCCCCAAACCATCACCTCCTCTTCTCATTTCCCCTCCCTCCTGCAGGGAACAGGAATGGGGGAGAGGAAAAAGAGATAAGCCAGAGTGGATGGCAGATCAAAGAAGAATTCAGTTTTTGCCTGCATATTTCTATTTCTAATTTGTGACCCCCTTACTTAGTATTTAGCGAGTGTCTGTGTTTTGTATGTGTGACAGAAGTGACGTATTCTGCTAGCGTGTAGGTTTTATGTAGGGATCTGCAGAAGTCCAGCTTGTTCTGTTTTTCCACTAGAAGGCATGTTGGTGTTTTGGGGCCAATTGGAACATTTGCAGTGTTGCCTTTTCATACAGGTTTGTTGCTATTTAAGTTCAGGGACACTGTGCTGTTTTGCTATGGCAGGTTTTCTATATAGGCTCTGAGTGACTTTTTGCAGAGTTTTGTGCTACATTACAAAGTGCCTGGTAATAGTGGATCTTTGCATCACGGTTACTGAAATGACAACATAAATTTGAATGTTTTTATTATGGCGAGCAGTAAAGAGAGAAAATTACAGTTCAGCCCAGCCAGCTATTTCAGAGATTATCGTCAGCCAATATAGTATGAATTTATTGTAATAAATACATTTAGGTATATATTGGGATGTTGGGAATTCTTGCAGTCTGTCTTCACAAGTCATAGATGACACATTCATCAGATACTGTGACATGATTTCTGAAACGTATTACCTACAGACACACATATCTGTCCATATCTCTCTCTCTCTCTCAAATATTATATATATATATATATATATATATATATATATATATATAGTATATACATATAAATGTGTATGTATGTGGGGGTATATACACGCTGGGGTAGATTTTATAAATTTGCGTGAGGGCGTACTTTTGTTCGCCACCAGGCGCAAACAAAAGTACGCTGGATTTTATAAGATACGCGTGTAGCCGCTTGTATCTTATAAAATCCGGGGTTGGCGCACGCAAGGGGGTGCGCATTTGTGCAACCGGCGCGCGTTGCCTGTTCCCTCCCTTCCCCTACCTAACCCACCCCCCGGCCCTATCTAAACCCCCCCCCCACCTTTGTTGCCAGATTTACGCCTGCTTTCAGCAGGCGTAAATCTGCGCGCACCAGCAGGCTGCTGGCGCGCCATCACCCGACCCGGGGGCTAGTCCGGAGGCCTCGACCACGCCCCCGAGCCGGCGCCACGCCTCCCGGTCCCGCCCCGAACCGCCCCCTGACCCCGGTCCCACCCCGGACACAAAGTGAAGCAGAGTTTTGTTGGGTGGGGGGAGAGAGTGAACTAGAGTGAAGCAAGGGTTTCGGGGGGGAGGGGTAGTAAACCAGGGTGAGGGGTTTGTGGAGGAATTAGAATTAGTGAAGGGAGGGAAGAAATAAAAGAGGGAGAGTGAAGGGATCAAAGGGACTTTGGAAGGGGCCCATCTAAAACCACAAAATAATTTGTGGTTTTAGATGGGATAAAAAAAATTGAAAAAAGCAAGTTTGCTTACCGTAAAAGGTGTTTCCGTAGATAGAAAGATGAATTAGCCATGCTGTCATGGGAACTGTCATTCAGGCCCGGGAGGCGGAGCTTTACCAAGCAGAGGCCAGAGTTTTGCTCTCTATGGCTGCACTTGTGTTCCCACGCAGGAAAGTAACAGATTCTCCTCAGTCTGTGATTAAGCTTTAATGGAGTCGAAGAGACGGCGACTGCCAGGGAGGAGGGAGGGTCAGCATGGCTAATTCATCCTGCTATCTATGGAAACACTGTTTACGGTAAGCAAACTTGCTTTTTCCCGTTGATAGCAGGGCTGAATTAGCCATGCTGTCATGGGAGTCCCAAGCTCCCGATCACGTTGTTTGTGATGTGTATAGGCGCATGTGATCCCTTTTAGTGTGGCAGTCACTGTGGACAGGAGGATAGAGATTGCAGGATTGCTTGCCCTATCTTCAGATCAGTGGCTGCTTGTTGATCAAGGCAGTAGTGGGATGTGAAGATATGGAGCGATGACCATGTAGCTGCCTTACAAATGTCTATAGGTTGTACATTTTTGAGGTGTGCCAAGGAGGTCGCCACTGCTCTGACTTTGTGAGCTTTGGGAACAGAATATAGATGTAATTTCTGTTTGTTGTAGCAGAATTTGATGCACTGTGCTATCAAGCTGGAGATGGTGCGTTTAGCCACTGGTAGTCCAGGTGCTTTCAGGTCGAAAGAGACAAATAGTTGAGAAACACGGGAGTCAGAGTGTGTTCTCTCTTTGTAGTACGCTAATGCTCTTTTGCAGTCCAGTGTATGCAGTAGTTTTTCCCTATCATTAGAGTGAGGTTTAGGGAAAAAGATGGGTAGTTCTATGGTTTGATTTAGATGGAATTGAGAAGCCACTTTTGGAAGGAAGGATGGGTGAGTCCTGAGAACTACCTTTTGGTGATAAAACTGTAAATATGGAGCATAGTGGACTAAGGCTTGCAATTCACTGACTCGGCGTGCCGATGTTACCGCTACCAGGAATACTACCTTCCATGTAAGGTATTTCATGTGTGCAGAGTCCATAGGTTCAAATGGGGAAAGCATGAGCTGTTCAAGAACTATGTTGAGGTTTCATGGAACTGGAGGCTTAGAAATCGGAGGACGAAGGTGAGTTAAACCTTTAATGAAACGAGAGAGCAAGGGGTGATTGGAGATAGGAATATTGTTAACTGGTCTATGATATGTCCCTATGGCACTAAGATGAACCCTAATGGCTGATGTTGCTAGACCAGCTGTGTATGAAGGTAGTCCATGAGTAGCTCGGGTGAGCAGTCCAATGGTGTTATACCCTTGGAAGTGCACCAGGTAGAGTAGCGCTTCCATTTATAGCTATAATTTTTCCTAGTTGAGAGTTTCCTGGATTCTAACAATATGAATTGCATTGAAGTGGAAACTCCCTGTTCTTTTAGAAGGAGCCGTTCAATCTCCATACTGTCAAATGGAAAGATGAGTGTAGCGGGTGCAAGAGTGTCCCCTGTTCTTGGAACAGTAGATTTGGGCGATTCGGTAAATGAATTGGGTCTTTGATGGACAGTCGTAGAAGGAAATTGTACCACAGCTGCCTGGGCCAGGCTGGGGTATGAGTGTCAGTTGAGCCCTGTCTGCTATGCACTTTTGAATTGTCCTGGTAATGAGTGGTATGGGAAGAAAGGCATACAGGAGGCCTGTTGTCCACGGGATGAGTGTTATTGCTCACCCAGCCAGGAGGGCGGAGTTAGCAATCTATTAGGTTCCAGCTCCTCTGGGAGGAGGAGTTAGCAAACTGTCGTGGCTCAACCTGCCAGGAAGGTAGAGTTAGCAACCTGGTATGCGCTGGTTCTTGTAGAATGAAAGAGCTAGCACTCTGTTATAATTCTGCTTTGGAGTTGAGCAATCTGAGAAGGATCCGCTAGGGAGTTAGCACTTAATATAATCTCTGTACTGAAGTAACAATCTGTTATGGATCTGTTCCCTTGAAGAAGGAGTAACAGTGATGATACTCCATAGGCAGAATTAGTGAACTAATGTGGGTTGGCTCCCACAGAGTGGTATATGATATAATACCACTCTATGAGTGTAAGGAATGAACACTTAGTAGAAATGGTGAATCCCTGGGCAGATGGCAGATGACAGCATCCCCAAGAGGAGATCCTGAGAGGAACCACCGGCTAGGCTGGAGTATTGAGACAAACACAGATAGTTCTTTATTAGACTGGAAGTAGAACCACCAGAGGTAGCAGTAGTGAGCTGACGTGCTCGGCAGGGCTGAAGTCCTTCAGATACTGGAATAGCGATCTCTGAGTTGCTGAGCTGTAGAGAGAGACTATAGGTAGTGAGTAGACAGGGTATGCTGGATACATAACCAGTAGTGGATGATACACTCACAATGGTAGATGTCTGTAAGGTCCTCTTATGCAACAGAGAATCTTCAGTATTCAGGAACAGGAGCCACAGGCAAGTACTGGTTCTTGTAAGCAGTCTGAAATAGTAACTCACAATAACTGTGTATGAGATGGCTTCTGGAATAGAAGAGAGTTTGGGACAGTTGAGGATCATAGGCCCTCGTGGAGCGGGGTACCGGTTCCTATCTGCAATCTGTAATAGCAATCCATAGATATAGGTATGCGATATCTTCTGAGAAAGAAGAGAGTTTGTGAAGGGTTTTAGGAACATGGGCCCTCGTGGAGCGAGTACCAATTCCTATCTGCAATAACTCACGATCTCCGTACCTGCGATAACGTCTTAGACAGAAAGGAGTCTTTGGGATTAGGAGTATAGGCCCTCGTGGAGCGGGTACCGGTTCCTATCTGCAATCTGTAATAGCAATTCATAGATATAGGTATGCGATATCTTCTGAGAAAGAAGAGAGTTTGTAAAGGGTTTTAGGAATATGGGCCCTCGTGGAGCGAGTACCAATTCCTATCTGTAATAACTCACGATCTCCGTACCTGCGATAACGTCTTAGACAGAAAGGAGTCTTTGGGATTAGGAGTGTAGGCCCTCGTGGAGTGAGTACCGGTTCCTATCTGAATAGAACTCACAGTGTTCATGTCTGCGATCACTTCCAGGCGATAGGAGTCTTCTGAGTCTTCAGGAACATAGGCCCTCATGGAGCGAGTACGGGATTCCGTCCTGTATCTGAAATCAAGAAGAGAGAGAGTGGGGCCCCCGAGGAGCGGGTACCCCTAGGTAAATTTGTAGAAGCAGAGCAGCAGAGAAAGATTCCTCCTTGCTAACTCGATTCGTAGTTGCAAGCAAAGACCTTTTATGTTGGAAGCAGATGACGTCACTACGGAGGGACGCCCCCGAGGTTCGCGCCCTTGCCAGTACAAGTCTGGAGTGCGCGCACGCGGCCTTACATCATCAGGAACATGGCGGATCTGTAGCAACAAGCCAGCCCGGGGACTCTGGGACTCAGAGGCAGAGAGAAGCCGCGGCAGCATCTGTCCGTCAGAGCCGAAGGGAGTCACCACAGAGATAGAAAGGGTGGAGCGAGGGCGAGAATAGGCATGAACGCAACAATGAGGAAGGCATCCTGAGCGATTTCTGAGCGGGCTGGGTCTTATTGAGCAGACGTTGGAAACTTGAGCGTTGATTTCCGTTGCCAAAGAGATCTATCGAGGGTTGTCCCTATAGAAGTAGCCCACGACATCTATAGAAGATGTCGTGGGCTACTTCTGAATTGAGTGCCCATTCGTGAGGATGAAAGATGCAACTTAAATTGTCCGCTCTTGTATTTGCTACTCCCGGTAGGTAAGTTGCTTGCAAATGTATGCAATGTCGGTGAG
This sequence comes from Rhinatrema bivittatum, assembly GCF_901001135.1. NCBI lineage: Eukaryota > Metazoa > Chordata > Amphibia > Gymnophiona > Rhinatrematidae > Rhinatrema > Rhinatrema bivittatum. Next base: position 125,285,689 of record NC_042617.1, read on the forward strand.
CGTGTTCGAAGATTATCAGGGTCTCCTTGCATAGGGACCATGAACCGAACCCTCCTTGTTTGTTGATGTAAAACATCGCCATTTGATTGTCCGTGTAGATCATGACCCTGCGGCCCTTCAGGTGGTCTTGAAACACTTGTAGTGCATTTCAAATCGCTCTGAGTTCCAATAAATTTATTTGCAGAGTCTGCTCTGACATTGTCCATAAACCTTGTGTTTCGTAAATCTCGAGATGTGCTCCCCATCCCTTGCGAGACGCATCGGTGGTTAAGACTGCGTTGTGAGGAGGGGGGCTGAATAATGCTCCTTTGGAAAGGGTGGAGTCCAGGAGCCACCATGCTATGTCCTTTCTCATCTCGGATGTTAACAATAGTCTTTGTGTCAATGGTTGCGAGTGTTGTTTTAAGCCCCATTGCAGGCGTCGCATGTGTAGCCTGGTGTTTGGGACCATGAAAATAGCTGCTGCCATGTGACCTAGGACAATTAAAACTTGTCTCGCCGAAGATCTTTGAGTTTGGTTCAGCAAATGGAGGAGTTGACACATTTGTATTGCCCTGTCTTTTGGTAGGTATGCCCGGTTGCGAGTGGTGTCCAGACATGCTCCTATGAATTGTAGCTTTTGTGTTGGCTCTAGATGTGATTTCTGAAAACTGATCACTAGCCCCAATTCCTGTAAGCACTCTATCACCTGTTGGAGGTGATCGATCAAAACGTTCGGAGTCGAGGCTATTATCAACCAATCGTCCAGATATGGAAAGATGGTCATACCCTGTTGTCTGAGATGCGCTACCACCACTACCATGCATTTGGTGAAAACCCTGGGTACAGCCAATAGTCCAAAGGGGAGAACCTTGTACTGGTAATGTTGACACCTGTAGCGAAAGCATAGGTAATGCCAAGAGAATGGATGGATTGGAATGTGTGTGTAAGCATCCTTCAGATCGATGGACACATCCAATCATTGGGTTGAATCAAAGGTAGGATTGATTTCAATGATACCATCTTGAATTTTTCTTTGGTCATGAACTTGTTTAACTCTCGAAGATCCAGTATGGGATGAAGGCCACCCGACTTCTTGGGAATAAGGAAATATGGGGAATAAAACCCTAAGTTTCGGGTTTTCGGAGAAATCAGTTGTATGGCTTGTTGTTTGTGCAGTAAAGCAATCTCCTCCCCTAGTTGAGTTTGGGACCTTTGAGGCCTTTGAATTGAAAGGTGGGGTAATGTGGGTTTTGTGGTATATTGGAGTTGGTAACCGTGTCGTATGATCTCTAAAACCCATTGATCGGATGTTATCATCTCCCAGGCTGCTAGGCGAGAATGGATTCTGCTGGGTGGTGCTTGATGCTGTGGTGGTGGCAGAGGTAATAAAAAGATGGTGTTGATTTTACCGGGGCTGCCGGTGTTGGGTCGGCTGCCTCTGGTTTCGTGACTTACCCCTCCATTGATTTGGGGTCTGTTGTTGTGTTTGAGGACGCTGGTAAGATGGTGTACGGATTGACTAGTAAGACCTGTAGGGTCTACGGGCATACGATTGTCGACGATTAGAGCCGTAGTAACGGCGTGTAGATGAGTATTGTGGCTGCAATGTCAAGGACTGAACTGCTAGAGCTTTGTCTTTTAATTTGCCTACTGTTTCCTGAAAGCGCTCTCCAAATAAATTGTCCCCTGTACACGGGAGTTTAGTTAGTTTTTCATGTAGATCTTCCCGTATGGCACTGAAACGCAGCCATGCCATTCTGCGGGCTGCAATGGCTGTAGCAGACATTGAGGAAGATGCCTCAAATCCTTCATATATCGCCCTCAAAAGGTGTCGAGAACACTCTTCCATATCATGGAGAGGTGGTGGTACCTGGTCTCCAGTCGATGTAAGCATACCTTTTGTGGCTTGTATGCACTCATATAGATATTGTACCATATAGAACTGATGGTGCATAATGCGGGCGTTTAACATTGCATTCTGGTACATCTTTCTTCCAAACTAATCTAAACATCGGTTGTCTTTGCCTGGTGGATAGGAGGTATGTGTCTTTGCCTTCTTAAATCTTTGTATCGCAGATTCGACCACAATTGATGCGAGTGGTAATTGTGGTATAGTGTAGTGTGAGGTTTTCCGCATTTGGAATTTTATATCTGTCTTTCTTGAAACCGCTCACAGAGAGTATGGCGTTTTCCAGGATTTCTGTAATACGCTATGTAAAACTTCTTGCGGTGGAAGAGACGTGGGTTCCCCTGGAGCATCAAAAATCTTCAGGAGACCCATGGTTTCCATTCTAGGATCTGTATCCTCTAGGTGTAATATCGTACCCAGTTTTTCTAAAACTTTTGGGTAAGTGAGGTCCTCTGGAGGGGAATACAGTTCCTGTGGCTGTTCTGGTGGGTCAGATGGGTACCTGGTAGACGAGGATGGTGACGTTTGTGGAGACATGGAGTCAATTGGCGTTTCTGGGTTTTTAACTGGCGAAGTTGGGCAACATCATACGGGAGATGACGGAGGCTCCACCAATGGTTCCCTGGAAGTGTGTATACTCTGTTCCGGGGAACTTGCAGAGGCGTCATTAGACATCTTAAAGGATGATTCAAGGGTTTCAAAAAATCCTGCTAACGATTGAGATAACTGAAAAAACGCCTCTTGTTTGTGGAGGCATTGCTGAATGACTGGTTTGTTTAGGTACATCACTTGTATTAGGCTCCACAGAATATGGTTGAGGTAGATTATGTGGGAAATCATGCTTCGTCCCGGCTTTTGTCGTCTTAATGGAATTATGTGAGGACGTAGAGGCATTGGATGAAGGAACTTGTATTACTTCCTTGTTTGATCTGTGTAAAGGTTTCGAACCTTGTGTATGAGAAGAAATAGAAGTAGAAGGGCTTACTTCCCAACCTTTAATTTTTTCTGTAGCCTTTTTATGGTGTGAGTGATGTGAATGCCTATGGTGATGGCCCGACGAGGTTTCTGTACGGGTTCTCTTTTCTGACGGTGACCATCTTCTGTTTTGGTCTGTATCCTTTAGAAGTGGATTTTGAGGACCATGAACTAAGAGAGCGGTTTGGTGTTGAATCTTTAGAGGTTGAATGGGATACCCCTGGAGACTCATGCCATCTTTTTAAAGTATGTTGTACTTGATGGGATGACTGTTGTGGCTTATTTGTTGTCTTTTGCGCCGTGTGCACCGATTTTTGCGTTGTTGGCGCCGGTCCTTGCGCTGCATGCGTCGTATCTTTCTGCGCCGATGGTGCCATAGTGTGTTCCGCTGGCGCCGCGCATCTCGACGCAGTGTGCGTCGGTTGCTTCGTGGCATGTTTCGGCGCCATATGCGATGTCTTCGGCGCCACCTGCGCCGCTCCCAGCGTCTTGTGCGTCATAGTATATTTCAACGCACGGTGCTTCGAGGACGGCGCAATCTTTGATAGCGAGGTCGAATCCTTGTCCCAGTCCCTCGGATCAGGTCCCTGATCCGATAGCTAGGGCGTCGTGAAAAGTCCTTACCTCCAGGCCTGGAAGGTCTAGGATCCCACGACGCTGCTCTCTTTAGTGGTGGTGCTGGCTTTTTCGAGGGCCCAGGTAAAGAATGAGCCTCAGAAGGCTCCAAAAAATTCAGGAGCTCTCTCATCCTGTAGGTCCTCTGTCTTTGGACCCTCGGTGACATTCGGGCACAAAATTCTCAGTCGCTTTGACTGTGATTTGGTCCGAGGCACCGGTAACATCGGTCATGGCCATCCGTGATCAACATTACCTTCCCGCATCTGCAGGGTTTGAATCCCGATTTTTTAGACATTTTGAAAAAACAAAATGCTGGGGAGAAAACCAGCTCCACGTGCGATCCCGCGCGCGGAAAGAACAGACTGAGGAGAATCTGTTACTTTCCTGTGCAGGAACACACACGCAGCCGCAGAGAGCAAAACTCTGGCCTCTGCTTGGTAAAGCTCCGCCTCCCGGGCCTGAATGACTGTTCCCATGACAGCATGGCTAATTCAGCCATGCTATCAACGGGAAAAAATATTTCTATTAATTGTGTAGGCATTGAGAACAAAGGTGAAATGCACAAAACATTAGGTTAATAAACTCAGTTAAAACAGCTTTTACAATTTACAGTGATAGAACAGTTAGTACTGTTCTTTAGATGTTTATTTAATTATCAGATCACTGATTTTGTGGTGTTGATTTATACATAGGTCTAAAGTTAGCCTGTTAAAGTGATCCAGGTAACTTTACCTGAATAACTCAGCTGCTCGCTGGCCTACTGAATGTGGGCCTATCAATCTTTATAGCTGCATTGTCAAGCTCATAGAAATGAATAAAGAATGCCATGACAGACTGTTTTTGGCAAGAACTTTGATATATTCCATAACTGCCATTTCAACTGATTTATCTCCATGGGCAAATGCTCTTGTATATCTTTATTGTCCAGCTCATGCATTAAGATCACAGCAGAGAGGTTTGCTCAATATACTCTAAGTTCGCTAGGCACGTCTAACTATGATACGTGAATGAGCTCTCTCTGTTGATTCTCCAACACTTTGCTTTATCTCTTCAAGTGAAGAGTTCCAATCAGACTGTATAAAATCATTTAAATCTATGCTCAAAACCTCTCTTTTTAAGAAGGCTTTCTGTTGCTTTTAAGGTTTTATATTTAACAGTTTTATCCAGCAGGCTCTGGCAGGTTTATTTATCAATTTTACATGGCCCTTTATGTTTATGCATTGAGTTTTTTAATATGTCTTTTAGGATTTTGTCTTTATTTTAATTACTGATGTTTTACTGTTTTATATTTTGAATGTTTTATTATGAATATAATTTTTGTAAATCGCCTAGTTTTATCTTTTTAGGTGCTCAAGAAATTGTAATAAACAAAGATGTCAATGTTCAAAGGTTAAATCCTTTTTGAAGGACTGGGGTTGAGAGGTGCTGCAGTACTGTGCTCCAAATTAAAAAAGGGATTTGAAATTATAGGTGGGATGAAGTAGACGGTGCTGTGTTTTGAGGAACAAAGCTTGAGAGTTCACCTTTAGAAGTAATTTCTCACCTGGCTCAGTGAACACATGGTTTTCCACAGTGGCCCTCATCAGCGTAATAAAAAGTTAAGTCAACAGAAAGAGGGGAGGGGGACAGAAACTCATCCAAACAAGCCATCGCCCCCTTCCATGAGCATCTCTCCCTAGTTGAAGCATCATATAGCACAAACTACTTGCACTTACCCTTGGTTTTCATGAGACTTTTCTTTACCTCCAGAAACAATGCTCTTCTCATTTTCAAATGATGAACTCCGTGTGGAAGTTACACCAGGCCTTCCTAAGACACAAAGCCATCATATGTACCAGGATCACAAGCTGCTAGAGTACACAATCTTAGAAATTATTTTGCAGACCCTGCTATTTTGTTGCTAGGACCTGTATATTCAGACTTTACTCCTAAATTAAAGACTAGGCTATCTGAACAAAACAGTCTAACTTACTTCAGTATACAGACCTTCATTTTCAGTTTTTATTTTTATTTTCCCTGGGACTTTATCAGTATTTATTACAACACGAACAAAAATGGGAGAAATCAGTGGACAAAATTATTTATTTCTCCGGAGTAATATCGTTTTTATTCTTGTAGTAATAAACACCGATAAAGCAAAGGGAAAAATATAATAAAAACTGGTTTACAAGTGAGGTTCATTCTTGTCAAGAACTAAGCATAATTAACCCATTTGGAGTCATTACTCTATGAGTGAAACCATTTACATGTACTGAGCATGATAAATGGAAGTACTTCAGAAACCTACGTGGATCAAAACCTGACTCAGGAATGGCTAAGGAAAGGTAAGTTTGAACCTAAAGATGAGTGATTGATAAATGCAGCACAGGATAGCAGGTTACAGACAAAACGGTTCACAGCCAGCATAGAATAAAAAATGGTAAAACAGATAAATGTTGATTTTGTAAAACAGAACTGGAAATGTTGCTGGATGTCAAGTGCTGATGTCAGAAGGCCTACATACAGAAAGGCATAATAAAGTGGCACTGTTCATCCACTGGAAATTGTGTAAATACCATATCATTACTGTACATGATCATGACCCTGAGAAAACTACAGAGAATGAAGAGGTGATCATCTGGGACTATTCCAACAGATTAAAAAAAACGATGCAAGATAACTGGATACTGTGGTAAAGCAGAACACCACAAGAACAGTACTGCTGATAGAAGAGTCAGTTCCAAGCAAATATTCTCAGCGTTGTATGGAGAAAAAGAAAATCTTCAAGTACAAATGATGCAATCAAAGACCAAGAAAATGTGGCAGAAAGATACAGAAATTGGTCCAATTGTATTGGGTGCCACTGTCCCAATTAAAAAGTATTTCCAGGTCATTTTATACGTGTTGCCTGTGTATATAATACCCTCTGAACTCCAGAAAGCAGCTCTCTTTGGCACAATGCAAATATTTTAAAAAAAAAAGGCATTAGCAATAAAGTTGAGAGCCTAAGATCAGATAACATAACCTGGCTTATGAGTGAGGTTCATTCCTGTCAAGGTATATGCAATGGACATTACGTGAGAGAGAAACAGGAAGATGACATTTGGCCTGAACAAATTTGCTAAGATGACCTTCCCCTAAGGAAAACCAAGAAAAACTAAAAATGTTTTTCTAACTGAAGACTGTATCATAAAAGAGCTTGAACAGGAAGGTGTATATAAATATCCATGAGTAGAAGAAGATGCATATGAATGTAAGACTAAGAAAACTCCTCCATGCCAACCAGTTAACTTATAAGAACCAGTATATGCTGAGACTTCACATCCCAGGAACTGAATGTGGTATGGATCTTCCAAAAAAAAAAAAATAATAGGATTATACTTATAGAGCTACTATCATAGGCCTCAGGCACATCTAACAGCATGAACAGATTGAAATACAAATGTGAATGGTCAAAATCAGTCTTCATCCTCAAACCTGTACAAGCCTTCAGTTGAGTAGAAGGAATGAGAAAGAATCTATCAGCATATGTCGGGAGGACAGAATTTGCAAAACATGAAAAATACCTCTTCAAAGAATTGGACCAACAAACAAGGAAAGCCAATTGTCAAAAGCACAAATATAAGCAGGAAATACATTTACTTCAATCAATCACATGTGGATCAAATCCTGATGCAGGAATGGCTAAAGAGAAGTGAACTTAAACCTAAAGATGAGAGATTGATAATTGCAGTATAGTACAATGGATTATGGAAAAGATGATTTACAGCAAGCATACAAAAACAGCAAAACAGACAAATGCAGATTCTGTAAAACAGAATTGGAAATAGTTACACATCGCATTGCTGGATGTGACGTGCTGATGTCTGAAGGACTGTATACAAAAAGGCATTATAAGAGAACAGAGCTCTTCTACTGGAAAGGGTACAAATACTATAACATCATTGTACCAGCAAAACATTGGAACTGTGACCCTGACAGAACTGTAGAGAATTAAGTTGTGATCACCTGGGGCATTCCTATACCAACTGACAAAACCTCAATGGAAAAAAAAGCAGACATATTAGTAAAGGAAAAAAAACACAAGAATGGCATTGCTAATGGGGCAAGCACAGGGGAGCTCTGAGGGAGAAATAAGGATTGTATAGCTGAGTAGTAGATGTGGTGTGAGGCACCGGATATACCAATTAAAAACACCAAATGATATCCACTACCAATATTTTAAACAGTTTGCTCCTATTTGAAATGCATACCAAGTTGAATAGCTATGTTACATGTTCCAAATTATATGTGTAAAAGATTTTTACATGTTTTTTTGGGTTTTTTTTTACAAATTTTTGATAATATTAAAAATGGAGGAAAAAGACTTCAGATGCCAATTCACAGGTAGATGCCTTGTGAATTGGTTAGAGGGGGCAAAATCATTAGTTATTTAAAAAAAACTCCAAAATGAATAGCAGCATTGATTCAATGTTTATCCATAATTTTTTCTTTTTACTTTTTCTTTTAGACAGTGGATATTCTGGATAATGCTTCAACACTGCTTAAATAGTGGTAACACAAAAAGTGCACAGCAAATTTAGCTTATGGAATTATTAAGATGGTACCCCAGCTTAATATGTGAAGTGCGGTTTAGGGAAGACTGATATTCCAAAATTGTCCATGGTTTTTTTTCAAATCTATATATTGGTTTTCAAAAGTCTCCACCGCGCTGTCCAATTTCAAATCCAATTCCTGTTTAATAACTGTGGTAGTTTCTTTAGCCTTCTCAATAGCGAGAACAGTTAGATCTAAAGAACATTTATTTAAAATCATGTTCCAACAATCCACAAATGCTCTGTCTTGTGAAAATAATTTGGGTTCTTTGATGATACAAAGACCTTGTGGAATGTGTTCACTTTTACAATACTAAAACAGAGTGGCTCTGAGTAAATTCATTCTGATAAATCACATTTTAATTCTAAATATCTGTCCAGTTGGAACGAGAAGAGATGGAACAACGATTTTCAAGGAGAGAAGGCTCTCTCATGAATAAATTGATATGCTTTTTTTAACTTATTTATGCAAATTTTAAATTAACAAAGCATTACAGATCTTTGGGCTAGATTCATCAAACAATTGCATGCACTAGGAAGAGGGGCGTGTTTTATGGTAATAGTCTATTTATCACAATCGGGCCGATTCAGTAAAATGCGCGGGAAAGCCAGCAACCAAATGGTGGCTAATGGTGCACTCGGCCTGAGCGCACCATACTGAATCGGCCTGATAGTGCGTTATTTTAGCGCTTCGCATAAGTATTACTGTAGAGTGCGATAACGTTTTCGTACTTTGCGGTAATACCACAACTGTTGCAATTCCTACCTACAACCACGAGAGAGAGAGAGAGAGAGAGCGCCTAGCTATAAGGCCCTTCTAGTAGTTAGGTATTTATACCTCTACAGGAGGCCCACCTAGTATCTCAAGGTGAAGTTTAGGTATTAGAGTAGGGGTTAGCGGTCACTTTGACATGCTGAGTGAGACGTACAAACACAACAGAACACTCTTGTGAAGATTTGATGACCTTCGGAGTGAGGAAATTCACACAAAGATGAGATTTGTACAATGTTCTCTCAACCTAGCTTAATGGACTCTCAACTTCTTTCTCTCTCAGCTTAATGCCACTGAAAATGATGTAGTTATTTCCGGCATTAAAACTGCAATATAGCTTTGCAAACTGCCATGCGAAAAGGCCATAACGCAAGTTGGAAAATAACCCCCTTTGTTTGAGAAACATGAGGATAATAACAAAAAGAATGGAGAACAGGGAAGGAAAAGCAATATCACATGAATTGTGTGTACAATTATATCTCTATTCTTCTCCCTCTATCTTATCCAAGCCGCATGTTAAGTGTTATTTCTCAAAGTTACTATTTCCAGTTAACCATTCTGATTTACTATGTAAATTGTTATCTATAATTTATCTTTTTAAGTAACAATCAAAGGAAGGCCAGTAGCAAGTAAGACCCCTATACATTAATAATGGTCTCATATAAATAAGAATCGGTCAGAACTGGAGAAGAAGTTATGATTTTCCTAGCATTAAGAAAGGATTGTAGCTGCTCAGGTACAAAAAATACAAAGGTATCTGAGCGTAACGTTACAAAGCATTTATAAGGGTAACACAATACAAAAGAAGCCCCAAGATCAAGAGTGTCTTTCCTGAGAACTAAAAAAACTTCTCCTTTGCTGGGTAAGCCTAGAAAGGTCAGGAAAAATCCTCAGATTTTGGCCATAAAAAGGAGAATTTAAGTTATGAAAATAGAGATATCACTTTAGAGAGATCCGAATCGACAATAAAAGACAAAAGCAAGGTGGCCCTATCTATAATTTCCAGACCAGATGACTTTAGAAATTCTATGAGATTCAGGGGAGGAAATTGGTTCCCAGCTGAAACGCCTGCAGAAACTTGAGAAGATGGACAGCAAAAAAGTTAGCTTATTAATAGAAGGAAATTCTTCAGATGAAATACCCAAACCTTGGAGGAAATAGTTTGGTTTTTTTTAAGTAACCAGCGGAAGTTCACCCAAATCTTAGGAAAATTCAAAATCCTAAGATTAATCCGACAAGAAGAATTCTCCAGCAATTCAAGCCTGTGAGATAGAACTCCATTATCCTGAACGACAGACTGGATCGCCTGAATTTTAACAATGTCTTGCTGAGCTACTGCAAGTTGCCTTGAATGCTCTTGAATGAAACTTTCATGTTGAGCAACCATAGGATCCAGTTTAGAAATGACAGAATCCACTTTTAATACAGATAAAGACAAAATCTTGGCAAAATTCTCCAATTTGCATAGCGATTCCAGAGTTATAATAGCTGGCTTTGGGGGCATCTGAAAGGACTCCTGCCACATGGAACCGTAAAGGAAGAGGCACCTCCAAGAGGATAATTAACCTGTCCTCTTACCAGACCAATGCCTTCAGAGGGCAAAGAAGAAAATGCAGTTCCAACCACTGCCAGTCCATCAGGAGCCTGCAAAGTTGTAACAGAATACACAACAATTTCCTCAGCTCCCACCCGCTCAGATGCTGGTGCCAGCGTACTTGCCAGCGTCTCAGCGGCGTCACTGGAGGAAATGCGTCATTCGGCCAGTGAAAGAACCTGTCTCAGGGGCTGAGGGAAACCTTGCCCCAAGGAAGCACCAACGCTCCCTCGCTGAGTGTTTCAACGGAGACCACAACGCCGAGACATTGAGGGTCGACAGAAGACACAAAGGAGACAATCAACTGCTGGCCAAGTAACAAGGGTTCAGTGGGAAACACAAAAATTTTTCCCTTCCTCATCGGTGCCATAGAAGATTAAAGCTCAAAACTTTAAAGGAAAAGAGAGCTCAGCAGTCCAGTGTCTACTGACTCATAGCCATCTTGTCCCCCCCCCCCAATTAATATGTTCTTTAGTAAAACTAATTGCCCCCTGTAACCAATTCACAAGGCATCTATCTGAATTGGCATCTGAAGTATTTTTCCTCCATTTTTAATATTATCAAAAATTAAAAAAAAAAAAACAAACTCCTGCGGGTTTAAAAGGGCCTATTCTGCATAGGCCCGGTGACGCGCACAAGCCCCGGGATGAGCGTATGTCCCGGGGCTTGAAAAATGGCGCGGGACCGAGGCCTCTGGCACAGTGGCCGTGCCGGCACTCGGCCGGTGCACACAATCTACACCTGCCCAGAGGCAGGCGCAACTTATAAAATAAAGGTGGGGGGTAATTTAGGTAGGGCTGGGGGGTGGAGGGAACGGAGAAAGCAATCGGGGCTCCCCAGGTTGCGCGCACAAATCTACGCCCGCGTGTAGCTACTAAAATCTGGCCCATAATTTGGGACATGTAATATAGCTATTCAACTTGCTGTGCATTTCAAATAGGAACAAACTGTTTAAAATATTGGTACTAGATATAATTTGGTGTTTTTAATTGGTATAACTGCTGATCTCCCTATTTGGATATTTGATCCAGAGGATGTCCTACACTTACAGAGAAGTGGGAAGAGGATCTATCTTTGAATTTCGACGAGGACAATTGGAAAGATATATTCTACTATAATAAGGTATGAGAGTTAATGTTTCGATTGTTACATAGAACATATAGATATCCATTCTTCTCTAAATTTAGCAAAGCTAGCCCATGTTAGAGGGGGTGTGGAGATTTTGCTTCTCATTTTCATATGTGATGGGATTGTTAACTTTTGGCAAGAGGTTGAGATTCTGGTTCGAGAAATTTTGGGTCAGCCACTTCAACTTACTGCATCTTTGTGTTTGCTGGGTAGATGGGACAATTTTGTGTTGAATAAATCTACTAAACTTCTTGTTATTCAGTTATTACATGCTGCTCGTATCACCATCGCTTATTACTGGAAGTCGACTCCTTCAATTAATCACTGGAAGTCGATTGTTGCAGATATCGCTATAATGGAAAAGAGATTCTTCTCTCTCCTTGAGAAGCAGGGGGCCTATGACAAAATATGGAAGATGTACTGGCAGTGGACACAACATATTGACCAATAAACCTTCGGATTATTCTGGTTGAGGTGATTATTTGTATAGTTTAAATATTCTTTGATTTTGTTTCTGATATAGTATTGTAATAAGTTTTATGTTTATTTCATTGTGAATAATAATATAATTGCTTGTTGTATGTGTACCGTCATGAATTGCTACATCCTAAAATAAAGAGATACAAAAAAAGATAGATATAAAAATAGTTCCAACTGTATTGGGATCCAGCAGCCTGATTACAAAATAACTTCTAAGCAGACTTTAATGGGTTGCTTATGAACTCCAGAAGGAAGCAAGAGTATTAGCAGTAAATTTGAGAGGTTGAGAACTTATCCAAAATACCCTGGCTTATGAGTGAGGTTCATTTGTGTCATGATATGCCGATAATATGCAAATCAACATCCACATATAATACAGCAAGCCAAACAAGTCAAAGTGGATAAATAATAAACCTCACACTCCGGGGTATACCCAAAAACAAGCCAAAGTGTAAGACACAATTATAAACTAAGCTCTTAAATGCCTGAATAAGAGTTTCACCAGAGCCTGGAGGAAGCCAATTGCACTTACGAGAGAACACTGAGCTGTCAGGAGAGGTCTCGTGTAAAGAGAAAAAATGTTTGCATTTAATTACATTTAATTTTTAATTTAATTTACATTTAAATGTAATGGTCGTTAAAGACCAATTATCTTCATCTCATCGTTTAGAACTATTGGAAAATAGAGCTCGTCATTTAAATATCAGAATTACAAATTTTCCTCAGGTTTTGGGCGAGCTCCCATACATTTCCTTTAAAAGATATCTTAAAGAGGTATTGTCTTTTTTGGAGGAAGAAATTCCTTCAATTAATATGTGACATTTTATTCTTAAGAAATCTCCAGTACCATCTAATTTGTCAAATTTTTTGGAAGACTCGACTTTAGATGTGATTCACAGAAATACTTTGCTTGTTTCCTTTATTGTGGCTAAAGATATAAGTAATCTAATGAAAAAATATTTCCAGAAATTCCCTACTTCATTTCATGGTCAGATTGTAAAAATGTATCCGGATTTAGCTCCCATAACAAGAATGCGGCGTTAAGACAAAAAGTAATATCATTGGGCTTTACCTTTTTTTTATGCTATCCTTGTAGATGTGAAATTAAAAAAGGGGAATATGAATATGTTTTTTTTCAAATTGAACAACTCCAGCAGTTTGTGGAGGCTCAACAACCCACTGCATCCACACCATTGCCTAATATTGTGCCATCAGATGAGATGTTACAGATTAGTGAGTAACTACTGCGAGGCTAAATAGTAAAAAGACCCTAGCTTGTACTATGTAAAGCTGTCGTTTAAAAATTTTCTGATGTAATCTCCTTTACTTCCTAAAGTTCCTTTTAGCCTCTAGTATTCTTCTTAGTTGGATTATTACCCTATATTTTTTTAATTTCAGATATACAATGTTTGGATTGTATTTTTTGAAAAATAGGATGATTTGTTTTCCTAATATGGAAGTGTTGAATTATTGTTTTCTGTATATTTGAAATGTGAAAATCAAGAAATATAGAATTAAAAAAAACAAAAAACATTTACATGATACAAAACCAAAGAATATAAGAAACAAAAATAAAGGGAAATACACCTCAAAAAAGAACAAAGGTTAAATTATTAAGTCCATATTACCTGGGGGAAACTTATACTGCCATAAAATAAAATGGGAATTATGCCTCTCCACCTTAATTAGACAAAAAATCATCCAGATTTTTCTATAAAGGACTGCAAATGAACTGGGTCCTTAAATGTATTTTCCTGGACATTATCAAACATTTACAGGGGAAATTTAGAAAAAAAAATTCCCTAAAAACAAAACCTGTTGCTTTAAATCTAAAAAAAGATTTCCTTTTTGCCTTTGCCTCCTGAGAGATATCTGGGAAAATGTCTTTTTTTTTTTTAAACGACAGAACAACAAATCCTTATACTTAAAATACTGTTGAAATACTAAATCTCTATCAGCGTCTAAGACAAATGAAATATGAAGGCAGCTCTAGACATTATAGTATCATCTTGAAGAAACTGGGAGAACTCTGGACTAGCAATAGGAGTGAAAACATCTGAAGCTCCCTCAATAGACCCAGAGCTCCTCCTCATATTAGGTAAATATTAGCAATTACAAATCATAAAAGGATTCAAGTTAGATTTTTAAACAAGGCAACACACCTAAGACAAGAAAATAAATATGAGCTACCTGTTACGGAAATTGAATTCTGCCCAACTGGAGTCTGTTCAAACTCTCCCTGGGTTTCCTGCAGTGATGATTTGATATATTTTGCTAAGGACTCAATAGGACTCCCACTGGTGGCCATTAATGGATTATACTGGTTGTCAACAGGTGAAGTTCCACTGCTTTTCAACTCATCAAATCTTTTGGCACACTGTCAAAAATGGAAATGTACAGAACACCAAAAAGAGTTATTCACTCCTTTCTAGCTGAAAAGCTGCTTTCCATATACCTGGTTGTGTGCTAGAAACCAATCTCTGTTTATCTATGCACACATACATACATACATACATACACACACTGTGGGCCGGAGTTTAAGAGGCAGCTGCGCGCATATTATAAAATCCAGGGTCGGCGTGCGCAAGGGGGTGCACAATTGTGCAACTTGTGCACGCCGAGTCGCACAGCCTTCCTCCGTTCCGAGGCCGCTCCGAAATCGGAGCAGCCTCGAAGGGAACTTTCCTTCCGCACCCTCTGACCTTCCCCTCCCTTCCCCTACCTAACCCCCCCCCCTTACCTTTATCCTATAAGTTGCACCTGCCTCCGGGCAGGCATAGGTTGCGTGCGCCAGCCGATGGCCAGCCCACGATCCCGGCACAGCAGCAAATGGCCGCTGTGCCTGGAGGCTCCGGCCCCGCCCCAGGACCCCCCGCCCGCTCCTTTTTTCAAGCCCGGGACATACGCGCGTCCCGGGGATTGCGTGCGTCGCCGGGCCTATGCAAAATAGGCTCGGCGCGCAGGGCTATTAAAATCTGCCCCTGTATGTATAAGACACACACAAATCCATTTTCAAAAACCCAGTGAGTGGGAAACGTAACTGGGTAATCAAACCTAACCAGCTAGGCTTTTCAGCTGAAAATTCACCTAAACCTAGCTGGACAGATTTAGGCCTGCTGCTTTTCTGCTCAGATTCATTAGAGGAAAATCAGCGCTAATAGGCTAAATTCCATCCTCTGACCTAATCAAACCTCTGGCCCAACTTCTTTTTAACCAACTAAATGTATGTGCCTCGCGCATTTAGCTAGTCAAAAGGGAAAATTTTTCAACTGATTAGGTATAAGCGGCTAATCCCAAAGTTAGCTGGTTAAACCTTTTGAAAATCCACTCACGAAGGTTAGAATCTATGAGCACACAACCAGTTCTACATACATAGTAAATTCTTAAGAAGGAATTGCCCCCTCTTTAGTTTAGAGCCTATCCAGGCCAGCAAACATTCTTCCAGTCTGAAATCAACCATCTACATTGCTCTCATGAATTATAGGACCTGTTTGTGAGTGGACTTTCTGAAGCTACAAACATATACCCTTACCTTTTCACACAATCCTAATAGTATGGTTTCAAAAAACAGGCCCAACAGAATACTATAAGCTAATAACTGAACATGGCAGCATTGTACCATCCTGTTTGCAACGGGCTAATAGACTGCAATTGGATAAATTGAGGCACAGAAAGCTTGAAGAACCGTAGCCCACAGCAGGACGAGTGAGCTAGGAGTGAGAGCAATGGGCTGAGAACTAGAAAAGCCAGGGTTACAATCTTTCTCCCACTGATATGCCTTCTGACCTTGGGCAAGTCTCTTTATCTCCCATTGCCTCAAGCACCCACAAAGGGGCCGATGCAATAGCGTTTGCAGCAGCTAGCGCACGGTTTAACATGCAATTGGAAGCGCGTTCATAACCCCCGATGCAATACGGGAAGGATCATGTCCAAAATGCCTGTCCAAATCACCGCGTAGCTAAGAGCACTCATTCCATGTAAATGAGGCTGTTAGCTAATCCCCATGAGGCAAAAAATTTCCCGCGAGGTCAATGCGCCCATTGCAACACGGCAAATGTCACGCCAGCCCAGAGCTGGTGTAAAGGTATGCCACACTCAAGGGTGCATTGAAAAAAGAAAACTCCTGCTTTCTGTGATTCATCCTAATAGTATTGTAGCAATACTAAGGAGGAGGAACCAAATAAAGCAGATATAGTTTTAAAAAAAAAAGTTTGAAAAAGAATTCTGGATGCCCAATAGACACTTACAAGATACATGGCCTGGGCTGTGTATCTCGTGTAGCGGGAGAAAACCGTAGCGGGAGAAAACGGATGCTCGGAGATTGAGCGTTCGTTTTCTCAACCCGCTTAACAGCCACCTCTCTTGTGCGCCCGATGCTGAGGAAGCGCTAGGGACATACAAAGCTTCCCTAGCGCTTCCTTTTTGGCGTGACCCCTAATTAAAATCTTGGATCAGGAGCCCAGGAGAGGAGGCTGGGCGCATGCTAGGAAAACAGGCACTCAACACTAAGCGCCCATTTTCTGCGCTCAGATATTGCATCGGTCCCTTAGATTGTAAGCTCTTTGGGGCAAGGACTTAATGCACCTAAATACTTATCACCACTGTACGACGCTGCCTACATCCAGTAGCACCACAAATATGATAAGCAGCATTATTAAGGGAGCAAGGCTTTCTCAAAGTGACAGCAGCAATCAAAGTTATTGAGTGCTATAAAAGAATCAGTAGCTAAGCTGCTGAGAACTTGGAGTTTTTGAGGTTTCCACCCATTGGGCTTGTTCCTTACCTCAGTTGCACAACTATCATCTGATAAACAATGCATGCATGAATTCAGCATTTTGTGTAACGCAATATTCAAAAAATGCAGCTTCTCCTAGCTGCCTGTGGGATCACGAGGCAGTCCATCTACCTGGAAACCAATTAACTAGAAAACATAATAAGGAAAGCTGAATTTCCACCTCTTTTTTATCAGCACCAAACAAAACCAGAAAGATCTATTTTTAAATAAAAGAAAAAGAATAAAACACATTTTCAAGCAGTCCAAATTCTACTACATAGATCATGTCACTCAAGAAAGGGGAGGATGCTTCCGAGAAGAATGATTCAGGTGCGGGAGTTCGGAAAGGCTCGGCGTCTTATGCCCCCAAGTCGCCATTCTGCATTACAGAGGATGGAGTCCAGGCATTTTCTTTAGTTTCTTAAATATTAACCCCCAGGAGACACAACTATTCATTCAATAGTTTTCTTTTAAGGAGAGAGGAGGGGCGAGGAAAGAAGAAGAAAGATCAATCAAGATAAACAACAGATTCCAGAAATTTTTAAAATTTGATTTCAACCCTACTTGCTCTCTGCCGGGAACAGCAAGGAAAATCTGGGCGCCAATGATATATTGCTAGAACTCAAGGGAAAACATTGAACAGAAAGGTATTTTTGCTCAAAAATTCTGGGGACTAACTTTCTGTTGCCTTCTTGTTCACCAACTACAGCAATGGTCTCTTAAAAAATAACTAATTAAACCAGGGGTCAGGAACCTTTTTGGCTGAGAGAGCCATAAACGCCACATATTTTAAAATGAAATTCCATGAGAGCCATACAATATGTTTAAAACTAAATACAAGTAAATGTGTGCATTTTATGTAAGATCACACTTTTAAAGTACAATAAGTCTCTGAAAATATTACACCAGGCCTTAAGACACCAATACATTTCCTATTAGGAAAACGGACCAAGTCAGGCTGCTATAGAGTCCTACACAGAAACTACACGCCAGCAGAAAACCTCACCTGAATCACGTGCTGTCCCTCACCTAACTTAGAATAAAAAGACCAAAACGCGTAACAAGAAGCATGCAGACAAAAACTGAATTGGAAACTGCAACAAGCCAGAGTCTCTGTATGCAGTGTAACAAAGGAAAAAAGAAACATCACACATCCTTATAAAACAAATCAAGAAATATAAAATCATCAGCAGTAAAACTGTACTAACAAAAAGAACATATTTTGAAACAGCTGATGAGTTGAATATCCAATAATTAAAAACTCATATAAAACATTTCCAGATACCAACAAAATATTTCAAAATAGCAGACACAAAGACCCAGTAATGAAAAATAATAAGGATACAAAAATTGTTTTGCTCTGCATACCTGGGAACGTTTGATATCCAGGTGTCCTGAGATTGTTCTGAATTAGCAGGAGGTGGGGTGGTTTGCTTGGAACTTTCTCCTCTCTCAGTCACATACCAGTGCTCTCTCTCACACTGGCTCTCAATGACACACCTATACACACATGCTCTCAGTACTCACATATACACATGTTTTTTCTCTCTCACTTATATAGGCTCTTAATTACACATTTACACACATGCTGTCTATCTTTTCACGCTTACACACACACACAGGCTTTCAATCACATAAATACATGCTGTCTTTTTCTCTCACACACAGACTCTCATTCACATGCTTACAAACATGTCCTCTCTTTCTCTCATTTACACACAGGCTCTCAATCACATACTCACATGCTCCCTCACCTAAATCAGCTCTCAATCACACACACAGACACACATGGTCTCTCTCTCTCATTTAAACACAGGCTCTCAATCACATACTCACATGCTCCATCACCTAAACCAGCTCTCAATCACACACAGGCACACATGCTCTCTCTCTTACTTATACACACAGGCTCTTAATCATACATACACATGATTTCTCTCACACACAAAGGATCTCAATCATACACACATACTCTTTCACACAAACAGGTTTTCAATCACAAACTTACACATACAAGTTCCCAATGGTAAACTTACATTCATGCTCTCTCTCTCTCACAGGCAGGCTCTCAATCACAGACATACTCTCTTTCACATGTACAGGCTCTCAATCATTCACATACATGCAATCTCTCACTCACTCACTCACACACACACACACAGGCCCCCCCTCGCGGCCCGGAAGAGGATGTGAAGAGTATCGGGTGCCTGCGCGGCAAGAAGAGGCCACGCTAGTGCGCTCGGCATCGGCCCGAAGAAAAGAAGACTGCAGCGCGGCTCGGAGGAAAATGAAGAGCTTCAACCGCGGCCGATGGGACTCCGCCTCCGCTGAAAATGAAGAGGTTAGCGTTGGGAGGAGGCTGCTGCTGCCGCGAGTTCCCGGGGTGGGGGAGAGAGAGAGTGAATGATCACTCTCTCTCTCCCCCACCCCGGGAACTCGCGGCAGCAGCAGCCTCCTCCCAACGCTAACCTCTTCATTTTCAGCCCTCGCGGAGGCGGAGTCCCATCGGCCGCGGTTGAACCTCTTCATTTTCCTCCGAGCTGCGCTGCAGTCTTCTTTTCTTCGGGCCGATGCCGAGCGCACTAGCGTGGCCTCTTCTTGCCGCGCACGCACCCGATACTCTCCACTTCCTCTTCCGGGCCACGGGGGGGGGGAGGGAAGAAGAGAGCACGCCGGTGCCGCTGACTCCAGCTGTCCTGCCGCGTTTCGCCCGGGCTGACAGCATTTTAAGCCCGGGCGGAGGAGGACCGGGGAGCAGCTGGGTCAGCGGGAAAGTGTGGCGACTGTCTGCGAGCCAGATGCAGCCCTCAAAAGAGCCATATCTGGCTCACGAGCCATGGGTTCCCGACCCCTGAATTAAACAAACACCCTACTTCATTAATGCAGGTTTAATGATCAGATACAGAAACAATTACCTCTTTAGATGTAAAGCCTGGTACAAGCCTTGCAACAGTATCCCAGTTGATGGGTTGAGGTATGCCAAGCAAAGAGTAGAGAATCATGTCCAAGACCAATTGATTATTATCATAAGGAAAATTATTGTTTTCCGAACAGCCACGACTCATTTTTATGGCAGTAGAAACTGGAAAAGAAAAATAATTACATAGATGCATGCCCACTTGCTTTAATGATGAATGCACTAATAGCATTAAAGCTCTAGTTTACACACATCAAAACAGTACATGTGAATTGCTGCATTTCAGATCTGGCTTAGTAGTACTATGCTATTTCATATTCTGAACATTGCTGTCATCAAATTTAACTTTCTAAACAGAATCCCATATGTTGTGTTACTTTCAAGCTCACATTGTTGGCATTAACGTACGTTTAGAACAACAACATTTGCCTCCTGTATTAGACAGAACAGCTTGAGTTTTAGAAAACATGGAGGTCTGGCAGCAGTGTTGTATGCGGCCTTGCGGGGGAGCTGGCTTTGATTTCCACGTCTGGCTTCTGCTCTATGGGCTAGCCAGGGCTGGGGATGCTGCAGAGGTAGCATTCACAGCCATTGGGGGAGGAATGGTTGATACTTGGAACAGACATACAGAGATCTAGAGGTAGCGACTACCTGTGACTCCTGGCTGAAGTATGTTGACGACAATGGTTGGGTCAGAGAGAAAGAGGGGGAAGGGAGGGTAAAAATGGAGGCTAAGACCAGAGGTACCTGTGAGCAAAGGCTCATGGCACTGCAGTCCCAGCAGGTTCCAGTTCCAACTGAGCTGGAAAAAAACAAAGGAGCTGACAGGGCCAAATACAAGGCATGAACTGATATGGGGCCTGACCACTTGTTTTTGCTTTTAGATGATAGAAAATTGAGATTAATAGTAGCAGCATTATCCCTCTACAGAAATAGAAAGCTTACACACATTTACAGTACATCAGTAATATGCATGCCTCATTTCCAGTGCTTGTATAGCATGCACCAGGGCTGGAGAAAGAGCATGATTAATTTTGAAAGATTTTAGATCATCAAAAAAAGATACATGTTTTCTTCCATCTTTGTTTCCATCACTGCTGAAAACAATAAAAGGCTGCATTAAAGAAATACTCCAGAGGAGGTCTCATCAATGACCGGCACAAACATTATTGCCTTTCCCTGTGCAGGCACATTGCATAAATCATCCGAGTCTACTACTTCAGGCGATTTATCAGAGGAAAGATTAGATCTTTTCTGAATCGGAAGATTGAAACATTTAGATATCGCAAGATAAACTTCATCTGAAATAAATAATACTTCAAAAAAATCTTTCTTGAGTAAATCACTCATCATAATCTCTCATTAAAGGAGAAGAAAAATTCAAAAACCCTTCTTAGGCCAGCAACAAGGTACTTTGGATGTAGGTGCTACCTTTTTCTTAAGATATCCATGTAAATGTTTTGTAAAATTTGATTATGGGCTTTTTTTTTTTTAATCCATCCCAGCTAAAATCCTTTCTGGATGCTAAGAGACCTCCCAGTGCCTCTTCATTACAGTCTAATATTATGGCGATCTTTTGGACTTTAGGTTCACTTTGTTACCACTCAATGTGTCTCTTCTTTTCTTGATTAATGCTTCCCTTTTTTCTGTCCTCCCCCTTTATTGTGGTAGATAAAAAAAAAACCAAAAACCATCAAAATAGTATTATGATAGTAACAAATAGACTTTGCAAGTCTTTATCTGTATTTTTATTACAATTATACCAAATTAAAGTATATTTTAAAAAATGTGGTGCAAACCGCTCCCCCTCTCCTCTCCCATGCCTTCCTCCCTCCTGCACATCAGCAGCTAACCCTGCTGCAGCTTCTGCCCTGCCCTCCCTGAAAGCCACACCAGTCCTTCGTCATCACCTCCGTGCGGCAGCAGGTTTGCCTTCCTCCACAATAAGCAGGAGCCCGTGCTCCCTGCCAGCTACTGCATCCTCTGCTCCTCCTGCTGCATAGTCCACCACACTGCCACCGGCAAACAACAACTGGGTGTTATAATATTAGGAGTGGGTAGAACTGGACCCACTCCTGATCTCTGAGCTGCTCCACTCCCCTTTTTTTTTTTTTAACTCTAGAGATATCAATATCATTGAGTAAAGGAACTGTTTAAACTATTGAATTTACAGCAGTTCGTCTTTCCATCCTTAGCAAAAAGGAGCAGGAGACGGGAGGGTGCAGCGCTGGGGCAGACACAGTGGCAGCAGAGAGGCAGTGTGAAGCGCAGGGGGGGGGGGGAGAAGCAGCCGCCACCACCTTATAGCCTAGGTCAATGCCCTCATGATCCCGCCACAGGGGCCGCAGCCTGGAAGTGCCAGAGCCAGCCCAAGACCCACCTTACTTCCCTCACCTGTCCCTGCAGTAGGTAGCACCAGCCTCCATTACACACTCCCGGGAGGATCCAGGGCCCGCCTTCCCAGCTCAAAAAAAAAAAGCTGTTCAAAATGGTGTACAAGGTATAAAAGCAAACAGAACATAAAATTATAAATAAATGAGAAATTAAGAACAGCAAAATAACCTTTATCATCTCTGTTTACTCCAAGGAAAAAAGTAATCTACTACTAACCTTCACTGTCTATTGCTAAACTAGTTCCTAAAATAGTTTATCACCTTAGGAGGCATCCCAACGCTGTTTAGCTTATTATGAGCCTCTTATGTGGAACAGTGTCAAAAGCCTTGTTAAAATCCAAATAACCACATTTAGCGCTCAACTCAATCTAACCTTTTGCAAAGAAATTGATCCAATTTGTTTGACCTAAATCTTCCTCTGGTAAAACTGTGCTTCTCCGGATCCTGTAACTGGATTTAAGATATTCCACTACCCTCTCCTTCAGTAGAGGTTCCATTGATTTATCTGTCACACAAATCATCATAACTGGCCTATAGGTACAGGTATTCTTCCTATTTCTACTATTATGAACAACTGCTTATCTTGGGTCCTCTATACAGGTTGCTACTTCCCACAGTCACCGAGATGAGGGCAAAGCCACAGCTCAGA
Source organism: Rhinatrema bivittatum (assembly GCF_901001135.1). Taxonomy (NCBI): domain Eukaryota; kingdom Metazoa; phylum Chordata; class Amphibia; order Gymnophiona; family Rhinatrematidae; genus Rhinatrema; species Rhinatrema bivittatum. Next base: position 125,308,454 of record NC_042617.1, read on the forward strand.
GACCCTACTGGTGGATAGATGATGCCTCAGAGTACCTCATGCAAATCAAGACCCTCACAAGTGTAAGAACATAAGAACATAAGAAAATGCCATACTGGGTCAGACCAAGGGTCCATCAAGCCCAGCATCCTGTTTCCAACAGTGGCCAATCCAGGCCATAAGAACCTGGCAAGTACCCAAAAACTAAGTCTATTCCATGTAACCATTGCTAATGGCAGTGGCTATTCTCTAAGTGAACCTAATAGCAGGTAATGGACTTCTCCTCCAAGAACTTATCCAATCCTTTTTTAAACACAGCTAAAAAAGGATTGGATAAGTTCTTGGAGGAGAAGTCCATTACCTGCTATTAGGTTCACTTAGAGAATAGCCACTGCCATTAGCAATGGTTACATGGAATAGACTTAGTTTTTGGGTACTTGCCAGGTTCTTATGGCCTGGATTGGCCACTGTTGGAAACAGGATGCTGGGCTTGATGGACCCTTGGTCTGACCCAGTATGGCATTTTCTTATGTTCTTATGTTCTTACACTTGTGAGGGTCTTGATTTGCATGAGGTACTCTGAGGCATCATCTATCCACCAGTAGGGTCTCTGAGCTGTGGCTTTGCCCTCATCTCGGTGACTGTGGGAAGTAGCAACCTAAGGATCTTCCTTACTTCAAAAACAATTCAAATGAAAATGATTTGACATAACATGTACACACAAGTTATAGCATCCACAGTTTGATACAGGTGAGAAGATTTTATTAATAAATCCCTTGGTAAACATATCCAAACTATATTCTTGATAAGAAGTCACCATATTGGGTTAGACTGAGGATCCATCAAGTCCAGCATCCTGTTTCCAACAGTGGCAAATCCAGGTTACATGTATCTAGCAAGTACCCAAACATTAAACAGATCCCATGTTACTGAAGCTGGTAATAAGCAGTGGCTATTACCTAAGTTGACTTGATTAATAGCAATTTATGGACTTCTCCTCCAGGAACTTATCCAAACCTTCTTTTTAAATGGAGCTACACTAACTGCCTTAACCATATCCTCTGGTAATGAATTCCAGAGCTTAATTGTGCATTGAGTGAAAAATAATTTTCTACAATTTGTTTTAAAATGTGCTACTTGCTAACTTCATGGAGTGCCCCCTAGTCCTTGTATTATTATCTGAAAGACTAAATAACTGATTCACATTTACCCATTCAAGTCCTTTCATGATTTTGTAGACCGCTATCATATCCCCCCCTCAGCCATCTCTTATCCAAGCTGAAAAGCCCTAACCTCTTTAGCTTTTTCTCATAGGGGAGCCGTACCATCCCCCTTATCATTTTGGTCACCCTTCTCTGTACCTTCTCCAGTGCAATTAAATCTTTTTTTGAGATGTGGTCTCACCATGGAACAATACAGAGGCATTATGACATTCTGTGTTTTATTCAACATCCATTTCCTAATAATTCCTAACATACTGTTTGGTTTTTGGACCACCGCAGCACACTTAACTGAAGATTTTAATGCATTATCCACTATGATGCCTAGATCTTTTTCCTGGGTGGTAACCCCTAAATATGGAACCTAAAATTGTATAACTTCAGCATGGGTTATTTTTCCCTATATGCATCACTTTTCACTTTCCACATTAAATTTCATCTGCCATTTAGATGCCCAGTCTTCCAGTCTCGCATGGTCCTCCTATAAATATCAATCAACCTCTTTATCACGTACACCCTTCTATATGGTGCACATACAATACATAAATATAAGTACCAATAGTGCCCTCTATTCACTCACACAATCAACAGGATGCCTTTTATATGAATGATTTTCATACTAGGCTTCATCGTATAGTAATCAAACTTTTGGACTCAGCCTTTTAGCCTCTGCAAGCTACTTTCCAATAGAGATCTAACCTACTACATATATGCTGATGACGTACAGATTCTGCTTCCTCTTAAATCATCCCTAGAAAACACTCTGGTTGTGTTTTTTATTTGATTAGGTACCATTCTTTGTTAATTAGAACAGCAGTGAGTCACTCAGGAAAACTAACTGAAGTGTAAATCTCCAAAGGGATTGTATTACACTAATTTACCTTAGAAGCACATTATATATTCAAGGGAAGAGCTCAGTAACCCACATTCCAGTGGGAGCACTGAGAGGAGAGAATCACCTTGCTGGTGGCTGAAAGGAATCAGTAAGTTTTTGCTTGGGACATTGTCTTTTTTAAAAGTATTGGGGCAAAGTTAACTATTTGGGAATATTATTTAGTGTGTTTGTGCTTTTAATAGTCAGTAAGGCAGTGAATAAACAAGTTAGACTGTTTGTATTTTTAACTAGTCAGTCAAAAGGAAGCTAGTAAGCAGTAGGTAGTGTGTTTATTTTTAAAAGTCTGTAAGGCAGCTAGTAAGCAGAACTGAGTGTTTGTATTTAAAAAAAACACACAAAAACACACAAAAAAAAAAAAACACAAAACGTAGCCAGAAGCTAGAAGTAAGCTAGGCGCAGTGAATACCTAAGTAAAAAGGTTGAAAAGTTCAGTTCAGTTACTCACTTGGAAAGGTGTTGAGGTAGTGTGATTTGGTTTGAATAAGTACCAACATTTGTTAATCAAGAGAGTAGTGAGTCACTCTGGCTGACTAACTGAAGTTAGACTGTTTGGATTTCCCAACCCTCCCATCCCTAGCTCATCCTTTAATTTATAGGCAGGTGCCATTTTCACAAAAAAAAACAAACAAAAAAAACAAACAACAAAAACTTTATTGAGAGTTTGATCAGACCCCTGAAGGCCACTACCAGACATATAGCGAATTCACTAACACATTTAAAGGATGTTAATTAGACACATTCCTACTCCCACAGCAACCTAAAACTTAACTAGGAACTGATCAAAATTGAGATGAAGGCAGCAGTCTAGCAGCAAGAGGGGGGCTTCCCAGTCTTTTGCATCGAGTGTCACATGTATGATTTTTTACCCACTGGTAAGAAGTTGTACATGTGCATGCGATGCAAAGAGCTCCTGGCTCTCAGAGAACGAGTCCGATCTCTGGAGGCTAGAGTGGCAGACCTGGAGGAGCTGAGGCAGACAGAGAGGTATATAGATGAGACCTTCAGGGACATAGTAGCCAAGTCCCAATTTCAGACTGGCAGCCCTGGTGCTGCCTTGGAGGAAGAAGGTCTCATGATTGGAGAGCATCAACCTGGTGTAGCAGGAAAAGATCCTGTAGCAAGGACCTGCTCTCCAGGTGATGCACTGTCCTTTCGTACCGAGGATATCTCCCCAAGGCCTACTGCCCAGGAAGGAAGGGTTAGGTCGGTCATCATAGTTGGTGATTCGATTATTAGGAATGTAGACAGCTGGGTGGCTGGTGGGCGTGAGGATCGCCTGGTAACATGCCTTCCTGGTGCGAAGGTGGCGGACCTCACGCGTCACCTAGATAGGATTTTAGACAGTGCTGGGGAGAAGCCGGCTGTCGTGATACATGTAGGCACCAACGACATAGGAAAATGTGGGAGGGAGGTTCTGGAAGCCAAATTTAGGCTCTTAGGTAGAAATCTTAAATCCAGAGCCTCCAGGGTAGCATTCTCTGAAATGCTCCCTGTTCCATGCGCAGGTCACCAGAGACAGGCAGAGCTCCGGAGTCTCAATGTGTGGATAAGACGATGGTGCAAGGAAGAGGAATTCAGTTTTGTTAGGAACTGGGGAACCTTTTGGGGAAGAGGGAGTCTCTTCCGAAGGGATGGGGTCCACCTTAACCAGGGTGGAACCAGACTGCTGGCTGTAACCTTTAAAAAGGCGATAGAGCAGCTTTTAAACTAGAACAAAGGGGAAAGCAGACAGTCACTCAGCAGTGCATGGTTCGGAGAGAGGTATCTTCAAAGGATACTAATGATGCATTAGAATTAGGGCATCCCAACAGTGAGGTTCCAATAATAAGAAAAGTAGTCCAAGTGCCTGTAACTAAAAACTCACCTGAGCTAAAAAAATTCTAACTTATCCCTATCAATTAAAAAGCAGAATGAAAATACAAACAAAAAACACACTTTGAAATGTTTGTATGCTAATGCCAGAAGTCTAAGAAGTAAGATGGGAGAATTAGAATGTATAGCAGTGAATGATCAAGAAATAGCCCAAAGCAAATCCTTCGTGTTACGTGTATGACTTCTCTAAAATAAGATTCCTTAATTCTCAAAAATAGAGTATAATAGTTCAAACGTTGTGAGGCAAAAAATATTTATGGAAGGAGAGGAACGTTTCATATACAATGATCATGAATCCCCAACAGGGTGATATTGACTCTCAATTTAATCATCAACGAACCTCCTCCAACCAAAGTGTGTAGTGAATGTGCAAACGTTTTTTCAAAAATAAATTTTTCTATATATATCTTTTAAAACATTAATCATTTCACTTGTTTATAAAGGTGAAGTGAATCACTCCAAAATTCCAAATATTTTTTTTAAAAATTTTTTTTCGAATAAACACTCCTCGCAGCTTGATGACTGATCCCAATGAAGGGTATAAAGCAATGCTTTCAAGACAACCTAGATCGGCATGCTAAACGGACTCTGAAGGCTTAAAAAAGCTCATGCAACATCCCGACTTATCTGGTGGTTGCACACAACCACCAGATAAGTCGGGATGTTGCATGAGCTTTTTTAAGCCTTCAGAGTCCGTTTAGCATGCCGATCTAGGTTGTCTTGAAAGCATTGCTTTATACCCTTCATTGGGATCAGTCATCAAGCTGCGAGGAGTGTTTATTCGAAAAAAAATTTTTAAAAAAAATATTTGGAATTTTGGAGTGATTCACTTCACCTTTATAAACAAGTGAAATGATTAATGTTTTAAAAGATATATATAGAAAAATTTATTTTTGAAAAAACGTTTGCACATTCACTACACACTTTGGTTGGAGGAGGTTCGTTGATGATTAAATTGAGAGTCAATATCACCCTGTTGGGGATTCATGATCATTGTATATGAAACGTTCCTCTCCTTCCATAAATATTTTTTGCCTCACAACGTTTGAACTATTATACTCTATTTTTGAGAATTAAGGAATCTTATTTTAGAGAAGTCATACACGTAACACGAAGGATTTGCTTTGGGCTATTTCTTGATTATTGTAATAATCCTTCTTAAATTGATTTGGTGCTCATCGATTGATATTTTAGCAGTGAATGATGACATAGACTTAACTGGCATCTCAGAGACATGGTGGAAGGAGGACAACCAATGGGACAGTGCTATACCGGGGTACAAATTATATCGCAATGACAGAGAGGAGCACTCGGGAGGAGGTGTGGCGCTTTATGTCCGGGATGGCATAGAGTCCAACAGGATAAACATCCTGCACGAGACTAAATGCACAATTGAATCTTTATGGGTAGAAATCCCTTGTGTCGGGGAAGACTATAGTGATAGGAGTATACTACCGTCTACCTGGTCAAGATGAGACGGACAGTGAAATACTAAGGGAAATTAGGGAAGCTAACCAAATTGGTAGTGCAGTAATAATGGGAGACTTCAATTACCCCAATATTGACTGGGTAAATGTATCATCGGGACACGCTAGAGCGATCACGTTCCTGGAAGGGAAATAGAATAAAAAAGGTTACTAAGAGCCAAGAGTAACAGATAAGTATGAGAAAAAAAAGTGTGAAAGCTTGCTGGGCAGACTGGATGGGCCGTTTGGTCTTCTTCTACCGTCATTTCTATGTTTCTATGAGAGAAGAGGAGGTGATGATGATGATGATGTCAGAAGGTTGGAGGGAGAGAGAAGAGAAGGTGGTGACAATGCCAAATGGGTGGAGGGAGAAGGAAAGTGGTGGTGGCGATGCCAGAAGGGTGGAGGGATCAGGATAGGGAAAGAATGGTGGAAATAATGCCAGAAAGATAGAGGGAGAGGGAAGATGATGAGGCCAGTGGAAAGGAAAAAGAAGGGGATGATACCAGGGGATGTGGAGGGAAAGGGAAAGGGATGATGCCAGAAGTGAGGGGGGGAGCGGGAAAAGATGGTGATGGTTGCCATGATGAATTGAACCCTGTGCCAGGTGTGCCATGACATAAAAAAGGTTGGGAATCACTGCTTTAAGGTACCCTGCTCCCCCATTCTAATAAATCTGGTAACTTCTGCAAAATGCCGCAGCTGTTGTCTAGAGCAAGAAAATTTGACATCACCCCCAATACTGATGGCTATGCATTGGTTTCCTGTACAGTCAAGAATTCATTATAAAGTTCTAACAATAATATTCAACAACATCAACCTGAACAACAACGATCTACTAGGAATAACTTTTAAACCCCACAACCCCCCTGCAAATCCTCTGATCACGGAATAAAGGCCTCCTCGAAATCCCGAACTTAAGAGACTTTTACCTAATGCTAACTAGAGATAAAGTGATCTCAATTGCTGGCCCCAAACTTTGGAATTCTATGCCAGAAGAGCTTCAAACATTAACAGATAAAAAGAAATTCAAAAGTGATTTAAAAACTTGCCTATTCAAAAATGCCTTCCACTTGACTTCAACACTCAGTTCCCTATGACTCAGATAACCTTTATATTTCTTGTACAATAACCTCCCCCTTGCAATTCCCTTTAATCCTGCTCTGTCTTCATCTTTGATATCTTCCGTTCTATTTCCACTGTTTCTATGAATGTTTTCCATCTTGTAACACACATTATATTTTATATGTTTTATTTGTAAGCTGTTATGAACTAGTGATTCCTACATGGAATGACTATATATAAAACATTTACCAGTACATAAATAACAACAACCCTTGAAACCCAGAAACCCACATCTCTAAGTTCAGATTTTCAGGCATCATTATTTTTTCTTTTTATATTCTGCTTTTTGACACCTCAAAGCAGATTACATTCAGGTACTGGAGATATTTCCCTATCCCCAAGGGGCTTACATTCTGAGTTTGTACCTGAGGCCAAGGAGGGTAAAGTGACTTGCCCAAGGTCACAAGGAGCGGCAGTGGGATTTGAATCGTAGTTTCCCTGGTTCATAGCCCGCTGCTCTAACCACTAGGCTACTCCTCCACTCCATGATAGTTTCTAAAGATTCTAATTAATTAGAAATTGATTCGCAATCTTTTGGCAAGCTAAAATCACACATAAGGTCTGAGTCAGGAGCAGTTGCTGGCCTCTACCTGGGATTAAGAACTTGTCCAATACTGAGGGGTGGGGAATGGAGTAATGCCCTGCCACCCAATCTCAACAGGGCATTAGTCCATTCCCCCCACCATATTGTACATATTCTTATCACAAAGCTGTCTGGGCCCTGGCCCAACCAAGAGTATTAAAAACCAATTAAAAAAAAAAAACACACACACACACACAATAACCCTATTTGATTACAAACTTTTTTTTTTTTTTTTACTAAAACTAAATTCATTTTAGTTTCTGTAAAAAGACTCTTACCTATGCATTTCCATATATCAACAGTTTGGGGGAGGGTTAGCCTGATGAGTCCCTGGTAGGTCAGAGGCACTGTTAAGCAGAGAACCTGGGTTAGATTTCTGAGTCAGGTGTTCCACTTCCCTGCTCAACCAGAAATGGGGATGCTATGCTGGCAGCATTCATAACTCCTGTTGAGGAAGAAATCCCAGTCATTGTGAAATGGTGAGTCCAAATAGCTGGATTCAAGGCTCATGACAGCAGGATTCTGGAAGGACATCCATTCATAGCCCCAGCCTAAGATTGTCACTATAATGACCAGACCAGTGGTGTAGCTATGGGTGGGCAGCTAATTGGAACCGGAAGTGGAGCACCGGACCTGCAAGGCCGTCGCGAAATCCCATCTTCGTGCAGCGAAGAGGAGGACCCAGGGTCAGCGTGCCATTCCGTGCATTTGCACAGCAACATGGGGAAGCAATCCTATGGCCGTCTGGCCCACCGATCTTCCTATTTTGCGGGGGGAAAGGAGCAGAAGCACTGCACAAAGCTTCCACTTCCTCCCCCCAAAGCAGGAAGATCGGTGGGCCGTACGGCCCAAAGATATCAGGAGGCCGGTGGCAGCAGAAGAGGCCAACTGATCTCCCTGCTTGGGAGGGGGAGGAAGTGGAAGCTGTGCACGGTCTTGAATGTGTATGTTTGAGTGAGAATGGGAGCCTGGGGGGTGTGTGTGTGTGTGTGTGTGTGAGCATGGGAGCTTGAATGTATGTATGTGTGGGTGAGAATAGAAGCCTGGGTTTGTGTGTGGGTGAGAATGGAAGCTTGAATGTGCGTATGTGTGGGTGAGAATGGGAGCTTGAATGTGTGTATATATGGGTGAGAATGGGAGACTGGGTTTGTGAGTGGGTGAGAATGAGAGACTGGGTGAGAATGGGAGCTTGAATGTGTGTATATATGGGTGAGAATGGGAGACTGGGTTTGTGAGTGGGTGTGAATTGGAGCTTGAATGTGTGTATGTGTGGGTGAGAATGGGAGCTTGTATGTGTGGGTGAGAATGGGTGTGTGTGTGTATGTGTGTGTGTGTGTGTGTGTGTGTGAGCATGGGAGCTTGAATGTATGTATGTGTGGGTGAGAATAGAAGCCTGGGTTTGTGTGTGTGTGTGTGTGTGAGAATGGAAGCTTGAATATGTAGGTGAGAATGGGAGCCTGGGTTTGTGGGTGGGTGAGAATGGGAGCCTGGGTTTGTGGGTGGGTGAGAATGGGAGCCTGGGTTTGTGAGTGGGTGAGAATGGGAGAATGGGTGAGAATGGGAGCTTGAATGTGTGTATGTGTGGGTGTGAATGGGAGCTTGAATATGTGTATGTGTGGGTGTGAATGGGAGCTTGAATATGTGGATGTGTGGGTGTGAATGGGAGCATCAGTTTGTGGGTGAGAATGATAAGTCTGGGTTTGAGTGTGTGGGTGAGAATGGGTGCCTGGATGTGCGTCTGTGTGTGCATAAGAATGTAAGCCTACGGAGGGGTGATAAAGTGAGATCTTGTATGTGTGTCTGCAGATAATGTGAGCTTGTGTGTGGGGGGGGGGGGGGGTGTGGAGAACATGAGAGTGAGAGCCTGAGTGTGTGAGGTAGTCTGTGAAGGGGGGGGGTGGAGAACATATGAGAGTGAGAGCCTGAGTGTGTGAGGTAGTCTGTGAAGGGGGGGGGGGGGGTTGGAGAACATATGAGAGTGAGAGCCTGAGTGTGTGTGAGGTAGTCTGTGAAGGGGGGGGGGGGGGTGGAGAACATATGAGAGTGAGAGCCTGAGTGTGTGAGGTAGTCTGTGAGAGAAAGTGTGTATGTGTGTGTGTGGAAGGGAAGAAGACAGAGTAGAAGACAGACACTGAAAAGGAATTAGGAAATGAGCGACAATGGGAAAAAATAGGAAAAAGAGACCAGGACCAGCTGATTAGAAAAATACAAAGATCAGACAACAAAGGTAAAAAAAAAAAATTATTTTGAGATGTTAGATATGCTCTTTCTTCAGAATTTCACTGTTCAGAGACTTTAGTTTCTCAGGCTTTTTATTTTGGTTTTATCTGCATGTTTCTGTTTCTAATTTGTGGTCTCTTATTTCTATATTAGGTAAAGATCGGTCTCTGTTTTGCCTGTGTGTGTGACTGAAATGCAGTATTTCTGCTAGCGTGTAGTTTCTCTGTAGTAGTAGTCCAGCTTGTTCTGTTATTCCCGTAGGTGATGTATTAATGTTCTAGGGCCTGGTGTAGTATTTGCATTGCTGCTTTTTCATAAGGTTGGTGTTATTTGAATCCTGAGAGTCATTGCTGTGACTGTATGGCAAGGTTCCAGATGCTTCTTTCTTTGCAAGAGTTTGTGTTACTTCACAAAATAGCAGTGGAGGGTTATTTTTTGCTGAGGTGACACCAGAATTTGAATTTTTTTTTTCATGTTAGTTGTAATGTGAATTGCCCTAGCTCTGCGCTGCACCTGTTCTGATGATTAATTATATTTTATTGCATTTATGAAGATTTCTGGTTTTCTGCAAAGATGGTTCATGAAAGAATACATTAATTTATGTTTTATTACATGATTGGATCTGATTATTTTCTATACTTGTGCAATAAATATAAAAGAAATTCTGATTAATAAGGAATTTTTAATGCTGGTAAGTGCTTGAAATAATTGAGTTAAAATGTTTTAAAGTTTCACACATGATGCATAATGGCTGTTGCAAATTACTTAGAAAGCCATTCTAGGGTGCAGTATATGGCATTATTTATCAATAAGAAAACAACTAGTAGGTCTCAGACCTGCATGCCTACAGCCAACCCATGTTAACCTTGTGCCCACCTAAAAAATCAATTCTGGCTACGCCACTGGACCAGACTAAAGTAAGTTGGGAAGAGATATAAAATATGTGAAAAAGAATTCTTGGGTGGTTGCAAATGGTGCTAATATCAACTTTGGTTTTCAATGAGCTGAAAGCTCAAAGGAACAGGAGAAAATTGTAGAGTCCCCCCACACCCATCCCTCCGTGTGGCAGAAGTCCAGTGAAGACCATAAACTGGTTTGGTCAACAATTTTTATTAGCTAATGGCCACGCGAGCCTCAGGCTTCAGCACCACCCATGATAGAAATCCAGTAGTGAGCATGAAAAGTAAGCTGGACTCCAGTTTACATTAATAAATAGGCAAATGACCAGCAAACTTGAGAAGGATTGCTAAAACTGATCACCTATATAACATGACCTATTATGCTAATAATTAGTGATGGCGGGGGCGGTGATAATTAAAACAATAATAATACATCACTAGCATGAAATTAAATAACTCAAATTGTATGTAAAGCTGAGTTCTATGCAGAGCACGAAGAATACAACTCAAAGGGACACACCCTGGGAAGAGGCAAAAACTGAAGTACTGCTAAATTCAATTAATTCTCTACTTGTCGCAAATGACAGGCATTTTCTTGTAAGACAAATGAACAATGGAAAAGACGTATTGGACAACAAGCAAAAAAATAAATACTGTAAATTAAATAGCCCTATCCCACAGCCACTCACTTTGGTAACCATCCAATGCAGAGACAAATGCCGTTGCACCTGCAGACCTGCTGCTCCTCCCGTTCTTTGGAGGAAGCCGGGCCGCCCTCCCCCTCCAGATCCCCGCTCGGGATCCTCCAGCTGTGACTCCGGTTTGCAGTGATAGCAGCACCAGCAACCTCGGTGCTTATCCCCCGGCTCCAGCCCTCTGAGTCACGAAACGTAACCCCGGAAGGGCGCATTTGCGATCGCCGGCCTTCGCGCGACCCCAGAGCTAGGTCCCCCAAGCTCAGCAGCGAAGCGACAACCAACCCCCTAGCGGCGCTGCCAAACAGCGCTAGCCAATCCCTGGGCTCGCGGGTCGGGAGGCCCGCCTTCGGTGACTCGGCTGGACCAATCGGCTAGCAGCGTTCGCACGGCCGGGTCTCACAGTTCGCTAAGGCAGGGCCGCCCTGGGCTCTCCGCTTGCCGCAGTGCAGCGGCGTCGCTCGGCGTCCTGTCTCCTAGCAACAAGGTGCGGGGCATGTGGAGCGAGAGACTCGGGAAGACAAAGGGAATCTGAGCCAGAAAGGCAGTCTGCAATGCTGGCCAGGTTCGGCATGCTGGGAAATAAACAGAATCGCGACAGATGGGTGGAAACCGCCTTAATGGGCAGATGAGAAACGCTGAGAATCGGAGTGCGACCAGCGGCTGTAATCTCAGGGATCCCGCGGGGCTTCGAGGCTCTGGAGTGGTGGCTGAGCGGTCTAAATACCTGTGATCAAATGGAGAAGAGACCCTGCTTGTACTTCTGGCTGTACTAACACACTGGAGAGCACAACCCTTCAGTTTAACTCTTAAGATGTGATCCTTAAAACAGAGAATCATCTGAGGAATATGGCACTGGTTACAACCCCTTTCCTCCAGCACTGTCAGTATGAAGTGAGTGGCCTTTTAAACGTTTTGAAAGCTTTTTCTACTCGGCTCTTCCCACTGTTATCAGTCTAAAAGGCTCAGATGTACTAAGCGTTTTTCCCGTGGACAACAAATTTAACCCTCTCCCATCCTTCCATCCCCTCTCTTGTACATCCTGCCCTTCGTCAGTATGGGCCCTTCTATGTAACCTCATTAGAACCCTATCACTGTGATCATGATACTGATGCATGTAAAGTATAAACAGAGAACTGTGGTGCATAGTCTGCTATTGTCATACTTGTTTATCCACTTCCATATAAATATTTCATATATGCATTATCATCTCTCTATTTATAGCTGATGCCAGGATGAAAGTTTGTTCTGTAGTGCTGCTGAAGGCAGAATTCTTGAGGTGCAAAGGCAGAGAGACTGTCCTTTGTACTTAAAGTGACCAATTGCTGGGAGTAATTTTCAAAAGGGAGGAGGAATAGCCTAGTGGTTAGAGCAGTGGACTATGAACCAGGAGACCAAGGTTCAAGTCCCACTGTCATTCCTTGTGACCTTGGGCAAGTCACTTTACCCTACATTGCCTCAGGTACAAAAACTTAGATTGTAAGCCCTCTGGGGATAGAGAAATACCTAAAGTACCTGAATGTAAACCGGTGTGATATCTCAATTGAGATGAATGTTGGTATATAAAAATAATAAATTTAAAAAAAAATGGAAAATTGGGTTTTATGTGTGTCAGTGGACTTTCTCCTAGAACAAGCAGGATGGTAATCCTCATCATTGAAAAACTTATTCAAAGTTTCTGGAACTTTAACTAGGCACATTGAGCATGCCCAGCATGCCCTATACCATGCGTCCACGCCAGGTCCCTCTTCAGTCTCTTTTTTTCCATGGAGCTTTCACCTTGCAGTGAAGTGAGCTCCTGGCTTTTCTTTTCAAATTGTCTTGGAAAACTTTTCCACCAATAACTTTTGGGGTTTTTTTGCATGTTTTCTTCGATGTGGATCCCTCTTCGGTTCCCCTTAGCCTCTCAGTCAGGTTTCTCGGCAGTTCTGTAAGTTTATTTTCACTTCCATTTCCCCCGTGGTGGCGGTGCCTCGGTGCCCACTGGTGTCGGTCGCCCGCCATCATCGCCTGCCGTTTTTTCCCCTTGTGTTTGTATCAGCATGGCCTCATCTGGTTTCTGTCGATGCCCCCAGTGCCAGAGGACAATTTTCATCACGGACCCACACGATGTGTGTATCCTCTGCCTGGGGGCATCACATGACATCCAAGGTTGCCACTTGTGCAACCAGATGACCCCGAAGGGGCATTGCAGTCAACTTCACAAGATGGAGAAGCTCTTTAGGTCAAGAAAGTCTGAGTCATCGACATTGGCATTGGCACCAAAGGACATTGGAGCCACACTGAGACACCGAGCCATTGACATCAGTTAGGCCATCGGTCCCCTTGATGCCGCCAGCGGATAGGGGGCACCAGGGACTTGCCCCTGTCAGTCTCTTCCAGGTTGAGGTTGTCGGGTTCATCATCATCGACCTCGGCACCAGGGAAAGACCGGGCCGAGCCGCGAGGTAAGCCAAGGAAGCATTGGCACAGTCACCTTTGATTCATGGTGTCGGGCTCGGGATGGCACCGGTGCATGCCATGATGCCCCCCAAAGCGACCTCGCGGTGAGGAGTGCCATCCTCCTTTGATGCCGAGTGTCCAGGTCTGTCTCCACCGGTCCTGATGTCAGTTGCCTATCCACCTCGGGGCTCCGAGGAAGATCTAGCCACCCCTCCTGCCTCCCATCGGTTTTGGCATTAACAACTTTCGAAGAATAGTTAGAGCGTAGACTCCAGCTGGTGGTCGAGTGGGCCCTGTGGGGCATCAAGCTGGTAGCACCAATGGTGCCAATACCCATGCGCTCCCTGCTGAAACTGCTGCTGGAAAGGCTCAATGTGCTTATTGGTATGTTACCGACCCAGTTGGCTTCGGTTCCCGAATGGCCATTGATGCCTGTCAGGGCACCGATGCTTCCCCTGACCAATCCGGTGCTCATTGCCAGTTCCACCAAAGAGGAAGTTCCATTGAGGCCAGCAGGAGCACCAAGGTCTGCAACCCCCCCCCCCCCCTCCCATCCAGCTTTGCCGGGGCCGGCTCCAGTGCCACCATGCTGATCCCTCTGGACAAAGCCAAGCACCTAGGGCCCCATCCCCTGTGGATTACAATGAGGATGAGGCCCCTTATGACCCCTGGGAGGATGACTCAGACCCATATCCTCGGAATGAAGGAGGTCTCTGCCGGAAGACCTCCCCATCGCAGGTTTTGTGAGGGCGTTGGCTGAGGCCATCCCATTTCAGTTTACGGAGCAGGACATCAGGTAAAAGATGCTGGAAATCCTCCAGTTCGTGGAGGCTCCTAAAGAGATCATGGCGGTCCCGGTGCACAAGATCTTTAAGAAGTTCCTGCTGAGGATCTGGGAGCACTCCCTCACAGTACCTCCCATAAACTGGAAGGTGGATGAAGTTTACCTCACCCAACAGGCTACCAGATTCGAAAAGCTTCAGCTATCACACAAATCGTTAGTGGTCAGATCCGCTCTCAAGAGGGCCAAGCGCTCTCAGACCCATGATTTGGTGCCCCTGGGGAAGGATCATAGAGCTTTTGCCCTCATTGCCTCCTACCAGCTCTACATGAACCAATAATTGTGCAACCTCTGGAAGCAGGTGCAGGAGGCAGCCAAGTGGCTGCCTCAACGGCAGCAAGAAACCTTCTTATCACTGGTGCGTCAGGGCCTGGAGTGTGGAAAACACAAAGTTCAGTCAACCTACGATGTTTTCGAGATGGCAGTGAGAGTCTCTGCAGTGGGAATCGGCGCCACAGAATGGCATGGCTGCAGGCCTCGAATCTCCGACCAGAGGTATAGGAAAGACTTTCTGACCTGCCGTGTACAGGAGAGAATCTCTTCGGAGATAAGGTGAGGGACGCAGTTGCCCAGTTGCGGGATCACCAGAAGACCCTCAAGCATCTCTCCACCAGCACTTCAGACCCGCCCTCCTAAGCCAGGAGGTCTGGAAGGCAGGGTCAGAGGAGGTCTTTCTACCGCCAGAGGAAGTACTATCCTCCAGCCCATCGCTCCCGTTCGCAGAGGGTGAGCTCTCGCGGCCATCCCAGGTAGTAGCAAGCTCCCAAGCTCCAGCCAAATCCTGGGATAGAGTTATGACCGGATCATAGGGAGCATGAGCCAGCCGCCTGTACCTGAGACACTGAACCCCCAGTCGGTGGCAGGCTATAGTTCTTTGCAAGTCAGTGGCCCAGTATAACCTTGGACCAGTGGGTTCTGTTCATCGTCCATAAAGGGTACCAATTGAACCTATTGTGTCTCCCTCCAAATTCTCCTCCGTGCCCATTTTGGGGACCAATAGTGCATCGGGAGGTACTGTTAAGGGAGCTCTCCTTCCTCTTAATGACCAGAGTGGTTGAACCTGTCCCAACAAGGCAAAGAAGGCAGGAAATCTACTCCCAGTACTTCCTGACTCCAAAGAGAACAGAGGGAACCCATCCCATCCTAGACCTGAGGGCCTTGAACAAGTTTCTAAAAAAAGAAAAGTTCAGGATGGTTTTCCTGGGTACCCTTATTCCCTTCCTGCAAAAAGGAGACTGGCTATGCTCCCTTTTAAAGGACACGTACTCTCACATTGAGATCTTCCCAGGTCACAGGAAGTATCTCCGATTTGTGGTGGGAAAACAGCACTTCCAGTTCAGAGTGTTGCCGTTTGGGCTAGCATTGTCCCCACGTGTCTTTACAAAATGCCTAGCCGTGGTGGGGGTGAATCTCCGCAGAATGGGAACGCATGTTTTCCCTTACTTGGATGACTGGCTGGTCAAGAGTGCCTCTCTGGCAGGGGCAGGGTGTTGGAGACACTAGGGTTCGTCATCAACTACCTAAAGTCCCATTTCAGCCCATCACTTTGATTGGTTGTCATAGGAGCCCTGCTAAACACGGCTCAGGCAAAAGCCTTCCTGCTGCGATCGAGGGCAGTCACCTTGGCGTCCATAACGGCAGTGATTCAACAGAGCCAGCAGGTGTCAGCTCGGCACATGTTGAGACTGTTGGGCCACATGGCCATAACCATCCTTGTTACTCCCTTAGTTTGCATACACATGCAAAGAGCACAATGGACCCTGAAATCGCAGTGGTGCTAGGCCACCCAGAACCTCCAGGCCCACATCTGAATCTCTCCATTTCTCCGGAGATGCAGTTTGTCCTGTTGGCATGTTCTCTCGAATTTGGAGCAGGGAGTATCTTTCCAAACCCCTCTGCACAAATTGTCCTAACCATGGATGATTCCACTTTAGTGTGGGGAGCTCATGTAGAGGGGCTCCCCACCCTTCTGTGGGCTTTCAGAGATCAGCTGTCCAACAAAATTGTCCTGATTCAAACAGACAACCAAGTAGCAATGTGGTATGTCAACAAGCAGGGAGGCACAGGATCTTACCTCCTGTATCTGTTAGATGATCGAGGGGTTAAAGGGGCACTTAGAGAAGATAAGGCCATCGCGGAAAGATTAAATGATTTCTTTGCTTCGGTGTTTACTGAAGAGGATGTTGGGGAGGTACCCGTAATGGAGAAGGTTTTCATGGGTAATGATTCAGATGGACTGAATCAAATCACGGTGAACCTAGAAGATGTGGTAGGCCTGATTGACAAACTGAAGAGTAGTAAATCACCCGGACCGGATGGTATACACCCCAGAGTTCTGAAGGAACTAAAAAATGAATTTTCAGACCTGTTAATAAAAATTTGTAACTTATCATTAAAATCATCCATTGTACCTGAAGACTGGAGGATAGCAAATGTAACCCCAATATTTAAAAAGGGCTCCAGGGGCGATCCGGGAAACTACAGACCAGTTAGCCTGACTTCAGTGCCAGGAAAAATAGTGGAAAGTGTTCTAAACATCAGAATCACAGAACATATAGAAAGACATGGTTTAATGGAACAAAGTCAGCATGGCTTTACCCAGGGCAAGTCTTGCCTCACAAATCTGCTTCACTTTTTTGAAGGAGTTAATAAACATGTGGATAAAGGTGAACCGGTAGATATAGTATACTTGGATTTTCAGAAGGCGTTTGACAAAGTTCCTCATGAGAGGCTTCTAGGAAAAGTAAAAAGTCATGGGATAGGTGGCGATGTCCTTTCGTGGATTGCAAACTGGCTAAAAGACAGGAAACAGAGAGTAGGATTAAATGGACAATTTTCTCAGTGGAAGGGAGTGGACAGTGGAGTGCCTCAGGGATCTGTATTGGGACCCTTGCTTTTCAATATATTTATAAATGATCTGGAAAGAAATACGACGAGTGAGATAATCAAATTTGCAGATGACACAAAATTGTTCAGAGTAGTTAAATCACAAGCAGATTGTGATAAATTGCAGGAAGACCTTGTGAGACTGGAAAATTGGACATCCAAATGGCAGATGAAATTTAATGTGGATAAGTGCAAGGTGATGCATATAGGGAAAAATAACCCATGCTATAATTACACAATGTTGGGTTCCATATTAGGTGCTACAACCCAAGAAAGAGATCTACCGTATTTTTCGCTCCATAAGACGCACCTGACCATAAGACGCACCTAGGATTCAGAGGGGGAAAATTAAAAAAAAAAAAAATTGTGCTAAACCGGCTCTGCGTCTGGGCGTCTTATGGAGCAAATTAGGGGAGTGCATAGTTTTTTTTTTCTCCCCATTTTGTTTTCGGGTCTGGGGAGGGCCATTTCGGTCCACTCCCCAGATCAGAAAATTTTTCTTTCTGTGGGAACCCCCAAAAACCCCCCCCCCATCCCTTTAAATTAACAACCTCCACCCCCCTGACCCCCCCAAGACCTGCCGAATTAATTTCCTGCAACCCCCCACCCTCCTGACCCCCCCAAGACCTGCCAAACGTCCCTGGTGGTCCAGCGGGGGTCCAGGAGCGGTCCGGGAACGATCTCCTGGGCGTGAGCCGTCGGCTGCCAGTAAACAAAATGGCGCCGACGGCCCTATGCCCTCACTATGTCACTGAGACCGACCGCTGCTATTGGTCGGTCTCAGTGACATAGTGAGGGCATAGGGCCGTCGGCGCCATTTTGTTTACTGGCAGCCGACGGCCCTATGCCCTCACTATGTCACTGAGACCGACCGCTGCTATTGGTCGGTCTCAGTGACATAGTGAGGGCATAGGGCCGTCGGCGCCATTTTGTTTACTGGCAGCCGACGGCCCTATGCCCTCACTATGTCACTGAGACCGATCGCTGCTATTGGTCGGTCTCAGTGACATAGTGAGGGCATAGGGCCGTCGGCTGCCAGTAAACAAAATGGCGCCGACGGCCCTATGCCCTCACTATGTCACTGAGACCGACCAATAGCAGCGGTCGGTCTCAGTGACATAGTGAGGGCATAGGGCCGTCGGCGCCATTTTGTTTACTGGCAGCCGACGGCTCACGCGCAGGAGATCGTTCCCGGACCGCTCCTGGACCCCCGCTGGACCACCAGGGACGTTTGGCAGGTCTTGGGGGGGTCAGGAGGGTGGGGGGTTGCAGGAAATTAATTCGGCAGGTCTTGGGGGAATCGGGGGGGGGGGGGGTGTTTGTTAGATTTTTGTTTGGTTTTTTTTTTATATTCGCTCCATAAGACGCACATACATTTTCCCCCCACCTTTGGGGGAAAAAAAGTGCGTCTTATGGAGCGAAAAATACGGTAGGTGTCATAGTGGATAACACTTTGAAATCGTCGGTTCAGTGTGCTGCAGCAGTCAAAAAAGCAAATAGAATGTTGGGAATTATTAGAAAGGGAATGGTGAATAAAACGGAAAATGTCATAATGCCTCTGTATCGCTCCATGGTGAGACCGCACCTTGAATACTGTGTACAATTCTGGTCGCCGCATCTCAAAAAAGATATAATTGCGATGGAGAAGGTACAGAGAAGGGCTACCAAAATGATAAGGGGAATGGAACAACTCCCCTATGAGGAAAGACTAAAGAGGTTAGGACTTTTCTGCTTGGAGAAGAGACGACTGAGGGGGGATATGATAGAGGTGTTTAAAATCATGAGAGGTCTAGAACGGGTAGATGTGAATAGGTTATTTACTCTTTCGGATAGTAGAAAGACTAGGGGGCACTCCATGAAGTTAGCATGGGGCACATTTAAAACTAATCAGAGAAAGTTCTTTTTTACTCAACGCACAATTAAACTCTGGAATTTGTTGCCAGAGGACGTGGTTAGTGCAGTTAGTGTAGCTGTGTTTAAAAATGGATTGGATAAGTTCTTGGAGGAGAAGTCCATTACCTGCTAATAAGTTCACTTAGAGAATAGCCACTGCCATTAGCAATGGTAACATGGAATAGACTTAGTTTTTGGGTACTTGCCAGGTTCTTATGGCCTGGATTGGCCACTGTTGGAAACAGGATGCTGAGCTTGATGGACCCTTGGTCTGACCCAGTATGGCATTTTCTTATGTTCTTATGTTCTTATCCAGATCTGGTCCTGGGCCCTGTCCCATGGGTTGGTACTCAGGGCCATGTTTCTGGCCGGAACGGCGAATGTGATAGCGGACAGACTGAGTTGGGCCTTCAGACCCCATGAGTGATCTCTGGACCAGGGAGTAGCAACCAGATCTTCTGCTTCTGGGGAAACCCAGATGTGGACTTGTTTACGTCCCCTTTGCTCGCCATTGGGGCAAGAGTCTGCCGATTCTTCTGGTGTGGAAGACTCTCCTGAAGCTTCAAGAGGACCGAGGGACTATGATCCTCATAGCCCCTCATTGGCCAAGACAGATCTGGTTTCCACTCTTTTGGAAGTTGTCCTTCCGGAGACCGATTCTGGGGACTTACCCAGATCTCATCTCGCAAGAAAAGGGCAGGCTATAGCATCCCAACCATGAGGCCTTGCCGCTCACAATCTGGATGTTGAGAGGCTGATTCTGCAGCTCCTTAATCTTTCACAAGATGTGTCTCAGGTCCTGGTGACTTCTAGAAAACCTTCTACTAGAAAGTCCTATGTGCTGAAGTGGAAGAGGTTTTCCGTGTGGTGTGAGCAGAAGGCACTAGATTTGTACTCCTGCCCCCCCCCCCCAAACACTGCTTGATTACCTTCTACACCTATCGGAGGCTGGCTTGAAAACCAACTCTGTTAGAGTTCACCTAAGTGCAACTGGTGCATACCTCCAAGGTGTAGATGGTACGCCCACCTCTGTACAGCCTATAGTTGAAGCTTCCCCTAAGGCCTTCTGCTGTGTCTTGAGACCTCAACATGGTACTAGTTCAGCTGATGAAAGCTCCCTTTGAGTCACTGCACTCTTGTGACCTGAAGTACCTGACCTGGAAGGTCATATTTTTGGTGGTGGTCACTTCAGCGCGCAGGGTCAGTGATCTCCAGGCCTTAGTGATTTAACTACCTTATACCAAGTTTTATCATGACAGGTTGGTCTTGCGTAAGCACCCTAAGTTCCTGCCTAAGGTGGTGATAGATTTCCATCTTAACCAGTCAATCATTTACTCAATCCTACATTTAAGAAGTAATATTTCAAAGCGATAGTAACTCAATAATACACCTGGACATGACCAACATTACTCAAATAATGATTTTATTTATGAAATTGTAACCGAACTTTATTGGCACCTGTTAGAATGTACGATTTCCTACATTTTCTTACCTTAGTCTATGTGCCTATTTGTAAACCGTTGCGATGGTATATAACTTAGCGACGGTATAGAAAAGTTTGTAAATAAATAAATAAATCCTGCCAACATTCTTTCCCAGGCCCCATTCGCACCAGGGTAAATGAGCACTGCACAATTTGGATTGCAAGAGAGCCTTAGCCTTCTATCTGGAGCGGACAAAAGCCCATAGACAATCCATGCAACTTTTCATTTCTTTTGACAGGAATAAATTGGGAGTTGCCATTGCCAAACAGACACTATCCAATAGGCTAGCAAACTGCATCTCCTTCTGTTATGCCCAGGCGGGACTGCATCTTGGGGGTCAGGTCAAGGCTTATTCTGTCAGAGCCATGGCAACGTCCGTGGCCCACTTGTGAGCAGTTCCCGTGGAGATCTGCAAGGCTGTGATGTGGAGTTCTCTTCACACATTTGCATCTTACTACTCTCTGGATAGGGATGGCCAGCCTGACAGTAGGTTCGGCCAGTTTGTCCTTCGGAATCTTTTTGAGGTGTAGAACCCAACTCTCCCTGCCTAGGACCCATTGTTTGGTTCAGGCTGTCTCCCCCTCTGTTACCAACAGCACTGTGGTTGTTGTGCCCATTGGCACCTGGTTGGTGCTTGTTGGTCCCCTTTTGTATTGGGGAGCAGCCTATATCTAGGGATTCACCCATGTATGAGGGCTACCATCCTGCTTGTCCTAGGAGAAAGCAGAGTTGCATACCTGTAACAGGTGTTCTCCTAGGACAACAGGATGTTAGTCCTCACAAAACCCGCCCGCCCGCCAGCCCGTGGTGTTGGGTTTCTCCTATTTTTTTGTTTTAATTTTTATCATAATTCTGTGTTACGAGACTGAAGAGGGACCCTGTGTGGACATGTGGTATAGGGCACGCTGGGCATGCTCAGTGTGCCTAGTCAATGTTCCAGAAACTTTGACATAAGTTTTCCGTGCCAGGCTGCATCCGATGATGTCACCCATGTTTGAGGACTAACATCCTGTCCTAGGAGAACACCTGTTACAGGTAAGCAACTCTCCTTTTATGGAGGTAACTAGCCTTTTGAAAATTGCTGCCTTTATGTGCAGAACTTCTTTGAAAATTCACGCCATAGAACTGAATTTTCAAAAGGTTTTATACATGTAAATGAACTTTAGAAAATTGCTACAATATATGCTACTTTTTGACTTGTAAGTTTTTTTGAAAATTCACTCCTTAGTTTTATAGTCCAAAGCTCATTTTTTTTGTTTGCATTGACCTGATAAAAGAAGCAGAGGAAGCATCATTCTGTACTCAACAGAATACAATTTGCTTCTACAAGCTAATTATAATTAGAAATAGCTTAAGCAGTAAATTGTATACTTGGTCCTGATTTACTAAGGCTTTTCTCCCATTCTGTGTCTATGGGAAACAACGTCAGGTTAATAGAGCCCCAGAGTGAGGAGAATGAAATATTTCTTCTAATCAAGGCATGACATCACTTTTGGCTATCTTTCATCCTTTTAGGATTCTTGCTTTTTAATATGTAGTCAGTTTGGTTTTAGGCTATCTTAATATGCACAGCAGTCAGAGGCAGGGAAATTGTCAGTGGATTTTCCATCTTGTAGAGGTGGCAAAATCAGGGTAAAAGTTTAGTGCTGAGGAGGCTTGGATAAGAATCTACTTGAAATTTTAGTAAAAACATTCTACATTGGGGGAATCCAAGATGTCCGCATGTTAAGGGAAGTAGCTCCCTTGACTCCCTCTTGCCTGTTTTTAGAGGTTTATCTTCCTACTTCTCTCGTTTACTGTCTCATGGGCAAAAGGAAAGGCAAAGCGAGAGTGTTTCCGGAGATATCTGAAACCTCTACTCCAGTTGGCCTGATGGACAAATTTCTTCTCCAGAGCCGAGATCTTCCATCAGGCTCTGTAGAGTAGTTGTTGGACAGTTTGTCGAGCAAAGGTTTGTCAGCTGCAGTCCCAGAGTTCAAGTCATCTCTAACTCCAGAGCTGCGCCAAACTCCTCCTCAACCTGGCCCCCCCCCCCCACCTTGGTAGTTGTCAACGGGATGACATCGTAACGCCAGTTGTAGTGGTATTGGGAGGTGCCCGAATGGTGGAGTTGAGCCATAGGGAATCTGGCTGGTGTGCACAGGGAGCTGAATCTCTGCCTGCTCCTTTTTCTTCAATCTTTATGGCAGGAGCCATTTACAAAGAGGTAGTGCCTACACCTATTATTAAACCCCCTAATATTACCTTTGATATGATATGGGAAGCCAAAACAAAACTTTCCACTCAAGTTGCTCAATTTGTCTCACAACAATGAGATTTATCCAATACCTTTCAAGCTTCACAATCCCAAATATTGGAAATTTCTTCAAGAGTGGACTCTTTGGAGATAGTTCTACAAAAATCTGTTGAAGCTGTTTCTTCCGGTCATCTGTATTTACAAAATAAGATGGAAAATCTGGAAAATGTCATTTGTCATTGGAATATTTGGATCATTAATTTTCCTAAGAAAAAATTGGTATCTCCTGTAGAGATGTTATGTAAATATTTCATGGAAAATTTAAAAGTTACTGAGAACTTGCTTCCTCCAATATCTAAATCTTATTATGTTCCGGTAAATCGTAAGGATAATCAGTGAGAGAAGATTCTGCTGTTCTACTTGAATCATCACATCTTTCATCATTTCTTGAAAAAATCTGTGGATGAAGAAGCTGAGTCATCTACCTTAATTGTTACCTTTGCTTTAAATTCTGACCGAGACTTTATTTTGAAGTTGTTTTTTCGTAGGAGAGATATCCCCTTTTTAGGAATAAAAAAAATTCGTACATTTCCAGATGTAGCATGGTGTAAATATTTTTTCTCTTTATTTCTGCAATGGATTTCCCACATTTGTGGTCTAATAAAGTATTACAGATTTTATATTTCCTTTTAAGTGTATTTCCTATTCAATTTTGATCTCTATGTACTATTTCCAGTCAAGTTTTTGATTAACTTGCAAATATGCAAAAAATTGCATAAATGATATTTTAAAAATCCTACATTTTCTTAATTACTTAGCTTTGTTCTTTGTCTTGTATTTCTGTGTTTATATTGTTCTTTTTGTTTTTGCCACAATTTTTGCTAATGCTTGTAAGTACATTTCTTATAAATCAATCATCCATATTCAATAAGATACAAATGACCAGAGTGGTTAGAGACAGATTTAGGGTTTTGCCAAGCCTAGGCACTGTTGCTTGCAGTTGGGCCCCCCTCCCCAGTAAGGTCAAAAGGGAAGTCTAAGGCCCAGCCTCACAGTTTGCTGCTGCAGCTCGGGGCAGATTCTGTTGCAAAAGTTGCAAATTTTGAAGCACATTGGCAAACATTTCCATGTTTTATATTATCTCGTAAAAATAGAGAGTCCAATATTCAATAGGCTGTTTAGTTGAGAAATTATCCAAGTACACTTAGCTGGTTAGGTTTTTAAGTTATCCAGCCTTGAATGGCCGGATAACTTGCTACTTATCCAGATATCTTTAAAAGATATCCAGGAAACTAATTGTTGTGAACACGGGGCTAGTGGACCCTTGGGACGGCCTACAGGAGACTTGGGAAGGACATCACTGGTCTCGACTGAACAGGCCGGGAAGCAGACTTCTGGCGGGCAGGTAGAAGCGGTTTCACCCTGGAAGCTGGTACTCCCCTGGGAGGGGCCCTTGGGAGTCCAGCCGCTGGGACTTAGGAGATTCACCCTGGAAGTCGGAGCCCCCCCGGGAGGAGCCCGTAGGGGCCCGACCGCTGGGACTTAGGCGAAGCAGTCGATGGAAAGGAAGCAGGCGAGTATCAGGCTTGGCTGAGGCAGGCAGGAACCCGGCATGGGCTGTAGGCAAGCAGGAACCCGGCTTGGGCTGTAGGCTGGCAGGAACCCGGCTTGGGCTGTAGGCAGGCAGGAACCGGCATGGACTGAAGGCAGGCAGGAACCGGCAGGCAGGCAGGCAGGAACGGAGTAGCCAGGACGCTGGCAGACTCCGGACCTCGAGGCAACAGGGGACCGAAGGAACCCTGTTGCAAGGCCCTGATCGGGTGTCCGCGGAGGCCCTAAGTAGGCCGCGGCGAATGACGTCAGACTGGGGGCGGAGCCACCCTCAGGTGGGAAACTGTCTAGATAAGCGCGGGGCATCCGCGCGCGCGTGCCTAGAGGCAGGCCAGCAATGGCGTCTCCCCCGCGGGGACGCCCAGATCCCGATTCTGTTTCGCTCTCAGCCGGCAGGAACCCTCGAGGTAAGGACCGGGACGTGAGCTTCACGGACCGGACCGCAACAGTAATGCCAGGAAAGATATAAAACCAAGGAAAAAAAAGAGTACAGGACTTTGTGGCCTGATTTCCTGCCTCCCCTCCCATCATCAAATTGCAAAGAAGCCATAGAGGTTTTGCAATCCCCACTCCACATCCCCTCCTACCTTGTAAAAACGAGCCCATGTTGCTGCTGACTTCCACCCCTCCCCCTCCCCCAGCTAGATTTGAATAGCTGCTGCCAAGCTCTTCCACACCCACCCCTTACCATCTATATAAAGTGACCGCTGCACTAGGGATATGCAGCAGGGACAGATTCGTCCCATTCGGTATTCGTATTCATCGGGACCCAAATCCGTTGCATCGGTTCTCGGGGGACCCCGATCTGTTCATTAGTTACATATGTATTCGTTTCCCAAAAAAACCCCCATCCCAACCCTTTGAATTGAATTTACTGCAACCCTCCCCCCACCACCACCCTCCTGACCCCCCCAAGACTTGCCAAAAGTCCCTGGTGGTCCAGCGGGAGGCCTGGAGCGATCTCCTGCACTCGGGCCGTCGGCTGCCGGTATTCAAAATGGCACCCATAACCTTTGCCCTTACTACGTCACAGGGCTGGTGCCATTGGTCGGCCCCTGTGACATAGTAAGGGCAAAGGCTATCGGCGCCATTTTGAATACCAGCAGCCGACGGCCCGAGTGAAGGAGATCGCTCCAGGACTCCCGCTGGACCACCAGGGACTTTTGGCAAGTCTTGGGGGGGTCAGGAGGGTGGGGGTTTATTCGTTAGTGATACATTGTATTCGTGGGGGTTCGCCATACGTTTCGTGACCCCCACGAATACAACGAATATGGCATATACGTTGCGGATTGCCAATACGTTGCAAACGTCTGAGTCCTAAAAAGCCCTATTGGGAAAGAGTCCAAACTTACCCACTCCCGGCAACATCCAGTGCAGCCTCTGCCAAAGCTGCGCTGGAATTGTGAAACTACACACAGTTTGTTTCCAGTGCTAGAAGTATTCTGTTAGTGCTGGAAGTATAAACTGAATGTAATGTCTGCTTCCAGCTCAGCTTTGACAGAGGTAGCCTCTGTCAAAGCTGAGCTGGAAGCTCAGTGCTTAGTGCTGGAAGTCGCTGGGAGTCGCTGGAAGTCGCTGGGAGTGGATATGTTCAGACCCCGCTCCCAGTAGGGCTTTTAAGGGCTCAAGAAGATGGGGGAAGGGTCAGGAGGGGCAACAGTCATTTTTTGAAGATGGGGGGGGCCTGGTGGCATCTTTGCAAATGAAGTGGAGGCTAGGGGAGGGGGGGCAAGGTTTGCAGCAGGCAAAGATTAATTTTATCAATATAGGGGGTGTTGTGAAGTGGGGTATGCAAGGCCGCTCTGATCTCTGTGAAAGCTGATGTTGGGGGTGAGAGGAAATTGGGGCCCTATACTTCTGTTTTTTTTCTAACTTTCCGAGCACTACTTACCCGGATATCTTTTAAAGATATCTGGATAAGTAGCAAGTTATCTGGCCATGACCCTGAAATGCCCCCTTTTTTCCGGCTTAATTATAGCCAGTAAAGTAGTTATCTGGCCATGACCCTGGAATGACCCTGAAATGCCCCCCTTTCCCCGGCTTAATTATAGCCAGATAAATGGCTCAGTATGCCTAGGATAACTTTTGAGTTATCTGTCTAAATAGCTTTTGATATCTACTCCTAAGAAATTTTCCAAACTTGCTTGGGTTCTTATAATATATTTTTTAATTGGGTGGGGAAAAAGAAGGTTATCAGTATAGGGACAAGATCTTGGAGGTGGCCAGGAGAGAGAGGGTGAGAGGACCAGGGATGGGGCAAGTAAAGAAGGAGAACTGGGAATTTATTTATTTATATATATTTTTTAATATCCTGCTTTTCGGCACTTCAGGGTGGATTACATTCAGGTATTATAGTTATTTCCCTATCCTCACAGGGTTTATAATCTTATTTTGTACCTGAGGAAATGGAAGGTGAGGTGACAAGGAGCAACAGTGGGATTTGAACCCTGGTTTCGCTGGGTTGTAGCCTACTGGGCTACTCCTCCACTCCTGCTACTCCTCCACTCCTAATGGTGAGGAGAAGATAGGGCTGGGGATAGGACTGGAGGAATTATGAGAAAGAAAGAGAATTGGGGATGGGAGAGGAAGGTAGAAAGGACTGGGGATGGAAAGAAAGGGAGATGGGGAAAATCAGGAATCTGGGATGGGAGAAAAGGAGGGAGGGAGGTTCTGGGCTTGAGAAAAGGGGGGAGGAAAGGGGATATGTTGGAGGAGGGGGGGGGGGGGGTCCAGGATCTGAAAGATAAAATCCGAGATCAAGGGAGACAGAACCTGGATTGCAGTTATGTGGTGGTGGTGTATGGGGGGGGCGGGGGGTAGGTGTTCCTACTATGCATCCCCCTCTCTAACCTCTCAATCTGGCACACACACTCTCTCTCTCTTCTCACCCCTCAATGATGCCCATTCATTCCTTCCTAACTTTACCAAAATTATCCCCCTTTGCTCTGTTCCTCCCATCATGCTCCCTGCATGGGAAGGAAAGGCTAGATCAGAAAGCAGAGAGCTGTTCTTTGCTAAGTGAGATTCAGCACAGCTGGAAGGCAGTAAAACTTCAGCCTGCCTGCTGCCCACCCCCCCTCCCCCCGATTTTTGTCACCCTAGGTACAGACCTAGTATACCTATTGACAAATCCAGGCCTGAGTAGCATAGTGATAAGTGTTTTCTTGGCACATTGCTAGTGGTGCCTGTTATGAAAGAAAATATTTAATGTGAAATATGACTGAGCTGGGTCTCACTAAAGACGAGTGGCATTTCTGAAGCATAGTTGCCAGGCAGATCCAGTGAGTCAGCACAGCATTGCCATGCAGAGGAAACTGAGTTCATTTTCCCCAGGATGGCCAGGGCTGGGGATACTGCTTTCCAGTTGGGGTGAGGGGAGTCAGTTGTCATGCAACGCTGCCATCTAGTGGCCAGATTTAGGGCCTGTGTTTGCAGAGTTCCTGAAGGAGCCCTGGTGCGAGACCAAGGACTATCTGTAACGCGTGGACTAAAAGCAATGGGTTTTCAACCCAGGCCTCGGGACCCATCCAGCCAGTCTGGTTTTTACCGTAGGCTCTCCACAGTGAATACGCATGAGATAGATTTATATACATAACATTGCCTCCATTGTATGTAAATCTATTGGGAGGTAGCCTGAAAACCCGATTGGCTGGGTATGTCCCAAGTTGAGAACCACGGGACTAAAGTAAGTTGAGAATGGATGTAAAATAAGAAAGAAAAAGCCCTGGGAAGTTGCAAATGAAAGCTCATAGCATTTCCTGGTTCCCATGGAATTGGAAGTCTGAGAACAAGGGAGGGAACTGCCAAGTGAAAAAATTAAAACTAACAACAAAACATAGCAGCCATTAAAAGTTCTATAATCCTGTTTGGTGTGATTTGAGTTTTGTAAATCCAAGTGGGTAGGACAACTTTGGATACAGGGTGAAGAAGTCAGAGGCTACACTCTGTAGTGGTCCATGGCTCAGAAGTGGAGGATGACAGGCAGCTCAGGGTTTTAGAACAAGCGCATACTCCTGAGGATTGATTTTAGGCAAACAGACTTTGAACATAGATAGAGGCAGTATGGCTGTAATAAAAGATACAGTTTGTGTCAAAAGTAGGAAAATATATACTGTAAGGATTCCAAAGCACAACTCTCATACAAAAAGTCACAAACCAAGAGTGAGGAAAA
This sequence comes from Rhinatrema bivittatum, assembly GCF_901001135.1. Lineage (NCBI taxonomy): Eukaryota > Metazoa > Chordata > Amphibia > Gymnophiona > Rhinatrematidae > Rhinatrema > Rhinatrema bivittatum. The sequence continues at coordinate 125,336,972 of NC_042617.1, forward strand.
CATTCTTTAGCATTTTTCTCCCCATCAGCTCCACTGGGAGGCTGTTCCATGTGTCCGGTACAGATGATGATGTTCAACAGAGTATGATCCATAATGATTAATATCTTTGGTAGAAAAAGAACAGTTACTGTTTAATAAAGTTATTTTTAGGGCTGGCCCAGTGATTCAGTAGTAAGTGCTCAGCATGGCCCTGCAGAGGGCCTGGTTTTGATTCCCAGGCCCGGCTTCTGTTCCTGGGCTGGCAGAGGCTGGGAGTGTTGCGGAGATTACGTTCATAACCAAGGGAGTCTTTGTTATCATGCAGTAGGAACGCCTAACGGTCAGATGTCAGGCCCATGTTAGATGGCTTCTGGAGGGAGTTACAGTTTAGGACCTCTGGCCGAGGACTGTCTCTGTGATGTCTGAGCCGAATTGGAAGGGCGTTAGCAAAAGAAGGGGAAAACACCCCTGGTGATTGCAAATGAAGGTTCATGATGCTGTAGCTCAAGAGAGTCCAGTTCTGATTGAACTAAAACCCAGGGAAAGCTGCTGGACCAAAAGAGAGTTAATTTTTCAAGCTTTGATTTTATTTAGCAAAAGTTCCAGGCATGCACAAATTCTTGATGGAGGAAGGGAGCAGCGGAGAGACAAACCTCTGCTAAATTTTGTCAATTCACAACTCAAAGACACCAAAATACAAAATCTAAAAATTGAAAATTGAAAAACACTTTAATACAACATATTAGTATACATATTAGTATACAACTTAATTAAAATGTAATGTATGATGTATATATGAAATAACAATTATTAGATAATAACCACGTTACCAAATGTGCCAAAATATATTTTGTATAAACAACCCTCATTTGGGAGCAAAAATGTTTACACTGTATCGTGTTTCATTTCATTCACTTAAAATGAATATGGGATTTGTAACCCATTATAAAGTGAATCGCTCACCGCTAGAATTTTCTAATCATCGGGTTGGTTAGTTTAAAGTTCTTTTTGATCAAGTAAGCAAATAGCAATACTGTATCTTCTTTCAATTTTTTCAATTTTTCAATTTTTTAACAATGTTCACTCAATGTGTTTCACGGCAAAGTATATCCACAAAAGCAAAATGAGAAACCACTTATCATATTGCAGCGGCACCTAACTCCTGTGCTGTGTCTGTAACGCCCGACTGTGTAAAGCAGCTTGCAACTTGAAACTGCTTCAATAACGCCCGACACAGCGTGTGTTTCGTTGAAGGAACTTCATCAGGGGCTCGGGCTTCAGTGTTTCTCTATGAGTGGGAATTCCTTCCGGCGTCTTGGCGTATTTCAAAAATGTACAGAGTCCCGTGCGGTTGAAAGCAGCAGTCGGGCCCAGAGGCTGCAGAGATGGAGGAAATGGCTGCGGCTGAAGCATCACTGGTTCTCTTCCTTCTGCCCAACCTGGTCTGGGATCTCCTGCAGTGATTCTACAGGAAAGGCTAGATGTTGGTGGTGCCATGGCTCACCCCATTCCAACAACCATGGCTCAGCCTGGGCATCTGCTCGGTTGAAATCCTGCTTTAGAAAAGCACTTTCAGGCCCAGAATTAGTTTGTATGTGAATGCTTAGGCTCCTCGGTATCTTAATTATTGCACCATTTGAGATGTGAGCTGTCCTGATTAACAACCACCAGAGCCTGTGGAGCCTTTTAACATGCAGGAGCTAGCTCTTTTCAATTATCAACGTTATATTTAGACTTTGAGAAAGCCATCCCAGATGAAATTCACTTAAAAGATAATGATTCAATATGCACCCCTCCCCCCAAAATAGAAAAAAAAAGTAAGAAACATCTCATTTTTTACTGGAAGTGCCTTCTAACTTGGACCACTGCATTTCACATACAGTTGCCGGGGTTTTAATATATTTTAATAGATGAAAATATGTTCTCCCTGCCATGTGCAGCACCAGTCAGGAGGCATGGCAGCCAATCTAGTGGTCTGATTGGCTGAACACTCCCAGCTTAACACTGAACACTCTGTGTACAAAAATAAAATGGTTTCATATGGTCTTAATGTTGTAAGAACTGTGAAATAAAGATGACCACTATTAATAACAAGTGAAGGAATTCTTTCCTTTTTCTGTTTTACTTGGTTAGCCTCCTCTAAATTTTGAACTTTCAGCTCAAAACGTACATGCTCCAGCTCCATCAATTAAGGGGAAGGGGTGCAAGAGTTGGAAAGGCGAGGGGATTAGGGTGGGTAGGAGGTGTTTAAGAGGAGTTGTTGTCAGCCTTCATCTACAGGAAGGTAGATCTTTCTCCCTTTGAAGGCCTACTAGCAGAACATCAGAAATCCTTCTCAGGTTTGGTAATTATTTGGCCACCTACAGCTGAAAACTGGTGGCTGCTCAGATGTGAATTGCTGACATGATCAGCTGACCGCCGGATTCCTCCCACAACCTCATTCTGCTGCTGAGCAGTCATATTAACGTTCCTTAGAATATGGATCCTGGCTTCCTTGGCGCCCGGGTGCCCTTTGGCTGGCTGGTAGCTATGGCTGTTCAGTATCACTCTACTCAGGCTATCCCCAGTGTGGGATTTCAACTCTAGAAGCAGAACTCTGGTCTTCTACTATGTGCTACCCTCCAAAACTGCTCTTTTTCCTAGACTGCCAAGATAAATCATAGTAGTATATGTACCGAAAATGTTATTCTGTGCCAATACTGATCCCACTCACAACCCTTTATCCCTCCCCAAATATGTCCTGTCTCATGCTTGTACTGCTCACCTCTTAACAGTTTTTCTGTTTTTAATTTGGTAAATAAGAATGTCTCCTCAGCCTCAGAGTGCCTCTTTAACAATGGGCAATGGAGATTGATTATTTTAATGGGATTTATAATGCTCTCAGCTAGCAGATGGTTTCATCATTTGCCAGGAAACTAACAGGGTTGCTGCAGATCAGCTGTATAGCAGTGATGATGCCTTAGGCCTGGTGATGTAATAATTCTGACAGTGTAGTACTTCTGTGATATAAAGATCTGGAAGTATAAAACCACAGACATGTCTAGCAAACCTTTTACTTAGGGAAATATAGGATTAACATTAGTATGCATTAATATGGCTAAACAAGTTTTGAGGGAGGGCAATCTTCTGAAAGGTAATAAGATCTTTCACCAGTTTCCTATATTTGTGTCGTATTAGACATTTAGATGCCTTCTAGTTTTTGTAACATTTGATTTATCTTATATCTTTTTGTAATTTATGATAATGTTACTGAAGTAAGCTGCAAATATACATCAATATGCAAAAATCAGGTGACTAATAGCTACCCTTAGAACTTATCTGGCCACCTGTTTTCATTATTTGGTGGCCACATTACCGTTAAGCTGTTGTGTAACTACCCTTGTGCAGAGGTATGGGAACGAAGGAAGCTGCAGGTGCAGGCCAGGATTTGAAACATTTGCTAGAATATCTGGACCAGCCTGCAAGTTTCGGAAATGTTTGCGGCGCTGGTACAGAGATGGAGCAGAATGCCGGCAAGTAGCAGCAGATAGACTGGGAGCCTGGGCTAGATGAAGTGGTAGGTGGGGTTTCCAGCATTCAGTGTGGGGGCACCTGCCCCCTCTCCTATCAGAGGCAGCATTGAATCGGGAGACCCCAATAAAAATTTCTCTGCATCTCTACCCTTGTGGTAATGGCCATGGCTGTCATGCCCTGCATCTCACGTCATTTCATTCATTGCCTGACTGAGTTTCAAGGTGGCTGCTGCAGGTCTAGATACGAGGACCTAGATTGCCCCCCTTTCTCCAGCAGGTGCAGGAAGATGAACACTGGGACCTACAGGAGGTTCCATGGAGAGTCCTCCTGCCTACCCTGTAAGTACATTTTTCTGTGTTTGAAGAACTAAGTTTAGAGAAGATTAATGGATGGGTGAATGTGGATAGTTGATATGTCCTGTTTTTTAGGTGTATTGTAAATGTAGGGTTACTGATTAAAGGACACTAAAGTGTATATGAAGTACATGTGTTTACTCACATGGATGGATGATTTTCTTCTTTATGCTTAACATTTTACAGCCCAGGTTAGAGAGACCAACACACTCCATTCCTGATGTGGCATAGAAATGGTGCAACCTTGCTTCAAAGATACAAGGCCAGGACAGAATATCCTAGTGGGTGCAGGTCTCCAGCTACTACCTCTCTGAAAGAGGAGGCGGTAGTGGAAGGTTCACTACAGCCATTTTGTGAGTTTATTTTTAATTGCAGCATGACTGTATGTGAGGGAGCATGTGTCTGCAAGTGTGAAATCATGTGCTGTCTGCAGCGATGTGTCACTATGACTTTCCTAGCACATAGACAGATAGGTTCAGGATCAGTAGGGTTATGCACCTCTACCAGCAGATGGAGATGGAGCAAACTGACGTCACAGTATATATACTTCTGCAGTGACATCATCCTGCCAGTATTCTCCGACTCGAGCAAATGGTGGACATGCATTTCCCTACTGGGGATTGCTTTAGACTTTGATATTTATTTATTTTTATTTAGTGCTTTTTTATACCGACATTCATGATACAGATCATATCATATCGGTTTACATGGAACAAGGGGGAAATAACGTTAACATAAACATAAAGAAAGTGAAAGTTACAATAAAACAGGGGTACTCGAACTGGGAAGAAGAGGAGCCAGTGGCAGAGGAAACTCGGAACTAAACAATATCAATACAAACATATTTACAATAGCGGTAATGGGGTGCGTTGACTAGGGGCCTCGGGGTGTGACTGTAGCTGGGGAGGTCCTAGATTAAGGGAAGTCTTGTTGAAATAACCAAGTCTTGAGTTTTTTCCTGAATGTCAATAGACAGGGTTCTTGTCTGAGGTCAGGGGGCATAGCATTCCAAATGGTTGGCGCCGCTGTCGAGAAGGCTCGCTCTTTGGTGGAAGAGTGGAGTGTGAATTTGGCTGGGAGGGGATGAAGTGATCCCCTGTAAGCTTCTCTGATGGGTCTTAGAGAGGTGTGGAGAGTGAGTGGGTATTGGATATCGATGGGGATCTGGTTGTAAACGGATTTGTGAATGATGGTGAGACATTTGTGTAAGATTCTAAAGCTTACAGAAAGCCAGTGCAGATTTTTGAGGATGGGTGTGATGTGGTCTCTTCTGTTGAATTTGTTAAGATTCTAGCGGCCAAATTTTGCAGCATCTGAAGAGGTTTGGTGGAAGAGGCGAGAAGACCTAGTAGAATTGAATTGCAGTAGTCTAATTTGGAAAATATAATGGCCTGGAGTACCGATCTGAAGTCCTGGAAGTACAGAAGCGGTTTGAGTCTTTTTAGCACCTGAAGTTTGAAGAAGCAGTCCTTGGTTGTATTGTTGATGAACCTTTTTAGATTTAACTGATTATCAATTATAACACCAAGATCTCTTGCTTGGCTGACCAGGGTGTTGGTGTGGGTCATTTGAAGGTTATCACTGTGGTTGGGAGATATAAGAAGCAGTTCCATCTTAGATGTGTTCAGAACTAGGTTTAGGTTAGTGAGGAGGTGGTTGATTTCTTGGAGACAGTTGTCCCAGAACTTAAGTGTTTTTATGAAGGATTCAGTTATCGGGATCAGGATTTGTACTTCGTCTGCGTAGAGATAGGGGCGGATTTTCAGACTCCGCGAATAGGCCTACTTTTGTTTGCGCTCCAGGCGCAAACAAAAGTACGCTGGATTTTAGTAGATATGCGCGGAGCCGCGCGTATCTGCTAAAAACCTGGATCGGCGCACGCAAGGCTATCGATTTTGTATAGCCGGCGCGTGCCGAGCCGCGCAGCCTACCCCCGTTCCCTCCAAGGCCGCTCCGAAATCGGAGCGGCCTTGGAGGGAATCCTCTAACGCCCTCCCCTCACCTTCCCCTCCCTTCCTCTACCTAACCCACCCGCCCGGCCCTGTCTACACCCCCCCCTTACCTTTCTCCAGGGATTTACGCCTCCCGGAGGGAGAAGTAAATCCCCGCGCGTGAGCGGGCCTCCTGCGCGCGGGCCGCGACCTGGGGGCGGGTACGGAGGGCGCGGCCACGCCCCCGGACCGCCCCAGGCCGTAGCCACGCCCCCGTACCCGCCCCCAAAATGCTGCCGACACGCCCCTGAAACGCCGCGACGACCGGGCCCGCCCCCGACACGCCCCCCTCGGAGAACCCCGGGACTTACGCGAGTCCCGGGCTCTGCGCGTGCCGGTAGGCCTATGTAAAATAGGCTCACCGGCGCGCAGGGCCCTGCTCGCCTAAATCCGCCCGGTTTTGGGCGGATTTAGGCGAGCAGGGCTCTGAAAATCCGCCCCATAGTGTTTAAGTTTCAGATTCGTCAGCAACTGACAGAGGGGAAGAAGGTAAATATTGAAGAGTGTGGGTGACAGGGAGGAGCCCTGAGGTACTCCTCTTGCGGAGTTAATGCGTGGAGACTCTTTGTTATTGATTTTTACTTTGTAGCCTCTGTTACTGAGGAAGGAGTCAAACCATTTGAAGGCTGTTCCTGTTATCCCGATGTCTGAAAGTCGTTTGAGGAGAATGGAGTGATTCACCGTGTCGAATGCAGCCGAGATGTCAAGAAGTACTAGAAGGAAGGAATGTCCAGTGTCCAGCCCCATGATGAGGTGATCTGTGAGGGAGATGAGAAGGGTTTCCATGCTTAGTGATTTGCGGAATCCATATTGCGTTGGGTGGAGAATGTTGTGGTCTTCCAGGTAGTCTGATAGTTGGGTATTGACTAATTTTTCCATAATCATAGCAACAAACGGTCGATTGGAGATGGGGCGGAAATTGTTGGGTTCCCTGGGGTCTAGGTTAGGTTTCTTGAGAAGGGGTTTGAGAGTGGCGAGTTGTAGGACGTCAGGGAAAATTCCTTGTGATAGTGAGCAGTTTATGATATCCGCTAGATGCTTGGAAATGGCGTCTGGCACCCATAGGAGTAGTTTAGTTTGGATTTGGTTGAGGGGATGGTATGAGGGTTTCATTTTCTTTATTAAGGATTCTATCTCTAGAGCGGATGTAGGTTCAAATGAATCCAATATTGTTTCGGTGTTTGGCAGGAGAGAGATGGAGATGGGAGTAGAGGTAGGGTTGAGGGGCAGGAGTGTTAATAGGTTGGATATTTTGCTCTGGAAGAAAATTGCAAGTTCGTTTGCCTTTGATTGTGCTTGATCGTCCGGGATGGACGGGGAGGTGGTTTTTGTGAGATCCGATACATAGGAGAATAGGGCCTTGGCGTCAAAAACGAGGTCGTGAATTCTGTGAGCGTAAAAATCTTTTTTAGATCGAAGAGTGGAGGTCCTGTAGGAGTGGAGGGCTGATTTGTAGGCGGCTAGTGTGTTCGGGCATGGGGTCTTACGCCATTTGTTCTCTTTCTGTCTGAGGTTTTGTTTAAGTTTTCTGAGTTCATTGGAGAACCACGGTTGTTTCTTGTTAGACGTCTGACTGATTTTTTTTGGCTGCAAGAGGGCATACTTTGTTCACTACTGATTCTGTGATACTGTGCCATGAGGACAGAGCTGAGTTGGGGGTTGAGACATCTAGGTTGAGTAGTTCCTTTGTTAGGTGCTCACTGAGGACCTCAGGGGAGCATGATCTCCTGTAGTGAAATGTAGATTGAGTGGGGTGAGAGTTGGGATTTTCTTTTCTCGTGAGGGTGGTGGAAATCAATGAATGGTCCGACCAGGGGATTGGGGTGCATTCGGGGGGGGGGGGGGGGGGGGGGGGGGGTGGGGGGGGGGGTGGGGGTAGAAAGTGAGAAGCCGGAGTTTATGAAGATGAGGTCTAAAGTATGACCTGCTTTATGGGTGGGCTTGTTGATAATTTGTTTGAAGCCCATTGCCTTGAGGGAGGTGAGGAATGCTTCGCAGTTGGTAGAGAGAGGGATTGAATCAACGTGGAGGTTGAAGTCCCCTAAGATTATAGCGGGGGCGTCTAGGTTGATATATTTGGCTATGGTTTCTACTATAGGGGAGGCATTGGTGTCTAGGAGACCTGGCAGAGCATAAATGAGGAGGATTTGAAGCTGGTCAGATTTGAACAGGCCTAATTCTAATATAGATATAGACTTGGCTGGTTGTAGAGTTAGCCTAAGTTCTTTTTTGGCCACTAGGAGCAGGCCACCGCCTCTCTTTTTTTGTCTGGGAAGAGAGAAGAGATCATAAAGATGTGTAGGTAGTTGGTTTATCAGGGCTATGACTGTGGGTTTAAGCCAGGTTTCCATTATAGCACAGATGTCTGGCTTTGAGTCGAGGAGATAATCATTTAGAATGTGGGATTTCTTTGTGAGAGATTGAGCATTGAATAGAGTCAATGAGAATAGTGCAAGACCCAGAAGTTGAGTAAAGGGGGAGATCATGATTGGGATGAGAGATCTGGTAGCGCGGGTCCGGAGTTGCGTAGGTGATTTTTCTTTGGTAGGACGCTGTGGTGTAGGATAGGGATTGGGTAGCCTTGTGTCATGCTTCTCTTGTGGTGAGGGGCTGGGTGAGCTTTGAGTGAGTGTCTGTCTGTTGGAGAATTGGGGAGTGGCTGGAGTTCGAGTGAAAGTCCAGTAGAGCTGGGTGAAGGATGAGAGTTGAGTGAGCGTTGAGTTGAGAGCTGGGTGAAGGATGAGAGTTGAGTGAGCGTCCGTCAGCTGAGTGTGGAGAATGAGAGTTGAGTGAGCGTCCGTCAGCTGAATGAGGAGGATGAGAGTTGAGAGAGCGTCCGTCAGCCCCAGCTCGTGACGTGCGCCTCAAAGTCCCAGTACTCGCGGCTCCTCAGGCTGTTCACCTCGGCGTACACGCGGGCCCGGCTGCGAGGCCGGGCATGGCGGGAGACGCGGCGGGAGGCCGGAGCAGCAGCAGCAGGCAGGCGGTGGCGGCAGAGGAGGAATAAGGAGGAGGGCGGGAGGTCTCAGAGGGAGCACTCAGCCGGCGGCGATAGGGCCAACACCAGAGTGCGCTGGCCGGGGCCCGCAACAGCAGGAGGCGGCATGGGACCGAACAGAGCAGCGGCAGCAGGAGTGGAGCCAGACCCCTTCAGGGCGCTCGATTCGGCTCCCGGCCGGCAGCGTGCACGTTCCACGCACTAGGATAGGAGAAATAGGAAGCTAGGATAGGAGAAATAGAAGAAAAAATTAGCTAATGGTCCATTGTTTGATTACCCAGAACTTTTGGGGTTACACTGTTTACACTTGGGCTGTAAATCAACAGTCACAATTTTAAATGATGGTACTTGTGCACAGGCTGCTGTATTCTACAAATAAGTGTAAAACTGCTAGTATGAGCCAAGGAGATCTTTGAGATCAGTAGGTACAGGATTGTGGGCTTTACCTGGAATATCATTTGGAGACTACCAGGAAAAGGGCTTTTTCTTTTTCTGACTCTTCTATGTGGAACACACTTCCAGTAGTTTTAAGGAAAGAAGGAGATGTAAGTTTTTAGAATACAGTTGAAAATGCTGAAAACATTGTTATGGCAGAGTGTTTTTCATGATTGGTGTTGTATTATTTTATATCTATGTTATATGCTGTAACCCGCCCTGGACTATTGTATAGGAAGTAACAGGATATAAAATGTTTTAAATAAATAGTCATAAACTGTACTTTTCTTCCTTTCCGGGTAACTGTTTCTAGCATCTACAGAACCTACCATCTGATAGCTTTTTCTTCTCTGAAAGTGTCTCGGTAAAGATGGCCTCCTCTACTGTGTGAAATGGGCTGGGCATGTGTTGGCTGCTGAAATGTTTCTTCTTTTTCAGCTGGAGAGCACTATACTTCTGCTGTGACTTCTGGAGGGAGAGAAGCACCTACCCCTCCAAGGAGCTTTCAAGAAGGAAGCTGAAGGGAGCCACAGCCTTCTATGGAGCTAGCAGCAAGACAGCTACATCCAGCCTTAGATGTCATAAGGGTTTTACTTTATTCCAGCTCCAGGTTTAGTTTTACATTTTCTTTGGCGACTGTTCAAACATGATTCTGTTTGTTGCCATCTGGTATTATTTCATGTGTGTAGTGTGTTGTGTATTGATGTGTATGGCAGATGGGATAAGTGATGGAGGTGTGTTTGAGGGAGACAGAGTGAGGTGGAATTATGCTTAGCTGGGCATAAATAGAAATGATGTGCTTGATATAAAAGATATTAGAGGCATTTTGGTCAGTCAAAGGGGTAGATTTTAAAAAGCATTTACTAGAGCAAAACTGGTTTTTGCTCGAGTAAATACACTTTACTCAAGTAAGTGGGCTTTTCAAAATTGCTACAATATATGCCATTGAATTGTCCATAGGATTTACTCAAGTAAGTGCACTTTACTCGAGTAAATAGCTTTTGAAAATTGCTACGATAGTATGTCACATTTACATGCGTAACTCCTTTGAAAATGACCCCCATTGTGTGTACTGGAATCTCCTTTGGAGAAAACAAGACTGTCTCTTTAAAGGCAACTTCAGCTATGAGCAGGTCCGCCGCTACCAGGTGTGCAAACCATGCAGTTCTACAGGCAGTACACCTGGAAGGGCGGGCAGCTGCAAACCTGGCAGGGAGCTCAGGTCAGGGAACAGCGAGAGGTCTATATAGCTACCAGTGGACCCCATCCCACCGGCGGCATCAAAATGCAGAGGCCCGTGCAGTTAATGGCTGCAGCAGAAAAAACATGAGCTCATTCTGCGATTCCTCCTTTTGTTCTTCCAGCCCCGCGGTACTCAATCTGGCGGTGCTAGCACAAGATGAGCATACAGGAAGTGCTAGCAGTGCGAGTACCAGGGGCCGGCTTGGACATCAGGAGGAGCCACAGAAAATAGGTTTAGAGCTCTGCTGCGAATTCTGCGGTCTCCGAAGGAACGAGGCACCAGGTGGCAACAACAGTAAAAGAAACCCGAGGACCCTGCCTGCATAGACGTTTGTGTATATGTGTGTGAATGAAGCCTGGAATGGGTGTGCACATGTGTGAATGAAGCCTGCCTGAGGAGGAATGGGTGTGCACGTGTGTGAATGAAGCCTGCCTGGGGGCGGGAATGGGTATTTATGTGTGTGAATGAAGCCTGGAATAGGTGTGCATGTGTGTGAATGAAGCCTGCCTGAGGGGGAATGGGTGTGCACGTGTGTGAATGAAGTCTGCCTGGGGTTGGGAATGGGTGTGCATGTGTGTGAATGAAGCCTGCCTGAGGGGGAATGGGTGTGCACGTGTGTGAATGAAGTCTGCCTGGGGTTGGGAATGGGTGTGCACATGTGTGAATGAAGCCTGCCTGAGGGGGAATGGGTGTGCACGTGTGTGAATGAAGTCTGCCTGGGGTTGGGAATGGGAGTGCAAGTGTGTGAATGAAGCCTGCCTGAGGGGGAATGGGTGTGCATGTGTGTGAATGAAGTCTGCCTGAGGGGGAATGGGTGTGCACGTGTGTGAATGAAGTCTGCCTGGGGTTGGGAATGGGTGTGCAAGTGTGTAAATGAAGCCTGCCTGGGGGCGGGAATGGGTGTTTATGTGTGTGAAGCTTGAAATGGGTGTGCATGTGTGTGAATGAAGCCTGCCTAAGGGGAATGGGTGTGCATGTGTGTGAATGAAGCCTGGAATGGGTGTGCATGTGTGTGAATGAAGTCTGCCTGAGGGGGAATGGGTGTGCACGTGTGTGAATGAAGCCTGCCTGGGGGCGGGAATGGGTGTTTATGTATGTGAATGAAGCCTGAAATGGGTGTGCATGTGTGTGAATGAAGCCTGCCTAAGGGGAATGGGTGTGCATGTGTGTGAATGAAGCCTGGAATGGGTGTGCATGTGTGTGAATGAAGTCTGCCTGAGGGGGAATGGGTGTGCACGTGTGTGAATGAAGCCTGCCTGGGGGCGGGAATGGGTGTTTATGTATGTGAATGAAGCCTGAAATGGGTGTGCATGTGTGTGAATGAAGCCTGCCTAAGGGGAATGGGTGTGCATGTGTGTGAATGAAGTCTGCCTGGGGTTGGGAATGGGTGTGCACGTGTGTGAATGAAGCCTGCCTGAGGGGGAATGGGTGTGCACGTGTGTAAATGAAGCCTGCCTGGGGGTGGGAATGGGTGTTTATGTGTGTGAATGAAGCCTGAAATGGGTGTGCATGTGTGTGAATGAAGCCTGCCTAAGGAGAATGGGTGTGCATGTGTGTGAATGAAGCCTGGAATGGGTGTGCATGTGTGTGTGAATGAAGTCTGCCTGAGGAGGAATGGGTGTGCATGTGTGTGAGAATGAAGTCTGCCTGGGGTTGGGAATGGGTATGTGTATGAGAATGAGAATGGGAACCTGCCTGGGATGAGTGGTTGTGAATGGAAGAATGCCTGGGATGGATGAGTGAATGGGGAGCCTGCCTGAAGTGAGAGGGTGGTTGGATGTGAATCGAAGCCTGCCTTGGATGGGTGGATGTGAATGTCTGCCTGGGGGGGGATGGGTGTGTTTGTGTATGAATGGGAGCCTGCCTTGGGGGGGAGGTAAAAAATGTTTGCCACTCCCACTAATCCACACGCTCAAGGTGACTGGAAATCAAAGGTTTTCGGGTATGGGAAGCGAGGCATTTTTCCCTTTTTTGTTTTAATTATTAGGTGTTTGATGAGTCTGCTATTTTGAAATGTTTTATTGCTGTTTGGAAATTTTTAAAACTTTATTTACAAGTTCTTAATTTTGGATGTTATTCTATTTTGTCATTTTTTGGCAATATTCTTTGTATTAGTATGGCTTATTATGATTGATTTATATTTCTTGATTTTATTGTTTGATTTATGAGGATTGGTGATATTTCTCTTTTTCCATTGCTTCATAATATAGAGTCTAGCTTGTTGGAGTTTTCAGTTCAGTTTCTGTCTACACATTTCTATTTCTATTTTATGCTCTCTTTATTCTATGTTTCGTCAGGGGCTATCTGTGTTCTGCATGTGTAAGTGAGGTGAGGTATTCTGCTAGCATGTGTAGTTTTTATGTAGAAATTTAGAGCAGACTGGTTTGTTCTGCTTTCCTAACAGGAGGTGTTTTAGGACCAGGTATAATATTTAGTTTTCATACAGGCTGATACAGCGAGCGCACTGTTTAGCCCCCGTTTGGCCGCGTGTTTTTGACATGCTATTATTACCCCTTGTACTGTAAGGGGTAATAGTGCATGGAAAATGCACGGCCAAAACCCCTCCCCCACCCGAAACTAATAGCACTCATCGCATGCAAAGGCATGTTGATGAGTCTATTAGTTAGTCACCTAAAATACTGAAAGTGTCTGACTGACTGACTCTGCATGTGTTACTGAGGTGAGGTAGCTAGCATGCTAACATGTAGTTTCTGTGTAGAAATCTACATACCTGGGAACTTTTGACTTCCAGTCACCCTGAGATTACCATGGATTAGCAAGGGGGGGGGAACCAGGGGGAGGCCAACTGCACAGTAGGACCGGATGCTCACAAATTTGCTCTCATAAACACTCTTACATGTTCACTCTTACTTTCACTGCTCATTCTCTCGCATTCTCACATATCCATTTACACCTTTACTTCTGCCATTCTGCCAGCAACATACACACACTCACATCTCTCCCTCTTCCATACACACATTCCCACTCACTTTCACACCCATGCTCACTTGCACTCAGCTCTCTCCTACTCACCTACATACACTCTCATATGTCTTCTTCCTACACAAATACACACTCACTCACTCTCACAGACATGCTCATTCATTCTCTCTCCCCCCCTTTCAAAACACACTAGCAACAGCAGACTCTAACTTGGGCTCCTGGAGCAGCAAACGCCTCTTCCTTCTCCTCCTGTGCTGCGGAAGTGGACGCTGCCTGTTTCTTACTCCTCATTTGATGCATGGGCAGGAAATCACAATGTCGATTGGCCAAGGCAAATAGGATGAAGCGGGCAAGTAGCTGGATACAGGAAACAGGCTGTGCAGGAGCAGGTGGTGTCACGAGGAAGAGAAGTTAAGAGTTAAAAAGATCCGGAGATGGTAGAAATCACTGTTGAGTTCCTCTTTTTTCAGCTGCGCAAGACCAATTGCGTTCCTTTCTTCTTTCCGAGCCCAAGCAGATTGGTTTTGCTGCAGCACCCGGAAATTTCCAGTATTGGCCCAGAGACCTGGTAATTCTTTTAGAATTACGGAGTCTCCGGGCCAAATTTGGAGAGTTCCCAGGTATGGGAATCTATTGCAGCTTGGTTTGTTCTTTTTCCATAATAGGAAGTGTATTGGTGTTTTAGGGTCGGGTGTAATATTTGCAGTGTTGCCTTTTTATGAGTAAAGTTGTTACTGTTTGAGTGCTGGCAGTTCATCCTGTTTTTGTCTGGGAAGTTTACCATTTTGTAATAGTAATTTAATTTATTCATGGCTTTCTGAGGGCCAAGTCCACAAACAATGCATGTTACAATAGGCCTGATACCATGAGATCAAGGTGGATGATCTGAAATATATGCAAATTAATGCAAATGAGGCGGGAACAAACACACCTCCTTGTGATTCCTCTCCCCCTCACCCTGAGTACTCAAGTGTCCAGTTGTGGTCTGTGGAAAAGTTGGCAACCCTAGGGCCCACCCAGCATCAATTTTATGTACAGGTATGTGGGGAAGGAGCACCTGGGGATCATTTCTGCACAATTCAGAAATTTTAGACTTGTGGATGGGGTAAATTAGGTTCGGGGGAGTGTGTTAATTTTCGTAGTTTTGATTGCCGGAAGGAGCAGGGCTTTTTTTCATTGGCGGAACGGGAATTGGGGCAGAGCATAAGACTGACAGTTGTCTGGTGAAATGACAGGAGTTGAGTGGCATCTTATAGACTAACCAATTTATTAAAGCATGAGCTTTCAAGGATAGTTCACTTCATCAGGGTGTTGGTGTTATGGTTTGTGGGTAGGTGGACCCTTGGCCCGAGATGAGAGTTGTTATCACCTGTGGGGAGGAGCCCCACAGGTCCACACCGTCGGGAAGCGAGGTCAGGCACAGCAGGGAGCTCTGGGGTAAGAATGTGGAGAGGTCCCGAGGAGCAGGGTAGTAGACTAAGCCAGGAGGAATTCCCACAGTGAGAAGACAGGCTGGTGGATAGTACCTGGGCAGAGATCCCCGAAGGGGAAGGTGCTAGGCTGGCCCGCTGAGCAGGAAGCGTGAGAGTGGACATGCAGGAGGTATTCCAGAGCAGTGGTTCTCAACCATTTTTCTGTGGGACACACCTGACAGATGGTTCTCATATGCGTGGCACACTGAACACATGACCATCAGCGGGCTAAATGTAAAAGTACAGTTTGCATCCACAGGAACCCCCCTGACCCACAATTATGGATGTAAAGCAGAATTATGACATTCCCCGTACAACTCACCTTACAAAAAATATATTCTGGTTCTAGTGTCATCTCAGTAACAGCAACACAAACTCCAACTACCAGGCTCAATAGCCCTACTTATGAAAAGATAGCAGTTTATCACTAGTGCATGTCCTCTTGAGAAAATACAACAAATAAGACTGATACAGTAAAATACCCCACCTTGGTCACATACACAGAACTGACCTAACATACTCCCAGGATCTGTAGTAATGCACATAAACTAATCTGCACACAGTTACACCTGTATTATGGAATGCACATAAACAGTAAACAACCCTATCTATAAAAAGGCAACACTACAAATATTAAATCAGGGCCTAAACACCAATACACCTCCTATTAGGAAAACAGAACTAGCCAAGCAGTTATAGATCTCAACACAGAAATAATTGCATAACTATACTAATAAGCAGAATAAATGTTTCAAAACAGCTATGAAAAGAATAACATCCAACAATTAAAAACTCATTAAAATTATTTCAAATTCTCCAAACCAATAAAATATTTCAAAACAGCAGACACATCACATAATACTCAGTAATTAAAATGGCAGTCAATCAAGAAAAATAAACTTAAAAAGCCACCTTTACTAACCCCCTCCAGCAGCTCTCCTTCTCCTCTTCCATGCAGGCCAGTAGCACACACCAGAAGCAGCAGTGGCTGAAGCTCTGTACTCATGGTCCTCTTCCTTAGTGCCCACAACCAGTCTCTCTGTCTCTCTCACACACACACACATACCAGTTACACCCCCATGACCAGTTTCTGTCTTTCACACACCAATCATCTCCCGACCAGTCTTTCCCTTCCATACACACTAGTCACCTTCCAGATCAGTCTCTCTCTCTCATGCACACACACACTTCCCACTTCCATGTTCTATGTTACATATACAGGCTTCTCACTCCCATGCTGTCTCACACGTACCCAGGTTCCTTACTCCTATGCTAGCTCTCGCCACATGCACAGGCTTCTCATTCCCATAATCACTTTCTTTCTCTCTCACACACACATACCAGTCACACTCACATACCAGTTTCTGTCTCTCCCATACCAATCATCTCCTGACCAGTCTTTCTCTTATGTACACACACACATACCAGTCACCTTCCCGAACAGTCTTTCTCTCTCATGCACATACAGGCTTTCCACTCCCGTGTTCTATCTTTCATATACAGGCTTTTCACTTCCATGCTGTGTCTCACACACACCCATTTCTCACTCCTATGCTCTCTCCACATGCACAGGCTTCTCATTCCCATAATCACTTTCTCTCTCACACACACACACACTCCAGTCATCTCCCTGACTAGTCACTTCCATTGTCTCTCCTGTATACACACATTGCCTCTCTGACCAGTTTCTCTCAATCACACACTTGCTCTCTCTCACACACGTTACATAGATGATCTCATTCAAATGCTCTCACTTACACACAGGCTCTCAGTCACAGTTAAACATACACACTCTCAATCATACATACATTCTCTCACAGACAGGCTGGCTGGCTGTCTCTCTCTCACTTCCTGCCCCCACCCCCCCAGAGCAGCAGCAGCCTCCTCCTCTAGCCCCCGCAGGCTAAGAAAGAAGAATCCCATTGGCCATGGGAGGCTAATTCTGCTGTCTCTTGTGCCAATTTCTGGTTGCTTCTGATTTTGCTCCGAGTCCACGCTACTGCTCGGGGCCGACACTACTTTTTTATGCAGCATGGCTCTTTCTTCTTCCCACGCACCCCACTGCACATCACTTCCTGTTCCGGGCCAGGGGGACAGGTGCAGGAAGAAGAAAAAGTCCAGCCGCAGTTGCAAGCCTTCACTAACACTGCTGCCATTCCCATCTAGGCTTGAACGTGCTGATAGCCCAGGTGGCAACGGCAGCAGTGGAAGATAGTCTGCCTCTCGCTTGGTGAAGGAAGAGGAGGGAAGAGCAGCAGGAGACCAGTAGCAAGCGACACACCTGCTGCTGCTTGGCTACACACTGGTGTGTGGCGACACACCCATTTGAGAAGTGCTGTTCCAGAGAGGCAACCCCGAGGGGCGGAGCTGCGCAGCAAAGGAGGTGCTGATGCAATGGCGTAGGCCAACCCAGGGAGCGGGAAGCCCGAGTCAGGACTCTAATTTGTTATAGTTTTGAGGTATTGGAGTGGATTCTTTGGTACTGCGGTGATGGCCACTCCCACGGGGAGGAGTCCCGGAGGAACTGCAGTACTAGGCTAGACTCTATACACGCAAACACAGAGAAGATGGTTTTATTATACAGCTTGATGACTCTGCCCAGGAAGCGGGCAACAGTGAAGATAGCCCAGTGAAGCAGTCCAGGAATCCTCAGCAGAGGAGACAGTCTCTCACTTCGAGTAATGGTAGGCAGCGCGGCATAGCAGGAACAGGTCCCGGATGTAGAGTGGAGCGCTGAAGCTGAAGACAGACTGAAAGGGTTAGTACTTACTGATGCTGAAGCTATAGTGAAGGTCCAGTCAGGCAGAAGTTGATCAGTGGCAGGCACCAGATTAGGGAGAGCAGGCCCTTGAGGAGCGAGTACCCAGGTTAGAGAGAATACCCTGAAGGGCAGAGAGAGCTTCCTGTGGCCACTGGAAGCAGCAGAGCAGCTTAGACCAGAGGCATTCCAATCCAATCCTTGCTAATTTGGTTTGTTAGCAAAAGCGGGGCACGCTAAATACCAGAAAATGACGTCACTCGGAGGGGACGCCCCCGAGGTTCCCGCCATGATGTGGATATAGACGTGGGTGGCGTGCACGCGCGTACCCTAGGAGGCCCTCAGGAAATCATGGCGAACACCGTCGCCGATCTGTGGACGCCAGAGAGAACGGCATGAAGACATGGCAGTGTTGCGTCCGTCAATCTTCGACAGCTTCGCCCCGCCTACCTCTCTCTACTTGCAACTCCTCCCGCAACTCCTCCCGCTTACGCCGCGGCGTCTGATTGCCGACCTCTCCAGCGTCCCCGGACCAGCTTTGGTGCTGCCTCCTGCCATTCTCCTTCAAGGTACCTCTAGGGTGCGCATGCGCACACCACCCTCATGTTTATTTCCACGTTGGCGCGAACCCCAGGGTATATCTGCCTACTACATTTGCTAGTTCGTTGAGTTAGCAACGTAATTCGTATGGATGGGATTCATTCTCCGTTCCTAAGCTACTCTGCCACTCCAGTTCTAACTGGAACTCTTACTACCCTTCAGGGTCACTAACGGGGTACCCGCTTCTCGGGGGCCTCTCTGCTTCTTTCAGGTGCTATCAGGAAACCGGTACTCGCTCCTCGAGGGCCCATGTTCCCTGTGTTGCTGCCTGTAACCTCTACCTTCTACTTGGAAGAACTAACTACAGTCACCATCAGTGAGTACAGAAAACATCTCTCTCTACAGTACTGCTTCTCCAGAATCAAGTACTCGCTCCTCGAGGACCTGCCCTCTGCTCCGGTGCCAGACCTCTCGTTTAGTGGAATCGTTGCTACTGCTAGTGAGTACAACGCTACCGAGTCTCTCTGCTCTAAGGGATCAGGTACTCACTCCTCGAGGGCCTGCTTTCCCTGTCTCGGAGCTCGCCTATTCTACTTGGGACTCTGAATACTAATTCTATTGTGTGCTCATAACTCTCAGTCTCTTTCTACTACAGCACTGCCTACAGAGGATGCGCCCAGCCGGGCTCTACAACCACTACTCACTACTGCCACCTCTAGTGGCTTCATAAACTGTTTAATAAAAGATTCAAATCTGTGTTTGTCTGTCCGGAGTTTAGCGTGACACTGTGGTCCCTCACGGGACGGCCCCCCATGGGCGTGGTCAGCTGCCACAATGTCCAAGGATCCACCCAAACAACAATAACCATAACAGGCAGCAGCCATCTTCCCAAGGTTTGAGGAGAGAGAAGGAAGAATGGTGAGGTACAGAGGTTGAAGCCGTCTGAGACCGAGGGACACAACAGTACCCCCCTTCAAAGGTCCCCCTCCAGACCCCCTACCGGTCCAGGTTTTTGAGGATGTGATCGATGAAATTGACAAAGCATCTCCTTGTCCATGATATTAGCCAAAGGTTCCCAAGAGTTTTCTTCTGGTCCATATCCCTCCCATGACAGGAGGTATTCCCAAACTCTGCCTCTCTTTCTTACATCAAGGATGGCATCAACCTTGTATTCGATGTCTTCTTCTGCATCAACTGGAGTAGGGTCAGGTGTCTTGGTGGAAAACTCGCTAAGAACAAGCGGTTTCAGCAGCGACACATGGAATGCATTATGAATCCGCATAGCTGGAGGGAGTCTTATTTATTTATTTTATTTATTTAACGTATTTATATACCGTTTTACCAATGTAAAAATTGAACAAAGCGGTTTACAGTAGTATAACTATAAAAACAGAATCAAATTAAAATTAAATATAACTGAAATAAGAATGAAAATAAAACAAAGCAAAATTTAAAGCAAAGTTGGAATAAAAATACAATACAACATGATCAATAACAAAAATTTGGTGACTTTAAAGTTATAAATGGATTGGCTGTTACATTAAAAACTAAAATAGAGAAAGGTAAAGCGAATAAAATAAGTAAGTTGTTAGGAAGATCTTCTAATCCTTAGCAATGAAGCTTTCATAGCAAAATTAGCTATGGCTAATAAGTTCAGCATTCCCAAAGGCTTCCAGAAATAGATATGTTTTTAATGCCTTTTTAAACTCCTTTCGACTGGATATTTGTCTTAAGGAATCTAGCAATGCATTCCACAAAATGGGGCCAGCAACCGAAAAATTCTGTTCCTTGTTACATTTAAAGCGGACGTTTTTACTGTAGGAACTTGTAAAAGATTTTTTCCAGCTGACCTAAGTTCTTTCAGAGGCTTGTAGACTCGCAACATGGAACACAGCCAGATAGAGTCTGTGCTATTTAACAAGGAATGTATTAACGTGATAATTTTGTACTGAATTCTATATTTAACTGGCAACCAATGTAATTTTTGTAAAACAGGGGAAATATGTTTTGTTTTTTTAATTCTTTATTTATGAGCTTTTTAATAATTACAAATCCAAGATTTATAACAGAAATCACAGAAATCATATCATGAATAAGAAAAAAGAAAAATTACATCAAAGAAAACTATTATAATATATGATTTCTTACTTAATAATACGGTCAATGATTCTAGTACCATTTCCAATTAGGGACAGAAAAAAGGGAGAATTTTAGAACAATTAAGTAAAAAAAAATAGGAAAAGGTTAAGAATACTGCGGCATGGTCACCTACTAATTTGAATTATATCTCTGGGGAGGACGTGGGTTGTTTTTTAAGTGCAATAAATCCTGCCAATTGTTCCGGGGAAAAAAAGATATTACATTCGTCTCTCCTTTTTACAAAACATTTACAAGGAAAACGCAATAAGAAGGTGTATCCTAAAGCTAATACATCTGCTCGTAGATTTAAGAATTGTTTGAGACTGGATAGACGGATGGAACTATTAGAAAATAATGCTAAAAGTTTAAATCTTCGTATTCTAAATTTTCCCCGTATTGTTGGAGAGACTCCATATGTTACCCTCAGGAAATTTCTTACTGAAGTTTTGGGTTTTTTCTGATGCAGATATGCCAGTAATAAATACTTGCTATTTTTTACCTATTTCCCAGAATAATAGGTCAAACGAGCCTTTTCAAGGCAATTTGACGAATTTCCTCGAAAACTCACAATTAACAGTAATTGATAAGGGAACTTTATTAATATCACTGGTCACGAACTACGAAGTTAACAAGATTATGAAAAGTTATTTCAGGAAATATCCAATTGCATACTATGAATCAAATATAAAAATCTTTCCAGACTTAGCTTTGGCAACGCAACAAAGGCGTAAATATGTTGTTTTAAAGGAGTGGCTGTAAGAAGTCTGGCTGCTGAATTCTGAATCAGCTGCAAAGGTCTAATAGCAGTTTCAGGCAAGCCTAAATATAATCCATTACAGTAATCTATACCAGAGAAAATCAATGTTTGCAATACCGATCGATAATCATGAAAGTACAGTAAGGGACGCAATCTCTTTAATACTTGCAATTTAAAGAATTAATTTTTTACTGTTTTGGAAATATGTTGAGCTAAAGATAGGTTGGTATCAATCCAGACACCTAAATTCTGTACTAATTTGGTAATTTGTATAACATCTTTGCCTAAATTTATACTAACAGGAGGAGCGTTACTGGAATTTGATATAAAGCTAAGATATAAAATTTCCGTTTTTTTTGTTCAGTTTTAGGTAATTATGAGCCATCCATTGTTTGATTGTTCATTTATTTATTTATTTTGAACTTTTATATACTGACGTTCATGACAATATTGCATCGGTTCATGACAAAATTGCATCGGTTCATGACAAAATTGCATCGGTTTACAATGAAACGAATATTGCATAAAAAGCATTACAAAGAATAGGGGTTACATAGAACTGGGATCCAGGAAGATAAATACAGGAGTTTAAAGACAAGCTGCTAATTTATGACCCAAAATAGAACAAAAACATTGAAATGAACTTAACGAAACAAAACGAGGGAGGAAGGATAGGATAGGACGGAATGGGGAAGGAATGGGTAGAGGAATTAACCAGTCGTTGAAGACTATTCTGTGAACATGTAAGATGTAAAGAGGCATAACATGCTAGCAGGTGTTATGCCCTGATCAGAATTAATGCAAGTGTCCCGTCCTGTCATGTGAGAGAGAAATTTCATCCATTAGGGAGAGAGACTGTTCGTCCTTTAGGGAAAGTAGCTTGTTTGAATAGCCAAGTTAGTCCTATCGTGAATGAGAAGACGTTCATCCGATTAGGGAAATGCTTGTCTGAATAGCCACGTTTTGAGCTTTTTTTTTAAGGTCAGCGGGCATGGTTCTTGTCGGAGATCTGGGGGGAGAGCATTCCATTGTGGGGGGCCAGCTGTAGATAGGGCGCATTTCCTTAAAGAAGTCTTGGTGGGGGGGGGGGGGGGGGGGGCGTAAAGAGAGCCTTTGTAAGCCGTTCTAACAGGTCTGGAAGACGTGTGGAGATTAAGAGGGATGTTTAGATCAAGGGGGGTGAGATTAAGTATGGCTTTGTGGATTATCATGAGGACTTTGTAGAGAATTCTGAATTTGATGGGTAGCCAATGAAGGTTACGAAGGATGGGCATAATGTGCTCACTTTTGTTGGTGTTGGTCAGAATCCTAGCGGCAGAGTTCTGCAACATCTGCAGGGGTCTGATGGTGTTTGCTGGGAGTCCGAGAAGGAGCGAGTTGCAGTAGTCGAGTTTTGAAAAGATGATGGCTTGAAGCACTGTGCGGTAGTCTTGGAAGTGGAGGAGGGGTCTCAACTTTTTTAGGACTTGTAGTTTAAAGAAGCAGTCCTTTGTGGTATTATTGACAAATTTTTTTAGGTTTATATTGTTGTCCAGAATAACTCCAAGGTCTCTTACTTGGGAGGAGAAATTTAATTGAGATGTGGGTGGAAAGTTGGTTGACCCATTATTGTCATCCTGGGAGATGATAAGGATTGTACTGATATATAACTGGATCAAGGAGAATGTCTCAGACCAAGATGATTTATATAGGACAAACAATTGAATGTCGTCTGCATAAAGTTTAAATTGCATATTCAGAGAAGATAAAATGTGACACAGAGGCAAAAGATAAATGTTAAATAAAATAGGGGACAATAAGGAACCTTGTGGAATGCCTGTTGGTAAGAGAGCCCAATCATCAGAGGATAGGAAAGGGTCCGACAAAGCATGGAGCAAATCGAGCAGATGGAAGCTTCAGTCTCAGATGTTTGGTAGAGAGCCAAACTTTATCTCCAGGCTGGAATTCAGGAGCCTTGCTACGGTGAGCATCATAGCCTTTCTATGCTCTTTGTCCTGCTTTTTGGAGCATCTCTTTAGTCTTTCTCCAGAGCTGCTGGATGTCTTTGGCAATAGATTGAGCTGCCGGGGATGACACAGAAAGTGGAAGTGGTAAAGGTGGTAAGGGTTGTCATCCGTAAACCACTTCAAATGGAGTAGATCCAGTAGATGTCGCTGGATGTGAATTGATGGCAAATTCAGCCCAGGGCAACAGTTCAGCCCAGTCATTCTGTCGTGAACCAACATAGGCGCGGAGAAACTGTTTGAGAGTTCTATTCATTCTCTCAGTTTGGCCATTCGACTGACAATGATACGCAGAGGTGAAGTCAAGTGTGATGTCAAATTTCTTACACAAGGCTTTCCAGAACTTGGCTGTAAATTGAGCTCCTCTGTCAGAAACAATTTGCTTTGGCATGCCATGCAGGCAAAAGATGTGAGTGATGAATAATTTAGCAAGTTCCATGGCTGAAGGCAAGCCAGGGAGAGCCACGAAGTGAGCCATCTTCAAGAATCGATCCACTGTAATCCAAATCGTGTTGTTACCTCTGGAAAGTGGCAGGTCCACCACAAAATCTGTTGCAATATGGGTCCAGGGCTCGTCCAGTGCTGGCAAGGGTTGAAGCAGGCCCCAAGGACGCCTGGGCGGAAGATTCTGTCTGGCACAATTGGAACAGGAGGCTACGTAAGCTAGAGTGTCTTCTTTCATGGTGGGCCACCAATAGTACTTTTGTAGCTTGGCCAGTGTTTGCCATTGACCAGGGTGTCCGGCCAGTTTCAAATCATGAGCCCATCTTAGCAATTTCTTTCTCAGATTGCGGGGTACAATGGTCTTGCCCGGGGGTACCGGATGTGTAGTCGCGAGAATCACTCTTCGAGTCAATAATATGCTGAGGTTCATCAGGCACGTCTTCTCAGAGGAAAGAGCGAGATAATGCATCTGCGCTGACATTTTTGTCACCAGGGCGGTATTTCAGCACAAAGTCAAATCTGTTGAAGAACAGGGATCACCTCGCCTGTCTATGGTTCAGGCGCTGAGCGTGACGGAGGTACTCCAGATTTTTGTGATCAGTGTAAACAGTATTCTGATGTTGGGCACCTTCAAGCCAGGGATGCCATTCTTCAAATGCCATTTTTATTGCCAACAATTCTTTATCCCCAATACCGTAGTTCTTCTCTGCTGGCGAGAAGCGTTGGGAAAAGAATGAACAGGGGTGTAAGATCTTTGAATCACCGGCCTGGTTTAGCATGGCCCCTACACCTACATCAGAGGCATCGACTTCCACAATGAAGGGTCGAGTAGGGTCTGGATGGCGAAGACATGGTTTGCTTTGAAAGGCGTCTTTTAACTTCTGGAGTTGCAGTCACAGCTTCCATAGACCAATTAGTAGTGTTGGCTCCTTTCTTAGTCATAGCTGTTAATGGAACAGTCAATGAAGAGTAATTTTTAATAACGGTCCGGTAGTAATTGGTAAATCCCAAAAATCTTCTTAGAGCTTTTAGGCCCATGGGTTGTGGCCATTTTTGAATACTCTCAAGCTTTTGAGGGTCCATTTGGAAACCATTGTTTGAGACAATGTAACCTAAGAAGGGTATGAATTCTTTATGAAATTCACATTTAGACAACTTGGCGTACAAGCGGTTCTCGCGAAGTCTCTGCAGAACTCTTTTGACATCTTCCTAATGGGATTGCAGGTCCTGAGAAAATATCAAGATGTCGTCTAAGTAGACAATGACACATTAGTAGAATAGATCCCGCAGAATGTCGTTCATCAAGTTTTTGAAGACAGCCGGGGTGTTGCACAAGCCGAAGGGCATCACCAGATATTCAAAGTGTCCATCCCGGGTATTAAAAGCCATCTTCCATTCATCGCCAGCGCGGATGCGAAATAGATTATACGCTCCTTTGAGGTGAAGCTTGGAGAATATCTTGGCTCCCTGTAACATATCAAATAGCACTGAGATGAGTGGTAGTGGGTAGCGGTCCTTTATGGTGATCTCATTTAGACCTCTGTAGTCAATGCACGGACGTAACGTTCCGTCCTTTTTCCCCACGAAGAAAAATCCTGCGCTGGCAGGAGACTTAGAAGGTCTTATGAAGCCTTTCTAGAGATTCACCTGAATGTATTCTGACATCGCCTTATTCTCCACCATGGAGAGGGGGTAGACCCTTCCTTTGGGTGGTTCTGTATTTGGCTTCAGATTGATTGCGCAGTCGTAGGATCTGTGTGGAGGTAATACAGCAGCAGCATCTTTTGAGAATACATCTTGGTAAGATGTGTATTGAGGTGGCAACCCAGGCAACAACGGGGTAGTTGGCATGCAGGATACTGGAGAGACGTCCATTAAGCATTTGCCATGACAATCTGGACCCCAACGTGAAAGCTCCAAAGTGGTCCAGTTGAATTGTGGCATGTGTTTCTGCAGCCACGGTAGCCCAAGTACCAAAGGGTGCATGGCCTTTTCTAGCACAAAGAAGGAAATAGTCTCTGTATGAAGAGCACCTGTACACAGGCTCACTGGTTCTGTAAGGGCTCTCCATGAATAGAGGACAATAGTAATGGAGGTGTCATAGTAGTGGTAGGGATCCGCAAGTGTTCCAATAGACGTTTCAAAAACAAGTCCCCCCCGCCCCAGAGTCTACTAAGGCAAGTGTTTGAAATTCTAAAGGCCCACAGATTAAAGATATTGGAAGAGAGAGTGGAGGAGAGGGTGCAGTTAAACCTAAGAAGAGTCCTCCCACAGGATTTAGGTCTGCCAGTTTCCCGGATCATATAGGGCATGTTTGTACAGCATGACCAGCTTGTCCACAATACATGCATAGTCCCGACCTCTTTCTGAATCATCTCTCTTTAGAAGTCAAATGACTGCGGCCCAATTGCATTGGTTCTTCTTCGCCAGCAGCAGGACCTGGGGTTGTAGGCCTGGGTACAGACTTGACATGAATCTCTCCCTGGAGTGGTCTTCTGTGACTCTCGAACTTTGTTGCGAATTCAACGGTGTTTTTAAACTCTTTTAACTCTTTTTATATGAGAGAAAATGACACTGAACAAACTATCAATTGCAAAGGCTTCTTAATGCAATAAAAAAATTTTTATTAGTTTAAATTTGTTACATGCTATATTAATGTCTGTATTATAAAACTGTATAGGCCACAACTGGCCTATACAGGAAGCAAAGTATCTAACATATAACTGGCAAGCAAATCAATATAAAACACCTTACTGCTATACTCACATTAACCCACGGCCTGTCAAAGTACAGCTTTGCTTGACTACTTCTCCTTTCCAACTGTTTTTATAGGTTTCCTATTATGCATTGCAAGCTAGAAATTTGATTGCTCTAAATCAGCTCATTATTGCTCCATACCTACATTCCAGGTCACATTTTCCTTATCATGCCAACGGTCAACATGGCCTAGTTTCTGTTCCCCTTATCAGTGACTTGCACGCACGTCCTGACTTCACAGATTTATTTTCGTACCCAGAAGCATAGCCTCACTTTATTTCCTGTTATTCACTTTCTCAATTTAGACTTTGAATTGCTGAACCTGTAAGATCTTTTGTGCAACTTGTGCAAGTTGCCCACTGGGTTCAGGCCAAGGTTTTCTGACCAAGGTTGGTTCAGGCCAAGGTTTTCTGACCAAGGTTTTCTGGCCATCAGCAGATTCACAAATCCTCCCTGAGACAGGACTTGTCCCTGTCTCACCTTTATCATTGTGAGACTATGTTGAGCCGTTCTTCGGTATCTGCAAACCTTTGTACATCACTTTTTCTACTTCCCACTTACCTGCACTCACTTTCCACTTTCCCTCTATTATCCTATCAGTATGTGACATAGAATGATGTGTATGGAACAATCTTGAAGCAACTACTCTATCACTGTTTCTATTGTCACATTATCATAATTAGTTTCAATACTTGTAGGTGCCATTACAGCATAATTCGTTTCAGTGTGAGCAGGGGCCATGACAGCGTAATGAGATTCATGATGATTAATGTTGTTGGTTATTCTAGGAGTTATGCATCTTTGGAATGTTTGGATTAGATTTGGGATACATTGCATAAAGCAACACACAGCTACAAGGATTACAACAATTATTATTGCGTATTGGCAAAGGTTCCTAATCCACCCTACCGGGAATATTGACCACAAACTATCCCATACATTTAGTCCAGTATCAATTTGTATACTTTCAGCAAAAGTTTTCAACTTTTCTATCTGTTGGTCAATAGCCATAGAGTTGTCGGTAAGGTTAAAACAACACATGTCAGGCATAACTTCACAACCATAACGGTGTTGTAATAATAGAAAATCAATGGCTCCTCGGTTATTAATAATAGCATTACGAAGAGCAGTTTGTTCTTGATTTAATAATGCAATAGCGTGCGAGGTGGTATTGATAGATTTAGCTAAATTGCAAGCTAGCTTTGTCACTTGGTTATCAGCATGCATTGCCATGGCGGGTACACCAACTAAAGTAATTGCTAAGGCCATAGTCTCGTGTCTATTTAATAATGACACATTTCCATCACACGAAGGTGTGAGGGAAGTCAAATCTTGATTCCTACGAGATTTGTATAATTGTTTCATCTTGCTAGGTTTGCTTGGCAAGATAGGCACCAATCTACTTAGGCAACAGGGGTAAAGGAGAAGTAGTCAAGCAAAGCTGTACTTTGACAGGCCGTGGGTTAATGTGAGTATAGCAGTAAGGTGTTTTATATTGATTTGCTTGCCAGTTATATGTTAGATACTTTGCTTCCTGTATAGGTCAGTTGTGGCCTATACAGTTTTATAATACAGACATTAATATAGCATGTAACAAATTTAAACTAATAAAAATTTTTTTATTGCATTAAGAAGCCTTTGCAATTGATAGTTTGTTCAGTGTCATTTTCTCTCATATAAAAAGAGTTAAAAGAGTTTAAAAACAAAATGGCGACCGCGGCAGGACTGCGATCATTATAGTAGGCCGTGATAGAGGGTGACACTGAATATAACACTTTTTGAAGGAATATATTCACGTTCCTGGTATCTCCTTTGAGCCAGAGTGATCAACTGTGCTCAGAGAGAAGACGTAAACCAGGTCCTGTGTGAATATTAGGTTAACGAGTACTCCGGATAGTTATTTTTACTTAATGGATGATATAGATTTTTGTCATCTAGCTCTTTGGGTCGCTGTTATTTGCGATTGCTTATTTTGTGCTCTGCTTATTTGTTGGATATTTTGTACGTGGCAACCTACGCCGCGTAATCAAGAAGAAAGGGATCAGCTTTAAAATGACAGCGATAGGGAATAGTGAGCTTAACGCCATAACCCTGAAGCAGATCCCCCAGCATACTACCTTATATATTGATAGTGAACAAAACAGTACGGCACTCCAATATGTTACTGCACTATTCCCATTTCAAAAGGAAGTTATAAAAAAGTTACATGACAAATGGGTAAAATATGCAGCTAAGGACTCTTTTCTGTCTTGGCCTTTAGAGGGCTCTTTACAGCCTAGCCGATTATATCCACTCAAACATTTTCTACAAGTCAGGAAAAAGAATAAGGTTAGTTTGGAGAAACATTTACATGTTTGGACTCTCTTTTCAGTAACAGGAGATTTATATTATGCTGATCTAGAACTAAAAAAGGGAGACAAGACAAAACCTGAAGTAGCGCAGGACCACCAAGGGTTGCAAAAAGATGATTTTGGAGATCAATTAGTAGATCCTCAGTCCAACCCGCCGCCTTATGTAATAACATGTCCACTGAGAGAGTCCGGCAAGGAGAGTGACTGGGAAATGCCCATCCCTGCCGGGTATAGGCCTTTATATAGTGCAAAACCAAGTGCTCCATTATATCAAAGTCTGGAAGCACAAGAAGGGAACGCACAAGAACCCGATCACAAGGGATCATTCCTTCATAAAGAACCAAGTTACGAGATTAAGGGGATAGTGAAATTAAATGAGATCCAAGTAGATAATCCCCTGATTCATAATCCCCAATCCCCTGTAACGCCTAGAGAATTGGCAGAGGACATTAAAAAACTGCGGTCAATCTTTGCTGCCAACTTCATAAGTTCAGCTAAGGTCTCAGGCATCTCACGAGTCACCAGTTCATCCTTCAACCAGGAGTTCAGGCCTTCAAAAAATAGGGTTTTCAAGCACCTATGGTTCCAATGTAATTCAGAAGCCAACATCTTGAATTCAATGGCGAAGTCTGGTAAAGGTTTGTTACCTTGTTTTAGATGAACCAAAGCTGATCCTGCTGTCGAGTACCAGGCAGGGTCCTCAAATACTGATTTAAACAGTTTAAGAAACCCGGCAAGGTCATTCAGGATAGGGTCATTACACTCCCACAGCGGTGAGGCCCAAGCCAGCGCTCTTCCGTCCAAATACAAAAGGATATAAGTGGTCTTGGCACACGCTGTAGGGAAATGGTTAGGTTGCAGAGAAAAGCGCATGCAACATTGATTAATAAATCCTCTACATTTCCAAACTTCACCCGCGAAGCATGTTGGAGCAGATAGAGGTACTGTAGTCTTGACCGTCACTTCTGGCGGTGTAACTTCTTTACCTGCGGCAGTCGGTGAATTCATCTGGGCGTGTAACTGATTAAAGGCAACAGTCAAGTTGTCCAACGAATTCTGTTGTTCGGAGATTCGCTGGGCCAGGCCCGGAATGGCCTGTAAAGCGGTGAACTGAGCAGAATCCATGGAGTTAGCAATCTGTTATGGTTTTGAGGTGTTGGAGTGGATTCTTGGGTACTGCGGTGATGACCACTCCCATGGGGAGGAGCCCCGAGAGGAACTGCAGTACTAGGCTAGACACTATACACGCAAACACAGAGAAGATGGTTTTATTATACAGCTTGATGGCTCTGCCCGGGAAGCGGGCAGCAGTGAAGATAGCCCAGTGAAGCAGTCCAGGAATCCTCAGCAGAGGAGACAGTCTCTCACTTCGAGGAATGGTAGGCAGCGCGGCATAGCAGGAACATGTCCCGGATGTAGAGTGGAGCATTGAAGTTGATGACAGACTGAGAGGGTTAGTACTCACTGACGCTGAAGCTGTAGTGAAGGTCCAGTCAGGCAGAAGTTGATCAATGGCAGGCACCAGATTAGGGAGAGCAGGCCCTCGAGGAGAGAGTACCCGATGTCCCAGGATAGGTAACTGAAATAGATAAGAAGGGCCCCCGAGGAGCAGGTACCCAGGTTAGAGAGAATACTCCAAAGGGCAGAAAGAGCTTCCTGTTTCTGCTGGAAGTGACAGAGCAGCTTAGACCGGAGGCATTCCAATCCAATCCTTGCTAACTTGGTTTGTTAGCAAAAGCAGGGCAGGCTAAATACCAGGAAGTGATGATGTCACTCGGAGGGGACGCCCCCGGGTGGCCGCCATGACGTGGATATAGACATGGGTGGCGTGCGCGCCCGCATCCTAGGAAGCCCTCAGGAAAACATGGTGAACACCGTCACCGATGCTCATCCAGGGACGCCGGAGAGAGTGGCATGAAGACGCGGCAGCAGCCATCTTCCCAAGGCTTGAGGAGAGAGAAGGAAGAAAGGTGAGGCAAAGAGGTTGAAGCCGTCTGAGACCGACGGATGCAACACTATTTATTTATTTATTTATTTATTTATTTATTTATTTAAAGGCTTTTTTATACCGGAGTTCATGCACTAGTGCATACCACTTCGGTTTACACAGAACAAGGAACAGAAAATTACATCAAACAGATTGAACAATTAAACAAATATACAATTACATCCAACGATTGGGTATAAATAACATGGCTAACTTAGTAGGAACTTAGAGTTTGAGGTAAAGGAGAGAAATAGTACCAAGTGGTAACAGAACAATGTTAATAGCTAAATAATAAATATAAATAGTAAATACAAATTCTTATAATAAATACAGGTGCTTACAGATTACAGTCTTCATGAAAAGTTTACGTCTACAGAATAGGGTTAAGTAAATAAGAACTGGTGGTTATTTCTATAGGAGTGAAGACTTCAAAAACTGAGGTTACATCTGGATTAAGAGGTATTGGTGTAGCATGCTCAAATATTTAATGATTTGGAATTGTGAGACCAAGGATAAAAATTAGGAGTTGTTTGATATGATTATAAAAGCGAGAATGATTCCGTGTGCTCAACCCTGAGGAGCGGGAAGAACTGAGAGTCTCTGTATAGCACGGAAGCACTGCCCCAAGAAGCAGGGAAGCGCGGTCTCTGTATAGCACGCTGGCACAGCCCCGAGGAGCGTGGAAGCACTGAGATAGAACTCCCAAGTGATAAAGGTGTTCCAGGGGCAGCCCCGAGGAGCGGGAAGCCTGCAAGGTAGGACTTCAGGAGGGCGCAGGGCCAGCCCGAGGAGCGGGGGAGGCCAGGAGACCAAGTCCTCGTAGAGTGCACACACTGGCCCCCGAGGAGCGGGTACCAGGCAGAGTCCAAAGTCCAAAGAGTCCGATAGCGTAGTCACATGAACATGGAGGCAGGAGCTTGTAGAGACGTAATGGAATTCGTTGCCAAGTTGGCTAGCTGAGGGCAAAGGTGGAGCTTAAGTACCTTGATCCAATGACATCATCAATCAGGGCCACCCCCGAGGTTCCTGCCGAAGAAGCTTCAAAGGAGGGCCCGGTTGCGCGTGCGCCTAGGAAGGCCCAGAGTCGATGTGGGTGGTGGCGGCGTCTCTGCCGCCATGAGGAGCCATGGGGAACCTGGGGGTGGAGACTAGCCTGCACCGCGAGCAGGCCCAGAGAGGGAAGTAAGATGGTGCAGGATGTGAGTAGTCGCAGCCGTCTGCGACCAACGGTCATAACATTTGGTTATTGGGGAAAACAAAAATTTTGTGTTAAAAACAAAAAAAGAAATGGGGAGGGCGGCAGCACAGCAGTTTTTCACATAGGACAGCAAAAATGCTAGCACAGGCCCTAGCTATGAGAAATCATAAACAGTGAATTTTGTATGGCATGTGGCAGAGATTGTTTCCATGGCCCAAACTGAAGGGGTAATAGAGGGGAATGATGTTCTCCTTATTAAAAAACAAGCAAAAAAATCATTCCCTTTGCTCCCACAGCAGTAATGATAATGGCCCGGCACAAGGATCTGCCCCTGTAGGTCAGAAACAGCAATGGTAGTGAGAGGCCTGGCTGCATACATTCCAACAGCAAACTGCAGGGCCAACAGCCTGCACCAAAGGGACGTTAAAGGAGCATGTACATGCTGAGAATCCCTGGGGCAGCTGTACCTCATCTGCTGCTCACAGTGCTGGCTGGTGAAATTCGGCACAGGTGCTGTTAGTAAAAGTAGTGGCAGGACTTCCATGGGGAAGGTTAGCATGCATGTGTTTGTTTTTTTTATTTATCTCTTGATGCATGCTGTCAGCCCTGCAGTCTACTGTTCATGCCTACTCATTCTTCTGCGCTTCCAACCTGCACCTCAGCAACAGGTCCCCTGCTGTGCTTTGCCTGCAATGCATGTTGCTTCTCCTGTGCCTAGTCTTGCTGTTCCTTGCCTGCCTTGTTGTCTCTCAGTCTTGTCTTGTCCTGTCTGCCTGCTTTGTCTTGGTTCCCGAAGCCTTGCCTTTCCTTGCCCTTCTCACATGGCCCAGTCCCTCATTACCTTTCCCCTGCTTGTTCCAATCAGTCTTGGCCTGCTTCTCTTGGTACTGCCACCTGCACTGACCCTTGGTTTTGACCCTGATATTCTCTGCACACTGCCAGCCCTGACTAGAGCCCGCACCTGGATTCTCTAGCCACTCACGTAAATCTTGCCAGTCCCTGGCTCTGACGGACTCAACTTGTGGTGCACAGGGCTGATACAAGTGAAATTTCTGTTAAGTCCCAGTCAGGGCATGTCTGCCAGCTGTTGGCATGGACCTAGTAGGTTTGCCTGCTAGGCTGCGCCAACCATGCCACAGCACAAGGGCTCACTACCGTAACGTCTAGGTTACATAAAAGATGCTTTTTTGGCTTTAATAGTTTCTTTAACAGCATCATGTAACCATTTATTTATGTTGAGCATTTCTAACCCACTAGTTCTAAAAATATATAGGGTAGAATTTTATTCATACACGCGCAGGGTACAATTGTGCGTGCTACCCGGCGCACACAAATGTACACCCGATTTTATAACATGCGCGCATGGCGTGACCAGAGTTAACTGTCCACGTATAGCTTTAAATATAACCAGCTAGCCATTTAGATGGATAACTTTTCAATTATCCATCTAAATGGCTTTTGATTATCATCCTCTTTGCTTATCAAGAAGTTCAAAATAGGCTATTCTCATTTATAGGCCCAAAGTTGGGGAATGCCTTAGATACAGGATTGCAGAAGAGAAAGAATTTACATTTTTTAGAAGGCATTTGAAGGCTTATCTTTTTAAGCAGATATATGATAAATGATTTTATGTTGTTTTGTTTTGAAGTTTATTATGGGCCTCATTTTCTAAAGTATTGCAGGTCTGCGATACTTTAGAAAAATGCGGTAATGAGGGGCGGGGGGCCGAAACGGGGGGAGGGGGGCGGTCCTGCGCTGCCGGCATTGCACCCAATAACTCCACCATAGAAGGTGTAGTTATTGGGCGCGAAATAGGCAGCGAAAAGGCCCTTACCTTTTCGCTGTCCGCACCGTCATCGCAGAGTTGGCCCCGGTGATGCCCCGACTCCTCCTCTTCCAGGGCCGACTCCGCCTCGATGTAGGTAGCGCAGGCGTGCGCTACTTTCGCTAGCTATCGCAGGCTTGCGCTGTTAGCGTAAGCCTGCGATAGCCTTGGAAAATAAGGTCCTATGTTTGTAAATATGTACTCCACACTGATCATTTGCTTGGATGATGTGGCTTAGAAATGCAACAAATAAAATAGATAAATGAATAAATAGTAAGTGCTTGGACAATGGTTGTAAAAATCCAGTGACGCTAGAAAAGGCTTCATATGTCTAATCTCTTTTAATTTTAAAAAGGCTGTGGTCCTTAATTTGGATTTTCATGGAAAGCTTTTGATCAGAAAAAAGTCCCAAATTGTGGACTTTGGTGAAAACGGGAAAATCATCCACCCTTAAAGACAGCTGTCCAAGGGGACATAGGTGAATGACTAATCTGAAAAGCTTCAGTTTTTCGTAGATTCAATGTTAAACTATTTTTTCCCTTTCAATCTACACTGCAGAAGCACAGTCAGCCTCTAAGACTAAAGCAAGGGTGAGGGAGGATCTTCATGATTTAAAGGGAAAAAAAAGCTGGATATCATCAGCATAAATAATATATAGTACACGTAAAGAGGCCAACAGAGAGACAATGAGTGGAAACATTTTTTAAAAAGATCTAGCAATAAAGCCAAACAAATCTTCGTAGAGATGGTTTTCCAGGAAGAACATTGGGTCCCTAGTTGAACCTGTTAGAAAGGTTCACCTGGGGTCCAATGACCTGTTAGAAAGGACTGAAACCATGGTTCAATCTGGCGACCCAACCCCTGGGCCCTAAGATGATCCAACATGATGAAATATCCAAAATAACACTCTCCTTATCGAACTTTAACTACAGGGAGTCCAGCAGAGAGATCAAAAGTATCTCAGTGCTACCTTCTTGCAAAAACATAATTAAATCTTAAAAATACCCCCATTCTCCATAAAATCCTGGTGTTGTTCAAATTGTTTGATCTTCTTTTGACTCTCTAACTTGTGGAATATATTTTATCTGGGCTTTTAAGATATTTTTAAACAATATCCGTGCCTTATACAGACTTTTAACCCTCACAACTGTGTTGCGTCTGTCAGTCTCAGACGGCTGCGCCCTCTGTGTCTCACCTCTTTTTTTTCTCTCTCTCCCCTCTCCTGTGGACAAGATGGCTGCCTCCGCCTCAGCTCTCCGGCATCTCCGGACTGGCATGGGCGATTGCGTTTGCCATGTTGTCACTGAGGCCTCCTAGGGCAAGCGCGTGCTGCCCTCGCTTTTGAATACATCATGGTGGGAACCTCGGGGGCATCCCCACTGCATGACGGGTACTTAGCCTCCGAATTCCAACATTGCTACGAGTTAGCAAGGATTCCGGTCCAGCTAATTTCGACCGCTTCTGAGACGCTCGCAATGAGTACCTTCTCCTACGACCCTTCAGGGTGACGCTGATTCCAGGAAGCTCTGGGTACCCGCTCCTCAGGGGCCCTGCCACTCCTACCTACCCTCCGGGGTTTCTCGGTCAGCAAAGACGCTCAAGGTACCCGCCTCTCGGGGGCCTTGCTTCGCTTCTATCTCCTCTCCAGGTTACCCTGCATAGAAGGATGCCTAGGTACTCGCTCCACGAGAGCCTTGCCGCTCCTGACTTCTTCCTGGGCTATCTGCTCCTCATGACCTCGGCACCAGCGCTTCGGTCTGCCTCTCTTCCTTCACTACTATGGAAGCCCTATCCTTGACAGCATTACCAGCCTTGTGAGTACCTCATTCTTCAGTCTCTCTACCTTGTCTCATCACTGACCAGATTCTCGGGATACCCCATTCCGCGGACCACTACCAGATCTGTCATTGCTGGCTTCATCCCCTGTGACCGGGTTCTCAGGTTACCCGGCTCCGCGGACCACTAACAGACCCCTCACTTCCCAGCATCGGGTGAGACCTGCTCTGCGCCTATATCTGCAGTGCCTGGACTGAACACAGTCATCAGAGACAAATCTAACAGTACAATCACAAATCTAACAAAGACAAATCTAACAAAGACATCTAACAGTACAATCACAAAAATAGATTAATTCAATTAATAGATACAAAACAATCTATGCATAATAACCTGCACAATTATAAGACATCTAAACCATAAAACATGACCTCACAGCTTCTTTCAAATTACAGCTAGAATCCATACCAATCCAGAAACACACAGCAGAAAGCAATATGCTTGCTGTAACCAAAGCGTGAACAAACAACTAAGTCTTTATGTGTTTTCAGAAGCTGAAATAGTTTGACTGTAGGAGCAGTTCCAAAAGAACAGCATTTCACAGAGTCAGAGCAAAGAAACTGAAAGCCCTATGCCTTGTCTGAATCTGTTTCCTCCTCCCCAGAGCTGGAACTGATAGTAGAGCTTTTTGGGATGACCTCAATATACTTTTTGGCATATAATAAACCAGCAACTCCTTTAAATAATGGGGCCTATTAGAATACAAACATTTGAACACCAAGGACAGAATTTTGAAATTTATCTGCCATTCTACTGACAGCAAATGAAGCTCTTTCAAAATTGGTGAAATGTGATCTATGTTTTTTGTGCCAATCAGCTGTCTGGCAGCAGCGTTTTGGAAGAGCTGAACTCTCCTCAGACTTTTTGATGGTAGCACCTGATAAAGAGTTGCAGTAATTAATCCTATCAAAAATCAGAGCATGAATCACAGATACCAAAATCTTTCTTCCCCTGTAATGGGCACAATCTGTGGACCAAGTGCAAGGCACAAAAAGATGATCCCAATACCAATGAAACTTGTGAGTCCATTGATATCCTGAAGTCTAATTGAACTCATTACTATTTCTTTGGTGTAATTCTTCTCCCCAAATAGAAGGCTGACCTGCTAATGGATGCTATGCAGGCCCAAGCAGGAGGTTGCAGCCTCTATGTTCTAGGGAGGGGGGAAGGGGAGAGAACATCTGTTTATGTGTGTATGTATATGTGAGAGTAAGCATGTGTTTGTGTGTGTAAGAGCCAACATAAGGGAGAGAAAGAATGTGTGAGAGTATGTGTGAGTAGATGAACATGTGTATGTGTTGGAGAGTGTGCGAATATGAGTGAGGGGAAAGTTTACATCTCCTCACCTCCCCCCCCCCCCCCCCAAACAATTAATCCATGACAATCTCAAGATGACTGGAAATCAAAAGTTCCCAGGTATGGAGATTGGGGGAATTTTTAAATCCTTATTTGTTTTAATTATTGTGTTATTTGATGTGTTTCCTGCTTTGAAATATTATAATTTAAGGAAATTTTAACATTTGTTGATGAATTTTTAATTATTGGATATTCTTTCTTGAAATATTTATTCATTTTATAAGTATGGATTTACTATCATGATGTTTTAAATTTTATAGTTTGATGTTTTACGTGGCATGATGATGTTTATGTTTTTCCAATATTGCAATGCATAGAGTCTGGCTTGTTGCGGATTCCAATTCAGTTTTTGTCTACACGTTTCTGTTTATATTTTATGATCTTTTTTATTCTGTGTTCGGTGAGGGTTTGTCTGTATTCTGCATGCGTGACAGAGGTGAAATATTCTGCTAGTGTATAATTTCTGGGTCCCAAGAAGCACAAAGGTAGGTGATCTATAAAAGCCGTTAGGAAATACAAAGAAGATAGATGCCTCTGTCTTTTTCAGTTCCTTTATTGAAGTGGAGCATATAAGAATACTACAGCCCAACTCTGGCCGAGTTTCACCGTTCTCACAACGGCTGCCTCAGGGGCTAAAATCAAATCATATAAAACATTGTTTCAATAAACATAAATACAAAACTAAAAGTTAAGAACTTTTTTAAACTTAAAAATTTTTTTTTTAATTATTTTTTGTTGATTAACAGCATCCTAAAATGGTGACATATAGGATAAAACAATATTAAAAATCTTCACGGTTTATCCCTTGTCCAACAGAATCAAATAACATTTAACTTATGGAAACAATGTTGGTTTTGAGTAATAATACAATTTTCAATAAAATTTACTGAAAAGATTTTTTACCTTAGATATTCATTCATGGACTCGTGATGGTAAAACAAGCCGTACGCTTGGTTTTCAATTTTATTTTTGTCTATGTAATCCGCAAAAGTATTAAATCTATAAAAATGTGCATAAATAAAAATAATGAATAATTTCAATATTAATTATCAGTAATAAAAAATATATTCAAAACAACTTAATTGTGCTTGTATGTAGACTGACCTTGTCACTTATACAGTGAATCATATTCTTGTGAATACATTGCGTCTATTAGCCCCTAGATTTGAAAGATGCAATGGTCATATACCGCGACAAGAATAATTAATGCTTATGATTAAAAAATCAATAAATTATGTTCATAATACACGTTGTGTGTTACTTAGAGTATATTATATAAAACGTGAATAAATATGAATAAGTGTACAATTGTGTGAAGAATAAAAATTAAATAAATAATATGATAAATAATAAAAGGGTTTGTGTGAAAAAAAATGTTTTTATCACTGATGAGCAGAACACATTTGTTAATTATATTGAAACACTTGCAGTATGTATGGGAATGGCATTGCATATTTACGAGGCATTAAAGATTATGCTAATGTACCATGAACATGAGAAAAAAAATGTTTTAACACACAGTGCATTTACTGAGCTCGTTAATATTTATATCTCACAGCGAGAAAACAGTTATGCATTGAGAACAGAAAAACATCTTCTTTGCCCAAAGTTGAGTACTTATTTAACGTAATCATAGCACATATATAAGAACTGCTATATATATATATAAAATCAAAGCTGATTCAATTGCTACATTCTAAGGGCCAGATTTTCAAAGGGGTACACGCGTACCCCCCGAAAACCTGGCCGAAGTATCCCCTGCATGCGCCGAGCCTATGTTGAGTAGGCTCGGCGGCGCACGCAAACCCCAGGATGCGCGTAAGTCCCGGGGCTTTCCTGGGGGGGGGGGGGGTGGCATGTCAGGGAGCATGTTGCGGCGGCGCGCAATTTGGGGGCGGGGCTGCGGGCATGGTTCCGGCCTGGGGGCATTTCGGGGGCGTGGCCGAGGCCTCCGAAACGGCTCCCGGGCCTGGGAATCCCCCACCGGCGGCCAGCCCGGCATGCGCAAGTTAGGCCTGCTTCGGGCAGGCGTAACTTGTACAACAAGAGGTAGGGGGGGTTTAGATAGGGCTGGGGGGTGGGTTAGGTAGGGGAAGGGAGGGGAAGGTGGGGGGAGGCGGAAGGAAAGTTCCCTCCGAGGCCGCTCCGATGCCCTTGTCCATCCTCATACACAACTGAATAAATAAAAATCAATCAATATTAAATTTTTAGATGACATCTACAAGCGATGAAGATACACATTAAATAGGATCAGGGAGAGTACAGAACCCTGTGGCACTCCACATCCTACTGAATTGAGTGGATAACAGTCTTTTCCCAAAGAAACTTTCTGTTTCTAGCCACCAAAAAAGATGCAAACCAATCCTAGGCAGTCTGGAAATATCTGCTTCCAAAAGGCTTCATAGAAGGTTTCTATGATTGATGGTGTTGAAAGCTGTGGACAAGTCCAAGAGGATAAGAATTTAATTCCCCATCCATATGGCCACAAAAACAGTTTCTGTTCCATGGCCTATATGAAACCCAAACTGGCTTTCATGCAACCCAAACTGGCTATCATGCAAAATGTCAGCCTCATCAAAAAATTGCTGCAATTAATTGTAAACTATCTTCTCTACAATCTTCCCTAAAAATGGAGATGTTAGAGATTAGGCAGAAATGATCGAGCACTCTTGGATCAGACCCTTGTTTCTTTAATAAGGGTTTGACCATGGATGATTTCAGGGATGAATGGTAGAACATAACTACTGGCTAATGAGGCATTCTCAATGTTATCTAGCCAAGGAGCAATCAGTTCTGTGTTGTCTTTGATAAAATCTGGATGGTAAAAGGTACAGTTAGTATGTGGTGGCCTTCATTCTCTTCCAAACAATCCAATTCCCCCCAGTGATAGGTCTAAAGAAAGCCAAACCAGGAGAATCTCTGGGATCCATCAGGCTCACTAGAACCTCCATCCCACCCTCTTTCACGTCTAAGGGCATAGATTTTGGGCTTGCAGCTGGTAATGAATTCCTCAGAAGAGCCAAGTCAGTGGCCATAGGGCCCAAAAGTATATAATTGTTTAATTGGCCTCATGGGGAGGCAAGCCCTTGAAGAATTTGAAACAGTTTCTTGAGCCTATTATGTGACTCAGCTAGCTGCTTAATAAGATAATGTATTTTAGCCTGTCTGATTGCTGCCATATACTCCTTAATCTGCACTTTACAGAATTGCACATTCTGGGCATTTGGTCTCTTCTGCTGTTGATGTTCAAATTGCCTAACCTGGTGCTTAAGCAGATGTAAACCATAGAACTGACTTAAATAGCCTAATTTTGGATGACTCATGTGTTAAGGTAGTCAAAACATCTGCAGTTCAACAATCCAAACTTTAACCTGGAGGTTAACCAAATCTACCATTGGATCAAATTCAGATAAATCCACCTCCCCAAAGACCTCCATGCCTGTAAGATCATGCATATTCCTCACTTTGCAAAAATGACTCTGCTCCAGAAGTCATTGACTTCTGATCTATGATCTATGATCCATTCAAAACACAGGATCACAAATAATACAGTTATTAACAAAAATCTTCATATCTAAAATCTAAATTGAGGTTATGTCCCCCACATAGGGGTGTGAAATTGTACTAATTGGAATACATCTAGATCCTTCATGTTTACAAGAAATCAATCTCCATCCCAGCTGATGGAGCATCTCCATGTACATTAAAATCACTAACTAAAATCAAATTGCAACATGCAATCTTTTTCCTACAACAAATTCTGACAAATTTTGAAGAGTTGTGGCACTCTATAGGCAACCAGCAGCCTTCTCCAAGATCTTCATTCAAAAGAATGTTTGAATGACAGCCCTGGAGAAGAAGTCACTTAGGGTAATGGTTGCATACTCCCCGCTTATTCTTCCTCCAGTAGATTATGGAAAATAATGGATACTCCATTCCCTAACCCTGTGTAACCTTTTAAGACCTTGCAATGTATAAACCTACTGGATAAGCTTGAGACCTGGTCATCATATCCCTCTCCTTTGCCCAAGTTTCTATAAATCATAATATTCTCAATTTAAAATCCTCAATTAGACTCTGAATCAGAAATTTCAGAACTGATCTGAAATTAAGCAGCCTAATAGGCAA
Organism: Rhinatrema bivittatum; assembly: GCF_901001135.1. NCBI lineage: Eukaryota > Metazoa > Chordata > Amphibia > Gymnophiona > Rhinatrematidae > Rhinatrema > Rhinatrema bivittatum. The sequence goes on from NC_042617.1 coordinate 125,377,978, forward strand.
GGCAGAAAAAGCCACTATGATGAGGCCTTTAATATGGCAACAGCCTGTAGATACCTCTTACGATAAGCCTTAGATTGCAGAGGATCATGCCTGTTGCAGATCACCTCAAAAGTATTCCCTGCAAGCTAGCACATTATTAAATTAGGAAAATGCCAGGTACAATCTTAACGTTTTCTCAGACACTCTTGAAAGGGGCTGCTCCCTTTGGTAATGGCCTGCCACTGGCATCAGACTCAGCTATGAAGGTCCATCCCCAGATATGACAATGGGAAATGGGCAGGGCTTCAGTCCCCAAAGCTGGCCTCAGCCAGTACAACAGGAGCCATGGTGAAAATACATGCCTAGTTGGTGGAAGCAGATTACAACTATACAAGTCCCAGCACTCTCTAGTAGAAATTGTGAATAAAGTGTGGTCTGCAATTTTCCCAATGAATGCAATATTGATTTACAGCCTCCACTAAACTTGAGCTTTTAGGTACTATCCAGGAACCTCCTCAATAGTGATTTATTACACCTAGGATTCCACAGAAATAATGAGTACAAAGCTTCCCAACAGTTCACTCTAAGGTTTACACAAAGGAGAGGATAAAATTACACGTTGGTAAGCCTCTTCAGTGGTACCTCTAGGGTCCTGTACATGGAAATAGGAGCATTTCTGAGCATGTAAACATGGAAGTTCTGGATTATGATCTTCTATTCAGAAGCCTACATTTGTTCTCCAGAACTTCCCTTCTGAATTTTCCTATGTCATGGTTCGCACATGTTCCTTGATAGCCAGCTTCTCCCCAACATTCACGCATGAGATCCACTACATTTGCACCAAGCAGGCAAATTACCAAGTGACCATCATGGCCACTGGCCACCCATGTATTTACCTTCCTGATGATCGAATCACCAATAAAAACTGCAATCCTGTTCCTGTCTTCTTGAACACACACTCCTGGAGATGCATCCTCGATGCGGGAGATGACATTGCTTTGAAGGCAGGTCCCAACTATAGAATCACTTCCTGCCTTTCCAAGTTTATGCTTTCATTTGAGGTGAAATTGCTCTTCCAAAGCAGCACAAGGACTGCCAGAATAGAAGTGGGTCCACTGTACTATGTCCATCCTCTGTACACCTGTTTGTCTGCCTCAGCTCTTCTGGTTCTGCCACTCTAGCCTCCAGAGACCATATTCATTCTATGACCGCTAGATGCTCCTTGAACTGGGTGCACACATATGAACTTGCCCTAGCTTCTTGCTGGGGGATTTCTGGCATAGTTTGCAAATACCTTATTGCACTCTCATATCATGAACTAGAACAGTGAACATGGATCCCCTGAAGAATGACTCACTTTGAAACATGGCCACGTGGGGATGAGAAGTTGTTTTTTGAAGTGAAATTACCAACAAAGAAATTATTGCGATGTTGAAATACTTTGGGATTGTTTAGTGATGAGAACTTACAATTTGTTTTGAGAACAAGAAAAAAGTTTTTTGAAAAAGGTCAAATTTGAATGATTTTTATATGCAATAAAACATTTTAAAATTAAAAAATCAAAGATAATATCAATACTCTATGGACTGTTACAAAATTATGGTTGGTTGGTGGCATGATTATAATAAAGCAGTCAAGGTAACCCGAATGGTACCAATAATGACCAAATATGAAACTACCACCTCCTACTTTCAAATAAAGAGTCAGCCAAAAGAGTATTGTAAAGTTCCATTTGGGGTGAGGTGAATCTTTTGATTTGATTTCTAGATCAGAAGTAGGCATGAAGTAGAACAGGAGTAGATATATTTGTATATAATGGAGGCAGTGCGTACAAATATATCTCATGTATAGTCATTGGGGATATGCGGAAACCCAGACTTGTTTGTGGCACTCAAGGCCCAGAGTTGCCTACCCCTGTTCTAGAACTTTCTTTCCACTGAAAAATGTGATGGTTACTATTTGGCAAAAACCTTAATATCTAGAGATAATATTTCTTCAGAGTCTAAAAGCACAAGGGTTGAATCAAGCCCAATATAATGTTTTATATCCTTCCATGTTTGAGTTATTTTGTATTGGTGTTAGTATTGTGCCCATGCAAGGTGTTTTCCTTTTTAGTCTTCCAACTATGTCTTTGGTCAAACCCTTGGGTTCCAGGGGCCAGCAGGGCTTAGGTATTAGTCCTAAAAGGAGCAGTCAGCTGGCGTCAAGACTTAGGCAGAGGTCAGGGCAGGCAGCAAGCAACAGTATCTGACTCCAAGCCAAGGTCAGGGCAGGCAGCAAGCAATTAGTATGTGGGCCGAGGCCGAGGTTGGGACAGGCAGAGAGCAGTCAGTGTCTGAGTGCAAGCTAAGGTCAGAGCAGGCGGCAGTCAGAAGAGTAGTCCATGTCCCTAGCAGAGGTCAGTTCCAGGAATCAGACAGAGATGGGTGGACAAGACAGATGAGGCACAGCAGACCGACAAGGCAGAAACCAGCAGGGCTAGGTAGAACAAGGCAATGAAAACAACAAGCAGGGCAAGGAGCAAGGCAGGCACAGAAACAAGGAGACGAAGCACATGGAAAGCAATACTCACTGCAAGGCTGCAGGAGGACCTGTTATTGAGGCACTGGTTGAGTGCTGAGCCAGAGCTTATATACCCGGTGCCTGTAGGCATCTGGAGGCACTGTGTTGGCTTTCCCACCTCGGGCCTTTTAAGAGACCACAGATAATGCACGCCTAAGGAGGCTGGCACAGCAGTGTGGCCTAGGTGGCAGTGGCCTTTCTCATGGTGTCAGGAAGGGTACTGGTGGCATCTCAGCTGCTGTGAGGCCTGCCACAGGGGTTTCCTGCAGCCGGTGAAGCATTACATGTACTCAATCTTGTGTGTGTTACAAGATAAAGCAAATAAAAGAGCTCCACACACACACACTTCTTATCGTAGGGAAAAATACATAGCTGAACTTGAAACCCTAAATTATGCATGATAGAGTTAAATTAGCAAAACTTTCAATACAGTTGGTGAAGGTAACATACTGGTCACCATATTAGAGGCTGGCAAGGAACATGTTTCACTGTTGCAAAACTGGCTACACAGTGGGGGGGGGGGGGGGGGGGGGGGGTGTTCACCTTATGTAGAGAAAACTGTTAGAAACATTGAAACATGGTGGCAGAACAAGATCATACAACCCATTTTGTCTGCCCATCCATACTAACTGCTCAGCTCTATAATCCCTGCCACTCCTTCAGAGATCCCCTGTGTTTGTCTCATGCATTGTTGAATTCAAATACTGTCCTAGTCTCCACCACCTCCCCTGGGGGGCAGTTCCATGCATCCACCACTCTTTCTGTAAAGAAATATGTCCTAAGACTACTCTTGACTCTACTCCCGTTCACTCTCATTCAATGCCCTTGTTCCTGAGCCTCCTTTCCATTAAAAAAGATCCACCTCCTGTACATTTAAATGTACCTAGCATACTTCCCTATCCTGTCTTTCTTCTAGGGACCAGGTATACATGTTTAGATCTTTAAGTCTATCCCTATACACTTTACAATAAACACCACTGAGCAATTGTAGCAGCTAACCTCTGGACCAACTCTATCCAATTTACATCCTTATGAAGGTGCTGTCTCCAGAATTATATAATGAAGTCTCATCACGGACTTGTACAAGGCACTATCACCTCTTTTTTTTATTTATTTTTTATTTATTTAGCGTTTTTTATATACCGAGGTATAGCAGAGTTGCCTTCACTCCGGTTTACATTATAACAAACCAGTTACATTTAAATTTGACAGATTACATTAATCTTTAATTAAATTAAATTAATTAATTTAATTTAATTTAATTTAATTTAATTTAATTTAATTTAATTAATTAATTTAATTTAATTTAATTAAATTAAATTAATTAATTTTTCTCCTGGCCTTTCCTCTTCTTGTGTCCCTAAGAATCTTTCTGGCTTTTTCTGTCACCTCTTCCATCTTTTTGGCAACCTTCAGATCATCAGATATCACCCCCAGATTCCACTCTTGTTTCAATGCTTAGAAGAATTTTACTCCATATACTGTACCGCTCCTTTGGATTTTTTAGCCCGAATGCATGACCCTGTATTTTTTAGTATTAAATCTTAGCTCCCAGACTCTACAACAATCTTCAAGCTTCTATAGATCCCTCCTCATGTTCTGCACACCTTCCTAGGTGTCTACCCTGTTGCAGATTTTAGTATCATCCAAACCAAAAAGACAAACCTTTCTTGACAGTCTTTCTAGAATATTGATTATAAAAATGTTGAAAATAACCGGTATGGCACACCACTAGTATCGCCCCGCTCCTCATAGTACATATGCTGTCATCAATCGGAAGCAACAAAAGGCCTTTTCAGTATAGTTAGCAAATGCCACCAGTTAGTACAAGAAGCTGGATGACAGCAGGAATTGCAGTGCTATGTAAGGAGACAGACCCATTCTCCACCATATCTTGTTCCACCAGGATGGCAAAGAAATTGTTTCAATGGCTTTGTTATTGTTAGCATCTGATGAACTTTTCAAAGGAAAAATATAGAGATGTGACTTTTGTGGTTTTATTATACAAAGCATAGAGTGATTATAACAGAAGATTTTGAAACAAATTAGTGGGTAGGTTTACATGGGAAATTCACAATAAATTATATCATAAGCTTTAAAGTGAAAGTTTCAGAATAGGTGTGACCAAGAAGCAGTTCCTACTGGAAAAGTTAAGTATTTGATTCCAACTTACTTTGGATTAATTTACATTTTGTTTTTATTCCTTCCCTTTCAATAGCCTTTTGGACTGTCATTGTGGGTGGCTGGCCCTGTTACCCCACCATAGTTATAACTCGACTTGTATGTCATTAGAATAGTTCAGATGCAAATTATTAAGGAGTGCAATAAGCTGCTTTCTTGAACCAATCACAGAGCAGATGGGAAAGCATGATGCTCTGGGATAGGCTCCCCAGGGGAAGCAAAAGAAGTGTTTCTTTCATGCCAAGTCCTAAATCATGGAGAAAATTGTAATGGTAACCATGCTAGCTGGAACATTTGTTTGTCTTGGATGCCAGGTACCAGGTAATTTGAAGGCAAATTTGCAACCAGCTACCAATTGTCAGCAGGAATGACTGTGGATCAGGAGTGGAACATAGAACACCCCTACACCCCAGGCAGATCAACAGCAAACTGGCAGATTTCTGTGTGTGACAACTGGTAAGCACCTGGTTAGATTTTATTTATAACCAATTCTTTATTTTCCCTCCTTAGATAGTAAAATTGTACTTACTTTTTCTCTTTTCTTAGAAAGAATAACCTGAGGAAAGACAGTGAGACAGATAAAATTGGGTTTGAAGCAGTCATTTGTTTTGTTTCTGTTGCAGTATCTTATATTAACATTTGGTTGATTAAGGTTTTAGATATACAAGAGATATAAAGAATATTTAAATTGTTAATCAAATCATCAGAATAATGTAAAAAGAGATGGGTGTACTTTGAGTGTGCGTAAAACTAAGGATGACTTTGGATGATGTGCAACAACAGAATGTACAGAAAACTCAACTTTTAGCTGAGTCCTCACTGGATAGACAGAAATGTTGTTGGGTTTGAGGCATAGTGTGGACTCTTAGTCGCTGTGGAGATGATTCCTCCCATGGGGAGGGGCCCCGTGGGGAACCACAGTGATAGAAAGCAGACACTGGAGATGGAAAGCTTTATTGCACTGCTGTAGATAGATGGTAGCAATGCAGGAAGAGATGGCACTGAAGTCCAGCAAGGTGCCAATACTTTCAGACAGCCTCAGATGGAAAGTCTCACCCAGATGTACAAGGTTGGTAGTGTTCCGCAGAGCGGGATAACCCGAACCCGGTGGGTGGAAATGGAGAACTGGATCATAGTGATACTGAAGAGTAGTGCAGGAATCCTCCTGGTGGTTGGTAAAGGTGGGACCAGCGGTCCGTGATGCAGGATACCACTGAGCTGGATAGGCTCTCGAGGAGTGAGTACCAGGAAGCGCAGCTGATCCTGTAAGATAAGAAAAGACCCCCAAGGAGCGGTTGTCTCAGTTAGTAGAAGTAGACCCCGAAGGGTTAGTTGGAAGCGAGAGGCCCCAAGGAGCGGGTGCCTAGAACTTCTTCAGGAGCGAATACCCCAGAGGGTAGCGAGGAGTCTTAAGTGTGCAGCTTAGAAGCGGTCAGAGTAGCTAAATCGAAGTCTTTCCTAACTCGTTTGTTCTGAGCAGAGTGGAGGCTTAAATACCCGGTGGTAGAGATGTGAATCGTGTCTTCGATCGTCTTAACGATCGATTTCGGCTGGGAGGGGGAGGGAATCGTATCGTCGCCGTTTGGGTGTTTAGAGTATCGTGAAAATCGTTAAAATCGTGAACCGGCACACTAAAACCCCCTAAAACCCACCCCCGACCCTTTAAATTAAATCCCCCCCCCTCCCGAACCCCCCCCCCCCCAAATGCCTTAAATTACCTGGGGGTCCAGCGGCGGTCCGTAGCTAAATCGGGGGAAGGGGGAGGGCAGGAAAACCGGCACACTAAAACACCCTAAAACCCACCCCCGACCCTTTAAATTAAATCCCCCACCCTCCCGAACCCCCCCAAATGCCTTAAATTACCTGGGGGTCCAGCGGCGGTCCGTAGCTAAATCGGGGGAAGGGGGAGGGCAGGAAAACCGGCACACTAAAACACCCTAAAACCCACCCCGACCCTTTAAATTAAATCCCGAACCCCCCCCCAAATGCCTTAAATTACCTGGGGGTCCAGCGGCGGTCCGGAACGGTCTCCTGCAATTGAATCGTGTTGTCTTCAGCCGGCGCCATTCTGCGCCGCCATTTTGCAAAATGGCGGCGCAAAATGGCGGCGGCCATAGACCAACACGATTCGACTGCAGGAGGTCGTTCCGGACCCCCGCTGGACTTTTGGCAAGTCTTGTGGGGGTCAGGAGGCCCCCCCAAGCTGGCCAAAAGTCCCTGGGGGTCCAGTGGGGGTCCGGGAGCGATCTCCTGCCGCGAATCATTTTCCGTACGGAAAATGGCGCCGGCAGGAGATCGACTGCAGGAGGTCATTCAGCGGGGGTTCCGGACCCCGGCTGAACGACCTCCTGCAGTCGATCTCCTGCCGGCGCCATTTTCCGTACGGAAAACGATTCGCGGCAGGAGATCGCTCCCGGACCCCCGCTGGACCCCCAGGGACTTTTGGCCAGCTTGGGGGGGCCTCCTGACCCCACAAGACTTGCCAAAAGTCCAGCGGGGGTCCGGAACGACCTCCTGCAGTCAAATCGTGTTGGTCTATGGCCGCCGCCATTTTGCGCCGCCATTTTGCAAAATGGCGGCGCAGAATGGCGCCGGCTGAAGACAACACGATTCAATTGCAGGAGGCCGTTCCGGACCGCAGCTGGACCCCCAGGTAATTTAAGGCATTTGGGGTAGGGGATTTAATTTAAAGGGTCGGGGGTGGGTTTTAGGGTGTTTTAGTGTGCCGGTTTTCCTGCCCTCCCCCTTCCCCCGATTTATGATTTTTTGACGATAAATCGGGGGAATTGGTATTGTATCGTGGCCCTAACAATTTTTGATGATTTAAAATATATCGGACGATATTTTAAATCGTCAAAAAACGATTCACATCCCTACCCGGTGGTAATAACGTCATACGGTGGGGACGCCTCCGAGGTTCCCACCATGACGTGTAGATAAGCGTAGGCAGCGTGCGCGCCCTAGGAGGCCAAGGGAAGGAGCATGGCGGACGGGAATGCCCATGCTGAGTTGGAGGCGCCGAGGGTTTTGGCACTTAGCACCGGAGGCACCCATCTTGCCCATGGATGTGGAGAAAGGCAAAAAAGAGGTGAGGCAGAGTGGTCGCAGCTGTCTATGACCGACGGATGCAACAAATGTATTATATTTGCCTATATTACTTCTAATTATTAAAGCTAGATTATATTGCAACAGAAACAGGACTGATTTTGACAGTTTAAAGAAAAATGTATTTCTGAAAAAACAGAAGAGCTAGCTTGAAAATACCCTCTCCTTTTAATTTATCTGCTATCCCCCCCAAATTAATACCTTTTCTCTGATTTTAAATATTTATTTATTTATTTATTTATTTATTTATTTAGGATTTTTATATACCGACATTCTCGATACAAATATCAAATCAAGTCGGTTTCCATAGAACAAAACTGTCGCGGTTAAGGCGTTACATTAAACAGGCGTTACATAAAACAGGGTTTCTGAACATAAGAACATTAATATTAAATATTAAATAGACAACAATAACTCGTCAAAATAACGTGAATAAATGTAGGGATTAGCTAAGAAGGAGGGTAGGCTATGTAGGGATATACAGGTAACAGAACAGTGTTGATGGGCATATACAAGAGTAATGCATGAGCTAAAGAACTGATGCATCAGCAATGATACTGTTTAATGTTTGCAAGGAATGACAGTTAATGACCCTACCAGCAGTGGTATGACTGCATCAGGCTTCCAAGAAGGCAGTGGGGTAACCTATATGGAGCGGTGCTGACGATGCAAACAACAGTGGCAAGACTGCATCAGGATTCCAAGAATAGCATTGTGCTAACTTTCATAGAGTGGTGGTTACAAGCTTGACAGCTGTGGTATGACTGCATGGGATTTCCAAAAAGGCACTGGGATAAAATCAAAACTTCAGTGAGCATGGGGGACGGGGCATTGAATGACTTCATTAGTTTTGGTAGCTATGTGAATTATTAGAAAACGTGGTAATAAAACATAGGAGGGTGAATTTAGCTTTGGCCTTATAAAAATCATAGAGAAAGATGAAGTCTGACATGGCCTATCAGCATCCTAGGGATTGTTATGGAGGGCAATGGCAAGAAAGGGCTGAAAGTTCAGGTAAAAGACACGGACAGTAGGGAACTGCTATTGGTTAAGCACAGGAATTTAAATTTAATGTAAAAAATGTATATTGTACTATTTGCAGCAAGCTGCTACAGGATGGATTATAGCCACAACTGGAGAAATTACTTACCTGATAATTTCATTTTCCTTAGTGTAGACAGATGGGCTCAGGATCAGTGGGTTAATGCTCCCCTGCCAGCAGATGGAGACAGAGCAAGCTGACATTACAGTATATATAATAGGGATGTGAATCGTGTCCTTGATCGTCTTAACGATCGATTTCGGCTGGGAGGGGGAGGGAATCGTATTGTTGCCGTTTGGGGGGGTAAAATATCGTGAAAAATCGTGAAAAATCTAAAAATCTAAAAATCTAAAAATCGCAAAACCGGCACATTAAAACCCCCTAAAACCCACCCCCGACCCTTTAAATTAAATCCCCCACCCTCCCGAACCCCCCCCAAATGAGTTAAATAACCTGCGGGTCCAGCGGCGGTCCGGAACGGCAGCGGTCCGGAACGGGCTCCTGCTCCTGAATCTTGTTGTCTTCAGCCGGCGCCATTTTCCAAAATGGCGCCGAAAAATGGCGGCGGCCATAGACGAACACGATTGGACGGCAGGAGGTCCTTCCGGACCCCCGCTGGACTTTTGGCGAGTCTCGTGGGGGTCAGGAGGCCCCCCACAAGCTGGCCAAAAGTTCCTGGAGGTCCAGCGGGGGTCAGGGAGCGATTTCCCGCCGCGATTCGTTTTCGTACGGAAAATGGCGCCGGCAGGAGATCGACTGCAGGAGGTCGTTCAGCGAGGGTTCCGGCTTACCTTATCTTTTCCTGCAATGTGAGAGATCGAGATCATCTGCAGATGACCTTCTGCTCATTCCCATGACACTGAGCCCTAGTGGAATGAGTCCTAACCTGAGTAGCCAATGGCTTTCCAGCATCCACAAAGGTGGCCTTGACCTCCTTAATCCAACGAGCTATGGTAGCCCGCGAAGCTGGAGTGCCCTGCTTGCTCCCACCATGGAGAACAAGTAGGCGATCAATCTTTTGAAAAGACTCAGAGACCTCCAGATACCTCACTACAAGATGCTTAACATCCAAGGAGCGCAAAAGGCAAAACTCCTCTGCATCCCTGACCTTATCCAGGGATGGAAAGGAGATGGACTGATTCAAATGAAAGTCCGAGACTACCTTGGGCAAGAAGGATGGAATAGTATGCAGCTGTAACGCATCTGGAGTCACCCGAAGGAACGGCTCCCAGCAAGACAAGACCTGCAGCTCAGAAATCCGACGCGCAGAACATATAGCTACCAGGAACACAGTCTTCAAAGTCAACAACTGTGAGGAAAGGCTACGCAGTGGTCGGAATTTAGGGCCCGCCAAAATGTCCAGTACCAAATTAGACTCAACAATGGAACCGGTAACCTCAAGGGAAGCCTACGGTGCTTTACTCCCTTCAAAAAACAGACCACATCAGGATGAGACGACAAGGAAACACCATTCACCAGGCTTCTGAAACAGGCAAGAGCCACAAACAGCACCTTCAAGGAATTAAGGGCCAAGCCTTTATTCAGTCCATCCTGCAAAAAATCCAAAATGAGAGAGATCTTAACTGAACAAGCAAGAACACCCCGCTCCTCACATCAGGCCTCAAAAACTCTCCAAACCCGCATATAAGCCAAGGAAGTGGAGAACTTGCGAGCGCGGATTAAAGTGGCAATCACCACAGAGGAATAACCATGCTTTAACGGGCAAGCCCTCTGAAGGGCCAAACTGTAAGACAGAATCGCGTCAGATCCTCATGAAGAACTGGTCCCTGCTGAAGCAGATCCATGTGCGGCGGAGGATGAAGGGGGGGCCTCCACCAGGAGTCATTGCAAATCTGCATATCATGGACGCCTGGGCCAGTCCGGCACCACCAGGAATACTAGCCCCCTGTGGCCTTCGATCTTGCAAATTATCCTGCCTAGTAAGGGCCATGGAGGAAAGGCATAAAACAGTTTGTCTTCAGGCCCACAGGTCTCTCCTATGAAAGTATAAGCAAGAAACCTTCGCATTTCAAGAAGTTGCCAGCAGGTCTAGGAACAGAAGGTCCCAGCAATCCACAATTAGCTGAAAAGCCTCGGCTGACAACACCCACTCTCCTGGGTCCAGACTCTCCCTGCTGAGAAAGTCCGCTCTTACCTTATCTTTTCCTGCAATGTGAGAGATCGAGATCATCTGCAGATGACCTTCTGCTCATTCCATCAGCTGGTCTATTTCCTGCGACACTTTTTGGCTCTTGGGTCCTCCTTAGCGATTGATATAGACCACCTTCGTTGCGTTGTCCGACATCATGTACATAGCTTGTGTTATAATTTGGCTTGGTTGTGAAACCTGGATCGTGATGAGAGCTGACTCCACCCACAGGGAGGAGCCCTGTGGGGACTCACCACGATAGGCGTAGCCTCAGCAGTGAAGGACACAGAGAGAAGCGAGGTTTTATTATCATCAATGAGGAGGTATGCTCGTAGAACGGGCAGTAGGACACAGTCCAGAGTAGAGGTATACCCAGAGATGGTATCCGGTAGTGGCCCGCAGGGCAGGGTACACCGGGGAATGCTTTCTCCAGATGACACTCCTTGTAGAGTAGATCCGGTAGTGGCCCATGGAGCGGGGTACGCCGGGGAATGCTTCCTCCAGATGACACACTTAGTAGAGTAGATCCGGTAGTGGCCCGCAGCGCGGGGTACGCCGAGAATCCACACTGTAGATGACGAGCGTTGCAGGAGGAAGCAGAGCTGGGTAGATCTTGGTACTCACTCTGAAGTGTAGAAGATGGTCTTGCTGTGGCAAGCATGGTAATGGCCCGAGGCACGGGGAACACCGGAGGTTCTGTCAGCAGAGATGGTAGTAGCGAGAGTAGATGGAGACTTCAATAGGCTGAGAGTAGATGGAGACTTCAGTGAAGAAGGCCCTCCGAGGAGCGGATAGCCGGAACACGTCAAGGCCCCTGAGGAGCGGGTACCTAAGGCATTCGTACAGGAACTCAGGAACAATAGCGAGAAGTGAAGCTTCTCCAATGGAGTGGAATTCAGCAGGAAGGAAGTCCTTACTAACTTGTAAGTAAGTGTTGCGACTGTCACTGCCCAACGTCTCCACTACGCCCACCTTACCGCTTTGGCGACTCCCTCTTTGCCTGTTGGAAGTTTGGCTGCTGCCGCGTCCTCTTGCCGTCCTCCTCCTCCGGTGTCCCCGGACTGGCTAGACGCAAACTTCCATGTTTCCCTGGAGCCTAAGGGTGCGCGCGGCGCAGCCCCGACTGAAGTACCAGCAGTGGCGCGAACCTCAGGGGCATCCCCCTGAGGTGATGTCATCCGCACCGGATATTTAAGGTCTCTGAAATCGCTAACTGGACGAGTTAGGAAGGGGATAGGGTTACTCTACCTAAGCTACTCTGCCTCCTCGGACTTACCAGGGGTACCCGCTCCTCGGGGGCCTCGCTTTCTTTTTTGCTTTTCAGATCACAGTCTGGAACCGGTACTCGCTCCTCGAGGGCCCTTGTTCCTGGACTTGCTACTGAATTCACTTCTGCCAGGAAGTCATCGCTGCCTACAACATCAGTGAGTTACGTTCTCTCTCTCAGAGCGTTCCCTGCAACCAGGTACTCGCTCCTCGAGGGCCTACTTCTTTCCAGCTCCTGGGCTGCTTCCAAGAAACTATTGTGTGAGTGTTACCATCAAGGTTCTGTTCCTGAACTCTGCATTCCCTGCCTACTCACTGTATTCAGTTTCTCTACAGCTCAGTTATCCAGGATCACTGTTCCAGTATCTGAGGTACTACAGCCCAGCTGGGCACTTCAGCTCACTACTGCCACCTCTGGTGGTTCAATATACTGTTTAATAAAAGAACTAGTGTGTGTCTGTCTCCATACTCTGAGCCTGACTAGTAGTCCCTCTCAGGATCTTCCCCCGGAGGTGAGGTCATCTGCTACCGGCCCAAGGATCCACCCACAACTACCTCAAACACTAAAAGTAGGAAAGTCCGTAAGTCTAAAATACACTTGCGGGTGATGTCATGCGGAGGGGACGCCCCCGAGGTTCCCACCATGACGGATATATGAGAGGGCCTGGTGCACGTGTGCCCTAAGTAATCCCTGATTCAAGATGGTGAACGGGATCGCCCACGCCGTCCCGGGGATGCCAGATAGGTCGGCGTTTGGAGGCAGAGGTCGTCATCTTAGCCAGAATCGCTGATGCTGGGAAAAAAGAAGTGAACAACAGAGGGTACAGCCGTCTGCCACCGGGCACAACAGCTTGATTCCATAGCCTGTGGCTGAACTGCAAGCATTCCAGCCATACTGCCTGGGCCTCCAGGTGATTTATGTTCCAGCGGGACTCTTTGGCATTCCAGCACCCCTGGGCCATTAACTCCAGACAGTGAGCCTCCCAACTGTAGAGACTCGCATCTGTTATGAGTACCAACCAGGCCAGAGAGGAAAAGGGAACTCCCTTTCTCAGATGATCCTTCTGCAACCACCACTGTAGGCGGAAGCAGGTTTCCATCAGCAAGTGGAGCTGAACCACAGAATCCTGAGACTATAGGTTCCAACAAGATAGCAGAGAGCCCTGAAGAGGACGCATATGTGCCCTTGCCCACGGTACCACTTCCAGGGTAGCTGCCATCAAGCCAAGTACCTATATGTAGGACCACACCGTTGGATGTATGGTGTTCATCAACTGATGCACTTGACATATCAATCTCTGGATCCAAACTTCCGGTAGGAAAATTGTCCTGTCCCATGTTGAACCAGACCCCCAGATACTCCAGTGACTGGGATGGTTGAAGATTACTCTTCGTCAAGTTTACCACCCAACCAAAAATGTTCTGGGAGCAGTGGCTAGACCAAAAGGCAGCACCCGAAACTGATAATGGTGCCCCAACACTACAAAGCATAGAAAGCATTTGTGTTTCAATTGGATGGGAATATGAAGGTAAATCTCTGACAGATCCAAGGAGGTCAGAAATTCCACCGACTGCACCACCATTATTATAGATCGTAAGGTTTTCATTTGAAAATGAATCACCTTCAAATGATAGTTGATTCTCTTGAGATCCAAAATGGGACAAAAGGAGCCCTCCTTCTTGGGCACAACAAAATAAATGGAATATCGCCCCATTCTTTCTTGAGTCATGGGCACCGGAACCACAGCCCTCAGTCTGAGGAGCCTTTGAAGCGTGAACTCCATTGCCTGCTTCTTCTGTGGGGAGTGGCAAAGGGACACCATGAAAAACGTCCCGAGGAATACTGTGAAATTCCAGTGCATACCCTTCGCATATCACCTCCAGGACCCACTGGTCCGATGTGATCTTGACCCACCTCCAATAAAAGAGATAGAGACATCCCCCTATTTCCTGTTCTGGAAGGTGGGTCGGCAAACCTTCATTGGGAAGTTTGGGAAGGTCCACCACTCAAGCCCACTCCTCTCTTGGGCTGCCAGGGACGAAAGGACTGAGACCTACTGAAAGCCGAGTCTGCTGAAAGATCATCCCTCTATAAGGACAAAAATGCCTGGAACCCAAGAAACAACCCCTCATACCAATGGGGCACTGTAATTGATTCTTATCCTCCAGCAACCAAGGCACCGGAGACTCGCCCCACTTACTGGCCAGTTTCTTCAACTCGCTCCCAAACATGAGCGAGCCTTTATAGGGCATCTTGGCAAGATTGGCTTTGGAAGCTGTGTCAGCTAACCAATTTCACAACTAGAGTTGATGCCTGGCCGCTATCACCAAAGCCACTCCTCTGGCCAAGGTCCAGTCCAAATCACAACCTGCATCTGCTAAAAAGGCAGCAGCAGGCTCTATAACCACTCTGGAATTCCCTCCAGACTCATCAACCTCCTGAGAGAGAAGCAGATAAGATCTCGCCACTAGGGTGCAACAGGAGGCAATCTGTAATTTCATTGCCACTGCCTCAAAGGCTTGCTTAAGAATAGCCTCAATACTTCTATCATGTATCAATCCTTCGGAGTACCCCAGGGATCCTCTCTATCCTCTACACTATTTAATATCTATATGCTCCCTTTATGCAGAATTCTATCAGGCCTCGGTCTAACACATTTTATCTATGCCGATGATGTTCAAATTTTAATATCGATCCAAAAGTCCATTGACCAAACTCTTAAGCTCTGGGACATATACCAATCCGCCATTGAAAAGGTATTAACCCAAATGAATCTTTCCCTAAATACTAAAAAAAACAAATCCTATACATCTCACCTAAATTAAGCAAGACAAAAGAGCTTGAAATTCAAGAAGCAGCCAAAAACTACCCCATCTCCCTAGAAGTACGAGATCTAGGGATTCTTATAGATTGTGAATTCTCCATGAAATCCTGCGTTAAAAAAATCATAAGCGATGGTTACTTCAAATTAAACATACTCAAAAGATTAAAACCCCTCCTATTCCCAAAAGACTTTAGAACTGTCGTACAGGCACTTGTCTTATCAAGATTAGACTACTGTAACTCACTATTCTTAGGCCTTTCCGCAAATATCACAAGACCATTTCAACTTCTGCAGTACTCTGCAGCTAGACTCTTGACAGTTACTAGAAGATCCGAACATATCACCCCAATATTAAAAGAACTTCACTGGCTGCCGGTCAAATACAGGGCCCAGCATAAAATCTTATCACTAATTCACAAAATCCTATATAAAATCCTCCTCACTTCACTTCCACACCCCCTCAAGAATCACCAGATCAACTGGAACAGGGATGCTGCCAATTCCTTCCCCCAAAATTGCCCACCTAAATAATGTAAGAGAAAGAACTATTTCTATTGCTGGACCCCTTCTATGGAACTCTATTCCGCAGGAATTACGACTAGAAGCTGACATCAAATTATTTAAAAAGGGGATTAAAACCTGGCTTTTTAAACAAGCCTACCAAGACCTGTTAGCATAATTATCTCACTCTCCTGATTTTATACCAAGGTAATGTATATTTTTATTTTTATTATACTATCTCTACCCTAACTATACTACCTCTCTAAGTGTTTAAATTTTGATTATTTAGTCTACTATTTAGTTTACTATGTTAATTATATATATTATGAAACAATGTATTTACTTCCTTTCTTCTTTGGAAATGCAAATAATTTTAAATGATTAATTGCTAACTACTGTAAACTGATTTGATATGCTTGCATGAAAAGTTGGTATATAAAAATTATTAAATAAATAAATAAATAAATAAATAAATAAATGTACATCCTTCAAGGCCACTCCTCCCTCTATGGGGATAGTCGTCCACTTAGACACAGCAAATACCAAAGCATCCACTTTGGGAAAACGCAAACACTCTCTCACAGCCGGATCCAGAGGATAAAGGCCTTCCATTGTCAGACCCCCCTTTAAAATGCCTCTGGGGCATCCCATTCCAGATCAATCAATTCCTGGATGACATCCATCACAAGGAAAAAAACAAGAGGCTTTAAGTAAGGGAACCAAAATGGGATTCTTCCTCAGCTCTGACATAGCATCAGAATCAGGTACACCCAGATGTTTCAAAGTCTGGGAAATCATGAACTGCACTTTATCTCTATAAAAGAACTGCAACATGGTTTGATATGGGTCCAGCCCTGAAGGAAATTCCCCATCTTCCAGAGAATCAGGATTTACCTCATCATCAGTGCCATCCGGATTCCTGTCGGGAACACCAGCAGGGAGTCGAGGTGAGCCCTGGCGTTTAAGCATAAGACTGGAAGAGGGAGGAGCCAGCTGAGGGTCCGACTGGACAGAAATGAGGGAAGCGGAGGACTGTGCCTGAAGAAAGACTTGTAAGCCTTGAAACAATTCCATCCAAGAAAAAGCAGCCGGGTCTAGACCAAACCCAGAAGGAACTGGAGCTGGTCCCACAGAACTGCCCTCGCCAGCAGAGGAGCCAGTCAAGATCTGGCATCTCCCCAGTCAAGGCTGTGACCAACCCATCATCAGAATGGGAAGAGCCAGACTTAGCAAAATCCGAGGAAGACCACTCTCCCTGAGCATCTGAGCAGAGCTGACATAGGTTAGAAGCCAGGTCAGACTGAGAAGCCCTAAAATGACAGGCAACACAAACAGGAAGACGTTTAGGCTTCTTGCTTACCGGTGCCATCGCTGTGGTAAATGTGCGTTGGAATGGCTCTTGCTCAAAAATGAAATGTGCCCAAAAAATAAGCGCCTAGAAGAAAGCTTCAAGGTGCACACACAACTTGTGTGCCAGTTTAAGCACGTAAAAAAGTTTATGTGTGTAAAAAGCGTGCCCAAAAACTGAGCGAGCAACACATGTGCAGAGCCGACATGCTGCGGACACTGATGGCCTATAGTGAGCAGCAGAAAATGCACAAGAGCACGCGAAAATGGCCACCATGTCTTACGACGCGGCATGCAAGAAAAAAGCCTAAGTGTGGAGCCTAGCCCACTGGGGGCTGCTCAACCCGCCAGGCTGCCCAGTTCCTCAACCCCAACGGGAGTGGGAACGAACATTGACACAGTGCGCCAAGAATGGAGACCGGAGGAAGTGCTGAAACCCCTCTGTCTCTCAGGTAAAACTTTTTTTGTTTTTTAAATCTTACCTGAGGTCAGCGCTTACCAGTTGAGTACAGAGATGGTCTCCGGCTTGGGGGGGGGAGGGGAGCGGCATCTGCCATAACCGCCATGCTCGGCCTCCTTCACCCTCTGCCTTTCAGCTGAACTAGCAGTTAAGTCCATGCCAGGAAACACAGCTATCGGACCATGGCACACTTCTGAGGGACAATGGGAATCGCCTCAGGAATTCTCAACTGGGGGAGGGACCTTTAGGTATCACGGCAAGAGAGTGGGGCTTTCTTTTCCTGAATTTAGAATTTCAAGTTTCTTTTTTCAAAAAGCTCAAAGCAATCTTGACAGGGAGATGCACGTCCACCATCTGCTGGAGACGGAGAATACTAGGAGGCTGGGGTTACTGCAGGGTTATATATTGTTATGACTGCACTGCCCGCGGGTTTCCCCGCGAGCAGGCACACTCACCCCATGCTGCATCTTCACCCGACGTGGCAGGATGCCGCTCTCGGGCCTTCTGCGCGGCTGGAGCTGTGGTCGTTGCTGCCCACGCGGGCCTGAGCTGCTGCCCTGGAGTCTCCTGTGCTCCGCAGTCGGAGCCGCGGCCTTGTTTCCTCTCCTGCAGGGCTGGGACCACCCCCGACGCTGCTCCCATCTTCGCGGCGCTAAGGCCACATCCCCGGGCTGGCCCGGCGGCTGAAGCTGCCCCTGGGGCTCTCTGCAGCGGCTGGAGCCGCTGCTGACGGCAGGGCCTGCTCTTCAGGCTCTGCCGGCATCTGTACGTGATTAAGTCGGTGCAGGCCGCTGTCCACGGTCCTGCACAGCTCCTGCTCTCTCCTTAGGCGCCAGCGCGCGCCTCTCTACTGAATTTAAAGGGCCAGGCACAGGAAATGTGCTGGCCCCACCTTTGATGGGACTTCCTGCTTCAGCCCTATAAAGGGCTGCTTCGTCAGTCTGTTCTTGGCCTTGCATTGGAGTTACTTCACTCTGGAGGCTCCTGCCTGCCAGAGCTCCGTCAGGTCTTCTATTGTCTTTGTGGAGCTCCTCATCTCGTCTTGTCTTCTCGTCATGCCACATCATGTCTTCATAGCCTGAGGTCCTCGTCCAGGTGTCCTGGTGTCTTGATGATCTTCTACGTCCTGGTGTTCTTGCCTTCCTGGATGTTCGTTCCTGCATCTTGTCTTCTACGCTCCTGAGCCTTCTGGTCCTGTGGGCCGGACTCCCTCGGACGACATCTTTCCCAGGTTGGAGTGGCCTGCAGGTGGACTGGTGTCCTGCGCTCTCGAGCCGTCATATCCTGGATCTTTCCTGCGCTGTCCCGTTCTCCTCGTGGTCCGTGACCAGCCTGCAAGGGCTGTGTAGGGCGCACAGTGGGACAGGGTGGTCCGCTACTCAGTCCCGCGGGTGGCCTGAGTAGGGCGCCCTGAGAGACAGTGCCAGTGTCCGCCTTCCCTACTTCTCATCTTGTCTGGATTCCAAGTTCCTCGTTATGTCTGCACTTCAGCGTCATGTCTCTGATGTCGTTGCATCGACCCTGGTCCGGGATGCCGTCGCATCGACCACTGGTCCGTGATGTCTTCGCATGTCTTCGCACAGGTGTCATGTCTTCAACCCAAGTCTTCATGTCATGTGATGCCGTTGCATCAATCTTCATAGTCTTGTCTTCTTGTCAAGGTCTCCGTCTGCCCTCAACCTCAGGCCAGGCCTGTGGCTCCATGCTGCTCGCAGCAGGTCCGAAAGGGCTTGGAATGGTCGGAGGACCATTCACCTTCCAACATCCTCGGATGTTGGCCTTGGGAGCTTGCCGGCCTGGCAGAGGGTAAGACCGTCAGCCATGCGGAGCCACCGTCAACCCTTGGCTCGGCCCTGAAGGTCTGGGTCCGGGCTGAGGTCCATGGGCACACTAAAACCACCCGTTACGTAACAGAATGCAAGGCCATGTGCCCGACGGGGTTTCAGCAATGGATTTGCCTTGTTCCCTAAGCCTTGTTTGTGTTCTTGGACTGTTATGGGAACGGAAAAACAATTTTTCAGGATTTTTTTATGTATACGACCTACTGGAGGCGCCAGCTGTCTGGATTTCTTTTTTGTAACGACCTGCAGGAGGCGCCTGCATCCAGACCTTTTTGTCATCATGTTGCCAGGTTGGGGTTTTTCGACCTGCAGGAGGCGCCTGCACCCCTACTGGTTTTGCTGGTTTTTCTTTGCCCGCCCTGGGTTCCCTCCCCCAGGTCTTCTTGGTGTTTCTGGGTGCTTCTTGTTGGTTCTTGCTTATTGCTCGTTTGTCTGTTTTGTATTGTCTGTGCTGTGTGTGTTGGTTGGTTGTGCTTGTTGTGTGCTGTTTTGTTTTGTGTGTGCTGTTTTGTTTTGTGTGTGCTGTCTTGTTTTTTGTGTGCTGTATGGTTGCACTCATTTGTGCCATATGTTTTTGTGTTTTGCTTGTTTGTGTTGGGTGTCCTGTTTGTCTTGTTTGTCTGTGGTATGCTGCTATGTTGCTCTTGTGTTTGCGCTGTTTTGGTTGTGGTTGCGCGTGTGGTTGCCGTGGTGTGTTGCATGTGTGGATGCTTTGCTGCGGTTGGTTGTTTGATTGTTTGTCTGTGCTGTGGGTGTTGGTTGGTTGCGCTTGGTTGTGTTGTTTGGGGGTTCGCTTGTTTGTGCTGTTTGTTGGTGCGCGTGTTGTGGTATGTGTGTGTTGGTTTGTTTTGTTCTTTGTGTTGTATGTTTTGTTGTTGTAGGTTGTGTTGTCCGTATGTGTTGTGCTGTATGGTTGCTTGCGTTGTATGTTGGTGTGGTTGTTTGCTCGTTGGCGCTGTGTGTGGTTGGTTGCTCTGTGTGTTGGTTGGTTGCGCTTGTTTGTGCTGTGTTCGGTTTGTTTGTTTGTGCTGTTTTGTGTGGCTCGCTTGTGCTGTGATTGTTCTGTTTGGCTCTTTGTTGATTGTTGCTGTTGTGTGTGGCGGTGGTTGGGTGTGTTGCTGTTGTATTTGCGCCCGGGTTGCTTTGGTTGTGCTGTGTGTTTGTGGGTGCGCTTGTCTGTGTTATGGTTGGTTGCATTGTTGGTTGTTTGGTTGCGTTGTGTTGGTTTGCTTGCATGTGCGGCTGCTGTATGTTTGGTGGCGTTTGGTTGGTTGCACGGTGCTGTATGGGTTGATGTGGGTTTGCTTGTGGTTGCGTGTGTGGCTGCTATGTGTTTGCTTGTGGTTGCGTGTGTGGCTGCTGTGTGCTTGTTGGTGCTTGTTCGCTCGTGTGTGCTGTTTGGTGGTTCGCTTGTTTGTGGTGTTTGGTGCGCTTGTTTGTGTTGTTGGTTGTGGTTGCGCTCGTTTGTGGTTGTGGTTGTGTGTGTTGCTGCTGTATGTTGTTGTTGTTGTGTGCTAGGGTTGGATTGGTTGTGTGTGTGGCTGCTGTATGTTTGCTGGCGTGGTGTTGGTGTGTTTGCGCCATGTGCTGTGTTGGTTTGGTTGCGTATGCGGCTGCTGTATGTTTGGTTGATATGTTGGTTGCTGTGTGTTGGGTTGCGTGTGTGGCTGCTATGTGTTTTGTTGTTTTTGGGGGTTGTGCTGTTTGTTTTGTTGGTGGTTGTTTGCCTTTTGTGTTGTGTGTTCTGTTTTTTCTTGTTCTTTGTCTGGTTTCCTGTGGTTTGTCTTTTGTGTTTCTGCTGCTTTGCTTGGTGTCATGCTGTCCCCGGATTACCAGCTTCCATTTTTTGGACCCTCGAATACCTCCATCCGGTATGGGCTGATACCCTTATCCTCGGACTGTTGATAGGAGGTTTGAGGAGGGGGGCTTTGAGGAGGGGGTACTGTTATGACTGCACAGCCCACGGGTTTCCCCGCAAGCAGGCACACTCACCCCATGCTGCATCTTCACCCGACGCGGCAGGACGCCGCTGTTGGGCGTTCTGTGCGGCTGGAGCCGCGGTCGTTGCTGCCCATGCGGCCCGGAGGCCGCCCTGGAGTCTCCTGTGCTCCGCAGTCGGAGCCGCGGCCTTGTTCCCTCTCCTGCGGGGCTGGGACCGCCCCTGACGCTGCTCCCATCTTCACAATCCTAAGGCCGCATCCCCGGGCTGGCCCGGCAGCTGGAACCACCCCCGGGGCTCCCCACAGCAGCTGGAGCCGCTGCCGACGGCAGGGCCTGCTCCTCAGGTTCTGCGGTCCTGCACAGCTCCTGCTCTCTCCTTAGGCGCCAGCGCGCGCCTCTCTACTGAATTTAAAGGGCCAGGCACAGGAAGTGTGCTGGCCCCACCTTTGATGGGACTTCCTGCTTCAGCCCTATAAAGGGCTGCTTCGTCAGTCTGTTCTTGGCCTTGCATCGGAGTTACTTCGCTCTGGAGGCTCCTGCCTGCCAGAGCTCCGTCAGGTCTTCTATTGTCTTTGTGGAGCTCCTCATCTCGTCTTTTCTTCTCGTCATGCCACGTCATGTCTTCATAGCCTGAGGTCCTCGTCCAGGTGTCCTGGTGTCTTGATGATCTTCTACGTCCCGGTGTTCTTGCCTTCCTGGATGTTCGTTCCTGCGTCTCGTCTTCTACGCTCCTGAGCCTTCTGGTCCTGTGGGCCGGACTCCCTCGGACGACGTCTTTCCCGGGTTGGAGTGGCCTGCAGGTGGACTGGCATCCTGCGCTCTCAAGCCGTCATATCCTGGATCTTTCCTGCGCTGTCCCGTTCTCCTCGTGGTCCGTGACCAGCCTGCAAGGGCTGTGTAGGGCGCGCAGTGGGACAGGGTGGTGCGCGACTCAGTCCCGTGGGTGGCCTGAGTAGGGCGCCCTGAGAGACAGTGCCAATGTCCGCCATCCCTACTTCTCGTCTTGTCTGGATTCCAAGTTCCTCGTTATGTCTGCACTTCAGCGTCATGTCTCTGATGTCATTGCATCGACCCTGGTCCAGGATGCCGTTGCATCGACCACTGGTCCCTGATGTCTTCGCATCAGCCTTGGTGTCATGTCTTCAATAGTCCTGGTGTCATGTCTTCAACCCAAGTCTTCGTGTCATGTGATGCCGTCGCATCAACCCAAGTCTTCGTGTCATGTGATGCCGTCGCATCAAGCCAAGTTTTCGTGTCATGTGATGCCGTTGCATCAATCTTCGTGTCAAGGTCTCCTTCTGCCCTCAACCTCAGGCCAGGCCTGCTGCTCCATGCTGCTCGCAGCAGGTCCGAAAGGGCTCATAATGGTCGGAGGACCATTCACCTTCCAACATCCTCGGATGTTGGCCTTGGGAGCTTGCCGGCCTGGCAGAGGGTAAGACCGTCAGCCATGCGGAGCCACCGTCAACCCTTGGCTCGGCCCTGAAGGTCTGGGTCCGGGCTGAGGCCCATGGGCACACTAAAACCGCCCGACACGTAACATATATACTGTGACGTCATCATGCTTCATCTCCATCTGCTGGCAGAGGAGCATAAACCACTGGTCCTGAGTCCATCTGTCTACACGTTAGGAAAAATTAGATACAATCTATTAAAATAATAAAATATATGCTATTATGTAATTGGCGATTATATATATTTTGTGTCTCTTAAATAAAAATATGTTAAAAAAAAATACTAAAATGCAACTCCTGAATCCCAACAGACCCTAACCCTTATACCACATTTTATCATCCATATACCATATCCTTCAATTTCCCTAAATCCTCTATATTCCCTATATATAAAATTCCATTTTCTCATATTTGACTACCAAATATAAATATAATATAAAATAACTTAGATTGTATTACCCATTAATTCATTCCACTTCTCAAACGCAATCTCTAGGTCAGCTATTCTCAAGGACTGCCTAATCCCTCTGTACTCATGTAGTTTCAATTCATTTCAAACACTTCACTCAGGTCAGCCTTTATAAAGGAGCCTGTCTAAAGCCTTCTATGCCCCAAGCTCTTATCCTTGGCCGTGGGATCCTCCTTGGGACCATAAACCCTTGCTATACTCAGCCTTAAGGTGGACCAGATGCCTGGAACCGGTCCTTAAGGTGTTCTGGAGCTCTTGGATATCCACTCTGTCACAATGTTTATATAACACAAGCTTCATCGAGAGTGAGACTACTGATGTTATTGCTATCATATTCAGACCTTCACATTCCCCAATCCATCCTCTTTGGATCATTTGTTATGTATGCTGTACTTTATAGTTGTCAATGCATGCTGTCCTACAAGGAATGTAGTATATAGTAAGCCTCAACGTTTTTGAAAGTTTCAGTGTTTTATTGTGAAAGAATGTGATATACACAGCTACTGGCAAATCAGCAAGAGCAAGGGTTTTTCTCATTTTGTATCTATGGGAAAAATGCTTGATATGTTTGGTCCACAGTGTGTAAAGGAAATAAAGCAAATTGTATTTTATTGATTTTGCTTCCCTGTCCCATATGTAACTCAAGTATAACAGTATTTCTCTGATGATAAGTAATGCAACACATGGATCATGTGACTTTGTCTTGTGACAGCATTGAGGATTTTTCCAGAGCTTTCTAGGCATGGTGGCATACACTGGATTACTCCCACAGCTGGCTTATGACTTAGGCCTTTTTTGTCTAATATTAACTTTTTTTTTCCAGATAAGCTCCACCTTTCCCAGTAGCACCCTAGTCAGATATTGGCATTTTCAAGTTTACTTTTTTCTTTGATGCTGCTGCTTACTATTGCTGAGAATTATGAGTCCTTACCTGCAAATCTGCATTCAGTGTCAGTGGTCCAGTCAGATCTTTTCTGTGAGAGTTTCTTCTCTTTTTTAATTTGCATAATCAAGTTTTCTCATCAGGTCAAAGAAGCAAGCTAGTGACTTCAAGAAGTGCCCAAAATGCTTGAAGATTTTGTTATGTTATGCTATACTTATATACTGCCTTCCTCAAACAATGCATCTCATGGATTATCACATTTAAATCTCAGAGGACAGATTTTGATGTTTCTTAAGCCTGGTAGGAGAGAACCTGCCAGTTTGTTACTGGCTTTGAAGCCTAAGGAGAAGGCCAGAGAGCCAACCAAAATCACATTGATATCCAGGCTTTATCAAAGAAATCCTTAGCCAATTTGATACCTTGGATCAAGAACAGGACCAGAAATATGAACAAGTCCTGCTCCCTCCATTCAAGTCACCATAAGGGCTCGAACCTCTGAGCTTGTAACTCAGTGCGGATGAGTGCCAAGCCTCAAGTGAAGACTGATGTGTTGGTGCTTCTTATTGAGGCACAGCTCAGAAGCTCATATATGGTTGGGATTGACCATGCTCTGAAGTGTCTGTGATGGGAGGACTCCATTCTTCTGATCGTAGGCAGTGCTGTTCAAGTTTCCCTAAGGCCCTTCTGCTATTCAAGCAACTCCTCCACTCTTCCTTTGATGTTATTTAGTCCCCTTTAAAGCCGACCCCAGTCTTATCTTTAGCAACATTATATATGAAGATAGACAAGAAGATCTTAGTAGTGTTTACTGGCATCTCAGGCACATAGAATCACATGCATTGGACACTTTAATGTCAATGGGTGCATCAAGCAATCTGCCTCTGGTGACATCACCAGGTACGTTAGGATTGACACTGTCAAATACATTGAGGGTAGAGTTGATCTCCTCAGTGCAAGTACTAATGACAAGGAACACTTCTGCTGTATGGACAAAGGGGAGAGGAATCAGATGCATATTATGTAGACTGGTTGGTCTATGATGCATTCAAAACAGCACTGAAAAACTTTTCTATAGGTCATAGACACCTATAGAGTTATATGGCTATGAGTGTCAGGCTTTAGAAAATATGTACAGGAGTGACTCTCTGATATGCCATACTTGTGTGAAAACCATTTTGGAGAAATAGAGAAACTCAAAACTGCATACTGCTAACTAGTCAAAACCATAATATGGTTTTTGACTAGATCTAAACAAATAGTCTTCCACTCCATGTGCAGGAAAATGGCTCTGTAGTGGTGAAGGCTGAAGTTTAAACTGTTAATCCCTTACAGCCTCAGACAATTGGTTTCTCCAGATTGTCAAATACAGTTACCTAGAACCGTCGGGTATACAAGACAGATGCATGCCTGGGACTTCAAGTCAGTGAGGGCAACAATGCTTTGTTCCAAAGAGGGGGGACACCACTGCTATGATAATGGTGCAAGTAATTTTCTGTTTGTTGTGTGTGGCTGGTCTCGTGCGAACGCATCTTTGGAGGGGGACCAACTGGCACCAATCATTGGTAGGGGACTCTGTCCTGGCCAGCCACATCAGAGGGGTACAGGCCCACCCCCCTCCAGCTGTGACATGGTAGGGAGTTCCCCTTCCATCATCCACCTGGTTTGCTATTTAACCTTATTATGGACCAGCTCAAATTCATTCTTGATCTAAAGAGCTTAAACATATTCCTAAAAAAGGGAAATTTCAAATTAATTTCCTTAGGCATCATTCTCCTTCTTCAAAATCAAGGAGACTAGCTGTCTCTGGACCTCAAATATGTATCTATATAGTAATAAATCCACGTCATAGAAAGGATTTCAGATTTGTAGTAGGAGCCCTGCATATTCAATATTGTGTATTGCTCTATGGCCTAGCTTCTGCCTTGTGGGTTTTCTGCAAATGTTTGGCTGTTATAACAACATATTTACATAAGAGAGGCATGCATGTGTTTCCCTACCTGGACAATTGACTAATGATGAACATGTCTCAAGCAAGGATAAATGTATCAGTGTGGAACACCATCCAAGTGTTGTAGTCACTAGGTTCATCATGAACTTTCCTACATCTTATCTGAGCCCATCATCTCATTTGCAGTTTATACAGACTCTACTAATCAAGATTCAGGTCAAGGCCACGGTGTAATGATAGAACCAAATGCATTGTGGCTACAGCATGGGAAATATTCAGAATCAGGAAACATCAGCCAAGGCCATGTTGAGAATGGTAGATCTCATGGTTGTAATGCTGCATGTTACTCCTATGACATATCTCCATATGAGGCAAGCCCAATGGACCTTAAAATCTCAATGGGTTCAGGTCACAAAAACTAGAGAGCCATATCCTTGTCACTGAAGAGCAAGAGACTCTTTCAGTGGTTGCCTCCCTCCAGTTTGACTAAGGGTCTTCCCTTCCAAATTCCTCTACAAGTAATTGTGCTTATCTTGGATACATCCAGCATAGGTTGGGGAGTGATTTCATAGAGCAGCTATACACCTAGTGCCACTAGTCTCTTCAAGAAAATTCTTCTGATAACAATCCCTTGGAGATGAGGGCAGTTTTGAATGTTCTGAAAGCCTGTAGAATTCAAGTGACCAACAAAGTTGTCCTTGTAGGGACAGACAATCAGGAAGTCATGTTCTACCTGAACTAACTAGGATGCTGTCAGGGTGTGGAATTGAGCATTCTCTCATTGGCTAACGTGAGTGCCATATGCCTAGCAGGAAAACTAAATGTTCTGGAAAATAGATTCAGTTGGTGCATTCTGGCCCCCCACAAGTGTTGAGTTTGACTAGGGTGGATCTATTGTTTTTGACAGTCCTGAACAGCAGGTACTGTTATGCTTTGCGAGGATATAAGAAATGAAGCTAGCAGTAGACAACTTCTCCCTTATTGGAAAACAGTTCTCCTATATGCTTATGCTCCAGTGCTCCTCATAGCCTAAACCTTGGTAAAACTCAGAACTATAATCCTCATAGTAACATTTTGGTAGAGACAAACATAACATGGACACCTCCAGGAGGAGAGGCATCCATAACCCCCCCCCCCCCCCCAAAAAAAAACAAAAAAAAAAAACCCATCAAGTTGAGATGTCCTCTTGACCTGATCATTTTGAACTAAGGATCATTGCTCTACCCCAACATCCAGTCTCTAGCTTTTGTATCCTTAATGTTGAGAGGAATATGGATCCTTTCTGAGGAGGTCTCTGAAGTCCTTCGGGCTTCTTGGAAGCAATCTACCAGAAAGTTGTAATGTTTAAATGAAGAAAGTTTGGTATGAGGGCAAATCCTTAGATCCCCTCTCTTACTCTACACAAAATTTCTTGAATATTCAGAAAGGACAATATTCAAAAGATTTACCCAGGTAACTAAGCAGTTGGGTAAAACTGAGGGCTGAAAATTGACCTCACCCTCTGTCAGTAAATGCACCGGTACTATTTCCCAGCACAGGTGCTTTTACCTGCTCTGAAAAAGGGCAGAGTTGAGGGCTGGTGATGGCAGAACGACGAGTGAGATAATCAAATTTGCAGATGACACAAAATTGTTCAGAGTAGTTAAATCACAAGCAGATTGTGATAAATTGCAGGAAGACCTTGTGAGACTGGAAAATTGGGCATCCAAATGGCAGATGAAATTTAATGTGGATAAGTGCAAGGTGATGCATATAGGGAAACATAACCCATGCTATAATTACACAATGTTGGGTTCCATATTAGGTGCTACAACCCAAGAAAGAGATCTAGGTGTCATAGTGGATAACACATTGAAATCGTTGGTACAGTGTGCTGCGGCAGTCAAAAAAGCAAACAGAATGTTGGGAATTATTAGAAAGGGAATGGTGAATAAAACGGAAAATGTCATAATGCCTCTGTATCGCTCCATGGTGAGACCGCACCTTGAATACTGTGTACAATTCTGGTCGCCGCATCTCAAAAAAGATATAATTGCGATGGAGAAGGTACAGAGAAGGGCTACCAAAATGATAAGGGGAATGGAACAATTCCCCTATGAGGAAAGATTAAAGAGGTTAGGACTTTTCAGCTTGGAGAAGAGACGACTGAGGGGGGATATGATAGAGGTGTTTAAAATCATGAGAGGTCTAGAATGGGTAGATGTGAATCGGTTATTTACTCTTTCGGATAGTAGAAAGACTAGGGGGCACTCCATGAAGTTAGCATGGGGCACATTTAAAACTAATCGGAGAAAGTTCTTTTTTACTCAACGCAAAATTAAACTCTGGAATTTGTTGCCAGAGGATGTGGTTAGTGCAGTTAGTATAGCTGTGTTTAAAAAAGGATTGGATAAGTTCTTGGAGGAGAAGTCCATTACCTGCTATTAAGTTCACTTAGAGAATAGCCACTGCCATTAGCAATGGTAACATGGAATAGACCTTTTTTTGGGTACTTGCCAGGTTCTTATGGCCTGGATTGGCCACTGTTGGAAACAGGATGCTGGGCTTGATGGACCCTTGGTCTGACCCAGTATGGCATTTTCTTATGTTCTTATGAACTGGCCTATAGTGTGCAGATGTGGTAGAAGATGTGCCTGATTGACAAACTGAAGAGTAGTAAATCACCTGGACCGGATGGTATACACCCCAGAGTTCTGAAGGAACTAAAAAATGAAATTTCAGACCTATTAGTAAAAATTTGTAACCTATCATTAAAATCATCCATTGTACCTGAAGACAGGAGGATAGCTAATGTAAACCCAATATTTAAAAAGGGCGCTGGGGCGATCCGGGAAACCTCAGACCAGTTAGCCTGACTTCAGTGCCAGGAAAAATAGTGGAAAGTGTTCTAAACATCAAAATCACAGAACATATAGAAATACATGGTTTAATGGAACAAAGTCTTGCCTCACAAATCTGCTTCACTTTTTTGAAGGAGTTAATAAACATGTGGATAAAGGTGACCGGTAGATGTAGTGTACTTGGGTTTTCAGAAGGCGTTTGACAAAGTTCCTCATGAGAGGGTTCTAAGAAAAATAAAAAGTCATGGGATAGGTGGCAATGTCCTTTCGTGGATTACAAACTGGCTAAAAGACAGGAAAAAGAGAGTAGGATTAAATGGACAATTTTCTCAGTGGAAGAGAGTGGGCAGTGGAGTGCCTCAGGCATCTGTATTGGGACCCTTACTTTTCAATATATTTATAAATGATCTGGAAAGAAATACGACGAGTGAGGTAATCAAATTTGCAGATGATACAAAATTGTTCAGAGAGTTAAAACTAAGCAGTTTGTGATAAATTGCAGGAAGACCTTGTGAGACTGGAAAATTGGGCATCGAATTGGCAGATGAAATTTAATGTGGATAAGTGCAAGGTGATGCATATAGGGAAAAATAACCTATGCTATACTTACACAATGTTAGGTTCCATATTAGGTACTACCACCCAAGAAAGAGATCTAGGCGTCATAGTGTAACACATTGAAATTGTCGGTTCAGTGTGCTGCGCCAGTCAAAAAAGCAAACAGAATGTTGGGAATTATTAGAAAGGGAATAGTGAATAAAATGGAAAATGTCATAATGCCTCTGTATCGCTCCAAGGTGAGACCGTACCTTGAATACTGTGTACAATTCTGGTCGCCGCATCTCAAAAAAGATAATATTGCGATGGAGAAGGTACAGAGAAGGGTGACCAAAATAAGGGGAATAGAACAGCTCTCCTATGAGGAAAGACTAAAGAGGTTAGGACTTTTCAGCCTGGAGAAGAGACGGCTGAGGGAGGATATGATAGAGGTGTTTAAAATCATGAGAGGTCTAGAACGGGTAGATGTGAATCGGTTATTTACTCTTTCAGATAATAGAAAGAAAGACTAGGTGGCACTCCATGAAGTTAGCATGTGGCACATTTAAAACTAATTGGAGAAAGTTCTTTTTCACTCAACGAACAATTAAACTCTGGAATTTGTTGCCAGAGGATGTGGTTAGTGCAGTTAGTATAGCTCTGTTTAAAAAAGGATTGTTGCCAGAAGATGTGGTTAGTGCAGTTAGTATAGCTCTGTTTAAAAAAGGATTGTTGCCAGAGGATGTGGTTAGTGCAGTTAGTATAGCTGTGTTTAAAAAAGGATTGGATAAGTTCTTGGAGAAGTCCATTACCTGCTATTAATTACTAGCAACAGTAGCATGGAATTGACTTAGTTTTTGGGTACTTGCCAGGTTCTTATGGCCTGGATTGGCCTCTGTTGGAAACCTTGATGCTGGGCTTGATTGGTCTGACCCAGTATGACATGTTCATATGTTCTTAGGGATTTAATTTTAAAATCTTCATGTGTCATTCAAAACCCAGACTTTGTACCTTCTGGCCTTGATTTTTCAAAGGGAAACTTGATGCTTGTAGGTCCATGTGTACAAAGTCCTCACTAGCCTGCAAGTTCTTATGGGGTTTAATAATTGCTCCATTGATATTTCTCAAACGAAGGAAGATAATTTCTGTGCATCCTTTTGTTGTCAGGTTTATTTGGGACTTTCTTCAAATGAAGCCTCTCCTAAATTCTCTTGCAGTCTTATGGGATATCATTGTGGTTCTAAGCCAGCTGATGAAGCCTCTTTCGATCTCTAGATTCTTGTGAACTCCAGTAAATGACATGAAGGTCACATTTTTGGTGTGGTCACTTCAGCACTCAGAGTCAGTGAGCTGCAGCTGTTAATAACATATCTACCTTATACCAACTTCCATCAAAAGAGGGAGGTACATCAAAGTTATCCCAATGTCCTACTTAAGGCAATATCATAGTTCTATCTTATTTAGTCAATCGTTATTTCAACATTCTTTGTTCAGTCTGATGCATGTAAGGTAGAAGCTGCACATCACACAGTGGATTGTCAGAGAGAGCTATCACCTTCTATCTGCAGTCTAAAGTCCTGATCAGAGTCCGCCCAGATTTTTGTTTCTTTTGATTTCCAACAGGCTGAGCTTTGGTATGACGAAGACCACTGCCTTTAATTGTGTAGCATTTTTGCATTTCTCACTGTTATGCCATAAGAGGTCTGATCTTAGAAAGGCATGTCAAGTCTCATTCTGTCAGGACAACGGCAACATCAGTTATCAATCTAAGGTCTAACGCCTTAGATATTTTTAAAGCAGCAATGTGAAGTTCAGTCCATACATTCACCAGTCATTACTGTATTGATATGGCCTCTTGTCAGGATGCTAGATTTGTATTGTCCATTCTTCAAGGCCTGTTTCTGAATTAGAGCCCAGTTCCCTCCTGCCTAGGGCCTATTTTTATGGTTTTGGGTTATCCTCATTCTGCATTGTTTTATTACAAAAGAAGAATAAAACAAGACTGGAGGTTTCATCCATAAAATATTTTTTTTCATGTTTGCCTATTGGCAGCTGGTCATGTTGTCTTTCCCCTTTGATTTAAAAACAGCTCTTAGCTAAGGAGTCTCGTGTGTAGCTCCTTAGCAATGTTTGTCAGAGAGAGCGAAATTATTTATCCATAATGGTGGCTTGAGGATAATGATGGTAACAAGTCACATAACCCACCTACCTTCCCTTGGAGAGTTCTTTACATATTTATTGTTGAAGCTTACCTAACTAGTAGCTGAGAGGCTATGGTTCTGGTGGCATGCACTTAATCACAGTACATGCCTAGAAAGCTTTTCTAGAAAGTTTTGGAAAAATCCTATGCATCAGTACGACCCAGAGTCATTTGACCTATATGTGAGGTTCCTTGCACCTCTATCATCAGAGATCACCTATTACAGGTAAGCACGTTCATATTTTTTCAACCAAAAATATATATTTCCCATAGATTCCTTTGGCGTTGGGTAGTAGCATATATGCTTTTAACCATATTTAAATGAGGCTGTTTAAGGATTGAAGAGTGAGCAAGCATTTTTAGCCTCTTGCCCTTAGTTCAAGTTAATATTACAGTTGGAACATGCGCATTGCATTTTCTTCACTGAATTCCAGCTATTGGTAACGTCAAGATAACAACTCTGCATTTTACAAAAGGGGTAATGAAATTCATGCATAATATAATGAAGGTGATAATGTATTATATGATTCTTAGTGGGGCCATTCTAACGCCATTCTAAAATCCAGTTACAGAAGGTTTATACAACTTTTCTGAGATATAAAAGAAACCTAACATAAAAGTCAGTGAATTATTCTTGATTATACATTTTTCTAAATCTTGAATCTGGATGAATCCACTCCAAGGTAATCCCTGCTATCTTTAGTGGCTGGTTCATAGCTACAGTATATTTTTTAGGGAATCTGGGAGTTAAATGATTACTGTTTCTATTTATCAAAAATGTATTTTCTGCTCTTTTCACATGATATGTCAGAGATGGATTATAAAATAAAACATACATAAAAATTCAACACTGAACAAATAAAGATTGTAAACTTAATACAGACAAAACTCTCTAGTAATTCTTCCCTTTTTCAAGAATTGAAGACCATAACTTTGAAGGTTTTGCTTTTTTTTTTTTCCACAGAAAATACCTGCTTACCATCTCAGAGCCTGTAATGGGAGTCAATGTTTTAAGTTGAACTAAGGTAGCATGGATTTAATATTTCCAGTTTTCACAACGGTGCACGAGATAAGTCTAAAACACTGCTCACTACTGTAAAACTTGCTATTTGGATCATTAAAAGCCGTTTCTGTGTTGCACATTCATTATGCGAAAATGTCTAATTTGAGACTCAAAGCCATAAAATCGAGTGGAATCAATGTTGGATCCCCGGAACCTATGAAACTCAATAACTCAGTTTCAATTATGAAGATCAGAAGGAACAGTTCGGACACCCTTCCCTACGTATCTGGGGTGTCTTTGGGACCTCATAATTCCAAAATATCAACCAGTCTAGTTGCCCCGAAACCAATAAGGGTCATGCTTGACAGTTCCAAAAATGAGAGGAATGTGGTTAACAAATCTGTTCAGGTAAGGGATTTTTTTTATTTCTTTTTTTGTCTTGTGAGTTTTCATGGCATAAAATATATCTTCAGAACCTTGTCAGCTTGTGCTCTTTCTTAGTGGCAGGTCAGTTTTTGAAGAAACGCTGTTATCGATTCCTGCTGAAGTTCTCTGAATCGAGGGAGAGATAAATTCCTTAATTCATGGGTGGTTTGTTAGAGAATTCTTCTGTTAATTGTTGTGGGGTTTTTCACTCATATATACTGTATTTAAGATGTAAATTTCTTGGAAATTATATTAAAATTTATATGCCTAAATATATCTTTAAAGACAGCAGATCTTGCCAGCACAACTTGGTGACCTTCTCAGAGAAAATGACATAGTAAATCATTTGGGAGAGACTGAAGGAGACTAGGAGACTTTCAGCTTTCGCAAAGGATTCAACTCTGTGCCTCATATGAGGTTAATAGAAATTATGGGTAATTATAGTATGGCTTTGAAGCTTAAGAAGTGCATAGGTCACTAGGGTGTTGGAGAAACAGAATGTAATGGTGGAAAAAATGGTAAAAGCATAGACTCGTCAATCTTAAACAAGATAGCCAGCAGCAAAATTATCCGGTTAACTTTAGCCAAATAATTCAGCAGAAAAAGCCTCCCACTGAATATATTTGGCTAAAGTGACCTGGTTAAAGAAATCTGGGTAACTTTGTTGATGGTTGCCTTCCTCAATATTGATTCAAAAAACAACAACCCAATAATGCCCAGCAACAGCTGAGGTCCCCTTCAATCCCACAAAATTTTAAATTGTGGGATTGATGGCACAATCTCCTCCCACCGATTCCACCAAATGTGAAAACGTAGCAGGCCGAACTGGCTCTCAACGCATTCTGAAAGTGTGGCAGGCCAAGCCTCCCCTCCCTCTCCCGATCCCAATGTGAAAGTGTGGCAGGCTAAGCCTCCCCTCCCCCTCCCGATCCCAATGTGAAAGTGTAGCAGGCCAAGCTGGCCCTTCTGCCCCTGCCAATCCCACCAAAAGTGAAAATGTAGCAGGCCGAGGCCTTCCTCCTGATCCCACTAAAAGTAAAAGTGTAGCAGCTGAGCTGGCCCCCTCCACCCCTTTCAAACCCCCCCTCCAAACCACACACAATCGTGAAATCCCAAAAGTGCCTAAGCAAGCAAGAGGAAGAGAGGCTTTTTCCTTCTCCCACTAACCTTACAGCTGTACTGACATTTAATATTCTTTTAGTTACTGATTGTTGCCTTCAATTACCGTTGTCAGTATATGCTAATTCTCAGTGGAGCTGTTGCGATCCTGCCCGTGAGGAGCGCGGGCAGGCTCTTACCCCACGCGGCCAGATGGGCCACTGACGCTGTTTTCTTCGCGGCAGGCCTGCTGCCGCCGCCGCCGGATCCCTTCCTGGCTGCCTCCAGCCCTGCGCGGCAGGGGCGGGCCACCGGGAGCTCCTTCGGACGGCTGGGCCAGCTGCCACCGCGCCGGTGTTCCCCAACGCGCTGCAGGCTTCCCGGGGTCTTCAGCCGGCAGGGAGGGCGTCCCTGCCGGTGCCTGCTTCAGCCCGGGTCCTTGGTCAGCAGGGAGGCCATCCCTGCCGGTGCCTGCAGTCTCTTCAGCTCCCTGCAGCCAGCCTCTGACTCCGGTTTGCTTCTGACTCCACTTCAGCCTGCAGCCAGCCTCTGACTCTGGTTTGCTTCTGACTCCGCTTCAGCTCGCTGCCTGCCTCCGACTCCGGTTTGCTTCCAACTCCGCTTTAGCTGCAGCCAGCTTACCTTTCTGCCTTCCTGCTTCAGTCTTCGTGGCTGGAAGCCGCTAGCAGTCTGCCACCTTTCCACCTTCAGAGCAGCCCTGCTCCGCGGCCTGCCTGACTCCCTTGGATTGTCCACGTGGTCGGGAGGGTGCCGTCAGCTTCCAGCCTGTCTCTTCAGCTTCTTAGGGCGCGGGCACGCGCCCCTCTACTCCTCTTCAAGGGCCAGCTAGGTGTGGCCCCCTGCTGGCTCCTCCCAGGGCGTTGTCATCATCAGCCCTACTTAAAGGGCCCAGCTTCCAGGCTAACGTTGCCTTCGCAAGGAGTTGGTCACTCCTGAGATCCTGGTTCCAGGAGCTGCCTTGAGTTCCAGCCTTCTGCAAGGTCCAGTGTTACTCGTTCTCTGTTGGAGCTCCTTGTCTCGTCTGATGTTTACCTGCTGTTCCAGTCCTGATGTCTGCTTGATGTACCAGCCCTGATGTTTGCCTGTTCCTGTTCCTGCCCTTGGCCTGTCTTCCAATCCGATCCCGTGTTCCAGTCCAGTTGATGCCTTTGCCTTGCCTTCGGCTGCCGGTATGCAGCATACTCTGCTTCAGGCTGCCGGTGTACAGCAATCCCTGCTTCAGGCTGCCGGTGTGCAGCAAACCCTGCCATAGACTGACAGGAGTGCAGCTACCTGCCTTACCCTGTTCCTGAATCTCCTGAAAGCTAGCACCTCGTTCCTGTTCTTCAAGATGTCCTGGTGCCTCGCAGCAAGCCATGTCGTGGTCCGCGACCAGCCCCATGGGCGGGCTGAGTAGGGCGCTTCGTGATGCAAGCCTTGCACCTCGTTCCTGAGTCTGTGGGAAAGCCTTACCCTGTTCCTGAATCTCCTGAAAGCTAGCACCTCGTTCCTATTCTTCAAGATGTCCTGGTGCCTCGCGGCAAGCCATGTCGTGGTCCGTGACCAGCCCCATGGGCGGGCTGAGTAGGGCGCTTCGTGATGCAAGCCATGCACCTCGTTCCTGAATCTGTGAGAAAGCCTTACCCTATTCCTGAACTCTCTGCAAGCCTGGTATCCTGCGGCAACCTCTGTTGTGGTCCGTGACCAGCCCCACGGGCGGGCTGTGTAGGGCGCTCCATGTTGCCAGTCTCGTACCTCGCCCTAGAGTCTCCTGTATGCATCATACCTCGTTCCTGACTCCACGTCTTCACCTTCAGTATCTTGCTTCTGAGTCTATGTCAGCACGTCCAGTACCTTGTCTCTGAGTCCTCGTCTGCACTTCCAGTACCTTGCTTCTGAGTCTACGTCAGCACGTCCAGTACCTTGTCTCTGAGTCCTCGTCTGCACTTCCAGTACCTTGCTTCTGAGTCTACGTCAGCACGTCCAGTACCTTGTCTCTGAGCCCTCGTCTGCACTTCCAGAACCTTGCTTCTGAGTCTACGTCAGCACGTCCAGTACCTTGTCTCTGAGCCCTCGTCTGCACTTCCAGTACCTTGCTTCTGAGTCTACGTCAGCACGTCCAGTACCTTGTCTCTGAGTCCACTTCTGTACTTCCAGTACCTTGCTCCAGAGTCTACGTCAGCACGTCCAGTACCTTGTCTCTGAGTCTACGTCTGCACTTCCAGTATCTCGTTTCTGAGTCTCGTCTGCATCCATGTTCCAGTCCTCGCTGCCCTGGCCTCCATCCGGCCTACCGCTTCATGCCGTACCCTGCGGCAGGTCCGAAAGGGCTGGGAACGGTCGGAGGACTGTTCACAAGACCAACATAGCGTTGTTGGGTCTTCCGAAGTGTGCAAGCTCGGAGGAGGGCCTGTCTTCCAGTCTTCAATTCAGCTTGCTTCCGTCTAGCCCATGCTCGGGCATGCCACGCCTCCCGCGGCACCTCTTCAGACTCTCTGGCATCGAGCCGCGGCCCAAGGGCACACACATCTCCCAGGAGTGGGATCGCTCTCCGAGCGCTCCGCAACAGTTTGCGAAGGCCATGTGTTCGGCGTTCATGTCCTTGTGATGGGCCTGTGCCAAGTTCTGGACTTTCTTTGCCAAAGGAAATTTTTTGTTTTTTGAAAGGAAAAACTTCACTCCCAGTTTTTCTTTGCTATGTTTACGACCTGCTGGAGGCGCCAGCTGTTTGGGTTCCCACGACCTGCAGGAGGCGCCTGCGCCCAAACCATCTACTCCCTGTTTCCAGGATGGAGTTCCACGACCTGCAGGAGGCGCCTGCACTCCTACCTGATGTTGCTGTAGTTTTCGCCCCCCCTCCCCCCCTTCTTGTTTCTTGCTTTTGCTTGTTTCTGCTGTGTGTATGGGTGTGCTTGTTTCTGCTGTGGGTATGGGTGTGCTTGTTTCTGCTATGTACTTGGGTGCGCTTCTCTGTGTTGTTGGCCCCTTGGTGCTTGTTTGTACTGGTCTTTGTCCTTTGTTGTTCTTTTCTGTGCCCGCTTGTTGTTTTCCGCTTGTGGGCTCCCGTCCTCCTCGTTCCCGCGTTTTTTGTTCCCCTGCTTCCTGTCTCTCGCCCTTCGCTCTTTCACCCTTCGCTCCTTCGCTTTCCGCTCTCTCGCTCTTTGCTCTCTCGCTCGGGGCTCCTTCGCTCCCTGCTCCCTTGTTCTCCGCTCCTTTGCTCTCCGCTCCCTTGCTCTCTGCTCCTTCGCTCTCTGCTCCCTTGCTCTCTGCTCCTTCGCTCTCCGCTCCCTTGCTCTCTGCTCCTTCGCTCTCTGCTCCCTTGCTCCCTGCTCTCTCGCTCTCTGTTCCCTTGCTCCCTGCTCTCTCGCTCTCTGCTCCCTTGCTCTCTGCTCCTTCGCTCTCTGCTCCCTTGCTTTCCGCTCCCTCGCTCTCCGTTCCCTTGCTCCCTCTTTTGTGTTTTGTGTTGTCGGTCGCGTGTCACCGTTCGCTCGGTCGCTGCTCGCGCAGTCACTGTTCGCTCGGTCGCTGCTCGCGCGGTCTCCGTTCGCTCGGTCGCTGCTCCCTCGGTCTCGTGTTCGCGTCGTCCCGTGTTCCCTCGGTCTCGTGTCCGCTTGGTTCCGTGTTTCCTTGGTTTCGTCTGCTTCCGGTCTCGTGCTCTTGGTCTCTTGTCGTGTCCCTGGTTGCCTGCTTGTGTCGAGTGTTTGCTTGCTTGTTTGTTGGTGGTTGAGTGTTTCCCTCGAGGGTGACCTTAGCCACATCCAGATTCCGCCCAGTCTTGGGCTTGCTTCTGTTTGGACTTACTGAATTTTTGTGCTTTGATCCCCTGCACTACAGCTTTCGCCTTAGTTGGGACTTCTATTCAAGTCAACCCTTGGAAGGACTCTAGCCGCTGCCCCTTGATCCTTGAACCAAGATGCCATCCAGCACTTCTGTATTCTGCATCTTGCCTGACCTCCGTCTTCTGTGTTCCACGTTCTGTGTTTGTCTTGCCTGGACCTTGACCACTTCTGCCTTGACTTCTGCTCCGGTATTCTTCTCGCTACAGTTCCTCGCCAAGAAGTACCAGCTTGTCCTTGGATCTTCGCTTGCCCTCTCCTCATGCTGTTTGCAGAGGCTGAGGGGGGCTTTGAGGAGGGGGTACTGTTGCGATCCTGCCCGCGAGTAGCACGGGCAGGCTCTTACCCCACGCGGCCAGTCGGGCCGCTGACGCTGTTTTCTTCGCGGCAGGCCTGCCGCCGCCGCCGGGTCCCCTCCTGGCTGCCTCCAGCCCTGCGTGGCAGGGTCGGGCCACCGGGAGCTCCTTCGGGCGGCTGGGCCAGCTGCCACCGCTCCGGTGTTCCCCGACACGCTGCAGGCTTCCCGGGGTCTTCAGCCGGCAGGGAGGGCGTCCCTGCCGGTGCCTCCTTCAGCCCGGGTCCTTGGTCGGCAGGGAGGCCGTCCCTGCCGGTGCCTGCAGTCTCTTCAGCTCCCTGCAGCCAGCCTCTGACTCCGGTTTGCTTCTGACTCCGCCTCAGCTCGCTGCCTGCCTCCGACTCCGGTTTGCTTCCGACTCCGCTTCAGCCTGCAGCCAGCTTACCTTTCTGCCTTCCTGCTTCAGTCTTCGCGGCTGGGAGCCGCTAGCAGTCTGCCACCTTTCCACCTTCAGAGCAGCCCTGCTCTGCGGCCTGCCTGACTCCCTTGGATTGTCCATGTGGTCAGGAGGATGCCGTCAGCTTCCAGCCTGTCTCTTCAGCTTCTTAGGGCGCGGGCGCGCGCCCCTCTACTCCTCTTCAAGGGCCAGCTAGGTGTGGCCCCCTGCTGGCTCCTCCCAGGGCGTTGTCATCATCAGCCCTACTAAAAGGGCCCAGCTTCCAGGCTAACGTTGCCTTCGCAAGGAGTTGGTCACTCCTGAGATCCTGGTTCCAGGAGCTGCCTTGAGTTCCAGCCTTCTGCAAGGTCCAGTGTTACTCGTTCTCTGTTGGAGCTCCTCGTCTCGTCTGATGTTTACCTGCTGATCCAGTCCTGATGTCTTCTTGATATACCAGCCCTGATGTTTGCCTGTTCCTGTTCCTGCCTTTGGCCTGTCTTCCAATCCGATCCCGTGTTCCAGTCCAGTTGATGACTTTGCCTTCGGCTGCCGGTGTGCAGCATACTCTGCTTCAGGCTGCCGGTGTGCAGCAATCCCTGCTTCAGGCTGCCGGTGTGCAGCAAATCCTGCCATAGACTGTCAGGAGTGCAGCTACCTGCCTTACCCTGTTCCCGAATCTCCTGAAAACTAGCACCTCGTTCCTGTTCTTCAAGATGTCCTGGTGCCTCGCGGCAAGCCATGTCGTGGTCCGTGACCAGCCTCATGGGCGGGCTGAGTAAGGCGCTTCGTGATGCAAGCCATGCACCTCGTTCCTGAATCTGTGAGAAAGCCTTACCTTATTCCTGAACTCTCTGAAAGCCTGGTATCCTGCGGCAACCTCTGTCGTGGTCTGTGACCAGCCCCACGGGCGGGCTGTGTAAGGCGCTCCATGTTGCCAGTCTCGTACCTCGCCCTAGAGTCTCCTGTATGCATCATACCTCGTTCCTGACTCCACGTCTTCACCTTCAGTACCTTGCTTCTGAGTCTACGTCAGCACGTCCAGTACCTTGTCTCTGAGTCCTCGTCTGCACTTCCAGTACCTTGCTTCTGAGTCTACGTCAGCACGTCCAGTACCTTGTCTCTGAGTCCTCGTCTGCACTTCCAGTACCTTGCTTCTGAGTCTACGTCAGCACGTCCAGTACCTTGTCTCTGAGTCCTCGTCTGCACTTCCAGAACCTTGCTTCTGAGTCTACGTCAGCACGTCCAGTACCTTGTCTCTGAGTCTACGTCTGCACTTCCAGTATCTCGTTTCTGAGTCTCGTCTGCATCCATGTTCCAGTCCTCGCTGCCCTGGCCTCCATCCGGCCTGCTGCTTCATGCCGTACCCTGCGGCAGGTCCGAAAGGGCTGGGAACGGTCGGAGGACTGTTCACAAGACCAACATAGCGTTGTTGGGTCTTCCGAAGCGTGCAGGCTCGGAGGAGGGCCTGTCTTCCAGTCTTCACTTCAGCTTGCTTCCGTCTAGCTCATGCTCGGGCTTGCCACGCCTCCCGCGGCACCTCTTCAGACTCTCTGGCGTCGAGCCGCAGCCCAAGGGCACACACATCTCCCAGGAGTGGGATCGCTCTCCGAGCGCTCCACAACAGGAGCACAGGACTTGGTGAGAGAGGTAATGGTGGTGGGGCCGCTTGGCAATAATGATCATAATATGATCAAATTTGATTTAATGACTGGAAGAGGAACAGTGTGCAAATCCAAGGGAAACTTTGATAAAATGAGAAAAATTGTTAGAAAAAAAACTGAAAGGAGCAGCTACAAAAGTAAAAAATGTCCAAGAGGCATGGTCATTGTTAAAAAATACCATTCTAGAAGCACAGTCTAGATGTATTCCACACATTAAGAAAGGTGGAAAGAAGGCAAAACGATTACCAGCATGGTTAAAAGGGGAGGTGAAAGAAGCTATTTTAGCCAAAAGATCTTCGTTCAAAAATTGGAAGAAGGATCCAACAGAAGAAAATAGGATAAAGCATAAACGTTGGCAAGTTAAATGTAAGACATTGATAAGACAGGCTAAGAGAGAATTTGAAAAGAAGTTGGCTGTAGAGGCAAAAACTCACAGTAAAAACATTTTTAAATATATGCGAAGCAGAAAGCCTGTGAGGGAGTCAGTTGGACCATTAGATGATCGAGGGGTTAAAGGGGCACTTAGAGAAGATAAGGCCATCGCGGAAAGATTAAATTATTTCTTTGCTTCAGTGTTGGGGAGGTACCTGTAATGGAGAAGGTTTTCATGGGTAATGGTTCAGATGGACTGAATCAAATCACGGTGAACCTAGAAGATGTGGTAGGCCTGATTGACAAAATGAAGAGTAGTAAATCACCTGGACCGGATGGTATACACCTGAGTTCTGAAGGAACTAAAAAATGAAATTTCAGACCTATTAGTAAAAATTTGTAACCTATCATTAAAATCATCCATTGTACCTGAAGACTGGAAGATAGCAAATGTAACCCCAATATTTAAAAAGGGCTCCAGGGGCGATCCGGGAAACTACAGACCAGTTAGCCTGACTTCAGTGCCAGGAAAAATAGTGGAACGTGTTCTAAGCATCTAAATCACAGAACATATAGAAAGACATGGTTTAATGGAAAAAAGTCAGCATGGCTTTACCCAGGGCAAGTCTTGCCTCACAAATCTGCTTCACTTTTTTGAAGGAGTTAATAAACACGTGGATAAAGGTGAACCGGTAGAGGTAGTATACTTGGATTTTCAGAAGGCGTTTGACAAAGTTCCTCATGAGAGGCTTCTAGGAAAAGTAAAAAAGTCATCGGATAGGTGGCGATGTCCTTTCGTGGATTGCAAACTGGCTAAAAGACCGGAAACAGAGAGTAAGATTAAATGGACAATTTTCTCAGTGGAAGAGAGTGGACAGTGGAGTGCCTCAGGGATCTGTATTGGGACCCTAACTTTTCAATATATTTATAAATGATCTGGAAAGAAATGCGACGAGTGAGATAATCAAATTTGCAGATGACACAAAATTGTTCAGAGTAGTTAAATCACAAGCAGATTGTGATAAATTGCAGGAAGACCTTGTGAGACTGGAAAATGAGGACCGTTCCCAGCCCTTTCGGACCTGCCGCAGGGAGCAGCAGAGGTGGCAGGCCGGATGGAGGTCAGGAAGGCACAGGACTGAAGTGGTCAAAGCAAGGTCTTGGAACTTGGAGCAAGGCACAAGTGGAGTTCAGGACGAAGACAGGA
The DNA here is from genome assembly GCF_901001135.1 of Rhinatrema bivittatum. Taxonomy (NCBI): domain Eukaryota; kingdom Metazoa; phylum Chordata; class Amphibia; order Gymnophiona; family Rhinatrematidae; genus Rhinatrema; species Rhinatrema bivittatum. The sequence goes on from NC_042617.1 coordinate 125,419,842, forward strand.
ACAAGAGGGATGAGCTGGACCCTCCAGCACCCTACCAATCCACCGTAAACGGGTGGACCCAATGGGCTGGTCGCGGACCACACGGTCTCCTATGCACCCTACACAGCCAGGAGGCTGGTCGCGGACCACGAGAAGAGCAGGAGAAGCTCGGAAAGTCACTTAGCACAGGGTAGTGGAAAACCCCTCGGATCCTCCAGAGTCGGAACTAGGCAAGTCAACGAGGAATCTGTAGACTCAGAACACAGGAGGAGACTCTCGGCGGCATGGGTCCCACATTCTGGCGTCTGGACCAGACACATCAGGAACACTGGAACACACAGGAAGTCCAAGGGAGACATAGCCTAGATGGACTAGCCCCCATGCCAAAGCAAGGACTGAGTGAAGAGGAAGTACTTTTATAGGACCGGAAACAAGCAACTCCCTGGAGAAGTTCAGATGGGCCATACCTGGCTGGCTCTATAACTGGAGAGAAGAGCTGCGGGCCGACCCCTAGGGAGAAGGGCGGGGTCCAAAGCAGGAAGTCCAGGTGAAGACTGAAGCAGGCCTCAGGCAGGCCCCGAGGACGACGAAGGCCTCCCAGGCCATGGAGCAAAACCTGGGCAACCAGATCAGGCGAGGCCCCAGCTTCGGAGTGGCCTCCAGAGAAAGGTGAGAGGCCTCCTGTAGCTCCAGCTACGGGAGAAATCGTAACACGCAGCTCCTATCCCACAGTTATCACCCAGTGAAGAGGATGAGCCAATGCAGTTAGGCCGCAGCCACTTAACCTCAAAAGAGAGACGTTACCGCAAACGCATGGGCCTATGCATGTACTACGGTCACTCCCGCCATGGAGTCCAGACTTGTCCCATCTGTCCGGGAAACATACAGACCTAGGATCTTCCGGAGGACTCTTCCTAAGTCTAACTACACCCTTTCCTCCATTATCGCTTCCTGTCTCACTCATCTGCAGAAGCTTTGAGTTTCAGACACTTGCCTTCATAGACTCTGTGGCCGGAGGGAATTTTATTTTAAAACGCCTGGTGGAACACCTGCGAATCCCTACTGTGCCCACAGCTACGCCATTGCTGCTATCATCAATCCACGGGGAACCACTTCCAGGACAGGTCTCCCTTACAGCTCAGCCTATATGCCTTCACACCAGGGCTTTACATTCGGAGACCATCTCCTTTCTTGTTCTTGAGAAGGCTATTCACCCAGTGGTGCTCGGACTACCCTAGCTACAGGATCACATGCCTCAGTTTAACTGGACAACTCTTGAATTGTCTCAATGGGGACCTGGCTGTCATGACCGATGTCTTTTGAAGGTCACTCCTGTACCCTGTATGCCAACCATACCATCATTACCCGGCCTACCACCTCAATACGCATCGTTCCAGGATGTTTTCTCCAAACAAGTAGCAGACGTATTACCTCTTCATAGGATTTTTGATTGCGCAATCAATCTGAAACCCAACTCAGAGCCTCCCAAGGGAAGGGTATACCCCCTCTCTGTAGCAGAGACCAAGGCTATGTCAGCCTATATTCAAGAAAACCTAAAAAAAGAGTTCATTAGACCATCTAAATCCCCAGCTGGTGTGGGGATTTTCTTCGTTGGTAAAAAAGATGGCTCCCTCCGCCCTTTTATTAATTATAGAGGTCTCAACGAGATCACCATCAAGACCACTGATAACTGAATTATTCGACAGACTTCAGGAGGCTAAGATCTTCTCCAAGTTAAATCTCAAGGGGGCCTACAACCTAGTCTGAATCCATCACGGGGACGAGTGGAAAACAGCTTTTAACACCTGAGATGGACACTTCGAGTATCTTGTTATGCCCTTCGGCTTGTGCAATGCACCAGCGGTGTTTCAAAATATGATGAATGACATCTTGCGAGACCTTCTGTATCAGTATGTAGTGGTGTATGTAGACGACATCCTGATCTTCTCACAGGATCTTCAGATGCATCAAGAGGATGTAAAAAAGGTACTGTGGAGGTTACGAGAAAACCATCTGTATGCGAAGTTTGAGAAGTGCGCTTTTCACCAAGAATCTGTACCCTTCCTAGGCTACATAGTCTCCAAAGAAGGTTTTCAGATTGATCCCCAAAAAATGAAAAGCATCTAAGAGTGGCCTCAACCCACGGGGTTGAAGGCGTTGCGCCGCTTTCTTGGCTTCACAAATTACTACAAATTACTACCTTGATGGTTCCGCTCACGGCCATGAAAAGAAAAGGGGCCTTTTCAATGGTCTCCTGAGGCTGTGACGGCCTTTCAAACGCTCAAAGAAGCCTTCCAAAAACCCTTGTCTTTGCCACCCAGACCCTCATCGTCCATTCATCATCGAGGTCGACACTTCCAACGTCGGCGTGGGAGCAGTGTTAAGTCAATTCGGCGACTCCAAAGTTCTCTATCCTTGTTCATTCTTCTCGAGACGCTTTTCTCCTGCAGATATAAAAATTATGGAATAGGAGACAAGGAACTGCTCGCTATTAAATTGGCCTTTGAAGAGTGGCGCCCATGGCTGGAAGGCACTCAACATCAAATTTTAGTATACACTGATCACAAAAACTTGGAGTATCTTCGACATGCACAGCAACTTAACCACCAAGAGGCCAGGTGGTCTCTGTTTTTTAACAGATTTGACTTCCTGTACAAATACTGTCTATCAGATAAAAATGTCCGAGCAGATGCCCTTTCATGTTCATTTTCTCCAGAGGACGTACCAGATGAACCTCACCACATTATCAGCCCTGAGAAAGTGGTTCTGGTGGCCACTCATACAGACTCACCAAGTAAAACAGTAGTGGCTCGGAGTCTGAGGAGAAAATGGGCACACGACTCCCGTCTGGCTGGCCATCCTGGGCAGAGCCATACTCTCGCCATGCTCCAATATTACTATTGGTGGCCAACGATGAAGGAGGATGTACAAGCTTATGTGTCTTCCTGTGCAACCTGTGCAAGCAGAAGCCACCTGTCGGACGCCCCTGGAGTCTCCTACAGCCTCTGCCAGTTCCTGAGGAACTCTGGACACACATCGCGACCGACTTCATTGTGGACCTACCACCCTCTGGTGGAAACAATACAATTTGGGTAACCGTCGACCGATTCTCAAAAATGGCATGTTTTGTGGCCTTGCCAGGCTTGCCATCCGCTGCTGAATTAGCGAAGCTTTTTGTCAAGCACATTTTTCGCCTCCATGGGATGCCCAAATACATCTTATCTGACAGAGGTGTCCAATTTACCGCAAAATTCTGGAGAGCGCTTTGTCAAAAATTTTTACATTTCACTGGATCTAACTTCAGCCTATCACCTCCAATGGGCAAACTGAAAGAATGAACAGGACGCTCAAACAGTTCTTACGATCTTATGTGAACACAAAGAGCGACTGGGCAGAATTACTACCATGGGCAGAGTTTGCCATAAACTCACATCCTGCCACGGCTATGGGGTCCTCCCCTTTCCAAGTCATATACGGCCATCAGCCACTACCTCCTTTGCCGCTACCACTGTCTGTGGCCTCACCAGCAGCCCAATCCACTGCAGCGGAGTTACAATAGCTCTGGAGACAGACCAAGGAACTATTTATTTATTTATTTAATGCTTTTATGTACCGACATTTGTTTGCCCATCACATCGGTTTACAGTATAACAACTGAACATAAGAAAAGAAGTTACATCTTAACAATTTGAACAACTATGTTTTAACAATTAGAACTACTAATCAAGGCAGGCCAAAGAGCTAAGAAAACCTACGATGCTCATCATAGAAAAGCACCTCAATTTCAACCCGGAGACAAGGTCTGGTTGAGTACTAAATTTCTTTGACTCAAGCTACCCTCAGCTCGTTTTGCACCTCGCTATGTTGAACCCTTTGCCATTCTCCGACAATTGGGAAATTTGACGTACAGCCTAAAACTACCTCCATCCATGAAAATACACAGCGCCTTTCATGTGGCCCTGCTAAATCCGCTTATACTCTCCAAGTTTTCCAAAAAGACTCACGAACCAGCGACTCTGGAAGCTGAAGAGGACATTGAATACAAGGTTGATGACATATTGTCTTCAACCAATTGAATTGTCTTCAACCAATTAAACAACTACTTTCCAACCGGAACCTGATTCTAAACTCCAGCAAAACAGAGATGCTACTTATTTCACACAACCCAAACACCCACCCACCTAGCCTTGCACAATCCACATCTTTAAACATGGATCTCTCTGCAGACGTCAGGAATCTAGGAGCATGGCTTGACAACCAACTTAACCTAAAAAAATTCATAAACACAACCACCAAGGACTGCTTCTTTAAACTACAAGTCCTAAAAAAGCTAAAACCACTCCTTCACTTCAATGACTTTCGCCTCGTTCTACAATCCATTATTTTTTCTAAACTCGATTACTGCAACTCAATCCTACTTGGCCTCCCCTCCAACAGCATCAAACGCCACAGCCAGAATCCTAACTAACACTAATAGAAGAGACCATATCACCCCCATCTTGAGCAACCTCCACTGGCTACCCATCAAACAGAGAATCCTATATAAAACCTTAACCATTATTCATAAAGCAATTCATAACGTCGCACCTATATCACTACAAACTCAACTTCGTCCACACTTATCCTCCAGACCCATCAGAAGTGCCTACAAAGGCACATTAGTCGCAGCTCCAGCTAAATCAAGAAAAAGAGCACTCTCAACTGCGGGACCACACCAATGGAATGCTCTCCCACCAGACCTACGCCTCAAACCCAGTCTACCAGAGTTAAAAAAAAGTTAAAAACCTGGCTCTTCAGGCAAGCTTTCCAATTCCCAGAGGGTAACTAGGCACCTCCTCCTGACTTTCAGATCCATTCATTGCAGCGTGTCACTAACACCATAGACACTTAATTTCTATACTTTCTTATTTGCAATTTGTATTTAACAGTCATTAATCATATACTATATAACTGTATACTTGTATACTGTATGGTGGCTCGGTTGTTGCTACTAAAGTTCCTTGTAAAAAGTTGAACACACGTACTGTTTCAAAACACGAATAATGTCAAATGTTAAATGTTAAATGTTACTGTTACTTTTCAATGTTCCTTGTAATAAGCCCAGGTCGGACCGCCCCAACCAGGGTAACTTATTGTTTATTGTAAACCGGATTGATTTGTATTGTATACAGGAATTCCGGTATATAAAAATGATAAATAAATAAATAAATAAATATTGGTATTGTGCCCATCGGTCGCAGACAGCTGTGCCCGCTCTGTCTCACCTCTTTTCTTTCTCTTTCCTCTCTTCTGGGCAAGATGGCTGCCTCCGCCTCTCTCCGCATGGAGATTGCGTTTGCCATTCTTACACTGAGGTCACTTAGGGCACGCGCGCGTCGCCCTCCCTTTTAAATACGTCATGGCGGGAACTTCGGGGGCGTCCCCACCGAATGATGTCAGTACCTCTGGGTATTTAGACTCGGATCTCAAATCCAGCTACAAGATAGCAAGGATTCCAGTCCAGCTAATTTCGACTCTCTCAGAAGCGCCCGCTCTGAGTTCTCGCTACTACCTACCCTCCGGGGTTATACTGACTTCCTAGGACGCTCAAGGCACCTGCTCCTCGGGGGTCTTGCTTCGCTCCTATCTCTCTCCAGGTTACCCTGCATCTTGTCGGACGCCTAAAGTTACTCGCTCCACGAGGACCTTGCTTCGCTCCTGTCTACTTCATGGGTCGACCTGCCATTACCAAGGACCCCGGCACCGGTGCCCTGGGCCTTGTCTCACCACTACCTTCGCGCTGCGGAGGTCATCTCTCTAACAGCATTACCAGCCTTGTGAGTACCTTCCCGCTTCAGTCTCTCTCTAACTTGTCTCACCACAGAAAAGATTCTTGGCGTACTCCGCTCTGCGGACCACTACCAGATCTACCACCACTGGCTACATCATCTGTGACTGGGTTCTTGGCCTACCCCGCTCCGCGGGCCACTAACGGACCCCTCACTTTCCAGCATCGGGTGAGACCTTCTCTGCACTTACTTCATCAGTGCCTGGACTGAACTCTGACATCTGAGGCAACTCCTTGGCTGAAGAGGGCTGCCCGCTCCGCGGGCATTGCTCTATTGCTGGTTAATAAAACTTCCTTATGCTGTGTGGTTTACTGTAGAGTCAGTCTACTGCTGTATTTTCCCCACGGGGCACCTCCCTGTGAGAGGAGTCATCAATATAGCAGCCAAGGGTCCACAACCATGTCAAACTCACAACACATCATTTGCGAATCACTCATTTCAGGATGGAAATGGTGGACTCTATGATAATGGCAATACAATCAGGGGGATACCTCACTTCTCTGGATCTCACGGATGCATATCTGCATATTCCCAATCGCTGGAAACAGCAACAGGTCCTACAATTTACCATTCTGAATCATCATTACCAGTTTCAGGCCTTGCCTTTCGGGCTGCCCACTATGCCTAGGACCTTTTCCAAGGTCATCTTGGTTATAGCAACGGCTTTACGAAAAGACGACATTCTGGTTCACCCCTATCTGGACGACTGGTTGATTCAAGCCAAAAACATGGAAGAGAGTCTTCGGGCTTCTCGCAAGATAGTTTCATTACTATAGAAGCTAGGCTGGGTGGAGAATCTGGCCAAGGGCAATATGCAGTCAGCTCAGACTCTGGAGTATCTCAGAGTTTCAATTGATATGAGGCAGGGCAGAGTATTTCTGCTGGAGATTTGAATCCAAAGGTTGATGGCTCGAGTTTGAACCCTGACAAACACTATTCGTCCGACTATGATATCTTATCTATAGATTGTGGGGTTGATGGCTGCCAAATTGCAAGTAGTTCCCTGGGCAAGGGCACATATGCGACCTCTTTAACGCGCATTGCTTTCCCGATGGAACCCGCAGTCACAGGACTATGCGGTGAGGTTGCTTCTACCATTAGAGGTGATGTCTCAGTTGCACTGGGGGTTACAGGTGGATCATCTTAGGAAGAGAGTTTCCCTGGGGACGCCATATTGGTTGGTGCTCATGACAGATGCGAGCCATCTGGGTTGGGAGGTCATTGTCAGTAATTGATGGTGCAAGATCACTGGAATTCAGAGGAGCATCAACCAACTGGAAGCACAGGTGGTTCAGTTAGCATGCTTGTGGTTTGCCGAGCATTTAGAGGCTTGGGTGGTCCAAATAATGTCAGACAATGTGATGACAGTGGCTTACATCAATCACCAGGGTGGAATCAAGTGTCAACAGGTGTCAGAGGAAATAGATGCGCTCATGGTGTGGGTGGAGCAGCATCTTCTAGGCATATCCATCTGCACATTGCCGGAAAGGACAATATTAGATATTTCATCAGCAGAAAAACTTGGACTCAGGAGAATAGGAGCTGGCAAACAAAGCCTTTTAGCTCCTTGTGGCCCACTGGGGCTGCCCAGACCTAAACCTGTTGGTGACTTTCAACAATGCAAAAGTTCCATGTAGGCAGGACCCAAAATCACTGGGCATTGACATTCTCATTCAGGAGTAGCCGTGCAGTGCCCTGCTATATGTGTTCCTGCCCTGGCCTTTGAAAGACAGGATTGGCCAGAAGATTGCAAGTCAAACCATCACCATCCTTTTTGTGCCTCAGGATTGGGCTCGGAGGCCGTAGTATGTCAATCTGTAGAGACTGCTGGTGGACAGTCCCCTCAGTCTACCACCTCTGAAGGATCTGTTGTGTCAGGGACCCATTCTGCACGAGGATCCGGGTTGATTTTGTCTTATGGTTTGGCCATTGAAAGGGATTAGTTGTTGAAGCAGTGTTATTCTCCTGCTGTAATTGCCACCTTACTTCGGGCCAGGAAATTTTCTACTTCTCTAGCTTATGTCAGGGTTTGGAGAGTTTTTGAGGCCTGGTATTCTGAGCAAGGTTCTCAGCCTCTCAAGGTAGATATTCCTTTAATTTTGGAATTCTTACAGGATGGCTTGCATAAAGGTTTGGTCCTTAACACTTTGAAGGTTCAAGTTGCAGCCCTTGCTTGTTATGAGGGGAGGGGGCGAGTTAATGGAGGGCCTTTGTCTTTACATCCCGTGTCCCATTTTTTGAAGGGATTTAAGCATCTTTACAGCTTCCAGTGCCTCTGTGGGACCTTAATTTGGTCCTGGAATTCTTGGCAGGTCTGACCTTTCAGCCGCTGCGTGCTCTTTCCTTGCAGCTGCTTACCTTGAAGACAATTTTTCTGATAGCAATCTGTTCGGCATGAGCTGCACACTCTCTTTCTTGCCGTGAAACTTTTCTGTGTGTGATTCCGGGAACGGTACAGCTTCGGACTGTGCCCTCATTTTTGTTAAAAGTGGTTTCAGAGTTTCATTTGTATCAGTCCATTTCCCTGCCCACCTTGGACAGGGACAGAGATGAAAGTGAGTATCATCTTTTGTGTTCGCTGGATGTCAAGCAACATTTGCTGCAGTGCTTGGAGGTGACTAAATCTGTCTGGAAGTCTGATTGCCTGTTTGTGCTCCATGGTGGCGGTAAGCAGGGAGCATTGGCAATGCAGGCAATGATAGCCTGTTGGGTTAAAGAAGCATTTAGGCTGCCTATGTGGCTGCTGAGGTTTCTTTGCCGAAAAAACTTAAACCACATTCCACGAGGGCTCAGGCGGTATTGTGGGCAGAACTTTGTTTGTTGTTGCCTGCCGAGATTTGCCGAGCAGTGACATGGTCATCTTTGCACATCGTTTCCAAGCATTACTGCTTAGGTGTTCGGGCTAGGGAGGACACAGCATTTGCATGGACAGAATTAACTGGACAGCTGGCAGCCTCCTGCCCTCTTTAGGATTAGCTTTGGTACATCCCACTGGTGGGGATTGGCCTGCCTGAATGCAGAGGAAGGAGAAATTACTACTTTCCTCATAATTTTCTTTCCTCTAATGAGGTCAGGTCAATACCCAACTTGACCTAGGCTGCCAGTGTTTATGTTTTGGTCAGCCTTTTCAGGGTGAACTTTGTAGGGTGTGATTCCTGTTCTTTGTTGAAGACTGATAAGTGAATATGTTGAAGACTGATAGTGAATATGTTACTTCTTTTGGCTGAGCTCAGTGTTCCTGTTGGGTTGGAAGCATGAATGGGTGATTGTTAATAATAATGTTCAAGTTTAATCAGTTTGTCCAGAGTTTGACTTTTCCAGAAAATACTGGCTGGCTGATGTCAGGGCAAGACTATATATCCGTGACGTCAACTTTGGCTCTGTCTCCATCTGCTGGCAGAGGTGCATAACCCACTGGTGGGTATTGGCCGGAAAGGAAATTATCAGATAAGTAGCAATTTCTCCTTTTAAATTAAAAAAAATCACCATGTCAGAGAAGTCCCATCATTGTGGCTCATGTGGCAGTGAACAATCACTGACTGGCAATGGATGCATGCAATTAGAGAACAGTACTGAAATGAGATCCCATGTGAGTAAAAAAAAAACAAAGAAAGAAACTAATCATTCCCACCTGACAGCAAAAGCATCAGTGCTGTTTTTTTGAGGGTCCCCAGCAGGGAACAGGAACAGGTGTTGAAATGGTTGCAGCCGTAGGTGCCATCTTGAATTTGGTTTGAGGCGACCTTGCAGTGCAAAAAGGGAATTTAAATACTAGAGAGGATTTTTTAGACAAGAATTTTGGTCCTAGCAACCAGAAATCTATATCCAATGTCCAACTTTGCAGTCTTTCACCTGCTTTTGTTGGGTTTATGCAGCGTTTACAGCTTTTAACAGTCAGTGAAGTCTGCATGAGGAATCATTTGTGAGCAGACAGCTCCACCCAGAGACTATTTCCATACTTTTACCAATAAAAACAAAGCTGGCAAAATAAAGGGCAGTTTTTGATAATCCCTGCCCACCAAATGATTCCATGAATGACAATTATGCTGAATTCCTAAGGGAAAATTCTTATGAATCCCCAGAAGACGGGAAAGTATTTTTTGAGGTTGTGAAGACTCAGTAATTTGCTTGTTCCATAGAGAAGAAATATTTGCCTTAATCACAAAGTAACTTCAGCATTAAGATTATTAGACAATAAATCTGAAGAAATGCCAGATTGAGACTCCATAATAAAAGGGATGAGGAAACCTCTCTCCTCTTTTCCCTTTAATTCAGAGCTTGAAAAATGCTAATGATGGAGTGGGAAACCCCGGACTTTGGATTAAAGTACTTTATATTCGCTCCCTTTAGAAGTTCAGGAGCATTTATTTCAAATTCCAAAAGTAGAATATATGGGGCGGATTTTAAAAGGGTTACGTGTGTAATATATGCTCGAAACCCTTTTAAACCCCCTCCTGCGCGCGCCGAGCCTGTTTTGCATAGGCTCGGCGACGCGTTCAAGTCCCAGGACTTGAAAAAAGGGGCGGGGCAGGGCCAGAGGCCTCTGAAGGCCTGTTAGGCCGGGGGATCGCGCGCCGGCACTTGGCCAGCGCGCGCAACCTACGCCTGCCCAGAGGCAGGCACAACTTAAATAATAAAGGTAGGGAGGGGGATTTAGGTAGGGCTGGGGGCGGGTTAAATAGGGGAAGGGAGGGGAAGGTGGGGGGGGGGGGGTGAAAGGAAAATTCCCTCCGATTTCGGAGCGGCCTCAGAGGGAACGGGGAAAGCCATCGGGGCTCCCCTAGGACTTGGCACGCGCAAGGTGCACAAGTGTGCACCCCCTTGCATGCGCCGACCCCGGATGTTTATAACATGCGCACTCAACTGCGCGCGCATGTTATAAAATCAGGCGTAGATTCAAAAATCTGGCCCTATGGTTTCTGCTATAGCCAGAGGAACAACAATTCTGTAGAAATGGGGAGTGTTTTTAAGGGACTTTCAGGATAAGGTGGAACTTATTTTGAGACAAACATTTTCTACATGTATAGTGGAGCTTAAAGGGGCAGTATGTTTAAGTTACATTTCCAGAGCTCTTCTATGATGGATTCAGCAGCTGCCAGAAAGGGATGAAGTTGCAAGTCTGGAATCAGGTACTGTAGCTTATGTAGCAGATCTAATAAGGTTAATGTCAAGATCAATCATCTTATCAGTAGGTGCAAGGAGATATCTATGGCTCAGAAATTGGGCAGCAGATTGATGGTAAAAGATTCACAGTTACAAACTACTTTTCAAGGCGTAAAGGCTATTTGGCGAGGAGCTGGAAAGATTAAGTCATTGGGAGATTCCCATTTCCAAAACATTACGAGAAGAGTGAGGAAGACAAGTTTTTAGACCCTATGGAACGCAAACCCAATTCATGACTATAAAAGTCAGGAGTGGTTCTATAATGAGATAGGGTGAGGCGGCCGCCTCAGGTGTCAAAATTTTGAGGTGGTAAAAAAAATGCCCCCCCCCCCCTCCCGAAACACCCGGTGGCTACTTCCCCTTGCTACCAGATACATTATTTAGTTACATGTCAGTGGGGTCCCCTCCCCCACTGGTGGCCAAAATTGAAGAGGAGGCCCAGAGGCAGATGAAAAAGAAGAAGAGGCCCAACTGGCCATCGGTGGAGCCAATCCTGCCGTCAGCCCAGTGGGCCGTCAGCAAAGCCCATCCCGATGGCGGCCAAAAAAGAAGAAGAGGCTCAGTGACAGCCAAAAAAGAGGAGACCCAGACAGCAGTCAAAGTAAAAAGAAGTCAATGCTTGCTGACAGCCAAAAAATAAAAGGGAGAAAGAGCATGTGTGAGTGAGTTGGAATGTGTGTTTGTGACACAGCATATTTATTTTATTTGTGAGTTTTTATATACCGAAGTTTGGAGCATATGTGTGAGTGTATATGGGATAAAGCATGTGCGAGCATGTGGAAGACCATTTGTGTGCATGCATGAGACAGCATGTGTGAGGACATCTTTGCGTGCGTGAGGAGCAGATGTGAGAGCATCTGTGTGTGTATAAAAGAGCATGTGTGAGCATCTATGTGCATGTGCGTGAAAGGGCATGTATAAGAGCCAGGGGCAGATTGGCCTATCGGGGCTTCGGGCATGCCCTTGTGGGCCGGTCACCCCAATCACTTAGGTATTGGTTGCCGCGTCACATGCCTAGTACGGAATTGCGGCGACCAACATAGCCATGTGACATTCTTCAGAGAGCGGGAGCTTCCCCTGAAGCCCTCTGCTTAGTGCTTCTTTTGTATTTTCCCTGTGCCAGTAGCTGCGGTTCCATGGGCATACTCGCCACACTTTTCCCATCCCCATCATCACCATGGCTGTGGGAAACACTGCCACCACCTCCATTCACGCCTGCCCCGCTTCTGTTTTTTGCTGGCAGGAGGCAGCCAGCACACTTCCTGCCGCTGCCTTACTGTCGGCTAAATGCCTGCCTCCCAGCTCCCACAGTTTTTCTCTGCGGCAGGCTCCTTTCATCCTAATGCCGCACCAAAAAAAAATTATATATATATAAACAAACTACATCAGGACTTAACAGACCTCAGGCCTTCCCACACCAAATGGCCACCCCCATCTCTGGGGCCCTGCCTGGATTTTCCCTGACCACTAATTTAAGTAAAAATGTTTGTTTTACTTATTCACAGACAGAGGGAGAGAAAAGTGAACCTAAGTGAGCATGACTGAATGTATGAGGCAGTGAGGGTGTGTATTTCAGCATGTGTGAGCATTAGAGTGCAAGTGTGTTGGTGAGCATGTGTGCAAGGGAGAGAATGACAGCATGTGAGAATGTGCATAAGTCTGAGCATGTGTGTGAGTGTGACTGGACAGATGAGTCTGTGAGTTTGTATGCCAGTGAGCGTGTGTGTGAGCATGACTGCTGCTGCTCCTGCTGTACTTTGATTTCTTGGCCTTTGACTAAGCTTTCTATGAGCCTCCACTGCTACTGAACACTGCTGTTGCTCTGGACCTGGCTGCGCTTTTGTTTCTTTGACTGGTGGGGCCTAAGGAACCCTGCCAGCCTCACTGGTCCAGTTCCTGACTTGGCCTTCAGATCTTTGGCTCCAAAGTGAGATAGGAGGGACTCACAGTGTGTGAGCATGAGACATCCTCCAGTTGCGTGAGATTCGCACATGTGCGAAACTTGGCATGTCTGGTGATAACACCAAATATATTAATAGGAATAGGAAAAGTCATTACAATCCTCTCTGATAAATGTTATTTGTTTACTTACGATTTTTTGTATGCTGCCTATATGAACAAGCATTCTAAGCAGTGATAAATTACAATTACAAGACAAAGAAAATATAATTCACAAATGAATTCATAATTGCCATTACATAACAACCAGTCTTCATCAGACTCAGGGAAGCCACATGTTGTAATAGTAGTAGTAGTAGTAGTAGTAGTAGTAATAGTCTGAGACCAGGTAGTAAGTCCAGACCACTTTGTCAACTGTGGTGTGAAAACAGGTCTGATTTATTTGCAAGAGAGAATATTTACACGTCCAGTCCATAGGGAAACTTCACAGTGAATGCAGTTATTTGCATGTTTTTAAAGACAGTTGTAACAGCATTGAATATTACTTCCAAATGGGACATATTTCTCAGTGAAGCTATGCCAGCTTTCAGATCAGACTCCCAGACACCTAAGGGGCAACTACAGCTATGAGATGAATCCCTAATTCTTAGTTAACAAGCAGGCCTGAATTAGCCACAACACTGGATGACGTCATTCAGCGGTACTAAATGGATCCTTTTCTCTTAGCTCATAGATCTCAGTCTTTTTTTTCAGCCAGGCTACAGCACGGACTCTTTGTTTTTCTTGAATTTCATTTCTAAACTCCTTTTGGAATTCTCTTAAATTTTTAAGTTTGTATTGCCTCGTTTCCTCGGCAGCCCCCAAACACCACTTTTTAGTGCAACAGAGAAAAAAACTGTCTGGCTCCAAGAAGGCTGCCCAAGTGGCTTTAAGGAGTGAGTGTGTGGCAAAAAGATATCATTCACTGATTGCCATGGCCTCTGTTATTCTTGTCCAGACAAAGATGCACCTAACTGTTACCACTATGGCTGGATGTCACCACAGACCCAGAGATGGAGGAGTTGCGCAAGTTGGTAAAGAGCTGCAGCCAAACCTCTTGCTGGAGTGGAACCTCTTCTAGTTCCCCAGGTGCCAAATTGAGCAGGAGCTTCTCAAGCTGAGCTCCCCTCATTCTGGAGCAGGCCTTGGGCCCCTCCACCTACATATATCCATGAGCCCCTCTCAGGGCTCAATGCTGGCCAAAAAGAAGCACTATTCATTGCAGCCAGCAATGCAGTCCACGCTGATGAAGCAACACCAAGCTCCATGCTGGCAGCACCATAGATGCATGGAGCTTCAGTGCCATCAATGCACCAATTACCAGAGCATTAACCCAGGAGCCATGGAAGCATCCATCCCCAGGAGCTGTCAAGGCATCCTCCCTTGGCACTGTCGATGCATTGGGGCTGGGAACTCTCAACGCCTCAAGCCTCGGAACACAGATCTACACCATCAATGCACTGGTCCTCAATGCTACCAGTGCAGCTGTTCCTTAAACTGGTGCAACATTCATCACTTCCATTGATGCATTCCTGGACAGGAGAAGGTGTGGAAAGAGATATGCTCCATTTACCTCCACATATCTCCAGGGTGATCTAGAGCATCATCTTCGTCTGGAGGCACTGGATCTTATTTGTTCAATGGAGCCCTTGATTTTATGCACCCTCCAAGACAGCTACGCAGAGTTCAGAAGGCCTTCAAGAGGAACCTAAACTAATTTCAGAAGATGATGTTCCTACCCCAATTCCTGGCCAGAGAACACGACAGCCCTTAGAGCAAGTGGCAGAATTAGTAAAGACTTACTTTGCCTCCTTGGCAGCTAAGGACAAGAAGGGCATTCTTTAACCTCTCCTGTCCAAAGTGTTAGATTTTTCTCCCTCAAAAAGGAATCCCTTTCAACCCCACACCCAGGGATGTCCCATCAAAACCCCAAAGGGAAAATTCTAGCCCTCACCACTCTCTCATGGCAGAGTCTAGCCAGTTGGAGGACGTTCCCCAGGAATCACACCACAGTCGCCTGCATGATCATTGGGATCTGAGGTTAGTGACCATTCACCTCTCAGGTCAGAGGAAGGATCAATGGGATTCCTTTAGATCCCTACCTGAACCTCTGGAGCACTTGTCACCACCCACAGACATCTCCTATTCCAGGTTTCTGGATAAGATGGATAAAGTCCTTGGAGTCAATGTTAGTAAAGAAAAGGATCCCTGCACCGAAGTCTGGCCTTCTCCAGATTCTAGGAACTCCAGTGGAACATGCAGTGATTCTAATACTCTCGATCCTGCAGAAATTATAAACAAGAATGTGGGAAAATCCAATCTCCTGTGCTCCAGTAGCCAGAAAACTAGTCCTCAAATATAGAATCCAAAAGACCCTGGGATTTGGGGTGCTGCAACTGCCTCATCAATATTGCGTTTCTGTACACCCTCCGACTTAATATCCTAGCGATATTAAGTCAGAGGAACAAAAAAATTTGAATAAATAAATAAATAAAAAAATTTGAAAAATCTGCCCGCCAGTCAATGGTTAGAAAAACGGATGCTCAATTTTACCAGCATCCATTTTCCTAACCCCATGACTGTCAGCGGGTTCAGAAACTGACACAGGTAAAATAAAGTGTGATTGTCAGGACCCACCTCTACGCTAATAAGGAGGTGCTAGGGATGCGCTATTGTCCCTAGTGCCTCCTTATTAGTGCAAACCCTCATTTAAATAAAGAATTGCGTGCCCAGGAGAGGTGGCTGGGCGTGCGTCGGGAGAGCGGATGCTCAACATGGAGCGCCTGCTCTCCTGCGATTCTTACTGTCTCAGCCTGTCTCCCCTCACCACATGCAATCACACATGGTACGCACTCTCTCTCTCTCCCCCACATGCAATCACACACACGCTCTTTCTCTTTCTTCCACATGCAGTCACATGCACATGCTCTCTCTCCCGCATGTAGACACACACACATACATGTTCTATCTCTCTCCCCCACATACAATCACACACACACACACACTCCCAGGCAGACACCTACCCATCCACACTGGTTCACAATACACACAGGGGCTCACACACATACACTCTCAGGGCCTAGGCCTGAGCCTCTTCTTCAGCCGCCAGCAGGATGGAGTCCACTGGTTGCCCCTGGGACCTCGCCCTCTCTTTTGTCGCGGTGGCCTGCCAGATCGTGGCATGCACAACAGCAGGAGTTGGGCTTAACCAAACATCATCTCCTGCTGCCATGGAGCCAGTCTCATGATAAGAGCTGCGAGACCAAACTCGGGGCAGCAGACAATGATGTTCAGTTGAATGCGACTTCTGCTGTTGGTGTGTGAGGCTTGGAGCTATCTTCCTGATTCAGTACTGGCGGAGTCTGCTCAGCTGTTCAGTGCTGTTCCATGCTGCCATAGGTCGCTGACCCGCGGCCTAGAAAAAATGGAAATGAATCCTTTGACATATGCTACTGTCCCCTCTCCCCCCCCCCCCCCACCCCCACCATTTATTCCCCTTCTCCCTTTGACCATCTCATACATTTAGTAGAGTCGATTATCTTGGGAATAATATGTATATCTCTTTTTCACTGCAGTAATAATGTTCACGGTTTGCCTCTTCAAGTTGCTTCCGTTGTGCTGCATTCGTGAAGGCCCTGGCCCAACTCTTCTGGCAGGCTCGCAGAGCTCAGCTGTATTCCATGCTGCGCTGTCTCCTGTGAGCCTGCCCCTTGCTGCTATGGCTGTAGTTCTTCCAGAGATCACAGAGGCCTGCAGTTAGGCCCCCTCCTCTTCCAGCAGGCTCATGGAGCCATTATTGCTGCTATTCTGCCAATGAACTGAGCTCAGAGCAGTGGTGTGGCCTGGATTCTGTGCGGAAAGGTAAAAATCTGTGCGAAGGGAGAAATCTGCGCGAGGAGAGAAATCTGCGGAACTTCTGCATTCTGCAGTAGCACAGAATTCCCCCGGGAGTACTATATGGTGCAGTACTTACATAATTGCATTTAGAAATTGAAATCTCTGCTAGGCCCAGGTGACACTGGCCATCCTGGAAATGCATTTCTTTTTGTACTGTAGAAAATATAAAGATATCAGAGATGCACATTCCCAAAACTGACATTTTCCTATTGCCAAATTGAAAATAAAATGCTTTTTCTACCTCTCTTGTCTGGACATCTTCCCCAGACCTCATATATATTCTTTTGCCTCTCGACCCCTCACTAACTCCCAGCTCTTTCCCTGTAGTAATCCTCTCCTCTGCCTACAGCCTTTCTTCTGTCTCTTATCCCCTACCCAGATTCACATTACCCTTTTACCTCCTCTCCAGCCCCATTTCTGTCTCTCACCCCTCCATCATTCACAGCACTTCTCATTCCTTTCTTACCCTTAAGCCTCTCTCTTACACCTATCTCAAATACATCTCAAACCTCCAACTCATACCCTCCCAGCCCATCTAACACCCCTCTACACGTACTTCCCATAGAATTGCCAAATCAC
This sequence comes from Rhinatrema bivittatum, assembly GCF_901001135.1. Lineage (NCBI taxonomy): Eukaryota > Metazoa > Chordata > Amphibia > Gymnophiona > Rhinatrematidae > Rhinatrema > Rhinatrema bivittatum. The sequence goes on from NC_042617.1 coordinate 125,437,226, forward strand.
CACTGTTTCCCCAAACCCTATTCAGTCTCCAAGTCCCTACTCTACCTCCAAACCTAGCATCCCCCGCCACTTTTTCCATCAGACATCCAATCTTAGAGGTCCCACTCTCCCTCCAGTTCACACTTAATTCAGGTCCCCCTTCTCCTACCACACCCACCCAATTCCCAGGTAATAACTGCCCCCTAGCCAGTCAGTACCTAAATACCCACTTCCCTTCCATCACCCCAATCACCCCTGGAAGCTCCACTTCTCCTCCTCCCCAAATTCCTGACACCCCCAATGTCCTCTGAATATTCCATTCCTCCTCCTCCCCCCAGATCTCTAAACACGCACATCCATCCCTCTCTCCCCACCCCATTTTTTTGCTGGTCCCTGTTTGTCTCCCTTCCTCTGGAGCTTATGATAGCCCTTCTCACATCTTGCTCCTGTAATCCTACGTCAGGACTCCCATATACCTAACTCTACAACTCCTCTAGCAGCTGGCACCATTCCTCACCCTTCCCTTGTGGTTCAATGATGTTTTGTTTAACCATGCAGTGCTCTGTGTCTACAGAACCCCGCAGGATTCAAACTAAAAATAATAGAACCGCGGGGGAGGAGAGGTGTGAAGCCGGTTACTAAAGGAGCTGCAGCATTAGTGCATTGAGTCCCGGCACAGAATTACAGAATGGGGAGGGGCTGCTCTCAGGGCCTACCATTGTCCCATACCTCGGCTCCTCTTCAGCAAGACTCTGCATCCTGATTACTACAGACTAGTGTGGTGCAGGCCAGAGTGCTGCATCACTCCCGAGTCCTGGTCCAGGTCCTACCCATGTGTGCTATTGCTCGGAACGCTCCTCCAACTGCCTCCTCTCAGGTAGCTAACCAGCGAGCCTCAAGAGCCTTCTCCCTTGCCGCTGATCCTGCTGCTAATTTAATTGATTGCGGCTGCATTGAGCCAATTGATTCCTGATCCACAGCCTGGTAAGGATCCTATGTTTATTTATTTATTTATCTATTTATTTATTTTACTTCCCCTTGGTGTCAAACTGCTGCTGGCTGACTGTTTCCTATTGGCTTCCAGCACCGGCAAAATAATTTGGCTGGGCCTGAATGAGAACCCCCACCCATAGCTATGCCACCGAGCAATTGAAAACTTTGGAGATTGGTAAACCAAATGAGCTTCCAATTTCTGAACTGTAAAACAATGCTGGGGCAGACTTGTCATTGTTTTTGCTATTTTAAATTCACCGTCGCACAAATTGTTGCAGTAGATGATCAACCATACTTTTGCAGGCCTCAAGAAAGTGCTAGCAGAAAAAGGGAATCTGATCTGCAGTCGTTTCCTCTGAACTCTTGACTTCTTGAAGATGGTAACTTGTTATTGTAAACCTTAGATAAAAGCGGTGTAAGTCTGGCATACATCATAAAAGTTCCCATTAAACCTCTTACACGGGGTAAAGCTAGCGCGTTGAAAACGCACATCTAAATGCGGGTACTGTATTGGCCTTTGTGTTAAACTTTGACCTGAAATCAAGGAAACATGTTAGTGTCATCTAAGATGGCACCAACATTTTTTTAAAGGAAATGCCTGGAAGAAGCCGCACTTCTGAAGACAGGAGCTCTGTTTAAAAAAAAAAAAAAAAAAAAGCAGTATCAACTTCGGGACTACCAACTTTTTTTTTTTAAATTCACTGCTGGCCTTTTCCTATTTCTCTTCTTCAGGTATTCCTAATTAAATAATCTTCTACAACTCCACTCACCTCACTAGCTATCAGTGGGGCTTTTGATCCTGCAACTACCATAAAACTATTTGGCTGTCCCAGTTGAGTGACATTATTAGAGGATAGTCTAAAGTGGGGCCATTTCTTAGTCCTTATATTCAAACTCTCAGAGGTTGTTTGTTCCTATTGGTTTTCCTCTTCTCTTTGCCTACACAGCTGTACAGCCACAGGAGTCCCTGTGGCTTTCCCTTAGGGAAAAGGAGACCATGCTTCTGGGGTTATGTTAATGTCCTTATAAAGATGGCCAGCAGGTGTCACTGTAAGCAGCTCCTGAGTCTTCCATCCTCCCAGGGGCTTTGTGTGTTACTTCTACAACACTTATAGCTCTGACTGTACCAAGTTGCAAACTAGAGCCTTTACCACAACTATGGTTTGCACAGTTGCTCATCATTGGATAGGCTGAGACTCCACTTCTGGTAAGAAGCACATCACAGTCAGGGTGATCCAGTACCGAGCGGTAGGAAGAGCTGCGTTAGTGCCTACGGCACCCGCGGTTACCGCCCGCACAGTGCAGCTCACCTACCGCTCGATCCTGAAGCCTAATTATATGTAAATGTAAGCCGCATCCGAAAAGCCTTAGGCCCGCGCAACCAGGCTACTGGATAGAGCGCCTATACAGGATCCTGGGTGCGCGGGCCTAAGGCTTCACGCCACGCTGGTATCTGTCATTTCAAATGTCATTTGAAATGACAGATACCAGGAAGCAACGGCGGCGACAGCGCAGAAGCAACGGCGAAACGACTTGTCAGTGTCCCCCCTCCTCTCGGAGCAGGGCGGAAAAGCCGCCTTGCTCCGGGAGGAGGGGGGACACTGACAGCGGCGAAGCAACGGCGAAGACAGCGGCGAAGCGACTTTTCAGTGTCCCCCCTCCTCTCGGAGCAGGGCGCGAAAAGCCGCCTTGCTCTGGGAGGAGGGGGGGACACTGACAGCGACGAAGCTTTCCCCCAGCCCGGACACCGGCGACGCCAGAAGACAGCGGTGGAGAAACGGCGAAACTACTTTTCAGTGTCCCCCCCTCCTCTCGGAGCAGGGCGGAAAAGCCGCCTTGCTCCGAGAGGAGGGGGGACACTGACAGCGGCGAAGACAGCGGCGAAGTGACTTTTCAGTGTCCCCCCTCCTCTCGGAGCAGGGCGCGAAAAGCCGCCTTGCTCTGGGAGGAGGGGGGACACTGACAGCGACGAAGCTTTCCCCCAGCCCGGACACCGGCGAAGCCAGAAGACAGCGGCAGAGAAACGGCGAAACGACTTTTCAGTGTCCCCCCTCCTCTCGGAGCAGGGCGGAAAAGCCGCCTTGCTCCGGGAGGAGGGGGGACACTGACAGCGGCGAAGCAACTTACTTTTCTGAAGCCATCATCAGGAACACATGCGATCGTAGCTCCTCCCGATGAAGACAAAGATGGCTGCCTGCAAGGGGAAAGCGTGCAATTGGCCGCTGAAGACGTGATGTCGTGACGTCATGTCTTCAGCGGCCAATTGCACGCTTTCCCCGTGCAGGCAGCCATCTTTGTCTTCATCGGGAGGAGCTACGATCGCATGTGTTCCTGATGATGGCTTCAGAAAAGTAAGTTGCTTCGCCGCTGTCAGTGTCCCCCCTCCTCCCGGAGCAAGGCGGCTTTTCGCGCCCTGCTCCGAGAGGAGGGGGGACACTGAAAAGTCGCTTCGCCGCTGTCTTCGCCGCTGTCAGTGTCCCCCCTCCTGCCGGAGCAAGGCGGCTTTTCCGCCCTGCTCCGAGAGGAGGGTGGACACTGAAAAGTTGCTTCGCCGTTTCTCCGCCGCTGTCTTCTGGCTTCACCGGTGTCTGGGCTGGGGGAAAAGCTTCGTCGCTGTCAGTGTCCCCCCTCCTCCCAGAGCAAGGCGGCTTTTCGCGCCCTGCTCCGAGAGGAGGGGGGACACTGAAAAGTCGCTTCGCCGCTGTCTTCGCCGTTGCTTCGCCGCTGTCAGTGTCCCCCCTCCTCCCGGAGCAAGGCGGCTTTTCCGCCCTGCTCTGAGAGGAGGGGGGACACTGAAAAGTCGTTTCGCCGTTGCTTCTGCGCTGTCTTCGCCGTTGCTTCACCGTTGCTAGTGTCCCCCCTCCTCCCGGAGCAAGGCGGCTTTTCGCGCCCTGCTCCGAGAGGAGGGGGGGACACTGAAAAGTCGCTTTGCCGTTGCAGTCTCCGTGGCAGCCCCAGTCCGGACATCGGAGGGGGGCTGCAACATTTTTTTCGCTTTTTTTTTTTGGCTTCGGGAGCAGGGGAGAGGCCTGGGGCTGCCACGGAGACCGGCACCCATGATCGCGGCGGGGGCAGGTGAGCGGGGGCTGGGGGAAAGCTTTCCACCTACCCTTACCCATGCCTCTACCGCCTGGGTCAGGGTAGGCGGTAAGTTTGCAGGTTAAACGCGCGACAAAACGGCAGGGAATGGTAGCGTTAGTCGGGGCGCGGGTTACGGGATGCTAGGTGAATAGCTAATTCGCTCGTTTGCATGCAATATCGCGCTAATTCGCTCGTTTGCATGCAATATGCATGCCGCGGGCGGAAGGGGTTGCCCAGGGAATTTAGGCCGCGGTAGGAGTAGGTTAAAGGGGATTCGGGATCGCAGGAAGGGCTAACGCGGCCGAAAACGAAGTTAAAAACGGCTTAGGAGCAGGGTAAACGCGGCCGCACTTTACAGGATAGGCCTGAGTGTGATTGCAAATTGGTATTAGTACAGTGCCACTCTCTGCTCAGTAGTGATAAATCGATCCCATTATTTGTTATTCTGAATATTCCATTTCTTTGTATCTTCTCAAAGTTAGACAGCCTTTGCTTGTTACCCTATGCAGGTGAACTCGGATGATAAATGTTTTCTGTCACAAATGAAAGAGCTGCAAAAGGAAAATCGACAGCTTCAAGGCAGTGTAAAAGAAAAGGATGAAGCCATGAATAACTTGATCGAAGTAATTCAAGGCAAGGTACTATATGCTTTAATTGCCATTTTACTCAGTGTTTCTGGTACATTTTGTCTATTTTAGTTGGCCAAGAGGTTAGCTTTGCACTTGGAGTTCTGTTTTTCAAAGATTTAAATTTTCTTTTAGCACAGTATGGGTTAAACAACTTTCTTTGTACAACAACCAGGATGAATTAACCACACAAGTGGGTGACATCATCCAATGATGCCGATGTGGAATGTTTCTAAGAAAGCTGTAGAAAAGCCTAGAAAGCTGGGGATTTCCTTTCCTTGCTGCTGCCAAGTTTGGAAATGTAGAGGATTTATTAATCAATGTTGCATGCACTTTTCTCTGCAACCTAACCATTTCCTACAGCGTATGCCAAGACCACCCTCAAGAACAAAAATCCCTGGTTTTCACCTGAACTAAAGAAACTAAAACAAGAGCTAAGACATAAAGAACATAAGTGGCATAAAGACCCCTCCCCAAATTCGCTGAATGCCTACAAAACCTCCATGCACAGCTACAGGACTACCATACTACGTACAAAAAGAGACTTCCAGGTCCGCAAAATACACAACTTTCACTACGACGCGAAGGCCCTGTTCTCGTATATTTCAGAACTTACAAAATCCACCACCCCCTCCATCCCTGATAACCAAGCCCAAACTAAGTCCAAAGAACTTGCAACCTTCTTCCAGAAAAAATTTCCACTCTCTTATCCCTTCTCACTTCCATTAATACCTCCCCCATACCCCCTTACACCTCCAACCTCGACCAGAGAGCCAAGTTTGATTCCTTCGAACTCACTTCATCCCTTGAAATCGAATCCATCCTCAAGAACATGAAACCCTCCTCCCATTCCTCCGACCCCATCCCGACAAAATTACTGCTCACCATTCCAAACACCATTTCCAAACCCCTGGCCAAAATTATAAAATGCTCCCTGTCTCAAGGAATAGTCCCTGACCCTCTGAAACTTGCCACCCTTAAACCCCTACTGAAGAAACCAAACCTTGATCCAGGAGACCCCTCTAACTTCCGTCCCATCTCCAACCTGCCATTTATCGCCAAACTCATGGAGAGACTAGCCAACTCCCAACTCTCCAACTATCTAGACAAACATAACATTCTCTACCCTGCGCAGTTTGGCTTCCGTAAATTCCTAAACATAGAATCCCTTCTAATTTCTCTCATGGATACCCTTCTCATAGGATTAGACAAAGGACAACCATACCTACTGGCACTTCTGGATATCTCATCTGCGTTTGATACCATGAATCACTCCACCCTCCTAAACCGCCTCTCAGACATAGGTATCTCAGGAACAGTGCTCAGATGATTTGAGTCCTTCCTCAGCAACAGATACTATAAGGTCAGAATAAGCAATAAAGAATCCCCTCCCATCAGCTCTACCCTTGAGAATTCCAAGGCTCTTCCCTCTCCCATACCCTCTAACATCTATCGCTTACCCCTCTGCCAGCTCCTCGCAAAACTAAACCTAACTCATTTCATATTCGCCGATGATGTGCAGATTCTGATTCCCATAACAGATGCCCTCCCCAAAACCCTCAAGTTCTGGGACAGCTGCCTTCACTCCATCAACCTCCTCCTCTCCAGTCTCAATCTCGTCCTCAACACGGCCAAGACTGAACTATTCCTTATTTCCTCGGACCACAATAACCTTTCCCTCCCTGACCCCTCATCCGCCACAGCTTCCCAAGCAAGAGGCCTCGGCGTAGTACTGGATAACCGACTAAACTTAAAAAAATTTGTTAACAACACAACAAAAGACTGCAACTACAGTCCTCCACTACAGTCCTACCACTCCTCCACTTCTATGACTTCCGGACTGTCCTCCAAGCTACCCTTTTCTCAAAAATTGACTACTGCAACTCCCTCCTTCTAGGACTACCCGCAACTAGCATAAAACCCTTGCAGATGCTCCAGAATGCCGCCACCAGAATCCTAACCAATTCCAGCCAAGGAGACCACATCACACCCATCCTCAGGAATCTCCATTGGCTCCCTATCAGCTTTAGAATCCTTCATATGTCTCTCACTATCATTCACAAAACCATCCACAATCAGCACTCACTCGAGCTAAAAATCCCGTTACGACTCCACACTTCAAAAAGACCAGTTAGAACTGCTTATAAAGGAACCCTACATGTCCCCCCCCCCCCCAAATCCATTCTTCACACATCCACTAGGGAACGTGCCTTCTCTGCAGCTGGGCCATCCCTATGGAACACCATGCCTCCAGACCTACGCCAGGAACACTGCCCACTGACCTTTAAAAAAAACTAAAGACATGGCTGTTCAAACAAGCCTATCAATAACCATATTAGGTGCTACTACCCAAGAAAGAGATCTAGGCATCATAGTGGATAACACATTGAAATCGTCGGTTCAGTGTGCTGCGGCAGTCAAAAAAGCAAACAGAATGTTGGGAATTATTAGAAAGGGAATGGTGAATAAAATGGAAAATGTCATAATGCCTCTGTATCGCTCCATGGTGAGACCGCACCTTGAATACTGTGTACAATTCTGGTTGCCACATCTCAAAAAAGATATAAATGCGATGGAGAAGGTACAGAGAAGGGCGACCAAAATGATAAAGGGAATGGAACAGCTCCCCTATGAGGAAAGACTAAAGAGGTTAGGACTTTTCAGCTTGGAGAAGAGACGGCTGAGGGGGGATATGATAGAGGTGTTTAAAATCATGAGAGGTCTAGAATGGGTAGATGTGAATCGGTTTTTTACGCTTTCGGATAATAGAAAGACTAGGGGGCACTCCATGAAGTTAGCATGTGGCACATTTAAAACTAATCGGAGAAAGTTCTTTTTCACTCAACGCACAATTAAACTCTGGAATTTGTTGCCAGAAGATGTGGTTAGTGCAGTTAGCATAGCTGTGTTTAAAAAAGGATTGGATAAGTTCTTGGAGGAGAAGTCCATTACCTGCTATTAATTAAGTTGACTTAGATAATAACCACCGCTATTACTAGCAACGGTAACATGGAATAGGCTTAGTTTTTGGATACTTGTCAGGTTCTTATGGCCTGGATTGGCCACTGTTGGAAACAGGATGCTGGGCTTGATGGACCCTTGGTCTGACCCAGTATGGCTTGTTCTTATATTCTTAACGTTACATTCTGTATTCTTTATTCTATATTGTATATATTGTTCTACATATTTATTTTATATATATTATTATCATAACATATATCATTTAACTGTTCTTCTTACCATTGTTAGTCCATATATTTACTGTTATTGTTGTTCCATATATTTACTGTAACTCAACTGTTCCTCTCTCCTTACTCTCGTCCAACCTCCAAGTTCCTGTAACCCTCGTTCTTTGTAACTTACTACTTACCACTTCCCTTATCTCTATCAGTAGCTCTCTAGCTATGATTATTGTTAAGTTAAACTCCCATGTTTGATGTGAACCAATATGATATGACATGTGTTATGAATGTCGGTATAGAAAAGAATTAAATAAATAAATAGATATCCTTTTGTATCTGGACGGAAGAGCGCTGGCTTGGGCTTCACCGCTGTGGGAGCGCAATGACCCTATCCTGAATGATCTTGCCATGTTTCTTGAACTGTTTAAGTAAGTATTTGATGACCCTGTACAGTACTCGATAGCAGGATCAGCTTTGGTTCATCTAAAACAAGGTAACAAACCTTTACCAGACTTCGCCATTGAATTCAAGACGTTGGCTTCTGAATTACATTGGGACCCTAGGTGCCTGAAAACCCTATTTTTTGAAGGTCTGAACTCCCGGTTCAAAGATGAACTGGTGACTCGTGAGATGCCTGAGACCTTAGCGGAACTTATGAAGTTGGCAGCAAAGATGAACCGCCGAGTTCGTGACAAAGTTCAAGAGGTCAAGAGTCCCAGAAGACCACTTCAGGGAGAGATTCGTGTCAAATCTGTACCCAGGCCTACACTCCCAGGGCTTGCTGTTGGCGAAGAAGAACCAATGCAATTGGGCCGCAGTCATTTGACTTCAAAAGAGAGACGATTTCGAAAGAGGATGGGACTATGCATGTATTGTGGACAAGCTGGTCATGCTGTACAAACATGCCCTGTATGTCCGGGAAACTGGCAGACCTAAGTCCTGTGGGAGGACTCTTCTTAGGTCTAACTGCACCCTCTCTTCCACTCTCTCTTCCAGTACCTTTAATCTGCGAGCCTTTAGAATATCAGACCCTTGCCTTAGTAGACTCTGGGGCAGGGGGAAATTTCATTTTGAAACATCTAGTGGAACACTTGTGGATCCCTACCACTACTATGACGTCTCCATTACTATTGTCCTCTATTCATGGAGAGCCCTTACTGGGTGAAGTAACTCTGCTTACAGAACCAGTGAGCTTGCGCACCGGTGCTCTTCATACGGAGACCATTTCCTTCTTTGTGCTAGAGAAGGCCATGCACCCTTTGGTACTTGGGCTACCGTGGCTGCAGAAACACATGCCACAATTCAACTGGACCACTTTGGAGCTTTCACATTGGGGTCCAGATTGTCATGGCAAATGCTTAATGGAAGTCTCTCCAATACCATGCATGCCAACTACCCTGTTGTTGCCTGGGTTGCCGCCTCAATATGCATCTTACCAAGATATATTCTCAAAAGAAGCTGCTGATGTGTTACTTCCACACAGATCATACGACTGCGCAATTAATTTGAAGCCAAATAAGGAACCACCCAAAGGAAGGGTCTACCCCCACTCCATAGTGGAGAATAAGGCGATGTCGGAATACATCCAGGAGAATCTCCAGAAAGGCTTCATAAGACCTTCTAAGTCTCCTGCCGGCGCAGGATTTTTCTTCGTGGGGAAAAAAGACAGAACGTTACGTCCGTGCATTGACTACAGAGGTCTGAATGAGATCATCATAAAGGACTGCTACCCTTTACCACTCATCTCGGTTTTTAATACCTGGGATGGACACTTTGAATACCTGGTGATGCCCTTCGGCTTGTGCAATGCCCCGGCTGTCTTTCAAAATATGATGAACGATATTCTGCGTGATTTACTCTACCAATCTGTCGTTGTCTACTTAGACGACATCTTGATATTTTCTCAGGACCTGCAATCCCATCAGGAAGATGTCAGAAGTGTTCTGCAGAGACTTTGCGAGAACTGCTTGAACACCAAATTGTCCAAATGTGAATTTCATAAAGAATTGTGCCCTTCTTAGGTTACATTGTCTCAAACAATGGTTTCCAAATGGACCCTCAGAAGTTTGAGAGTATTAAAAAATGGCCACAACCCATGGGCCTAAAAGCTCTAAGACGATTTTTGGGATTTACCAATTACTACCGGACCTTTATTAAAAATTACTCTTCATTGACTGTTCCATTAAGAGCAATGACTAAGAAGGGAGCCAACGCTTCTACTTGGTCTATGGAAGCTGTGACTGCGTTCCAGAAGTTAAAAGACACCTTTCAAAGCAAACCTTGTCTCCGCCATCTGGACCCTGCTCGACCCTTCATTGTGGAAGTCGATGCCTCTGATGTAGGTGTAGGGGCCATGCTAAGACAGACCAGTGATTCAAAGATCTTGCACCCCTGTTCATTCTTTTCCCGACACTTCTCGCCAGCGGAGAAGAACTATGGCATTGGGGATAAAGAACTGTTGGCAATAAAAATGGCATTTGAAGAATGGCGCCCCTGGCTTGAAGGTGCAAAATATCAGATTACTGTTTACACTGATCACAAAAATCTGGAGTACCTCAGTCACACTCAGTGCCTCAACCATAGACAGGCGAGGTGGTCCCTGTTCTTCAACAGATTTGACTTTTTGCTGAAATATCGCCCTGGTGACAAAAATGTCAGAGCAGATGCATTATCTCGCTCTTTCCTCTCAGAGGATGTACCTGATAAACCCCAGCATATTATTGACCCGAAGAGAGTGATTCTCACAGCTGCACATCCGGTACCCCCGGGCAAGACCATTGTACCCTGCAATCTAAGAAAGAAATTGCTAAGATGGGCTAATGATTCGAAACTGGCCGGACACCCTGGTCAAAGGCGAACACTGGCCAAGCTGCAAAAGTGCTATTGGTGGCCCACCATGAAAGAAGACACTCTAGCTTATGTAGCCTCCTGTTCCAATTGTGCCAGACAGAAACCTCCGCCCAGATGACCTTGGGTCCTGCTTTAACCCTTGCCAGCACCGGATGAGCCCTGGACCCATATTGCAACAGATTTTGTGGTGGACCTGCCACTTTCCGGAGGTAACAATACCATTTGGGTTACAGTGGACTGATTTTCGAAGATGGCTCACTTCATGGCTCTCCCTGGCTTGCCATCAGCCATGGAACTTGCTAAGTTGTTCATCAGTCACATCTTTCGCCTACATGGCATGCCTAAACATAATGGGCCAGATCTTAAAATCTACGCCCGATTTTATAACATGCGTACGCTACCGCGTGCATGTTATAAAATCCAGGCTCGGCGCGCGCAAGGGGGGGTGCACACATGTGCACCTTGTGCGCGCTGAGCCTAAGGGGAGCCCCGATGTTTTTCCCCGTTCCCTCCAAGGCCGCTCCGAAATCGGAGCGGCCTTGGAGGGAACTTTTTTCGGCTCCCCCCATGTTCCCCTCCCTTCCAATATCTAACCCACCCCCCAGCCCTAACTAAATTGTCCCCCCTACCTTTATTTCAAAAGTTACGCCTGCCCAAGCCGGCTCGCCATCCCCCAGCACAGGTCACTGTGCCGGAGGATTCGGCTCTGCCCCTGCCCCTGGACCGCCCCCGAACTGCCGCCATGCCCCCGGACCCGCCCCCTTTTCGAAGCCCCAGGACATACGCACGTCCCGGGGCTTGCGCCTGCCGCTGAGCCTATGCAAAATAGGCTCGGCGCTTGCAGGATCAGATTTTCTCGGGTTACCGCGTATGTTACGCACGTAGCCTTTGAAAATCTGCCCCATTATTTCTGACAGAGGAGCTCAATTTACAGCAAAGTTCTGAAAAGCCTTGTGTAAGAAGTTCGACATCACACTTGACTTCACCTCTGAGTATCACCTCAGTCAAATGGCCAAACTGAGAGAATGAATAGAACTCTCAAACAGTTCCTCCGCGCCTATGTTGGTTCACGACAGAATGACTGGGCTGAACTGTTGCCCTGGGCTGAATTTGCCATCAGTTCGCATCCAGCGTCATCTACTGGATCTACTCCATTTGACGTGGTCCACGGTCGACAACCTTTACCACCTTTACCACTTCGACTTTCTGTGTTGTCCCCGACAGCTCAATCTACTGCCAAAAATATACAGCAACTCTGGAGAAAGACTAAAGAGATGCTCCAAAAAGCAGTTCAAAGAGCAAAGAAAGGCTATGACACTCACCGAAGCAAGGCTCCTAAATTCCAGCCTGGAGTTAAAGTTTGGCTTTCTACTAAACATCTGAGACTTAAGTTTCCATCTGCTCAATTTGCACCACGCTTTTCAGAACTTTTCTTATTCTCCAACGGTTGGGCTCTCTCACCTATAGTCTGAGACTCCCTCCAGCTATTCGGATCCACAATGCATTCCATGTTTTGCTGCTGAAACCGCTTGTTCTTAGCGAGTTTTCCACCAAGACACCTGAACCTACCCCAGTTGATTCAGAAGAAGACATCGAATATAAGGTTGATGCCATCCTTGATGTAAGAAAGAGAGGCAGAGTTTGGGAATACCTCCTGTCATGGGAGGGATATGGACAAGATTGGCTAATATCATGGACAAAGAGATGCTTCGTCAATTTCATCGATCGCATCCTTAAAAACCTAGACCAGGTAGTGGGTCTGGAGGGGGCCCTTTGAAGGGGGGTTCTGTTGCGTCCGTCAGTCTCAGACGGCTTCGACCTCTGTGCCTTACCTTTCTTCCTTCTCTCTCCTCAAGCCTTGGGAAGATGGCTGCTGCTGCGTCTTCATGCAGCTCTCTCCGGTGTCCCCGGATCGGGAACGGCGATGGTGTTCGCCATGATATTCCTGAGGGCCTCCTAGGATGCGCACACACACGCCACCCATGTCTATATCCACGTTATGACGGGTACCTCAGGGGCGTCCCCTCCGAGTGACTTCATCACATCCTGGTATTTAGCCTGCCCTTCGTTTGCTAACAAACTGAGTTAGTAAGGATTGGATTGCCTCCAGTCTAAACTGCTCTGCCGCTTTCCAGCTGCCGCAGGAAGCACTCTCTGCCCTTTGGGGTATTTCTTCACTAACCTGGGTACCCGCTCCTCGGGGGCCCTTCTGCTCTATTTCAGGTACCTATCTTGGGATACCGAGTACTGGACCTTCAACTATACAGCTTCTGCTTCAGTGAGTACTAACCCTTTCAGTCTGTCTCATCTTCATCTTCAGCACTCTGTCTACATCCGGGACCTGTCCCTGCTATGCTGCGCTCGAGTGTGAGACTGTTCTCCTCTGCTGAGGACCCCTGGACTACTTCACTGGGTTACCTCCATTGCTGCCCACTCCCCAGGCAGTACCATCGAGTTGTACAATAAATACAACTTCTCTGTGTCTGCGTGTATAGAGTCTAGCCTAGTACTGTGGTTCCTCATGGGGCTCCTCCCTGTGGGAGTAGCCATCACCACAGTACCCAAGAATCCACTCCAACACCTCATAACCATAACACTTCCACAGCTCAAGCAAATCACTTTTATCTCAGTCACAGAATGAACGATCTCCTCCTTGATCGCTAACATATCAGTATGCAGCTCCTTAAACCACTGCTGGAATTCTCGCCGAGAAGGTACCTCACCTGTGTCTGACGCCAGCACTCCACTTGCAACCTCCGGCGCCTCGCAATTAGCCATAACCTCGCTTTCTAGGCCCTCCGCCTTGCACGCCAACATACCGGCATAAGAAAACTATTTCAAATCAGTTTTCTTTTTCTGGGGCGCCATAATCGCAATCAGTCAAGTCTTTTCTCCCAGTTGCTGCTGAAGGTAGGCAATTTAGATTGCTAAATCTTGGGGGTGTGTTAAAAGTTGATTGGGACCTAACAGTTCAAACAGTCATTGCCCGGAATGATGTCACTTCCTCTCCAGCAAAACTGGTTTCTGATCAGCCTTTTGTTGTCCGCTTCATGTAGAGTCATATGTTTTTGAAGCTTCTCATCAAACACTCTGCTATGCAATGGACATCAATCTGAAGTCTTACTGTGTTGTGTTGCCTCTTAAAGATCCAGCAAAAAGACGATGTAGTGCATGAGCTTTCTGGACCTTCCAGGCCTCGTCTTCAAATCTTATTCAATTCATTGTGGAATGACCAGATGAAGGGAGCATGGCTCTTGAAAGTTTATCATAAATATAGTAGGTTACGGGCCCCTTCTTCCTCTCAGTTCTGAAGAAGGGACCTGTGTGGTTCAAAAACGTAAGTACTACATCATCTTTATTGTTGGTCTTTTGAAAGCTATCACAATGTACTAAGGTTCCAGTTTTCTCCTAAACCAGTATGGCTATTATGGGATTCTCTCCTATCTTAAGAAAATATTCTTCAAGCCAGTCGACCTCTGTGATCTCAAGTGTTTCAGCTGCAAAACTGTTTTTTGTTTTTTTCGTTGTGAAACTCGCTTCAGCCCACAGAGTGAGCCTCAGGTCCTATTAACTAATACATGTTAGATACATTTCATTCAGGGGGTGCTTGATTTATCCTAAGGTCTTGCTTTAAGTTGGTGTCAGAACTCCATTTTTCTTCCATCAGTTTTCCTTCATTTGTGCCCACAAGGAATAACTTCTCTTCTACAAACTGGGTTGTAAGAGAACATTAACCTTCTTTTTGTTTCTTTTAACGCAAACACATAAGCACAGGGAGAACAATGTTCAAAGCTGTTTAACCAGGTAAACAGAGATTTACTAGGGTAAACTGGCAGTCTGAAAATGTCCTTCACTCAGTCTGGCCAAAAGTGCATGCTTTGTTTAACAATGAGTGTACTTTTTAACGGGCCGATACAGTAAGGTGGGGTAGAAAGAGGCGCGTTAGTGCCCGGTGCACCCGCGTTTGCCACACACACAGTTCGGATCACCTACCGCTGGATACTGTATTTAAATGGCATGCAAATGCAAGCTGCGTCCAACCCGCGTCCAACGCGCGTCCATGAAGCGCAATCCATTTTACTGTATAGGCACTATACAGCGCCTATACAGTATCCTGGGAGCCGCTTTCGCCACCGGCTGCCCCCGAGAGGCAGGGGAGCCGCGGTGCGCGCCTCCGGAGGAGGGCAGAGAGGACTGTAAGAAAAAGTAAGTTAACTTTTGTTACACTTTATTTACAATATTTTAATAGCATGTCGAGTCGCTTTTCGCCCTGCGCCTTGCTCGCCTTAGGTTTTCTTTTGATTAAAATTGGGATCCACTTCCTGGTACCTGTCATTTCAAATGTCATTTGAAATGACAGGTACCAGCGCACCCAGGATACTGTATAGGCGCTGTATAGCGCCTATACAGTAAAATGGATTGCGCTTCATGGACGCGGCTTGCATTTGCATGCCATTTAAATACAGTATCGAGTGGTAGGTGATCCGAACTGTGCGTGCGGCAAACGCGGGTGTGCCGGGCACTAACGCACCTCTTTCTACTGCCCCTTACTGTATCGGCCCGAATATTTTAATAGCATGTCGAGTCGCTTTTCGCCCTGCGCCTTGCTTCGCGAGGAGGGGAGAGAGGACTGGGGCTGCCCCGGAGACCGGCGGCCAGGCAGGTGAGCGGGGGCTGGGGGAAAGTTTGCCGCCTATCCTTACCCCTGCCTCTAACGCAGGGGTAAGGGTAGGCGGTAATTTAGCAGGTTAAAGACGCGGCTAAACTGCAGGTTAAAAAGGCGATAGTCAGGGCGTACGTTACTGAATGGGAGGGAATAGCTAATCCGATCGTTTACATCTCATATACATGCCGCGGGCGGAAAGGGTTACCCGTCGATTTAAAGAAGCGGTAAGGATGGGTTAAAAGGGATAATGAATCGCGGGTTGGACTTACGCGGCCAAATTGTGAGTAACAGCGGGTTAGAAATGGGGTAACTGCAGCCGCGCTTTACTGTATTGGCCCGTAAGGGAGGTGTTCTAGGGCAGGATCAGAAAATAATGCACAGAGGGTCTTATTTTCAAAAGCATTTAAATGTTAAAAACTGGTTTTTACACAGGTAAATGTACTTTACCCGTGTAAGTGGGCTTTTAATAATTGCTACAATACATGCCATTGAATTGTCCTTAGGTTTTACCCGCATTCAGTGCATGTAACTCCTTTGAAAACTGACCTGAGCAATTGTATCGGTGTTGTTGTGGCTTCAAGGGAAAAGTTGCCTACAGAAAGAGCAGGTGCAAAAGTCGTAGGGGACTTTGTACCTATGACAGTTTTCAACAGGAAAAGCCATATGTCTTTTCCCTTTGAAAATTAGGTGCAAGGTTTTGAACTCACAGACTTTGCATGTGGGAAGGCTGTTTGAAAACTGCCCCCACAATCACTAATTGTGTTAGCACTGCCGGCCGCGGCAAGCCACGACCAGGGCCGGGCGCCATGGCCGCCGGCTGTGGCGGACCGAGGCCGAGCCGGCGGGTGCTGCAGGAGTAATTACCCGCAACTTCGGGTGTTGTCCGGGGCTCCGGCGGGGCAGACTGCCCTTCTGCTCTGTTCTTGCAGTCACTACTGCTTCGGGTCCGTGGATTCAACTGCTGGCTCCGCGGATTCAACTCCACCCCTATCTTCCTCTAGGGCCGCGCGCACGGCTGAAGATGGTTCTTAAAGGAGCCATGACAGGAAACTGTCATGGCTCTCCCTGAGACTCCGCCCCCAACATAGTGCCTTTTTGAATATGGAAATTCACTCAAAGCAGGTTACAACATGTTAGAAATCTTGCTTACAAATAGATTATTTGTAGCTTCAAATTACAAAGGTGTAAACAATTACAGATAGCAATATTGCAATGCAATGCGACAAAATAAAGTGCATCTCAAGGCCTAACGCTAAAATAGATCAATGGTCCTGACTTAGTTCTAATAGCTATAACACTAAGAATAAATAAGTCTGTAGTAAAAAGTCTAGACTGTACCAGTGCAAATTAAGACGATTTGAAATGAATGCCATAACAGATTTTCATAGAAAAGCCATACTTTTATTTGCTTCCTGAAATGGGAGTAGTCCTGTTTTGTCAGAGCTTTTCTGGGAGGGAGCTCCATAGATCAGATGCTGCTCCCATGAAGGATCTGTTGCGTGTATCTGTTGTTTTGATTTCCTTTGTCGATGGGGTTGTTATGGAAGTCCTGTAGTGGTCTGGAGGGCATGAATGAGGAGAGTCTTACGTTCAGATAGATAGGTCCATCTCTTCTTAGATCCTTGTAAGTCCATGTCAAAGTTTTGAATTTCATTTTGTAACGTATTGGCAGCTAGAGTAACTTGTGTAGCATAGTTATGATGTGGTCATACAGTTTGCATCTTATCTGGCTAATGTATCCGGCTATGTTTGAATATCGAGCCCATAGGCATTCAAAATCATATTTCTGTTTTCTCTGTATCCTGTTACTCTTTGGTTATCGGATAGCCTTGAAAGAAACAAGCAAACAAATCCTTCTTGGAAGGAAGGAGAGTGAACACAAGTTTAATGAAACAGTATAAGGTTTTTTTTTATTCATGGACTTGCAAGTACGGGTGTCATACAGAAGCAGGCATGCCCCCACGGGCTCAAGCAGTACATTTTATACACTTTTTCCTGCTTATGCAAGCCCCCTTTTCCCCCTCCGTTTTCCCTTATGTAGGTGCAAATTCCCTTGCCCAAAAAGATACTGTTCATGATGCCTTTGTCTACCTGCAGTTTCTAAGTTACGGTCTTCTATGCAAAAGTCCTTGATAAAGCCAGGTATGGGGAGGGATGTGGGGAGGGGGTACAGTCTTATCTCTGCTTGCCTCCTTCAAACTGCTAAAGAAGCAACATTCCTCTCTCTCTGACAATTTGTTGTTCACAGCCTTTACCTAGCTAATTCTCTTAGTTTGATTGTAGTGATATGCTTATCTTTCTAGAAAGGGTAATTGCCTATAATTGCTGTTCTCTGCAGACACATTACTCTTCCTCCTTATTTTGAGCCCAATGTAATAAGACTAATAAGATCTTAGTAAAAAAATGTGTGCAGAACTTCACTGCTAAAAAAAAAAAAAGTTAACTCCTGATGCATTCAGCTAAGAGTATTGAACACACTGTGTACAGAAAACATGATTTAAAAGATGTGCACACAAAACAAATTAGGCGCACACACCATGGTTTATACACAGAGAACATGATATGTGCACAAATTGTGTTTCATGCTTATAAATTCCGAGTATAGGACCCTGCATCACCAACTCCAGGGTCAGTCTCATAGACCAGAGATTCTCAACCTTTTTTCAGTCGGGACACACCTGACTGATGATTCTCACAAGTGTGACTACTGAACACATGACTGTCATGTGGCTAAAATGTAGGGATGTGAATCGTTTTCCATATCGTCTTAACGATAGAAATCGTGTGGCAGGAGAAGAAAATCGTGTTTGGCACGATTATTTCATTGAAAAATCGTTAAAAATCGTTTTTTCCGATTAGTGCGCACTAACTCGAGTTAGTGCGCACTAACTCCCCGTTAGTGCGCACTAACTCGAGTTAGTGCGCACTAACTCAAAATGATACAAATAGACACTTTCCAGGTCACTGAAGGTCAGTTAGGAATGAATATGTGTTCCTATTGGCTGGCAGCCCTCTTATCTATTGATGTTACCAAGGTTTCCACTGAGGTGATGGTTGGGGGGATGGGAAATGGAACTGGAAACTCATGAACACCAACAGAAAATGAAACAAAGTGTTCACACTTCCCAGGTCAGTAAAGGTCACTTAGGAATGAATATGTATTCCTATTGGCTGGCTGTGCTCTTATCTATTGATGTTACCAAGGTTACCACTGAGGTAATGGTTGGGGGGATGTGAAATGGAAACAGTTGGAAGCTTGACATGTGATGATCAGCACTCACGTGACTAGAACTTCTTTGTTTATTATTTTTGTTAGCAGGCACCTGAAATGCTAGTGCATGTTGAATTTGCCAATCACTGTGCATTTTAGAAAGGTGGTCCTGGCTGGAACTGTACACAGTTCAAATATATGTAATTGATTGTTGGTAAGTGTATTTTTTAAGTAGCCACACTGGCACAAGTATGTTTACTTTTCCTCCTACTTAACTCACTAGCTCAGCTTTGTAAGAAGGGCTTCTCTGCTTGAGTGAGGGTCAGGCAGCTCCCCCCTGTCTGTGAAGCCAGCCTCTCACTAGTAATGCAGGGAGGGAGCTGTCTCAGACTTCACCATCCTCCCCCCCCCCCCTCACCCACACACCATTCACTAGCTGGGACATGGGGGAAGTCAGGAGTGAGGGTCAGGCAGCTCCCCCCTGTCTGTGAAGCCAGCCTCTCACTAGTAATGCAGGGAGGGAGCTGTCTCAGACTTCACCATCCTCCCCCCCCCCCTCACCCACACACCATTCACTAGCTGGGACATGGGGGAAGTCAGGAGTGAGGGTCAGGCAGCTCCCCCCTGTCTGTGAAGCCAGCCTCTCACTAGTAATGCAGGGAGGGAGCTGTCTCAGACTTCACCATCCTCCCCCCCCCCCCCCTCACCCACACACCATTCACTAGCTGGGACATGGGGGAAGTCAGGAGTGAGGGTCAGGCAGCTCCCCCCTGTCTGTGAAGCCAGCCTCTCACTAGTAATGCAGGGAGGGAGCTGTCTCAGACTTCACCATCCTCCTCCCCCCCCCCCTCACCCACACACCATTCACTAGCTGGGACATGGGGGAAGTCAGGAGTGAGGGTCAGGCAGCTCCCCCCTGTCTGTGAAGCCAGCCTCTCACTAGTAATGCAGGGAGGGAGCTGTCTCAGACTTCACCATCCTCCCCCCCCCCCTCACCCACACACCATTCACTAGCTGGGACATGGGGGAAGTCAGGAGTGAGGGTCAGGCAGCTCCCCCCTGTCTGTGAAGCCAGCCTCTCACTAGTAATGCAGGGAGGGAGCTGTCTCAGACTTCACCATCCTCCTCCCCCCCCTCACCCACACACCATTCACTAGCTGGGACATGGGGGAAGTCAGGAGTGAGGGTCAGGCAGCTCCCCCCTGTCTGTGAAGCCAGCCTCTCACTAGTAATGCAGGGAGGGAGCTGTCTCAGACTGGTATCAGGGTTAGGGCACTGTGTGCAGGAAGATCACAACACTCCTGGTATTAATAGGGATAGGGCACTGTAAGAGATGACTGTAGTAGATTGAATAAAGATCTGATGTTTCTGCTCTCCTCACACCAAACAAAAACAACACACAAGCAGAGAAGCCCTTCTTACAAAGCTGAGCTAGTGAGTTAAGTAGGAGGAAAAGTAAACATACTGGTGCCAGTGTGGCTACTTAAAAAATACACTTACCAACAATCAATTACATATATTTGAACTGTGTACAGTTCCAGCCAGGACCACCTTTCTAAAATGCACAGTGATTGGCAAATTCAACATGCACTAGCATTTCAGGTGCCTGCTAACAAAAATAATAAACAAACAAGTTCTAGTCACGTGAGTGCTGATCATTACATTACTTTTTTGTCAAGCTTCCAAATGTTTCCATTTCACATCCCTCCAACCATTACCTCAGTGTTAGCCTTGGTAACATCAATAGATAAGAGCACAGCCAGCCAATAGGAATACATACATACATATTCATTCCTAAGTGACCTTTACTGACCTGGGAAGTGTGAACACTTTGTTTCATTTTCTGTTGGTGTTCGTTAGTTTCCAGTTCCATTTCCCATCCCCCCAACCATCACCTCAGTGGTAACCTTGGTAACATCAATAGATAAGAGGGCAGCCAGCCAATAGGAACACATATTCATTCCTAACTGACCTTCAGTGACCTGGAAAGTGTTTATTTGTATCATTTTCAGTTAGTGCGCACTAAATCGAGTTAGTGCGCACTAACGGGGAGTTAGTGCGCACTAACTCGAGTTAGTGCGCACTAACACGATTTAACGATTTTTAACGATAAATCATTAGAATTTCTATTGTATCGTGTTCTATAACGATTTAAGACGATATAAACATTATCGGACGATAATTTTAATCGTTGAAAAACGATTCACATCCCTACTAAAATGTAAACATATACTCTGTATCTACAGGATCCAGCCTGACCCCCAACAATGGGTGCAGAGCAGAACTAGGCCATTGCTCGTACAATTCACCATACAGGAAAGATATTCTGGTTCTGGTGTCATTTCACTACAGCAAAACAAACTTTCTCTCCTACCAGGTGCAATAGCCCTCCTTATGAAATGACAGTAATTTACCACCAATACATGTCCTATTGAGAAAATACAACAAATAAGATTGATACAAATGCCTACATGCTAGTAAAATACCTCACCTCGGTCACACACGCAGAACCGACTTTCACCAAGTACAGAAATACCACAAATTACAAATATGGAGACAGAAACTGGAATGGAAACCCAAAAAAAGCCACTCTGCATGCAGTGCAAACCTGGAGAAATGGAAAGAGAAATATAGCACCTAACATAGTCCCAGGATCTGCAATAATGCACACAAACTAACCCACACAAAGTTACACCTGTATTATGGAACACACTCAAACAGTAACAACCCTATCTATGAAAAGGCAACACAAAAAATATTAAACCAGGCCCTAAACACTAATACACCTCTTATTACAAGCACTATAATCTGTAGTAGTATAAAATTATTCTTTACGGAAATCTGTATTTTATTATCATACCTTTTTTTAATTTCTCTTTGAAAAATATTCACAGAATGACGAGTATGTAAAAGCTCTTGAAATAGAAAGAAACAACCACGAGACCACGAAACAACAAGTAAAAGAATGCCAGAATTTAATAGAAGAGAAGATCCAGTTGCTAAATGACAGCACAGTATATTACGAAACCCTGATGGAAGACCTGCAGACACAGGTCAGTTGAATGGTTGGAAAATTTAGATATGTTTTGCTCTTGTTTGCTTATCCTCTTTTCTCCTTTTGCTTGTCTTTTACTCATTTTCTTTTCCCAGTTCCCTTGGACTGTAACCTGAGCGATTTCAGATGCCCTTGCTTGCCAAGAGTTGGTTAGCAAACGTCCTGATGTTGAGCACATCTGTGCTGCTTTTCTACCAGCAGGGGTTGCTCCTGCAGCAGTTCCCTATCCTTCTGCCTCCATTCATTCAGGGCCCAAGGGCATTACTTGCACAGTGTCAGTATTCCACTGGCGCTGGCAAACAGGAGATGAAATATTGTTTAGTATGTCTAGTTATGCAGGACTGTGATTGAGCCGTGACTGGTCCCTTTTTTTCTGTTTTGTTAAATGTTTTTATGCAAAGCCAAGTGTTGAGGTAGTATGATTTTATTTTTCTTCTCTTCCCAGTATCAAGAAGCAGTGGAAACTGTAAAGAAACACAGTCAGCTAGAAATAAGACAGAGAGATGACAAACTTGCCAAGCTAAAGCAGCAGATTGCAGACATCTTTAAAGAAAAATCATGGTACAGTCTTTATCAACCGTTTGATATTTAAATATTTGCAAAATATTTTTTTTCCTTGTAAAAGTCTAGTTTCAGCCATGGTCAAGGTTGGAGGCTCACAGTAGCCAGAAACTGTAATTGATGGAAAGCACTCCTAGAGAAGTGACCCCCAACAGTTAAGTATCTCCAGTGTGGAAAAGCAAAGATTTAAACAAAGAAAGCTAATGCAACATGCACTGGGTGACGTACTTGTGTTGTCAAGGTGTTGCTGTTCTTGATACTGCTTGTCAGTTACTGTCAAATACATTTTTTATACATTTCAAATAAAGTTATTTATTTTCACATATTGAAGGTCGTGTAATAAACCATGCTATTTTTCTATGCATTCAGATGAAACAGGTAGAAAAATAGTGCACAAAATTTAACAGTATAAAATTTTGAAAAAAATAATAATGAGGTATAGTTTGTGGGGTTTTTTGCAAAATTTGCAAAGGCAATTTTACACATAATTTAACTATATGGGAATAGTTAATGAGCTGCTTTACATTAACTATTAATTTAAATAAGATTTTGCATGCAGAAACTTTATTGCTGTGAAAGTGAAAACCTTTGCAAATTGCGCTTTGTGTACTAAAATACCAAACAGTACACATTATTGAAGTGGAGGAGAAGCCTAGTAGTTAGAGCAGTGGGCTAGAAACCAGGAGAGCAGGGTTCAAGTCCCACTGTCGCTCCTTGTGATCTTGGGCAAGTGACTATACCCTCCATTGCCTCAGGTACAAACTTAGGCCAGGATTTATCAAAATGCACTAAATATCACATGCAATAGGAAAAGGGGTGCGTTTTATGGTAATAGGCTGTTTATCGCAAAGTGCGCTATCTTAGCGCTTCGCATAAGTATTACTGCAGACTGCGATAACTTTTTCGCACTTTGCGGTAAGTAGGGGGGGGGGGGGGGGGGGGGGAGAGAGAGAGCGAGAGAGCCTAGCTATAAAGCCCTCATACTAGGTAGGTATTTATCCCTCTATAGGAGGCCCACCTAACTACTCGAGGTGAGGTTTAGGTATTAGTGTAGGGAATAGGGGCCACTTTCGGGCCGATACAGTAAAACCCGCAAGAGAGCCGGTGCTCCGAGGCGAGCGCCCGCTCTCCCAACGCGCGCACAGGCTACTCTCCTGGGTGTGCAATCAAATATTTAAATGAGGGCCCGCGGTAAAAGGAGGCGCTAGGGATACTAGCACGTTCTAGCGCCTCCTTTTGACAGAAGCGGCGGCTGTCAGCGGGTTTGACAGCCGACGCTCAATTTTTCCGGCGTCAGTTCTCGAGCCCGCTGACAGCCACCGGTTCGGAAAACGGACGCCGGCATAATTGAGCGTCCGTCTTCCGACCCGCGGGCATATTTAAATTTTTTTTTTTTTTTAAATTTAAAATTTTCTTTTAGTTTTGGGGCCTCCGACTTAATATCGCTATGATATTAAGTCGGAGGGTGTACAGAAAAGCAGTTTTTTCTGCTTTTCTGTACACTCCCCCGGTGCTGGCCGAAATTAACGCCAGCCTTTGGGCAGGCGTTAAGAAGCCGCACATTTTGCTTTTTGTATCGTGCGGGAATGTCTAATAAGCCCATCAACATGCATTTGCATGTTGCGGGCGATATTAGTTTCGGGGGGGATTGGCTGTATAAGGGGTAAAGCTAGCGCGTCGAAAACGAGCGTCCAAATCCGGGCTAACAGTGTGCTCCACTGGAGCTCACTTTACTATATTGGCCCGTTGACATGCAGAGTGCAACATACGAATCTCATCTTTGTGTGAGTTTCCTCACTCCGAAGGACATCAAATCTTCACAAGAGAGCACTGTTCTGTTCATACGTCGCACTCTACATGCCAAAATGGCCCCTAACCCCTACACTAATACCTAAACCTCACCTCGAGTAGCTAGGTGGGCCTCCTATAGAGGTATAAATACCTACCTAGTAGCTAGACCTTATAGCTAGTCAGTCTCTCTCTCACTCTCTCTCTCTCCCTCTCTCCCCCTCCCTCCCTCCTAGCAGATAAAGCCATATCGCACGGATTAACGCAAATGAAAAAGGTGTAGTTAAAATCCGCGTTAAAACTGTATGATATGGCTTCGCAAATTGCGAAGCCAGCCCACTTGGCCAGAAATCCTGCCCCAAACTCCTCCCCTTTTCCTAATTTGCATCGCACCATGCATTATGGTGTTTTCACATGCCTTAAAGGTGCTTTTCGATACGAAAACGCCATATAGCACTTTGATAAATGACCCCCTTAGATTGTAAGCCCTGTGGGGATAGGGAAATACCTACAGTACCTGAACTTGGGGTTTTAGCGTGCAAAGTGCTATTTGCAGAGTTTTCCACTATTTAATGCAGTGTCATCTTCCATCAAAGATTTTTGACTGCCATGGTCTTTCTTGGGCCTGTACAAGTTGTAGTCCTTACTTTTTACTCAACTTTGTTACTGTTGCCTACAAGATCTTCAGCCAAAATATGGCTAAACATCACACTGATGACTTGTAATTTCTTAAGATGAAATACTCTCTGTTCCTTGAGTCATTCTTTCCAAACATGATAAATTATAATATTAACTTAATACTTAAAATACTTAAATATTTTTTTATATATAGTAACTAAAAGCTTTATTCAGACAGAATTATTTTCCCATTCTGTGGCTATGGGAAATAAACTTTATTGAATAAAGCCCTAAACGTATAACTGATGATATTATTTTAACAATTTTAGGTCTGGTAGTGTCCTCTTGCTCCTTTAGGCTTCCAGCTCAATTGGATCCAGTTTGTAATGAGCTATAGCACCAAGAGCCTTTACGTGTAACTATCCAGAGTTTTGCACCATTTCCTAATCCTGGGCTCCTATCTGTCAGCATCACAGTAACAGTCCTCAGCCAGAGACCATCTTTCCTTCTAGAATCCTGTACACATGCACCCTAAATATGACCATTAGGTGTCACTGTTGTGCAGTGGCTGAGACATCCTCCCCTCTGGGGCTGTGAATACTACCTCTTCCAACATTCTCTGCCTTGGCCAACTCAAAGGAATGGAAATTGGACTCTGAAATCCAAACCAGCCACTGGAGCAGCACGTTTAATAACAAAGCAATAAACAAAAAGAATCGAAATGGAATGAGAGGACAGTCTCAATTTTACAATAAATTACGGTTTAAAACAAAAAAATTGACTAGAAAACCATTTTAATTCGTGATATGAGGAAATTAGAGGGAAGAGCGGTGGTTCTAGCTTGCCGGTTTGACGCTCCCTGCCTGAGACTCCGAGTCCGCCCATGTTATCATCTGGGCGGGAGCCTATAAGAGGAGATGCAACAGCAGCGCTCCGAAGCCATATGCTTAAGGGGCGCGCTGCTGGGAGTCTTTCTGGCTAAGCACTCAAAATCTCCTTTTTTCGTCAATAATGGGGAAGAAAAGAAAAGGGAGTATTCAAGCCCATCCGGTTCAACTACGACCCTATTCTTTGTCCTCTCAGCTAATGATTGATACATTTTATTCACCAGGTATATTGGACTCTGGCGAATTAGAAGTTTTCAACTCCGTTCAAGATGACTTTTTAGTCTCTCTAAGCCCTGCTGGGCCTTTACCACCTGTGGCCTCTGCTTTGTTTGTCGGAGGAAACTTTGGTGGGAATGATGGTGCTGGTGTCTCAACCCCACTTCCCTCTAAGGATGGGGAGCTCCCTGTCTTTGGGGATTTCTCTGTAGTGAGAGCCCCAGGTCATTAAGTTGGATTGAATTCTCCAACTCAGAAGCC
Organism: Rhinatrema bivittatum; assembly: GCF_901001135.1. Lineage (NCBI taxonomy): Eukaryota > Metazoa > Chordata > Amphibia > Gymnophiona > Rhinatrematidae > Rhinatrema > Rhinatrema bivittatum. Next base: position 125,463,200 of record NC_042617.1, read on the forward strand.
AGATATTATAACACTGGAAACCTTATGGACTACTATTTCCCAAATGGATCACTCAGTTTCCTCTAAATTTAACCAAATGATTTCCATTATTTAAAATTTCTCCTCCACTTTGTTGGATCATTCACAGAAATTATAGAGCAATCAGAGAAATTGAAGGAATTGGACACTAACCCCTAGCTCATTAAGCCGTGATGTTTTATCGCAGGAGGGGGGTCCCACTATCGTGGAGGGGGTAGTATCGCTGAAAAAGCATAGCGGCTGTATGACTTCTTCTTTTGTGTTGTGGCCAAACACCATGGCACAAAAGAACGCGGCGACTGGTCCCTTAAAGCGAAGGCATCCCCAACCTCATGGAATTGCCATCATCTGAAAGAGCCACTGGCCCCCCTCCCCCCCCAAAAAAATCGCTGCAAACGAGGAGGTTGAGCAGGGGTCAATGCTGACCCCCATCTCAACCCCTGGGCTACTAATCAAGGTGGCCCCAACACCCCCAGAATGTTAAAAAGTTAAAAAGTCAAAAAAAGAACCATGTGGTGACGACCCCGGCCCACTTTTCCCCCTCCTCAAAGCACACAAGTAAAATGTGGCTCTGGCCTCCAGCCCCCGATACCAATATTCCCCACCCTCCAAGTCATATCATCAAGCCTCCCCCCCTGCCCCCCCAAAGTCAATACATCAAACCCCCACCCCCACTCACCCCAAAGTCAATAGTTAACCTGCCATCTCCCACTCCCCCAAAGTCAATACATGAAACCCCCCCACCTTGAAGACCTATATCAAACCCCCCTCCCCCAAAGGCAATACATCAAACCCCCCCATCCTGTTGAGTCTTACATTAAACCACACACCCCTCCACCCCCCCCCCCCCAAAAAAGGTGCTGGACCCCAACCCACCACACTCACGCACCCTCCCCCACCTCAACCCCCCCAGAACCTTGAAAGGGATTCTGAGTAGAGGACAGGTTTAGCCTTGTACCCGGCCCGGTCAGCACCATTTTCCAAAATAGCGCCGATCTGACCTTGCTCCAACCATGTCACTGGGATAAGGTCCAGGGATCGGTTTACATGGCTGGGGCAAGATCAGGTCAGATGCAAGGGTGCAGCTGGCCCCTATGCAGGATCCCTTTCAAGGTTCTGGGGGGTTGGTGGTGGAGGCTGAGGGTCCAACACCTTTTTGAGGGGGGTATGGGGGTTTGCTCTATTGATTTGGGGGGGGGGACAGAGGATGGGTGGGGCTGATGTATTGACTTTGGGGAGGGAAGGAGATTGATGGATTGACTTGAGGGTGGGGGTAATGGTTTCAGGGGCTGGGGATGCATTTTACTTGTGTGCTTTGGGGAGAGGGGAAGAGGGGGCCAGGTCATCGCCACACGGTTCATTTTTTTGACTTAAACATTTTGGGGATGTTATGGCCATCTCGACTGGCAGCCCTGGGTTGAGAAAGGGGTCAGCACTGATCCCTGCTCAGCCTCCCTTGTTTGCAGTGATTTTTTTTCTCCTCCTGCTTTAAATGTGCATTAGAAGCCTCAGGACCTGTGTAAGGGTCCCGGGCCTCCCACCGCACATCTATCGTATTTTCAAAAGAGGAGTAGATATTTTATCATGGCTGACCACTTCTGTCGGTCGCAATAAAATATTTACATAAAATCGATTAGTAATGATCTTCTTTGATTTCATTTGCATTATTCATGCATACAGGTTGCATGTAAAGAAGGTCATTGTAATAGGGGAGGGTATCTGGGCAGGGAGAGGCGAAATATTTGTATTTCACATGTTAGAGTATTATCGTGGCTTGATGAATCACCAGTAAATGTTCTAAATTTCAAGCATTTCAAGTTGCTAAATTTAAAGATTTTCAATCTGTAAATCATAAATTGGAAAATATGAGTAATTTTTTAAAAAAGTGTAATCTCAGATTTCTCAGTGTTCTTTGTTATTCTATGATTTCTCCTTTGGTGATACTGAAGAAGTTATATTTAAACTTCCTTTGGGTATCCAAGGAGACTATTCTTGATATTGCTAAAGTCTTTCTCCTAGGACAAGCAGGATGGTAGTCCTCACACATGGGTGACATCATCAGATAGAGCCCAGCATGGAAAACTTTGACTGGCACACTGAGAATGCCCAGCATGCCACTATCCATGCATCCACTTGGGGTCCCCCTTCAGTCTCTTCGTTTCTGCACAGCTTTTGCCTCTCGGTTGTGGAGCTCTTTTCTTCAGAGTTTTTTCTGGTTGTTTTTGCGACTTGTCTGCATTGGTTCCCCTTCTTTCCTGTCGGTGCTTCTATAGGGTGGCATGGTAAGTTTTTTGTTCTTTGCAGTTGATTCCTGACAGTGTCGCTCTTCGGTGGCCGCCGGTCATTGACTGCTTGACAGCTCTTTTTCATGGCGTCGTCAGGGTTTCGCCGATGCCCCCAGTGCCAGTGGACCATGTCCATTATGGATCTACATAAGATCTGTATCCTCTGCCTGGGGGCGTTGCACAACATCTGGGGTGTCGTTTTTGTGATCAGATGACCTCTAAGGGTTGTCGGTCCTGTTTAGACAAGATGGAGAAGCTCATGGATCTAGAAAGTTTGATCCTTCGACTCCAGCTTGGGTGCGTTGATGCCTAAGGGCCAGGGGGAACCGATGGATATGGATCCATCATTGTGCACTCCTCCGCTTAGGTTCTCTCGGGAAAGAGGGGCCAGAGATAGGCCGTCATCGACGTTGTTGCACTCCAGGACATCGGGATCATCTCCATCCTCAGAGCCAGGGAAAGACTGAGCAGATCACTGTGGGAAACCTCTGAAACATAGTCACTAGTCACCGCCGTCACACAGTGCCAGAGTCAGGTTGGCATCAGTGACCACTGAGATGCCCCCGAAGCAACCTCACAGAGAGGAGGCATTGACCTCTATTGAACCCAGGAGTCCCAGACATTCCCCACCGATATCGGTGCTGGGCACAGATCTTCCTTGGGGCTCCGAGGAAGTTCCGATGATGCCTCTTCCTCCTCCTCCTCCATCCATTTTGTCTTCGGCAGATTTTCAAGAGGAGCTGGACCGTAGGGTGCAATGGGCAGTGCTCCGAGCCCTCAGGGCATCAAACCACTGGCTCTACTGGTGCCTTTCCTGGTGTCGGAGCCCAGGGGTCCCTCGATGTCCTTCTGGCTATCTTGCCCTCGCAGCAGCTACTGGCGCCCGGGGGCCCCTTGATACTCCAGCAGCCACTGGATCCTCCTCCCTCTAGAGTCATCCCCATTGTGGGTTCCAAGGAGAAGGATGATGTATCATGGCCAGGGGCACCGTTGGGGACCCTGGTACCATACCCAGTTCTGCCAGTCTGATCCACGGTTTCTTGGGAACCTCAGTGCCATCGGTGCCTTTAGTGCCAAAACCAAAAGGCTTGGGCAGGGGACCTCCACAAGGGTCCCCAGGGGACTTTAGTGAGGAAGAAGCCCCATATGATCCCTAGGGGGATGATAACTCTGAGTCTTCTTCTGATGGCTCAGGGGATCTTCCCTCGGACCCATCCCCTCCAGATGAGAGGCGCTGGGTCCCACTGGTGAATCTAACCTTTGTGGGCTTTGTGCGGACTATGGCAGAGGGAGGAAGGAAGATGCCCGTCACAAAATGCTGGAAGTTCTCCAGTTCATTGATGTCCCAAAGGAGGTAGTAGCTGTTCCTGTCCATATCATCTTTAGGGAATTACTCCTTCGGATTTGGGAACACCCCCATCTCAGTACCTCTGGTAAACTGGAAGGCAGATGCAGTCTACTTGGTGCAGCAGGCCTTGGATTTTGAGAGGCATCAACCCCCGAATCAATCAGTGGTTGTGGAGTCTGCCCTCAAGAAGGCCAAGCATTCCCACATCTACGCTTCTGTACTTCCAGGTCGGGAGCACCAGGCATTGGATGCCTTAGGTAGGAAGGTGTACCAAGGCACTATGCTGATTGCCCAAATTGCTTCCTACCAGCTGTACATGACCCAATACACTAGGAACCTCTGGAAGCAAGTTCAGGAGTTGTTGGAGTGCCTCCCCCAGCAACAGCAGGAAGCCTTCTTGGCAGTCGCCCAGCAAGGCTTGGAATGTGGCAAACACAAGGTGTGTTCTACTTATGATGTGGTGGTGGTGGTGGCGGCGGGCATCGGCGCCCATAAGATGGCGTGGCTCCGAGCATCGGATCTCCGGCTGGAGGTCCAAGAGAAGCTTGCGGACCTAACCTGTACTGGCGAGAATCTGTTTGGGGACAAGTTAAGGAATGCTGTGGCTCAATTGAAGGATCATCATGAGACCCTCCAGCATCTCTCGGCCAGTACATCGGACCCTCCGTCCTCTGCCAGAAAGTACTCATGTCAGAGCACCAGGAGGTCTTTCTACCATCAGAGGAAATATTATCCTCCGGCCTCATGTGCCTGTATGCCATGAGTGGGTTCTAGGGGTCGCTCAAGACAGCAGCGGACCCCCAGACCTCAGCCGGCACCCCAGCAGAGCCCTGCTTCGGGCTTTTGACTGGTTGTGTGGGAGCATATCTTCGACGTTGGGGCCGCTGGTCGGAGGTCAGCTATGGTTCTTTTTGGTATCGGATCAACTTCCTAGATTTCCCCACGGATTCTCCTCCCCTGCCCGTCGTGGGGCCAGTCCCCACATCAGGAAATTCTCTGAACAGAGCTTTCTGCCCTTGTAATGGCCAGAGCAGTAGAATCCGTACCGCTTCGCCAGCAAGAGCAGGGTTCTACTCCCGCTATTTCCTGATTCCGAAGAGAATGGGGGGCTCTGCCCCATCTTGGATCTGAGGGCCTTGAACAAATTTCTGCAAAGAGAAAGTTCAAAATGGTCTCATTGGGCACTCTGATTCCCCTCCTGCAAAGAGGGGAATGGCTGTGCTCCCTTGACCTCAAAGACGCATACACCCAAATTGAGATCTTCCCCAGTCACAGGAAGTATATACGATTCCTCGTGGGTGACAGTCACTTTCAGTACAGAGCGTTGCCATTCGGCCTGGCTTCAGCCCCATGGGTCTTTACCAAATCCTAGCAGTAGTGGCTGCGCACCTCCGCCGGCTGGGGGTGCACGTATTCCCCTACTTGGATGATTGGCTGGCCAAGAGCACCACCCAAGAGGGGTGCTTTGCTCCCTACACTTGACCATTCAGGTGCTGGAGTCCCTCGAATTTGTCATCAATTATCCGAAATCCGATCTTACCCCATCGCCTCAGTTAAACTTTATCGGTGCCAGGCGAAATACAGCTCAGGGGTGGACCTTTCTTCCTCATGATTGCTTTGGCGTCTCTGGCAAATCTAGTCCACAGAAGGCAACAGACCTCTGCTTCGCTTGTTAGGACAAATGGCCACGTCTGTCCATGTTACTCCCTTAGCTCACTTACTTATGCGGAGGGCTCAGTGGACCCTATGGTCTCAGTGGCAACAAACCACCCAGGACCTCAGCGTAAGTATTCGCATCACGCCACCTCTCCAAACCTCCCTGTCGTAATGGGAGAGTCTGCCCAATCTGGAGCAGGGCATTCCTTTTTAGCCACCCCCCCCCCCCAACCCAGGTTGTGCTTACCACAGATACTTCTACCTTGGGTTGAGGTGCGCATGTGGATGGCCTCCGCACGCAAGGTTGATGGTCTGCTCAGGAAGCTCAATGCCAGATCAACTTCCTGGAGCTTCAGGCGATCAGATATGCGCTTTGGACGTTCGGAGATCACTTGTCCAACCAGGCAGATGTAATACAAACCGACAACCAACAACGATCCAGTACCTCCCTGCTTGTTGTGGTACATCAACAAGCAGAGAGGTACCGGATTGGTCCTCCTGTGTCAGAAGGCTGTCCAGATTTGTTCCTGGGCTCAGTCCCAGGGCATGCTGCTGCGAATCATATACCTGGCTGGGATGGAGAAAATGGTGGCGGACCGGCTGAGTCGAGCGTTCCAACCCCACAAGTGGTCCCTGGATGAAGCAGTGGCGGATCGCATCTTCTGCCTCTGGGGGATCCTGGATGTGGACCTCTTTGCCTCCCCCTGCAACAACAAAGTGAGCCACTTCTGCTCCCTGTAGAGAGGCCTCGGACGCCTTTGCCCGTCATTGGGGCAAGAGCCTTCTGTATGCATATCCTCCGCTTCCTCTGGTTATGAAGACCCTCCTGAAGCTCCGGCAGAACAGGGGGACCATGATTCTCATTGCCCCTCTCTGGCCAAGACAGGTCTGTTATCCACTCCTGCGGGATCTTTCTGTCAGAGAACCGATTTGTCTGGGGACTCCACCCCCAGTCTGATTACATAGGATCAGGGCAAGCCGCACCATCCCAACCTCAGGGTGTTGTCTCTGATGGCCTGAATGTTGAAAGGCTAGTTTTGCAGCCCTTTGACTTCTCTGACAGCGTGTCTCGGATTCTTGTAGCTTCCAGGAAACCTTCATTGTCTAGTCTTTGTACTTTTTGAGCGTAAACAACCGATCAACATTTACTCATTCCATTCTACTAATTTTATAAACCTCTATCGTATCTCCCCTCAGCCATCTCTTCTCCAAGCTGAAGAGTCCTAACTTCTTTAGCCTTGCCTCATAGGGGAATCATTCCATCCCCTTTATCATTTGCTCTCCCTTCTCTGTAACTTTTCTAATTCTGCTATATCTTGATATGTAGTGACCAGAACTGCACACAATACTCAAGATGAGGTCGCACCATGGAGCGATACAGAGGCATTATGATAATCTCTGTTTTATTCTCTATTCCTTTATTAATAATCCTAGCATTCTATTTGCTTTCTTGGCTGCTGCTGCTGCCCAGAGCAGATTTCAACATATTATAAACGATGATGCCTAGATCCGTTTCCTGAATAGTGCTTGCTATTGTGGAACCTTGCATTGAAAAGCTATAATTTGGGTTACTCTTCCCTAAGTGCATCACCTTTGCACTTGTCCACATTAAATTTAATTTGCCATTTGAATGCCCAGTCTCCCAGTTTTGCAAGGTCCTTTTGTAATTTCTCACAATCCTCTTGGGATTTAACAACTTTGAATCATTTTGTGTCACCAGCAAATTTGATCACCTCACTTGTTGTTACCATTTCCATATGATTTATGAATATATTAAAAAGCAGTGCTCCCAGAACAGATCCCTTGTCATATAAGGAAAATACTTTTCTTGTAGAGTTCTAGTGATAACACGCTCCAAGAGATACCAAGCTTATTTTTTATTGCAACTGATATGCATCATCATTTCTCTCCTTTTTTTTTCTGCAGGGAGCATCAGCAGCAATTGGAAGAACTAAAAAAAGAGTTAAATAGAATGACAGATGAAACGCAAATGCTTAGGATGAAACTTAAGGCAGAAAACTTACCCAGACAGGTAAAAACACCAAGATATTGACTTTTTTTTATTGCTAAATCCGGAACAAATATATCTGTAATAATCTAAGCATGACTTCCAGAAAAGAGCTGGATAGCTGGATATATCTGGAGATAGAGGTCAATCTGATGCAAGTTGAGTCTATTGCCAGCCCTCTGGTAAGCAACCAGTAGTAAAGTAACTCAGGCAAATCACCACTTTCTCTTCCACAGCCACACTCTGAGGGTGGCCTAAACAAGAGACCATGCTTCCATGCAGCTTTTCACAAAGCTATTACATGAGCTCTCTAGTTAGTCTGAATCTACCCAGGGACATGCTCTCAGTCAGCTCTTCTGATCTCTGCCTGGGGTAAAATATTCTGCTGTGGGAAAGTCAGCATCTCCTAATACAGCCATGAAAGAACAGATGTGTTTTTTGAGCCACTGAGGTGTATCTCAGTTTGAATTGTTTGTCTGTTGTTAATTTTATTTATGTATATTAACCTTTTATTGATATCCACTTAGCATGATAAATGTGTTATAAGCAGACCATACATTTTTTAAATAAATATATAATGCACTGGTACTTACAGATTGTTTTTAAAGATAGATTGAAAAGCAAGTATTATAGTTCTTTGAAAGATATGTATGAGTGAAACTCTTAGTATTTGAAATCTATATGTTTCAGATGCCAGTATTTATAATAAATGGGGTTGGCCATTTTGTTCTATATAAACTTAATTAGGAAGCCTTTAAAGTGATTTTGATGGGGACAGGTGGCAAAGGCATGTCATGGATAGCCTGACCAATTTCACTGAGAGAATAATTACCAAGTGAGCTTGTGAAGAGTATAAAATAGTGAGGTGTCAAGTAGCAAGGCAACCTACAAATTTAGATATTCCGCTCCTAAGCCTCGTAATGATTTAAACATAACTGGCCAAAACTACTGCTGCATTAGGAGTCCCTGTCAAAACAGTAGTGAAACATCTGAGGCCAAGATGGCATCTTGAAGGAGGGACACATTGGGGTGGATTTTCAAAGGGTTACGCATGTATATTATACGCGTAACTCCGAAAACCCGCTCCTGTGGTTGCCGAGCCTATTTTGCATAGGCTCGGCGACACGCGCAAGCCCTGGGAGGCACGTATGTCCCAGGGCTTGAAAAAGGGGGCGGGGGCGGCGCGTGCAATCTATGCCTGCCCGGAGGCAGGCACAACTTATAGGACAAAGGTAACGGGGGGTTTAGGTAGGGCTGGGGGGCAGGTTAGGTAGGGGAAGGCGGGGGGGGGGGTGGAGGGAACGGAGGAAGGCTGCGCGGCTCAGCGCACACAAGTTGCACAATTGTGCACCTCCTTGCGCGCACCGACCCTGGATTTTATAACATTCATGTGGCTGCGCACGCATGTTATAAAATTGGGCATAGATTTTAAAATCTGGCCCATTGTGAACAGCTCCGCTCCTGGTGTTTTTTCTTTGGTTGTTACCGGCAATTATGCCTCATACCAAGTGTAAGAGTAGATTGAGGGAGGCAGCCCCAATATCCCCCTCAGTCAGTCAGCAGAGAATTGAGAGCTTTTTCACCGTCTTTCCTGCCAGACTCCAGGCGCAGGAATGGCTGTGATTGCTGGCATGGAGCGTGTGTCGGTGTCACCTGAGTCACAAACATCTTTGAGCCCTGGAGTGCCAATAACTCCCTCTCCCCCCTTCCACGGCCTGACCTTCGGACTGGACAGACCGGTGGAACGCCTGGATTCAGAGCAGTTAACTCCGGAGGTCGCTAGGGCAGATCCTTTGGCTCGAGTCAGAATATCTGAAGATAGTAGATATCCAACTCTGCTGCTTCAGCTGCCGACACAACACACTCCGGTGAGGGACTCAGAACACCAAAGTTTATCCGCTATGGCTTCGACTCCTGTGTGGGAAGGAGGACTTGCTAGTGACCACGGTAGTGTGGTAGTTTCTAGCGGAGAGGATGTGGTTGGCTATATCCAAAAAGTTAATCTGGTTGAACCTCCTGTCATTACATTGGACTCTGTTTGGACTGCTATAATAACTTTGAAAAAATCTAACTCTAATTTCTATAACTGTCGATATTAACAACCGTATACAAACCACTGAACTCTCGATTGCTTCTCATGCTACCAAGTTGGAAAATTTGGAGCAGCGTGAAACTCAAATTCAGTAGGTGCAGTCTGGATTAATACAGGGAGAGATGGTCTAGTCAAAGAGATTAGAGAATATTGAAAACGCTATGAGAAAACCCGCCCCTTTGTGCGCCCATCAAAGTGCCCTGTATTATCGAAATTGTGACACTCTGTATATCAAGATCTTACACTCATTGTATATCAAGATTTTATTACCATTTTTCCCTTACCTCCCTCTCCCATTTGGCATTTTCCTGAATTGCCTATATTGATACTGATCTCCTCACTGTCTTACACCCCGATCCTCCAACAATGCTACCCTTATTTTGTCACTGTCCTTTCTCTGCTCAGCGAAAATTCTCTCCAAAATATTCCTTCCCCTCACCTTCCCCTTCCACCCAGATGCAGAGAAGACTTACCCCTATTCTGATTTCCCCCTTCACTCAATTTCTTGACCTCTCCTTAATCTCTCTACTCCTTTTCAATGCCCAATCACTTAAAAAAAAAACCACATCTACTCCACGACCTCCTAACCGATTCCAAACCTGAAATCTGCGCCATAACCGAGACATAGCTTAAACCTACTGATATTTCCCTTCTTAATCAGCTACCCACGACATCTACGATATTTTCTCTATTCCCCGCAAAAAGAAAAGAGGAGGAGGACTATTCCTCATTGCCAAAAAAGAACTAAAACTTATATCCCAAAAATGCAACCTTCCTAACAGCTACGAAATTGGTTTTTTCAAATCAAATTTCCTCCAAATTTGCCTTATCTATAACCCCCCTGGTCTCCTCGAGAATGACTCCTCTCCTCTTATTGAATTCTTTGCCGACTCTCTATCCCCTGACCTCCCTACTATTCTCCTTGGCGACTTTAACCTCCATGTTGATGGTAATCCACAGTCTCCAGCCTGCGAAGCCTTCATTTCATCTTTAGAAGGGATGGGATTTACGCAAATTATACATTCCCCAACCCATAAGGCTGGCCACACTTTAGATCTCATTTTCACTAACTCCTCCATTAATACTATCAACTCCCCATCATGTCTCACTGTACCATGGTCTGACCACTCTATCATTAAAACCACCCTTTCACTACAACAGTTGACCCCCCCCCCAACCACAATCCTTTAAATACCGCAAAACTTGCACCTTAGATACCCTTACAACAGCTTGCTTCGACATACCTAAACAAATTGACCTCACATCAGCCGACAACGCAATTTCCTCCTGGTTTGATGTCACCCTCAAGATTGCAAACCAAACCTGCCCTATTGCATTGAAAACCATTAAACCTGCCCAACTAAACAAAAAACCATGGTTCTCTCCTGAACTCAAGAACCTCAAAACCCTCCTAAGAACTGCCGAAAGGCGTTGGCGAAAACACCCATCCCCAGCAACAAAAGCCTCCTACTACCAACTCATGCATAATTTCAAGAAAGCAATTCATCAGACTAAATGAGAATACTAAGCTAAAAAAATTCACAATCTCCAGTACAATGCCAAGGCCCTTTTTACTATGATCTCTAACCTCACCAGGTCCACTCAAACTCAACCTCAAGAATCGACTTCTAAAAAACAGTGCAATGAATTAGCCCAATTCTTTCAAAACAAAGTTTCCTCACTCTCTGCTCAATTCTCCATCAACACTGAACAGGTGATACTTCCCACTATCCACCATACAACCACTCTCATATCCTTTGAACCTTCCACTTCCTTGGAAATAGAAAACATCTTAAAAAAGACCAGACCTTCCTCCCACCCTGCTGAAACCATTCCGACCAAGCTCCTTCTATCTAGTCCCAAAGCTATTGCGAAACATCTTTCTAATATTTTCAACCGTTCATTGGAACAAGGTGCAGACCCCCACATCCTAAAACAAGCTGTGGTTAAACCCATCCTCAAAAATCCCAGTCTTGATCCCACTAGTTTATCCAACTTCAGACCTATCTCCAATCTCCCATTCCTATCCAAAATTCTGGAAAAAATTGTTAATTCTCGCATGTCCGACTATCTCGAACAACACAATATCCTTCCCTCCACACAATTTGGTTTCCGGAAGCATCTCAGTACTGAAACCTTACTTCTCTCCCTAACAGACACCATAAACAAAGGAATGGACACTGGTAATTCCTATCTTCTCGCTATGTTGGATATCTCAGCAGCTTTCGATACTGTTAATCATAATATCCTTATCAACATCCTCATCAGTATTGGCATCTCTGGAACTGCTCTCTCCTGGATAAAATCCTACTTACAAAATCGTCACTACACAGTCATCATTGATAGCAACGAATCTGACCCAATTAGTCTTGAAAGAGGTGTTCCTCAAGGCTCTTCCCTCTCCTCCATGCTATTTAACATCTACATGCTCCCTCTCACCAATCTCCTTACCAACCTTGGAATCAAACACTTCATCTACACAGATGATGTTCAACTTCTTTTCCCCTTTACAGATTCCTTCCAGACCGCCCTCCAAAACTGGGAATCATGCCTCACCTCGATTAACCAACTTCTCACCGACATGCACCTTGCTCTCAACCCGAAAAAAAACAAACTCCTCATTATCTCCTCTAAACTTCCTTTTCCCTCCATTCCCCCATCCTATTCCTCCACTACCTTCCCCACCCACACATGAAGCCTGGGTGTTCTGATTGACAATCAGCTCTCCCTAAAACCCTTCATTAAATCTATCCTCAGTGATTGCTATTTCAAGCTGCAAACCATCAAAAAACTCCGACCTTTGCTATACTTCACTGACTTTCGTACTGTTCTACAGTCTATTATTTTTTCTAAAATAGACTATTGTAATGCCCTTCTTATTGGCCTCCCTTCTACCTACACCAAACCTTTGCAACTCCTACAGAATGCCGCAGCACGCATCCTCACAAATTCTAAAAAGAAAGACCATATTACCCCAACACTCATGGAGCTACACTGGCTACCAATTAAGTCGCGAATCCTTTACAAAACCCTATTCCTCATTCATAAAAGCATCATAAATGAAAACTCCCACTAGATTAATCCTCCTCTCCTCCTGCACACCTCCACAAGACCAACCCATTCCACCCATCAAGGAACGCTCTGCCTTCCATCGATTAAATCTACCAAACTCACCTCCACTACCAAGAGGGCCTTTTCTCTGGCTAGCCCCACTCTTTGGAACTCCATGCCCCCAGATCTACATATTGAAACCTCTACCCCTAATTTAAAAAAAACAACCCAAAAACCTGGCTGTTCCTACAGGCCTTTCCCTCAAATACCACCCACACATTTAAATAATGTGCTATTTTTACCCCACTTGAGCTAATATTCTTGAATATTTATGTACACTGTATACTTTTAAACTTTTTAATTATTTCTGTACTCCTCTGGATTTTATGTAAATCATATGTAATTCTCTCCCCTCTTATGCAGTAACCTTTTCCTTACCTTCCTGTTTTATTGTTAACCCATAGCCAGCTTCCTCCTTATCCCTAACTCCTCCCTCTTCTCCTCCGCCTTTAAAACTACCACCCCCTCTACTTTAAAATCTCCTCCCCCGTAAAAATCTCCACTACGATCCAACATGTAAATCACCACGCCGAATAATCTTCAACTGTATATATTGTACTTAGAATATTTACAGTTCCTAATTATTCATATTCTATGTTTATCTTTTTGCCAGTTTATATGTTTTTTTCCATCTCTAGACCAGTTATACGTTCACCTAGTTAATTTACTTTAAATACCACCATGTAGTTTTTGTTCCCTGTAAAGGCTTTTGTCTGTGTGACAGCTGTCCTGTTCGAGTTTTCAAGTTACATGTAAACCGATATGATGTGCAAACGGTTATCGGTATATAAAAATGTTAAATAAATAAATTAATTAATAAATCTGAACTTGAGAGTTCTGAATTTTCCTCAAGTCTCTCACATTTCTCCTCAGGATCAATTTAAAAAATATTTGCAGGAGATTCTGAAAATTCCATTGGATGCAGTGCCAGCTACTGCTAAAATGTATTTTATATCTTTTGATAAAAAAGATGATATACCTCCTCACTACCTGGCCCAGCACCCTCCACTACTGATTTATCTGCCTTTTTGGAATTTTCAGGGGAAGAGCAAGTCGAAAACCAAGGGACGTTATTGGTTAAGTTTATTTTTCCATCTGATAGAGACTTGGTTCTCAAATTATTTCTTCATAATAGACAAGTTCTATATTATAGTCAGAAATTGTGGATTTTTCCGGATATAGTAAGATCTACCCAACCAGAAGAAAGGAATTTTTAGCACTTAGCCATCAAGCCAGACAAATAGGAGCTCAGATTACAATATGGTATCCATGTAAATGTATCCTGAAAATTAACAATGTTAAATACATATATTTTGATCCTGTTCAACTAAAGCTCTTTTTAGAGTCTCATGTTTCATCTGATAATATAGCTAACTAATCAGTTATCACAATTGTAGAAGTGCTGGGTTTATCCCTCCTTAATTGCTTAATCTTTTTTCTTTGTAATATGTAAATGCTCTTTAGAATCTTGGTTCCCTCAATTTCTTGGTATCTAGGGCAATGTACTGAATTACTGTATATTTTGCTTGTATTTTATTTTGTATATCATTGCCCTTATCTATTGGCAAGTTTATTACTGTCAAATTCTTATAACTAATAAAGAGAAATTTAAAAAAAAAACCAGTAGTGAAATGTGAACGTGCAGAGAGAACGCCATGTCGTAGCTTTGCAGATCTCCTCCTTGGAGGAGGATTCCAAAAGGGCTACTGTTGCTGCTGTAGATCTAACATTATGAGTCTTGAAATGCCCCACAAGATCCAGGCACACCTAGGAGAAACAGGAAGAGATGTTATTGGTAACAAACAAAACAAAAAGTTAGGTGGACAATATGAGAGCTTTAGTCTGCTTCCGGTATAAGGCTATGGTGCCCTTGCAATCTAAACTGTAACATCCATTTACCCATATGGACTCAAACACAAATGTAAGACTTAGGATAGGTGCCTAGGACCATTATATTGTGAAAAAGTTTGCATAAGGTGGATAGGTCACTAGGACAGGAGCTTAATGACACTGTGCTGATGTGACTGCCACCAAAAATATGACCTCACAGGTCAGGTACTTCAACTCACAAGAATCCAGAAGTTCAAAAGGAGCTTTCATTAATTGGGTGAATACCAAATTGAGATCCCCTGACACAAGGGCAGGCTTCATGGGAGACTTCAACTCAAGCAAACCTAGCATAAAATGGACAACTAAAAACTATACCGATATGGATTTAACTTCTACCCAATTGCATAGGGGTGAACTCTGAGTTGGTTCTCAAGCCCAATTCAGAGAGATGGAGAAGATATGTAAGGAGTTCTTGTGTGAACCAGGAGAAAGGATCTAGTGTCTTTCCCTCACACCATTCGGCAAAAGTTGTCTACTCCGAACCATAGGATTTCCTTGTGAAATCCTTTTTGTAGGCAAGAAGAATACAAGACATATCACCAGATAAATTCAGAGGTTGTATGGCTACCCTTTCAACATCCAGGTTGTGAAAGCCAAATACCCAATGTTGGAATGGTCTAGTAGCCCTGATCCTGAGAGATCAGCATTGAGGCAACCCCAACCAGAATGGATTCTTGATGGACATCTCCTGAAGGAGCAGGAACCAAACCAAAACTGTCTGAATTTCTGAAAGGTCTTGTGATTGGAGATTTTAGAGGATATGCCTACAAAAGACCCTGACTCCAAACCAGGGCGAAGGCATCTAAGTCTAGCTGCCATGCACTCTTCTCATAACAGAAGTTCAGAGACCTTTCTGTTCAGAAGAGATGCAAACAGATCTATTATGGGGTGCTCCAAATGCAGAATATCTGGTTTGCTATTCTATCCAGAGACCATTCAAGGGGTTCCAGGACACAACTCAGTCTGTCTATCAGGACAGTTACTTCGCCCATCACATATGGGCTCCGAGGGCCATTCTGTGAGAAATGGCCCAATGCCGCATCTGGATATTTTCCTGCCACAGGAGGTGCAATCCCGTTTCCCTTTGCTTGTTGATGTAGAATATAGCTACTTGAATGTCTGTTCGGACAAGGAAAAATTCATTAGCCATTCAAACCATGAAAGCCTTCAGAGCATACCTTACCGCCCTTAGTTCGAGGAAGTGTATCTAATGAAAATCCTCCTGAACAGACCAGTGTCTCTGGGTGCACAGCTCCTCTGTTTAAGCCACTCTAACCGAGGGTGGATGCATCCATGATTAGGATAATTTGTATCAGAGGAATATGGAATGAATCAACCACCATGAAATGGAGTCCCTCAAAGGCTGAGTGATGCAGATGCTGCATGAGATGCTGAGAGGCTGGAATCCACTTGAGATCTCCGTAAAGACATTGCATAGGAGTAATGCATGCAGATAAAGCCATAAGGACCAGCAACCTTGACATGTCCCATGCTGTTGTCTGCTTATTCGATCTTACCCTCTCTATGATGGATATCAACATGTTATTCCTTTTTGGGGAAGAAAAGCTTTTGCCCAAGATACATTTAGCATAACTCTTATAATTCCAGTTGAGGAGACAGGCTCATGTAGGTTTTGGGGTAATTGATAAACTCTAGCAATTCCAGCACCCAGATGGGTTTGCTTATTAATTCTGCAGCACCTCCTTGCGATGTGCTCTTGACCAACCAATAGTCCAAGTAGAAAAAACATGCATCCATAATTTTTGTAGTTGTGCAGACCACTGCAAGGCATTTTGTAAACACTGACATGAGGCCAAAAGGCTGTACATGATTCTAAAGGTGGTACTTCCCTAAATGGTAATCTGAGATACCTCCTAAGAGCAGGAAAGATCTCTATGTGGGTGGAAGCATCCCATAAGTCTAGGGAACACAGCCAGTACCCCTTGTCCTAGAAAAGAAATCAGGGTGTTAAAAAAACCACTTTGAATTCTCTCTTAACCAGCACTTGTTTAATGCTCTCAGGTCTAAGATGGGACTGTCCCCCCGCATGCTTGGGGAGGAGAAAATACTTGGAATAGAATCCCACTCTTTTACCCATGATCAACTAGATTCAACCCCATGTGCCTCTAAAAGAAAGCTCCTTTTTCAAGAGTACTTGGTGCTGAGAGGCTACCCAGATACTCCTTAGTGAATAATTTGAAATATCCATCAGTTGCATTATCCTCTTTTGATTATGCTGAGAACCCAAGTATGTGGGTAAACTTCCTCGAGCTCTTGGCCACTGGTTTACTTATAACCTCAGTCTCTCCTCAACTAGAAGGTTTGCCAAAATAGACACTGGAATCTGGACTATGCTCTCCCCAATCCAGTCAAAGCCCCATGCCAAGTCTTGGCTGGGCTATGGCCTTTGGGTCTTCTGTTGCACAGGGCAAGACTGAGGATCCTGCTGCTGGCTGGAGTGAGGGGCAACAGGAAGCATCTCATCCCTCTTCAGTACCTCATTTGTGAGCCTCCTGGCTGTGGATAGTGGGCCTGGAGTGATAGTGGAGAGGCCACATAATGGCCTTATTACTGAGCCATCACTTCATTGACTTTAATGCCTAAGAGATCTGTCCATTACGTGGAATTCAAAATGTCAAAGGTTGAACAGACTATACATTTTCTGCACTCCAGCAACCTGACCACTAGTGACTTTAGAAAGCCACATTCCTTTCAAGGAGCTGCTCTGAAAATTCCTTGGTTTGCATCAGATCATAAGAATATAAGAACATGCCATACTTGGTCTGACCAAGGGTCCATCAAGCCCAGCATCCTGTTTCCAACAGTGGCCAATCCAGGCCATAAGAACCTGGCAAGTACCCAAAAACTAAGTCTATTCCATGTTACCGTTGCTAGTAATAGCAGTGGCTATTTTCTAAGTCAACTTAATTAATAGCAGGTAATGGACTTCTCCTCGGGTCCACATCTACATATAGGTGAATAACTTATTCGGCTCACATGTACTGGTATCTGAAGGGCTGATAGGAGGGTATATGAGCATTGAGCATAATCCCTTCCTACACGTTCCTTCCAAGAGAGCCAAAGTTACTAAACAGGGTCTTAAACCTCAACCTTCTTGATGGCAAATGTGCCCATCATAAGTTGATATGGTAGTAGATGCTTTTCGAATCCTGGAGCCCTGACATAATAATCACATCTGCTTCCTTCTTAACAGGAGCCACAGAAATTGAAGAACTGCACATATTTCACAGGGTCTCCTGGAAGATCATGTGGATGGGCACTGCCACCATATCCTTGGAGAGAAACCATGTACTGGTCCTAGACTTTCCTCCTTTTGCAACTCAGATAGATTGGTGATTTTGTGAAAATAATTATGGATACCAACAGAGAGGTCTCCTGGAGGAGACTTTCTCCTTGCCTCCAGAGGAGATGAGTCAGAGGGTCATTGACCCCTCCTGATCAGAGAAGTCCTCAGATCCTTAGTCCCACCTCCAGGATTTCCATCTGAACCCAACTGACATGAATTGGGTTTAGGAAATGCCCAAAAGAAGACTTCAGTTGCCTATGGAACCCTAGCCAAACATTTACATGCTGGGGGAGCTTTCCCCGCTGATGAGTTGGAAAGATGAATTGGTCTACCAGCTCCTGATGCCCATTCCCATTGGTATTTTGGCACCCATGTTGATTCCCATTGGTGCAGCAGTGCCAGAAGGTACTTGATTGTCCGTTTGCATCAACATCACTGTCAGTGTCCTTGCAATGTTTTGCTGCTGTGCACTAGGGCCTCCTGTAGCTTACTAGGGCAGGGATGGGGAAGAGGTTGGCATCAAGCTGCAAGGCTTACATTATGTCATTTTTGTATTTTTGGGGGTAGGAGAATGGGAGGAAGTTTTTTCAGGCCTAAAGGCTCACAACATGTTAGATTTGGGGGGGGGGGGGGGGGGGAGGCTGTGAGGGTAGCAGGAGCCCATGGCAGAACAGACATTTCCTTTGGAGTGAGGGATGAGGGATCAGGCCATGAGACCTGCTTGGCAGTTTTGTTTTGGTTTTTTTAAATAATTGTTGCTTAACCAACAATATTATTTAAATATTTCTAGATAAGTTGCAGTTATTCTGGAACATGTTACTGGATAACTTTACACCTCTTCGGGTCCACATCTACATATAGGTGAATAACTTATTCGGCTAACTCCAAATACCACCCCGCAACATCCCTAAAAAGTCCTTTACTTATTAGACTAAATTTTAGCTGGGTAGTAACTTATACAGCTAGATTTAGCCAGAAAAGTGCCAGGCATATTCAAAATTCAGCCTTTAGCCAGATCACTTTCAAAGCTGTACAGAGCAGTAAAGTTAACTGGTTAATTTTAACATTTTATGCAGTTAGATTTTAGACAACCATGTGTGCAAAGTTGTTTGCATAAATTTAGCCATTCAGATGTAGTTGGGGGGCAGATCCAAGATGGCCACCGGATGAATAGCTGTGTTCAGAGCGTCCTCGTGTAACTAAAAAGAACTTATTTTCTTGCGAAAAATATTACCTTGATTATGGGAAGGAAGCGTAAGCTGAGGACTCCTTACCCCGCAGAACCTACGACGAGTGCTCCGACCGGCCCGATGGACGCCCATGTCACACGCAGCGTCAAAGTAGCAGGAGACCAGCCGTTGCAGAGTGGGGGAGGGGAATGTGAGCTCCCCTCACTGCCAGGCTCAATATCACCTTTGAGTCCTGCGGAGAGGACCCCACCGCTAAATCCAGCTGCCGGGAGAGACGCACTATATCCAGGGGAAGATACCTGTGACCAAAGTGTGCAGGATATTTTTTCAGCGAGGTCTGGAGTGGTGCCGACGGCAGCATCTAGCCCCTTTGGAGAGCTGGGGCAAAGCGGTGATGAAAGAGGAGCCTCAGGAGGAGAAGCTTCAGTTGCTGCTGTCTCTTTCTCCACGATAGAAATACCATCTATGGTAAGACCTGTTGTTTTTTCTTTTGAAACGTTGTGGGAAGCCATAAATAAGATGAGAACTAACATACTACAACAGTTAACACCAGTAACAGAACAAATAAGAAGGCATGAAAAGAAATTGGAAGTGTTTGAGAAGTCAAATGTGGAACTGGAACAACAAACTGCTACTATTCGGACTGAGATAAAAATGATTCAGCAAACACAATCAATGTTGATGAGAGACAATAAGACTATTGTTCAAAAGATAGAAAATTTAGAGAACCATGCAAAAAGTCGAAATTTAAGATATATAAACTTTCCTCAACTACCAATGAGATCTCCAAGGGAAGCTTTTAATAAATACATGTTTGAAATATTGAAAATTTTAGAAGATCAAATTCCATTGATTATAAAGATATTTTATTTATCTAAGTCTAGAGCAGAAGCAGTAAACCAAGGAGGAGAATTGGAGACTTTGGCACCTGTGATTGATCAACCTCTTAATATAACAGCACTATTGGAAACATCTGATACAGAAATGGCTATTCCTGCAACTTTGATAGTGAATTTTGCTTCAGAGACAGAGAGGGATAGGTTATTAAGATTGAGTATAAAACATAGGAATGAAATATTTCTTGGACTTTTGGTTAGAGCCTTCCCTGATCTTTCTCGTGAGACACAGAGGAAGAGGAAAGCATTCCTGCTTTTGAGACCTCAGGTTTTACTAATTGGGGCAAGATATTTCCTTAAATTTCCATGCAAATGCGTGGTAAAATATTTACAAAATACCTATGTTTTTTTTTATCCACCCCAGTTAACTCAATTCTTAGTGGGTAAGATTCCTGTAACAGCTGAAGCACCTCGTGAAGAGGCTCCTAGTCCCTCATAAGTAGTATTGTCGCTGTAATCATCTGGATATTTCTTTATATAGTCAAGTACTATTTTTCCTTTAGGTTTGGTTAAGATCCACCTCTCCCTATAGTGGATCTCAAGAAGAGAAACAATAAAAGATTTTCTTTGGATTATAGTTTGATGAAATTGTGTATAAATACAGTATCTGTATTGATTGAATGGTATTCTCTTTTTTCTGTACAAGATTTTGTTCTTGAAATTATTATAAAATTGCATAAATATAAAATTTAAAAAAAAATTTAGCCATTTAGCATGTAATATTGTGCTAATCACCTAAATTTGAAAAAAACACCCTGGGCATGCCCTGCTCCTTTTTTGTCCAGCTAAATCTGTGCACATAGCAATTTTGTGCAGACAGATTTTAGCTAGGAGAGGGAGGATTTTTAACTGGTCAAATTTATGCAGATTTGTGCAGTTAAAAGTAGATTTTATTAGGCCAAAATGTGTAGCTGCCAGCTCTTCCATTTTGGAAGAAAACATCATAATAGGCCCAAAAAATATGACCTTTTTCAGCTTACTTCCTCCTGTATATTCCCTTAAACAGCAACCATTTTAATGGGAGAGTGATATATCTCCCTCTTCCTATCCCCAAATAATCCTTTTATGGTCTTTCAAAATGTTGATGTATACATGTTCACTCTGTTTTATGATCAAAAATTGATGCACAAGGTTGCCTTTGGGAGCATGTCTAACAAGGCAAACTGGAGGCTTTGATCTCCATGTGCACTATTGGCTCTTCTGCTTTACCAGCTTGAACATTAAGCAAAAATGGAAATCCAGGGTCTTCCCTGCAGCACCTGGGAACTTGCCAGGACCAATGGATGTGTGCGTAGTAAGATCTCCCTTACCGGTGGACTCTGGAGCTGTGTCCTTGGAAGGACCATGGTTGAAGGAATGGTTCAGGCCCTTAAGACCTTGATGTGACCTTAAGCCCGGAGATGCAGGTTGCTGCTCCTTCACTGCCAGCCTGCAGGAGTTTCTTCAGCAGTTTAGTCACAGCGCCATTAGATGGTGTCAAATGCCATGCAGGAGTAGGGCCTGAGACTGTTGAATGAAGCAAGATGGAATTGAGATTGTTGTCATTGTCGACGACTGTCTGAAATGGAGCTTGGCAGGAAGGGGGGATGGGGAGAGATTCCTAGAGTGTTAGCTCGAGAGGGTTTACTTACAGCTTTCTTCTGAAGGATCCATTGGTCCGGTAAGACCTAAGGCTATCAGTTTGGAGGGAATCTGGGATGCTTTTATGATGCTGAAGAAGTCTTTTTCAGCCCAGATTTCAAACACTTTCTTTGTTTCAAGAGATTCCTGGTAGGTTTAAAGAACTGGAAACTATTTAAACAGATCAAAAGAAAAGCTTGGAATATATGAAGTCTGAACTGTGGAAAACTCAGACTAATATTTATTCATTGGTATAAGACAACTTGGCAATCCACACTAGAATGGAGCATTTAGAAAATATGATCAGAAACTTTCCTAAATAAACTACTTCTCCTCTGGTTTTAAGTGTTATTTTGTGGAAATGTATTTATTTATAACCCACTAATGCATAAAGCCCTAAGTGGCAAACAAATTGAACGTCCAAAAATTTATAACCACAATTCAAGCCAAAGGACTGTCCTGACAACTTAGTCAATTCAAAAAAAGGCCTGCCAAACAAGAATGTGCACTCAGATGTAGCTCTGCTGGGAGAGAGTTCCAGAGCACTGGGGCCGCCATCATATTCTCTAGTGTTAACAAAATGCGCTTAGCGAAGCAACAGAACGTTGAGCAGGCCACCAATTGTTTCCGGCTCGAAGGACCACAAGAAAAAAGTGTTGTGAGGACCGCAATACCCTGGTTGGGTTATAAACCTGAAGCATTGCATTGACTCATGGAAAAGGAGTCCAATGATGATTTATAAACTAGCAGGGCAACCTTGAACTAATCCTGGATTGTACAGGGAGCTAATGCAAGTCAGCAAGTACAGGAGAGATATGATCTCTGATGCTGCACCCAGAAATCCAGCAGGCTGCCGCATTCTGGAGCAACTGTAATGCATTGATCATATTGGTAGATAGTCCCACCTATTGGAAAGATCATGGCCTGCACTATAGTCCGGAAATCAGGTGGCTCCAAGATGTTTCTTAAGTTCTGCGAAAACCTTACCCTATAAAAACCTTACCATTGATTTTAATTGAGGAATCATTGATAACTTTGAATCAATGAGTACCCCTAGGCTACGAGCCTGAGGTATCACTTTTCAGTATGTTCTTTTCTATCTTGAAGTTCAAAGGGACTGGCACAAATTCTCTACTTTGAATGATGACAGCTTCAGTTTTGGCTAAATTAGGAGCCAACTTATTATATGATAACCATTGCCCAATGGCACTCAGGCAGATATCAATTAGGACTATAGTCTTGGTCCAAGAGGAGGCCAAAGGCAGATAAAACTATATATCAGCATACAGATGAAAACCCTCACAGAGGCTGGCTAACAACTTGCATATGGGGCAAGGTAGATATTAAGAGAGCAGATAAAGCTGACCCCTTGGGGACGCCTATATGCATAGAATACCAGTCTGAAGAGGTTTTCTTTCCCCTTGACCTGCTGTTTTCTTCCTGATAGATATGACCTGAACCAATCCCAGAGAACCTCCAGCTAACCCAGCTTCCTTTAAGTGATACAAAAGAATTCTGTGTTCAACCTTATTGAAGGCTGCCAAGTTATCTAGCATCACAAGGACATAACTCTGACCCCCCATCCATTCCTTTCCTCAGGGTATCCAACAGGGAGAGAAGAAGGTTTTTGATGCTCAGAGAGTGCCGGAACCCAAACTGGAATTGATGCTAAACCTGATTAGCTTCAGCAAAGTCATTAAATTGCTTGACCACTTCATATTCTACTATTTTGGCAAGAAATATCAAAGAAAAAATTGGCTGATAATTAGCTAACATCTCTCGATCAAGATTAGTTTTTTCAAGCAGTGGGCTTACAAATGAATTACAAATTAAGAATATCAGGGCAAGTGTCCCTCCGACAGGAATTTACTAAGAAGACAATGAAAGAAGAAAGCAAAATTGCTTACCTCGTAATAGGTGTTATCCCAGGACAGCAGGATGTAGTCCTCACATATGGGTGACGTCACTGGATGGAGCCCTATCACGGAAAACTTTCTGTCAATGTTTCTAGAAACTTTTGACTGGCACACTGAGCCTACTGAGCATGCCCAGCATGCCATAATCCTTCGAGCCACAGGGGTCTCCCTTCAGTCTCGTGTATAGCAATAAGTGTTAGCAAAAATAAAATAATAAAACGTGTCGGACCCAACTCCACGGGGTGGCGGCTGGATTTCGTGAGGACTACATCCTGCTGTCCTGGAATAACACCTATTACAAGGTAAGCAATTTTGCTTTATCCCAGGACAAGCAGGATGCTAGTCCTCACATATGGGTGATTAGCAAGCTACAGGCCGAGTCATTTTGTAGTGGACCAACAGCAACAACTTGTGCAACGGGCACAACAACTGGTGTACTGTTGGAAAAATTGAGGCAGCCTAAAATCACAGCAGGTTGGATGTAGAAGGAGTTGGGATTATGCTGGAAATAAGTTCTTTAAGACAGATTGTCCGTAGACTGAATCTTGTCGTCCTTCTTTGTCCAAACATGAGCTGCAAAGGTGTGAAGAGAACTCCATGTTGCAGCTTTACATATGTCAGCTATTGGCACTGAACGATAGTGTGCTACTGAGGTTGACATTGCTCTTACTGAGTGCGCCTTTACTCGCCCTTGGAGAAGAAGGCCTATTTTTTCATAGCAGAACTCTCTACAATCTACAAGCCAGTTGGAGAGAGTTTGTTGCCTGCTGCTTTACCAGGTTTGTTTTTATCAAAAGAAACAAAGAGCTGAGTGGATTTCCTATGGACTGCAGTGGGATCTAGTTATATGCAAGTGGATGTTTACAGTCCAAGGTGTGCAAAACCCTCTCACCTTGGTGAGAGTGAGGTCTTGGGAAGAATGTTGGCAAGACTTTGGATTGATTCAAATGGAATTCCGTAACTACCTTGGGAAGAAATTTTGGGTGTGTACGGAGTACCACTCAATCATGTAGGAATTTTGTATAGGGTGAATATGTGACAAGTGCTTGTAACTCACTAAACCTTCTAGCAGATGTAATGGCTATTAGGAATATAGACTTCAATGTAAGAATTTTTATATCGCAGGAATTCATGGGTTCAAAAGGAGAATGCATGAGCCTTGTTAGTACCACATTTAGGTCCCATTCTGTGACTGTTGGCCGTATAGGGGGTTTTAGATGAATTAAACCTCGTATAAACCTACTAACAAGGGGTTGCACTGATATCGGTGCATCCCCTATTGTATGATGGTAAGCTGAGATAGCACTTAGGTGTACCCTTACTGACTAGGTCTGGAGACCAGAGTCTAAAAAGTGCCAGAGATAGTCCAACAAAGGTGTTATGGGGCAGGAAAAGGGGTCAATACTTTTCTGTGCACACCACGTGGTGAATCTTTTCCACTTCGAACTATAGTTTTTTCGTATGGAAGGCTTACGTGAAGCGTCAAGCACTTGAGAGACATTAGTTGAAAGATTGAGTGGTTGCAGGATCAAGCTTTCAACATCCAGGCTGTTAGAGATAGGGATTGAAGGTTGGGATGGTGCAACCTGCCCTGATCCTGAGTTATAAGAGTGGGAGCTGTACCCAGGCGAATCAGATTCCTGATTGAGAGATCGAGAAGCATGGGGAACCACATTTGTCGAGGCTAATATGGGGTTATGAGTATCATGGATCCCTTGTCCTGTTGCAGCTTCACTAGAGTCTTGGTTATTAGCGGTATCGAGGGATACGCATATAGAAGACCTGAATTCCAGGGGCGAGCAAAGACGTCCTTGGCTGATTTGTTTGTTTGTGCAGAGAGCAGAATCTATGCACTTTGTGATTCAGCTCGGATGCAAAGAGGTACATCGTTGGTTGACCCCAAAGTTGAAATATCCTGGTTGCTACTAAGGGATCCAAGGACCACTCGTGAGGTTGGAATTGACGACTGAGACGGCCTGCTACTACGTTGTGAATTCCTGCCATATAAGTGGCCCAGAGAAACATGGAATGTGTCAGGGCCCAATCCAAAATGTATGCGGCTTCTTGACAAAGGAGATACGAGCCTGTACCTCCCTGTTTGTTCAGGTACCACATGACAACTGTGTTGTCCGTTTGTATCAGAACAGTCTTGTGTGAAAGGCAGTCCTTGAACGAATGTAGAGCATAATGTATAGCTTGAAGCTCCAGGAAATTGATTTGAAACGTCGCTTTGAGTTTTGTCCAAGTACCTTGAGTTTGGAGATTGCCTATGTGTGCTCCCCAACCTAAGGTGGATGCATCTGTAGTTAAAGTTACTTGTGGAACTGGTTGTTGGAAGGGTAGGCCTTTGCGCAAGTTGTTCTTGTTCGCCCACCAGAGGAGAGACGAACGTAGTTGATGGGTTATTTGAACTGAGGATGACAGTGGTTGACTGGCTTGTATCCACTGTGATCTTAATGTCCATTGGGTTATTCTCATAGATAATCTGGCCATAGGAGTGACATGAACTGTGGAGGCCATGTGGCCTAGCAGAGTTAGAAATTGATGTGCTATCGCCTGTTTCTTTAAATGCAGAGAGAGTTTGCTAATGAGGAGAGTGTCTCCGCCCTGTCTTCCAGGAGAAACGCTCTTGACATTATGGTGTTCAACTCTGCTCCGATGAATTGCAGTAGGCAAGATGGAATGAGGTGGGATTTTTGGTAGTTGATTAGAAATCCCAGCGAGTGGAGCAGATTGATTGTGAGCTCCTTGTTTTTATTGGCTTCTGATGAGCCAGTCATCTAGGTAAGGAAAAATGTGTACACTTTCCTTGTGCAAATGAGCCGCTGCTACTGCTAGGCACTTTGTGAACACTCTGTGTGCTGAGGCAAGTCCGAATGGCAGGACCCGCTATTGGTAATGCTGATGGCCCACTAGGAAATGCAGAAACTTGCGATGAGGAGGGAATATTGGAATGTGAGCGTAAGCATCTTGTAGATCCAGAGAACAGAGCCAGTCTCCTGTCTGAAGTAGGGGAAGCATGGTGCCTAAGGAGACCATCCTGAATTTTTCTTTCCGTAGAAATTTGTTGAGATTTCGGAGGTCTAGGATGGGACGTAGGCCTCCTGTTTTCTTTGGAATGAGGAAATAGCGGGAGTAGAATCCTCTGCCCTGCTGAGGTCAGGGAACTGGTTCCACGGCCCTGGCTCTCAGAAAGGTGGATAATTCTGCTTGCTGAAGAGTGGTATGATCCTTGTGTATCCAAAGAGACTTTGGTGGGGAGTCTTTTGGTACTGTGAGAAAATTCAGATGGTAACCTTGTGTTATAATTGATAGTACCCATTGATCTGTTGTGATGTTTGACCAATGGGGCTGGAAGAGAGAGACCCAACCTCCCACTGGTAACTCTTGGTTCAGATTGGTGGAGTGGCTGCTGTCCTCTGGCTGGTTTTCAAAAACCTGATGCCAGGCCTGTTTGAGGAGGAGGTTGAGGCCTAGAAGCTCTCAGTTGTCTAGGCTGGGTTCTTTGCACTGGTATGGACGCTCTACCATGGGATGCTGGTGGATAGTTCCTACGTGGTCTATAGTAGGGCTTTCTGGTGTCCTTACGTGCTGTGCGACGTGTGGCAGATGAAGTATCTTGTGGGATAGCAGACAGTTGACGCAGAATTTCGTGTTCTTTAAGCTAGGCTACTACGTCTTGAACCCTTGTTCCAAAAAGGTTATCACCTGCACAAGGTAGATCTACCAACTTCTCTTGAACTTCAGGCCTGAGGTCAGAAACTTTAAGCCAAGCCCAATGACGTGCACTGATACCAGTTGCCACTACCCGTGAAGAGGTCTCAAAACTGTCATAAGCAGCACGGACCTCATGCTTGCCTGCTTCCAAACCTTTGTGAATGATGTCATTGACTGAGTCCTGATACTGCTGAGGCAGAGTCTCAGATAGTTCTTGCATTTGTTTCCAGAAGTTACGCTGATACTGCGTCATATAAATCTGATTTGACGCTATCCTGGAAACAAGCATTGAGCTTTGAAAGACTTTTCTGCCTAGGGTGTCCAAGAACTTTTGTTCCTTGCCAGGTGGGGTTGATGAATGAGGGCATATTCTCTTTGATTTTTTCTGGGCGGATTCTTCCACCACAGATTGGTGTGGAAGTTGGGCCCTCTGATACCCGGGAATGTGCTGTACCAGATAGGTGGTATCCATCCTTTTGTTAACCGGTGGTACTGAGCATGGATGTTTCCACAACCTGTGTTGTAGGTCTACTAGGACTTCATGTACCGGAATTGCTAGTACCTCGTTAGGAGGTCCACAAACTGTAGAACCTCTAAGGTCTTTTGTGTGGTATCTTCTTCTGACACTAGTTTAAAAGGAATAGTGTCAGCCATCTCCTTTACAAAATTGGTAAAAGATAAGTCCTCTTGGGTGACTTTTTTCTGTCTTCAGGTGGGGACGGCTCAGATAGGATGTCTTCTGAAGATGTGTTAGTGGCCCTGTCTTCCCAAGAGTCCGATGGAGGGCATCTTGGAGGAGAAACATGAGGAGGCATCGATGGTATCGGTGGCTTTTGTGGGGAAAAAGAATGGTATCGATGGAGCCCCTGGGATTCTCGGTCGAGAAAGTCCGGAGGGTCCCGGTTGGTGTTCAGAAGGTAGAGAAGCCCCTGAGGCATCATCATCACCGACTGGAATCAGAGTAATAGGCTGCACTGGAAGAGCTCCGATTAAGGCATCGAGCTTTGACATCAGTGGCTGGAATATTGAAAAGTCCAGTACCAGCATCGGCATCGCAGCAGGTATTGGTATCGGGGCTGGCATCGGTGAGGACACCGGCTTCGGTGACGGTACCGGCACAGGCATCGACTCCAGCAGTGTCGATGGATGAACATCCTGGAGAGCTTCTTTCACTGCCTGGCAGATAAATCCGTCCAGTTCCTCCCTGATAGCTGGTGAGGTCAGAGCAGCTATAGGTGGTGGCAGAGAAGGCGTCATCGGCACTTCCACAGATCCCTGTGGTGACTCGATGCCGAGCACCTTTGCAGGTGGGGGAACACCTTGGAGTAGAAGGCCTCGATGGCTCATCCAGACGAGATCTCTTTGGCGATGGTTCTCTAGGCAACAGTAAGGCCTCTGGCGTCGATGTTAGTCAATGCCTATGACGATGCTTTTGTTTATGCTCTGTGACTTTTTCAAGCCCAGATGTCAATTTCACCGATGCCTTGGATGGAGTTGGAGATAGCCGGTCTCCAGCGCCGTCAGTGCGATGTTTGCGGACGACCAATCTTTTAGACGTTCCAGCCAGAGATTTATTTATTTTATTTATTTAACAGTTTTTTTATACCGACCTTCATAGTAAATAACCATATCGGATCGGTTTACAGTTTAACAAAGGGAAAAACTAGAGTAAACAAATTCAAGTAAACGAAAGATAACAATAGGTAGGAATAAGTCAAAGTTACAAATCAACAGGGGGAGAGAACTTGGAAGCTTACTACAAGCTGGAAAGAAGAAAGGCCGGTAATAAAAGTATTGTTACCATAGAGTGTACGAGTTATAAAACTTAAAAAACTGTGCTTTACCCTGAAAGTAATGATTGAGTCGACATCGACGTTGATGGTATAAGCTGTATATGGAAGAGATGTTCCATCTTTTCTTGTCGGGCTCTCCTGCCCTTGGCGGTCATTTAAGCACATTGAGGGCAGGAAGAAACTATGGGGGTAATTTTCAAAAGGAGTTACATGTGTAAATGTAGCTACTATTGTAGCAATTTTCAAAAGCCATTTACTCAAGTAAAGTGCACTTATGTGAGTAAATCCTATAGACAAGTCAATGGCATATATTGTAGCAATTTTCAAAAACCCACTTACTCAAGTAAAGTGAATTTACTCCAGTAAACCTGGTTTTTACTCGAGTAAATGCTTTTTAAAATCAGGCCCATTGTGTGACTCTCCCAGGCACAGAACACACTCGACATGCGGATCGGTGATCGACATTGTGTGAGGGCATTTCGGGCATTTTTTGAAGCCCATGGTCATGGTGAAGGCCGGACAGCCGTCGATGGCCTTCTGACCAAAAAATTAACCCAGATCGAAACGGGAAAAATGAGAGATTTTTTTTTTAAACTTTTTCTTTCAGAGTAGGTGTGTGAAGAATTCACACAGGGCTCCTTCACCGCGATGCTAACTGCAGCACGGAAAAACAAAGACTGAAGGGAGACCCCTGTGGCTCGAGGTATCATGGCATGCTCAGTGGGCTCAGTGTGCCAGTCAAATGTTTCTAGAAACTTTGACAGAAAGTCCAGTGACATCACCCATATGTGAGGACTAGCATCCTGCTTGTCCTGGGATAAATTGCCTCGCTTACCAATTTCAAGATAGCAACATTACATATTTTGGACGACAATTTGTTGGTTTCATAGATGAAATAAGGTTTAAAAGCTTAATCGAAGAGACAGTTTAAAAAACCCTCCATTTTTTTAAGATGCCATCAGGCTCTGCATCAAACCAGTTTGAGATGTTGTCAAAGGATGTAGGAATCATAGTAACCTTGTCATTTAAGTATTTCATGAATTGTTCGCTCAGGATAGCATCAGTGCTGCCAGACTCATGTCTTCCTGGTAAGCAAGCCTGGTAAGTAATCCTGAAGATCCTTAGAATATGCCTGTCCGCCTATTTCCAGAGCATATTATATTACTCTAGCTAAGAAAGACGATCAACTTAATACTTCTCAGCAATCATTTGATTTTCTTGATGTAACTTGTGCTTTGAAAAAGGTGGAGGAAAAAGTTATTTCTGTTGCAAATTGTTCAATTTGCTCTCGAACTCAACAGGGACTGGGGTTTTTTTTAAATCTTCTTTCACCAGAGGGATGCTCTTCTTTTGAATTCTAGAATTTGTGTTTTCCCAGCTGTGGCTAAGAAAGCAATTTCTTTTGATGCACCCCAGGTGATACAACTTGGGGGTACATTTTGGTTAAATTACTCATGTAAATGTGTTAAATAGTGAGATAATTTCTTTTAATCCTCCTTATGTTACAGCTTTTTTTGAGTACTATAATAAGACCTTTGGCAGATTTCCCTGTTGTATCTCCCCTTGCGATATTTCCCATTTAGTGCCTTTGTACTTGTAATACCTGCTTTTACATAGTGGGTAGGGTTCTTAGCCTTACTCATCTGTATTGTATTCTTTAAAAGTTTTTCTCAATGTGTTTGGACAAGTCCCGATTGTGGACTGGATGTTGCGTCAAGATATAAATTAAGCAAAAAAGAAATATCTTATTTTATCTTGATGCTGTTTTCTAAGCAAGAGTTATCCTTGTATTATTAAATGAAAATTTTTTTTATAAATAGATAAATCATAAAAATGGATGCATAGGGGCTCTTAGCCATGTCATTGATCCAAGTAGCCCAATGACCTAAAGTGCTTTTTAATCTTTTATTTAAAAAAACCCCCAAAACTTCCTATTGCTATGATTTTATTGATTTTATTTTTATTCTGAAAGTGCATGAATTAAAAACAGAGTGATCCATTGTGACTGTATAGCTAGACAAGCAAGTTTCTAGATTGTACATCCCCTAGACATCTGTCTGCAGTTCCTGTAAATGAGATGTCTCAGACTGAAGCTGTGGGCTTTTATTAGGCCTCAGTCTGAGACACCAATTTTCAGACCAGTAGTCTGCGTATTCTCCAACAAAGGTCCTGAATGTTCTCGTGGTGTCACTTTTATGACTAATCTGATTACTTCTATAAATTCAGCTACTGTAGAAACTCTGCATTTCATATTATTAAAAAGCTAGTTCTCCAGGACTCTGATTTAAAAATCGTCTTGTCACTGTACTGTCTGATTTAAAAAATCATCTCGTTTTCAGCAATGTCCAAATTGCAGGCATTTATCATCAAAGCTAGAAGAAAAGGCCCTCTGCATGAAACTTAAGGAAAGGACAATTGAAGAACTTCAAGCCGTTTGTAGGAGGTTTGAAAAACAACTTTTTGATCAAACAAATAATTAGAAACCACCTTCTCAATCTTAACTAATAAAATGCATCAAAAACTGAAGCACATATTTTCACTTGTGATTGGCATGTGTAAATTAAAGGATTAGTGCGTGTTAGTTAAAACCAAGTTTCAGTTAATATGAAAATAGCAGGGCTGGCCTGGTGGCTCGGTGCTGTGCACTGCCTTATGAGGGGTCCCTGATTCAATTCTGGCAAATCAAGCTGGCCAGGGATGCTCCAGAGGCAGCATTCCCAAGCCCTGGTGGTTGAGCAAGTCATGGTTAGATTTACAGCCCATGAGACAGCGTTCTGAAGGTGCCCTGGCATACGGCTCCTGGCCATAGTCTCATTGCAGCCAAGGCCAGACTAGGAACAGTGGGAATATGGATTAAAATAGGGGAAAAATCCCAGGGTAGTTGTGAATGAAGGCCCATGGCACTAGAATCCAATCACTGTATGTATCCCACGTCAAACATTACACTTTTGATACTAATAGATGTGGAGTATCCAAGAAAACACCAATTTACATACAGAACCTTGTTTAATGCACGTAAGTGATGCGTTAAAAATCAACCAGATCAGGGGCTTGTGCTTATAAAAGTGCACAGGAAACAATGTTGTATGTACTTTTACTCATTCTTGGAGTAAGCGTTCTGAGATGTGGAATTGGAGCAAGGAAAGCATTTACACACATACTTTCAAAAACTGAATGTACGTGTATAAATCTGCATGCACATGCCTCAGGAGCAGGTTTAACTTTGTAAACATATTTCCACTTGTCCCTACCGAACCTGTGAATTTTCAAAGTGGACTTATGTGCCTAAATCCACTTTGAAAATTCAGGCTAAAATCTACAGACTTCAGCCCTATGCGGGTTGTTCGAAAATTACCCTTTAAATGCCAAACACTAACTTCAAGTTCTTCATTCATATCCCAAAACCACAAGATAGTGAACTATATCTGCACTATCAGGATTCATAACCAGAGCAGCTCCACTTATGAGTGACCACCTGTACCTTAAACCACGGACATCTCAGTTCAAATGATGTTTAACAGGCATAATAATTTAAAAGTAAAAAGTTCACAAAATTAGCGTTACAACTGTAGCCAATCCCCATCCCATTTACAGATGCTTCTCCAACGTGGTTTGGGGAGCTCACAGTCAGCACAGTCACAACAGTTTCTTGGAACACAGACTGTAATGAATGATTTAAAAGCTTTCAGAGATCAAGTAGCTGCTGACAGCATTGTCCTGATACATGTAGACAATCATGTAGTCATGTTGTACCTGAACAAGCTGGGAGGAATGGGTAGCAATTTCTGTGTGGGGAGACTGTCAAGGTGTGGAAGTGGGCCATCTCTTGTAAGGTTGACTTACAAGAAAATATAACATCTTGCCAAATAGGATTAGTCTGATCCTAGACTTTCACACATAGGCCCTGGAACAGAATGCTACAAACAGGATATTTCTTGAGTGGGGAACATCCAAGATAGAGCTGCTCACAACTTCATTGAACAGGAAGGTCTAGACCAGCAGCAGATGCCTTCACCTTTCATTGGGTAACTAGGTCTTTTGTATGTGTATCTTCCAATTCCTCTGGTTAAGAAAACCCTAATAAAAGTCAGAAGAGACTGGGGAACTATGATCCTGTTTCAGCCAAGAAGGAGCTATAAGATTTGGTAGGCTCCCCTTGTGGGACTTGTCAGGAAACCAATCAGGTTGAGCAGTTCCCTCAATCTGATTATGAAGAATCAGGTAACAGTATTTCATCCCAATATCTAGTTTCTGACCTTCACAGCCTGGATGTTGAGAGAGAAATAGTTTATTTTTTAAAAAATATTCTCCAATGAGATGTATCTTTAGGTGTCTAGGAAGAAAATCACCAGAAGATCTTGTGTATTTAAATTGTTTGCCATCTAATTTGAGAGCAAATCCCTAGATCTCTTCTCTTGCTCCACACAAAAACTTCGAGTGCCTTTTACATCTTTCAAAGTCTGGCCTTAAAACCATCTGTTAGGGTACGCTTCAGTGCAGTTAATGCTTTGTTGTCAAATTTATGCAGGGCTTGCTTCAGTTGAAGCCTCCCAGCAGGTCACTTGCTGTGTCATGGGACCTCAATATGGTCATTTCAAGGCTCATAATGGTAGAGCCATGGTAATATTGATGACCAATCTGAAGTCAGCCTCTACTGAGGAAATCTGCAAGGCTGCAACATGCAGTGCTCATACACATACCACACCTCTTCCCCAACACACACACCAGCCCCTGGCAACTTGAACACACATATACTCAGCCAATCATAACTGGAGTATAGACATACACACACACAAAACCCACAGCTACACCTCTTCCATTATACACAGTCCTCCCACATGGATATACCCCACCCAAGCAAATACTCCACACACACACATGGTTCAAAATACAAGTTGAGGCTGATCATCAGAGACAGATGCAGCCCAATGCACCATTGTGCTCCTCCTCCTATTGGCTGCATCATCAGTGGTTGATGGATCAGATGGGGAGTTGAAGAGGAACAAGTGGGGAGGGGTAAGATGAGATGATCGTCTTTGGGTGGTAAGGAGACACTGAGTGGAAGAGAGTCCCTTAAAAACAACTTTTGGAGGTGAAGAATACCTTTGGAAATTTTGTGTACTCCATGGAGCACACCTTTCTAATCCTGTTTGTTGAAAAGCAGCCCTTAGCTAGGGATTAGCCTCAGTGAAAGCAGAAGTTGCTTACTTGCAAGAGATGTTTCCCTGAGGACAGCAGCAGCATAGTGAGCCACACACCCCTCTCTGCCCTTATGGAGCTGAATTGCTTTAAAACTGTTCTATAGAACTGAGGGGACCCTGTGCAAAGGTGGCTGGGAGGGAAGTCCTGAGCATGTCACAAAAAGACATTTCAGGCTTTTCTAGAACTCTCTGGGAAATGTTCTGTGTTAGAATTATCAGATGATATCATCTATATATATGGCTTATTATCCTACTGTCCTCAAGAGAATATCTGTTACAGGTAACTAAGCAACTTCTGTTTTATCTACCTTAGATGGATGGAAAATGTATTTTACCATGCCTGGATTTGAATTTATATTTATATAGCTGTGTCAGCTCTGATAGCCTGCCACCTTCTACAGTGGATAAGAACAGTTTACTTGAGACAGATTATGCATAGCATGGGCACACTGCAGGAATCTTGGAATACCCTCTAGTGGCTTCAGAGAAAGCAATGAAGCTATATTAGCTACAAACAGTTTGTGATCCAGTACAGTTGTGGAGTTGGGCAGGCGAGAACTAAGAGAAGTGAACTAGTAATGGAACCTTGCTAACCGAGTTCCCCCTGCTTACATTTCAGACCGACAAGTATCCGAGATGAGAATAAGAATTAACCTACAGGTAATCAGCACAATGGTGCCAGAGACTGCTGGAAGAACCAGGAAGCTGTCAGGCAAAGAAAGAGGAATACAATGAAAACAATAAAGGGGCTTTACCTATTACTACTACTACTACTACTTAACATTGCTGTAGACTACACAACATACGCAGCACTCTACAAACATACAAAAAGACAGTTCTGCTCAATAGAGCTTACAATCTAATAAGACAAACATACAGCATAAGAACCATGGGGTATTTCATAAAACAAGACAATGGTTAAAAAGAAAAGAAAGTTAGTTAACAAGACTAAAAGCAGACAATCAGGCATAAGATTTAAAAGTGGTTTAAAAAAAACAATTGCTCCACGAAGCAGTCACCATTCCATCCAGGAACTTCACCTGTCTGGCATGTCCCGATGCCACATCCACCCAGTCAACACTGGGGCAATTGAAATCCCCCACTCACCATTGCACTACCAAACTGGCCAGCTTCCTTGACCTCCTGCAGCACTTCACTGTCCGTCCCACCATTAAGTCTAGCAGTTATTAATAATGGATATGTGTTTACAGCAAACAGCATTTTGTAGAATTGCCTGACCTTTGCGGAAATATATTAATAGGTAATGTTCTTATCTCAACAGGAAGAACCACTGAACATAGTAAAAATCCTGGTGTACTTTCATTTCTATCAAAAGACTGTGTCTGATTTGGACTTCTGATTTACAGCAGCCTTACCAATATTCTCAGGCTTCCTCTACTATTGATGAGTAAAAGGTCTTTAAAGTGCTCCTCAAGGGCACATGTACTGATCTCTGTGTGATTTACCATGTAGTGAACTGGGCCTATCAGGATCATCCTGGCGTTTTGGTGGAACAAGAACTCAAATGGTTCTTTGGGCTCAAGCAGTTCAAAGATATTCCAATGACATATCCAAGGCTTCAGCCCACCTTCTGGAAATATTCAGCTTCCAAGAAAATATAGAAAAACCTCCAGAGGATAGAGTTGTTTAACATTCAAAAATACTTTTCTTGCACATATGGAACCTTCTTTTCACTTCCAAAAACATAAGGCTAATTTCAAATTTGGATCTATGAACTTTTTAAAACTTCCAAACTAAAATAGAAATTATCCCACCCACACAGGTTATATCAGGATTGTCTACAACATTTTCATTTTTTTCTAGTCTTATGAGCATTTCCTTAGAATTTCCTAGATCCAATTGCCGGTGATGGTAAGTGGCTGAGTAGTCGCTCAACAGAAGAGCTCCAGCTGGGCCTACCGCATATTTTAATTTCTTTTTACCTTTTTGCTGTTATTTTGCAGCAGCTTTACTTTTTTGTACCCTTGGTGAACTCACGCAGCTGATAGTTGAACCTTTCCTTGCTGGATTCTTGGCTTGACAAAATGCCAAGAGTGCCAAGAGATAAGAGCAAAACAGCGGAGCTATAGATGGTGTCTGAATTTGAAAATGCGATACAAGATCTGAAAGCCAAGCTCATTAAAAAAAATATCAAAAACATGGCTCAGCTGCACTCGAGGACAAACTGGACAAATGACAAGCATCTGTCAATGAGCTAAAAGACTGCATGGAAGCACACGCTAACTGCCTTGATGGACTTGAGCACTGGGTACTTACACAAGAAATGGTGATGGACCTCTTAGAAGCTGAGATAGTGGCTATTAAGAAAGAAAATGTGTGGTTAATCAGTGTCCCTTAATCTGTGAAAGACTCAGATTTGCTTCACTTGCTCCAGGTTTGGCTTCTTAAGATGTTGGGTCTTTCCTGGGAAACAGAGCCCATTGTAGCAGAAAGGGCACGCAGAGTGGGTAGAACTCTGCAAAATACTGACAAACTGAGACCGATAATGGCAAGGATTTTAAACATTACTGATAAAATGCACTTGCTCACATCATACAAAAAAAAAAAAAAGGATGGATCATCTCTCTCTTACAATATGAAGGTTCCCGACTAGATTTGTTTCTGCAAACAAATGAGCTTTTTCTCCTATTTGAGCTGAGCTCTATCATAAAGGAATAAAATTCTCTTTGCAGTATCTGGCGAAGCTCAGAGTTTTCAACAATGGAACGACTACTATAGAAACGACGATCGAACAAACAATAAGTTGTTGGATCAACTCACAGTGCATCAGACCAGTGAGATTTGGCAGATGGGCTTCAGGTTGGCAGCCATTTTGTTTGTCTCCTTATGCTGTGACACTGGTTTTTTTTCCTCTTGCTTGCAGTGGTAGATAGCTTTTGTACTAGTATAGTGAGTAAACATGTACTCTTTTCTTTCTTATTTTCACATGCTTGTACTTGCTAGGATCCTGTAATGCAATATCATGTCTGAGTGTGGATTTACTTTTTGATCGCGCTAATCCTTTGTTTGAATTAGTCATCAGCCAAGTGACCACGAATGCATGTGAATCTCAGAGTCTATATTTTTACTCTGAATGACTTTGCCTTTTTTCCCCCAACTGCTTTATAAATTACTCGCGATTTGATGACTGTCGTATATACTTTGTTGGACATTTGGATTCTTTTGTTTTCCTTACTTTGTTTTTATTTTTCATGGTATATTCTGGCTTTATTTATTTTAATGTTTGATTCTAACATGTTTTTATTTTTGATGGTATATGCTGGCTTTATTGATTTTAATAGCCAAATGCTTATGACTTGTTTCTCACAACTGCTTATAAACACTCATTAGGATTCCAATAGTATACAGCATATGTTGGGGTTTTTTCTGCTTTAATGTGTTTTCTTTATTTTTTTTTCTTTTCATGTATTGTGTTACTACCCCAGGACAGGACTAATCGGTGCAGTCTCTCATTTTGCTCTCACTTTGTCTGTTACATTTTTCTACATATTGTTGCTTTTTATTTTGACTGATGTCATTTGTAATGGCGAGAGGTCAGTAAGACGAACATGTAAGACTTGGCGGGCATATCTTCATGGAAGGAATAAGCAAGACTATAGAAGATAAGCAAGATTATAGTGTTAGTGCTGTGGACCCTTGAGCCAGGACGAGAGCTGGAACCACCACCGCGGGATGGCTCCCAGTGGTCCTCATCGCCAGGAGGCAGTACAGGATTGGGAGACCCAGCTGGGGCTTCACCTATACCAAACCACGTTCCCCTCAGGTTGAGCCTTTGGGTACCGGGGCCGGCAGGACTTAGGCGCAGATCTCCTGGCGATGAGAAGTCCAAGAGAAGAAGCAGAGTCAGGGAGTCTGGTTCGAGGCTAGTGGAGGTCAAGGGTAGAGGACAGTCCAGAAGTCAAGGCAGGCAGCGATCAGGCAGTACGAGGTACCAGGCCGGAGGTCAGGGCTGGCAGCGGACACACAGGAACCAGGAAACAAGCCAAGGGTCAGGACGGGCAGCAGACGAGCAGAATCAGGAAACCAAGCCGAAGGCGAGACCAAGAAGACAATTCGAGGAGCGGGGAAGCAGGAACAGGAGCAAGCGGAACCACAGGTACAGGAACAGGCAGGAACTCAGGATCAGGAACACAGCAACAACGCACTCTCACGAGCAGGATCTGTTGCCAAGGCAAGGAGCAGTGGACTGAGCTGGGCTTAAACAGCCCGATGAGATGACGTCATCTTCGGGGGTCGGGCCGAAGTTTCCTGCCGCGGCCCCTTAAGAAGCGGCAAGTGCTGCGTGCGCAGGGAGGATGTCGGCGGCATCTGAGGCCAGGTGGGAGGAATGCTGCGGCAGGGCTCAGGACAGGGCCGCTCCACGCCAGAGAGCCTGGAGTCGGCGCCTGCTGGGGCAGGTAAGGGAGCCTGGCTGTGGCGAACTGGGGCCGGGATTCCCATCATATAGCAAGATACGGTCCCTTGGAACAGAAGTCTGGTTTTCTTTTTCTTAGTTGCTGGATGTTGTGAGAATATTGTTGGTGTGGTGTTGGATATGTGGATACTTTGTGGTTTTCAGTGGCTACTAAGGCTGAATATGATTGGATGTTGTTTAGATGTGTGTGCTTCTATGGGTGAATGTGTGAAATTTGAATCTTCTACTAGTAGAAAATCTCTGGTTTGTGGAATTGGGCTTTCTTATTTTGGCATTTGTACATGGGGCTGGGCATCATCTCAGTTGTTCTAAAAAAATATGTAGTGTTGTTGGTGTGGAGATTTCTGTGAAGTGGTGGGGTATTAATCCTCAAACCAATTGGTAATCCAGATTTTCTTCCTGGCATGCAAAATCCAGCTTTTCAAGTGTGGAATTGACGTGGGTTGGTGAATATAGACAATTTTTATTGTACTTCCCAGAACAGCCTTTTCTCGATTGAACAGCTATGCTTGCAATTCGCTATTACTTTGCAACATTTTTATATGTACTTACAAGCTAGCACTATATGACTAAATTAATATCTTAGGCACTCAAATTGTTTGCTCAGAAATCATTTTACTGTAATAAAAAATCAAAATCTTACAACAATACGTTGTCCTTTTGATACAGTTTTCACTTTAGTGTAGAAGCATCGCCTTTGTTAATTTCTCTCTCAGACACATGGACAGCAATGCTTGGGACCCCAGTAAGTGCAAAGCTTATGATTACCTACTTTGACTTAACCTATAAAACAACTATAGATGCTAAGCTTCAAGAACTGCAATTTAAAACTGTTACATAGAACTTATATACATACAGTTAAAGCACATAAAATGAACTTTGTAGACTCAGAAATGTGTATCAAATGTCTAAAACAGGTACATTTATTCATAATTTTGTACATTGTCCAACTTTTCTCTTTTTGGGATATGGTAAAACAATCGAATAAGTTATATAACACAAGGAACCCTATTGTGGTGATTTTTTTTTTTCTATTGGGAGCGGTTCATTGAGTTCTAGGTGTTTCTAAACATCAGGCAAATTTTATTCGTATATTATTGCTATTAGCCAAGCATGTATACTTCTTAATTGGACCAAACTCAATGGTCTGACACCAGCGATGTGGTACCAGAAATTAGCTGGACTGGATGCAGATTGAGAGATTAGATACATTACCTACACATAAGATAGTACATAAAGACTATGTGGATGTGTTGTTTGTGTTGAAGGTATTGGTCACGGGTTATATATAAAAAGAATTTTGGTGGGAGGGATGTCCTTTTGTGAGAATTTAGCTGCTTAGGTCTAGGTTTTAGATAATAGTTGCCTATTGCCATTGTTTTTGAAGATGTATTTTTATCCAGTGATGTTTCTCTGGATACATCAACTGTTTCATTCCTATGTTTCTGTACACCACCATTACCATAAACATTGAAAAAATATTTTTCCTAGATCCTAGTCAGAAGTTTTATATAAAGACATTTATAAATATGGATTTTTTTCCTACTTTTTTTGGTCATTTGTATCTGAAGAACTATTTGGGTAAGGATGAACACAGCCTACCATCTCCTAGTCACGCCCCATTAAGGCTACACCAGATCTGACATAAGTTATGCGCGTAACCCTCTTAAAAGGCCCCTGCACGCGCCGAGCCTATTTTGCATAGGCTTGGTGGCGCGTGCAAGCCCCGGGACGCGTGTAAGTCCCGGGGCTTTGCAAAGGGGACGTGTCGGGTGCGTGGCGTGAATTGCGGGGCGGGAGGGAGGAGTGTCGGGGGCATGACGCCGGCCCGGGGGCATGGTCGAGGCCTCCGGACCAGCCCCCGGGTCAGGTGATGGCACGCCAGCGGCCCTCTGGCAGGCGTAAATCTGCCGATAATGGTAGGGGAGGGGGTTTAGATAGTGCCAGGGGGGTGGGTTAGATAGGGGAAGGGAGGGGGAAGGTGAGGGGAGGGAACAGGCAGCGTGCGTCGGGCTCGGCGCGTGCAGGTTGCACAAATGTGCACCCCCTTGCGCGCGCCGACCCCGGATTTTATAAGATGCACGTATCTTATAAAATCCAGCGTACTTTTTTTCGCACGTGGTGCATAAACAAAAGTACACGCGCGCGCTGTTTTTTAAAATGTACCCCTATGTAGTGCAATGCTATTCACTAACTACTTGATTAGATCAGTCTTGAAGAGCTGGCAGGGGTGGGGTGGATCTAAGTTATTATTTACAGCCAGAATCTTTGGTTGGATTTCAGAGTAATATACACACTTGCATATATACTACTTTTTTAGCATCCAGTCAGATGACTTCAGAACAAGTGGGATATGCACCTCTATCAGCAGATGGAGACAGAACAAACTGATGTCTCAGTATATATACCCCTGTAGTGCCAGCCTGCCAGTATTCTCCATCTCCAGCAGATAATGGATGTGCATCTCCCTACTGGGGATTGCTTCATTTTGAAAAAGAATTAAGAAAATAAATTTGACCATCTCTCCTGAGGTGATACCAAATGATCTCTCCCACAGTTGAAATATCCTGATGGGATTATCATGGACCCTCAGATGAGTACCTTGGTCCAGAAGCTGGTTTTCTAATCCAGGATTAGAACCATGGTATGGTTCTTTCATAAAGATGAACTGCCAGCTCTGATCTCCCAGACCTTGGAAATGCTCGGGGTTCCTGAGGCAGATTCCGGGTCTGAGCCGAAGAGAAATCCCATTTTGGTTTCTTTGTGTAAAGCCTCATTTTTACCCCATGATGGAGGCCATTCAAGAATTTAGTGATCTTGAGTGGGGCGCCCCAGAGGCAAATTTCAAAGGGGGTCGTGTTTTGGAAGGCCTGAACCCCTCTGGATCGAGTGATAAGACAGCGCTTATGTTTTCCTTAGTAGATACACTTGTATGTGCAGCCTCCAAGCAGACCACTATTCCCGTGGAAGGAGCAGCCTTGATGAATGCTCATGATAAAAAGATTGAGTCTATCCTTAAGCAAGCATTTGAAGCAGTAGCAATGACCTTGCAGATCGCTTCTTGTTGTTCCTTGGCGGCTTGCTCTTGTTTGCTTCTCTCCCAGGAGGTTGATGACTCTAGGGTAAGCTCTAGGGCAGTTATGGGACCAGCCACTGCCTTCTTGGAAAATGCGAGCTGTGATTTGGTCCGCACTTCATCCAGAGGGGAGAATTCTATAGTAGCGGCCAGGCGTCAGTTATGGTTGGTCAGCTGATGTGACCTCCAAGGCTAACCTCACCAAATTGCCCTTTAACAGCTCGCTTTAATATGGGAGAGAGTGGAAGAAACTGGCTAATAAGTTGGCCGAATTTCCTGTTCCTCATTTGCTGGAGGATAAAAAGCAGGTGCAGTACTCCTTTAATATGAGAGAGGTCTTGGTTGATGATCCAGGCGTTTTTGACC
This sequence comes from Rhinatrema bivittatum, assembly GCF_901001135.1. Lineage (NCBI taxonomy): Eukaryota > Metazoa > Chordata > Amphibia > Gymnophiona > Rhinatrematidae > Rhinatrema > Rhinatrema bivittatum. The sequence continues at coordinate 125,505,125 of NC_042617.1, forward strand.
CTATAGAGGAGAGACCTTTCAGAGGACTCTACTTTTTTGGTAGGTCTTAGTCCTTTCATCCCAGATAAGCCAAAAGGGGCGCAGGCTCAGGTAGTGGAACCTCCCGAGCCTACCAATGAAGGTTTGCCAACCCACCCCTGGGAACAGGAGATAGGGGGATGCCTCTCTCTCTTATCAGAGGTGGGTCGAAATCACATCATATCAGTGGGTCCTAGAAGTAATATGCGATGAAGTTTCAGTGTTCCTCAGGACGTGTTCATGGAGTCTCCCTGGCATGCCCCGCAGAAGAAGCAGGCAGTAGAGAGTACATGGGCAAGGCTCCTCAGTCTGAGGGCACAGTGCCCACATCTCAAGAAAATACAGGCGATTTTCCATTTCATCGAGCCAAAAAGGAGGGCTCTTTTTGTCCCATCCTGGACCTCAAAGGTGTCAACTGTCATCTGCGGGTGAAACATTTTTGCATGGAAACCTTGCGCTCGGTGATAATGGCCATGCAGTCGGGAGAATTTCTGACCTCCCTGGATCTGTCTGAAGCGTATCTTCACATTCCCATCCAACTACAACATCAATGCTTTCTGCGGTTCGCAGTTCTGGGGCGCCACTTTCAGTTTCGGGCACTGGCCTTTGGTCTGGCCACTGCTCCCAGAATTATTTCCAAGGAAACTGTAGTAGTTGCGACAGAGCTGAGAAAGGCTTGAATCCTAGTACACCCGCATTTGGACGACTGGCTGATTTGAGCCAAGTCGCCAGAAGAGAGCTGCTTTGAGACTCACAAGGTAATTTTCCTGATACAAGAGCTTGACTGGGTGGTGAAACTAGCCAAGAACAGTCTTCAGCGTACTCAGTCACTCTAATACCTCGGGATTTAGTTCGACATGAAGCAGGGGAAGATGTTCCTACTGGAAGCTCAACTTCGTCTGTTGTTGAACAATCTGTGCCTGACTGTATGGTCTTACCTGCAGGTACTTGGCTTCATGGCAGCGACCCTGGAAATGGTACTGTGGGCGAGGGCGCATATGCGTCCTCTTCAGTGCTTCCTGCTGTTTCGGTGAAACCTGCAGTCTCAGGACTATTTGTTTTGGCTCCACCTGCGAATGGAGGAGGTCTCTTTCCAACTGCAGTGGTGGCTGCAAGCAGATCATCTTTGGAAGGGAGTTTCCCTAACCCCACCAGCCAGGCTAGTACTGACGACAAAGCCTAGTCTCTTTGGTTGAGGAGCTCATTGTCAGGAGCTAACAACAGAAGGGTGCTGGAGTGCAGAAAGGTCTCTCTGAAACATCAATCAGCTGGAAGCCAGGGGGGTCCAGTTGACATGTTTACGGTTCAGTGACAGGCTGCACGATTGTGGCTTACATCAATCAGCAGGGAGGTACCAAGAGCCAACAAGTGTCGCAGGAAATAGATCAGCTTATGGAATAGGCAGAAGTACGTTTCCAGATTATCTCAGCCTCGCACATTGCAGGCAAAGACAACATAAGAGCAGACTTTCTGAGCAGGGAGTGTCTGGACCCAGGAGAGTGGGCGTTTTCAGATGAGGCGTTTCAGCTGATTCAGGATCACTGGGGTCTCCCATTTATTGTTGGTGTCTTTGCACAATGTGAAAGTTCCGCAATTATTCAGCCGCAAGAGAGATCTGAAGTCATTAGGATTGATCCCCTAGTGCAGGAGTGGCCCATGTAGGACAGATTTGAAGGATCAAACACCACAGAGGAGTGGTGCTCTTGGTTGCTCCAGCTTGGCCCAGGAGACTGTGGTATGCAGATCTGTGGAGTCTCCCAGTGGATTTGCCTTTTCGACTTCAGCGAATAGGAACCTGTTGCAGTAAGGACCTGTTCTTCACGAAGATCTGACTATTTTGAATTATGGGCTCACTTGCTGAAACGTGGAGACTCTGTGGCAGTGATTTCCACCTTGCTATGAGCTAGAAAGTTCTCTACTTCCTTGGCCTGTGTGTGGGTTTGGAGAGTGTTTGAGGCCTGGTGTGCAGATCGAGATACTTTTCCTTCCTTGGTCAAGATTCTGCTCATTTTAGAATTTTTGCAGGATGGCTTGAATAAAGGCTTGGCTCTCAATTCCTTAAAGGTACAAGTAGCAGCTCTCATCTGTTTCAGGGATCAGGTAAATGATGGATTCTTGTCGGCTCATCCTAATCTGGCCCATTTTCTGAAAGGAGTGAAACAGCTTCCTTTGCGGTTCCCAGTGCCCCTATGGAGTCTTAATTTGGTTTTGTATTTTTGGCATGCCCTACCTTTAGACCACTATGTACTCTGCGCTTGCGGTTGCTGACCTTGAAAACTGATTTCCTTGTGATAATTTCTGCACATAGGGTTTCCATTGAGTTTCACTTGAATCATTGTGAGGCAAGACTTGCCTTGGGTAAAGCCATGCTGACTTTGTTCCATTAAACCATGTCATTCTATATGTTCTGTGATTTTGATGCTTAGTACACTTTCCACTATTTTTCCTGGCACTGAAGTCAGGCTAACCGGTCTGTAGAAAACAGCCTGCCTGCACCAACCCCTGCAGAGCCTGGCTGAAAAACCGGCATCGCCGGGACTTCCTCCCTCTCCAGCCCTCCCTCTCCAGCCCTCCCTGTCCATTCCCTGCCTCAAAATAGGCCGGAGACAAACAAACACGGAGGACCATCCACCACCCCCTCCGGCAACGCGAGAACTGCTGCAGAGAAATCCAAAATGGCCACCGTTCCCGCATTGGCTGAGTGAGGGAAAGCAGCCACACCAGAAACCTTGCTCGCAGCTGGCCCAAAAACACCCGAAACGCGACTCTGATTAGCTGGTGGGGGGGGCTGACTGAGAAACCCACCCCCCCATCAACACATTCCGCACGCAGCCCCAACCTGTTTAGGTGCGAGAAAACCGAGCCTCATGAGTGGCATGGCCTGCCATGAGCCATTGAAAGAGGGGAAGCCTCCCGAGGGAGAAAAGGAATGCACTCACCTCCAAAATGCTGAAGGAGCCCCCCCCCCCCCCCCCCCCAAGCACACCAGGACATCTAAGTAACTCCTACCTAAGGGGATGAAGCTGCCTGCACAGCCAAGCTGTGCTCCGGTGCAAACGCTTTTTTTTTTTTTTTTTTTAACTTTATCCCAAAGAGACATATTGCCTTTAAAGAAACAGGCAGTCTCAAAAGGGACCCAAAAAAATCAAATAGAGCCTGCAGCTACCTCAGCAGCATGATGAAGGGGAGTGACCTGGACAACCAGATTTGCACCCCATGGGTGCACAGACCGAGCACACACAAGGGCACCAACCCCTGGCTCGGCCGCCTCATCGGGACAGGGCAGAACCCACTAGGATTCTCAAAAAACCAAAAGAAACCCCCGGAAGGCTCAAAAGGAAAAAACTGCTGTAAAAAAAATAGAAAGCTGCAGAACTGCAGGAATCACACCCTCTGCCATCTGCTGGAGACAGAAATGCAAAATTGCTTACCTTGTAATAGGTGTTATCCCAGGACAGCAGGATGTAGTCCTCACATATGGGTGACGTCACTGGACAGAGCCCTATCAAGGAAAACTTTGTCAAAGTTTCTAGAAACTTTTGACTGGCATACTGAGCCCACTGAGCATGCCCAGCATGCCATGATCCCTCGAGCAACAGGGGTCTCTCTTCTGTCTCGTATGTCGCAATAAGCTTTAGCAAAAATAAAATAATAAAACGTATCTGACCCAACTCCACGGGGTGGTGGGTGGGTTTCGTGAGGACTACATCCTGCTGTCCTGGGATAACACCTATTACAAGGTAAGCAATTTTGCTTTATCTCAGGACAAGCAGGATGCTAGTCCTCACATATGGATGATTAGCTAGCTACAGGCTGAGTCATTTTGTAGTGGACCAACAGCAAACAACTTGTGCAACGGGCACAATTAGTGTGCTGTTGGAAAAATTTGAGGCAGCCTAAAATCACAGCAGGTTGAATGTAGGAGTTGGGATTATGCTGGAAACAAGTTTTTAAAGACAGATTGTCCGTAGGCTAAATCTTCTTGTCCTTCTTTCTCCAAACAGTAATGAGCTGCAAAGGTGTGAAGAGAACTCCATGTTGCAGCTTTACATATCAATCACACCAAAAGGCCCTCCAACACAACACGTGTATTCCAGTAACCGAAATGTAAACAACGTATCAAAAATGATGGTATACCTGGTATCTCTTTTATAAAACTTATTCAAGCTGTCTCACTTCAAAAATATATATATTTTGTAGGACCACTACTCATGGAGACAAGGCATTTAACCAGACTCTCTTTGTGGTCTCAGGTCCATTTTACTTTATATATGTTTTTTTTATAATTTTTTAACGTTTTATCATAAATATTTTCTTCCAACAAACTGATAAAAGCTCCAAAGTTCAAACAGTCTGATACTACTAATCAGAGTCAGATAACAACAATGTCACTTTTTCAATGTAGATTTAAATCAATTCAGCAGTGATATTCATCTGCACAGCCCAACACGATCGCGTTTCGGACCCCCACCATCGGGGTCCTGCTTCAGGGGAAAAGTCCTTCGCGCTTATTCCGTGACATCCAAAGGGCATTCATCAAGTAAACATTCATAATCGCCAGCAGCTATTTTAATCAGCTTTACATATGTCAGCTATTGGTACTGAATGATATAGTGTGCTACTGAGGTTGACATTGCTCTTACTGAGTGCGCCTTTACTCGCCCTTGGAGAGGAAGGCTTGCTTTTTCATAGCAAAACTCTATATAATCTGCTAGCCAGTTGGAGAGAGTTTGTTCTTATCATAAGAAACAAAAAGGTGAGTGGATTTCCTATGGATTGTAGTGCGATCTAGGTAATATGCAAGTGCATGTTTAAGTCCAAGGTGTGTAAAACCCTCTCACTCTGGTGGGAGTGAGGTCTTGGGAAGAATGTTGGCAAGACTATGGACTGATTCAAGTGGAATTCCGTAACTACCGTGAGAAGGAATTTAGGGTGAGTACGGAGTACCACTTGGTCATGTAAGAACCTTGTATAGGGTGAGTATGTAACAAGTGCTTGTAACCCACTAACCCTTCTAGCAGATGTAATAGCTACTAAGAAGAAAACTTTCCATGTAAGAAATTTAATATCGCAGGAATCCATGGGTACAAAAGAATGCATGAGTCTTGTTAGTACTACATTAAGGTCCCATTCTGTGACTGGTGGCCGTAACGGGGGTTTAAGGTGGATTAAACCTCTCATAAACCTACTGACAAGGGGTTGCACTGATATTGGTGCATCCCCTATTGTATGATGGTAGGCTGAGATAGCACTTAGATGTACCCTTACTGACGAGGTCTGGAGACCAGAGTCTGAAAGGTGCCAGAGATAGTCTAACAAAGATGTTATGGGGCAGGAAAAGGGGTCAATACTTTTCTGCTCACATCACGTGGTGAATCTTTTCCACTTCGAACTATAGTTTTTTTGTGTGGAAGGCTTACATGAAGCTACAAGCACTTGAGAGATATTAGTTGAAAGATTGAGTTGTGCTGCAAGATCAAGCTTTCAACATCCAGGCTGTTAGAGATAGGGATTGAAGGTTGGGATGGCACAACCTGCCCTGATCCTATGTTATGAGAGTGGGAGCTGTACCCAGGTGAATCGGGTTCCTGATTGAGAGATCGAGAAGCATGGGGAACCACATTTGTCGAGGGCAATACGGGGCTATGAGTATCATGGACCCTTTGTCCTGTTGTAGCTTCACTAGAATCTTGGTTACTAATGGTATTGGGGGATACGTGTATAGAAGACCTGAATTCCAGGGGCGAGCAAAGGCGGCTAACTGGTTTGTCTGTTTGTGCAGAGAGCAGAATCTATCCACTTTGTGATTCAGCTCAGATGCAAAAAGGTCCATCGTTTGTTGACGCCAATGGTGAAATATCCTGGTCGCTATTAAGGGATCCAGGGACCACTCGTGAGGTTGGAACTGATGACTGAGACGGTCTGCTACTACGTTGTGAATATCTGCCCGATAAGTGGCCCGGAGAAACATGGAATGTGTCCGGGCCCAGTCCCAAATCTGTGCGGCTTCTTAACAAAGGAGATACGAGGCTGTACCTCCCTGTTTGTTCAGGTACCACATGGCCAACTGTGTTGTCCGTTTGTATCAGAACAATCTTGTGGGAAAGGCAGTCTTTGAACGCATATAGAGCATATCGTATAGCTGGAAGCTCCAGGAAATTGATTTGAAAGGTTGCTTCGAGTTTTGTCCAAGTACCTTGAGTTTGGAGATTGTCTGTGTGAGCTCCCCAACCTAAGGTGGATGCATCTGTAGTTAAAGTTGCTTGCAGAACTGGTTGTTGGAAAGGTAGGCCTTTGTGCAAGTTGTTCTTGTTCACCCACCAGAGGAGAGATGAACGTAATTGGTGGGTTATTTGAACTGGGGATGACAGCAGTTGAATGGCTTGTATCCACTGTGATCTTAATGTCCATTGGGTTATTCTCATGGCTAATATGGCCATAGGAGTGACATGAACTGTGGAGGCCATGTGGCCAAGCAGAGTTAGAAACTGATGTTCTGTTGCCTGTTTCTTTAAGCACAGAAAGTTTGCTAATGAGGAGAGTGTCTCTGCCCGGTCTTCCGGGAGGAAGGCTCTTGATATTATGGTGTTCAACTCTGCTCCAATGAATTGCAGTAGGTGAGATGGGATTTCTGGTAGTTGATTAGAAATCCCAGCGAGTGGAGCAGATTGATCGTGAGCCTGAGAGAAGTGAGTGCTCCTTGCTGCGATTGACTTCTGATGAGCCAGTTGTCTAGGTAAGGAAAAACGTGTACACTTTCCTTGTGCAAATGAGCTGCTGCTACTGCTAGGCACTTTGTGAATACTCGGGGTGCTAAAACAAGTCTGAATGGCAGAACCCAGTATTTGAAATGCTGTTGACCCACCAGGAAACGCAGAAACTTGCGATGAAGCAGGAATATTGGAATGTGAGCGTAAGCGTCTTGTAGATCCAAAGAACAGAGCCAGTCTCCTGCTTGAAGAATGGGAAGCATGGTGCCCAAGGAGACCATTCTGAACTTCTCTTTCCATAGAAATTTGTTGAGATTTCGGAGGTCTAGGATGTGACGTAGGCCTCCTGTTTTCTTTGGAATGGAGGAAATAACGGGAGTAGAATCCTCTGCCCTGCTGAGGTCGGAGAACTGGTTCCATGGCACTGGCTCTCAGAAGGGTGGATAATTCTGCTTGCACAAGAGTGATATGATCCTTGTGGGGAGTCTTTTGGTACTGTGAGAAAATTCAGATGGTAACATTGTGTTATAATTGATTCTCCCATTGATCTGTTGTGATGTTTGACCAATGGGGCTGGAAGAGAGAGACCCGAGTGGCTGCTGTCCTCTGGCTGGTTTTCAAAAGCCTGATGCCAGGCCTGTTTGAGGAGGAGGTTGAGGCCTAGCAGGTCTCGATTGTCTAGGCTGGGTTCTTTGCACTGGTCTAGACGCTCTAGCATGGGATGCTGGTGGATAATACCTACGTGGTCTATGGTAGGGCTTTCTGGTGTCCTTCCGTGCTGTGCAACGTGGAGCAGAGGAAGTATCTTGTGGGATAGCAGACAGTTGACTCAGAGTGTTCCTTGAGCTGAGCTACTGCATCCTGAACCTGTGTTACAAAAAGGTTATCACCAACACAAGGAAGATCTGCTAGCTTCTCTTGAACTTCAGGCCAGAGGTCAGAAGCTTTGAGCCAGGCCCAAACGACGTGCACTGATACCCAGTTGCAGCTACCCGTGAAGATGTCTCAAAACTGTCATAGGCAGCACGGACCTCGTGCTTGCCTGCTTCCAAACCTTTGTGAATGATGTCATTTACTGAGTCCTGATACTGTTGAGGCAAAGTCTCAGATAGTTGTTGCATCTGTTTCCAGAGGTTGCACTGATACTGCGTCATATATAGTTGATATGACACTATCCTGGAAACAAGCATTGAGCCTTGAAAGAATTTTCTGCCTAGGGTGTCTACGAACTTTTGTTCTTTGCCAGGCAGAGTTGATAAATGAGGGCATATTCTCTTTGATTTTTTCTGGGCGGATTCTACCACCACAGATTGGTGTGGAAGTTGGGCCCTCTGATAACCAGGTATGTGCTGCACCAGATAGGTGGTATCCTTCCTTTTGTTAACTGATGGTACTAAGCATGGATGTTCCCACAGCATGTGTTGCAGGTCTACTAGGACTTCATGTACCAGGATTGCTAGTACCTCCTTAGGAGGGTTCACAAACTGTAGAAACTCTAAGGTCTTTTGTCTGGTATCTTCTTCTGACACTAGTTGAAAGGGGATAGTGTCAGCCATCTTTACAAAATTGTTAAAAGATAAGTCCACTGGGGTGACTTTTTCCTGTCTTCAGGTAGGGACGGCTCAGACAGGATGTCCTCTGAAGATGTGTCGGTGTCTGTCTTCCCAAGAGTCTGATGGAGGGCGCCTTGGAGGAGAAACATGAGGAGGCATCGATAGCATTGGTCGCTTTTGTGGAGGCATCGATGGGGAAAAGAATGGTATTTATTTTATTTATTTATTTATTTATTTAAAGTCTCTTATATACCGATGTTCGTATGCACATCGCATCGGTTCACAAAGAACAAAAGCTTTTGGGCAGAGCCCTTACATATAACAGCAGAATATAAATAACTTTCGGGCGGGGGCCCTTACATGTAACCATAAGAATACATTAAACAGGGGGGGGGTTAGGCGATGCAGTATTCCAAACATTAAATGGATACAATCAACTATATACAAAAATAGGTGAGTACAAAGTACAAATGGTACTTTGTATGAATGGTATCTATGGAGAGACCAGGATTCTCAGCTGAGAAAGTCCGGAAGGCCCTGGCATGGGTTCAGAAGGCAGAGAAGCCCCCAAGGCATTATAGTCACCGACTGGAATCGGAGTGATGGGCTGCACTGGAAGAGTTCTGATCAGAGCATCGAGCTTCGACATCAGTGGCTGGAATATTGAAAGGTCCGGTAGCGGTATTGGCACAGGAGCAGGCATCGGTGAAGGCACCGGTGACGGCACTGGCACCAGCTCCAGCGGTGTGCACGAAGGTCCCGGAGAGCTACTTTCACTGCCTGGCGGATAAATTCGTCCAGTTCCTCCCTTACAGCTGGTGAGGTCAGAGCAGCTATAGGAGGTGGCAGCGAAGGCATCATCGACACTTCCAAAGGACCCTGTGATGGCTCGATGCCCGGCACCTTTGCAGGCGGGGAACGCCTCGGAGTAGTAGGCCTCGATGGCTCTTGTAGACGAGATCTCTTCGGCAATGGATGTCTCAGTGATAGTAAGGCTTCTGGCGTCGACGTCCATCGATGCCTATGACGATGCTTTTGTTTATGTTCCATGGCTTTTTCAAGCCCGGATGTCGATTTCACTGATGCGGCGGACGGAGTCGGTGATAGCTGGTCTCCTGTGCCGTCAGTGTGACGTTTGCGAATGACTAATCTTTTAGATGCTCCAGCTGGAGATGATTGAGTCAATGTCGACGGTATAAGCTGGATGTGGAAGAGATGTTCCATATTCTCTTGTCGGGCCCTCCTGCCCCTTGGCGGTCATTTCAGCACATTGAGGGCAGGATGAAACATTGTGCGACTCTCCCAGGCACAGAACACACTTGATGTGCGGGTCGGTGATAGACATTGTGCGAGGGCACTTCGGGCATTTTTTGAAGCACGTGGTCATTATGAAGGCCGGACAGCCGTCGATGGCCTTCTGACCAAAAAATTACTTTAACCCGGATCGTAATGGGAGAAGGGCGACCAAAATGATAAGGGGAATGGAACAACTCCCCTATGAGGAAAGACTAAAAAGAGGTTAGGACTTTTCAGCTTGGAGAAGAGACGACTGAGGGGGGATATGATAGAGATGTTTAAAATCATGAGAGGTCTAGAACGGGTAGATGTGAATCGGTTATTTACTCTTTCGAATAGTAGAAAGACTAGGGGGCACTCCATGAAGTTAGCATGGGGCACATTTAAAACTAATCGGAGAAAGTTCTTTACTCAACGCACAATTAAACTCTGGAATTTGTTGCCAGAGGATGTGGTTAATGCAGTTAGTATAGCTGTGTTTAAAAAAGGATTGGATAAGTTCTTGGAGGAGAAGTCCATTACCTGCTATTAAGTTCACTTAGAGAACAGCCACTGCCATTAGCAATGGTAACATGGAATAGACTTAGTTTTTGGGTACTTGCCAGGTTCTTATGGCCTGGATTGGCCACTGTTGGAAACAGGATGCTGGGCTTGATGGACCCTTGGTCTGACCCAGTATGGCATTTTCTTATATTCTTATTGTACTCACCGGATGGTGGAGTAGGGAGACCCCTTTGTAGGGGATGAAATGAGAGATAATTTTAAACTTTTTTCTCTCAAAGTAGATGTGTGAAGAATTCACACAGGGCTCCTTCACTGCGATGCTAACTGCAGCGCGGAAAAACGAAGACTGAAGGGAGACCCCTGTGGCTCAAGGGATCATGGCATGCTGGGCATGCTCAGTGGGCTCAGTATGCCAGTCAAAAGTTTCTAGAAACTTTGACAGAAAGTTATCTGTGATAGGGCTCTGTCCAGTATGTGAGTTCAGAGCCCTATCACAGAAGGACTAGCATCCTACTTGTCCTGGGATAATACTGAGGAACTGCAGGGGGCACCGGAGTTTATGATGCAGTGTCGGCGAAGGTTTTCTCTGTCTCTATCTGCTGGCAGGGGGGAATGAACCCAGGAGTCTGGACTAATCCGGGTACCTACAGGGAATTTCTATTATCCTTGCATTCAGCAAGTTCTAATAATGGATGCCTTTCAACAAAACTGAGAGAGGCATATATTAATGCAGTGTGTTTGCAAGTAGAGTGGTCTCCCCAAGAAGTCAACCTTCATATCAACCTTCTAGAATTAAAAGCAATATTCAAATCTCTTAAAGTGTTCGAACCTTGGTTGAGCAAATTCAGACAGACAATCAAGTGACAATGTTTTATGTAAGCAAATAAAGAGGAACAGGTTCAGTATGACTTTGCAGGGAAGCATTAAAGATATGGAATCAGGCAGTGAAAAAAAAAGTTCAACTTTCAACAGTTCTACCAGGGAAAAAATGTTTTAGCAGACATCATAAGTGACTCTTCAACCCTACGATTGGTACCTACACATGGATGCAGTTCAATACCTAGTTCATCATGGAAAATTCTATTTTTTGTAGCAGTTACCTCAGCACACAGAGTCAGTGAACTTAAAACACTTGTAGATTATTTGCCAGATACTCAAATCTTCAAAAATAGAGTAGTGTTAAGAACACACCCCAAATTTCTGTCCAAGATAGTATCCCAATTTCAGGTAAATCAGTCCATAGAACTGCCAGTTTTCTTTCCAAAATCACATTCTTCCACAGCAGAGCAAGCTCTTCATACCTTGGAGTAGAAGGCAATACTATACTACTTGGATAAAACAAAATCCTAAAGAAAATCATCCCAATTATTCCTTCCTATGATACCAGCAAGAAAGGCCTGCCAGAAAAAATAGACTCTTCTAGATGGTTCTCTTTGCACTTCACATTGCTTTACTACTGTGGTTCTTCATCTTTCAGAATCTGTAAATGCTCAGTGAAGCTGCATCTCTACTTAGCTTCCATACAGGACATCTGTAAAGCAGCCACATGGTCAACCATACATACTTTCACCAGGTATTATTGCTTGGAGCAGGACTCGCATACAGACAATAACTTTGACCTGGCCATTCTGATGAATCTTTTCAAATAACTACTTCTACTTCCTGCAAAAAATATTACTTAATGGATTGCAAAAAATAAATAAATAAATAAATAAATAAATATAGAGGAATTATTTATTTCCAACTGTAGGCTTGGGGGTCCCCATTGTTGTGGTTGATTTGTGGTTCTTGCCCACAGAGAAAGCAAAAGTTGCTTATCTGTATCAGGTGCTCTCCATGGACAGCAGAACAAACCCCACAATCCCTCCCACCTCCCTATCCAGTTGAAGTTAGCTAGGTATTAGACTGAAGGAGGGCGTGCTGCAATGGTAGCATGGAAACACTTGCACATGCTCAGAAAGATTTGTTTTCTTTTCTGAGCTTGGAGACAGCGAGCTCAGACTTGATGCTGTCAGATGACATCTCCTATTTGTGTTTTGCTGTCCAGGGAGAACCCTTGTTACAGGTAAGCAACTTTACCTTCCTTGAACAGTGGAAAGATTGTTTCAACAGATGTACAGCTTTCACAAATAAAAATGGTATACTATTGTTCTTTAGCAAAGCCAATGGCTTATAGGACTCAAAAGTACAAATTACAGGAATCTATGATTTATTTTTCTTGAAGCAATACTGTAGGCAAATACTCTGATATCACAATGTGGTGCGTACGAAGAAACCTCTTGCTGTGATAAGGAAAACAATAGAAGAGAGCTCCCCTATACTCAACAGCATTTAATAGCATAGGGTGAAAATTAACATGGGAAACAGAGCTAACAGGACTCATTTCCAGATAACACAACATGCATCCGCACTATAAGATTACTACTCCTATTCCAAACCTATGGGCAGGGATTAGGAAGTCACCAAAGACTGTAAACAGGTCACAAAATAAAGTGATATTAAGAAAAGAGAATAAAATACACGAGAGGCAGCAACTTGCTGATATTTGTTCATTAACGTAAACTGTCACCTCTGGTTGTGCTGTGACCAGCTGTAGTTTTAGATCTTCCAGTTTGAAATCTGAATAATTAGATGAAGGGATTTAATTTCAAGTTGGATCTAGTGACTGTCTTCACTCAGGTGGATTCCAAACAAATGGGACCCAATGGATAAGTGCCCTAAAACTAATAAGCATTTAATAAAACCTTTAATCACATTTTCTCTCACTGGTAATTTTTGTTGGGGCAGTAAAACTTTGTTGATGGGTGATCTCTTAATAAAGACAGTTCTAGAACTGGACTTTTCTTAGGATGAGGTGAGACCTCAGTGAGGAAAATACACAGATCAAAACCAGGAGCTTAACTCCTCTCTTTGACCCCCCTCCCCCACCTTGTATATAGTATTATATTTGTGCAAAGTTTAGCCAAGAAAAATATATGCTTCCATATTTCTCCCATTTTGGGGGACACATATCAGAACCACATCATCTATGTTAACTGCAGAGGAATATTGTCGTTTCATATCCATACAACTGAAGCCAGATTGCAATTTCTGCATGCAGTGCAACACAGTTCAAAAGTTTATTAGAATAAGTTTATACACTTCAGACAACTGAACTGTTTTTAATAAAATATAAAACATCTATTTCATTAAAGTTAGCAAGCAAAATAGAGTAAGATTGTTCAGTACAGGTTCTAATTAAGCTATACGAGCAATCAGAAACAGCATTTATAGTCAATCAACTGATGCATTCACCGCCACAAAATAAGTTCAGTCGCTGTGATATGATGTGCTGGGAATGGCCAATTTGGCCTTTTCCAGCACAAAGATCCACCCCCCTTCCCAGCCCGATGTAGAAGATACCAGCTAGTTACAAAAAAGAATAATAATTTGAGCCAGCCCTACTTAGATCAGAAAAATTGCCAAATACAGAACAAATATTTATGATCTAATATATTTATTTTTTTAACTGAAAATGTGTTTTATCAAATCCTGATTACAAAACCTCTACTTCCATAATAATAAATTCATTTTATTCCAATAGCATTTCAACTTTGGCACAAGTTTCATGTTCTTTTTAAAAAAAAAGAACAGAAAACCAGTAAGAAATGACCATGCCTTAGCTGCTTGCTGCATCCATCCTGTGGCCAACAGCAAGCACAGTCTGGAATGTCAGCCATAGGATAAAGCCAACAGTTGAGAAATTGGATTTTCATGCTAGTTTAGCTTTTTTTTGGGGGGGGGGGGGGGGGGGGGGGAATAGTTCAGTGCCGATAAAGGAAGAATAGCTTCTATTCACAGATATATTTAGTGCAATAGAAAAGGTTATCATCCACAACTTGTTTGTTGACCCTTATCCAACAGAGTTCAGTCCCAAGTCCTGTTCTACAACATTCTGGCACATATCAATGATCCAGTCCATCCTTAGTTTAAGTATTTCATACATAGCTCATTAGATTTTTAAAAAACTTTTACCAGCTCTCCAGAGCAAGTTGTACTCTGGAAAATAATGCAAATTAAAAGAATTACAATTCAACATGTGCATGTAATAATCAATCCAAAGACTGAAGTGGAATAAAGGCTGAAATTTAAAAAAAAAAATAAAATAAAATAAAACCCTTTTCAAATCCCTCTTTACACCAGCATTTTTCATCTATGTGAAAGAATCTCAAGTAGGCCCCAGTGATCCATAGAAGAAAAATAATGGGGGAGACCAGGAATATTATAACACGGCAGAAAATTATTGTTGAGGTGTTGCAATTTGCGCTCATGTTGGACATTTTACATTTCAGTAGTAGTCCTGATATAACTGTATGGCTATTTCTGTAGGAGCTCCAGAAAACAATTGTCCCAAAATGTCTCTGAATAGGCTCGCCTCCACACCATGCCTCACCACCAAGACATGAACAGAGAAGCCACCTCAAAGAGCAGAGACCGTGGCATAGATTACCAACTATGCCTGTCAGGGCTGCAGGGTCAAAGAGCAACTAAACCACACATCTTGTGATGTTTTCCTCTCAAGGGGCCTGTTTCTAGTTGCTCACTGGTATTTTGCAGGTGGAGAAGTGTGTTTCATGTGCTGTCCCACAGCATAAGTTCCCAGTAGCTTTGTTATGGCAGGATTTTAAGCCAACTTAAATTCAGTGGTATCGTCATTGAATCAAAGCAAGAGGTGTGCTTTGCCGCTCCTGAAAAGGAGGGTGAGCCAGTAAGAGAGAGACAGCTGCAGTTGCCAGGAAGGTAGCTGAAAGGAAAAGCCATTTTCCACCATTTTTCCCCTCCCCGAGACAGCAGCGTAGCTCAGAGGGTCACATAATTGAGAGCTAAAGGGCTCTGGGACATCAAAATGGCCTCTGCTGCAGTACTAGGGGCTGTGCTAAGCAGGAGGTGGGGTTTCAGACTGTGCCACAGCAGTGTGCTATATTAATGGTCTGATCAAGAACATAACACGACGTTTTTCCTTCTGTGACCACTACTGGAATTTGGTGTAACTGGGTCACTCCACTGCAGAAGGGACCATCAGTGAATCGGCCATTGCTGGCTGTGAGAAAATGAACGGCAAGAAAAACAAGCAATCTCAGTCAATTTTTAAGCAAAATTCTCATGAGAGTGAATCCTGCTACGCTGAATTACCTAGCAAAAGATTTCAGGCAGGTTCTGATTATTTCCTACAGGACTATTATTGGACACAGTTTAGAAGTAAGGAAAAGGAACTTCAATTCCGCTCTATCTGAAATACAGAAAAAAAATGGATTTCTTGCATGCCGGCCTCATGCTCATCTCGTAAAACTTGGGAGTCACCATTGTTTTCAGATTCTGAGGCACAGCTCCAAGAAGGATTGCGTTTAATAAAACAGATATCTGAGTATTTGCAAAAAAAACCAAACCCCCCCCCCAAAACTGCAATAGCTCCTGCTTTATCCAGTAAGGAGCACAAGGAGAAAATCTCCTCCTAGGAAGCGGGGAGGGATAGTAGTGACAATGCATACTTCCATTCAAGATCTTCATGTCAACAGTAGAAATTCAAATCACATCGATGAAAAGGTGTACTTCCCAAAAGCTAATGGGACAGTGAGGAGACTGGCTAAAGGGAACCAGAATCTCTCTTTTTCAGCCCCTAGTGAGAACTTCCTCATCTCGGTCATTCAGTCAAGGGGACACCTGATCTAAAACTCTGTGGCTAGAAAAACAAACTCCTTTTTCTTTCAAAAAAAGAGAAAGAAAATGGCTGAGAGAAGTTTCAGCCTAGACAGTACCACTGGTCAGAATGTGAGTGAAGCTATAATGCATCCTTCTGGGGCTGGCTTGGTTTGTCTTTCATATGAGGAAACAGAGATGGACCAAAGGCAGTTCCCTTTTCTAAGGAATCCTGCAGGGCTGCTGCCTCTCCTCCAGCAAAACTTGGCAAAATTATTACTAGTTTAAACTCATGACTGGTGATCCGCATCCCACATCTGAAGGCCGGGGACTATTAACTAAAGTCCACGATAACAATCATTTTTATTGCACAGCATTGTGGCACATTTAACACACTAATCTCTAAAGGCTTAAATGACTAGTGCATTAAATTGCTGCAATAACGTGTCAAAAAATGTACACTAATAGCACACTAACCGCCTCTAGAGGCCACATCCTATCAAAGCCTGCGATACATTTAAATGAGGTGCTTTATATGATTTTTTTAAATTTTAGCAGCTTTTATGTATTAATGGGAAAATCTGAACATTAGTGTTAAGGCATTGTTTTTACTGCAAGTTAAGCAGTAACGAAGGCGTTACCATGCATTACTACTACTGCACATTGCTGAATAGGCCCCATACACGCTTTTGTTTTTGCTGTTATACTTGCTATGGAAATTTTCAGAAGTGTACCAATAAGGGCCCTCAAACTCTGGTTCTCAAAGAACACAAACAGGTCTGATGTTCAGAGCATCCACAACGAACAGTCATGAGATCTGCTTGCTTCCTGTAGCTCTGATTTATGATCAACATACATGATCAACCTTATTTTGGTTATCTTGGACTAGTTTGGGGTCCTTGGTTTTTGAAACCCAAATGACAAGCAGAATAGCCATGTACTTTTTTCTAGCTATTTCAATGTGGCCAACTCCATTCTTCCACAACAGCCACAAGTCTGGTATTCAGGATATCCAGAATGAATATGCATGAGCTATATTTGCATACAATGGAGGCAGTGCATGCAAATCTCATACTTATTCACTGTGGATATCCTGAAAACCTAGCCTGCTTGAGGCTCTCGAAGACCAAAGTTGGCCACCCCTGTACTATTTTTAACTTTACACAATACACCCGAAAGAGTTGTCTACTAAAATTTGCAGAATTGCTGCTGAATGTTCACTCCCTAGCAGTGGAATAAACTGTGAAACAGGTAATAGTACCATTTGTTTTCTTGTAGTGGTTTTCATCCTGTCAGCAGCAGTATATGACAGTTTATTGTGTTTATGACTGGAGTCTGGTGTTGCTAGTTTGTTAACCTTTAGATAAGAGGTAACAGAAAAACACAAGAAACTCTTTACGGTCAAATACCCCCAAACCTGAAATACAGATAAGCATGTATATTTGTGTAGTTACAGGACTTCTACGTCCAAGTGTTTGTGCTGATAAGTTATTTACTCACTTCATATATTTTGTTATTAAGATTTTAAACATTGCAGAAGATGCTACAGGTCAGTTAGTGGTCACACGACAGGATCTGAGTATTGAGGCCCACCTAGTAACTAAAGGATGTGCCTTCTTATGAGTTTGTAAAAATAAGACTGCTCAAAAAGCTCAAAGTAAGCATTTGTTTAAAGATCTCCTAAAATCTACCTTGGGTAGAAACTAAAAACCGTTGTCTCCCACCGTAAAAGTTACTGCATGTTGCTGCTTTGATTTCTCTTTGTCAGAGGTCCTTCTGTCCCACAAGGAGCAACAGGCATTAGCTATCTCTCTGGACAAGCAGACAATTCCTGTCACTGATAGCAGGTCAGAGTCATCCTTTGGTACTGACATCCACTTCCAAGCTTCCCGTCGTTACTGTGTCTTTCACTGCTCCAAATAATCAAAACAATTAGGTAATTTTAAAAGGTTTTAGGACCATAAATGGGCTTTTGAAAAGTGCTATGATATATGCTTTTACGTATGTAACTCCTTCAAAAATTTCACAACACTGTTTCCCAATGCCCAATATATGCCTGCTCCAGCTCCGTAGTAAGTCCTCTATATTACACCTCTTCAACTGCTAGCAAAATCGCCATTATTTTTTTTTAATTTACATAAGTGATCTGTTGCTGGCAATTTTGGGATGCTATGGCAATCAGTGAGTAAGCAGTTGGCATGTACCAGCCAAATAGTGCGTTTCCAATTACACTCCAGTAAAACTTGAGATTATTCTCCAGGAACTTTTGAGTGGCTTTGTTACCAATTACACTAAACTGGGTTTTAGCCTTGGTTAATGCACACAAAAATGCACAATTGTTTATGCTTTTCTAGTATAGCAAGGGCCACAACCAGTGAAACAAGCATGGTGTGGGGTCCATCAATCAAAACAGTGGCTTTGTGCATACTGTTTGTTTTACTTCACTTTCCTAGGCAAAAAAGGGCTGCAGGAAATTCAAATCTGTACACAACTTACTCGATTCCTCAAACAAAACAGGGCTACTAAAAACTTTAAACCCTCGCAATTAAATACATTTGAAGAAATATTTTCCACACAGTTCTGGTCCAATTCTGTCCCTGTAATATTACTTTTTATAGTAATATTTCACTTGACTGCATAAACAGTCTAGTTAAACCACTAAAGAATGCCTCCAAGCTTCCTATGAGCACTTACCAGTACCTGCTTTACACTCGCAAAGGAAGGAAGCCTGCATTTTCTCCTGGGTTGAGAGCTGCAGCACTACATGTCCTGATTCAGGCATACACGGGCACAATGAAACCAACCACCATTTGGATCAAATATGTCAATGATATAAAATGCCAAAAGTGGCTCATTTTATCTTGAAATCTTTATCCTTTCCTAATTTAGTTCGCAAAGCAAAAAAAAATCTCCCATCCATTAGTATACAGTAAGACAGAATATTTATTTTTCACCTGTGTGTTCAGGTGGGTTACATGTTTATTTACTAGTATGGATTTCTTAAATCCTAAGTTTTATTAATTCATCACTTATCTGGAAGCCCTGGGTCCTTGCCAGAAGCAATGTCAGAATACGAGCAGATTTGTAGGTTCTCAAAACAATTTACCAAATCTGATCAGCGGTTTTGTGAAGCAAAGCAGGCAGATATCTACTGCAACATTCTCAGGCCCTGCATTAGTCTGGTGGCATCTATACCAGAAGAACTCTCTGAATCAGAGGTCAATTTTGTCCTCCCAGCCATTTTGAAGTTCACAATTTTGGATGTCTTCCTAGTATAACCATTACATCAAGCCAAGCACACTTAAAATTTAAACAAAATTATTTTTCTTACCCATCTCATCACTAGCAATCTGACAGAAGAATATCCATTACCTTACAATTTTTACCTACTAAGAGATATCAAACATTTTCTTTGGCTTATCTAGTCCAATCTAGTTTTTCTTCAGTGGGACTGCAAACAACCAGATCCTTGTTAGTTTCCACAAAGGCAGACTCAAAAGCTGCTTCCTGTTCCTCCAGCGTAGTGGTAGTGTTAGCAGCAACGACAGGGGTGGCTCCCAGCTCTGGAGCTGGGGGATCTGGTTCACATAGCCTTTCCAACTCAGCTGCCTTCCTGCCTCTTCTCTTGCCCAGGATCTTGACATAATTTGAGGGCACAAAACCTGTCGTCATTTGCCCATCTAAGCTTGCTATGAGCCAGCCACGTATTTTGGGTTGTTGTTCTGGTGATTAAAAAAAAAGAACACAAACAAAATTCAGAAAATAATTTACAAATGAAAAAAAAAAAAAAGACAATCAGCCAACAATAATACTCTTGAAAAAACCCCAATGCAATACTATAAAAACTGTGACCTCATGCTTGTGAGACATGGCACTAAATGACATTAATCTCAGCACAATAATCATGAGAGACTGCAGCTTCATATACAAAATATTTCCGATTTAGAAATAAGGAGAAATTTCTTACCTGATAATTTCCTTTCACTGAGTCCAGCCAGAACAGTCCAGACATGGGTTATGCCCCCCGACCAGCTGATGGAGACAGAACAAGCTTGCTGGAGTCACCTTATATAGGTTCCCGTGCTGACCTCAGCCTGCCAGTATACTGTAACAAACTAAGATTATTATACTAAAATATACCTCCCTCCCTCTTAACCGGGGAACTTCCAAGGGAGAAAAAATGAACATAACTAAAAGACAACATGAGAGGCTGGTGATGTCATCGTTAGGGATGGAAGCCTAACCACGGAACTCCCGACTCTGTCGTGTACTGCAGCCATCCGTGCACTATTTTCATCTGAAAGTGTTGCGTTCGATTGTGTATCCATAATAGATGGCAGCCAAACACAAAACCGTGGACTTAAAGCAATTTTCTTATTCCAAAATCGTTGGAGATGAGGAGGGTGAAGACGGCACCCAGGCCTCCACCAATTCTAACACTACGGATCGGCTGACAGATACCGGCCCTATAACCGATAGCTCTGGAATGACAGAATTTCCAATGAGAGATGAAATGCATGGATGGTTTCAGGACCTCCGCACCGACATGAAACAATATAAAAAAGAGTGATTTGCTCGCATCTATCTCAGCAGTGTGAGAGGACATGGCGGCATTGGTAGGCTGCGTGGATGAACCGGAGACACAAGTGGACGGCCTTGGAGATGCCATGGTTAAGCTAGCAGAACAGCAAAAGAATATGCAGTCTGAGTGCGAGACCCTGTTAGAAAAATTGGAGGACTTGGAGAACGGCTCACGGCGGTGTAACCTGCGTATCCTGGATGTCCCCAAGTTACCGGAATTCAAGAACACGAGGGAGGTGGCGGAAAAGATTTGAGAGTCTCTCTTTTCTGAAGAAACAGTCGCCTCCGAGATATCGGACCCTCCACACCAGAGAATTGTCATTGAACAAGTTCACCAGGCTTTAGGCCTTAAACCTCAAGGGGCGGATTTTAAAAGGAGTGCGAATAGCCTACTTTTGTTTGCGCTCCAGGCGCAAACAAAAGTACGCTGGATTTTAGTAGATACGCGCGGAGCCGCGCGTATCTGCTAAAAACCTGGATCGGCGCGCGCAAGGCTATGGATTTTGTATAGCCGGCGTGCGCCGAGCCGCGCAGCCTACCCCCGTTCCCTCCAAGGCCGCTCCGAAATCGGAGCGGCCTCGGAGGGAATCCTCTAACGCCCTCCCCTCACCTTCCCCTCCCTTCCTCTACCTAACCCACCCGCCCGGCCCTGTCTACACCCCCCCCTTACCTTTGTTGGGGGATTTACGCCTCCCGGAGGGAGGCGTAAATCCCCGCGCGCCAGCGGGCCTCCTGCGCGCCGGGACGCGACCTGGGGGCGGGTACGGAGGGCGCGGCCACGCCCCCGGACCGCCCCGGGCCGTAGCCACGCCCCCGTACCCACCCCCAAAACGCTGCCGACACGCCCCGAAAACGCCGCGATGACCGGGACCGCCCCCGACACGCCCCCCTCGGAGAACCCCGGGACTTACGCGAGTCCCGGGGCTCTGCGCGCGCCGGTAGGCCTATGGAAAATAGGCTTCCCGGCGCGCAGGGCCCTGCTCGCCTAAATCCGCCCAGTTTTGGGCGGATTTAGGCGAGCAGGGCTCTTAAAATCCGCCCCCTTGTTTCTGTGTATGCACCCAACCAAGACCATGTGCCATTTTTTTAGATCCTTGGGAGACACATTACTAACATATGCGGAGGGGCCCAACACCCTAATCTTGACACATCAGCCCCTTCATCTAAGTCCCTGCAAAGGGCTACGAACATGGTCTCTACAGTCATGGCCCGATGGAATCTGGTGGACATCTGGAGACAATGGCATCCAAAGTCGCGCATATATACTTTTTTTTCCGCACCCCATAACACTTATTCCCTAATAGACAATTTTTTGGTAGACAAGTTGGTGCAGAACAGGGTGCGTGATGCAGCCATAGGAATATCACGTGGTCAGATCACGCTCCCATCTGTACTGATGTTTTATTCCATGAGGGGAAGCCAAGCAATAAATACTGGCGACTGAATGAATCCCTGCTGAAAGATGAGCCCTTTTGTACATGTCTCCAAGAGCAGATGTTAGAATTTTTCCAACTTAACCCAGTAGGCCCCACTATGAGTGATATGGTTTGGGAGTTCTTTAAAGCAGTGATGAGGGGCATATTACTTTTCCATGCTGCTTTCTGCAAAAGGGAGAAGGATAAGCGGCGATATGATTTGCTGGGTAAAATTGAAGATCTTTCACGTAAGCATATGCTGACGCAGTCTCCCCCCTTCTGTATAAACAGTTGCAAGTAGCAAGATCCGACCTTCAAGCCCTTGAGGACAATAAACAGGCCCACTTTGAGGGAGGAAACAAGGCTGGCAGGTATCTCGCCAGGAGATTGAGGGATGCACAAGGACAGTGCACTATAGCTAAAACTATAGCTAAAACTAAAAACTCCCAGCAGGAAATTGTTACTTTTTCTAGAGAAATCAGGGAATCACTCTCTCATTTTTATGCCTCCCTGTATGAAAATGATCTCAGCATAGAAGATAGGTTGATTGATGACTACCTATCCCAAATCACCTTGCCCACAGCTTCTGCGGAACAGCAGCTCTTATTAGATAAACCAATAAGTACTCCTGAGGTCCTACATGTGTTAAAATCCCTGAAATCGGGTAAGTCCCCAGGCCTAGATGGCTACTCCACTCTATACTATAAGAAATTTTCCAATATCCTGGTAGCATCCTTGACTGATTAATTTAATTATATACAAGATGGGGGCTCTATCGCAGAGGATGCCAATGTTGCGGGAATATCAGTCATTGCAAAACCAGGTTGCGATCCTACTCTATGCGGCTCATCCACCCAATCTCGCTAATTAACCTGGATCTTAAGGTTCTGACAAGGATATCAGCAGAACTTCTAAACCAGATTATACCAGGACTAATCCACACCGACCAAGTTGGTTGGCAACTGATGGCTGCAAGATTTCTGATTTAATATGGTGGGTTCAAAGAGAGCATGTTCCTTCCCTACTGCAGAAAAAGCATTTGATAGGGTACACTAGTCCTATTTATTTAAATTAATGGAGAAAAATGGATTTGGACCCTCTTTTATTCATTGGGTAAGAAGTCTATCGCTCCCCTCAGGCGTGCGTGAAAGTAAATGGAGGCTATGGGGATTGTTTCAAGGTTGGTAGGGGAATGCGGCAAGGTTGTCTACTGTCGCCCCTGCTTTTTACCCTATTTTTGGAACATTTAGCTACTAGGGTGCGCCATTCTGATCAAATTGCAGGGATACAAATAGGGGGCAAGGAATATAAGCTTTCTTTGTTCGCAGATTATATAACGGTCACGCTCACCAACCCAGATCTCTCCTTACCCAATTTGATGCATGAACTCAACCAATTTAGTGCTGTGTCTGGTTTTAAAGTGAATTATAAGTCAGAAATTTTAAATCTCAACTTGCCTTGCCTATACCCCAATTAAATGTGCTGAAAGCGCAGTTCCCTTTTAAAATGGGCCAAGTCATCCCTTAAATATTTAGGTGTCCGCATCGAGCCTTCTCTTCCCAATGTATTTCATCTTAACTACTCTCTGTTACTGAAACAAATAGATAAAGAACTGGGCCATTGGTAAAGAGAGATTTTTGTGGCTAGGGTGCATAGCTATCATAAAGATGAATGTACTGTCCACATTGTTATATTTTTTTCCCCACATTACCAGTCTTTATCTTGGCGCCATACTTCGGAAATGGCAGAAAAGAATTCATGATTTTATCTGGAACCGTAGACCACCAACGGTGTTGAGATGGGTGCTCTACCAATCAAAGGCACCGGGGGGGGGGGGGGGGGGGGGGAGGGTTGGGGTTTCCCACCATTCACTGGTATTTTGCAGCATCCCAATTAAGATCTTTATTAGCTATTTTCAGACAGAATTCTTACAAGCAAGTGGTAGTAACTGAAAAAACTGATTGGAGCAATGCCTCTTTGAGCCCTCCCATGGCAACAGAGATCCACCTTGAGGCCATTACAGTGCCTTCCCAATACACTATCCACAACCTTACAGGTGTGGAAACGTAAATTAGTGGGGGAACGGGAAATATTTTTTCTCTTTGCACCTCTTTCACAACACATTGCTCCCACCAGGAATAATGGGCGGGCTGTTTGAGTCCTGGAAGAGTAGGGGTATTATTCACTTTGAACACATGCTTACACAAGGTAGGATTATTTCTCAACAATCCTTCGCAAATAAATACAATTTCAGTGTAGTAGATTTCCTGGTCTTTGCTCAAGTCCACCACTTTATGTTTTCTCAGCTACATAACCTGGTCCAGGGAGGGGGCAAAAGCATGTTCGAGCATTATTGCGATAATATAGATAAGCTACAAGGTGCGATATAAAAAATCTATTCCCTACTGAATAAACACCTGGGCATCCGCACAAACACACTCTGGCCTGGGAGTCGAATCTAGGAGAAACTGAGTCCTGATGATTGGGATCTCACATACATGCATACTCGTAAGTATTCGGTTGCCGCTGCCCTCCAAGAGAACTGTTAATGATTATACAGATGGTACCTAACGCCAGTTAAGCTCCATGCCATATACCCCAGATTAGCAGATAAGTGTTGGCGGCAATGTGGACAAATGGGCTCCTTATACCAAATTTGGTGGTCATGCACCCCAATCTCAGATTTTTGGAGACAACTTAAGACATAGATCTCGCAATTACTGGGAGGTAGTATAGAATTAACCCCTCACCATATTTTACTTAATATTCTGCATGAAGCTTTGGATAAATATCAACAGCGATTATGTCTGCAGGTGGTCATAATGGCTCGATGTGTGGTAGGTAGCAGCACACTGGAAGCAAGTAAAGTTCTCTTCAATTTCTGATGTTCTTCTTAGGTTACACATGTACCATCGAGTGGCCTTTAATACTGTAAGCCTGCATAACCAAATGCTTTCCTTTATGAAAATATGGAAACCTTATATTGATTGGTGGGCATCTCAAACTTGAGTCTCAACAGAAACAACTGTGTCTGGCTAGCTTCTTCACATTATCAGATTAATGATAAGCTGAGCTTTGATTAATTGAACCGCATGCTATACCCATCTGGGGCTTTTATTGCCACTTTCTATTACCCTAGACATGGTCCTATTCTCATTTATCTCATAAGTGTCCTATTTAACCTTACTCAATCTGTCGAGACTATTTATTGAACTGTATATGCTGGGTTTTCCATTGTTTGGTGTACAGGGAATGCTCTCTGGGGTCATGGGGATGGGCAGAGGGGAAGGGACTCTGTTTTCTATTAAATAATAGTAAAACTCATTGATGAATGTCAGAATTGGTTTACTGTACACTTATTTGATGGCATTCAATAAACCTTAAATTGAAAAAACAAACAAAAAAAAACCAAATCCCACAACATGAACTAGGAAAAACACTACCTTAAATGAAAATGTTGATGAAGGACATATCCTTTCTGAAAGAAGAAAGAAATAATTGCATAAGAATTTACATTTGGCCCGTTAGAGCAAGTCTTGGACTGGTCCGGCTGGACTCAAGGAAAGGACATTTTCAGGTTAGAACAAATTTCTCCTTCCTCATCATCCAGCCCAGACACATGGGATATACCCAAGCTATTCCTTCCATGGATAGGAAATTGCCAAACCAGTTCAAGTCCTCTGAGTCAAAGGATGCTTCTTCCCTGGCTCGAACATCAAGGCGATAATGTTTCAAATATAAAGAAAACCAGATTGCTGCCTTGCAAATCTCCACCCACAAAAACAATCAAAACTTTGCCTACGAACTTCTTGTACTCTTAGTAGAATGTGCCCTCACATATTTGGGAGTCATCAGTTCTTTATTCACATAGACCACTTGAATGATTTCATTAAACCAATGCACCAGTGAACAGGACAAAGATGAGCTGTTTTTTTCTAAAACTATTCATTATCTTCAAATAATACAAGTGTTCTCCTTACATCCAAAGGATGTAGTTGTGGATACTCTTCCACACACCATTCTCTATAGAAGGAAGGAAGACAAACCACCTGATCTAGATGAAAGGATGAAATCATATTCAGAAGGAAATGATGGGACTATACAAATCTTCACCATCTCTTCAGGAAAACAAAATCCTCAGATATTTGTTTGGCCGAGCAAATTGCCAACAAAAATACAACCTTAAGAGTGAGAAGCTTAACTGAAATCCTCTTTAAGGGCTTAAAGGTAGAACTAGCCTCTACCATCGACCATATCTTCAAGCACACAACCTTGGCAAAGCGCTCCCAAACCTAGAAGGCTGGCAACCGTTGTCACAATTACCCAAGAGGGAAATTCCAGATTCACCCCCTTTTCCAAATTCTTGGTTATCAACCATCACACCAAACTCTCCCTCATTTCTTCCCTAACAGAGAGCCTGATGACATAATCCTTAGGCTGAGGATCCCACCTGGTCAGCAGGGCCCTCTGCTAGGGTCTTACATGAGCCCTTGCTCAAGGAACGAGATCTAAGGCTGCTGCAATGCAATCTAACACTTGAAGATAATTCTACACTATGGGCCTCATGGTGTCCAGTAAGACATGGAACTGCACCTGAAATGTCTGTATCCTTTGTACTGTTAACCTCACACGGCCTCCCTTCATGTCAAAACATACTCCCAAATATACCAGACACTGTGATTTGCTCTTTGGAAAGTTCAAACACCCTACCTAGCTCCTGCAACAATTGGACCACCCATGGCTACCTCACTCTCTTGGGCCAACTGCACTCTGACCAACCAATCGTTCAGATAAGGCTGGACCAAAATACCTTCTTGATGCAAAAAGGCTGCCACTCCTACCATGACCTTGGACAAAGTTCTTGAAAATGTTTCCAGACCAATGCCCAATACTGAAAATGACCTCTCAGTATGAAGGCAGATACTTCTGATGGTCCAACCTAATCAGAATATGTATATATATTTCCATCAAATTCAAGGACATTAGGAATTCTCCTTGTCTTACCTCCACTATACTGTAACCAACCTAACTTTTTATTCTGGTGAGGAACCCTCAAAGCCTTAAATATTTATTTGATTTACTATATATTCTGCCTTTCAGACACTTCAAAGCAGATTACATTTAGATACTGTATGTATTTACTTGTCCTCTAAGGGCTCACAATCTAAGTTGGCAGTGTTGCCCTTCTTTAAATACAAATCAGTAGAAAAGTTCCCTCCTTTTGGAAAAAGCAAAGTAAATTGAATATCTACCTTGACCCCACTGAGCCAATTGCTTTGGAACTACCACGCCTATATCAAGGAGACAATCGAGTGCAACATGAATGACCTTCCGCTTCCAAGAGGAAAGGTAAGGAAAAAACATAAAAACATCTGAAATTGGATGGACCAACTCCAACATGTACCCATTTTGAATGACATCTAAGACCCACTGGTCTGAAATAATCTGGAGCTATCTCCAAAGGAATTCGGTTAACCGACGTTCTATTTTCTGATTTGCAGACTGAGTCGTCACATCTTCACTAAAAGCCTCAGGAAGCTGCTGTACTTCCCAAACCCCCAATCTTCCCTCCTTTCTTGAAATTATGAAAGTACTGAAACTATTAAAATGTTTAACTGTCTTCTGGATGATTTTCCTGGCTTGAATTTTCTTGAATCCCTAAACAGACTCCTACAGGGCAACTGTAACAAGGAACCTTTTCTCCTATTTTCTGGAAGCCTGGGAACCTTAGATTCCCCTCAAGCTTTGGCAATCTTCTCCAGGATCTTTCCGAACCTTTGAGGGAAAGCTTAGACAACTGACCCTTGGAAATCAAAGTCTGCCAACCATTTCTTAAGCCACAACAAATTGAAGCCATCCTCCTGGCTGAAGTATGAACCAAGTCAAAGGATGCATCTGCTAAAAATGCTGTATATGGTTCCATTTGTATTACCTCCTCAAGAGGGAACAACTGCTATCTGCAAATCTTGCTGCATTTGTTAAGAATGATACAAAGTAGCCCTGGCCACAATACAGCTACATGAGGACATCTGCAGAGACATACTCGCAGCTTCAAAAGCTTGAATAAGCGCCACCTCTATCTTCCTATCCTGAGCATCTCAGAAAGCCGAACCACCTTCAACAGAATTGTGGTCCTTTTCATCACAGAACAAACTAGTATATCCACTTTAGGGAACCTTAGCTTTTCTGCCTCTTGGGAGATAAGGGGATATAACTTTATTAAAAAGCGCTCCCCCTACTTTTGAAACTGGCTTCCATGGAATCCCATTCCAAGTCAATTAAATACTTAAGTGACTGGTTGTATTAGACAGGGACTGACAATGTGAAAAATCTCGGTGTTATGGGGCAAGTTAGGCCCCCAGAGAATTGAACCACTGACTGAGCTGTATAAATAGCAAATATATATTTTATTAAGCTTTTTGGCTTCTCTTTTCTGTTAAATTTATTTTATTTATTTATTTATTTATTTATTTAACACTTTTTTTATACCGGCATTCGTAGGACACATCATGTCGGTTTCTCTGAAAAAAAATAATTACTGAATTATGTGTGCTAGTGGCTAGTCTCAGAGGCCCTCAGGAAACCTATAGGTCACATTTCACTGGCCTTTTTGATGCAGCACGTGGCAGGGTCCCCTGCCCTAGGACTGAAATGCATGGGAAAGGAACATGTACACAGCGTAATTTATGACTGAATATTGGCAGGAAAAATCAGACAAAGAACGAGATACTCTATACAAATCATCCCAAGACAAATGCCTTTGTATTGGCAGTAATGGACATGCTATACCCAGTGCCGAGTCCCTAGAATTGGTGACTGTTCTATGGCTGAGAATCATGAGACGATATCAGGGAAGTGAGCAGATTTAACATACATATATTCTGGTTTTGATTTACTTGTTCTAGGCATATAATTTTCTTGTATCTTTTATTACATTTATATTTTTCCCTTGTTTACATTATATCATTCTTATGTACTTCCTTCTTGTGCTTTCCTTCTTGTACCTTATGTACTTCCTTCTTGTACCTTCTTCTTATGTACCTTCTTATGTACATAAGGAGGTACCTTCTTGTACCTTCCTTCTTGTACTTCTTGACATCTCGGCTGCATTTGACACGGTGAATCACTCCATCCTCCTCAAACTACTTACAGACATCGGGATAACAGAAACAGCATTCAAATGGTTAGACTCTTTCCTCAATAACAGAGGATACAAAGTAAAAATCAATAACAAAGAGTCTCCTCGCATCAACTCCACAAGAGGCGTACCTCAGGGCTCTTCCCTGTCACCTACACTCTTCAATATATACCTGCTCCCCCTCTGTCAGCTGCTTACGAAGCTAAAACTTAAACACTATCTATATGCAGACGACGTTCAAATCCTGATCCCGATAACCGAATCCCTCTCAAAAACACTTAAATTCTGGGACAACTGTCTTCAAGACATCAACCACCTCCTAACGAACCTAAACCTAGTGCTGAACACATCTAAGACGGAACTGCTCCTTATTTCTCCCAACCTCAGTGATAACCTTCACCTGTCCCACACCAACACCCTGGTCAGCCAAGTAAGAAATCTCGGCGTTATAATTGATAACCAGCTAAATCTAAAGAGGTTCATCAACAACACAACCAAGGACTGCTTCTTCAAACTTCAGGTGTTAAAGAGACTCAAACCGCTTCTGTATTTCCAGGACTTCAGATCAGTACTCCAAGCCATCATTTTTTCCAAATTAGACTATAGCAATTCAATTCTACTAGGTCTTCCCACCTCTTCCACCAAACCGCTTCAAATGCTGCAAAACTCGGCCGCCAGAATCTTATCAAACGCCAACAGAAGAGACCACATCACACCTATCCTAAAAAATCTGCATTGGCTTCCTATAAGCTTCAGAATCTTACACAAATGTCTCACCATCATTCACAAATCAGTTTACAATCAAACCCCCATCGATATCCAATACCCACTCACTCTACACACGTCCCTAAGACCGATCAAACTTAGGCAGAGGGAGCAACAAGAACCTATTAAGGTTCCTTTCTGTTTTGTTTTGTTTTTGTATTTTTTTTTTTGCAAAGGAGATTCAGCTAGCAAGAACTAGAAAGGAGGAAGAAGGGGAAAGGGGCAGTTACAGATTAAAATCTGAAGCCCACAACCAAAATCCCTGGAAGCTCCCTGGTCTAGGCTGTATTCAACTGAGAGAGGAAGCATAAGGCTTTCATCACAGGACTGCCAGCAATCCAAATACTTTTTTTTTCTCCAGTCTGTCTAACCAGGCCTCAAGTGTAGGAAATTATTTTAAGCAGTAGCTAGCTTGCGGAAGAGTATTGTACTGCGATAGAAAGGAATGAAGCAGATAAATCACTGATATTATTAGTGTAATTATTTGATACAAGTCCTATAAGTTCTGAGAATAAATATGCTACTTTTCTTAGCCTGCCTGCAACAAAAAACATGTTCTGAGATCAGATATATTGAAAGAGCAGTTACTCAAGAGGGCTAACTGTGCAGATATCTGAACAAAACAGGACCAGTAGCCTCTTGGCCACACCTAACTGCTTTGCTGATGTGATAACAGATAGTTGGGGGCCTCAAAAAACACATGGGGATTGGCCCAGAGGAGAAACTAGAGCAAAAGTCAGAAGAATTAACTTAAAAAGACCTACTTCGAACTAACTGTTTGAAACCAGATAACGAACAGCTCAGAGGAAAAGCTTTGGAACATTACCAGTGGTTAATGGAGTGACCGATGAGCTGTTGTTGACTTCAACACGTTTTGTGTTCCCAAATTTTCCAAAAATATATCACATTGGGAACTGTGAGGAAAATATTTTTGTATGTATATGTTCTTTATTGCAATCTTGTATGCTTTATTGCTTATTCTCAGACTTGTAAGTGAAACTTTTATGCTTATAAATAAGTGTGCTGTGTAATCTATGACAAAAATCACTATACTTTCATACCCAGTACACTCAGCCACAGCATGGGAAGCCTGCCTACCATCTGCCAGAGGCAGAGAATACTGGCAGCACGGGAACTTATATAGGGAGATGTCAGCAAGTCTACTGTTCTTTGTCTCCATTTGCCAGGTGGGGGTGCATAACTTATGCATCTGAACTAGTCTGGCTGGATGAAGAGTAAATTATTTTTGTAGGTACTATACAGATTTCAACAAAATTTCCCCAAATCCAATTTTCAGGATTTCCACACTAAATATGCAGGAGATCTATTTGCATGTACTTTCTTCATTGCATGCAAATAGTCCTCAGGCATATTCATTATGGAAATCATGAAAACCTAACTGGGTTGTTGCCCTGGAGGACCCGATTTGGGGATCTTTACATAGACAAATCAAGAATGTAGTTATGCTTTACACAGAAACGTCTGCAGAAAAGAACCAAATGGTCCACTAGTATGCCTAGTAAGCTTATGGTAATATCTGCTGTGCCCTGTAGGTTACCCCATACCATAAAAAAAAGACAGGGTCCTCATTGGTTGGTGTTTGAATCCAATTCCCTGTTACACCTTGCCATTGAAGCAGAAAGCAATGTTAGAATTGCATCAACAGTATCAAGGCTTATTGGTTTAGGGCAGTAACCGCCGTATCAGCAAATTACCCTTATACTTGTTTCCCCAGACTGTATAAGTCGGGGACTTTGTTGGTTGCTGCATGAATCTAATTCCCCTTTTCCTCCTGTCGTTGAAGCAGAGAGCAATGATGGCATTGCGTTAAAAGTATCAAGGCTTATTGGTTGAAGGGTGGTAACTGCCACATTAGCAAGTTACTCCATGCACTCTTTTCTTCTTTTCCATTGTTCAGCCTTTAGGGATCCACAATATTTATCCCATGCAGTTTTGAATTCTTTCACGGTTTTGGTTTTCACCACCTCCTCCGGGAGGGCATTCCGGGCATCCACCACACTTCTCAATGAAGAAATATTTTCTAACATTCGGTCTGAGACGTCCCCCCTGGAGTTTCATTTTGTGACCCCTAGTTCTACTGATTTCTTTCCAACGGAAAAGGTTTGACATTTGTACATCATTAAAACCTTTTAGGTATCTGAATGTATCATATCACCTCTGTGCCTTCTCTCTTCCAGGGTATACATATTCATATCCTTCGGTCTCTCCCCATAGATCTTCGGATACTGAATCCACATCATTTTGGTAGCCCTTCTCTGGACCACCTCCATCCGGTCTCCATCTCTTTTGAGATAAGGGCTCCAGAACTGAACACAGTACTCCAGTGAGGTGTCAACAAGGACCTGTACAAGGGCATCACCACCTCCATTTTCTTACTGATTATTCCTCTCTATGCAGCCCAACATTCTTCTGGCTTTGGCTATCGCCTTGTCAAATTGCTTCACCACCTTCAGATCTTCAGACACTATCACACCCAGGTCCCTTTCACAGTCCATGCTCATTAGTCTTTTATCACCCATCACGTAAAGCTCTTTTGGATTGCCGCACCTCACATGTTTTTCTGTATCATCTCTTAGCTTTCTGAGCATCTCAGAACCTCCTTCAGGGAACCTTCCTCCCCAGCTGGGACCTGCCATAAAATGTACATAGGGCTAAAAGAACCCTGCACCCAACTGGGATAGAAAAATTACTAGGTTGTGGATGTGGCAGAAGCAGGGAAGGCTGTGCTCAAAACCAGAGAACCTTAGGCATCTCCAGGGCACAAGTCTTCCCAAAAAGACTCTAGACACTATGGTGACTTTGAAAGAGTTTTTCGTGTTCTCCTTTTTGTAAGTAAGCTGAAGGGAAAGGTCACTTCCAAGACTTGACAACCCCAGGAGAAGCTAGTGGCACAAAGCAAAAATCCACCAGCCACTCTTAAATATAGCAAAACCAGTAGAAAAGTTTTAGAATTCTGTGTAGCTAAAATAAAACAGAAAACTTTATCACAAAAGTGTGAAATTGTAAAGAAAGTTTGCCTACTACAACACTCAAAAAAGTAGGAGGTAGAAATAGGCCCAAAAGAGGAAGCAACAGCTAAAACACAAAACTGGATATTTTAACAATCTGTTGACTATTAAAGCACTGAGAGCAAAAGGAGAAACTAACAGTCAGCAGTTCTGCTGGAAGCAAGTGACTTGAGGGGCAAAGGGAACTGATAAAAAAAGAATTGCCCAACTGGGTCAGATCAAAAGTTCCTCGACTCCAGCATCCTGTCGCACAGAGTGGTGAGTTGCAGGTGTAAGAAACAGGACATATGCAGTTTAAAAGATGTACAGAATCTGGGGTTACATCCTTGGCTTCTGTCAAATGTCTTAAAACTCCTACATCTGTAAAATGTGGCCAATTCCCTATTTTGAATCCACTTCTATTTGACTCCACAATGTCCTGTGGCAATCAGCGCCACAAATTTACCTAGCAATGTGAGAAGCAGCACAACCTTTTGTTTTAAGTGGCACCTGCACTGTATTACAAGGCAATAATAGTTCATCATTTACTTTCTCCACACTTTTCATGATTGTATATAGTGTGGCTATAAAAAGTCTATACCCCCTTCCAAAATGTTCACCTTCTGTTATCTTATAGCCTGGAAGTAAAATGTATTAAAAACATCCCACTCCACAACTGCCAATTGAAAAATATATTCCAGAATTTCTTAGAAAATTAAGTAGAAATAAAAACATGGAACAGCTTGGTTAGATAAGTGTTTAAGTGTTCATGCCCCTTGTACATCTAAATTAATCTTAAATACTTAAAGCTTTCAAAGGCATTCACTAAGTAAACTGGCAGATTGTGATACATTGCAGGAGGACCTTGCAAGACTGGAAGATTGGGCATCTAAATGGCAGATGAAATTTAATGTGGACAAGTGCAAAGTGATGTATATAGGGGAAAAATAACCCATGCTACAGTTACACAATGTTAGGTTCCATATTAGGAGCTACCACCCAAGAAAGAGATCTAGGCATCATAGTGGATAATACATTGAAATTGTTGGCTCAGTTTGCTGTGGCAGTCAAAAAAGCAAACAAACAATGTTAGGAATTATTAGGAAGGGAATGGTTAATAAAACGGAAAATGTCATAATGCCTCTGTACTGCTCCATAGTGAGACCACCCCTTGAGAACTGTGTACAGTTTTGGTCACCACATCTTAAAAACAAAAAAAAAAGAAAAAAAAAAAAAAGATATAGTTGCACTGGAGAAGGTACAGAGAAGGGCGACCAAAATAATAAAGGGGATGGAACAGCTCCCCTATGAAGAAAGGCTGAAGAGGTTAGGGCTGTTCAGCTTGGAGAAGAGACGGCTGAGGGGGGATATGATAGAGGTCTTTAAGATCATGAGAGGTCTTGAACAAGCAGATGTGAATCTGTTATTTACACTTTTGGATAATAGAAGGACTAGGGGGCACTCCATGAAGTTAGCAAGTAGCACATTTAAGACTAATTGGAGAAAATTCTTTTTCACTCAATGCAGAGAATGTGCTTGGTGCATTTCGTGTAGCTGGGTTTAAAAAAGGTTTGGATAAGTTCTTGGAGGAGAAGTCCATTAACTGCTATTAATCAAGTTGACTTAGGGAATGTCCTCTGCTATTACTGGCATCAGTAGCATGGGATCTTCTAAGCCAGATTCTTATAGCCTGGTTTGGCCTCTGTTGGAAACAGGATGCTGGGCTTGATGGACCCTTGGTCTGACCCAGCGTGGCAATTTCTTGTTCTTATCTCTGTTAAATTACACTGATTCATATGCCAACAGTATAAATTGTTGTGTATTGGGATATTATATTTCTGGGTAATGCATTTCGAAACAGAGAACTAATAACAGTTCTTATTAGTTCTCTGTTTCGAAATGCATTACCCAGAAAAGACCCAATCATGGATCTATCAAAGGAACCGTGGAACAAATGTATGGAAAACACAGATTTAGTACAAGTATAAAAGAATTACAAAATGCATGAATATTCCTCGGAGTATGGTCAAGACAATTAAAACATGGAAGGTGTAAGGCATCAAGACCCAACCTAGATAAGACCATCCCTCCAAACTGAATGACTGAGCATTGTGAGATAATCAGTGGCAACCAAGAGGCCAATGGCACCTTTGAAAGAGCTACAGGCTTCCATGGCCAAGACTGGTCAGTGTGTGTATGAAGACTAAACTACACCAAAACTGAAATAACTTTTATACTGTTCCAAAAATATAATATCCCAATACACAACAAAACCAGTAGAACAGACTTTTCAGTTTCTTTTTACAATTCTGTAACCAATATCAACACTATGGTAATTATAGCTAAATCTTAAATGAGCTTTCAAGTTTTACAAAATCAATATAAAATTTATAGACATAAAACATGTACATATTAGTATAAGGATCCTATACACGTTACACAAAAGCTCACAAATTTTTATAGAAGGTAGGAAAACAGCAAAACCTGTGTAAATAATTTTAGGTAAATCATATTCTCCAATAGGCCACCATCTTTGGAATTCTTTTATCCTAATACTCTCACTTCTTCATGAAGAGGCTCTCTCTCCCTTCTCTGCAAGATTTTCTTTTACCAATTTTACCCCACTGTCTTTTACCCACAAAATTCCACTTTGCTTCTCAAATAATAATCCATCCGATGTATTCTTCTCAGTTTTCTATACAAGCTTTTTCCCTTTCCCGACACAGCGTTTTGGCATCAGATGCCTGTATCAGGGGAATGGAATGGTCTCCATAGCTGAGAACTGGTTTGCTACCTTCTTCTCAAAAGAATCATTATGGTACATTGTCATACATGTACTAAGCAGGGTAGGGTAGCAAGAAGCCATTACTCAAGGAAGCCCACCTTGAATCCCATTTGAAGTATTCAAAGGAACACTCGGGGGATATTGTAGCCATGTGGCAAACCATTTAGTGGTGTGAAGAAACTAAAAAACAATTTTGATCACTCTAAATTGTATTTTCCGTAGATAGGATGAATTAGCCATTACATGTGGGTGATGTCATCTGGCGACAGCAAAGAGACTCAACCCTCCAAGCTAGTAGAGCTTTGAGCTTTATTGAGCATGTGCAGGAGTTCCCGCGTGAGCATTGCTTCATGAGCCTCTCAGTCTATCAACAGAAAACACCATTTACTGTAAGCAAACTTGCTTTTTCTGTTGATAAGTAGGCTGAATTAGTCATACAAAGCAACTATTGATGAAGAAAAAGATCAAATTAAAGATGTTTTAAGAAGTTCTGAGATGTTTAAAGAAAAAATTGAAAGAAGAGACCAAGGACACATCTGTGCCTGGGCAAAAAGTGAGAGTAGGCTCATGAGGCAACTCCCAAACATGGTCAGTAGAGCTCAAAACTCCACTAGCTTGGAGAGAGAAGTTTGTTTTTTGCTGCCAGATGATGTCACCCACATGTAAAGGCTAATTCAGCCTGCTTACAGATGGAAAATAGAATGTTTTAGCCTGAATGGAAAGCGTTACCTTTGCACAAACCCACAGCACATCACCCAGAGAATACCATCCCTATTGGGAAGCATGGTGGTGGCAGCATGTTATGGGGATTTTACTCATTGGCAGGGACTGGGGTAATTATCAGGATAGAAGGGACAAGGAATGGAGAAAAGTATGGAAATGTCTTTGAGGAAATTCTTCCCTTTCACTGCAAGAAAACTGAAACTGGGATGGAAGTTCATTTTCAGCATGACAATGACCTGAACCTACACTGGAGTGGCTATGGAACAAAAACATAGCTCATTCAGAGCCCAGACTTCAATACAATTGAAAATCTGTGGCATGCCTTGAAAACCGCTGTCCATCAATGCTCCCTAAGGTACCCGACAGAGTTTGAACAGTTCTGAAAAGAAGACCGGTCCAATACTGACAAGTCTGTGAGTACAAAGCTGATGCACACCTATCTCAGATTCATAGCTGTAATTGCTGCCAAAGGTGCTTCTAACAAGTATTTACTCCTGGGGGAATTCTGCGCAAAAAAATACTTAAAATTCTGTGCACACATTTTCTAAATTCTGCACATTTGTCAAAATAACTTTTTTTTTTTTGCAAATTATCAGTCATATGTTTTCTCTCACATAACATCTGTAACACACATTATGTCTCCCCCACATACAACTCACTCACACACACTCTTCCTCTCCCCCTCATACATATACACAGACTCCCAGGCAGACATCTACCTACCCACCCACACTTAGAAACATAGAAACATAGAAACATAGAAATGACGGCAGAAGAAGACCAAACGGCCCATCCAGTCTGCCCAGCAAGCTACGCAGTTTATCCATTTTTTTTTTTTTATCTTCCCCCCCACCCCTTTTTTTCTCCCCCTCCCCCGTCACTATTGGCTTCCAGCACCCTCCGGCCCCAATTCCCTTCCACCCCTCCACCAATGCCCTTCCACCCCTTCCACCAATGCCCTTCCACCCTCCACCCTCCACCCTCCACCCTTCCACCCTCCACCAATGCCCTTCCACCCCTCCACCAATGCCCTTCCACCCCTCCACCAATGCCCTTCCACCCTCCGGCCCCAATTCCCTTCCACCCCTCCACCAATGCAGGTGGAGGGGTGGAAGGGAATTGCTGGCTCACACATACTCTGAAAGCCTAGGCCTCTTTTTCAGCCACCAGCGGGATGACGTCTGCTGGCAGCCCCCGAGTCCTCTTTCTCTTTCACCACGGTGGGGGTGGCATGAGAAGAGGTAAACAGGAACAGCAGAGGTTAAAGGAGGATTCATATCTCCACCTGCTCTAGGCCAAGGTAGCAACCCATAGCACGGCACTGGACAGCTGAGCAGATAACCTCTGCTGATACTGACTCAGGAAGCTAGCTCCAAGCCTCACATGCAGCAGCAGGAGTTGCATTTAACCAAACATCTCCAGCTGCTATAGGCCAGTTTGGTTAAACTCAACCTCTGCAGATGAAGTCAGAGTCCGCTCAGCTGTCCATTGCCAGAGCACACATATAAAAGGCTGCAGACCGCTGGTCCAGAACAAATGGAAAATATGAATCCCCACTTGACCTCTGCCCCTGTCCCCATTCACCTGCTCTTGACCTCTGCCTCATCCCCATTCACCTGCTTTCCCCTCATACCTAGAGCCCCCAATAGAAACACTCTCCTGGCCTTCGCGCAGTGAAGTTTGATAACATCGCCCGTGCCGTGATGCCTCCGCACACTTCCAGTGAGGCTTCCTCGTCCGGCAGGTGCGCATACTACCATAGCAGTCTTGGGGGCAGTGGAGCCGAGACTGCTATGCTAGGCGAGAGAGGAAATCTGCGAGAAGGGAGAATTCTGCGTTCTGCAGTAGCGCAGAATTCCCCCAGGACTAAAGTACTGACTCAAGGGTGTGGAGACTTATCCAATTGCTGGGATTTCAGTTTTGTTTTTCTTTGTTCCCCCATAAAAAATGTTTGGCCCTGAAAAGTGTGGCGTGTTGATGAGCGAAAAAAACCATCATTTAAATGCACGCAAGTCTGAAACACAGACAACAAAACGCAAAAATGTTTTATGGTGTAGGCTTTTGATAGCCATTGTACCTCTATATCGCCCCAGACTTGTCTCTTTTTCAAGCTGGAGAGTCTGAGTTCCTAATCATCTTTTTTGCCTTATTCTAGAAGTACTACAGTGTGTTTGAGATGAGGTGACAGAACTACACATAGTATTCATCACATGGGCACAGTATGTTTGCAAAGTTTCTCAGTTCCTAACATTGTACAATATTAACTTTTTTACCAGTTACACATTGTGCTTATACTTATGGAGAATATCCACGATAACTCTAAGATTTCTTGCCTGAGTAGAACTGACCTAACAAGAGCTCATTCTTTGTGTATGAAGTTTGGAGTATTTTCCCCCATAAGCACTGCGTTGCTCTTACCTATGCTGAAACTCATTTGTCACTTTACTACTCACTCAGTTCTGACACATCCTTTTGTAGCTCTTCACAGGGCCAGTTCATCCATTAAACATGCTGGGAGATTGTTTACAGCGACACAGTTCTGGGGGGGCAGCATCAAGGGCTTCACTAGGCATGAGCACAAATGATTCTACCCAAATGACTACTGGCCAGTGCCCTGAATCTCAAGCAGCAGAGAAAAGCCCTCTGCTTCCTGCTCCTCCCCTCCCAGGCAGTGCACAAGGAACAGGAGGGGGAAGGAGTAAGGCTGGAACAGAGCAGAACAAGGAAGATTTAATACAAAACATGAAAAGTTAAGTCCCTTAACCTGGTCTGCTGGACCTGTGAATTTTCATGCTAGACGACAGGTGCAGGAATGACCTCACGAGAGCTAGAGGAAGCACAGCTGGAGTAATGCACTCAGTCTCCATGGTAGGAACGTAAGAGAACAATGCACATAGCAATAAAAGTATGCAATCCCTGCTCAATGCATATAATGAAGCTGCAGTCTCTCAGAGTCTATTTTACTACAAAACTACATGGATGTACTGTAAGGTGACACAGATCTGGAAAAGGAAATGTTGACTTTAGTTATCCTTCAAGTAAATTACCAGTTGATTGGCCGAAGTCTTGCTTTTTGAGAGCAACAATTTATATATATATATATATATATATATATATATATTTCTGTGCACCCTCCAACTTAATATCATGGCGATATTAAGTCAGAGGTCCCGAAGAGTAAATAAAAAAGAAAAAATTTTAAATGGGCTGGTGGCTGTCAGGTCGAAAACCAGGCGCTCAATCCCACTGACAGCCGCCACTCCGGGTCAAAAGGAGGCGCTAGGGACGCGCTAGTGTCCCTAGCGCCTCCTTTTGCCCGTTTTTTACCGCACCACCTAATTTAAATACAGAATCGTGCGCACAGGCGAGTGGCATGTGCGCACGCTGGGAGAGCGGGCGTTCGTCTGCTCTCCCGCGGACTTTACTGAATCGGCCCGCTTGTTTGGTCTATTAATGTTTGGTTTAATTGTATGTATTTTAATTAATTTTTATTGTAATCTTATTTTATGTATGTTTATTGTTAACCGTTTTGATTAATCCTCAAATTGTAAAAGCGGTATATAAACATTTTTAAATAAATAAATAAAATAAATATGTGAAAGTTACCAATCCTTGTTTGGCACCACTAGATCTGTAAAATTGTATTTACAATTTCTCTAAGAAAAGCAGATGCAATGTTGCAAACCTAGAACTGTATCAGCCTATTTGGAGTTGTTGTAGTTCAGTAGCAAACCTACATACAAACCAGAAAATGCCAAGGTCATCATCCCATCCATATGGCCCATGTAAAAATCTTACCTTTCGGCGCCAAGTTAAGCATATCGCCAGCATGGAAAGAAATCTCTTCTTCACAAGTAGCACTGAAGTCATATTCTGCTCTTCCAACCACATGGTCATCTTCTCCACTTGCCCAATTAGTAGTTGCTTAACACAAAACAAAATGGTAATTAAAAGAAACCCAACAGAGTAGCTACGTAGAGTTCAGCATTGAAACCCAAAATGATAGCAGATACAGAAATCAAAGTCAACTAGTTTTCTCATTTCCACCTTCCTATTGTGATAACGCGGACTATTTCATTTTCAAATTCCTGACTGTCCAGATCTTTACAAGACTGAGGCTGAGGACTGATCCAACATTTTTCCTTAGCCCCTGAGCCTTGGCTGTATCAGAAAGTCAGACTTCTGACATAGGACTCCCAGAGAAACGAAAGCTTGGGCACCTTCGTAAGCAATGCTAATAGCATATTATTTGGTACTGGGGAGGAGGGGAAAAAGACCTTCACATGTGTCTGAAAACTCTGAAACTGAATTTAGAATGCAAGCATAATATATATATATTTCACATCATCAAGTTATTTGCACATACTATGTACAACCGACCGCTGAACAGCACAAAGCAGGAGATGGAAGGGGAGGGGAGGGCCAATTCCAGCAAACCAACAGAGGAGTAAAGGAATCAAATCATAGCTCCCACCAGTTTCA
The DNA here is from genome assembly GCF_901001135.1 of Rhinatrema bivittatum. NCBI lineage: Eukaryota > Metazoa > Chordata > Amphibia > Gymnophiona > Rhinatrematidae > Rhinatrema > Rhinatrema bivittatum. The sequence continues at coordinate 125,545,779 of NC_042617.1, forward strand.
AGGCAGTGGAAGGCACAGGTTTAATTCTTTTACGTAAATAAAACTTTGGGTATTGTTTGAATATGTAAAATATGGAGCTATTTTCACCAGTACCAGTATAGTTTTGTGCTATATAGGACAGAAAAAAAAATCTGTGCTCACATATAAAGAGGTGGCATATGTGGTATGATAAAAGGCTTGAGAGTGATCGGTGCTGTGCTACAAGCAAACTCTGTGACTAAATCCTACTTCCTAATGTACTGTATGCCAGTAGAGTCTATATCTTTGTCCTCCCTATAGTCCTTGAAATCCATTTTGTTATGTTTTACAGAATACAAAAGACAGGTAAGTGGCAAAGAATTTGCACACTGCTCGTAAGTTAATGGGGTATAACAGATCTAGAAGCATGACAAAAGCATAGGAGGGGAACTAAAATTGTGAATGAAAAGAATATGAGATTTTGATTGAGAGAAGATGGGATGATTAATGCCTAGGCAAGTGGTTCCCAAACCTATGGACAGGATGGTATCCCCAAGCCAATCACGTTTTTAAGATATCCACAATGAATATGCATGAGATATATTTGCTTAAAATGGAGGCAATGCATACGCATATGTCTCATGCATATTCACTGTGAATATCCTGAAAACCCAACCAGCTGGTGGCTCCCGAGGACAGATTTGTTAACTACTGGCCTAGGTTAACGTGGAGGTTAAGATAGAACAAAGCAGTTTTTAGAAGTTGAGTGCAACAATCTCCAAGAAGCAAAATAGCACTGGCCCTTTAAAAGTGGCTGTTGCACAGGAAACATTAAGCAGTCTCTGAAAATAAGGGAAGGTGTTTATTGCACTTTTCGGCCACTTCAAAGTAGATTACATTCAGGTACTGTACGTATTTCCCTGTTCCCAGATGGTTCACAATCTGAGGGCCTGATTTAACTAAAGCTTTTCTGCCATTCTGTGTCTATGGGAAAAATGCTTTGTAAATAAGGCCCTGAGTTTTTACCTGAGGCAATGGAGCGTAAAGTGACTTGCCCAAGGAGTGGCAGTGGGATTTGAACCCTGGCTCGCAATCTGCTGCTCTAACCACTGGGCTACTCCTCCACTCCCCCATACGAGGCTTGAGTACCTGCCTAACACATCAGTACTGATCCAACCCACAGATCAAGGAGCTAGACAACATTCAAACACTTAATCTAAGTGAATCTTTTGGTTACTCATAACAGACAAAGACAATTAGAGAGAGGTCTGCTGAAATTACAACATCATGAATGCCACTGACAACACTGTTGAGTCCTGAGAGGAACTCAAACCATCAGTTTTGAACAGTGGGTGAAAGATGATGTGTAACGCCTCACTCTAGGTACAATTTTAAGCTGGATGCTCAGTCCTGAAACCCTGGTATGGCTCCTTTCATGGGGGGAAGAGAAATACCTGTTAGAGTAAAAGAGGAGAGTTTGTTGCAGCTAGCTTTCCTACTTCCCCCTCCCCAAAACATGAAACATTGCTCCCATGGACAATAATGGGAGCCCTGGAGTTGCTGCGGCACTCTGGCCTGGATTTATGCCATCCTGAAGAAACGACTATTTGGAACTGTGGGCTTGAAAAGAATAAAAGGTGAGCATGTGTCTGAGTGAACGGATATTTAGGGAATGCCTGTGGGAAGAATGAAGGACGAAAGTGGATCGTCTATATTAACAAATTCTGTGCACTCTGCATATCTTTTTTCAGTCCATGACAATTATTTTCAATTTTGGTCAATTATATGCTTTTGTGACAGTTGCTATTTGCTCGAGAGGTCAAAAAGATTTTGGATGCATCAAGCCACAAGCAAAATATTTATGAATCACCCCAGAGATGGCATCCATGCAGCATGTCTGTTATGCATGTTATTGAATCCTCAATGACAGGACTTTACTGCAGAGAGAAAACGGAGAGCGTGTGTGGAAGGAAGGGGATGAGTAGTAGGCACTGGACAGCACAATGTATAGTACAGTATATAGATTAATTCTTCTTAATATTCTTACCAGTCTCTTCTTCGCTGCATGTGGACAGTAGCTTCCAAATGAGATAAGGACCCCCAAGAATCACAGCAAAGAACAAGAAGATAGGCCATGATTTAGATGAGTTAGTTAATCCTTCTTCAGAGCCAATACGAGCCACAGTCCCTGCACTTTCTGCCCATAAATCCTCATTTTCGGAGCTCTTGCGGAGTCTCATCAGCTGCAACAGCCTTCTGTAAAGGTATCTGATAGTTCTGACTAAAGCAAAAGCTGAGAACACTTTAGCGAAGTGTATTTTCAATCTGGAGAAATGATTAGCTACGTCCAGTACAGCCCTGAAGCTGTTATAGACAGCTGAAAAGGTTGCATCCATCATCATGCTGACCGAGGAAAAGGCATGGACAATGCTTTCGATGGAGTGAAATGCACCTCTGCTGCTTTCTTCAGCCTGCTGAACAAACCTGCTGGGAGGAAGATCATCTGTCCGGAAGCGGTTGTACCCCAGCCCACCATAACTGTAGGGGCTGTAGCTTCCATACAGCGAGCTCCCATATGTGCTGTAGGCTGGAGGAAAGGAACTGTAGGCAGGTCTGAAATTGCTGAAGCTGCTCCCATGACCTGTCTGCTGTGATGGTCTTGGCAGGATAGGTGGAGGCACTCGTGTAAGTGTGGGCTGTCCAGGTCTGGTCAGCAGGTTAGTCCCCAAGTCGCTGGATCTAGGGAAGTTCACACATTCCAAGTCAGTGTCCAGAAAAGGAAGAGGCGAACATACAGAACACAAAGAATCCTAGCTCTAATGACTAGGCCTCTGGGTTTTATGGTACATTATGCTTTTTCAACAGAAATTTTCCATATTTCATTTCAAGAAAATAAAATCTTAACCGATGGCCTGGCTTAATGAAGGCTGCAGATTGCCATGCGGAGGATCTGGGTTTGATTCCTGAGCCCGCTCTCTGCAACTTGGGGTTTGCAGGGGCTGGGAATGCTGTGGAAGCAGCATTCACAGTCCCCGAGAGGAGGAAGTGTTAGCCACCCCATAACCATGGCCACATGTACTGACAGAGGATTGTTGCTGCAACAGGCGCAATGAGTTGTAAGGAGACAGAACTAGGGAGAAGAGCCCAAATGGCTGCAAATGAAATCTTATCGTGCAGTAGAGACCAGTTCCAACTGAGCTGGAAGCCTGAAGGAACAGGAGGAAACAGCCAGACAAAAACAAACAAAACCTTCTCCCCCTCTCTCCATACACAGGTTTCTAAAGCTATCGGGATTACAAGTGTTTCTATTCACATTTAAAACAAACTAAAATGCTTTAAACTTTGCCCCATTTCTAATTACTCGGTGCCAAAGTGTGTGGGGAGGTGTTTATAGCTTGACTGCAGCTTTTAGCATGTGCAGAAGTATTTGAACTGGCTTTCAGCCCAGAAGGAGAGCTGTAAAGTTGACTGTTTGTACTGTTTTCTGAGAACGTCTCCAATACTGAAGATCCAAGATCTGTCATAGAACTTTTAAACTAGTTTTCTGTCACTCTTGTGAGGTTTCTCACAGAACATATTAGGTGTTCTTTCCTGTGCTGCAAGATTTGGAAGCTGAAGGACAAGAAATTTGGGTGCTTTTATTGAAAAATAAGGTTAAACAACTAACTTAGAGCAAATGATCTTACAATTTATTTCACACTTTCACTACAACTGTATTAGCCGAAATTAGATGCAGTATTTATTAGAGAAACACAGTCACATGAACAGAGCATAATGAACTCTGGCATCTGCCAGCATACAGTTTGGACTTAGCCTGCAGCTCTTCAGGGCCAATGCAGCTTTTGCACTACAGCAGAAGGTAGCCCTTTGGCTACATGCTGCTGTGTGGAGGGACCCAAGCTTCAATGCCTGGGGCGTGGAAGAGCTGACCCAGAGGCTGGGGATACTGTGGAGGCAATGTTCACAGCCTCTAGGATAGGGAGTCTCAGTCATTGTGCAATGCTGACACCTAGTGGATGGAGTTAGGACTCATGGCTGTAGGGTTAGGGAAGGAGCCTTGGCACATGTCATCCTGTCCCCCTTCCTCCCATTCAATGAGTCAAGGACCATCTCTACAGCAACTGGACTAAAGTAAGTTGCATATTAAATATACATTTGTATGTTACCTTATCACAACGAAGCCATTTTCTAGTATTCATTGTGTGTCCAATTATTTTATTTTATTTTTTATAGAAAGGAATCTTAGTGATAGAATTTGGGAAAGGGAAGAAGTAGGGGAGGCGTTCTGAGGAATGAGAAGAGGGTGATCTCAAATGAGGAATCTCAGGGATGAAGGGCAGAGGGATAGAAAATGGAGGGAATATTGAGGTGCAGAGGAATGGGAGAAGGGAAGAGGAACAAGGAGGGGAGGAGAAAGGGAAGAGGGATACTGGAGAGGGAGGGAGAATCCACATTCATCTCTCTCCACTTGACACTGATCCCCTCTCTCTCTTTCACACACAACCTACGCCCCCTTGAATCCCCCCCCCTCTCTCTCCACATCTCACCATACTCTCAACCTTCACCCTGCTCCAATCCCCTTACTCACTCACTCTCCCCCCAATGCACCCAATCCAGACTTAGTGCTGAAGGACAGTAGCAAAGCGGCACCTCAAACGCATCCTCCTCTGCTGCCTGGGACTGGAGTGCTATGTTTTGAACTGTGCAGAACTAAGGTGTCCTGCATGGTTCCCAGCATGACACTCCAGTTCCAGGAAGCAGAGGAGGAAGATGCGGCTCAAGGTACTACACTGCTGCTGCCTTCCTAATGCCAAGCCTGAATTGACATGGCACGAGATGGTGAGAAATGCATAGGCTGCAGCTGCTTCCACCCAGTCCGTGGTTTCCTGCAACAATGTTCGGATTTTGCAACCTTTACTACGGGTATCATGGAAAATTGGGGGCCTTGAAAAAGGAAAATAGGTTCTTTCCTGCTAATTTTCGTTCCTGTAGTACCAAGGATCAGTCCAGACTGCTGGGTTATGCCTCCCCTTCCAGCAGATGGAGTCAGAGAAAAGCTGAAAAACACCCCCAGATAACCTGGTGTGCCACCTGCAATCCCTCAGTATAATCAATAGCAAAGCAGAATGAAGTAAGTTTAAAACAACTAATGACTAGATCAAGAGAATTTAGCTGAACAATAACCTGTAAAAACTATGTACAGGACAAGAATATGGATTGAAATGCTTCCATGGATAAGCTTGCTTGCATATCTGCAGATTCGTCGAAAAAAACTGCAGAGAGAAAAAACAAACCCAACAGAGCGGATTCTCCTGAACACTATACCCCTGGGCGGGCGTCTGGACTGATCCTTGGTACTACAGGAACGAAAATTAGCAGGTAAGAACAAATTTTCCTTTCCCTGTACATACCAGGATCAGTCCAGACCACTGGGATGTACCCAAGCTGCCCTAAATGGGGTGGGACCCGGAGAGTCCCGCTCGAAGCACACTGCTGCCAAAAGAATCAATATCCAGAGCCCGAACATCCAAACAGTAATGCTTAGCAAACGTGTGCAAAGATTTCCAAGTAGCTGCCCTGCAAATCTCTTGTGGGGAAACACATTGGCTCTCTGCCCAAGATGCCGCTTGAGATCTGATTGAATGAGCCTTAAGGCCATCTGGCACTTGCCGCCTGTGACATATGTATGCCGAAGCAATAGTAGTCTTTGAAGCCTTACACTCTTCCATAAGACAAAAAGATGATCTGACAATTGAAAAGCATTAGTTACTTCCAAGTACCACAGAAGTATCCTGCGGACGTCCAGTCTCCTCAAATCCTGTGCCTGAGGAGAATTCCTATCCAAATCTGGAAAAGCCGGTAACTCAACTGACTGATTTACGTGAAATGCCGATACAACCTTCGGCAGAAAAGAAGGCACCGTCTGAAGTGAAACTCCAGAGTCCGAGATTCACAAGAACGGTTCTCTGCAGGTCAACACTTGAATCTCCGAAATTCGTCTGGCTGAACAGATAGCCACGAGGAACACCGCTTTCAGTGTTAAATCTTTCAACGTAGCCTGCTTGATAGGCTCAAAGGAAGGACCGCAAAGCCCATGGAGAACCAAATTCAAATGCCACGAAGGGACACACTGCATGCACTGGTGGGCGTAAATGTTTGGCTCCCTTAAAAAATGCACCACATCCGGATGTCCTGCAATGGATGTACCATCAACCTTACCTCTTAAGCAGCCTAACACCGCTACCTGAAACCGGAGCAAGCTATATGCCAGTCCTTTCTTTAAGCCTTCTTGCAAGAACATGAGAATGTCCACAATAGTGGCCCTGCGAAGGGACACCTTTAACCCACTGCACCAGGAATCGAAAACCTTCCACACCCGAATATAGGTGAGAGAAGGACAGGTCTTTCGCGCGCGTACGAGAGTGGTAATCACCGCATCCGGATAGCCCTCTCTCTCTCAACTGTCTCCTCTCATAAGCCAAGCTGCTAGACAAAAGCGAGCTGCCTGATCGAAAAATACTGGACCCTGACGGAGTAAATTCGGTAGGTGACCGAGACGCAAGGGACCGTCTACGGCCAAGTTGATCAGGTCTGCGAACCACGGCCTCTGCGGCCACTCTGGAGCTACGAGAATAACCGGCCCCCGGTGGGACTCTATTCACCTTAAGACCTTCCCCACTAATGGCCACGGAGGAAAAACAGAGGAGCGCTTTGTGAGGCCTTGGAAGGAACAGGGCATCCACTCCTTCCGACCCGTGCTCCCTTCTGCGACTGAAGAAACGAGCCGCTTTTGCATTCAGCCGAGTCGCCATAAAATCCAGCCGGGGGACTCCCCACCGGTGAGTCAAGAGCTGCATCGCCTCCTTGGACAGTTCTCATTCGCCGGGATCTAGCTTTTGCCGACTGAGAAAATCTGCCTGGACATTGTCCACTCCGGCTATGTGGGACGCCGCCAACCGGGTCAGATTGCGTTCCGCCCAGGCCATCAACTTGTCTGCCTCGGCGGCCACCAGCCGATTCTTTGTACCCCCTTGATGATTTATGTAAGCCACGGTGGTCGCATTGTCAGATAGGATCCTTACCAAATGATGCTAGATTAGCGGGAGAAAATGGCGCAGCACTAGACAAACCGCCCTTGTCTCCATCCGATTTATGGAGCACGTGGACTCCCGAGCTGTCCATTGACCTTGTGCTGATCACGACTGACAGACTGCCTCCCAACTGGAAAGGCTGGCATCCGTTATCACAATCATCCACTGGGGATTCTCTGGGTCCATTCCCTGAAGCAAGTGATCGGGGACCAACTAACCATTCTAGACTGGTCCTGGCTGGATCCAGGAGAGGCAAGGGCAAGTGGAACTCTTCGGACTTGGGATCCCAACGGGAAAGCAACGCCCTCTGCAAAGGTCTCATATGAGCAAACGCCTAGGGAACCAACTCCAGAGTAGATGCCATAGAACCAAGAACTTGTAAATAGTCCCATACCTTGGGCAAAGGAAGGGCCAACAGACGTCGAACCTGAGACAGTTTGCCCATCCTCTCCCGAGGCAGGAAAACCTTGCCTACAGATGTGTCGAAACGTGCTCCCAGAAATTCCAACACCTGGGATGGTATCAGTTGGCTCTTGGCGTAATTGACGACCCATCCGAGCGAATGGAGGCGGTGCAAAACCGACTGAACCTCCGAAACAGGGTTTGAAGAATCACCTGTTGCTTCGCCTGAGACCCGCAAGGAGACACCAGGAATAGATCCCGAAGCGGGCAAGCAAAATCCAAAGCGTAACCGTCTTCTATGATATCTAGAACCCACTGGTCCGATGTAACCTTAACCCATTCCTCGCGAAAAAGGGAGAGCCCCCCTCCCTCCCCCCCCCCCCCCCCCGATCTCCGTAACGGAGGAATGGGCCAGAGCATCTTCATTGGGAAGCCTTGTTGGAGGAGAAACTTTGTGAGGTTCCGTCGCGCTGAGGCCGCCTACCACGAAAGGAATGAGCCCAAGCCTGAGACCTTGTGACAATTGCTGAGGAGCAAAGGACGAGCCCCTACCCGTATGGAAATGGCACTGACCCTGAAGGGGCAACACGGCCTGGGCTTGTAAACCTTGTTGTCCCCTAAAGACTTAATAAGTTGCTCCAGCTCATCTCCAAACAGCAGCTTTCCCTTGAACGGAAAAGAGCCCAGCTGAGACTTAGAAGAGACATCAGCCGGCCAATTACAGAGCCACAGAAGTCTTCTCGCTGAAACCACAGAAGACATAGTGCACGCAGAAGTACGCCTGTTCTACCTCCGCCGGAGGAAGCTCCTGAGTTATGAGCAATTGCTGAACCCTTCTAAGGATAGCTCTCTGCAGGAGACTACTACAGACGGCCGCCCTCACTCCAAGTGCTGATACCTCAAATATCCGCCTCAGGAGAACTTCCAGCTTCCTATCCTGGAAATTCTTGAGAGCTGCCCCTCCTGTCACCAGAATCGTTGTGCGCTTGGCTATGACCGACATGGCTGCGTCCACCTTAGGAATCTTAAGAAGATCCAAGGACTCATCCGGTAGCGGGTAAAGTTTTTCCATGGCTCTACTAACCCGTAAAGTGACTTCAGGCGCATCCCATTTCCGGGTCATAAGCTGTAAAAGCATCAGGTGGAAAGGAAAGGTTCGGGGAGGAGCCCACAGACCCGATAAAACAGGATCCCCTGAAGAAGAATCCGCCACCGGCTGCAGAGCCTGTATATCCAGTTCCGCTAGCACATGAGGAATCAAGGAGTCTAGCTCCTCCCTGCAAAACAACGAGAGAACTCGAGGATCATCTCCCTCCACCGGAGCGGCAGTGTCCACATCATCGCTCATGTCCACCGTGGAGGGATCCGGGAACGCGGGATATGGAAGCGTGGAAGGCATCTGGACCTCCTCGGCAGGGACTGGGCGGGGAAGACGGGTCCTAAAAGTCCCCTGACCCTCTGCAGGCCTAGGGATCTTAGCTGGAGAATACTGCCAATCTAAGTCTGCCTCAACTTCCATATAAACCTTGTGAAGCAGTAATACAAACTGCAAAGAAATGAGGTACGGCAGGGGGAGGAGATGAATCAGGCTCCAAATCGCGAGGTCTTTGAGTGCTCAAAGAAGGCAGGGAAAGCGAAGGAAAATCCCCTCCTCCTGAGCAGCATCGGTACCTGAATCGGGTAAAATGGCTGCCGTTACCGCACTTATCGGGGACGGGGCAGGCCTCTGCTTCTGAGCTGACTCATGGCTTCCTAAGCCGCACGATCGCGGCAGAGCTGATCTTTAACCTTTTTTTTTTAACTCGGAGCCTCTCAACCAGGGGAATGAACATCCATGGGCTTAATCTACAGGTATTAGCACCCACCAGAGGAATCGAGACATCTCTGGACCTGTATTGGGGGGGGGGGGAGAGGGGGGGAGGGGAGGGACCGGCCCACCGGTAAATCCCCCCCAACTCACTGGGCTGAGTAAAGATTCTCCGGATATTAAGGTCTTAGGGCCGAAGCCCAGCCTTGCCTGCTATTTTCAAGTGCTCTGTACACTATTCCCTTTTTCTTTCTGTGTCTTTTTTTTTTTTTTTTACTTACTACAAGTTGATCTAGTCAAAGGCACTAAGGTTATAAGAAACTCTTTAGACTTATTAAGTAATCAAATCAAGAATTCTGCAAAGGATCAGGACCGCAGATTATTATTATTTTTTTTTTTATACCGCTTTTATACTGAAGGATTGCCAGTGGCACACCGAGTTATCTGGGGGTGCTTTTCAGCTTTTCTGACTCCATCTGCTGGAAGGGAGGCATAACCCCAGCGGTCTGGACTGATCCTGGTACATACAGGGAACTTCTCTTTAACATTAAAATGTAAGGAAAACTGGTTCTTGGAGAATTCTCATTAAATGCCAAAGGTCAAGTGTATTACATTACACTTTCTGGTTAATAACTGAAATAAAACAAGCCAGATCACCAGATTAGGGTTCAGCCCTTTTCAGTCTATATCTAGAGCCAGTTCCATGCAAACTGAATTTTTTTTAAAGCAGGTGATTTAATTCTCCTCTTTTGGCATCATCAAAGTCTCAGTGGGGTCAGATGACAGGATGAACATGTATTACAATAGTCAAAAGACCATCCTCTACTTATGGATCTGACCCATTTTAGCCAAAAGGAGATTAAGAAAAGATACCAAGTTTCCAGAAAGGCCTGGCCTGCCCTCTGCCTGATGTTCTTTCTGCTTTGGGCTTACAAACTATATGTAATTAGCTGGTTTTCCTTTTTCCTTCTCATTCCAAGTTCAATTTTCCTTGTTACATGTAACTGCTATTTCCGCACTATTGTTCAAGTTTAAGTTTATTTTGCACTCCTGTTTCATGTGAACCAGCATGATGGGACTATTGTCTTGAATGTTGGTATATAAAAAAACTTAAATAAATAAAATAAATAAACTCCTGAATTACATTTGTATTCTGCCCAAATTACACTTTTCTGTACTTGTCAGAAATTGCCTAAGGCCAGCCAAACAAGTAAATGCTGGAGGTTATTTTATTAAATTAGGACTTTTAAAAAACAGCAGTTGCAAAATGTAAATCTACAGCACTTATGAAACCCACTTTAGACTGTCTAGAGAAGAGAGAGATGGCTGGGTGGTTTCTAAAGCACTACAAACATCTAGTAGTGTTACAGAAATGACTGAATTCAATAAAGCATGGGACAAGCACAGGAGATCTCTGAAGGCATGGTAGGGATTGTAGAGCTGGGCAGTTGGTGTAAATAGGCAGATTAGACAGGCAGTATGTCTATCATTTTTCTAGCAGCATTAATACTAAAGCAAAGATAAAGGCATCCTCATTTGTTGTTTCCTTTTTTATTTAAGTATTTTGTGTCAGAAGCACTTTGATTAAAAAAAAAATACCTTGGAAGGTTGTGGTCATTAAGTTAGGCATGCTTGTCCACATATTTCTTAACTTTAATTCTGCAAAACTGCTGCTTTAAAAAAAAATCAAAGCCCTTATGAAGGATAACTCTGGAAATCTAATTACAGATGTATGAATTTAGCCAAATAATCAGCTACAGCTTATTTAATGAGCCTTATTTCTATACAACAAGTGGACTAGCAATAACCACAATTCTTTGCCAGGGAGGCAAAAAGGCTCAAGTAAGTCAGAAAATAACATTTCCCTATGGCTTCTAAATATTCTGAGCTGACACTCAACAGATCCATGCCTAGAAAATAGGAGCCTTAAGCTCCGGGTAGAACTTCTTATAATAGGTTTCTTTTCAGTTTGTCAGAAATCGGTAATATGAAAACCTCAAACAATATGTACCTTATAAGCAAAAAAGTCTATTACTTAAATATGATCTGTAGCTTTTTGTAATTATTTCTGATTTCGGCCAGGTTTAGCTCAAATAACTTTCTGAGCTTTCTTTTGCATTTCCCTGCTCTACAAATAAACAATAATCCTCAAAACAATTCAATCTGAAGTTGTTTTAAGTTCAATACTTGCTCTGATCTGCAAAACTGGATTCTTTGCGGGCTGGGAGACCTTATACTGCAACAACATGAAAACACCCGAAAATGACATAAGCGTTTGAGCTCACATTAGTCTCTCTCAGATGTTCTATAAAGAAACCTCTGTGGGCTCAGAAGATGGGCTCCATCCTCTTTCGAGACCAATTTGGGTACCACAGCCTGCAAAGAATCTCTAAGGCCAGGCCCAATGCAGCTAGACACGGAACACACAAAATCGTCCTTCCTAACTCAGCAGCTGTTGGAAGGAGCCGCGCTGCCCCCGCCCGGCTCCTTCCCATAGCCCCTCTCCCTAATTCCAATTTGGCTCGCTACTCACTGAAAGCTAGATCGGACGGCGGCAGCGGGACCCAGGGCTCGCCGCTTCTCCCAGGGCTTCGGAGGAGGCTGCGACGCCATCCTGAGCTGCTGCAGCCTGCCAGCCGAATACCGATTTCACCGATCCCAGTCCGTGCCCCCGGGCAGAGTGTCGAGCACCGAGAACAGGGCCTTACTATCCGGGGAGACCGCCGAGCTGCCGAGCACAGCTCATCTGCCAGACGAAGCAGGTCACCTACTCCTCCCGAAAATAGTTTAAATGGACGAAACACTGAGGTAAAACCCAAAAATAGAACGTCTATCCCAAACTTTAGCTTTTTGTCAGCAGAGATATATAGTGTTATTAAAAAAAAAACACCCCAAACCATAAGCTATAAGATTTGTATTGAAAATTGCAGATAGAACATTCATGGGGATTCCGTAACTTCCACTATCTTGGTTTTTGAATGCGGAGAGTTTTCTACATTTGGGGTAAGTAAATAGCTCCGGACACCGTCTGGGAGCGACTGGTAATGGCTGGCAGACGCGCGCAGGCGCATTGCGAGTTATTTGCTTTCCACGAGCTGGAATGCAGTACGGGTGAACCGCATTCTGCAGCAGGTTTGTATTGGGTCCCTTGGGGAGGGCCACTGCTCACTCAGAGCCGATTCTTGCGGGTGGAGAGCCTTTCCAGGATAAGGGTCAAAGCGATCCTTTGTAAACACTGGGAATGACGCTGCTGCACGGCGCAGAACCAAGTAGCAGCAGTAATAATTCGGAGGCAAAAGAGAACCATGCACCAACAGCAGTCCATAGCAAGGATCTGGTAGCAGCAGGATTGGTCTAGGACAGAGATTCCGTGGACTGAATTTCGTGGATATAGATAAATTCAGTTTCTTGTTGATGTGGAAATCTGGAAGATCCGTTAAATCGCATTCTTTGCATATGCCTGATTCTTTCTGTGAATGGACAACGGGGGCTTGCAGACCTCTCCACTGGAGTACTTGATTGACGGTGTTTCAGGGGAGAAGTCTGAGTATCAATTTGCTTGCACAGTTTTCACGTAGTGCATCTTTTGCCTAAGGATATAATTCCAGGAGCACTTAGGAGGGTAAAAAAATTCCACAAAGAAGAAAATCATGCAAGCAAAAACGTGGAACTTTTAACTGCTTTTTACATATAGCATTTTGGAACAAAAGTTTAATAGCACATTTTGCAAAAGTTTTGCACAAACATTGGCTGTGGATTTTCCCCCCTTCCTGAATCTGCAGGAAATTAAATGCTTGGGCAAACTGCAAGATCCGCAGAAAGGGGTTGAAGAAGCTCAAGTAATAATAATCTGTAAGGCTTCAATCTTTGCTAATGACATTTTGTACATCTTTCCTAAGCATTCATAATTCAATAACTTTAGGAAAGTAGAAATAAAAAATAACAAAAATAAAAGTAAGTCTTTCACTCATTGCGTGCTTGGATTGTAAAAAAGGCTGGGTAATGCTGCGTGTTTTAGGGACTTGCATTAGAAAAGTTAAATACCAATAGGGACAGGAAGCTTGCAGTGAAATGTGATATAGGCTTGGGGAAAAGGTGGAATGGAAAAGCATATTTTCTTCAGTCCTTTGGAAGTTGGCTTGGGAAGGAATGCTAAAAACACAAAGGTACAGGAAGAATCATACATTGGTGCATAAGCTGCCACAATTCCTATCATCCTCCTATATTGCTATATGGCTAATTCCATTTAGACTTTTAGATTGTCTAATTTAGAGGCTTACTAAACTGCAATAAATGTATAATGTGCAAAAAACAGCATTTATCCATTATCATGTGATATTTTAAATAAAAACCCACCCTATATAACGAGTTGCTTTTCAAGCATAACATTTTAAAATGCATGCAAAACAGGTCGTTACTAGCAAATTTCTTGCAAATCCAGTAACATGGCTTGCAAAAAATAACGCAAGCTACATTATTTGCCAAAATGTTAGTTGCTACTTAAGAGTTGTAGATAACTTTTTGGTGCCAGCATTGGAATTGTAATGAATGTCTCGAGCTTCTGCACAAAATTTAAAATGCTATAATTCCCCAAAACACCTCACTCCTCGGTAGTCATGTGATAGGGGCCATTTTGAAAAATGACGGCAACCAGCCCAGAACCTGTGGGCTTTCTGTGCTCCACTAGACTACCAGGGATGTTCTCTAAGGCAGTGCTTCTTAGCCCAGTCCTCAGGGCACACTTTACCTGGCAGGTTTTTAGGATATCCACAGTGGATATGCATGAGATAGATTTGCATGCACTGCTTCCATTATAAGCAATTCTATCTCATGCATATTCTTTGTGAATATCCTAAAAACCTGACTAGCTAGGTGTGCCCTGAGGACTGGGTTGAGAAGCAGTGCTCTAAGGTTTGGGGGGTCCAAGGGAAGCCACTAGACTACCAGGGATTTCTTTTAAGGAAGGGGGGAGCCGGAGGAGGGGGGCTGGTGATTAAAATACCACCTACAGCGGTGTTGTATCCTAGGAGGGTGTTGTATTTGAAAGGGCAGGGGTTTGGGTAGGTGATTGGGGATTGGGGTGTTGCCACATGCCTTTCAAATGGGTTTTTTTTTACATTTGGGTCACCTGTGGCTGCTACAAGAGGCTAGAAAAGGGTCTACTCAGAGCCCCGGGGGGTATTATACAAGGTTAGAGGGGTGTTTTGGTCTGCAGGTGGCCCTTTAAGTTGATGGCAGTCCTCTAGAAGGGGACTGTTATTGCATATTTTTATCCCTTTTCCTCGCAATATTTTCTGTGATAAAAAAGTATTGGAGAGAGCTACCACAATATTTTTTTTGTGGGAGGGGAAAAATACTGTGGGAATGCCCCCCACCGTAGTATTTGTCCCCTCCCCTAATAAAGTATCGCAGCTTACTAAATGATCCCATTACTTTGAAGTACATTTCCAGAGATTTTCACAGCAAAATGTAGTGCATCTTTGGCCTAACAGTATCTGTGAAGAAAATATCCTTGATGCATATGTAAAATACATGTAATTGTAATTATGCAGAAGAATACATGTGCATATACTTGTGGACTTGAGTTTTTTAAGGGTTTGCATTAGGAAATTTATATATCAGTAGATACGTTTTTGTGGGGCATGTGACAATCTGTGGGAGGAGGGAATGGGAATCCGAGGACAAATAAAAAGAACTGTGCACATAGCCTTGGGTTGATGCCTTGATGATTGGTGCTGCTGCTCATGACTTTCAAACATGTTCTGATTCATGCCCTTTGTGTTTAAAGGCTCACGTGTCCAAAATTGTTACCAGGGCCAGTTTTAGGGATGGCAAGTAGCACTGTCACTCGGGACTCTCTTTGCGAAGTTAAGTGATGTCATTAAGACAGAGGTTCAAGGAAGTTAGTCCTGGTTGGGCCCACTTTTTAGTTTCTGCCCAGGGATCCAATGTGTTGAATACTGGTCCTGATTGTTGTGTACATTTTTTTGGTAAAACAATATTAGCAAATTGACTTGAAGGCTTTTTTGCAATTATTTTTTGCTCTACTTTTCTCTGAAACTTAAATCTGGCTGTGTATTCCTCGGTGAGCAATAAATCTCTGGAAGACAGCGAGGAAGTGCCCGAGAAACACTGAACAGCAATAGGGGTATTTCCAAAGTGGCTTCAAATGGATACGGGAACAAGGAGGAGAGAGTTGGGATTTATTACTATCCAGAAGAAACCCTCATTCCTTGCCCAGGTTGGAGGACACCACAAGGGTTCCAAGGATTAAATTCATTCCAAGTGTAAATAATATGAACAAATAGTGAGAGCTTACAGTTAGTATTGTTATATTTGGGAACATGACATTTTTATTTAAATGATTAAAGCCTCATGGTACACAACATTAGGATCTTCGAGTGGCCAGCCTGCCTCCCTCCCCACTTGCCCTTCCTCCCTCACCGTTCAGCTCCAAGGAGCCTCAGACCGTGCAGGATTCCAACCAGCTGCAGATTTAATGCAAGCAATTTTGTATTTAGGTGTTAGCAGGCCCAGATTTAAAATGATGGTGCCCAAAAGGCAGAGAACTCAGGGTAGGGGAAATTTCCCCTGGAAATCAGAGAACAGCGGTTGGAGTTCCAGGTTTTGGGTGCCCCAAGGCATGTACCTGTGTTGCCTCTGCCTAAATCCAGCCCTGGCTGTTTGCTGTAGTACCCGTTCCTGTCCTGGATTGCTAATTTTACACTTGCAGTATTTATTTTCAAAGAGTATAGGTGAAAAATATTGTTTATTTGCAAAGATTATAGTAGTATCGGTTTGTTATCTGAAAAGCAAAGTCAAAAAGGGTCAAGTCCAAAATGACCTGCCTACAGGAATTCTAGTCAGTTTAGAGGAGATAGGCCCAGCTGTTCTGGAGGTATAAGTGAATATACATGCATACAGATACTTTGTTTTATATAGATGATATAAAATGATTTGTTTTGTCCATTCTGGCGTGCTCCATCAAACAACAGTTGAACTGTTCCACAGAAGGGATTTTCTCTTTGGGTGCATTTTAAAATTAAACCCTCTCCCCACCATATATTTAAAAAGCAAATGCAAATATAAAGCTTGTAATAAGACCATGGATGTCGCTGCCGATGTGCTTTAATGGAGCTTGATAGTGTGGTTTGGCTTGCTCCGCTCCCCGCATCTCACAGTCCTAAACTTGCTCAGGGTGATGGTCATATGCAGTGAGGCGCAGCAGCAGCTTGGGGCAGATATAGATGATGGTAATGGGAACAGGGTTAGGAACCTGCAGTGCTGCAGACCATTCATCTTTCACTCCCTCCATACTAGAAGCAAGGTGATAAAGAGAAAATAAAGGGGGGAGAAGGAAAGAATGACGTGACACCACAAGCTGTGAGGTGGCTGGACTGCAACCAGCTGGCTCTATCTCCCCAGAGACCAAGCAGGTTGATACCGGCAGGTGGGTGCTGGCGAGGTCACAAGGAAATAGGTGGCTGGGTATTCAGGAAACAACCTCTTTAGTTTTGACAACTTTTTAGAATATTACACAACTTGGCTGCAGTGTTGGATTTAATACGGAAACTTGTATGCTCATCTGTCCAGGATAGTAGAGGACTAAAAAGGACGACAAGAATAGCTGATTTGGATAAGGAGCGATATCCTATAAGCACCCAAGCTTCTACGGCTGGCAGTTGGGATATGTCCTTAGCAGCATAGACAGGAATAAATGAGCAGCCTGGATGGGCCAATTGGTCAAAAACCTCCTAATTCTTTCAAGAAATTAAAAATCTGGATTTTTTTTTCCATACACTGAAATCAGAAATTTTTAAATTTGTTTAAAATTTGAAATTCTACTGAGGTTTACTTTTAAAATGCTGAATGACGGTATATAAAACTCGATAAATAAAATAAATGTAAATGCATTTAAAACATGATCTGAATTTAATGCAAAGTGTCCAGCGAAATAAACTGACATGTCTGTTTATTCTTATTCAACAAAATGTACTGGGAGTGAGCAAAACATCCAGAAACCAGCGCTGATAGGCACTGTGCAAATTCATGTGCTGCACCTTGGTTTTATATTTAAAGTTTGAATAGATTGAATATATATATATATATATATATATATATATATATATATATATATATATATAATGTATTTCAGTAGATGCTGCATTGGTTGTTGTAAACAACATGTGTTAATCAGTTATAACTACATGAGGGCTTTCTTTTAAATTTGCTACATATTATTCCCTATCTAGAATGTATATAAACTGGGAGCGATTTTCAAACTGGCAACATTGGGACAAAGTCCTTGGGACCTTTTTACCTGCAGACTTTGCGCCACTCTTGAAGCCTGGCATGCTTTGGCTTGGAAACTTGCTGCCGATACCAGGCACCCAGAGACCCTTGCACCTGCTTTGCGGGTATTTTGTTCTTTTTAAAGGAAAAGTACACACAAATTTGAAAATGCGCTCTCCGCACATGCTTCTGCCCTCCAACCCGCACCCCCCAACCTACAGGCACCATCGGGAACGCCTCCTCTCTCCGTGCACGTTGTTCCACAGTGCGTTGACTGGCAGCTGCGGGGAGGGAGAGCAAATTAAATATCTTACATATTGAATTAATTCCAGGTGCCTTACAGCAGTTGGGTAGAAATTAAAATTATATATTGAATATTATACAACTTTCCAGTTCAGAGCACAGCTTTCAAAGCCACTTCTCTAAGGAAAGAGCATTTTGGCCTACATTGATTGGCTGTCTACACATTGCTCTCCCTCCCCGCAGCCGCCAGTCGGTGCACTATGGAACAATGTGCACGGTGAGAGGAGGCGTTCCTGATGGTGCCTGTAGGGTGCGGGTTGGAGGGCAGAAGCATATGCGGAGAGCGTATTTTCAAATTTGTGTGTGCTTTTCCTTTAAAAAGAACAAAATACCTGCAAAGCAGGTGCAAGTGTCTGTGGGTGCCTGGTAACCACAGCAAGTTTCCAAGCCAAAGCATGCCAGGCTTTCAAGAGTGGCGCAAAGTCTGCAGGTAAAAAGGACCCAAGGAAAATTATATTAAAACCTCTTTGGTGATTAAAATCATGAGGCAAATTGACTTTGTGGACATCAGTCAACTCTCATGGACGCAGTCTGAAGTTTAGACGTTGTGGGGGTGGGGGAAGGGAGGGGCACGACAATCAGTTGTGCGGTTTGATTGGTGGAGCCACCCCCCCGGGGACTTTGGAATTGTGGTTGTCTTTAGCAGGCCTGCGGCGACCCGCGATGCCATCTGGGGTGAAAGAGGTGACCGTGATGTGTGAGGATCGGCGCGGTTAGCACTGTGCCATGGCGGGGAGGGGGGAGCGGTGCTCGCTCACGAGAAATTTCTTGTGCATCTTGTGACTAGATTGCTCACCCTTCTCCTCATGTCTCTCTTGCTTGGCATAGCATGTTCCCGCTGAAGGAGAGAGACTGGCCCATCGCCCAGAAGTTGCTGACCTCTGGCGCCTGCCCACGATGCATCTTCAGATTCTGCTGTGTGGGGATTCAGACGCTCTACAGGCTGCCGCTCCAGGTGCCATTGCATATCCTTGTAGAGAGAACCCTATGATAGTGACCAGAAGCATTCCTGATATTGTGTACAGTGAAAACCTCTTGAGACCTCCCACTTAATCTTCAAAAGAACCTTCATTGTTTTAAACAGATTGCAGAGGCTTTGCTTTTCTGAGTAAATAACACATGCAGCCTTTAATGTTTGTTCTTCTGGGTTATAATGCAATGTAAATACAAGTGAGTTGAATTGCGAACTGGTTGCAAAAGAGGCACACGACATGCCATGGTATTCAAACCCCCTGCCCCCTCATCTTAACACCAACCCTACTATTTCCCTCTCATCTTCCCACATCCAGGCCTAACCACACCCTGAGACTAGATTCAGAGTCAGGAATATCCATCTTAACCTTTTTTCTGAAGGCAAGACAGTTCAATTCTCTTTGAATTGCCAGTAGCAACCTATTCTATAAAGATGGCAGCAGTGACAAACTGCACCTGTTTCAGCTGGAACAGGAGCTCTCTCATCCAGGTTGCCTCTCAGAGATGCTGACAAGGCTACCTACTTGGCTTCCATCCTGCTATTTATAATCACTGTCTGCTTTGTGCTTCTCCAGAGAAGAGGTGCTTTTGTAAGCATCGCCATGTATCTGTTGGTACAGTTCTTGCCTATGCCATATTTGCTGGAATTGTGCCATTGAATCGCTTAAGAATATATTGTTCTTTTGGGCTCTCTACGAATCAGTTTTATCTGTGAGAATACCTGTTTTCTTGCATGAGTACGGTACAGTTCTTGGAACATGTCACCTAATCCACATCTGTGTATACTGTCAACAGTGCTCCTATTTGTTAGTATGTGATGCCAGTGTCGCTGGTAGCCCTGACATAGTATAATATGCTTGCTGCAATAATCCAGTGCTTTCTTGCACAGCTGGTGCAATACTGTGCCAGGCAACTGACTGGAAAGACAGCATCGGGTCTGGTTGTTTGTGGCAAACACAGCAGTCTGCCAATGAGTTAGGATAGGGGAGTTTCTGACACTTGTCCTCACCAGTCTTATCATCCAAGAAGCTCGGTCATATACGTCTGTTGGCGCCATAGCTCTCTCCGCACCTTGAAGTCCAAAGTGTTCCCTTATTGGAGTCATGCCACAATCTTTGGAGAAGTCACACTAAACACGTTTTCGACGCGCTAGCTTTATCCCTTATTCAGTGGCAACTGAATAAGGGGTAAAGCTAGCGCGTCGAAAACGCGCGTCCAACCGCGGGTTAACAGTGCGCTCCATGTTACTGTTGTTCTTTACTGAATAATTTTCTTTCACAACAAGCTTCCAATAATCTTCCTATAAACCAGATTCTACTTTGTAAGCGCTTGGCAGTTTAGTGCCCCTTTGGTCTGGGTATGTGTTTTGAATGATTTCCCTTGTTGCTTAGGATTTGGCCAGAGACCTGCATGCTTTTCTGAAGATGGGCCAAAAGGATGAGCCTCAGGCTGAAGGAAACAATGAAGAAGATGAACCACCAAGCAAAAGGCTGAGGCTGGAGGAGAGAGGAGCCGAGGAGCAGAGCGCTCTGGCTAGTGATGGAAACGTGGCTCTCCCGGAGCGGACGCCCACCGTATGCACCTTGTGCTTGGGAATTCTGCAGGAGTTCGCTCAGAAGGACTTTGTAAGAAAGGTGAGGCTGCTTAGTTTTTGCATTGGGATGCAATGTTGAAAATGGGTCTTGGTTGACACCACCTTTAGTCTAGATATGCTGCTGGAGCTCTTTTTCCGTTCAGTCTGGTAATTTCATCCTGCGGCTTCTGCCAAAGCAGTCAGCAGCAACATACAAGGTAGCTGTGACACGGAGAATGTGGTGTCCTTAGAATGAAAAGTTATAAATCCAGCAGGATGTGGAAATATCTGAAAATAAGAATGCTTGGAGGTGCTCCCTGCATTGCAGGTTTACATTTAATGCATTAAAGCCTCTTTTGTGCCACTTTGGTTTCAAGACTCAGAACTAATATCGAGAAATATTTCTTCACGGAGAGAGTGGTGGATGCCTGGAATGCTCTCCCAGAAGAAGTGGCAAAGATGAGAACAGTTATTGAATTCAAAAGGGCATGGGACAAACAATGCAGAGCCCTACAGGCGTAAAGAAAGGGATGGTGTCACATTTCTGCATGGGGGTAACCTGAATGGAACGGCAGTTACTATCCTTAGCAGAACGCATGGGGGTAACCTGAATGGAACGGCAGTTATTGCCATAAGCAAATTGCTGGGCAGACTGGATGGATCGTCTGTTGTTTATCCGTCGTCATTACTATGTTTTATTTTATTTATTTATTTATTTATTTATTTATTTAACTTTTTTATATACCAACATTCAAGACGGTGGTCCCATCATGCTGGTTCACAAGAAACAGGGGTGTAATTATAATAAACTTTACCATTTAAACAATAGTGCAGAAAAGCAGTTACAAATAACAAGGAAAACAATAACTTGGAATGAGAAGGGAAATGAAGATCAGATAGTTATATATAAGTATAAATAACATTGTAAGAGGTGGCTATTAACGCTAATGCTAGTGGAGCGTGTTGAAAGAAGGAAGTTAGATGGAATTGGAGTTAGGAAAGGCCTGTGTGAACAGCCACGTCTTGAGTCTTTTCTTGAATGTTGTTACTATACGTCTTGAGGTGCTGTGGGCTAAGGATTACATTCCTCATGTAGCACAGGACAGACTTGCACATGCCCCCCCCCCCACCCTCCCCCAATACCCTCACACTAGGCATGAGCAGAGCATAGAATGGTTCGGAGCCATTTTGCAGAGGAGAGCAGGATTTCTCAAGAGTGCCCACACTGGTAATGTTGGGCAGTAAAGATATTTGAAAGGTTTTAAAGTGTAAACATTGTAAATTCTCTCATTGGGATTTGTGGTTATTTTGGGCATAGGGCTCATAGTCTTTTCTTTGACTTGGGGTCTGGCAGCATAGCAGGCTTCAGGCCGCAAAAGCCTTTGGCTGCCAAGACCAGAGAGGGTGCTTTTGGGGCATGCCTGGCATGTGTTACATTAACATAAACAATCAAAACACCTAACAGCATATTTTTACTTTTCAAGGCGATGGTCATGTCTTTTAGTTCTGCTCTGCAGTAGGTAAAGAGCAAAGTGCAGCTGGAAGTGGGTTTGAGTTTATTCCCAGAATTGGTCCTTTAACAGTTGGCACTCCTGATAGCAACAGCAGTAACTTTGATTTCCCAGAGCAGAGTCAGGGAGATGTGGCAGGCGTATGTAACACAGAAAACCATTGCAGGGCAAAAAAGTGGATGCTGATCATTTGTGCATAGATTTCACATGCGTGCATATGGAAATGATGGTTTATTGCTCACTCAAAGTGTAATGCTCTTTCATTTTGAAATGGGGCAAACAGTTGCAGTTTGCCCTCACTGTGCCAAACCTTCCCATATCTGGGTGCTCATCTGCAGGTAGGCTTTATTGGATCAGAGCTGCAGGTTGAGATGATAGAAACACAGGAAATCATGACTGGGTGATGTCTTTTCCCTGTACGTACCCGGATCAGTCCAGACTGTGAGTTATGCCTCCCTTCCAGCAGCTGGAGACAGAGAAAAACTCGAAGGGCACCCTCTCTTAACCTGCTGTGCCACCTGCATCTCTTCAGTATTTCTCTGTCTCCAGCAGATGGAGGTGGTGCAAACCCTGCAGTCTTGCCCTGATCTTAGGGTTAAGGCAGTATCTCTTTAAAAAAAAAAAAAAAAAAAAGAAGATATCTTTAATAATACAGGGAATCAAGCAAAAAAAAAAAAAAATCCTCCCGGGGGTAGGCAGGTCCTGGTGAGACCATCTCCCCTGGTAGCAGGTTGAGGAGCTGGGGTTGGTTACCCCGCGGGGCTCCTGACAGGTAAGGTGCCGGAGAAAGATTACCGGTGGTCCGGTCCCTCTTTTTCCTTTGCTTCCCAGACTCGATTTAAAAAAAAAAAAAGCTGCCTGTCAGTTCTTTTTTCTGCCATTTTCTCATACTTAGACGGCTGCTCTTCGGTACGGGTCTGGTTGAGTCCGGGCGCATTCTTAATTGTTTGCTCGGACTCCCTGCTGCTTCTGTTCTGCCGTGAATTTTCAGCACCCCCCGTCTTCCACGATGCCACAGCCATCTCGCTGCATTGCCTGCGGGGGTCATCGTTGCAACTCTCCCATTCAGGCCTCTTCTCTCTGTGCCTTTCCAGTGGGGAAGGTAGCTCGATTCGAGCAGCGAAGAGTTCATCAAAGCCCCGAGGTGCAGCAAAGAGATCAGCAGCTCAAAAGGCTTGGGCCGATCTGTTCCCTGGTGGCCATTATGAATTCATTTGCTGAGGCACAATCCATGGCAACAGGGGGAGGGGAGCCTCCTCCCGACTTATCCCCGGTCTTTGCTAGTCCTGAGGATCCTTCAGATCCAGACCAGGAAGTTTCTGATGGTGAGCCTGATCCTCTGGTGGGGGAAGGGGCCGACTCTAATGCCTTCACCTTAGATTTTTGTGCTGCTTATGCACAAAGCCTTTTTGGCTTCTCAGATTCAGCAAAGCGGTGCTTCGCATTTGGGTTGTCCGGTTGGGCCTCCCCACAAAGTTGCCAAGCGACTAGACGCCCAGGCGTCCCTGCGTGTTGCTAAATTGCGTGGCTCTTCACTTTCAGGTGGGTCTGCCCTTCTGGTCGGAGCATATGTCGGGGCTCTGGACCCGCTGGCGTCTCCCTTGCCCCCTCCCGGCATGGGGTCAGAGGAGCACCTGGGAAAGCAAACTCCTCTGGACGGTGACGACCCGAAAGTGGTCCGGCTGTTCCACAGGGAAGAGTGGAACCTCTTATTCCCTCGTTCCTATCGGAACTCGGGGTAAAGCTCCCCCAGGAAACCCTACCACAGGATTCCATGGACCCGGTCCTAGCAGGACTGCAGGCCCCAGCCAAAGCTTTTCCTTTTCATCCGATGTTCCAGCAGCTGATGGCCTGGGAGTGGGACATGCCAGATGCGGGCCTGCGAGTGGGTCGGGCTATGGATAAACGTTATCCCTTGCCCGAGGAGTCTCTTGAGCTCTTGAAGTCCCCTAAGGTAGATGCTACAGTGTCGGCTGTGACAAAAAGCACCACAATCCCGGTCGCAGGAGCGGCGGCACTTAAGGATCTTCAAGATAGGAAACTTGAAGTTCTCCTCAAGCACATATTCGAGGTTTTGACCCTGGGTATCCGAGCGGCCGTGTCTAGTAGCTACATGCTCCGGGCGAGCTTACGCTGGGTTCAACAATTGTTAACGTCCAGAGACCTCCCTCCGGGCGAGTCAGAGCAAGCGGAGTGCTTGGACGCAGCGGTGGCATATGGGGCGGATGCTCTGTATGATTTTCTCTGTACTTCTTCTCGCACCATGTTGTCCGCAGTATCTGCAAGGCGGCTCCTGTGGCTTCGTAACTGGGCAGCAGACGTCTCTTCCAAAGCTCAGTTAGGTGCGTTACCGTTCAAAGGAAAGTTTCTCTTCGATGAAGACTTGGAGCAGTTGATAAAGTCCCTGAGTAAAAACAGGGTCCACAAGTTCCCAGAGGATAGACCGAAACTTTCCAGGGGCTTTCCATCCGCCCGCTCTCGTTTTCGAGGACAACGGAGGTTTCGTCAGAGCAGACCACAGGCTGCGGGGTAGAGGCAGCCAATGACCAGGCCGCAATCCTGGAACTCTTCCTTTTTCAGGCGCAGAACCTTTTGTGACGGAGGCGCTGCCACGTCCCTTGGATCCAAGTCTTCTCAATGAGATAAGGCCAGCCCATCCCTCGATTCCTCGGGTTGGGGGATGATTATCCCAGTTCCACGAGGAATGGGCCAGAATAACATCCGATCAGTGGGTCCTAAGCATCATAGAACACGGCTACGCTTTGGAATTTGCTTGGCCTCTCCAAGATATTTTTATGGTCTCCCCCTGCGGTTCACCGACCAAGGCTCAGATCATCCAGCAGACCCTCAACCGCCTGCTATCTCTCGGGGCGGTAAGGTCTGTTCCCCAAGAGGACTGGAGGACGGGGCGATACTCCATCTATTTTGCGGTCCCAAAAAAGGAGGGATCCTTCCGGCCTATTCTAGACCTGAAAAAGGTAAACAAGGCTCTCAAGATACCGCATTTCCGCATGGAAACTCTGTGCTCAGTTATTGCGGCAGTCCGCAAAGGCGAGTTCCTGGCATCCCTGGATCTGATGGAAGCATACTTGCATATACCCATCCGTGAGGATCATCAGAAATTTCTTTGCTTCATGATCCTCGGTATGCATTTCCAGTTCTGTGCTCTGCTGTTCGGTCTGGCTACGGCTCCTCGCACATTCACCAAAGTTATGGTGGTTGTGGCAGCAGCCCTGAGAAGGCAAGGGCTTCTAATTCTTCCCTGCCTGGATGACTGGCTTATCCGAGCAAAGTTGAGGGACCTCTGCATGGAGGCTATCAGCAAGGAGGTAGTCTTCTGGAATTGCTCGGTTGGGTTGTCAATCAAGTCAAAAACAATCTTCTCCCCTCTCAGATGATGGACTTCCTGGGGGCCCAGTTCGATACCAGTGTGGGGAAGGTGTTCCTTCCGCCGGACCGAATGACCAAATTGACGGAGCAAGTTCGTCGCTTGTTGTCGCGACGTAAAAGGACCTCATTTTGAAAATGGTGTTTCCCAAAGTCTGGGATTATCTACAGGTCCTTGGCTCCATGGCATCCACCTTGGAGTTAGTTCCCTGGGCTTTTGCTCATATGAGACCATTACAACGAGCGTCGCTTTCCCGTTGGAGCGTAATCCTAGTTGTTCCAGAGTGATCCCCGACGTCCGTGGTTCGCGGATCTAGTCAATCTTGCGGTGGACGGACCCCTGAGGCTCGGACATCTTCCAAATCTGCTTCGTCAAGGCCCTATATTTTTCGACCAGGTAGATCGCGTTTGTCTAGCAGCCTGGCTTTTGAAAGGAGGAGATGAAGGAAGAAAGGGTATTCGGAGGAAGTAATTACTACTCTGCTGCAAGCCAGGAAAACCTCTACCTCTCTTTCTTATGTCAGAGTGTGGAGAGTCTTCGAGACGTGGTGTCGCGAACAAGGAGTTCTTCCCAGGCAGGCTTCAGTTGTTCATATTTTGGTGTTTTTGCAAAATGGCTTATCCAAAGGCTTGTCTTTTAATTCCCTCCGTGTACAAGTGGCGGCCTTGGGTTCTCTTGTTGGCAGCTTGTTAGCATTGCAGCCGGATGTGGTGCGATTGCTTAGGGGAGAGAGGCATTTGAATCCTCCAGTCCATCCTGAGTGTCCGTCCTGAAGCCTCAATTTTGTGCTTAGTCTTGTGTGATCCGCCCTTTGAACCTCTTAAAAAGGCGACGTAAAAGGACCTCATTTTGAAAATGGTGTTTTTGGTGGCGATCTGCTCAGCTCACAGAATCTCGGAAATCCAAGCCCTCTCTTGCAGGGAGCCTTTTTAGAGAATATCTGATTCAGGAGTCTCTCTTCGTACGGTTCCTTCCTTTTTGCCAAATGTGGTCTCAGCCTTTCATTTAAGTCGATCAGTAGAGCTCCCGGCCTTTACAAATTTATCGGCCGATGTCCTTCACGCGAGGGAACTCCAGCGTTTGGATGTTAGAAGTCTCTTTTATGCTATTTGGAGGTTACAAATCCTTTCAGAGTTTCAAATCATTTGTTTGTCTTGTGGAGCGGTCCTAAGAAGGGACAGAAAGCATCTAAGCCAACTATTTCGCGATGGTTAAAAGAGGCTATTTCGTCCGCTTACATTTGTAAAGGGAGACCGGTTCCTAAAGGGTTAAAAGCCCATTCCATTCGCTCCCAGGCGACTTCTTGGGCTGAATGCCAGCTGGTGTCGCCACAAGAAATCTGTAGAGCTGCTACCTGGAAGACGTTCCACACGTTTGCTTGTTGCTACTGCTTGGACGTCCAGGCTCCAGATGTCAGCAATTTTGGCAGCGGGATTCTTCGTGTGGGACTTTCAACGTCCCACCCTGTTTAGGGAAGCTTTGGTACATCCCACAGTCTGGACTGATCCGGGTAAATACAGGGAAAAGAAAATTGGTTCTTACCTGCTAATTTTCGTTCCTGTAGTACCATGGATCAGTCCAGACACCCGCCCAGGGAGGGGATTCAATGAAGAGTCCGCGCTGATATTCAGTTTTATTGCAGAAGACTACGGAAAAAGACTACAGGTTGCTTTCTTCAAGGAGGAATAATTCCCATCAGTTCTATTTTAAGGTTTGGTCATTGCTTGATTCGTTGTGTTATTATTCTTGTTCTGCTTGGATAATCTTTATACTGAAGAGATGCAGGAGGCATACCAGGATAAGAGAGGGTGCCCTTCGAGTTTTTCTCTGTCCCCATGTGCTGGAAAGGAGGCATAACCCACAGTCTGGACTGATCCATGGTACTACAGGAACAAAAATTAGCAGGTAAGAATCATTTTTCTTATTGCAGTTCAGTAGAATCTCGCCCGCAGGTGAATATCTGGGTTAAGCTGCACCTCTCATCTCTCATTTCAAGCCCTGCAAAACTGGGAGCTCTCCAATTAAATCATATGCAGATAGAAACCCAATGGACTCTGCAGCTCAGGAAACACAGTCAGTGCTGTTAACACAGGCAGGACGCAATTTTCAAACTGTTGGCTGATGCTGGAAAGTCAGTGGGTATTTTTTGCTTGTGGATTTTGCCCCAAATCTCAAAGGGAAGGTCTGTAAGTATTTTCCTCTTGACTTTTGCGCCGGCTTTGTGTGTGGGTAGATTTTGTAAGGAAAATAATGCACACAGGCTCAGAAATGCAATTTGCATGCATTATTTTCTAATTATACCCCCAAACCCGGCCCTGGATTGCATCCCCTAAACGCAATTGATAATACTCAATACTGCATGCATTGCGGGAGGACAGTTTAAGACAGACGCAGAAATTGCTATCTGCCCACATATGTGGCTTTGAAAACTGTCCTGGTAGATGTTCAGGTAGGAGGTGGTCCAGGAGCACTACAGACACTGGGGGTATCTTTTCTTTTGCAGGTGTGCCAGAAGGTTTACTCTGCAGGCTATCAGTTTGCCAGCTTCGTGTTCTCCGTGTCCCTCCCGGCACAGCTCTCGGTCAGAGAGGTAAGGTTTCTTCTGATTTGCATGCAAACACTCTAGAGTCCTTTTGTACTTCAGAGAACTGTCCCATGTTTTTACACAGCCTTTACAAAACACACTACATCCTTCCATTTCTAAAAGAGAGGCCACCGTCTGCTTGTTCTGTGAGCATGGGCTTCCTAGAAAGCCATGGAATACAGCTGTGAAGAAAAAGTTTGAGATGGGCTAGTCATAGCAATCATGGTTTGAGGGGGCTGATCGCAATCTGGGTGGACTTCAGTGATCCCTCCCTCTTTTGGATTGTGACACACAGTAGCCCACAGTAGTTGTCAGCTGGTAGGGATCTCTTGCACCATCTAGCCTGCACAGTTACCCCTATCCATTGTGTCGCTACAAACCATACACAAGCTCCGGCTGTCTTTCTCCCTTGCCCTCAATGCTGTCCTACCTAGGTTTGAATTTTGTGACTGTTTTAATTACTAAACCAAAAAAGGGGAAAGAGAAAAAAGGGACAGTGTCTTCCCACTGACTGGATAAAATACTCAGTAGTTTAGAAAATGACCCATTGATACAAATGCATTTCTGTATTTGATGCAAAACTGCAACTATAAAGGTTACGTACAGTATCAAAATGGCTAACAAAATCAAATCTTGGGCTTCCGCATCAGTATGCGCACAGGGCTAAATATATTCAATAAGCTGCCTCACTGCAAAGTCACGTGCGTGCTTTTAAGTCTGCACAAAATTGGGTTCTTATGCAGCTAAGTAATACATGTATACTTTAGGCAAAGTGTGGCTATAGCAGAGGCTGAGAACCAGGGAAGCCAGGGTTCAAATCCCACTGCCACTCCTTGGGACCTTGAGCAAGTCACTTCCCCCTCCATTGCCTCGGGACAAACTTAGAGCCTGATTTACTAAGGCTTTTCTTCCATTCTGTGTCTATAGTAAATGAGGTCCTTCGATTTTAAGCTTTCTGTCCCTGATTTGTAACTCTCCTTGAGCTCAGATTTGGAAAGGTGGGGGAGGGGATGTAAAGTTAGTTGCTAGCAGTATGCCGTGTATATACAGTATGTACTTTCTGATAACTTAAGGCACATGTATTCAATTAATGAATGCCTGTCGGAACGCTCCAGGACACTTCTTTTTTTTTCATTTTTAATATGGACAGATTTGTGCGCCTTATGAAAGTATGCATGTGCTTTCAGGTGGCTGGAAATCCACTCGCCTGCATATGGGCTCACTTACACAACTTTACTTTTTATCCAAAAAAGCAAGTGAGAGACCTATGCACTAAAACATTTTAGCATGCATTCACTAAATAATTTAGTTTGCATACTCAAAAGGCACCTAACAAACAATACACTAAATTTTTGGAATGTCTGCCAAATTGTAGGAACCATAGTGCTTTTGTGTAATTTGCCTGATTCTTAACACACAAAAAATATAGAGTCTACATGCCAGCTCCTCCTGCATGCTAAATAGCATGTGGCCACTAAACAAGATAGTGCATATGTGCTTTTTGAAGAATGCTCCGTCATCTTTTTTCTTCTTGGCTCTGCCTCCTTGCTTCAGATTTGCATGAAAAGACGTACGGCACATGGGTCTGTTTGTCAGTGCCGAGGGGAGAGCTGGGAGAACAAGTGAACCTCAGAATGGGAGGTTAAAGGAGAGCAGGAAGTCCCTATGACATGGGGAAAAAACCCCCCAAAAAAACCGGGAGGCCTGGGGTTGTGTCTTGTGTCCTTTTGTGTATTACTTTTCCTTTGTTTGGTCATCGTTGCAAGTCTGTGAGTGAAAGGGTGAGTGAGTACGTGTTTCAGTGTCAGGAAGAATCTTGAAAGAGCATCATGAGATGATGTGGCTGGTGAGAGAAGGCAGCGCATCGGGGTGAGCGACTGTGTGTGGCTGGGCTTTTAAGGAATGTGAGAGGTTAAAGTTTGGGTAGGTCTCATGGGGAGGAGAGGTGAAAGGGTAGTAGTGCCAGGAGGAGAACGGAGACTGTAGGAAGGATGCTTACTACACTACAGGGAAAAGCAGAGGGGAAGGAAGAGATGAGGCGTTAGTACCGACAGAACAGTCAAGCCAGAGGGTGGATGTAGAAGGGACCCCACATAGCCAAGGTCAGGCTCATTAGACACCGGGCGGGGGAACATAGGACAGCAGAGCAAGGGTAGGAAGAACTGGGAGAAGGCAAAGGAAAAAGATGTAAAGCAGGCAAGGACTCCCAAAAGCATGCATCTCCTATGTCTGTGGAGGAGGAGGAGGACAGTGCCAAAGAGCTGGCGGAAGAACAAGACATGGAGTCCAGACTAAGCACTATGGAGGCAAGTGCATGACCACGTTTGGCTTCACTCAGGAAGAAAATTATCACATTCTGGAGCTGATCCTACAAAATTACAGTTTACTCTTTGGGACAGACTCCACAAGAAATCCCTGGCAGTGAAGGAGCACATTTGAAAAAATAATAGCGTCTGATGCCTCTGACTTGCCTCTGGGATAATAAATTAGAGGAAGATGGGAGGTGGCCATATTTATTCAATTTGCCTCACACCACTGGAGCAACATCTTACTGAAACCTTGGGTCCAGATGACTTTGGCAGCCTTGCAGAGGCCATGGATACAGAATCAGCAATTCATCAGAGGTAAGCTGGTAAGCTACATGTTTTGCCAGAACACAAGTTAGGAACATTGAGCAAGAGCTCAGTAATGTATCTTTGCAAGTTTGTCTTACAGGCCTTGACCTGTCTGTTGTGCATATAGGAGGTTATAAGACCTATCAGATAGAGCAGTTTTTGGTTGGGTTGAGATCTTAGGATGTGAGAGCCCATTTGGGAGGTCTGGAGGAAAACTTGGGCCAGGTTCTTTTAGAAAGGCAGGATAGTTGCCGGATAGTGCTTTGCTTTAGATGAGTTTTACATTTCTAATGGAAGCAAAAGGGATGCATGTGCTCCAGCAGTAAGACTTACTTATCTCTGTATTTTTCTAAGATCCAGAGGATTTGTGGAAAGCACCCTGAACTCCTGGACACTCAAGACCTGCACTGGTTGATCCTAAAATTGCCATTGAGCAGCAGGAATTGGAGCAAGCAAGATTGCTTCATACTGGAAGCTATGCCACTGACCCTGGGGATGACAAGTCGTACCCGCCCACAACATCCAGCCAAGAGAGTCTACAAGGAGGAGAAGGACTGGCATCAGATGGTGCCTTGGCCATTCCTGGCAGATCCATCCTATTGATGCCAGGGAGGAATCTGCCAGCCCTGATTCAGGAGGGCAGTGTCATCTGATCATCCTCCCTCTACAAGTAATGTTGGGGCTGCAATGTTTGGATGACACAGTTCATGAGGGCCTCAAAGCTCTAAGAAAAAAGGTCTGTATTAAAACAAAAAGAAGTTATGACCTCAAAGAAGCCTTAGATATTCTGAGCGCAGTTCAGGTACAAGTTTCAGGATACCTGTTGCAATCTTTGGACAGACTAACTGCTTGCATGACAGAAATAACCATTGCCATATGCCAGCAAATAGGACATTGGTTGCCTGAATTCTATCTGCCTAATCTACCCCACACCTTCCACTGCGTCCACTCCATCTGTGCTGTGCAAGAGTGCCTATATCAGAGAGCCTCAGACCAGAGGTAGAAAGGCTGGAGAGTGGCATTCAAGATTTGGTGGGAAGAGGCTGATCGTCCCTGTGAGGAACTTATCACTAAACTGCTGTAGCCTTGTCTGAAGACAGTGTGGGACCTCCTGACTTCTTCACATCAACCCCTGTCTTGTAGACCGTTGATACCATCTATGGATTTCTCTAGTGAATAGAACACGTCTTGTAAACAGTTTCTGCACAATCCTATCATTCTGTAGGCTCTTTATTTTGAATAGGTAAAATGTAATGCCTTATAATGTTGTTATTATTATGAAGTGTACAGCAGTGTTTGAAAACAGTTGTCATCTGTTAACCTTGTGTTTGAAAATGCATACTTGTTGTCTAAATGAATCTGGATTTCTTTAAGTTATAAGCTGTGTGTTGTCTTTTCCCTTTCAAATGAGAAGTGTGGGGAGTTGTGCTAAAGATCAAAAACCTGTGTGTAAATCTATACAATGCCATGTCTTGTAGAAATTTGTTAGACAAGAAGGATTTTCTCTCTGTCTTTCATCTTGTCAGCCCTTAAGTGTGAAAGATTGAGTATGATCCTGCATGAAATTCTTTCATAATCTTTGCTAGAGGCCAGAGGAAACACATCCTGGTCACATGCTGTTATGCTTGCGGTCCTCTCACCTCTCTACACAAGCTTCAGGCTCCAGCTCCTCGTTGCTGGCGGTGGTGGGCTGCCAGTCTCAACCTCGGACTTCCACCAGCTCCTCTGGCCCTATTCCGCTTCCCGGGACCTCCAGCCAGGATGCCTCCATCCGGCGGGCCTCTCCACGGGGTTTGCGGAGAGACGCCATCAGCAGCGCTGCGCCCCTCCCTAGGTGCATGCACCAGTGAAACCTTTATAGGGCCCGCAGCGGGAACCTGGCTGCGGACCCGGATGTTGACGTCAGTTCCCTCAACATAAAAAAGCTCAGGCAGCGCTCCTCAGCATTGCCTTTGCAACAGGTCGCCTTAGTCTCCTGTTCCGGTTTCCGAGTTCGAGTTGCCTTGTACTTGTCTTGTTCCTGTGATTCCTGGTTCCTGCTCCTCATGTTTGACACGTCTGTCTTTCGGATTGACTACCTGGTTCTGACCTCTGCTACTTCTGACTTCGCCTGCCTTCTCCAAGCCTGACCATTGCTACATTTGACCACGCCTGCCTTCTCTGTGCCTTGACCATTGCTACGTCTGAACATGCCTGCCTTCTTCATGCCTTGATTATTGCTACGTCTGACCATGCCTGCCTTCTCCGTGCCTTGACCACTGCTACGAATGACTTCGCCTCAGACTTTCTTGAGTCCAGAGTTCCATGTTGCTTGCTACACCTTCCAAGTGCTGCCAGCTTCCATGCAACCTTGACAGTGACGCCTCTGTCCCTATCCTCTGGACACGGACTATTAAGGCTTCGGCCTTCCTTTGCTCAGGCACCTTCAGTTCCCTCTTGTTCCTTGGTGCTTGAGTTCCTGCTCCACATCCGGTCCAGGATAGGACCATGCCATCTCCCGGCTGCTGTCTCTGGGCTGAACCATCTCCTACCTATACTCAACCTTGAGGCCCGCCTAAGTCCTGCCGGCCCTGGCACCCGAAGGCTCAACCCGAGGGGATCGTGGGCTGGTATTGGTGAAGCTCCAGTGGCCTTCAGCTTCAGCCCACTCCGCCTGCTGACGGTGGTTGCATCAACCCCACCTCAGCCCAAGGATCCACTTCCTACGCAACACATGCTAGGTGTAGGCAGTGGTGCCAGACTTTTACATGTTGTTTAGCCTGCATCTAAATGGTAAGGACCTGAATAAGGCATATTAATAAGTCCCATCAAATACTTGCAGGTCTAGGAATTGGTCTACCAGTAGCACATGGAGAGGGATATCTTTAGGCACCTGTATCCTGGCATGCAATGTGTCAACCCTGTGAAGTGTTTCCTGTAGAGGCCTGTAGTGTCATAGCAAAGGCCTGGGTCAAAGGCCTTCACTGACCCTTTGGTTTCACTAATAAAGCACATATTCAATGTGGCAAAAGCAGGAGATTTTTACCTATATGCTTGAAACACTCCATAGAGGGTGGTCTGTAGGGACAGCCACACTCTTGTAAAAGGAAATACAGAAAGGAAATCTGTTAGCTAAGCTGGAGTAAGGATAATTGTTTTTCCCATTTTGATGCCACATGTAGGAGACATAAGCCACAATGGCTCTGCTGCTGAAAAATAATCCCAACTACAGGTACTTGATGCAGGGTTCTATATTGGGAGTCGCTTCCCAGGAAAAGGGCCTTGGAGTCCTTGTGGACAATACATTGAAATCCTCCGGTAAGTGTGCGGCAGCAATCAAAAAAACAAATAGAATGTTAGGAATGATTCCAAAAGGAATGGAGAATAAACAGAGTATATCATATGGCCTCTGTTGAACCATGCTGTGACCACACCTTGAATATTGTTTGCAATTCTGGTCTCCTCGTCTCAAGAAAGACCATAGCAGAACTCAAAAAGGTGCAGAGAAGGGCAACAGAATTGATAAAGGGGCTGGAACATCTCTCCTATGATGAGAGGCTAATCTTAAGGCTCTTCCGCTTGCAAAGAGATAACTGAGAAAGGACATAATAGAAGTTTATAAAATCATGAGTGGGGTGGAAAGGGTAAATAAAGGACAAATAATACTAAAATAAGGGGACATTCCATGAAACTAACAACCTGCAGGTTCAAAACAAACTTTAGAAAGAATTTTTTCACTCAGCACACAGGTAAGCTGTGGAATCTATTGCCAGATGATGCAGTCAATGTGGCTAGCATAGCGAGGTTTAAAAGAGATTGGATAAGTTCCTGGAGGGAAAGTCCGTAACACATTATTAGGTAGACTAAAGAAAGCTATTGCTAATCTGGGATCTGCCTGGAACTTGCAATCTAGATCGGCCACTATAGGAGGCAGGATGCTGGGCTCAAAGGAACTTGATCTGACCCAGCATGGCAATTTTTATGTTCTTACATAACTTCTCCTCTTGATGCTATCCCAGTGTCTGGTGGGGGCAATTGGGGATCCTGCAGGGAGGTATGAATTCATGTCAGCTACTATGTGATACCTCACTGTAGTTTTGTGACACATGCAACAGGCAAGCACAATCAAATCCACCTTTGTGGGGAATATTGTAAGTTACCACCTGAATAATCCAAACATCTGAAGTGACGTTTTGGAGAAAGTGAGCTGCAGTGAGATTCCCATGTTTTGACTCTCTGGTCATCATTCATGCTGCTTTCCTTTGAGCATGTCATTCTCACCAAAGCCCCCTGGTCTCCCCCAACTTTGCACCAATTATAGTGGCAGCAAGTGATGACTGCATGCATGTGCTAGTTTGGTTTCAGTTAATAAAGTTGTCTCCCAGTAGCATGTTTGGTTTGCATGGATATGCTTGCTGAAGTGTGTAACAGTATGGGAGGACAGTGTGAAAAAGAGGTGGATTGTGGCACTTAGGAGTAGGTAAGATAAAGACTTCTCACCCATCAGCCACCTTCTGCTGTAAAGCCCTCCTTGAATTGCTCAAAGAGGGCGGAATTGCGCAGGATATAGGTGTAATGGCAGGATATCCGGCCCCTGCATTCAGTAGTTGCATGTGTGCATCACACACCACTTGTATATTCTGGAAATGAAATGATTTCCTATTTTTATATGCCCCTTTCCTTTCACAAGATGGTCTAAGTGCCACATATGTGCAGTCAATTGCATTCACCATGTTTTGGTAGGCCAGTGATGTTATTGAAATCCTGTTTCAGGTCCTGCCATTGTTACCTCTGATTGGGATGTATAATAAAGAGTCCTGTTTATTTTTGCATGGCTTACAGTACCTGGTGAAAACAACTGGCGAAAATGCTTTGCTCCATTCCACCAACTTCAGCCTCTGTGGTTTGAAACAAACCCAGAGATGAGATCATGTAACAAGCTCAACAGTTTGATGAGTCAAGATATGATGTAAGATCTGGCTGTCTTAGCATCACTGTTGGCTTTTAACTCCTTATAAAGAGCCATGAAGACCTCTGAGCTCAAGCAGTGCATTCAGATTAATGCCTCTGGCAAATCAATTCGGGTGGCCCTAATCCTAAAGATCCAGGGACATGGGTGCCTCCTTGCTGTTCTTTCATGTTTCTGGCCTCCTACACCAAGGCCTCTTTGGCTGCCTCCTCTGTGTCCCTCCTCTTCTACCTTTCTTCTTTCTTTTTTGATAATTCAGTAGCTAGTCTTCTGACTAACTCAGAAATCATACAACACCAGTATTAAGGAATTTACATTGGTTGCTGTTAGTTAACCATAATCAATACAAATTACTTTAAGACCATGAAGAGTTTTGGTCCGGAATATTGGAGAGTCTGCCTGGTCACTTATAACCCAAGTAGGTCACTGAGATCTTCACAGGACCCATCTATTGTCTGTCCCTTCAATAACACCGGTGAGACTATCAAGCACACGGGAAAGGGCATTTTCTATTGTAGCTCCACAGTTGTGGAACTCATTTCCTTTAGAAATTAGTAGAATTGGATCTTATGCAATTTAGGCATAATATCAAAACTTGACTTTTTAGGAAGTCTTTTCATATTGTTGACTAACTGATCTATTGAATAGGCGATTTTTGAGAAGAGACAAGGTGGTGGGTTTAGTTTATTTGTTTATTGTGATGATTATATTCATGGAGTGTGATATATATTTTTTTTTAATTTTATTTGCATTTTAAAATATACATAGATCAAGACTTTCAAAAAAAGACTCAAGACTTGGATCTTCTCCCTAGCCTACGCCTAATTCGATCTTAATCCTTCCTACCCACTGGATGCAAATTATCATGTTTTTCACTGCCAAACAACCACAGATATAATCTCATATTGCTCTATTCTCATATAATCACCTGTTACATGTTTGACTACCAACCTTTACTGTTTCTGTTATTTGAAGGTTCTATGTCATTATGAGTTTAAATGTATAATATCCAAGTTCTTTATTTCCTGTTCTCTGTAAGACTGAAGTCAGTCATTTCAATAGTTGTATGTAAACCGAAGTGCTTAGTGATTTTGTCTCTAGAACCTCGGTATATAAAAAAAGTTAAATAAATAAGACAAACTTGATATAAGGAATACAAAAGGTATTTAATCCCGTATCAGTTATACATCTGTAAAACAAAGATTCAAGCAAAACTATGTGCCGCATATACTTTAAATCAGACCACAAAATGACAACACAGGGAGATCCAAAAGAAATAGTGAGGAGCACATTTCTAAAGAGACTGTAAAAAGAAAACTAATCAAAGAAGAGAATAAATAGGTCCAGTGACAATATAATCCATAAAGTATAGTCAAATTACTGAACTTGCCAGCCATCATCCACCGGGGCTAACAAATTCTGCCACTTTCTGACTTTTAGAGTTTAACAAAAAAATGCAATTGTGAAGACTCAAAGAAGATATAATGTGCACCACCCAGAACTAAAATATATTTACAAGGTGTATACAGGGGTGCTCGAACCAGTCCTATGGGCCCCCCTAGTCAGTCGGGTTTTCAGGATATCCCTAATGAATATGCTTAAGAAATATTTTGTATACAAAGGAGGTAGTGCATGCAATTAAATCTCATGCATATTCATTAGGGATATCCTGAAAACCCGACTGGCTGGGGGGGGAGGGCCATAGGATCGGCTTGAGCACCCCATATCTAATAAACGTTTTAGTGCATATGGAGACAGTCTCTCTACACATTTCTTCCTTCATGCCTGGGTAGCCTTACATACATCAGGAAATATCCATATTCTCTGGTCATAAAATAATGTCACATCTTTAAAAAAAAAAAAAAGACACTATGAAATCTCTGTCCTGAGACAAGACAGCATATACCAACATAGTGGCAGGTTAACCACTTTTTCTTTCTTTGATCCCTAATACCTGTCAAGTCCAGGCTATCCAGGGATAGATCTCTTCCTTTTTATTTCCACCTTGATTTTTTCTTTTCCTCCCTAATGACAAAAAGAAGGCTTTATTAATGGGAGGAATTATCACATCATCGTAATCTATTCGCACCATGTAAGAGATCCTTCTCTATATCTTGTTTGCAGCCTTTATGTAATCGACCTCGTGAGCTCTTTGAAATTGTGAGTAGTCTATCTCGGCCAGCTACTAGTGTGCTGGCAAAGCAGTTATTTGCTTCCTACTGTAGGGATAAGGTTACATCTCTGCATTCTGCTGCTATAGTTCCTTTTAATGTTGCTACATCTCCTGAGACTGGCACTAGTTTGAATTGCTGGACTCAGTTCGAGTCTGTGGGTAGTACAGAGGTTAAAAGAAAACTCTTTCAAATGTACAAAGAGAACTGAATTAATGGTCAAACTAATACATAGAACGTATCGCATGCCAACTTATTACTCTAAATTTATACCTGGGGCTAGTTAGTCCCTTATGTTGGCGTGGGTGCGGGGTGCATGGCTCTTACAAACATATGTGGTGATCCTGCTCCTTGCTGCGACCATTTTGGTCGCAGATTACACACAAAATAGCGGATATCTTGGGTCTTCCGGTGCAAATCACACCCTTGTTAGCGCTCTTAGGGAGGTGGACTGGCTCGTTAATTCCACTAAAACATCGTAAATTGGTAACACAGTTATTACTAGCTACCAGATTCACCATCACGATCTTCTGGAAATTTAGCCCACTGTTGATGATTGGAGAGCTCAGGTGCAAGTTGTAGCAGACCTTGAAAAACTGCTATGCTTTGCACGGTCAGTCCTTTAAATATAATGTAATTTGGGATATATATCATCAGCACTCTGCCTAGCTGTCTTTCCTCTCTTGTTCTAATTGTTCTGTTTTTGTATTTGTACTTATGCTGCTCCTTGACTGTACATATTGTTTTGATTACCCCCCTACTTGGATAGGTACCTGTTTTGTTAGTCTGTATGCCATTTTTTTGTATGCTTGATAAAATTGACTAAATAAAGGGTTATTAAAAAAAGATTAATTCATTAAGGACCGCTCATTGTTCACTTAATCTTTACCTTGTGGGCATCATAGTTGGTTTGGCATTGTTAATTCATCCTTTTCTCAGGGCATAGTACCTGATTTTTGTAAGAAAGCTGTGGTCAGTCGAGTCTTAAAGAAGGCCAATTTACCTGCTGATCCTCCATGTAGTTATAGACCTATCTCAAATTTTCCTACACTTGCCAAACTTATTGAACAGTTAGTATTGACACAATTTATGAAGTTTATTCAGATCCGTCAGATTTCGCACCCAAACCAATGTGGTTTTCGAGCAAACCACAGTACAGAAACACTCTTGCTTTCTTTATCAGATTACATATTAATACAGTTAGACCAGCGACGTTCCTTGATATTGGTTTCCCTGGATATCTCAGCTGCCTTTGACAGTGTGGTTCATTCCATTCTTCTGGATGATTGTAACGTTTTGGCCGGTTGTGGGAAGGCTCACAACCAGCTGCACGTACCCTCAGCACCACTGGGCTTGCAGGAAGCTGCCGGGATTTCCTCAGGGTGGGAACGCCGCC
The DNA here is from genome assembly GCF_901001135.1 of Rhinatrema bivittatum. NCBI lineage: Eukaryota > Metazoa > Chordata > Amphibia > Gymnophiona > Rhinatrematidae > Rhinatrema > Rhinatrema bivittatum. Next base: position 125,584,790 of record NC_042617.1, read on the forward strand.
ATTGGATGCTCTGTTGGTCATGCCGAGCCTCCCCCTGATTATCAAGGCCCCGTGGCAGGAAAGAGTCTGGTGGCATTTTCTAATGATGTCAGCGTAGCTGGGTATTTAAACCCCAGCCATGCTCCAAGCCCTTCCTTCAGCAGCAGGTCCTCCTGCCTTGCAGTGTATGTTGCTTCGTTCCTGTGCCTCATTGTCCTGCCTTGCCTTGCTTTCCTATCTGGTCTTATTGTTCTGCCTTGATTTGTTCCCCTGCCGTGCCGCCTTCTTGCGTTCCTGCCTTGCCCTGCCTCTCTGTTGCCTTGCCCTGTCTGTCCTACCTTGTCCTGGTCTTTAATGTCTTATCCCTGCCTGTCTTGTCTGTTTTGGCCTGATTCCTGGTTCTGACCTCTGTACTGACTTCACTTCTGGATTGCTGTCCGCCCTGACCCCAGCTTGGACCCAGATACTGATCACTGGGCAACAATGAAAGTGTTACTGACCTAAAAAGGTCCTACTCTGTAGTATCTTGATGTGCTGAACACGAATATGACCATGAAAAGTTTTTATTGGCTCTCGTTTTGAAGATATTTAATATAGTTCACTTTCTATGTTTAGTCATGTAAATGTATCCAGTAGGACTGTAAATAAGCCTAGAATGATGTAATATTGCATCATATTGCATAATACCATCATGCACACATCATCCAGAGTTTATTACATCATTTTCTGATGCAATGCAGTTCTACTGCCATGCTGCTGCTGAGTAAGCTGACGTCAGCAGTGTACTATATGAAGCCCAGTCAGAAAGGGTGAGCATTTGAAATATTCATGCTGGCTGACTACTGCTGGACACTCCGCAGAGATGCTGCCAAACAGGTGTACAAGAGACAAGCAAAGAAATCTAAGACGTAGTCTCTGACTTCATTTTTCCAATGGTATTAACCATAGGTCTCCTACTATTGGCATACAATTCAAGATGTAATTATATTATTGCATATTACAAAAAAACTAGAGCCAATTTTGCATTTTCACAGTCACATTCATGTTTAGCACATGGAAATGTATAAGAATTGACTAATTTCATTTCCGTAACATGACTTTTGTGAAAATTTGTTGCCCAGTACTCGTTGCCTGCCCTGACCTTGGCCTGGACCTGGATACTCTCTGCTTGCTGCCAGCCCTGACCACTGCACCTTGACTTCATCAGACTCCTTCCTATGGGACTTTCACCTAAGCCCTGCTAGCCCCTGCTTATTTGTTTATTGTGATGATTATATTCATGGTGTGTAATATATATATATATATATATATATATATATATATATATATATATATATATATATATATATAGTTAACTCAATTTTTCTCCAAGTTCATTTTCCTGTTCTATGTAAGACTCATATGTTAAGTCATCCTAATGTTATATGTAAACCGAAGTGATTTGTAACATTGTTACCAGAACCTCGGTATATAAAAAATGTTTAAATAAATAAATAAATAAATAAATATATATTTTTTTTTTATTTATTTTATTGTTTTATTTATTTATTTAAAAACTTTTCTATACTGTTGCTAAGTTAAATACCATCGCAATGGTTTACATATAGGCACATATTTAATGTAGGTAAAAGTGTACTATAGTACATTCTAACAGGTGCCGTCAAAGGTTCGGTTACAATATATCATTAAACATAGACATTTAGTTATATAGTTCATGACCAATTGTACCAAGGTACTTACACCGGTAGTTTTGTCACATATAGTATTATCGTTATGCTTTATTGTGGTGTGGAGTTCATAGACTAATCTACTGTACAGTCCTCAGACTGTGAGTCGGTGCCTTTCTGTCTTATCCTGAATAATTTCTCTCTATTTTCCTGTCTCTTTATAAAATGCTTGTTTAAAAAGCCATGTTTTTAAACTTTTCTTAAATGTCTTGAGATCACTTTGTAGTCTGATCTCTGGAGGCATTGTGTTCCAGATTATGAGTCCTGCTAGTGATAGGGCTCTTTCTCTCACTTGGGTTAGTTTTGCTGTTTTAACTGATGGAATGGTTAGGAGTGCTTTATTTGCTGATCGGAGGTTCCTGTGGAATGTGTACCCGTAATGCTGTGTTCAACCAGTCTGATTTCTCATCATAAATTAGTTTGTGAATGATACATAGGGTTTTGTATTTAATTCTGTGTTCAATTGGTAGCCAATGTAACTCTGCTAGTGTTTCGGTTATATGGTCCCTCCTTCTTTTTCCAGTTAGTATTCTAGCTGCTGTGTTTTGAAGTATTTGCAGTGGTCTTAATGTTGTATTAGGTAGTCCTAACATAAGGGCATTGCAGTAATCTGTGCTGGAGAAAATTAGTGCCTGTAGTATTGTTCGGAAGTCATTTTGAGTTAGTAGTGGTTTAAGTTTTCTGAGTACCATGAGTTTTGCATAACCTTCCTTTACTTTTAGTGATATGTGTTGTTTCAGATTGATTTCAGGGTCCATTATTATTCCCAGGTTACGTACTTTTCCCGCTAGTTCTATTTTCTGGTTGTCTTTGAGTATTATTGAGCTTTGACTGATTTCAGAATTTTTTCGTTCTAAGTGTAGAAATTCTGTCTTATCAATATTAATTACAAGTTCCATTTGTGTCAGTAGTTGTTTTATAATGCTTAGGTACATGTTGGCTAGGTTTAATGCTTTCTCTAGAGTGTCCTCTATGGGTAGAATTAGTTGAATATCGTCGGCGTAAATGTAGTGTATAATTCCTAGCCCTGCAAGTAAGTGGCATAATGGCAGCATTTATATGTTAAAAAGGGTCGCAGATAGGGCTGATCCCTGTGGAACTCCTGTTTTGAGATTAATTTTTTCTGACAATGTATTGTTGATCTGAACTTGGAAAAACCTGTTTTTTAGGTATGAATTAAACCATTTTAGTGTTAGGCCATGTAATCCGATTTCTTCCAATCTATTTATTAGTATTTTATGGTTTACTGTGTCAAAGGCTGCCGATAGGTCAAGCATTAGTAGAATATAGTGTTTACCACTATCAAAGCCTCTTAGAATGTTATCTGTTAGAGAGAGGAGTAAAGTCTAAGTGCTGTAGTGTTTTCGAAAGCCGTGTTGAGATGGATACAGTATGTTATTGTTATCCAGGTGTTCAGCTAGTTGTTTCTGTACCGTTTTTTCAATTAGTTTGGCTACTAAAGGAAGATTTGATACTGGTCTGTAGTTGTTTAGGATAAGGGAATCACTGTTTTTTTTCTTAATTATTGGTTTTATTATTGCTCCTTTCAGAATATCTGGCATTGTTCCTTCTTTTAGGGATAGGTTTATGATTTTAGTCAGAGTTTGAGCTACTATGTTAGCTGATTTCTTCAGTTCAATTGTAGGTATTGTGTCAATTTTGTGTGGGGCGGGGTTTACATTTTTTAGCATATGTTCCACTTCCATTTCAGATATCTTGACAAACTTGATATAAGGAATACAAAAGGTATTTAATCCTGTATCAGTTATACATCTGTAAAACAAAGATTCAAGCAAAACTAAGTGCCACATATACTTTAAATCAGACCACAAAATGACAACACAGGAAGATCCAAAAGAAATAGTGAGGAGCACATTTCTATAGAGATTGTAAAAAGAAAACTAATCAAAGAAGAGAATAAATAGGTCCAGTGACAATATAATCCATAAAGTATAGTCAAATTATTGAACTTGCCAGCCATCATCCACCGGGGCTAACAAATTCTGCCACTTTCTGACTTTTAGAGTTTAACAAAAAAATGCAATTGTGAAGACTCAAAGAAGATATAATGTGCATCACCCAGAACTAAAATATATTTACAAGGTGTATACAGGGGTGCTCGAACCAGTCCTATGGGCCCCCCTAACCAGTCGGGTTTTCAGGATATCCCTAATGAATATGCTTAAGAAATATTTTGTATACAAAGGAGGTAGTGCATGCAATTAAATCTCATGCATATTCATTAGGGATATCCTGAAAACCCGACTGGCTGGGGGGGGAGGGCCATAGGATCGGCTTGAGCACCCCTGATCTAATAAACGTTTTAGTGCATATGGAGACAGTCTCTCTACACATTTCTTCCTTCATGCCTGGGTAGCCTTACATACATCAGGAAATATCCATATTCTCTGGTCATAAAATAATGTCACATCTTTAAAAAAAAAAAAAAAAAAAAAGACACTATGAAATCTCTGTCCTGAGACAAGACAGCATACACCAACAGGGAATGGGGTTGGTTTAGGTGAAGCTCCAGATCCAGTCCCCCAGTAGGAGTGAGTCCACCAGCTGTCAGCGTGAGTCTGGCAGGTTCGCCTGCTAGGCTGCATCAACCCTGCCACAGCCCAAGGGCTCACATCCGTGACAGTTTGCTGAGGCCATGAGCTAGTCCCCAGCTCAGGCTACCTCTAGGTTGGCCCTCCAGGTCCAGCAACAGCAAGACCAGCTCAACAATGTGACTGGTATCCTACAAGGCCTGGCTCAAATGAAATCCATGCAAGTTCACACTCCTGCACCTACAATAGTGCCTCCCCCAGTCGTCCTGACTCAGCCATTGGGACCCATACTGTTCTCCCACCGCTGCCATGTTTGAGTTCGACCCCAAAGGCTGCTGAGGATTCATCAACCAGTGCAGAATACACTTTGAACTGCAAGCCACCAGTTTTCCTTCAGATTGTACCAAAGTGACTTTCATGCTGTTTTTACTGGATGGTCCTGCATTAGCCTGGGTGTCACTGCAATGGGAGCAGGGAAACTCCCTGAGAGAGAAACCTGAATAACTTCCTCTGCCAGTTGCAACATGTTTTCAATGAGCCTGGTCGGGCTGCGTCTGCAGCTACGGAGCTGTTCCACCTTAGGCAGGGTAGTTGCACCGTGGACGACTATGCCATTCAGTTTCACATCCTGGTTTTAGAACTCTATTGGGGCGAAGGCATTCTAACTGCCATCTTCTGGCAGTGCCTGGTGGAGTGTATAAAAGATGAGCTGGCAGGTTGGGACCTGCCGCCCACATTAGAGAACCTCATTGCCCTGGCCATACAGGTGGACCTCCAGTTCCAGGAGCAAGCCCATGAGAGGGAGGCATCCCATTGGCATTTCAGACTGGCATCCAAATTCCAGTGGCCTTTGGTCACCATGATGGCTGCGCTGACTGCCTCTTCCTCAGAAGAGCCCATGCATCTTGAGAGATACCGCTTCTCTGAGGAACAGAAACAGAGGCGTAGGTAGCTCAAACTCTGCCTCTACCGCGCAGCCCAGGGGCACGTTGCCAGTTGTTGCCCATAAAAGGCAGGAAACTTCTGAGCCTAGGGTTGGTTGGAGAGGCTGGCCTTCATCCTTTCCACAGTTACTGGTGTCAGTTCACCCTCTCTTCCAGGGTGCTGAGGTGCAAAACAAGGCCTTTTTGGATTCTGGAGCTGGGGAAACTTTATAGTTGCAGCTTTGGTCTGCTAACACAACCTGCCTATGGTGCCCTTGGGTAAAGCAGTGACCATCTCTTCAGTATATGGTGAACCTCTTCCTGGCCGCATATCGGAGGCTACCTTTCCAGTCAGGGATGGATTGGCCTATTGGGGGATTGGGTTTCCCCGGTGAACTAGTTGCTCCCATCACTTTTTTTTTTTTTTTTTTTTAATGCTTCCTGCCAAAGAAAATGAGATGAGCTGTTGCAGCCTGAAGAGAGGTCTACAAGGTCGTGGCAGAGCCGATCAATCCATGCCAGAAGTGTGGGCTGCAGCAGAGTCCATCCTGCCGCAGCCTGAAGAGAGATCTGTGGGGCCGCAGCAGAACACATCCTGCCATGGCAGAAGTGAGGCCTGTGGGCTCGCGACAGAGCCCCATCCTGCCACGGCCTGAAGAGAGGCCCTCAAGGCTGTGCGGCCCACCCCCCACCCTCAACATTGCAGAATCAGCGTGGTCTCCTTCCACCTCCCTTTGGGGAGTGAGGAGCAGTACTGTGTTTCAAAACCAGCAAAGAAGGCCCAGAAAAAATGGGAAGGCGTGAGAGAGAGACTGCATGTGTATGTGAGAGAGCGCCTGCGTATGTGCATGAGAGAGCCTGCATGTATGTGTCAGAGCCTGCATTCATATGAGAGCAACAGAACATTCATATTTTTGTGAGAACCTGGTTGTGTATGAGAGCGAGAGAGACTGCATATTTATGAGAGAACGAGAGAGCTTGTGTATGTGACAGCATATATGTGTGTGAGTGTGAGGAGGGAGAGAGGTTAAAGATTGTGAGGCCCCCTGTCCCCCAATCCACAACAATCTGTGAGTAATTGAAAATCAAAAGATCCCAGGTATGGAGAGCTGGAGATTTTTAATGCTATTATTTTTAATTTTGGGATGTTATTTCATGTGTCTGCTGTATTTCGTGTTTGGGAAATATTAGAAAAAATGTGTGAGTTATTTTAATTATTGGATGTTTATTGGTTGTTGCCTACTTGACATATTTATTCTTTTTATTAGTATGGTTTTAATATTGTAAATAATGTTTTATAGCACTTTACTTTATTGCTTAATGTTTTATAAGGAATGATGATGTTTCTGTTTTTCCATTGTTGCACTGCATAATGCTCTCAGGTTTGCTGTGCTTTCTAGAACATATGCATGAGCGAGAGTGTGCCAATGAGCCTATGTGTGAGCAAGAGCGAGTCAGTGAACATGTGTGTGTGAGCCAGAGTTTGTGAGCCAATCAGCATGTGTGTGAGAGAGAATATAAGGGAGTTTGTGTGAGAATGAACATATATGTTAGAAAGTGTATATATATATATATGAGAGAGGAAAAAGATTGTGCCTATCTCTGACTAATCCATGACAATCTCAGGGTGATTGGAATCTAAAGTTCCCAGGTATGGAGAGCAGGTGATAATTTTTTAATCTTAGTTTTAATTATTTGGTGTTATTTGATGGGTCTGATGTTTTGAAAATTGTATTGATGTTTGCAAAATTAAAAAAAAACAATATTGTATGTTTTTAATCATTGTATGTTTTATTCATCAGCAGCTTTAAAATATTTATTCTTTTTATGAGTATGGTTTTATTATTATGATTGATGGTTTACATATCTTGATTTTATTGTTTGATGTTTAATGAGGAATGGTGATGTTTCTGTTTTTTCCATTGTTGCACTGCATACGGAATCTGTTTTGTTATGGTTTCAAGTTCAGTTTTTTTCCGCATGTTTCTAGTTATAATTTGTCTCTTTATTCTGTATTTGGTGAGGGTCTATGTATTCTGCATGTATGACTCAGGTGAAGTATTCTGCTAGAATGTAGTTTCTGTGTAGGGATCTATAACAGCTTGGCTTGTTCTGTTCTGTTTTCCTATTATCAGGTGTATTGGTGTTTTAGCGGCAGCAGCAGCCTCCTCCCAAACCTAACCTCCTTCATTTTCAGCCCTCGCGGAGGAGGAGTCCCATCGGCTGCGGGGGTTGACGCTCTTTTTCATTTTCCTCCGAGCCACGCTGCACATTCTTCAGGCCGCGCCTCTTTTCTGTTCTTTGGGCCGACACTGACCACACTAGCATTGTCTCTTCTTGCCGCGCACGCACCCACTGCTCACCACTTCCTCTTCCGGGCCGCGAGGGGGTGGGGGGGCGGGAAGAAGAGACCATTCCGGTGCCGCTGACTCCAGCTGTCCTGCTGCGTTCCTCCCGGGCTGACAGCATTTTAAACCCGGGCAGAGGAGGACCGGGAAGCAGCTGGGTCAGCGGGGGACCAGGAAGTGTGGCGACACACCCTGCGTGTTCTTGGCGACACACGGGTGTGTCGCGACACACCGGTTGAGAACCACTGGCCTACAGTATAAACATCACACCTGCAAATTCTGGTCAAGATCCTGGTGTCGTACCACATCTAAAATATTCTTCAGTATCTGCAGATCATCGTGCCCTTGCTTACATATATGGAAAGAGTCCCCACTCTTCTATAAAAACAATTACAAAGCCATGCAAGGGGTCTATTTTATATTTTACAGGAAACCAGGGGAGGTGGGTGACTGTTGAAATTGGTGATGCACCAGAAAATGTGCTGCTTCTATATACCCTAGAACAGTGGTTCTCAACCTGTGTGTTGCGACACATCAGTATGTCGCCAAGAACACACAGGTGTGTCGCCACACTTCCCGGTCCCCTGCTGACCCAGCTGCTCCCCCTACCCAAGTGAAATAGGTCCTCCGCCCCGGCTTAAAATGCTGATAGCCCAGGCGGAATGCAGCAGGACAGCTGGAGTCAGCGGCACCGGCATGGTCTCTTCTTCCCGCCCCCCCCCCTCCCGCGGCCCAGAAGAGGAAGTGGTGAGCAGTGGGTGTGTGTGCGGGAAGACGAGACCATGCTAGTGCGGGCAGCATCAGCCCAAAGAAAAGAAGAGAGGCCCAGCCTGAAGGATAAGCAGCGCAGCTCGGAGTAAGATGAGGAACAACGTCAACCCCCACGGCCGATGGGACTCCTTTCTCCGCGAAGGCTGAAAATGAAGGAGGTTGCTGCTGCCTTTAGGGTTGGTAGGAGGCTGCTGCTGCCACTAGTTCGGGGGAGGGAGGGGGAGAGTGAGTGAATGAGCAAGCATATGGGTTTGAGATCCTGTGTGTGTGTGTGTGTGTGTGTGTGTGTGAGATAGCATGTGTGTGAATGATTAAGAGCCTGTATATGTGAGAGTATGTGTGTGATTGAGAGCTGGTTTAGGTGAGGGAGCATGTGAGTATGTGATTGAGAACCTGTGCGTAAATGAAAGAGAGAGAGTATATGTGTCTGTGTGTGATTGAGAGCTGGTATAGGTGAGGGAGCATGTGAGTATGTGATCGAGAGCATGTGTGAAAGTGAGAGAAAGAGACAGCATGTATGTCTGTGTGATTGAGATCTGGTTTAGGTGAGAGAGCATGTGAGTATGTAATTGAGAGCATGTGTAAAAGTGAGAGAAAGAGAGAGCATGTGTGTCTGTGTGTGATTGAGAGCTGGTTTAGGTGAGGGAGCATGTGAGTATGTGATTGAGAGCCTGTGTGTAAATGAGAGAAAGAGAGAGAGCATGTTTGTAAGGATTTGAATGAGAGTCTGTGTGTGAGAGAAAAAGACAGCATGTATGTGTGATTGAAAGCCTGTGTGTGTGAGCGTAAAAAGATAGACAGCATGTGTGTAAATGTGTAATTAAGAGCCTATATAAGTGAGAGAGAGAAAGCATGTGTATATGTGAGTGATTGAGAGCCAATGAGTGAGAGAGAGGGAGGAGAAAGTTGCAAGCAAACCATCCCTCCTCCTGCTAATTCAAAACAATCTCAGGACACCTGGATATCAAACATTCCCAAGTATGCAGAGCAAAAAAATATTTGTATCCTTATTATGTTTCATTACTGGGTCTTTGTGTCTGCTATTTTGAAATATTTTATTGGTATCTAGAAATTTTTGATATGGGTTTTTAATTATTGGATATTACATTCATCAGCTATTTTGAAATAATCTGTTCTTTTTGTTAGTATGGTTTTACTGCTACTGATTTTATATTTCTTGATTTGTTTTATAAGGATCGGTGATGTTTCTTTTTTTCCTTGGTTACACCACATACAGAGACTCTGGCTTGTTGTAGTTTCCAATTCAGTTTTTTCTGCATGCTTCTAGTTATGTGTTTTGGTCTCTTTATTCTTTGTTAGGTGAGGGTCAGCACATGTGATTCAGGTGAGATTTTCTGCTGGCGTGTAGCTTCTGTGTAGGGTTCTATAGCGGCCTGACTTGGTCCGTTTTCCTAATAGGAGATGTTTTGGTGTCTTAAGGCCTGGTGTAATATTTTCAGTGTTGCCTTTTCTTAGGTAAGGTGGTTACTGTTTAAGTGCTGGAAATTGGTGCTGTTTTGGTGTGGGATGTTTACTATTTATGCAATTTCTGTTCAGACAGAATACGTAACTTTTCCTTGTGTCATTCTTAACAATAAAAATAATACTGGACCTTTATTTTTTATTTCTGCCGTGAATTATAATGAGCAGTGTGTCACACATGTGAGCGTGGCCTGTCAGGTGTGTCACGATGGGAAAAAGGTTGAGAACCACTGCCCTAGAACACAGTACACCCTCTTTCATTACCCTGTGAGCACTACAAAATGCCTATGAAATTTATGCCCACAGCAACCCAGTCCTTAGAAGGAACATTATCTAATCCCTTAAAGCAAATACCTAATCTACTAACAGCAGTTACAATAAAATATGTGAATGAAAACATATTTTCTGCAAGAACATTCAAAACCACTTTCTGATGCAAGTGAAATTACTAAAGAGCAAACTTCTTTTTAAAATAGAAATGAGGAAGAGATAACCATAATGCCGTAAAAGCCAGTGATAAGTATCATTTTCACAGCAAGAACTGGACCTTTAAACTATAGACAGATCTTCACCTAGTACAGAATAGAAATGTGCCAACAAAAACTGCATTGGAAACCACAAGCCCAACTGTGTTTTGTAGTGCAACAATGGAAAAACAGAAACATCATCATTCCTCTCAAAACATCAAGCAATAAATCTGCAGATTTAAAAACAACATTCATATTAAACCCATGCTGATAAAAAGATTAAATATCAAAACAGCTGACAAGTATCCAATTAAAAAAACTTGCATAAATTTGTCTAACCAATTAAATATTTCAAAACCTCCGATGAATAAAAATTCAATAATTAAAAAATGTTCTAATATTTAAAATATTTGAAAACAATAGAAACATCAAATTATACCCAATAATTAAAACTAATAAGGATTAAAAAAAAATCTCCTGCTTTCCATACTTGGGATCTTTTGATTTCCAATCACCCTGAGATTATCACCCATGAAGGGAGGTAGGGCCGCACAAACTATATTCTCTCTCTCCCTTACACACACATACTAACACATTCATTGTTTTACACATTCCCTGTCTCATATACATGCCAATGCTTTCACACACACTCCCTCTTTCTCACATACACACACACAGGCACTCTCTTCCTCACACATGCACACTGTGTGTATGTGGGCACATGCCTGTAAGAGCCTGTTTGTGACACACAGGCTCTCACAGGCATGCACTCAGACTCACAGGCTCTCTCACACACACACATTATACACACAGTCTCCAAACACAGACACGCGCACACACACAGCCTCTCGCATATATAGGCTCTCGGACAGACATTTACACACATCCACAGGTTCTCACACAAGACACACAAGCTCTCACACAGACATACACAGGAACACAATATCTCACACAGACATGCACGTAGGCTGTCACACATACAGGCTCTCGTACAGACATATACACCCATAGGCTCTCACACAGACATGCACACAAGATCTTACACAGTCACACCTGCATGCACACAGGCTCTCATAGACATATACACATATCCACAGGCTGTCTCACAGACATACAAGCTCTTGACATACACACACACACACAAATAGGGCCTCCTCTTCAATTCGTGCTATACCCTGCCAGCCTCCTCTTCACTCATGGCCCAGCCCACCACGCCTCTGCCAGCCTCCTCTTCACTTCGAGCCATGGCGAGATGGGCACCGGTCTCTTCTTCGCTTTGAATGTGGCGGGATGGGATCCGCCATGGCCCAGCCAGGCTTCCTGCACTGGAAGGGTGGCGAGCTGTTCGTGCCCGCAGGAAAAGTTGTGCACAAGCGCACATGTGCAGCTTAGTGCTGCACTCTTGCACGAGCACAGAACTTTTCCCTCGCACGCGTGGAGCTTAGAGGGAACATTAGTGGTGGTGGTCAGCAGCAATGTTATTCTGCGGGAAGATGCGATAACTTCCCAAGTTGGTGATGTATGGCCCACCCCTATTAAAGTTGGTGATGTCTCTGCACCACTGTGCACTATGGATGCTATGCCCATGCAGGATACATGGATTAAACATACGTTAACTGCTCTGTGAAAGAAATTAATGAACTGGGGTAGCGGAACACATTTTTGGTTTGGGGGCAGCCAGTCAAGCTTCACCCCTAGCTCTACTGCCACTGCCAATTTCTTACTTTATGTTTACTGTTCATGTCATTCTTTCTTACATACATTATTTACAAAAATTATTGATTAGCATTTTTCATTCCCAGACCTACCAACAAAATAATTGATGCTAGAAAACCACTGGGGTCTTCTTTCTGCTTGCGGGCAGGGATGACCTGCCCCTGAGAAAAACAGCATTATTAATACAAGTGTCATAAGTGACTATTCTGTACTATGTATGGCCAGAGAGAAGATCATCAAGTACCAAGAGGTGTAATCAGAAACCAAAAAACAATGTGGCCTACAGATGTCGAAAAGAACATCCAAGCTCACGTCGATAGGTCGCCCCCAGCATTTGCCCCTGGGGAAGTGGGAGAAGGGTGAATAGTGAGGGTTTGTGTGTGCTGAACTCTCTCAGGGTCAATGCAAGGGCATTAGGCAATGTAAGTTAATCTTACAGCCTTATGCTTCCCCCCACACACACCAGCACACACAATAATTATACATTTATAATAGGTTTAACTTGAAAAAGGACAAAGTACAGTCGTCTGAGGTAAAATTATCACTTACAATAATATGTATATAATATTTACATACCCTGCTGTGGTGCCAATGCGGAAACCTTGCAAAAGACACTTGGAACCCATATGGTATCAGGCCTGTTGTAAAGTGCGTTGGGTTTGGTGCTCAAAATGCCATACGTAAACTGAACTACAATTACAATATGCCAAACTTCCCATTCGAAAACAAAACTAACTGCCAGCATTCCAACGGTAAGAACCCTACCCATGAAAGTGCAACATTGCAAATATTTCTCCAGGCCTTAAAACACCAACACACATCCTGTTAGGCAAACAGAACAAGTCAGGTTGCTATAAAGCGCTTCACAGAAATAACAGAATACCCCACCTCGTTTACTCATGCTGAGCACAGACAGACCCTCACCAAATACAGACTAAAGAGACTGTAAAGTACAAATAGAAACGTGCAGAAAAAACTGAACTGGAAGCTGCAACAATCCAGACTTTGTTTGCAGTGCAAAAATGGAAAAACAGAAACATCACTGTTCCTCATAAAATATTAAACAATACAAGCTTCTAGATATGTTTGGTAAGTAGGGAGCCTGATGGAAATTTAGAGGGGGGGAGGAGCAGTCATTGCCGGCAGCGGCCTGAATTGGGGGGGTGGGGCATTGTCCCTGTGGAACCCCCTTTCTGCTTCCTTTATTATCCCCCTCTTAACCAAAATGGCTGAGCCAAGTTAACTCTGGTCAGAAAATTAGCGGGAAGCACCCATTTTTCCCAATTATCCTTTTTTATTGAATCACATGCTCTTACCAAGGCAGCTGTTAAGTTGATTGGAATTATCAATGCCTGTAATCAATTATGGAAAGAAACTCCTTAATATTCATCCTATGAATATAGAAAGTGAACCTAATTACATTTGTCAGTGTTGGGTGTTCTGCTAATAATTATTTGGTCAAACCTGACAAATTGTATGAAACTCAGGTATATATATTTAAAAAAATATTATGGTACAAGTTTACTATCAAAGGAACATAAGAATTTCCATATGGGTCCAGACTGAGGGTCCATCAAGCCCAGTATCCTGTTTCCAACAGTGGCCAATCCAGGTCACAAATACCTGGCAAGATCTCAAAACAGTAAATGCATCCCATGCTGCTATCAAGCAGTGTTAAGTAGTGGCTATCCCGTAAGTCTGTTTATGGACTTCTCCTGCAAAAACCTGTCCAAACCGCTTTTAAACCCAGCTATGCTAATTGCCTTAACCATATCCTCAGGCAAGGAATTTGAGAGCTTAATTGGGTGGTGTCCAGCCAGCTTGTTTCTTCAAGTGGCTGGCTAGCAAACTTGAGTACTAGTGCTCTTCCTCAATATTCTGCCTTTTATCTCTGGGTTGTGTCTGTGGTGCACTCTCTACAATAAAGCTATTTTTTTCTGGGAAGATCTATAACTGGTGAATAAAAGAGTCACTTTGGAGACTGAGAGACTTGAGAGATGCGTGGAGAATGGTAGCTGGTAGAATTCTAAAAGATTTGATTCTAAGTCTTGATATGTCAATCTGGGCAGTAAGTTTCTAGTACAAATGGGTCTTGAACTTTCTGCTACTGCAGGGTTCCTCCATATTGTGTGGGGGAGACCAAACTGATATCATAGTTTTCTCCCCCTCCTGACAACACAAGATGGATGTGCCCACTAGCAAGTGGAGTAGTAGCCTAGTGGTCAGAGCAATGGGCCCTGAACGAGGGAAGCCAGGGTTCAGTTCCCACTAAAGGGATTACTAAGGCAAATTACCTCTCCCTCTGGCAAAAGTAAATGTGGTGAACAACCTTTTACCCTTACAGAATCATAAACATAAACATGGAGTAACCTGCATGGAGCGGCATTTACTGCTGTGGGAAGCTTGCTGGGCAGACTGGATGGACCATTTGGTCTTTTTCTGCCATCGTTACTATGTAAGAAATGTACACTGACAAAAAGCAAAGAAATCACAAATTCTCACATAAAAATTCAAAATACAGGTTTTGTTATTAAAGTTGCAATCCTGGATAATTTGTTTGGTGTATACACCTCCGGGAGGCACTATGGCATATATTGATGAGTTATTTGAACAGATTGTAGCCTTGCATCTGAGGTACACTAAATTGATAGTGGTGATTTTAATATACATGTTGATGATGTCTCTTCTAATAAATCAAGGAAGTTCTTGTCATATTTGACATCAATTGATTGTATCCAGTGAATGAATGCGCCTACGTATTCGGCAGGGCATATTTTAGATTTATTAATTCATCACAAATCATTGACTCAATATGTATCTAATCAGCTGATCATAATTTGATTTTATATAAATTGTCAGAACATAAGCCCAGAGTTGTTGTCAGAAAAAAAAATAAAAAGGAAAGTATGGTGTACAGTGAATACAGAATTGTTTGCTTAGCATCTTGTCTGATGGGGATGACTTGCATGTGGAAGCAGCATGTGAGCTATGAATGTCTCTTTGCAAAGTACTAATGATAAAATAGCACCTTTAAAAGAAATAGTGGTACAATGCTCATGTGAGAGGAAACCCTCAAGTACAACAGAAGTTCTTGAACGAAAACAACTTTTACGTAAAGTAGAAGGGAAATGGAGAAAAACTAGAAATGAAAGTTTAGTCTCATAAAATGTGCTAAGGACAATTCTTGTAAAGGAATTCAATAGATTGTTAAAAAGTCCTTGATGGAAGGTAGTCTTCCTAAGTCCTTTTAAACAAGCAACTGTAAGGCAAGTACTAAAAAACTTAGCATTAGATTTTGACTACCTCACAAATTATTGTCCAATATTGAATATTCCTACTATAGGCAAAATAGTAGAAAAGTGTATACTACTGCAATTAGAAGACTATCTAGACGAGTATCAGATTCTAGATATGCAGCCGTATTGTTTTAGGAAAAGCATGGCCCGGAAACTTTACATTTATCCTTGATGGACTTTCTGCATTGTGATAAAGATAAAGGCAGGTTTGGGTTGCTGGTCCAATTGGACCTCACAGCAGCATTTATGCTCTGCTTCTAAAACACTTAATACAAATAAGAATTGGAGCACAGTTTCATTTTTGGTTTGTTTCATTTTTGTCCAATAACGTGTACAGTTAGATGGGACGTCTTCCAATTGGAAGACAGTGACACATTGAGTTCCCCAGGGATCAAGCATTGTCATCCATGTTGTTTAATGTTTATATAACCCCCCCATTTGTTCAGTTTTGAAGCGATTGGGGGTTGTATATTACATTTACGCGGATGACATTCAATTTTATGTGCCCAGTATGAATAGCACTTTTCCAATGGAACTTCGGCAAAGTATCAAGGAAATAGATGATTGGCTAAGGGGAAATCATTTAGTGCTGAATACAGCAAAAACTTCATTACTGTGGATAGGTAAACAGATTCCACCAAATGTTCACATAACACTTTCTAATGCAGGAGTCTCATTAGACGTTTGCACACAAGCGCCTAACCTTGGAGTCATTATAGAGTCAAAATTAAACATGATTCCCCAAATTAAACAAGTAGTTAAGAAAACATTTTATAAGCTAAAAATGCTGATGCCATTTTGTTTGTTATTGACTGCTGAGTTATTTCAATCTGTTGTGCAGTCATTAGTGCTCAGTCATCTGGACTGTTACAATATTGTATATTGGGCTTCCAAAGAAGCATTTGAAAGCGTTGCAATCAGTCCAGCACGCCGCGGCAGGGATTTTAACCGGGGTGAGCCAGTTTGAGCACGTTACACCAGTACCGAGATAGTTACATTGGCTCCCAATTTGTAAGAGAGTTCAGTTGAAAATTGCACTTACAGAGGTGAATTTTAAAACCGGCGGGCGGCCGCACATGTGCGCGCGTTTGCCGGCTCGCACCAAGGGACGCAACCATTTTATAACATATGCACTTGTTATAAAATAGGCTAAACGCATGCACATAATTTTAAATGGGCGTGCGCCTATGAGCGCAAATGCCGTTTCTACCACGTAAGTGGGGGGATTTTAATAGACGCGCACCAACGCAATTACCAGTTTTCCCAGTTCATTCCCAGTTTGCCCAGGCAAGGGATAGGACTTTCAGATCCCCTTAGTTTCATAGCCTTCCTTTTTCCCCCGTTAGCCCTGACCTTTAAAACCCCGCTGAACTGGGGTTTTTTTTTTTTTGGTTGTATGACTTACACACCAGCCATAGCAGAAGTAAAGTTACATGGCAGGGGATCCCGGCACGCACTTGTGTGCATAAGTATTTGCGTGCTGAGTTCAATGTGAAATCCAGGAATGCCCGCCCCTTTTCGGTGGAAAATCTTTTGTGCGCGTAGCGGGAGATGTCGCATACGAAGGCACCTATTAAAATCCACTCGGCACACACCGGCCCGACTTGTGCGCTTGTCTCCTGGTTTTGACGTGCCTAGGGCTTTTAAAATTCACCTGACAGTTTTTAAGCTGTTGCAACCTTCCAGTTGTTCCAGTCGTTGCAATTTAGCAAATGTCCTGCATGAGTATGAACCTGGAAGAACACTGTGATCACAGGATACAAACCTGTTGAAAATACCCCCTTTTAAAGGTTATAAATTGCAGGTAACAAGTGGGTCTGCTTTTTCCTGTATTGCTCCCACATTGTGGAATGCTTTGGCTAGGGATATTCGCCTGATTAATGAGAAGATTGTTTAGAAAGCAAGTTAAGGGCTTTTGTTTTAATGAAGAGTTTGCTAATTGATTGATATAATATTTTATTGTTTTATTTTTTATGTTTTTATTGTATGTGTTATTTGTGATCCACGTCAACAAATTTCTGGAGATTGTGGAATGCAAGAATTGTCAAATAAATAAGGATTCACATCTATGCCATACTCGGGGGGGTGAATTTTAAAAGAGCATATGGGCTGAGTAAGAAAAGTCTTATTTTAAAACTGGCAAATTACGCGCATATATGAGTATGCGTGAGCAACAGAGCATGTAAAAAAGGGGCGGATTTGGGACAAGACAGGGGTGTTCTGGGGCAGAGCCAACATTTATGTGCGTAAATCCCAATTTTAAAACCAGCGAATGCAGCGCGCGTCGGGCTGTTACCTGCGCATATTTATTTCTGCCTTTGTTCAGGGGTAAGTCTGAAAAAACTCATTATAGCCAAAAGCTGACTGGGTGAGGGGTCTGGGTGAACTGGAGGTAGTGCAGGCTGAAGAACCAGAGGGGTTCTGATGACCTAGGCAAACTGGTGGACTAAATGGTTCAATAAACTTGGTCCAGGGCAGCGATATAAGTCGGCATGGCTAAACAATAAGAACATTCAGGAAAGCTCTCCCCCGAAGCATTAAGTACAGTGGAACGGCCCATTGTCATGCTAGCACACACAGTGCCTTTCTGCTTTAGTGTGCAGTAGTATAGTATAGAATGTGCTGGGATGCAGGGTTATTGGCTGTAGTTCCTCACCTGCTTTATCACTGCACTTTACATAACTCTTGCCCTGAGATGGGCAGGATATCTGTTTGCTTTTCCTGTATTAGTGCTGCCTTCTGGTAAATCACATGGGCAACTGGCACTCCTTTGATGACTGAGTAAACAATATTTGATTCCTGTAACACTACAGGGCTTGAATTTTGGAACATTGAGGCTGATATTCAAAAGACCCTATGTGCCTAACCTTAAGAATTAGGTGCCTAGAATTTTGAATTCAAAACTTTGCTGGCTCTGAGCTCCCAAGTTTAGGGACCTTAAATCACAGAGCTTTGTAAAGAACTGCTTTACTGACTGATGAGAATAAATGAATACTTAAGAGCCAGGAGCTGTCAAAGGTACCGCACTAAGTATTCAGCTCAGCCAGGAGGAAGTAAGACCCTCTCCTCCTCCCGGCTCAGCTTGGGGAAGGTGGAGGATGTGGGGGTGTGCAAGGGGTGCCAGTGGGGGCTGGGGAAGGGAGTCAGAAGGGAGATGATGGGTGGGGGTGGGAGGTGCTAGCGGCTCTCCCCTTACATTTGCCAAAGACTTTATCGCTTGAGGTAGGGAGAGATCCCGGAGCACTGGCTGCATTAGGCAGCCATAGTCAGAAAGTGCTGAACGGCTTAATTTTAGGATCCCAAAAAATTTAGGGACCTATTTTTAGCCCAAAATTTAGGACCCTAAATTTATCTGAAAATGGGCATCTAAAATTGGGCGCACATTATTTTCTGAATATTGGGCTAGTTGCTTTTCCTGGGCAGCTGGATCAGTGAGATGACAAAACTTACTGACCCATTGGTAACAGCAAAGGCCTGTGTACTAAATGCAGAAGTTTTCATGCAATTCCCATCTGGCTGACAGTCACCTGTATTCTTCCTTCCCTTGTGATCTTTTCAGCCTGGTTATCAGCTTCACTTGCAGTTACTGGTCGTGGTTCCTTCTCTGGACCTGTTCAGTTTCTTGGCTGTCTCAGTATCTGGCCCCCCTTCCCATCCCACAGGGTAGCTCTTTCCCCAAAGTCCTCACCAAACAGACCGGTGAACCATCAATTTTCGCTGCCTACATTGAGAATTTGGTAGGCCAGGGAAGAATTTAATTTCTATGATGTTTGTCATTTAAGGCCTCGAAGCCTAGTTCTTTTATGCGTTTAACTGTCACACCTGGCCCTGACCTGGCCCAGAAGTGAAGTGAAATGATGAAGTACATTTTGACCCTTACAGTTCTGCCTCAGTAGAGGGCGATGTTCCTCTGAGATTCCAGCCTAGCAATTTCTGTTTTACCGACTCTGAAGCAACTGAAACGAGAAATGCAAACAGGAAAATCGTACTGAGAAAGGAGAACAGTTGCCAAGCACAAGAGTTCTCTTCATTTGAATGCTATTATTTTTTTATAATACACTTTTGTTGTAATTTGATTACTAGTTCCTCTTGATCTACCTCTGTTAATTCTGTATAGAAGTGTGTTCCTTATCAATAGCAAGACTATATATTGTACATATTGTATATTGTATATACTGTCCAAACCCCCCCCCCCTTCCAAACAAATTGGTATAATTTAGATGTGACGGACTACTGCCATAGTTACTACCACCAAAACAGGAGCAGGCTGGAACTGGAACAAAAGGTCTTCTGGCTGTACTGGCCATCTTCCCTTTAGATTGAGCCCTTAAGTGCTGGTGGCCAGCAGGACTGAAACTGCAGGAACAGGAATACCTGCAACAGGGGTCTTGAAGATGCCTACAGGATCAGGTCTGCTGCTGCAGGAACAGGAATCGAGAAGGCACATGCACCTACTAAATCAATAGGAACTCTGCAACATGAACAACTAGGACCAGACAATCAGGGGCGGTTCTATAATGAGGCAGGGTAAGGCATGTGCCTGTGTGAACATGTATGAAAGCATCAAGGGGTATGGTGAAAGCAAGTTATGCATATGTATCAGAGAGCATCTGTGTATGTGAGAGCATCTGCATGTGTGTGAGAGAGAGCATCTATGCATGTGCCTGAGAGCATGTGTATGTATAAGAGAGCATGAGTTGTGTGTCTGAAAGAGCAAGTGTGAGAGCATGTGTGTGTGTGTCTCTCTGTGTGTGAGAGCAGTCTGAGAGCGGGTGTGTGGATAAGAGCATGTGAATGTATGAGAGAGCATCTATGTGTACGTGAGCGCATGTATGAGCATGAAAGAACTTGTGTGAGAGAGAGGAAGGAGAAAGTTCCTTTGCTCTCCTCTGTTTCCCCCCCACTAATCCACAGAAATCCCAGGGTGACCGGAAATCAAAAGTTCCCAGGTATGAAAAGCAGGAATGTTTTTATTCTTACTAGTTTTAATTATTGGGTGCTATTTAATGTGTTTGCTAGTTTGAAATTTTATTGATGTTTGGGACATTTTTTTATAATTTTATATGAGATTTAATTACTGGATGTTCATCAGCTGTTTAGAAACATTTATTCTTTTTATTAATATGGTTTTACTATATGATTGTTTTATATTTTTTAATTTTTTGTTTCATGTTTTATGAGGAATGGTATTTCTATTTTTCCATTATTGCACTGCATATAGTCTGGCTTGTGCTTTCCAGTTCAGTTTTTGTCCTCATGTTTATTATGCTTTATGATCTCTTTATTCTGTATTGGGAGAGGGTCTGTCTATTTATTTAATGGTTTTTATATACCGATAACCATTTGCACATCGTATCTGTTTACAGGGAACACTGTGATTACATAGTATAGGATTACAAGGAACATTGCGATTATAAAGCATAATATAACTGATATAGGAAATAAACCTTTTACATAGAACAATTGGTAGCATGTAGGGTTAACATATACATATACATTAGGGATGTGAATCGTGTCCTCGATCGTCTTAACGATCGATTTCGGCTGGGAGGGGGAGGGAATCGTATTGTTGCCGTTTGGGGGGGTAAAATATCGTGAAAAATCGTGAAAAATCGTGAAAAATCTAAAAATCGCAAAACCGGCACATTAAAACCCCCTAAAACCCACCCCCGACCCTTTAAATTAAATCCCCCACCCTCCCGAACCCCCCCCAAATGACTTAAATAACCTGCGGGTCCAGCGGCGGTCCGGAACGGCAGCGGTCCGGAACGGGCTCCTGCTCCTGAATCTTGTTGTCTTCAGCCGGTGCCATTTTCCAAAATGGCGCCGAAAAATGGCGGCGGCCATAGACGAACACGATTGGACGGCAGGAGGTCCTTCCGGACCCCCGCTGGACTTTTGGCAAGTCTCGTGGGGGTCAGGAGGCCCCCCACAAGCTGGCCAAAAGTTCCTGGAGGTCCAGCGGGGGTCAGGGAGCGATTTCCCGCCGCGAATCGTTTTCGTACGGAAAATGGCGCCGGCAGGAGATCGACTGCAGGAGGTCGTTCAGCGAGGGTTCCGGCGCCTCGCTGACAACCTCCTGCAGTCGATCTCCTGCCGGCGCCATTTTCCGTACGAAAACGATTCGTGGCGGGAAATCGCTCCCTGACCCCCGCTGGACCTCCAGGAACTTTTGGCCAGCTTGTGGGGGGCCTCCTGACCCCCACGAGACTTGCCAAAAGTCCAGCGGGGGTCCGGAAGGACCTCCTGCCGTCCAATCGTGTTCGTCTATGGCCGCCGCCATTTTTCGGCGCCATTTTGGAAAATGGCGCCGGCTGAAGACAACAAGATTCAGGAGCAGGAGCCCGTTCCGGACCGCTGCCGTTCCGGACCGCCGCTGGACCCGCAGGTTATTTAAGTCATTTGGGGGGGGGTTCGGGAGGGTGGGGGATTTAATTTAAAGGGTCGGGGGTGGGTTTTAGGGGGTTTTAGTGTGCCGGCTCACGATTCTAACGATTTATAACGATAAATCGTTAGAATCTCTATTGTATTGTGTTCCATAACGGTTTAAGACGATATTAAAATTATCGGACGATAATTTTAATCGTCCTAAAACGATTCACATCCCTAATATACATATGTATATGTATATGTCTATACATAAGAACATAAGATATGCCATACTGGGTTAGACCAAGGGTCCATCAAGCCTAGTATCCTGTTTCCAACAGTGGCCAATCCAAGTCACAAGTACCTGGCAAGTATCCAAACATTAGATAGATCACAAACTACTATTGATTATTAATTACCGTTATAGCAGTTTATGGATTTATCCTCTAGGAATTTACCCAAACCTTTTTTAAACTCCGTTACACTAACTGTTGTAACCACATCCTCTGGCAATGAATTCCAGAGCTTAACTATGCACTGAGTGAAAAAGAATTTTCTTTGATTTGTTTTACATGAGCTACTTGCTAACGTCATGGAGTGCCCCTGGTCCTTCTATTATCTGAGAGAGTAAATAACCGATTTACATTAACTTGTTAAAGTCCTTTCATGATTTTATAGACTTCTAGCATATCTCCCCCAATCATCTCTTCTCCAAACTGAACAGCCCTAACTTTAGCCTTTCCTCATAAGACAGCCATTCCATGCTTATCATTTTGGTCGCCCTTCTCTGCACTTTCTCCAGTGCAGCTATATCCTTTTTGAGATGCGGTGCCCGGACTGCACACATTATTCAAGGTGCGGTCTCACCATGGAGCAATGCAGAGGCATGATGACATCCTCCATTTATTTTCCATTCCCTTCTTAATAATTCCTAACATTCTCTTTGCTTTTTTGATCGCCACAGCACACTGGGCTGACAATTTCAATGTATTATCCACTATGATGTCTAGATCTCTTTCCTGGGTGGTAACTCCTAAGATAGAACCTAACATTGTGTAACTACAGCAAGGGTAATTTTTCCCTATATGCATCACTTTGCACTTGTCCACGTTAAATTTCATCTGCCATTTGGAAGCCCAATCTTCCAGTCTCGCAAGGTCCTCCTGCAGTTCATCACAATCTGCTTGAGATTTAACTACTCGGCATAATTTTGTGTCATCTGCAAATTTGATCACCTTACTCATTGTACCCCTTTCCAGATCATTTATAAATATATTAAACAGCACTGGTCCAAGTACAGATCCCTGAGGCACTCCACTGTTTACCTTTTTCCACTGTGAAAACTGACCTTTTAATCCTACTCTATTTCCTGTCTTTTAACCAATTTGCAATCCACAAAAAGTCATCACCTCTTATACCATGACTTTTTAGATTTTTTAGAAGCCTCTCATGCGGGACTTTGTGGAATGCCTTCTGAAAATCCAAATACACCATATCTACCGGTTCACCTTTCTCCACATGTTTATTCACCCCTTCAAAAAAATGTAGATTTGTGAGGCAAGACTTCCCTTGGGTAAATCCATGTTGGCAGTGTCCCATCAAACCACATCTATCTAAATGTTTTGTGATTTTATTCTTTATAACAGTTTCCATGATTTTTCCCAGCACTGAAGTCAGGCTTACTGGTCTCTAGTTTCCCAGATCACCCCTGGATCCCTTTTTAAATATAGAGGTTACATTGGCCATCTTCAGGTACATCGGATTATTTTAATGATAGGTTACAAATTTTTACTAATAGGTCTGAAATTTCATTTTTTAGTTCTTTCAGAACCCTGGGGTGTATACCATCTGGTCCAGGTGATTTACTACTTTTTAGTTTGTCAATCAGGCCTACTACATCTTCCAGGTTCACTGTGATTTGATTCAGTTAAACTGAATCATCGCCCATGAAAACCTTCTCTGGAACGGTTATCTCTCCAACATCCTCTTCAATAAGCACTGAAGCAAAGAAATTGTTTAATCTTTCCGCGATGGCCTTATCTTCTCTAGGTGCCCCTTTAACCCCTTGATCAACCAATGGTCCAACCGACAACCTTGCAAGCGTTCTGCTTCGGACATATTTTTAAAAGTTTTTAATGTGAGTTTTTGCCTTTATGGCCAACGTCTTTTCAAATTTTTTCTTAGCTTGTCTTATCAATGCCTTACATTTAACTTGCCAATGTTTAAGCTTTATCCTATTTTCTTCTGAAGGATCCTTCTTCCAATTTTTGAATGAAGATCTTTTGGCTAAAATAGCCTCTTTCACCTCACCTTTTAACCTTGCCAGTAATCGTTTTGCCGTCCTTCCACCTTTCTTATGCGTGGAATACATCTGGTCTTTGCTTCTAGGATGGTATTTCTTAACAATGTCACACCTGTTGAACACTTTTTACCTTTGTAGCTGCACCTTTCAGTTGTTTTCTAACTATTTTTCTCATTTTATCAAAGTTTCCCTTTTGAAAGTTTAGCACTAGAGCCGTGGATTTACATACTGTCCCTCTTCCAGTCATTAGTTCAAATTTGATCATATTATGATCACTATTGCCAAGCAGCTCCACCAGCATTACCTCTCTCACCAAATACTGCGCTCCACAGAGAATTCGATCTAAAATTGCTCCCTCTCTCGTCGGTTCCTGAACTAATTGCTCCATAAAACTGTCTTTTATTCCATCCAGGAACTTTCTCTCTCTAGCATGCCCTGATGTTTCACTTACCTAGTCAATATTGGGGTATTTGAAATCTCCCATTATTACAGCACTACCAGTTTGGTTAGCTTCCCTAATTTCTCTTAGCATTTCACTGTCTGTCCCACCATTTTGGCCAGGTGGACGGTTGTATACTGATCACTGTTCTTGTTCTCTTCCCCAAGACACAAGGAATTTCTTCCCATAAAAATTCAATTGTACATTTAGTCTCATGTAGGATCTTTATCCTGTTGGACTCTATACCATCCCAGACATAAATGGCCACCCCACTACCAAGATGCTCCTCTCTGTCATTGCGATATAATTTGTACCCTGGTATAGCACTATCCCATTGATTATCCTCTTTCCACCATGTCTCTGAGATGCCAATTAAGTCTATGTCATCATTCACTGCTATAGACTCTAATTCTCCCGTTTTACTTCTTAGACTTCTGGCATTAGCATGCAAACATTTCAAAGTGTGATTTTTGTTTGTATTAACATTCTGCTTTTCAGTTGATTGGGATAAATTGGAATCTTTTAGCTTAGGTGAGTTTTTAATTATAGGCACTTGGACTACTTTTCTTATTATTGGAGCCTCTTTGTTGGGATGCCCTAGCTCTAATGCTTCATTAGTATCCTTTGAAGATACCTCCCTCTGAACCATGCACTGCTGAGCGACTGTCAGCTTTCCCCCTTGTTCTAGTTTAAAAGCTGCTCTATCTCCTTTTTAAAGGTTAGTGCTAGCAGCCTGGTTCCACCCTGGTTAAGGTGGACCCCATCCCTTTGGAAAAGACTCCCTCCTTCCCCAAAAGGTTCCCCAGTTCCTAACAAAGCTGAATCCCTCTTCCTTGCACCATCGTCTCATCCACGCATTGAGACTCCGGAGCTCTGCCTGCCTCTGGTGACCTGCGCGTGGAACAGGGAGCATTTCACAGAATGTTACCCTGGAGGCTCTGGATTTCAGCCTTCTACTTAAGAGCCTAAATTTGGCTTCCAGAACCTCCCCTCCACATTTTCCTATGTCATTGGTGTCCACATGTACCACGACAGCCAGCTTCTCCCCAGCACTGTCTAAAATCCTATCTAGGTGACGCGTGAGGTCCTCCACCTTCGCACCAGGTAGGCATGTTACCAGGCGATCCTCACGCCTACCAGCCACCCAGCTGTCTACATTCCTAATAATCAAATCACCAACTATGATGGCCGATCTAACCCTTCCCTCCTTGGCAGAAGCCCTAGGAGAGACATCCTTGGTGCGAGAGGACATTGCACCTCCTGGAGAGCAGTTCCTTGCTACAGCATCATTTCCTGCTGCACCAGATTGATGCTCTCCGATCATGAGACCTTCCTCCTCCAAGGCAGCCCCAGGGATGCCAGAATGGAGTTGGGACTTGGCTACTATGTCCCTGAAGGTCTCATCTATTTACCTCTCCATCTGCCTCAGCTCCTCCAGGTCTGCCACTCTAGCCTCCAGAGTTTGGACTTGTTCTCTGAGAGACAGGAGCTCTTTGCATTGGATGCACACGTAAAATTTCTCACCGGCGGGTAAAAAATCATATATGTGACACTCGATGCAAAAGACTGGGAGATCCCCCTCTTGCTGCTGGACTGCTGCCTTCGTCTTAAATTTGTTCAGTTCCTAGTTACGTTTTAGGTAGCTATGGGTGTAGGATTGCATACAATTAGGGTCCTTTAAATGTATCAGATGGGGCAGATTTTGGGGCAGATTTTGAAACCAACGCGCGTGGGATACATTTGCGCGCGTAACCCTTTGAAAATCTACCCCTATATATCTGGTAGTGACCTACAAGGGAATGATCAAACTCTTGATAAGGTGTGGGGAATTTCTGCATTTAAGATAAAAGGCTGATTTAATTTTTTATTTTATTTTTTTAAGTGTGAAAGTGACACCTGCCTATAAATTAAAGGATGAGCTTGGCGTGGGTGGGAGGGTTGGGAAATACAAACACACAAACTTCTGTTTGTTGCCTGACTTTCTGACCACCTATTTAAAACAAAACATATGCAGGGGAGAAGAAAAAAGGGTTCGCACTCACAAAGCGGGGAGTAACTGGCTTGTTACGGCGGTTACTACCCCAAACCAAATGTGCCTGATACTTCACTTTCGATGCATATCCAGCATGGCTCTCTGCTTCAATGGCATGGGAGAAAGACTGATACATCACGCATTTCCAGCATAGCTCTCTGCTTTAACAGCAGGGGAAAAGAAAAACTGATGCTTCACGCATATCCAGCATAGCTTCAACGGCAGGGGAGAAGAAAAAAAGATTCGCACTCACAAAGCGGGGAGTAGCTGGCTTGTTACGGCGGTTACTACCCCAAACCAAATGTGCCTGATACTTCACTTTCGATGCATATCCAGCATGGCTCTCTGCTTCAACGGCATGGGAGAAAAACTGATACTTCACGCATATCCAGCATAGCTCTCTGCTTCAACGGCAGGAGAGAAGAAAAACTGATACTTCATGCATATCCAGCATAGCTCTCTGCTTCAACGGCAGGGGAGAAAAAAAAACTGATACTTCACGCATATCCAGCATAGCTCCCTGCTTCAACGGCAGGGGAGAAGAAAAACAACCAATAAGGGCTGTATAACATAGTCTGGGTAAAACAAATAAGCATGGGTGTAGCTTGCTTATTGCGGCGGTTACTACCCCTAACTAATCAAGCTAGATATTTCACTTGGATGCAGCTCCATCACTGCTCTCTACATTAATGGTGGGGGTGGAAGGGAAATAGAACCAAGAGCTAAGAGAAACAGATAAGTATGAGAAAAAATGTGTGAAGCTTGCTGGGCAGACTGGATGGGCCGTTTGGTCTTCTTCTGCCGTCATTTCTATGTTTTCTATGTTTCTATATGAACAGACTAAATAATATACCCGAATAGTTTACTTATCCCCAATACTTTTAAGTTTTAAAAATGTCTCCAAGCAGTACTTACTGATTCTTTCCAGCCACCAGCAAGGTGATCCTCTCCTCTCAGTGCTCCCACTGTGTTTCGCATGTGTGTGTTTGGTAAATTCATTGCAGATTTATTGTGGGTTTCTATGCTGCTTTACCTAGTGTTTGGAATCTGCCGTTGTAATTTTTTATAACGTTTAATGTGTTTGTGTTCTGTTCTTTTAAATATTTTGTTGATTGTTTTCATTTTGCCAATCTTATTTTGTTCATTTATTGTTATCCACTAAGATTTTTGGATTAGCAGACTACAAAGTTTCTAAGTAAATAAATAAATAAATAGACAAATAAATAAATGTGTGACTGAGTTGAGGTATCCTGCTAGAGTGAAGTTTGTGTAGAGATCTTTATAGCCTGGCTTGTACTGTTTTCCTAATAGGAAGTGTATTGGTATTTAGGGCCTGCTGTAATATTTGCAGTGTTGCCTTTTCATAGATAAAGTTTTTACTTTTTAATTAATGCAGTTTTTTAGTATGGAAGGTTTACTATATTGTAACTGTAATTCAGTTTACTCATGGCTTTGAGGAAAAAGCCCACACCCAACATGCATAACAAGAGCCTAATACCATATGCATTCCAGATGTGTGTTTTGCTTTTTTGCAGGGTTTTCTGGTTGGCATACAGCAATGCATGTAAAAATAATATATACCTCTGAAGACTGTATTTTAAATGTCCTTTTTCATGTAAAATTAGTTATTATAAATGCAGAATTTGTGATTGTGGGTGGTGAGGGCAGGGGTGTGTGGGTACAAAGTTGAACAGGGCCTAGTCTGCCTCATGCCCTTGTAACAGCTTGGAGAGAATGTGCCACACACAGACCACCACCATTCACCCACCTCCCACTTCTCCAGGGGGAAAATGCTGGGGAAAAGTAGTTGGTGGTTAATGATTATAACATGCTATGGTATTGACTACCTGGTGGTAACAGAAACAAATTAAATTTGAAACCATAAACTTTCCATAAAAATTGTTTTTATTGTGATGAGGGATTCTATAGAGCAGTGGTTATCAACCTTTTTTCTGTCGGGACACACCTGACAGATGGTTCTCACATGCATGACATACTGAACATATGACCATCACCAGGCTAAATGTAAACACTCTGTATTCCACAGGAACCCCCTCGACCCCCAACAATGGGTGCAGAGCAGAACTAGGGCATTCCCCATTCAGTTTACCAGACAAATAAAGATATTTCTGGTGACATCTCAATAACAGCAACATAAACACTCTCTCCTACCAGGTACAATAGCCCTTCTTTGAAAAAACAGTAATTTACCACCATTATATGTTCTATTGAGAAAACACAACAAATAATATTGATACAAATGCGTACATTCTAGTAAAATACTTCACCTCGGTCACACACATAGAATCAAACTTCACCAATACAGAAAAACCACAAATTACAAATGTGGAAACTCAAAAAAGCCACTCTGCATTCTGTGCAAAACAAAAATATAGCACCTATCAGACTTCCAGGATCTGAAATAATATACACAACTAATGTGCACAAAGTTACACCTGCATTATGGAACTCAAACAGTAACAACCCTACCTATGAAAAGGCAGCACTGCAAAAATTACACCAGGCCCTAAACACCAATACACCTCCTGTTAGGAAAACAGAACAAGCCAAGCTGCTATAGATCCCTACCAAGAAACTACAAGCTCGCAGAACACCCTTAGCTGGGTCACACATGCAGAACACAGACAGAACCTCAACAAATACAGAATAAAGTGACCATAAAGCTAATGTTTTTGTTTTTGCGTTGTTGCACTGCATACAGAATTTGGCTTCTTGCTGTTTCCAGTTCAGTTTTTGTCTCCACATTTCTATTTATATATTCCCTGAGAAATATAAAATAATTCTACAACTAGAATATAATAAATGTTTTAAAACAACTGATAAATGGAACATCCAATCATTAAAACTTTTCAAAATTATTACAAATTCTCCAAACACCAATAAACGTTTTCTAACAACAGACACATCACATAATACATAATAATTAAAATGGCAGTCAATCAAGAAAGATAAACTTAAAAAGCCACCTTTACTTACCCTCTCCAGTAACTCTCCTCCTCCTTTCCCTTGTAGGCCAATAGCACATACCAGAAGCAGCAAGGGCTGCTGAAGCTCTGTCCTCACACTCTTCTTCCTTAGGGCCCATGACTAGTCTATCTCACACACATACCTGCCTGACCAATCTCTCTTTCTCTCACACACACACACCGGTCACCTGCCTGACCAATCCTCTTTCTCTCACACACACACAAACCAGTCACCTGCCTGACCAATCCCTCTTTCTCTCTCTCACACACACATTCACCAGTCACCTAACTAACCAATCTCTCTTTCTCTCTCTCTCTCTCTCTCTCTCTCACACACACACACACCAGTCACCTGCCTGGCCTGTCTCTCTCTCGCACACACCAGTCACCTGCCTGGCCAATCTCTCTCTCTCACAGACCAGTCACCTGCCTGACCGATCTCTCTCTCACACACTCGTCCCATCCCTGAGCAGTCTCACTCACACACACGTCATGTCCCTGATCAATCTCTCTCTCTCACTCACACACACACACACCAGTCACGTCCCTGACCAATCTCTCTCTCTCTCACACACACACAGACCAGTCATGTCCCTGACCAATCTCTCTCTCTCTCTCTCTCTCTCACACACACACACACACCAGTCACGTCCCTGACCAATCTCTCTCTCTCTCTCTCACACTCACACACACACACACACCAGTCACGTCCCTGACCAATCTCTCTCTCTCTCTCTCACACACACTCAGACCAGTCATGTCCCTGACCAATCTCTCTCACACACACACCAGTCATGTATCTGACCAATCTCTCTCTCTCTCTCTCACACACACACACACCAGTCATGTCCCTGACCAATATCTCTCTCTCTCTCTCTCTCTCACACACACA
Organism: Rhinatrema bivittatum; assembly: GCF_901001135.1. Taxonomy (NCBI): domain Eukaryota; kingdom Metazoa; phylum Chordata; class Amphibia; order Gymnophiona; family Rhinatrematidae; genus Rhinatrema; species Rhinatrema bivittatum. The sequence continues at coordinate 125,615,072 of NC_042617.1, forward strand.
CACACCAGTCACGTCCCTGACCAATCTCTCTCTCTCTCTCTCTCACACACACACAGACCAGTCATGTCCCTGACCAATCTCTCTCACACACACACACAGACCAGTCATGTCCCTGACCAATCTCTCTCACACACACACACAGACCAGTCATGTCCCTGACCAATCTCTCTCACACACACACCAGTCATGTCTCTGACCAATCTCTCTCTCTCTCTCTCACACACACACCAGTCATGTCCCTGACCAATATTTATTTATTTATTTATTTAAAACATTTCTATACCGGCCTTCATGAATGGGATTCATATCAGGCCGGTTTACATGGAACAGGGGAAAACCAAAAGTAAAATAAAACCAGAGTAAACATAAATAAGAAAGGTCGAAAAATCAAAGTTACAATAAACAGGGGTATTGAACTTGGGAGCTAGTGTAGCTAGGAATAAGTGAAGTAGGAGTAAGAGCGATAGAGATTAACTAGGTAATTATCATATAATATGTTATGAAATTAATAGACATTAAGTTCCTTGATCTGGGTATGACGAGTTAATTTGTGTTAGGGGAAGGCTTGGAGGAAAAGCCACGTCTTAAGTTTCCTTCGGAAGGTGTGGAGGCATGGTTCCAGTCTTAGATCAGTCGGTAGTTTGTTCCAGAGGACTGGTCCTGCTGTAGAGAAGGAACGTTCTTTGGTGGTTGTTAGCCGGGTGGATTTGGTAGGTGGGACTTGCAGCATTCCTTTATATGCCTCTCTGATGGGCCTGTCTGAGGCATGGAGTTTGAGTGGGGTCTGTAGGTCTAGGGTGAGTTGTTTGTGAATGGTTTTGTGTATTATGGTGAGTGCTTTATGTTGAATTCTGAATTTTATTGGCAGCCAGTGTAGGTTACGGAGGATAGGGGTAATGTGGGCGCTTCGGTTAGTGTTAGTTAAGATTCTGGCTGCTACGTTCTGGAGCATTTGTAGCGGTTTTGTTGCTGAGATGGGGAGCCCCAGGAGCAATGCATTGCAGTAGTCCGTCTTTGAAAATAGTGTAGATTGGAGGACAGTTCTGAAGTCCTGGAAGTAGAGGAGAGGTTTAATTCTTTTCAACACTTGAAGCTTGTAGAAGCATTCTTTGGTGATATTATTGATTGATTTTTTTAGGTTTAGATGATTGTCTAGTATGACTCCTAAATCTCTTGTGTGAGAAATATGTGTGTCCGGGGGAGTAGAATCGGTGTTAGTCAAGTGTTCAGGGGAGATGAGCAGGATTTCTGTCTTGGATGCGTTGAGCACCAGGTTCAGGCTGGAGAGGAGACTTTTTATGGATTTCAAACAGTTTTCCCAGTAGTCGAGTGTTTTTGTCAGGGTTTCTTTTATGGGGATCACTATCTGAACGTCATCTGCATAGAGGTAGTATGTTAATTGTAGGTTAGTGAGTAGTTGGCAGAGGGGTAGTAAGTAGATATTGAAAAGGGTTGGAGATAATGATGAGCCTTGTGGAACGCCTAGCGTTGATATATAACTTGGTGATTCTATGTTGTTGACTCTCACCTTGTAGCTTCTGTTGTTGAGGAATGAGTTGAACCAATTGAGGGCAAGACCCGTGATTCCAATTTCTGAAAGACGATTTAGGAGGATGGCATGGTTTACTGTATCGAATGCCGATGAGATATCTAGAAGGACCAGTAGGTATGCAAGCCCTTTGTCTAGTCCCATGAGGATGTGGTCTGATAGGGAGATGAGAAGGGTTTCTGTGTTGGCTGATTTTCGAAAACCATACTGTGCAGGGTAAAGAATTTTATTTTCCTCAAGGTAGTCAGAGAGTTGTGTGTTCACAACTTTCTCTGTGAGCTTCGCTAGAAACGGCAGGTTCGATATGGGTCTGAAATTGGCGAGTTCTTTTGTGTCTAGATTGGGTTTCTTTAGGAGGGGTTTGAGAGATGCTGTTTTTAGCTCGTCAGGGTAGATTCCTTGTGCCAGGGAGCAGTTTATGATATTGGTGAGTGATCTGGAGATGGTGCTGGGGATGAGAAGCAGAAGTTTTGTAGGGATGTGGTCTGTCGGATGGCTGGAGGGTTTCATTTTTTTGAGAACGGATTCTATCTCCATGGTGGTAGTAGGTTCGAAGGAGTCAAGGGTGTTTCTGGGGTGATAGTTGGTGTTGGAGTTGAAAATTGGGGTTATTGTATTAGTGGGGAGACGTGCCAATGTGTTTGCAATTTTATCCTGAAAGAAGCGTGCAAGATCATTGGCTTTAGATTGAGCCTGTTCATCAGGGATGGTGGGGGCAGAGGGTTTTGTGAGTTGTGAAACAAAAGAAAACAGAGCCTTGGCATCATATTGTATATCATGGATTCTGTTTGCGTAGAATTCCTTTTTAGTCTGTAGCAGAGAGGTCTTGTAGAGATGGAGGAAGCGTTTGTAGTCTGAAAGAGTTTTGGTGTTAGGGTTTTTACGCCATGTGCCTTCTTTATGTCTGAGGTCTAGCTTCATTTGTTTAAGTTCTGGGGAGAACCATGGTTGTTTCGTTTTTTGTGACCAGTTGATGATTTTTGTCATTTTCGGGCATAGTTTGTTGGCAATTGTTTCCGTGATACTGCTCCAAGTGAAAAGCGCAGAGTTGGGGTTGGAGTAGTCCAAATTAGGGAGATCTTTAGTTAGCTGTTCGCTAAGAGTGTCAGAAGGGCATCATTTCCGGAAGTGAATGGTAGAGTGAGGCTGAGTTTTTGCAGGATTTACTTTGGTAGTGAGAGTAGTTGATATCAGGGAGTGGTCTGACCAGGGTACAGGGGTGCAGACTGGAGCATTCTTGTGAGACAGGTTTGAGTTGATGAATATGAGGTCCAGTGTGTGACCAGCTTTGTGGGTAGGTTTGTTGATGATTTGTTCAAAACCCATTGCTCTAAGAGTGGAGAGGAAGGTATCTCTCTCTCTCACACACACACAACCAGTCATGTCCGTGACCAATCTCTCTCTCTCTCTCACATTCTCTCATACACTTACAGACATGCTGGCTCACTCTCTGTCTCACTTACCCCCACCCACAGCACACATAGCAGCTACAACACAAGGTAGCCGGTATGCTGCTATTAAAAGCATTGTCCTGACAGGCTGGAAACTTCAGCAGAAGTGACCTCCCCAGCCCCACAGTGCTAAGAAGGCAGCACTCAGCTGTTTGCTTGTGCTGCGATTGATCGCGGCACAGAGCAATCAGCTGGGAATATAATTCTATGCTTTTCTCCCCACCACAGCCTTTTTTTGTTTTTTTGCAGTTTGATTATTATTATTAATTGTATATTTTCTTGCTGGTGTTGCGCTGGTGAGAGAAGCGGAGGTCGGAGCCGGGAGGGTGGGGGGCAGTGGCGCCATACTCCTGCAGACCCTGGCAAAGTGGCCAGCCAGCATCGAATGCGATTTCTGCAGCAGCAGCATTACATGCATGGCCTTTTCTTCTTCCCCATGCCCGGTAAACATCACTTCCTCTTCCGGGCTACAGGGGCGGGAAGAAGAAAAGGTCATGGTCCTGTTGCCAGCTTCCACAAACACTGCTGCCGTTTCCCTCGGGGCTTGATAGCCTGGGCAGGAACAGCAGCAGTGTTTGTCTCGTTGAGGTGAAGTGGTGGGGGGGGGGGGGGAAGAGCAGCGGGTGCGCGACACACCTGCCGGTGCTTCGCGACACACTGGTTGAGAACCGCTGCTGTATAGAAAGTGTTTCTTTGTGGAGGGTTTTTTTTTTAATATAAATTTATTCTGGAAGATATTATTTCATAAAAGCAATTATATTAAAACAATGTCTTCAGCATTTTGGAAAGCAATTTTTAAAAATTAACATAAAAATCATAATACATAGATAATAGGTTCAAAAGGTGTGAGTTGAGTTTGAGGAAAGGTGGGAGGCAGGTCTTAGGGGTATGGTGGATTTGCCAGGTTCCTAAAAACATTATCACTGTGCCACTCCTCTGGGAACTGTGATCCCTTCCTTCTCTCTTCTGTAAATTTCAAATCACTAAAAGGGACAAACTGCATAGAGACTTCCTTCTTGATGATTTGACCTGTGCTGTTCCCTGGCAGAGTTAGATGGTGCTCCCCCAGCCTCACCCCATCTCATCCCTCGCCTGGGGCAGCAGATTCTCTTGAGCCACCCGTGCAGACAAGAACACAAAAGCACGGCTGAGACCCAACAGGAACACAAAAGCAGAAAGCGAAAGCCCGAGAGGAGGACCCATGTAAGGCTATCAATTAGGGCCAACAAAGCCAGAGGCTAAGAGCAAGGCTAGGGTGGAACAAAAGATTGCAGAATACATGGGCCCAAGAGGAAGGCCCATGTGAGGCCAGAAGGCAAGAACATGACTTAGACCAAGCTCTCGTATGGTACTGACCATGAGGCTGCAATATAATATAATATAATAGAATCTATACCGGAACAAGGTGGCCATGGTCGGAGCTGGGAGGACTGAATAGAGTGTTGGTGCTGCAGGCCATAAAGCTGGGAGGACTAAGGCAGTCCAAGAGGCCCACTAAATCCCTCTGTTAGTGGGCAGACAGAACTGCCCAACAGATCCTCACATTAGATAGGCCAGATGAACAAATATAAAGGACTTCCCATCATTGGTGGGACTAGAGGAATAAATAGCACAATATGATACATTTGTTTAGAATTTGTGGGCCAAAAAAAAAAAACACATTAAGGGAAGAACCTTGTTTTCAGCTGAGTCCTGAAGCACAGGGAGATAAAATAATGTGCCCAAGGTCCAATCTGGGACCAGTGGCTAAGGAGAGCCTTGAACTCTTGTTCCAGGATGTCTCCTGAGTTATAGGTCAGTGTTCTCCCTACCAGAGCGTCCCACCGCCATTCTTTGCTGGGCACATTTTAACAGGGAAGTATTCAAACCGACTACTTTGGTGCAAAGTCCACAGGCCTTTTGTACCAAATTCCTAAGGGAAAGCATACACATACTTTCACTTTGAAAATAGCTGCTGGTTTGCTGTCATAGTCGGGTATATGCAGTATTTGTGGGCAGATTATATTTAGTAACATCGTGTTGGATAGCATCTCACTTCCCCATAATAGAAAGTCTATTGATAGAGCCAGTCACTGGTGTTCTGTGATTTGTGGATTCAGTTTGGGATTTTCCATTGCTTTTGATCTCCTTAGAATAACGAGCCCAGGTAAGTGACTGGCAGAAGATTTCCTTTCATTCCCTTACCTGCCTGTGCTTTTTGTTGTCTTGGCCATACTGGATAATAATTGGCCTGCCTCCATATTTGATTCTGCCCTGTCAGCAGATGTGATATTTTCTTTTATTGCAGGTCCAGCTGTGGCATGAACCAAATTGAACTGGAACTTGATTCCTTGAGAAATTCTAGCGTCCATCTGCCTGCCAAGTCCTCAGTCTCTGAAGCAGTTTTGCTTTCGATTGGTGCTGACCCTTGGGATTCCAGTCCCACGGGGTCAATGCTGTGTAAATGCACCTGTTCAAAGCGCCATGACTCACTTTAGGAAGGAGAGGCAGGAAAACGGTTCAGCCAGTACTGGAACCAGCAGCCTTTTGGTTTGGAGGCAGCAGAGGAGGGCTGTTATCTCTCACTACTAAAAGGGGGGGGGGGGGCATTCATTTATTTATTTATTTAGTTTGCTTCATTTTTATCCACTGGATCATTAAAAAAAAAAAAAAAAAAAAAAAAAAAGAATGCTCCCAGTAGAATGCAATAGAGGAAAACATTTAAACCAATGCATATTAAAATAAGCATAACCGCCCATCTCAAAATATATATATATATAAAGTGACCTAACAGTAACATAATTCTACAGTCTTAAAAAGTAATCAGTGCTACATAACATAAGTAAGAGCCTGCAATTTATATCAACATTCTGTAATATAAAGTGAAAATGTAACTGCTCTCCCTCACACACATAGTATAGTCAAAAATAAAGCTTAAGTGTCCCAATAGTATTACAGAAAAGGCAAAAAAAATCCCAATTTTTTCTCCTTTTTTTTCTGTCTCAAGCATTCCCTTGTTCCAGTGCGTTTCACTGGAAGGTTAAATTTCCAGTCCCCTCCCCTGCAAATCTGCCTCAAGAGCTTTTAAATATGCCCCCTGTGTGTATCCTTGTGCTGTGAAGGTGAGCTAAAGTCTTCTCTGTTTCTCCTTGTTTAGGAGTAGTTTTTATGTGTTAAATGCACGCTACTTTCTGTGAAACCTTGTGGGCTTCACAGCTTTTTCGGGATTTCCTTGCTCTGTCCCTAGTTTCTCTTCTTTGTTCAGTGGCTTCCTTTTGGTAGCAGTCCTGCTTACATATATGTGCTCTAGATCTCTCCTGAAGATTTCACATAACCTTCCCCTGTTTCCACTGACTGTCTACCATTCTCTGAAAAATACGTGCCTGTACATTGGACACAAGGGCTGAGCTAGCACAAGTTTGAAACTCGCGAGCAGTTGCACCAATCATCAAGGATTCAACCTCAGCCACTGACCATTTGGGCAACTTTTAATGTAATTACCTTTAAAAAAAAAAAAAAAGAAACGCTGCAAAAAAAATCTAGCCAAAATAAAAGTAAACCTTTCATTCACTCACCTCACACTTGGATTGATAAGAATAGCTGCGCCTGAGTATGTTAAGGGCTCCCATTAGGAACTGCAAATATTAGTAAGAAAATGAGGTTAGAGGGTGACAAAAAATGGTCTTAAATTGTGGGAAAACAGAGCAAAATGAAGAGGAAAGCCAAGCACAAAGAGAGTTGGTGCACCATCGCTGCCAAGGAAAACATCCCTTGATGGTGTTGAAAGGGGAACGGGATTGTCTGGGTGTGGGAGAGGGAAAGGGGGCTGGGGGCTAGGGGAAACTGCATGTTTAATAAAAAAAAAAAAAAAAAGAATAAGAACCCTATTCTGGGGTAGATTTTATAATTTAGCGCGAACGCGTACTTTTGTTCGTGCACCAGGCGCGAACAAGAGTACGCGGGATTTCAATAGATACACACATATCCATTCAAATCCGGGATCAGTGCGCGCAGCCCGCCTCCGTTCCCTCCCTTCCCCTACCTAACCCACCCCCCCCGGCCCTATCTAAACCCCCCCCTACCTTTATCGCCGGATTTACACCTGCCGGAGGCAGATGTAAATCTGCGCGCACCAGCGGGCTGCTGGCGGGCCATCACCCGACCCGGGGGCTGTTCCGGAGGGCGCGGCCACGCCCCCAGAACGCCCCCGGGCCGAAACCACGCCCGTGGCGCCGCCCCCGAAACGTCGCGTCACTCGCGCCATGCCCCCGAAACGTCCCGTCACGACCACCACGCCCCCCGACACGACCCACGGCACGCCTCTCCATGCAAGCCCCGGGACTTACGCGCGTCCCAGGGCTTGCGTGCGCCGCCGAGCCTATGCAAAATAGGCTCGGCGCGCGGTGTTTGGGGTAGGTTTTTGGGGGCTACGCGCTTACCCCTTTGAAAAACTACCCCTCTGTGTGTGTGTGTGCTACCTGGATCTGATAGAGATTACCTATGTCCAGTGTTGATTCCTTTAGACAAAGTATTATAGAGAGACACAACTACCAGCTGAGGTCAATGCGTTTCTGTGTGTCAGAAGGGATGTCAGCTTGGCCAGAGATTGACGGATGGGACTTGCATTCTAGCAGTTGTAAGAATGAATTTAGCAACTGTTACCGGGGCCCTTTCTCCTGCTCTATTTATTTATTTATTTATTTTTAATTTTTATATACCGACATTCTTGTATAATATACAAATCATACCAGTTTACATTAAAACAGGAGATGCAGGAAAAAAAGTTACCTTTGTCAAATACATTTAACATTAATAACAATGAAAATTGTTAACAAGGGATAACAACTATGAAAAAAGAGAAAGGTAAACAAAAGTGGAAGAATCATAGAAGTTAAAAAGAAAAAAAACGAAAAAAGGTAGCACCAAGGGTTGTGAAGCCTGTGTTAAATGCTTGGGCAATCTGAAACACTTTCCGGCTTTAATTGTTTTCACTTGTTTGTTTCTTCTCTTCCTTTTTTTTTTTTTAATATCTCTCTGGGTGTGACTAATGGCCTGCAGCATGCAGCGTGGTTGCTGGTAAGACAGGAAATGGGGTGAGTAATTTAATAGGGAGATTTTTATCACACTTCTACCATAATCTCCCTAATTTAATATCGTTTTGCATTTTTGTTCCCAAGGATGGGAATGAAGGTAACACTTGCTCTGTTAAATGTGGGCGAAGTTTAAGTTTCTGTATAAGTATGTTATATTACATTTATAGTCTTGCTTTCCTTGAACAAAGCTCATCCCAAAGTGGTTTGCATCTGAAAGCGATACAATGAATGCATCATATTAATATAATACATCAATACAAGTACAATCAGTCAATAAAATACAAAATTCATTACAAGTCTAAAGACATAACTCACTTCACCCTCACTCTCACCAGGGAAGCCAAGCTACTAAACTGGCTGTTCAACCAATTTATAAAGCACAGCTTCATGCTACCCATGACCCCCATCCGTAAAACTAACAAAAACCATGGAGGAATTGATGTGAAACAGTGTTTGAGTGTTAAAATACTTCTGGTGATGTCTTCTAGCACGTTGAAGGTGGTACCCTGAATGATGTTATGATACCTTGGACCCAAATCTTGAGAGAGAGAGATTTGGGGAAGTCAGATTTCAGAAGCTGCCTACCCAGGCAAATACTGATTTACCTGGGTAAACTGGCTGTCGGAAACCTGTCCTCCACTTACCCAAGCAAAAGTATGCATGTGACTCAACAATGCTTGTATTTTTACCCAGGCAAAAATGAGGAGAGCTAGGGGAGAGAAAAGAACCCATGTAGAATAGATTTTCAGATTCCCGCCTATTTTTAAGAGTAAAAATATTGGAGAATAAGCAGTGACAAATCTCTCTTGGTACTTTTTTCATGGGTTAGAATTTAAAGCAGGAGTACTAGTAAAGGTTTTTAAAGAAATCCAGTTTAATACAAAGTAAAAGATAGAATGGCTCCTGCTGCTGTGCACTGCAGCTCCGACTAAATCCCCATCCCTTTCTACGCTCTCTCTCTTATTTATGTTCTGAGGCGTTAGAAGTATCAAAAACCTTTGCAGATTCCTTGGAACTAACCGTGCCCACCAGTAAATTACAGGCCCTTCTGTGCTGATCCTCATTAGAACCCCATGCAGACACGGTGCTGATTCACTGAAAGTGGAAGGTCCTCATCTTGGATGGACACATCTTTTTTTCAATCTCCAAAACTTTCAAGGATCTCCCGCTCAGCCTCACCACTCTGGCTCCCACTGAGTCTTCCCCCCACCTCTCTCTCTCAGTTCCCTCCTCCCCAACCAAGTCCATACCTATTGGTCTCTCTCCCACCTCCTAATTCATCCCAACTAGGCTCCCTCTGTCCCCAGTCCATCCCCACCAGTCTCTGTCAACTCTTCCGGGCTATCCCCACAATGTCTCTTTCTCTCAGCCCCATTACTCTCTCTCATTCTTCACATCCATCCCCAGCACTCTCTCTCATTCTTCACATCCATCCCCATTACTCTCTCATTCTTCACATCCATCCCCAACACTCTCTCTCATTCTTCACATCCATCCCCAGCACTCTCTCTCATTCTTCACACCCATCCCCAGCACTCTCTCTCATTCTTCACATCCATCCCCAGCACTCTCTCTCATTCTTCACATCCATCCCCAGCACTCTTTCTCCCCCAAGTCCATTCTCATCATTCTTTCTCACTCTCTCCTCACTTTATTGCTGCTGGCCTGGTTGCTCTTCCCACCACTGCTGATTTCTTGGGCTGCTGCTGATTCCCTCAGCAGGGTAGATAGGGAGAGGCATAACCACTCTGCCTGTGTATATTGGTGAGATCTCATCTAGAATATTGAGTCCAGTTCTGGAGGCTGTACTTCCAAAAGGATATAGAGAGTGCGGAGGCGGCCCTGAACTAGGCAGGCAAAATGACGCCATATTGAGATGAGACTTAAGGGCCTTCATAAGTGTACCCTCAAGCAGAAGCGAGATGGGGGGAGGATATGATAGCGACATTTAAGAACCTCAGAAATATAATACCCAAGAAGCAAACCGTTTTCAAAGGAAAGTATGCATTAGAACAAGAGGTGATGGTATGAGGGAATAGACTCAGGAGCAACATCGATCAATATTTCTTCACAGAAAGGATAGCAGATGCATGGAGTGACCTCTCTTTGGAGGTGGTGAAGACAAAAAGAGTAACAGAATTCAAGCAGGCATGAGTTAAGCACGGAAAATTCATAGTTGCGAAGAAGCGAGGGGAAAATAAGTCAAAGCTCACCTGGGGTTTGTGACATTGCACCAGGAATGCAGTGGACAAGCTAAATAGGTCTTAGCTGCCACCATATCCTGTCTTTCGGTCTCTTTGTTCCTCTCACAGTCCATATGTTTGAGCAAACAGTAAATTCCCCCCTCCCTCATTTCTTCTGCTTGTTACTCCCTCCTATCCTTACCACTGCATTCTGTGTCTGTCCCAAGCACCTTTCAGTTCTGTCTTGCTTTTGTTTGCCATTATCTCTTCCTGTAGGTTATTTCAAAAGAGAGTCTCACTCTGATCAGCAACCAAGGTCTATGAAAGTATGACCATCGTATATGACACCAGGATTGCACAAATATGAATTTATAACTTACGTCCATAAAGTGCTCGTGGTTATAATCATAGGTCATTAATTTCACCTGAGATAGATACATAATTTTTTTAAAAACGTTATCTTGCAGTGAAAAAACTTATACAGTAATCAGGATCACCAGTAGAAAATTCTCATTTTTTAAAATATTTTTCTATGTCTTGCAATTAAAACCACTTATTGCAGTCCCATGGCCTATATCTTAACATATCCCGATCGGAGAAATTTGTGATCAAAGCTGGATTTCACAGTAGCGATGAGCTTCAGCGCTATGCAGTCTCAAGGAGAAGCGCATCGCTACTGTGAAATCCAGCTTTGATCATAAAGGGGCGCGCAGTGTAACGGCTTTGCCCGGCTTCGCCCGGATACGCCGGGACGTCCGGACTATCATCTTCAGGCTGGTCTTTGTTAAAGGTACTTTATATATTTGTTTTTGCCATGTGAACTATATTTCTGGTTCTCTGATATTTATCAGCTTGCACTTAAAATTGTTGGCCACAAAATTTGAGAGAACTGCTGATATTCCTGTAATTGAATTGACCATGCCTCCTAAACGTAAGGGGAAAGTGAGAGTCTTTCCCTCACTCCCCTTACCTTCTCCAATCCAACAAGAAATCAGCAGGTTTTTGCTCTCTCCTGCTTTAAATGACGTGAAAAACAAGACTCTGATGTGCCATTCAGCTTGGGAGGGCTGAATGTGCCCCCAGACGAGGCTTCACTAAGCCCTAACACCGGCATACCTCCTGCTGAAAGACTGGTGGGGATAAGTTCTGAGGGAGCCGTAGCAGAGGTCAACAGTGAGCGTGCTCTTATTACCACGGAGGCAACCCCAAGTGGTGGAGAAAGAGACTTGGAGGTAGCAAGTCCCTTGGAAGGGAATATTGAGTTATTCAATCCGGGTAATAATCCAGAACCACCCACCCGCCCAGCGGTGGTAACACTCGATGTATTTTGGGAAAAGATGGAGGGAATGTCTTTAAACATAAAGGGATTAGAAAGGAAAGTAGATTTGTTAATGAGTGGGAATCAGCAAGAAACATTACGAATTCAAAGACAAATTAAAGAATTAGATGACAAGACAAAAAGTTGGGAAAATGTTCAAAGGAAAAATATGGAATTTCAGGTAGCTGTCGTCAAAGACAGAGAGACAATTACTAGAAGATTGGAATCTCTGGAAAACAGTGCCAAGAAATATAACTTGAGATTCTTAAATTTTCCAAGAGTGATAGGGGAATTGCCCTCAGTCACTCTTAAAAAGTTTCTATTGGATGCACTTGGCATTGTTTCTGGAGAAACCATAAGTATAGTAAATTGTTATTTTCTTCCAAAAAATAGAAATGTGAATAATAGATCAGATTTACCATTTCAAGGAGATCTTACTAATTTTCTGGAGACCAGTGCCCAGATTATAGACTGGGGTACTCTGTTGGTAAATTTCTCCTCATTTAAAGAGATAAATTTAATTATGAAGACTTTTTTTCAAAAGTACCCTGTCAACTATATGGATAAGTTAATTAAGATATTCCCAGATTTGGCATATCCTACTCAATTAAGAAGGAAAGCCTTTTTGGCTTTACGCCAGGAGGTAATTGCTTTAGGTTATACTTTTACATTAAGATTCCAATGTAAGTGCATAGTGAAAAAACAGAATGATATATTCATTTTTTTCACTCCAGAACAATTAAAAGAGTTTGTAGTGCAGAGACAAATCCCATCATCGTCCCCTATACCGAGTTAATAGGAACAGAAATATAGCAGGTATTATGTGGCCCTGATTTAATTGTTTTGTTTTCATGATTTAACTCCCTAATGGTTTCTTTTAAGTGCAAATTCACTCTCAAGTGTGTTTGATACCAAATGTTATTGGGGGTTTTCATTATAATTTCCTGTAATTACTAATTGTGGAAAGAAGTATAGATTTTTGTTTATATAAATGTAACCCAATACATGTATTTTCAAGCAAACTATATTCTTATTGTTTGTTAGTTGAAAATGAGAAATAAAGAATTAAAAAAAAAACAAAAAAACTAATCAGAGAAAGTTCTTTTTTACTCAACGCACAATTAAACTCTGGAATTTGTTGCCAGAGGATGTGGTTAGTGCAGTTAGTATAGCTGTGTTTAAAAAAGGATTGGATAAGTTCTTGGAGGAGAAGTCCATTACCTGCTATTAAGTTCACTTAGAGAATAGCCACTGCCATTAGCATTGGTTACATGGAATAGACTTAGTTTTTGGGTACTTGCCAGGTTCTTATGGCCTGGATTGGTCACTGTTGGAAACAGGATGCTGGGCTTGATGGACCCTTGGTCTGACCCAGTATGGCATTTTCTTATGTTCTTATGTCCTATGATTATAATCTCATGAGCGTCTCAAGACGTTGTTTTTTTTTTTCGTTAGTAATATTATATTGTTTTAATGTTATATTGTTTTACTGTATCTCCCACCTGAGTTCATTGTAAACCGGCATGATGTGCTTCACGAATGTCGGTAAATAAAAGTTAATAAATAAATAAATAAATGAGCACTTTATGGACGTAAGTAATAAATTCATATTTGTGCAGTCCTGGTGTCATATTCGATGGTCATACTTTCATAGACCTTGATTACTGATAAGAGTAAGATTCTCTTTTCATTTTTTACCCCCTGTAGGTTATTTCAAGCATCTGCCATCCTCTTCCTAGTTCTCAGGGTTTCCTCTGGACCATCTTCCCAGCAGCTGAGATCAGGATCCCTTTGTCTTTGAATTTCTTTTTCTATTTTGCTATTTTTTCTTCCTCCTTTCCCATTATGATTGTCTTAAGCCTCTCTTTATAGTGTTGTGTTGCAGGCCTTGTTTCATTTTAGTAGCCTTTTTTCCAAACTGCTTCTATCCTCCCAATATCCATATGAAGGTACGGTCTCCAGAGGAGGGATGGGGAAGAAAGAGAAGTATAAAAGAAAAAATAAAACGAGCATAAAAAGAATGAAATAGGGCAAAATTATTTTTCCCAGTGATTTTTTTCCACCTCTGTAATCCCTCCCCAAGAGTGCTTCATTATCTCCCTGCAAGGCCTGCCTGGAGCAGTTTGTGCTCTCTCTGGCAGCACAGGGGCTGGAGGATGGAAGTAAAGGGAGGTGCTTACCTGGCACTTCATTTCTTTATGTATCTAACTTTATTGATTGCCTGTTCAGATCACCAGCTAACGTAGATCATAAAAACTTTTTAACATCATAGATAATTTATAATACCCAAAGGGGTAGATTTTAAAAGGTGCGCGCAGGAGTAGATTTGTTCGCGCAACCCGGCGCGAACAAATTTACTCCCAATTTTATAACGTGCGCATGTTATAAAATACAGGGTCGGCGCGCGCAAGGCTGCGCAAAATCGGCAGCCTGCGTGCCCGAGGCAGACATAACTTGCGCGTGTCAGCCAGGTGCCGGCGCGCCATGTTCCGGTCTGGGGGGGGCTGGTCCGGAGGCCACAGCCACGCTCCCCCTGGAACGCCCCTGCTGTTCACATCAGTAATTCCATAAATGGGAACTAAAATGCTTATAGAATACAAATTGATGCGTGTACAAATGCAGAATTTAGTGAAATGTCCTGCTCTGGCCTCTCTTTTGTATTTTTGGTCCGGCAGATTCCTTCTGCTACTTTGGGCTTTCAGCTCAATCAGAACTGGCCTTTGTGTGAGCTATGGCGCCATGAACGTTCATTTGCCAATACCTGGGAATCCCCCCCCCACCCCCTTATTTTATATCCCCTCGCAACTCACTTAGGCAAGGTATTGCAGTGCCAGTCCTTCCAGAACCCTACAGTCATGGGCTTTAAGCCCAGCCACTAGGTGTCACTGTTTTGTAATGACTGGGACTCCCTACCACAGCATCTCTGGCCCCGGGCTCTTACTGTTAGTAATGATACTCATATGGTTGTTCTACACCGAATAAATCCATTAGGTTAGTTTTTATCATTGCTTGCTTTGTTTATGATTCAGAAAGCAGGGCCTTTCATTGGAAAAAGATGATATTGTACAGCTGAAGGAAGCCTACAAATGGATTATTCACCCCCTGTTTTCGGAGGAACTGGGTGTTCAGATCGATAGCAAGGTATTGCAGTATGAAATATATGTTCTGGTACTGTTACATGCTTTCGTTCCTGGGCTCTTCAGGCTGGAAGAGAAAGCAGCAGATCTGCTCATTGAAGACAGCCTGGGTCCAAAATATCATCATATTCTATTCTTGCAAGATAGAACTTTTGGTGTTTCTGTCATTCAAAAAAAAAAAATATATATATATATTTATGCATCACTTTCAGATTGAACTGAATCTTAAAATTCTTCCATTTGCCACATGTCTGCAATCTGCCGTGGCTTCTGTAAAAGTTTTTTACGTATTCTTTAATGACAGTTATTTGCCAAGCAAACTCCACTCCATTACAGCCTCCCTGTGTTATTTGTTGGCATCTGTTCTGAAGTGCAGAGTTTTAGGGAAAAGCTCACGTCTTTGCAGGTTGTGATAGCTTTTATTGGATCGATATAAGAATAAATCTGAATACTGCTGAAGGAAAAGCAGCACTGTAATTCCTGGTATAGAGCATTCTGCTCAGCCTCCCTTCCACTGCTGACACTAGCGAGGCTGCAGATTAGTCTGGCTGTTGTACCGTGTCCTGGGTTTGGTCCTGAGATAAAACCAGCTCATTTTGGACCATAAGTGCCTAAATAAAACGTAGTAAGTGAAACCATCTCATGATGCACTCTGTGGGTCAGATTATCAAAAGCATTTCTGCATGTAAATGGGCTTTTTGAAAATCGCCCTGGAGCTCCAGGTGTCAAAGTACGCATGGAAGCGACTTTTGTGTGCACTTTTCTGCATACTTGATAGAGGCGTTCCTGGGGGCGGAGTTGGGAAGAGGAAACCATTTCCGCACATTCTTTGGAGTTTGGAAAGCATGCTGAGAAATGTACTTGTGAACATTTACTCCTGCTCCCGTGCAGGATTCTGTGCACCCCTGCTGTTTTCTAAGTGAAATGTTTTGCGCAAGTCTGCTTGGAAAACATTTGAGTTACTGTAAAATTACCTTCTTTAGGTTGAATTATTTGGATTATCTTCTGTTCACCCTTTATGTGGGTAAGTTGTCTTTGAAAGAACATTTTTCGAAAATCATGAAACTTTCCGAAGGTCTGTCCAGATTACTTTGTTGCTTCTCTCTTGGTTCGTACAGTCAGCAGCTGAGGGGGAGAGCATTATTAGCTGCAGCATGTGCTCACAATAGGATTTTCAATTACATTTTTGGAAGCACTTTGCCCCTGCTCTCACCAATCCGAATGATGCATACGATAGTTTGCAGCATGGCACCTCTGCAGTGGAAGAGCTCAGCATGGCCAAAAAATAAATACGAACATTTTCACTAAAATGAATGTGCAGCTCCAGGAGGCATTTCTCCATATATTGCTTTATGATTGCTGAATCTTAAAATAAACCAGTCGAAGAGATTTATTAAGGAAGCACTGTGAAGAAGACCCTGTGCTCACTGTTTCTGTTGCCAGCATGCTCCACCAGGGAGAGGATTAGTATCAAGCATAAAGAGGGGTTGGAAATCTTGAGGCAATGGGCTTTTACATCAGCGTCGGTGGTTCGGTTGATTGGCATATGCTCCCTTGCAGCCAGTCAAAACCCCGTAGTGGGGCTTAGCTGGGGTACCAGCTGAGGCCTGGGGGTTCACTGCTGTCTTGAGTGACCCCTAGGGCCCCCATTTTGCAAACGGATACGAGAGGCAGGTGGATAATATCCCCTCTGATGATAAAAGGACCTCTTAGGGCACTGTCGTGAGGATTTCCTGGCAGAGGTCGGTGGATCCGATGTACTGGCAGAGAGATACTGAAGTGTCTCATGGTGATCCTTCAACTGAGCCACAGCATCCCTCACTTTATCACCAAAAAGGTTCTCACCAGTACAAGGTAGGTCCGCGAGCTTCTCCTGGACCTCTGGCCGGAGATAAGAGGCTCGGAGCCAGGCCATCCTGCGGGCACCAATGCCCACTACCGCCACCCTAGCTGCTGTTTCAAATACGGTCATAGATGGAGCGCACCTTGTGTTTGCCACATTCCACGCCCTGCTGGACGACCGCAAAGAAAGCATCCTGCTGTTGTTGGGTAGGCGCTCGGACAATTCCTGAACCTACTTCCAGAGTTTCCGAGAATATTGTGTCATGTACAGCTGGTAGGAAGCAATACGGGCAATCAACATAGTGCCCTGAAACACCTTCCTACCCAGCACACCCAGTGCCCTATGCTCCCAGCATAGGTACGGCCTGTTTTAGGGCAGACTCTACCACGACTGACTCTGGGTGAGGGAGAGTTGGCATGCCTAGAAGAATTTGACAGTGCAGACCATGTAGAGGGTTCCACACCAGAGGTGTCCCCAACAGTTGTTCTTCATAAGCTAAACCAACCAGGAAAAATCTGGAAATGTGTTGCTATGTGGCTACCAAGACATCTATGAAACCTGAACGACACATCACTCCCACTGTGGATAACATCATTGCTGATCTGAACAGAGCACAGGTTTTTTCCAAACTTGACCTCATAGCAGGATACAATTGACTTCACCCCGAATCAATATAAATAACTATTTCTACAACTCTTGAATCTTCATTGTGGAAACGCCTCAGTTTTAGCAATTCCTCTACTGCAGAACATAACATTTGATTCACCTCAGTCTTATGATGTTATGAACCTAATCTGACACCGAGCTCTCCAAATTGCAAATATATCAAACCCACATTAGAGTTTTTTGGATACATATTTTCCAAGGATTGGGCTTCTGCAGACCTTAAGAAAGTGCTGGATATCGAAAATGCTTTCGTGTCCACAAATTCCACACAAGTTCAAAGCCTGTGTGGAGTTGCCAGCTACTGTGGCAGATTCATTGCTGGCTTCAACTACACAGCCTCTTTGGAATCTCACCAAAAAAGAGCAGGTGTGGGAATGGACAAATGAACAAAAACTAAAGCTGAGCTAGAATAATCTCTTTCCAGTGATGTCTTGGTTTACTTTGATTCTGGCAAGAAGAATGAACATTTGGTGAATGCCAGCCCTGTTGATTTAGGAGCTGTCCTCAAGCAGCTGACCAAATAGGTTCCAGTCCATGCTGTTGCCAATGCCAGCCAGGCCCTGTCATCAGTTGAACAGACTGAAAGAGAATCTTTTGCAGTGGCTTGGAGATATTCACCTTTTCTTTTATACCTTGTATGGATGTCCTTTTCCTACTGGATCAGATCATGAGCCTCTGCAACTTATGTTAAGCAATTCTTTTGTCCACCAACTCACTTTGAATGTTGGATGCTCAGACTACAAGGCTATGAGGCCTCTGCCATAAAACTTGTGCTAAAAAATGGTTAGGTTTTCAGGTGAACATTTAAAGCCCACTTTCCGTGCTATGTAATACCTTTCCCTCAGGGCATGCTTAAGCTTTGCCTTACTAGAATGTCCTGGTTATTAACACAAAATAGTGTATTGTCCACCACACTGTCTGCCAGCAAATCACCCGTGGAAACTGGCCCAAAGTGAAAGGAGATCATCTTTGGGGAAAGGGAGAGGGATTATGTGGGAAGGAAGGGAAAGTGAGTGAGCAGGGGTGAAAAAGGGACAGCATGAATGCCTGAGAGAGACTGCAACAGCTAATGTATGAGAGTAATAATATCGCCTGAATTTCAGTCAGAGAGTGAAAAAAAACCAACACGGAGTCTATGGCAGGGACAGAGAAAGAATCGTAAAAATGCAAGATGTGAAATAACAGGAGGCTGAAAAGAGAACCATAAAGCAATAGAGACATAAGAAGAGACACAAGGCTTAATAGAGGAATGACCCGCAAAATGGTTCGAAAAGCTTTCATTTTCAAAACAATTTATATTCTGACTATATTGGAATTTCCACGGGTCTTAGCATATCCCCAGAATTGGATTTGCACTCCTAAACATTTGAGCAGTTCTGTCAAAACAAAGATCCCAGTGCTCACAGCCAGGCCCAGCTGGTTTGGCACATGCCAGCTTTCACAGGGTTGAAAAGAGCAAGGGCTAAAAGCCCAGAAACACCCAAGAGAAATGATTGAAAGATCTGAGAGTAGCTGGTGAGTTTTTCATCTAGTCACATCCTGTCAAAGCAAAAACCAGTATCCGTGGGCAAGTGTCCCCTTCACAGGTGTCAGCTTTGTTTTCCTCTTTTACATTTTTTTTTTTTAAGCCTCTGAGATCTCAAAACCTCATGTTATTTCCAACACCTTTTTTGTTGGTCCTTTAAAAGATATCACAACCTACAAAGACTCCGGACAATGTAATACACACACACACATTTCAGTTAATTTCTTTCTCTAAATCTGCATGTTAGGTTTTCAGGTAAAAAGAAGCATTTTTTTTTAAAAGTCAGTTACTTTAATCTGTCTTGTTTGGTCCTTCATGTACATTCATGATTGTAAAAGTTTGCGTGAGGGCAGTTTTTAAATAGCTCAGTCACAGGTACTTTTACTGTGTACGCTCACAACTTCTGTTCCAAGAGAAAGCTGCCAGGTGGAGTCTCTTTGTAAATTAGCTCCTGCTGTTTCAGTGTTTCTGGAATTCTCCCGAGGACAAACAGAATGGTAGTCCTCACACATGGGTGACATCATCAGATGGAGCCCCGACATGGAAAACTTATGTCAAAAGTTTCTATAACTTTGATTTGGCACACTGGGCATGCCCAGCATGCCCAGCATGCCCTATACTACACATCCATATGGGGTACCTCTTTAGTCTCTCTTTTTCCAAGGAGCTGCAGCATCACAGTTGGTGAGCTCTTTTCAGCCTTTTTGGAAAACGTCTGGTTTTTCACTTTTTATCTGCGATTATTCACTTGCGTTTGATGCCAGGTCCTTCTCGGTCCTTCCCATAATGCTCCTAGTCAGGGTTTTCATCGTTTATCGGTAAGTTTCCTTTTGCGGTTGATACCCCGGCAGTGGCGGTGCTTCGGTACCTGCTGGCCTTCGAAACCTGCTGCCATTGATTTTTGATATTGCTTCCCATTTATTTTGTCCCATCATGGCTGCATCCTGGTTTTGACTATGCCTTCTGTGCCCGAGGGCCATATCCATCATGGACCCTCATAAGGTATGTGTCCTCTGCCTGGGGGCATCACATGACATCCGGGGTTGCCACAGATGTCCACAAATGACCCCAAAAGGACGTCGTCTTCAGCTCAACAAGATGGAGCAACACTTTGGGTCAAAGAAGATCGATCCATCAGCATTGGCATCGGTGGCATTGGCATCAAAGGACCTTGGAGGTGCACTGATGGACACCGAACCATCGATACTGGTGGGACCATTGGTGCCATAGGTGGACAGGGGCGCCAGAGATAGACCACCGTCGGGCTCCTCCAGGCTGAGGACTTTGGGTTTCTCATCATCAGCCTCGGCACCAGGGAAGGACCATGCCGAGCATCGAGGGAAGCTGAAAAAGCATCAGCACTGGTCCTCCATCTATGCACAGTGCAGGGCATGGAGATGCACCAGCTCATGCTGGGATGCCCTCGAAGCAACCCTGTGGCAAGGAACACCGGTCCTCCCTCGGTGCCAGGAGTCTGCGACTGTCTCCACCAGTCCTGATGCCAGTCACCGATCTAGCTGTCGGGTCCAAAGAGGACCTGGCTTCCCCTCCTTCCTCCAAGTCAGTATTGGCATCAGCAGTCTTCGAAAAGGAGCACGTGTGTCGAGTCCAACTGGCGGTCCAGCGGGCAATGCGGGGCATCAGTCCTGTGGCACCGACAGCACCGGAAGTGATACCATCTGTTCTAGAACCACTATTGGAGAAGCTCATTGCGCTCGTCGGTGTGTTACTGACCCAGCTGGCATCTGTTCCCGAGCCAGGATCGGTGCCCATAGAAACACCACAGCCTCCTGCTACTGATATAGTGGTTGTGGCCGGTTCCTCTGAGGAGAAAGCTCCTTCCAGACCAGCTAAGAATCCAAGGCCTGCAGCCCCACTGTCTAGCTCCACCAGTGTCTGCACCTCTGGATGAAGGCCAAGGGCCTAGGACCCCATCCCCTATCACTTTCAGTGAGGATGAGGGTCCCTATGACCCCTGGGGTTTGAAACCATGGACCCCTCCTGCAATGGCTCTGAGGGTCTCCCCTCAGACCCTTCTCCATCAGAAGAGCGAAGGAAGTTGTTACATGTTCAGACCATCCACACTGGTATCCTGCCCAGGGGCTCTGACCTGGGGGGGCTAATCTCATATAAACACACAATTACTGGGCTTATACCTGGGGGTTTGAACCAGGGGCTTATCCCCTACAGAAGTCTCCTCCTGAGGGCTTAACCTTTGCAGGTTTTGTGAGGGTGATGGCAGAGGCCATCCCATTTCAGTTGCTGATGGAAGAGGATGCCAGGCACAAAATGCTTGAAATCCTCCAGTTCATGGAGCCTCCTAAGGAGAACATGGCGGTCCCAGTACACAATATCCTTAAGGAGTTACTGCTGAGGATATGGGAACACCCCCTCTCAGTGTCTCCCATGAACAAGAAGACTGATGGGATTTAACAATGAACAAGATGAACAAGATGACTGATGATCCCATGAACAAGATGATGATCCCATGAACAAGATGAACCCATGAACAAGATGATCCCATGAACAAGATGATGATCCCATGAACAAGATGACTGATGGATCCAGCCAGTCCTACTAGACGTTATCCAACCAGTCCTACCGCCTTCTCCATGTAAATATCTATAGCTTATATTATAGATATTGTAAATATCTTTATCTAATGTAAATATCTTTATCTAATGTTATCCTCTCCTTTTTTTCTTCTCTTCTCCCAGTTTTAATTCCCTTGTTATTTGTAACTGCTCACTTCCACAGGTTACTCTGTTGTTCATTGTACACCCCTGTTATATGTAAACCGGCATGATGTGATTGTATCATGAATGCCGGTATATAAAAATCTTAAATAAATAAATAAAATAAAATAAATAAATTTACCTTGTTCAGAAGGCTGCCAATTCTATAAGCGACAGCTGCTTCACCGGTCGGTTGTGGACAAATCTGCTCTTAAGAGAGCCAAGCATCCTCAGAGTCATTCCTCAGTGCCACTGGGAAAGGATCGCAGAGAGATAGACACTCTTGGGAGAAAAATGTTTCAGGGAGGCCATGTTCATTGCTCGAATAGCTTCCTATCTGGTCTACATGAGCCAGTACTTGCGGGACATCTGGAAGCAGATGCAGGAGGTGGCTGAGCAGCTGCCTCAGCAACAGCAGGACACCTTCATGTCGCTGGTGCATAAGAACCTGGAGTGCAGGAAACATGAGGTCCGAGAGTCTCTGCAATGGGAATCTGCACCTGCAGAATGGCATGGCTGTGGGTTTCGGATCTCCAACCAGAGATACAGGAACAACTTACTGACATGCTGTGTACTGGATAGAATCTGTTCAGAGATAGGGTGAAGGATGCTGTGGCCCAGCTCTGGGACCACCATGAGACCCTCCAACAACTCTCTGCCACAGTTCTAGATCTGTCCTCTTCAGCTAGTAGGTCGACAAGATCGGGGTATAGGAAGTCTTTCTTTCACCAGAGAAAGTTCTATCTTCTGCCCCCTCTCTCCCATCAAAAGCATCAGTGCTTCTGCGGCTGTCTCAGCAGAGGAGAGCCAGTACCTGAAGTCAACTCCAGGAATGGGGTTTTGACTGGGTCGCAAGGAGCGTAGTCCAATTGCCTGTTCCCGGGACAGTGGATCTGCTCGTTGGGGGCAAGCTGTGGTTCTTCCCGAACCAGTGGCCAGATTGAGTTCTTTCCGTCATCCGTCAAGTGTACTATTTTGAACCTATTGGGTATCCTGCCAAATTATCCTCCAAGCCTATTTTGGGAGCCGGTAGCTCATTAGGAGGTACTTCTAACGGAGCTCTCCTCCCTCTTAACAGCCAGAGTGGTCAAGCCTGTCCCATCAAGACAAAGAGGGTGGGGATTTTACTCCAGGTCCTGATTCCAAAGAAAACAGGAGGACTCTGTCCCATCCTAGACATAAGGGCCTTAAACAGAATTTTCAAAAAACAAAAGTTAAAGATGGTTTCCTGTGCACCTTGATCCCCCTTTTGAAAAAAAGGGGACTGGCTATGCTCCCTTGATCTGAAGGACGTGTACACTCACATCGAGATCTTCCCTAGTCACCAGAAGGATCTTTTACTTGTGGTTGGAAAACAACACTTCCAGTATCGGGTATTTCCATTCAGGCTGGTGTCAGCCCCACAAGTCTTCACAAAATGCCTGGCCGTGGTGGCGGAGAACCTCCATAGGCTGGGGATGCTTGTTTTCCCTTATCTGGATGATTGGCTGGTCAAGAGCACATCTCAGGCAGGGACTGTCAGGTCCACGCACTTGACCATCCGTGAGTTGGAGTCACTAGGGTTCGTCATCAACTACCCGAAGTCCCATCTCAGCCTGTCACCTCAATTGAACTTCCTAGGAGCCCTGCTAGACATGGCTCAGGCCAAGGCCTTCCTGCCTCATCAAAGGGCCATCACTTTAATGACCATCACGGCAGAGATTCAGCGGAGACAGCAGGCACATGTTGAGGCTGTTGGGCCGTATGGCTGCAACCATCCATGTCACTCCCTTGGCATGATTACACATTTGCAGAGCCCAGTGGACACTGAGATTGCAGTGGTGCCAGGCCACGCAGAACCTCCAGGATTGCATTTGAGTCACCTTGCCCCTCTGGGACTCTCTGTTCTGGTGGCAGATACTTTCAAATCTGGAACGGGGGATCCTTTTTGAAGTCCTCCTACCCAAATTGTCCTAATCATGGATGCGTCCACCATGGGCTGGGAAGCTCATGTAGATGGGCTCGGTACCCAGGGTCTCTGGTTTGCTCAGGAGAGCTGTTGTCAAATCAACTTCCTGGAGCTTTGGGAGATCAGGTATGCGCTATGGGCTTTCAGAGATAGGCTGTCCAACAAAGTTGCCCTGATCCAAACCGTCAACCAGGTGGCGATGTGGTATGTCCCCAAGCAGGGAGATATGGGATCGTACCTCCTGTGTCAGGAAGAGGACTAGATCTGATCATCGGCCCTGTCCCACAGGATGGTGCTCAGGGCCATGTACCTGACCAGGACAGAGAACGTAGTAATGGACAGACTGAGTCGTGCCTTCAGACCCCAGGAGGTATCCCTGGACCAGGAGGTTGCGAATTGGATATTCTGCTTCTGGAGAAACCTGCATGTGGTTCTCTTCGTGTCCCCTTGCAACAGAAAGGTACCTCAGTTCTGCTCCCTGTACAGGTCAGATGGAAAACCAGCCTTTGTTGCCCTTACCTGACATTGGGGCAAGGGTCTTCTGTATGCATATCCTCTGATTCCCTTAATGGCGAAGAATCTCTTGAAGCTTCGCGAGGACAAGGGGACTATAATCCTCATAGCCCCTTATTGGCTGAGACAGGTCTGGTTTCCAGTCCTATGAGAGTTGACCATTCAAAGACTGATCAGTTCAGGGACTTCCACAGATCTCATCATGCAAGAAAGAGGCATATTGCGACATCCCAATCTCCAGGCCCTGTCACTCACAGCTTGAATGTTGAGAGGTTGATCCTGCAACCACTTGATCTCTCAGAGGATGCGTCTCAGATCCTGTTAGCTTCTAGAAAGCCTTCTACTAGAAAGTCCTAAGGACTAAAGTAGAGGAAGTTTTCCGTGTGGTGTGAGCAGAAAGCCCTAGATCCGTTCTCCTACCCCACACAAAAACTGCTTGATTATCTTCTATTCCTATCAGTGGATGGCTTGAAAACCAACTCCGTTAGAGTTCATCTGAGTGCATTTGGTGCATACCACCATAATATAGATGGTACGCCCATCTCTGTACAACCTATAGTTGAACATTTTATGCGGGACCTGTTTCAATTGAAGCCTCTCCTAAGGCCTCTCGCTGTGTCTTGGGACCTCAGCGTGGTGTTAGCTCAGCTGATTAAAGCTCCTTTTGAGCTGCTGTGCACCTGTGACCTGAAGTACCTGATCTGGAAGGTCATATTTTTGGTGGTGGTGGTCACCTCAGTGTTCAGGGTCACTAAGTTTTATCATGATAGGGTGGTCTTGCATACACACGCTAAGTTCCTGCCTAAAGTGGTGACTGACTTCCATCTTAACCAGTCCATCATCCTGCCCACATTCTTTCCCAGGCCCCATTTGCATCAAGGCAAACGAGCCCAGCATAGTTTGGACTGCAAGCAAGCCTTAGCCTTCCATCTGGAGCCGACAAAAGCCCATAGACAGTCCACCCAACTTTTTGTTTCTTTTGATAGGAATAAATTGGGCATTGCCATTGCCAAACAGACACTATTGAATTGGCTAGCAGATTGCATCTCCTTCTGTTATGCCAGGCGGGACTGCATCTTAGGGGTCATGTCAAGGCCGAGCCATGACAGCGTCAGTGGCCCACTTGCAAACAGTTCCCGTGGAGGAGATCTGCAAGGCTGTGACATGGATTTCTCTCCACACATTCACATCTCACTATTGTCTGGATAGGGATGGCTGATGCGACAGTAGGTTTGGCCAGTCTGACCTTCAGAATCTATTTAAGGTGTAGAACCCAACCTTCCCTGCCTAGGGTCCGTTGTTTGGGTTCAGGTTGACTCCCCCCACGGTTACCAACAGCACTGTTGTTGTGCCCGTTGGCATCTGGTTTGGGTATCTGTTGGTCCCCTTTTATGTTGGGAAGGAGCCTGTAGCTAGGGATTCACCCATGTGTGAGGATTACCATCCTGCTTGTCCTTGGAGAAAGCAGAGTTGCTTATCTGTAACAGGTGTTCTCCAAGAACAGCAGGATGGTTGTCCTCACGATACCCACCCACCATCCCGTGGAGTTGGGTTTCTCCTATTTTCTTTTTATATAATTCTATGTTATAAGACTTAAGAGGGACCCTGTGTGCACGCTTGCTATAGCGCATGCTGAGCATGCCCAGTGTGCCAAGTCAAAGTTCTAGAAACTTTGTCATAAGTTTTCCATGTCGGGGCTCCATCTGATATCATCCATGTATGAAGACTAATATCCCACTGTCCTTGGAGAATACTTGCTACAGGTAAGCAACTCTGCTATCCCATGTGAACACACTGGTTTCCTCCCTTTTCCTAAAAACGCCCCCAGGTGAGGCTTCTTCTGAACCTGCCTGAAAGTGTGTGTGCTGCAGAAGCCTGGGCACCATTTCAGTCAGGCAGAAAAGGCCAATGTACTTGGCTAAATCCTTTTGAATATTGAAGTGTAAACACAGCCCCTTTTTTTTCAAGTCGAGAATATGAAATCGTGACTTGTAAGAGGCCCACTGGGGGCTTCCTTTTTTTCCCCTTCTTTTTGGGCTTGCAACAAAAGCTATGTGAAAATAGCGGAGGGGTGAGGGGGGTGAGCATTTATTTAAAATTTGATGGCGCTTGCAGAATACTTTGTTACCTGCAGACCTTGAAGCTTGGTTCCTTGCAAATCCGGTGCCATTGGGGCCCATGGGTGTACCTGTGTGGAATTTCCAAATGAAATCCATGCACATAGTTTGTTTTCCCAACCCCAATACCCAGCAAACATGAGTTTACCCACCTAAAAACCTTTACTCCACAGAGCAATTCCATGACTTTCAAGTAAATTTTTAAATTGCTTTTGTCTTTCAGAGCTCATTTGAAGTGAGTGTGATCTTTTCTCACCCTGAAACAGATGGGGACTGCCACTTCCTGTAAGTTTCACTGCAGATAAGGGTTTTCTCTGAATTTTAAAACCAAAACAAAACAGCTACACTTCCCTTTTTTCTCTTTCAGTTCATCCTTAAGAACATAAAATATGTCATGCTGAGTCAGACCAAAGGTCCATTGGCCCACTGTCTCAGACAGTGGCCAATCCAGGTCACAAGTACCTGGCAGAATCCCAAAGTATAGATCCAATCCAGGGATAAGCAGTGGCTTTCCCAAGTTTACATGATTAATAATGGCTTATAATTTTTTTTGTTCTCCAGGAACTTGTCTAAACTCCACTGTTTAACATGCCTTGACCACACCCTCCGATAACAAATTCCACAGCTTGATTGTGCATTGAGTGAAAAAATACTTTCTTGAATTTGTTTTAAATTTGCTCTTAGTTTCCTGGCCTGTCCCCTAGACTTAGTACTGTTTAAAAGGGTAAATAACCATTCCCTATTCCCTGTACGTACCAGATCAGTCCAGACTCCTGGGTTTTGCCTCCGCACCAGCAGGTGGAGACAGAGCAAGATTTGACAGGCTCTGCCATATATACCAGGGTGCCACCCACAGCCTGCCAGTATTTCTCTGTCTCCAGCAGCTGGTCCGGGTGCAGGACCCACAGCCTGAAGAAAAAAAAAAAAAGATTAGAGGATAGTAGGGGGATTTAAATAGTCTAGTCTGACAGTGTGGATTGTACTTGTAAGTTTTCCTTCCTTGGTAAAGTTTAAAAAAAAAAAGAAAGAGAAGTTCTCTGAGGGTAGTATAGGAAGAAGAACGGTCCGTGTCTCCCAGGGGGTTGCTAGGTCCTGAGGGGACCACCCCCCCTGGTCGAGCAGGTCGCTGGGGCTAGGGGTCGAGGACCCTGATTCTTCAAGCCCAGCCGGAGTGATACCGGGGAGCCCGGCTCACTCACCCCAGCCGGATCGCGTCAGCACTCGTCGAGGGACAGCTCTCGAGGTAAAAAAAAAATAAATAAAATATAAAGCAGATTGGTTCCGGCAATTCTCCGACCTGACCGCTGCGATTTTTTTCTTTCCCCCCGGGCCCCCCGCGCAATCGCCTTGTTTTTCTTTCGCGGTTTTTGTTGATTCTTTGTACAGTTGGAGCCGGCATGCCACGAGGCACGGCCTGCGGCTCAGGAAACGCGCACCTCTCCCGGGATGGGCTGTGCTCAGCCTGCATCCCGGGAGGCGAGGGACCGTTGGGGCGGATCGGGGAGTGGTGGTTCTCTGGCGGATGTTTGCGGTCGCTATTGGGGAGCGCCCCACGGCCTTTCACAAATCAGGCCCCCAAAGCGCGGAAATTCCTGTCATTTTGCCGCCGGCTCAAACGGATGCGCTGACCGCGGAGAGGGCCAGGAATTCCCCGCCCCCCCTCTCTCCTCAACGCCCGGTTTCTCGTCCCGTTTCCCCGCTAGCGGCAGCAGGGGGAGCGAAGGAGCCGGACCCAGACATTACGGATACGGAGGACTCGGGCTCCTCCTTTCATCGCAGATTATTCTCGCGATGCACAGGGCCTTTAAGGCCCGCAAGGCCTGCAAACGGCGTTCGCCCCATTCAGAGCCCCAAGGGGGTTCGCTTACGGCGGGCGCGCCTCGGCCACGTACGGAGGACAAGGAGGGAGCCTCCAGATCCAAGCGACCTTTACGAATCCTTCCCCTCAGAGGGGACACAGATTCAACCGAGAGCTCGGAGGACCCCGAGGAGCATGCGGACCTCTCCCCACCTCCAAGGGGGGCAGAGGGAGATGGCACCCTGGCGCAGGGTAGTTCGAGGCAAAGCCAGGCCTCGGAGAGGGATGATCCGAGGGTCATACGCCTCTTCCTCCAGGAGGAGCTGGCCCCGCTTATTCCCGCCATCTTAGGGGAGCTGGGCATCGCCACGCCGCCAGAGGAGTCTCGGCTGGGATCCATGGACCCAGTGTTGTTGGGCCTGAGTGGTCCCCCCACAACTTTTCCTTTTTACTTCTTGGCGACGGACCTCCTCTTTCGGGAATGGGATACCCCAGACCTGGGCCTGAAGGTCACGAAGGCCATGGATAAGCTTTATCCCCTTCCAGAGGAGGCTCTGGAAGTCCTCCGGGTGCCGAAGGTGGATGCCGCAGTCTCCGCGGTGATGAAGAGGACGACCATTCCGGTCACGGGCACCACGGCGTTGAAGGACCTCCAGGATCGCAAATTGGAAATCCAGTTAAAGAAGATTTTTGAGATTTCTGTGCTGGGAGCCCGAGTGGCAGTTTGTAGTAACTTTGCCTTGTGGGCCGGTCTGTGTTGGATGCAGCAACTACTAGCCAATGAGGGCCTCTCAGAGGAAGAAGCCAGGCAGGCCGGTCGCCTCGAGGCGGTCGTGGCTTACAGTGCGGACACTCTGTACGACCTTCTCAGAACCTCGGTGCGCTCCATGGTGTCCGCCGTCTCGGCCAGACAGCTCTTATGGCTGAAGAACCTGTCAGCGGATGGGGCCTCTAAATCTCGCCTGGGTTCCTTACCCTTACTGTATCATGTCATCCTTACTGGATGATATGATACAGTTGCTCGGCGAGAACAAGGGTTACCATCTGCCGGAGGACAGGTCATGATCCAAAGGGTCCTTTTCGTCCCGTTCTCGATTTCGGGGTAATCGTAAGCCTCGAACTTCTTGGCCTAGTACCCCCTCCTCTTCTTCCTTTCGGTCAGGAGGGGGGAGACAACAGCCCCAGTCCTTTCGGGGAAGGCGTTTTGGTAGGCCCGCTACCACCTCTTCGGCCCCTGGCGGTAAGTCGACACAATGATGTCCTGCCGGTCCATTCCTCGGTGCCAAAGGTAGGGGGCAGACTATCCCTCTTTTACGAGGCATGGACCACAGTCACGACAGACCAGTGGGTACTCTCCGTGATAAAACACAGCTACGCTTTAGATTTTGCTCGCCTTCCCAATCCTAGGTTTTTTCCGTCCCCGTGCGGGCCCGTAGACAAGCGGTCTGTGGTTCTTCAGACATTGGTCTGGTCGGTGGACCTGGGGGCCATCATTCCAGTTCCCGTCCTGGAACAACGAAGAGGACACTACTCCATATACTTCGTCGTGCCCAAGAAAGAAGGCTCCTTCCGACCCATTCTAGACCTCAAAGAATTGAATCGGTGCCTGTGAATTCTACGCTTTCGCATGGAGACCCTGCAGTCCGTGATTGCGTCAGTACGACCGGGAGAGTTTCTGGCCTCACTGGATCTCACGGAGGTGTACCTACATATTGGGATCCGGGAGGATCATTAGAAATACCTCAGGTTCTATGTATTGGGGAAACATTACCAATTTCAAGCGTTACCGTTCGGACTCGCGACAGCCCCCAGGACTTTCACCAAGATTATGGTGGTGGTGGCGGCACAGTTGCGCCGCGAGGGGCTGCTAGTCCATCCATACCTGGACGATTGGTTGATTCGAGCAAAATCCGAAGAACTTTGCCGTTCGGCAATTCAGCGAGTTCTACAGCTGTTGCACTCCCTTGGCTGGGTGGTCAACACAGCCAAGAGTCACCTCGATCCCTCTCAGTCGCTGGAATTTTGGGAGCTTTATTCGACATGCAACTAGGCAAGATCTTCTTCTCCGTCGACCGCAGTCGAAAATTAAGGGGGCAGGTTACGGCCCTTTTACAGATGCAGCCGCCAACAGTTTGGGACTATCTGCAGTTGATTGATTCCATGGCTTCCACATTGGAACTGGTCCCGTGGGCGTTCGCGCACATGCGCCCCTTACAATCAGCGTTGCTTTCCCGCTGGAGTCCGGTGTCCGAGCAGTTCCATCTTCCGTTACCCCTAACGGCCGTGGCGCGTTCCAGTCTGCGATGGTGGTTGCACTCGGACAGTCTTCTCAAGGGGGTCTCGATTGTGGCTCCGGATTGGACAGTGGTCACTACAGATGTGAGTCTCTCCGGCTGGGGAGCGGTATGCTTGCGACAGTCAGTGCAGGGTCGCTGGTCCACGACCGAGTCTCGTTGGTCGATCAATCGCTTGGAGACCAGGGCAGTGCACCTGGCACTTCGGGCATTCCTACCCCTGATCCGGGGAAAGTCGGTCAGGCTTCTGTCCGACAGTGCGACGACGGTGGCCTACATCAATCGTCAGGGGGGGACCCGAAGTCGTCCGGTGGCACTGGAAGCTCGGCTCCTAATCCACTGGGCGGAGAGATACCTTCTCAGCATTGCCGCATCTCACATCGCAGGGGTAGACAACGTTCACGCGGACTTTCTGAGCCATCATCAGCTCGATCCCGGAGAATGGGAACTGGCGGACAGAGCCTTCCAACTTATTTGCGACAGATGGGGTCAACCGGCCATGGATTTGATGGCACCTTCCAGAATGCCAAGGCTCCGCGCTCTTCGCCCAGCGCAGAGAACGGGCGGCGGAGGGGGTGGACGCCTTGGCGCTCCCTTGGCCGACCATCTGTATCCGTCTGTATGTCTTTCCGTCTGTATGTCAATCCGTCTGTATGTCTTTCCCCCCTGGCCTCTGATAGGCAAAGTCCTTTGTCGCATAGAGTGTCATCCAGTGGAGGTCATACTTGTGGCGCCTGAGTGGCCTCGGCGCCCGTGGTTTGCGGATCTCGTCAATCTGGCGATAGAAGAACCTCTCTGGAGCCCAGTCCTACCGAATCTCCTTCATCAGGGTCCTGTTTGTTTCGATCAGGTAGATCGCTTTTGTCTAGCGGCATGGCTTTTGAGAAGAGCCGTTTGAGAGGTAAAGGTTATTCGGATGCGGTGGTGTCCACCCTTCTGCGGTCGCACAAGACCTCGACTTCTTTGTCGTATGTTCGCATTTGGAAGGTATTCGAGTCGTGGTGTGTGTCTCGGGCGATTCAGGCCCCTCGGGCAGCCGTTTCAGATATTTTGGCCTTTCTTCAGGATGGTTTGGCGAAAGGATTATCTTGTAGTTCGTTACGAGTACAGGTAGCTGCCCTCGGGTCTTTATGTGGTTCGGTGGATGGGGGGACCGTGGCATCTCATCCAGATATTGTTCGCTTCCTGAAGGGGGCAAAGCAATTACGTCCACCGCTGCGTGCGCCCTGTCCTTCCTGGAACTTAAATGTGGTGCTCCAAGCTTTGTGTGCACCCCCGTTCGAACCACTTAAGAGAGCGACCCTGAAGGATCTTGCGTTGAAGGTTGTATTTTTGGTGGCAATCACCTCGGCTCGGCGGGTTTCTGAACTCCAGGCCTTGTCCTGCAGGGAACCTTTTTTGCGGATCTCTGATTCAGCTGTTAGTCTTCGGACGGTTCCCTCCTTTCTACCCAAGGTAGTTTCTTCGTTTCATCAGTCGGTGGAGTTGCCCGCGTTCTCACATCTTGACAGTTCAGATACTCGTTCCAAGGATTTGAAGAAGCTAGATGTGCGTAGGGTTCTCTTATTTATTTATTTATTTTATTTTATTTTATATACCGGCAACCGTTTGCACATCGTGCCGGTTTACAGATAACTTACAACCAAGGATATATAGGCAAAGCCTTTACAAAGAACAGTTTGTAACAATAAACTCAGTAACATAGCAATAAACAAGATAAAAAGGTGGGGAGGAGAGGTATATAGGTAGACAAGACAAAGGGAGGGGGAGGGGGGAGGGAGAAAAGGATACATAAGGAAAGGATATGTACAGGGGTTTGAGGAAAATGTGATAAACACAGATTATTTACAGGTTAGTATAAGCGCAGAGGAACAGTGATTGGAGGGGAGAGGCGGGTACTAAGTAATATTTTAGGTTTGAAGTTCATTGGGGGGGTGGGTGCAGGGAGTATGTCCTGAAGAAGGGGTGTTGGTAGGGGTAGGCGGTTGGGTGAGGATGTTTGTAAGGGATGATGAAGATTGTGACTGGGGGTATGCTTGGAGGAAGAGCCAGGTTTTGAGTTTCTTTTTGAAGGTGGGTGTGGAGGTTTCGGTGCGAAGGTCAAGGGGCATGGAGTTCCAGAGGGAAGGGCCTGCTAGGGAGAGGGCCCGTTTGGTGGTGGACATGAGTCTTGTGGATTTTATAGAGGGGTGAATAAGGGTTCCACGGAGCGAAGATCGGGTGGGTCTGGTAGAAGTACGTGGGAGGAAGGGGGGGTTTAGCCAGTTGTAATGTTCATTAGTAATACTTTTGTGGATGAGGGTAAGGGTCTTGTAGGTAATGCGTGAATGAATGGGTAGCCAATGGAGATTAATGAGGGTGGGAGTAATGTGGTCTTTCTTTTTGGCATTAGTGAGGATGCGTGCAGTGGCATTTTGGAGGAGTTGGAGAGGTTTGATATGGGAAGCAGGGAGACCAAGTAGGAGTCCGTTACAGTAATCAATCTTTGAGAAAATTATAGATTGAAGTACTGTGCGGAAATCAGAGAAGTAGAGGAGGGGTTTAAGTTTTTTTAGGGTTTGAAGTTTGAAGTAGCAGCTGCTAAGGATAGATTTGATGTATGGTTTGAAGGTAAGTTGGTTATCAATTATGACCCCCAGGTTTCTTGTATCAGAGAGAAAGTTAGGGGGGTGGAAGGTGGAGGGGAAGGGTATGGGTATGGATGCATGTTTGGGGGAGATGAGGAGGAGTTCAGTTTTTTGTGGATTAAGGGCAAGGTGCATGTCAGATAGGAGTTGGTTTATAGAAGCGAGGATGGTGTTCCATTTTTGGATAGCAGTGAGTGCAGAATTTGTGAAAGGTATAAGGATTTGCACATCATCGGCGTAGATGAAGTGTGTGATACCAAGGTTGGAGAGGAAGTTTGTGAGGGGGATCATATAGATGTTAAATAGGGTGGAGGAGAGGGAGGAACCTTGGGGGACGCCACAATCAAGATTAACAGGAGGGGATGTAAAATTGTCAGTGAGTACTGTGTAGGTACGGTTGTGGAGGAAGGATTTAATCCAAGACAGAGCAGTACCTGTGATTCCTATGTTGACGAGGGTGTTGATAAGGATGTTATGATTTACAGTATCAAAAGCGGCGGAGATGTCGAGCATGGCGATGAGATAGGAGTTACCCGCATCCATACCTTTGATGATTGTGTCAGTGAGTGAGAGGAGGAGGGATTCCGTACTGAGGTGTTTTCGGAAGCCATGTTGTGTTGGTGGGAGTAAGTTGGATTGTTCTAGGTGGTCAGAGAGACGGGAGTTAACTAGTTTCTCAATAATTTTGGAGAGGAAGGAGAGATTGGAAATGGGACGGAGGTTGGATAGGTTGGAGGGATCAAGGGAAGGTTTTTTTAGGATGGGTTTGACCACGGCTTGTTTCAGGGAGCTAGGGACCAGGCCGTGTTCTAGGGAACAGTTCACGATTTTGGAGAGTGAGGAGGCTATTGTTTTGGGAATAGCGAGAAGTAATTTGGTAGGGATTGTTTCTGAGGGGTGGGAGGAGGGTCTCATCTTTTTTAAAATGTTTTCTATTTCTAGAGTGGAGGAAGGTTCGAAGGATGAGAGAGGGGTGGGAGAGTGTGGGGTGGGAGGGTTTATGATGTTAGTAGTGGGGGAGTTTTTGGTGTTAGGGTTAAATTTGGCGGTGATGTTGGAAATTTTGTTCTTAAAGAAGAGGGCAATTTCATTACATCGTGTCTGAGAGGAGGGGACTTGGGGGGTAGACACATTGGGTTTGGTGAGATTAGAAACTAGTGTAAATAGTGCCTTTGGGTTGAATTGGAGGGGGTGAATTTTTTTTGCATAGTATTCTTTTTTGGTTGTTTGAATGGCGTTTCTGTATGCATGCATCAGTTGGTAATATTTGGTTTTTGAGGCAGGAGTGGGGTGTTTGCGCCAATGTCTTTCTGCTGCTCTGAGCTGGGTTTTTTGGGTTTTGAGTGTCTGGGTATACCAGGGTTTTTTGGATGACTTGGTTTGTGTGATAGTTTTTTGAATGACTGGGCATAATTTGTTAGCGATTTTTTGGGTAGTTTCTGTCCAGGAGGAGATAGCACTATCTGCTGTCTCGAGGTCAATGTGATTAGGGATGGTGGAGCAAGCCGTAGCAAGGGTGTCTAACGGGCAGGTTTTACGAAATTGAAAGGATTTTGACTGAGAGGGAAGTCTCAGTCTATCTGGAAGTCACTAATGATTTTTGGGTGTCGGATCACCTTTTCGTCCTGTGGAACGGTCCCAAAAAGGATAATATGGCCTCCAAGACCACCATTTCGCGATGGTTGAAGGAATCCATTAATTCCGCGTATCTCTTGGCTGGTCGACCTTTACCCCTGGGACTGAAGGCTCATTCCACTCGTTCCCAAGCATCCTCCTGGGCGGAGTGTCAACAGGTCTCCCGCTGGAGATCTGTAGGGCAGCAACTTGGAAATCGTTGCATACGTTCGCACGACATTATCGTTTGGATGTTCAGGACTCCAGGGAGGGTAATTTTGGAGCAGGCGGGTTGAGAGCAGGCCTCTCCGGTTCCCACCCCAAGTAGTGAGCTCTGGTACATCCCAGGAGTCTGGACTGATCCGGTACGTACAAGGAAAAGAAAATTAGGTCTTACCTTCGATCATTTTTGTTCCTGTAGTACCAAAGATCAGTCCAGAGTCCCTCCCATTGCTGCATTAAGTTTGGAGAGTCCACCGGTACTATTTCTGTTCAATTTTTGGGTCCTGGCAGGATCCCTAACTCTGTTCTTCTCTGTTTGATTGCTTCAGAATCTTGTTGGGAGGAGTGACCTGTGAGTTCCCCGGTTTAGCTTCATGTATATAGTTAGTTTATATATCGGAATTATTCTGCTTTGACATTGTGTAATACTGGCAGGCTGTGGGTGGCACCCTGGTATATATGGCAGAGCCTGTCAAATCTTGCTCCGTCTCCACCTGCTGGTGCGGAGGCAAAACCCAGGAGTCTGGACTGATCCTTGGTACTACAGGAACGAAAATGATCGAAGGTAAGACCTAATTTTCTTTTTACCTATTCCACCCTACTCATGAGTTTTTGAACCTTTATCCTGTCCCCTCTCAGTCTCTTCTCCAAGCTGAAGAGCCCCACTCTGTTTAACCTCTCTTCATAACTGGGATGGAGCAGCTCCCTTATCATTGAGGTTGCCCTTCTCTGTATCTTTTCTAGTTCTGCTTTATCTTTTTTGAAATGGGACTATCAGAAGTGCATACAATACTCAAGGTGCATTATAATATTCTCCATTCCAAACATTCTCTTTGCTTTGTTGACTGCCACCACGCACTAAGCTGAGGATTTGAACACATTTTCTAAGCTCTTTTTCCAGGGTGGTGACTGATAATATTGAGCCTAGCATTGTGTATCTATAGTTAAGATTTTTTCTCCCTATGTGCATCACTTTGCACTTGTCCATATTAAATTTCATCTGCCATTTAGATGCCCAGTCCCCCAGTCTTACACAATCCTTATTCAGTTTCTCATAATCCTCTCATCTTTTAACAATTGTGAATAATTTTGTGTTTTCTGCCAATCCGCTCTTCTCACTTGTTGCTCCCTATTCCAGAAAGTTTATAAATATGTTAAACAGAACTGGTCTCAATACAGATCCCTGGGTCACTCCACTATTTACCTTTCTCCATTGGGGAAAACTGACCATTTAGTTCTCTTCTCTGTTTCCTGTTCTTTAATCAGTTACCAGTCCACAATAGGGCATTGCCTCCTATCCCATGACGTTTAATTTTCTGAGGAGTTTCTCATGCCATCTGAAAATCCAGATACGTTATATCAACTGGCTCATCCTTATCCTAATGTTTATTAACTCCTTTAAAAAATCTAATAGATTGATAAGGCAAGACTTCCCTTTGCTAAATTCATGTTGGCTCTTCCTCATTAATCCACATCTATCCAAATGGCCAATAATTTTGTTTTTAAGTATAGCTTCTACCAGTTTGCCAGGCACTGACATCAAGCTCACTGTTCTGTGGTTTCCTGGATCACCTCTGGAGCCTTTTCTCAAAACTGGTATTACATTGGCCACCCTCCAGTCTTCAGGTACTGTGGCCATTTGTAATGATAGGTTATGGATTACTAGTAACTGGTCTAGAATTTCAGACTGAGTTCTTTCCGAACTCTGGAGTGAATATCATCTGGTCCTGGTGATTTGCTACTCTTTAGTTTGTCTTTTTGCTCTATTACACTCCATTTTCACAGTAATTTGCTTCAGCACCATCAAAGAATGGTTCCAGTATGTGTTCATCTCCCCAACAACTTTCCCAGTAAAGCAAACAAATAACATATTTGAAACTAGTTAAACACATATGTCTGATATACAGTAGTCCCAACTAAATCCTTAGTACCTAATAAAAAGATCAGGGCAATTTATTTTGAAACTAATTTCTAAAAGACTGGTTAAATAACCCAGATTATGATCACTCTTATTAAACTGATCACTAGTGTTACCCCTTGCACCAGATCCTTCATTCCACTGAGGAGCAAATCTAAAATAACTCCCTCTCTCATCGGTTCCAGGTCCAGGCTCTCTATGAAGCTGTCATTTATGGCATCTAGAGACTTTACCTCCCTACCATGTCCTGATGAGACATTTACCCAGGTGGGATATTTGAAATCTCCCATTATGATTGCATTACCAGTTTTATTTGCCTTTCTAATTTCTGTTAGCATGTCACTGTCCTGGTGGATAGTAGTATGCATCTGATCTCCCAACCTTTTCTATCATAGATGGAATCTCTGTTTGTAAATATTCCACATTGCATTTTGTTTCCTGCAGGATTTTTATCCTGTGTGACTCAAACCATCCTTTACATACAGTGCCACCCCACTCCACCAATTTGATCCATCCTGTCATGTCAATATCATTTGTACCCTGATATCACAGTGTCCCAGTGGATATTTTCTTTCTACCATTTCTCTGAGATGCCTTTTTTGACTATAACTTCATTAAGTACCACACATTCTAACTCACCAGTCTTATCTTTTAGACTTCTGGCGTTCACATGCAGACAGTTTAGATCATGCTTCTTTCTTATTTGTATTCACAACCTGCCTATTAGCAGTTGATACAAGTAATTTGGAATCCTTCATATCTGTCTGTTCTTTATTTAATTCTCACACTTGGCCGGTGCCCGACAATGGGACCTTCATATCATTGAGCAAATGCTAACTGATTTCATAGCAAAACGTATTGTTACGATCATCGATCTTAAATTGTCTTTTTTTATATTTTTAACAGTATCCTTTTTTTGGCATTTTTAACTTTTTTTTTCCAGCATACAAAAATGTCAAAACATAATAGAAAAATAATTCTCACACTGTCTGGAGATTCGAAAACCCAACACAGGCCCCATTTGTCATACGTCTGCTTCGGGGGTATAATTCTAACAGGTGTGCAGTCTGTTATCGGCAAACTTACATAGACTCCTGCACAAATATGGCCGTATTTAAACAGTTGTTTCATTTTATTGGCTTTTGAATATACAATGTGATGTTTAAATAGAGCCCTTTTTTGCGCAGGAGTCCATGTAAGTTTGCCGATAGCAGATTGCATACCCATAAGAAGAAAGCAGACGTACGAAACAGAGGGCCTAGGTGGGGTTTTGGAATTCCCAGACAGTGCAATAAGTATTTTTGAATCATATTTTGACATTTTTACATGCGGCAAAATTATTTAAAATGCCAAAAAAAGGATAATAAAAATATTTAAAAAGTCAATGTGAGACTGATAATTATAACGAGCTTTGCTATGAAATCAGTTAGCTTTTACTCAGTGATATGAAGGTCGCATTGTCAGGCATTGACCAAGGGAGAGAATTAAATTGTTGTAGTGGGTCTTAGTTTTTGTTAAATTGTAGACATTTGGTTCACATATTTTGGAGTTGTATTTAATTCTGCCTGGGCTTCTCTCTCTCAAGGTATTCTAACTTCCCTGTAATGTCAGTATCCTTAGATAATACCTCTCGCCAAACTATGCACTCCTGAGTGTCTGTCATCTTTCCGCCATGATTTCAATTAGAAAAGGCTCATTTCCACTCCTTTAAGGTGGAGCCCATCTCATCAGAATAGTCTCCCTTTCCTCAGAATGTTCCCCAGTTCTTAACATCATTGTGTCATCTACTCACAGAGCTCAGCCTGCCTCGGGTCCTGTGCATGGAATGGGAAGAATGTCTGAGAAAGCAACCCTAGAGTTTCTGGGTTTCACTTTTCTACTTAAAAGCATACATTTGGCATTCAGTACCTCCCGCCAGTTTTTTGACTGGATTATAGCATGACAAGGTGACATTTGTAGTGGGCAAATCCGTAGGTATTTTTCTGCCATCAACAACTATGGTTTTTGAATCCTAGTGGGTTCTTCCCTGTCCAGTTGAGGCGGGGGTTGGTGACCCTTGTGTATGCTTGGCCTGTACACCCATGGGGGGTAAATCTGGTGGTCCAGATCCCTCCCCTTCACGAGGCTGCTTAGACAGTTGCAGCCTCCAGGTAGACTTTTGGTCTGAGGCAGCCTATTCCTTTTTGTAGGCTTTGTGTCTCAGTTAGTGAATTTTCAGTAAAGTTTAAAAAAAGGAACTGAAGGCAGTTTCACAGTTCTGCTATGTGGGAGGCTTCCTCCTCAGTATTGAGCGGCTGAAGTAGGTTTTTTTTTTCTTCTCTCTTTGGTTTTTTTTTTTTTTGCTTTGCGTTTTTACCGCTGGTCACTCGGGCAGTTTCTCTCCGTTTTCCAATGGGATGTAGCTCTGCATGCCAAGCGTGCGACTCCACGTGGTTACAGCTTAGTAGGCTCTGTCTTTGCACCGGGTGTTCAGAAGGCAGGGAGAGGTCTGATCATTCGCCAGCCATGAAGCAACGTCGGGGGTCCTCCAGTACCATTACGCCATCGCTCCATGGCTCTGGCCGGGGTGAAGATCCTTTCCCGATCAGCGTGGGAACGGCGACCATCTTGGATTCACATTCGGCCATTCCTGTGCTTTCGGGGGAGGGAGGGGATGCTCTTCCATGTTTGTCTCCGACCTGTTCTGTCTGCGGCCATGATCAGGGGGACTTTGTGGACAAAGGGAGCCCCATGCTGCCGGTTTCTGGTTCTTTCCCTGCG
This sequence comes from Rhinatrema bivittatum, assembly GCF_901001135.1. Taxonomy (NCBI): domain Eukaryota; kingdom Metazoa; phylum Chordata; class Amphibia; order Gymnophiona; family Rhinatrematidae; genus Rhinatrema; species Rhinatrema bivittatum. The sequence goes on from NC_042617.1 coordinate 125,654,362, forward strand.
GGGCCTGGAGCTGTTAGGCCTTTTTCTGCAGACTTTGTGTTGCTGCAGCATGATATTTACCTGGCCAAGCAGCAGGCAGCTGTGCAGCCAGGGATTCGTTGTCCTTCCCTGCCCAGCCTACAGAGGGGCGTATGATTGACCCAAAACAGATTCGTTCTGTCAGAAATGGGTCGCTCCAGTCCAGAGGTTATTGGGTCCCTCCTCAGGTTCTGGCCCCCGGGGGGGGGGGGGGGGGATGAGTCTGTCAAGGCCCCGTGGGGGCAGAGGAGGCTCAGGACCAGAATATTCTGGTGGATCCAGTAGTTTCGGTGGCCGGAGGTGCAGGTCAAGGAGATGATCTGGTAGTCCCGGTCCCCGAAGGGGATGACCCAAAAGTGGTATGCCTTTTTAGAAAGGAAGAGCTTGATGCCTTGCTGCCTCTGGCATTTCAGGTTCTTGGGGTTAAGATCCCACAGGAGGACTCTGACTTGGATGGGGCGAATCTGGTCCTAGATGGGATGTGGGGGTCCCCTCATGGCCTTCCCGTATCACAAGTCTGTGCAGAAATTGGTGGAAGCAGAATAGGGAGCTCCCAATTCCAGGTTAAAGGTGGTAAGGGCCACGGCGAGACTTTATCCATTGCCAGAACAGGTGTTGGAGCTTTTTGCTTTTCTTAAGGTTGATGCTGCGGTTTCGGTGGTTACTAAGAGGGTGACCATCCCTGTGGTAGGGTCAGCGGCATTGAAAGACGTTCAGGATCGTAAGTTGGAAGTACACCTCAAGAGGATTTTTGAGGTCTCAGCACTGGGGTTCCATGCTGCTATTTGTACTAGTTTTATGCAACGTGAATGTCTCCATTGGGTGCAGCAGATGAAAGAGAGCCTGCCAACCTCTGGGGAGGAGGCAGGCAGGGCTGAGAGAGTTGAGGCGGCAGTTGCTTATGGAGCAGATGCTCTGTATGATTTGGTTTGTACCTCGTCTAGCATTGTGGCATCTGCGGTTTTCGCCAGAAGGTTGCTGTGGCTGGGCAGCAGATGTCTCCTCCAAGATGCAGTTTGGTTCACTGCCTTTCAAGGGTCGACTTTTATTTGGGGAGGACCTCGAACAGTTGATGCAGTCTCTTGGAGATATTAAAAAGTTTGTATAAGGACTGCTAATTTACATTGAATTCGCCAGTATACCGGAAGCTAATGGAAAGACTTAAGAACTGGGGGGCTCTCGAATGTTTGTACTGGTTAACAATTGGGCTGCTGGATTTGGACTCTGTTGAAGAGCTCTTAGTGTTTTATGCGGTAAACCAGTCAAGAGAGTTACAGTAGTCCAAATTAGTGAGGATGTTATTGGAGGACATTACGAAAGTCAGATGGATTGAGAAAGGGTTTTAAGTGTCGAAGCAATTTTAATTTGGCAAATTAGGCTTGGACTACTGATTGAATTTGATGTTGCAAGATTAATTTGGGTGAGGAGCACTGGGGTATGGCCACTCTTCATGCAGTATGACTGTCTGTTTGTCAAATCGTCAGTGCTCTTGATAGCAATTACTAGACAACTTGTATTTCTTACGTTCTTTTTTTTGTTTTGTATTGTTTTTTTAGGGCCACAGCCTGCCCAGACTGTTTCAGACCAACCAAAAATAAACAGGTAAGAATCCTTCAGGTCTGTATGAGATTTTTGGTGCTGTAACTCATTTACTCTTGATAAGATATTTCAGATTTGAATTAGGGAGCGAATTCTTTGTTTCCCGTAGCTTCATCTCACCTGCCTTGGTGTTTGCTTGTGTTACAGCTCCCTTCCTTGTGCCTCGAACATACATAATTAACATATAATCATAAAACTCATTGGGGGTGAGGTGTATATTGTCTTGTACAGTGGTATGTACACAGATGGCATTATATCAGCAATACCCAGCCTGTATCATTCAGTTGGGCCTCTTTAACAGTGGTCTGAGACTCTGAGGGCCACATGAACTGGAAAATGTAAGTTTTCGCTGTGTTTGATTCTGTGCAGTTGTAGGAATTCTACTGTGCAAAAGAGCCATGCTAAGGACCCCAGCGAGCCACAGGATTGGCTATTACTGCAAGTGTAAATATAACCATTGAGAGCGTTATTGGGTGGTGATGTAATGCAACTGAACTATCTCAGAACCAGTTGACTTCAGAAGCCGTAAGGAAACATTGGTATGATAGGTTAACTGTAACACTGACACTGCAACAGCAGCTTCATGCTATGCGTCAGAGAGTGTGTAGAAATCTGCTAATTATTGGTATAAATTCAGAATTCTAATAAAGGCTCAGTGTTTTGAATTCTTCCGTGCTATTTATGAGAGCAGTTAAGAGTTCCTGCACTCCATCCCTGCCCCAGGGGGAGTTGACATTGGTGAGAGTGCAACTGCGCCACGCTTGAGGGGGCTCGGTGGACCTGCAGTGCAGTGCTTTCTCTTTTTATTCCCATACTGTCACTTTGATCTGACGTCATCAATAGCCTGAAACCACTGGTGGGCTGTGGCGTTCGAAAAAGGACAGGGCTGCCGCAGATCCCATCTCCAAGGAAGGAGAAGGCAGCTGGGGGATCAGAGGGCTGCTATGGGATCCAATCCCTGAGCAAGCCAGGGGATCAGTGGGCCACCATCCCTGCAGTGGCCGAAGAAGTCTGGCATGTGCTGTAGAAGAGGCCCTCTGTGTGTGTGCCTAAGAGTAAGAGTTTGTGTATGTGTGAGAGTGAGAGCTTGTAGGTGTGTGTGGGGGGCGGGGGGGGGGGGCAGGGGGAGAGCATGTGAAAGTGAGAACTTGTGTGTGTGTGTGTGTGTGTGTGTGTGTGTGTGTGTGTGTCAGAGCATGTGAGAATTTATTTTTATTTATTTATTTTAAAACTCTTATACACCGCTTAATCAATGAGGGCAGACCTAAGTGGTTTACAGATTAAACATACATACATAATAAAACTCTAATTAACATGAAAATAAAATACTTATACAATACTTTAAAATTCAAGAATAAAAACAGAGGAGAGGAGAGGAGGAAGGTACAGGGCAGGAAAGTTATTTGAAAGCAAGTGTAAATACATGAGTTTTTAAATATTTCTTGAAATTCTTATCATTGGATAATAATCTGAGGTTGTCAGGAAGGGAATTCCACAGTGAAGGGCCTGAAGTAGACATCTGTTGGAGGAACTTAATTGTCACAAGGTTTGATAAAGCCAGAGGAGGGTGCATTGCCAGATAGCTGATGGATTGTAGATTAAGTTATGGATAAGACAAAGAAATTGATAGAGAATGTGAGCTTTTGTGTGTGTGTGTGTGAAAACTATGAGAGCATGTGAGTTTGAGAATGTAAGAGTGTATGTGGGAAAGCATTGAGAGTGAGAGCTTGTGTGTGTGTGTGAGGGGAGAGCATATGAGAATGAGAGCTTGTGTGTGTGTGTGTGGCAAGTGAGAGTGAGAACTGTGTTCCTAGCTCCTCCCATCACATGTTTCTGCGGGCAGCCAGCAGGCCTCTTACCACTGCTTTATCACCGCTCAACTTTTTGCTCTGCTTTCAGCCGCTAGGCTCCTCTCACGCTGGACCCCAGCAAAAAATTATAATTGAAAAAAACCCAGAGCACTGGGGCCTTCCACCTCACCCTTTCCTATATCAAGGGGGTGACATCAAGCAGCAACAGGCAATCCACCAAGACCCTATTTTTGGGGCCCTGCCTGGATTCCCCTGACCACTAATGTAACTAAAATCATTTTTTTTTATTTATTCAGAGGGGAGAAGAGTGAGTGTGTGAGTCAGTGAGCATGTGTGACTCAGTGAACATGTGTGTGAGCGTGAGAGACCATGGGTGTGTCAGTGAGCGTGAGAGAGTGCATGACAGTGAATGCATAAGAGTCAGTGTGAGAGCGCGAGTCAGCAAGCTTTTGAGAGCATATGAATGAGCATGTGTGAGTGTGAGAGAGAATGTGGGTGTATGAGAAAACGTTTGTATGAGTGTGACAGCATGTGTGTGAGCAAGTCAATGAATTATGACAAGACGTTACAAATGAGGCAAACTCTGGCAACTTGCTGACTGGAAATCTAAAGTTATATATGCCCAGACCAGAAACAAAATGGACACCAGAAGGAAGTGTGGACCAGGGAGCTGGGAGGACTGACCACATAGTTCCTGAAGCTCACAGAAGCCTCTGATGGCAGAAGACAAGAACTGCCTATTGGGATCTAATTACCACAGAATGAGAAAAATAGACTTAATGAATCAGGTACTTAGTACACCAGATCCTGTTCATTGTAAATTCTCAAAAGCATACCAGAGTACACAGAGGGCTCCTTGGACTTAAAGCACATACTTCTCAAAGTAAGAAATCACATTGAATGAGAGTTTGATAAATATCAAAGAACCAGCAAGAGTTGAATAGTTTAAGTAATCCACATTCCTTTACGAAAACATTGGGTTGTGTTTTACCTTGGAAATGCTTATGATAATAGACACCATGGAGGGACTTGCTGCTTTTTCATTCTTGAATGTTGGCGATTATCATTTTTTCAAATGCATAGAAGATATGTAACTAATGTTTCCAAGCAAGAAAAAAGCCTTGATGGAATCTGCTGTCTTGCACCTTTCTGGTTACGTGAAATGGTGATGTAATTTGCTCTGGTCACATCATTTTTATGTATTAACAGATGTTGCCCTAACTTAATGACAGCAGATTTTCCGATTTTCATTTCACTCTGCAGTCTGTCTTCACAAGAATGGCAGTCGTAAAGGCCTTGGAGAAGATAAAAGAAGAAGATTTCCGTAAGTAAGTTCTCTTGAATCTGATCATTTCTAGGTATTGGACATCTTGTGGACACTTTTCAAAGCCAATTGCTGGGTAAATCGCGATTTTTGTAAGTAACCTGGCTGTCTGAAAATTACCCTCACTCAGTCTGGTGAAAAATACGCATGGCATTCCACTGCTGGATTAAAGAGGATGCATTCCCAGGAGCTTGTCTGTGGTAGGATCGTAAGCTGACGCATATAGATTGTATTTCCAAATCTAAACGCGTTGTTTATGTGCAGAAAAAGTAAGTGTGAATGTACCCGTGGACAGGATACACATGTGCGTATGTGCTTTTCCTTTGAAACTGGCCTGCAGACTTTGCACTTAGGGGGACAGCTTTAAAATTGATCTCTAAGGGATACATTTTTAAAGACGCGCACATCCGTGTGTGCACGGTTCCTGGCACGCGCACATGTTATAAAAACCAATACCCGTGTGCAAGTGCACGCGGGTTCCGACCTGCGCACGCAAGAGAGGGTATTTTATAAAAAAAACATGTGGTGACGCAATCGGGCCATCCCCAGTTCCCTCCCCCTACCTATCCTTCCTCCCTTTTTCCCTCTCCTCCCTGACCCGTAAACCCACCCTAATTTTTTTGTTTTCGAAATGACCTGCTCGACAGAGCAGGAGTAAGTTCTTCACGCTCGCTGGCTTCCGGCACACTCTTCACCAGAACAGCGCAAAATCACGCTGCCCTGGGCCGGCCCCCACCCTGCCCCGCCGGACACTTCCCCTGGCCCGCCCCTTTTAAACAACCCAGCACATACGCGCGTGGCTGGGCCGTTTTGAAAATGCCCGACCCGACCATGCGCACATCTCCTGGTATTTGCATGCGCCGGGTTTTGAAAATGTACCCGCTTGTGAGCAGAATTTGATGTAAGGAGGAAAGTGTGGGAGGAAGCACATAGCGAATGTTCCATTAACTGCTGGGTAAAGCAGTATGGTTGCCACATTAGTCCATTTGGATGCGTAGAAATATAAGTCCGAGGGGCCTGCTCAGTGGCAGTGCTGTGCAGGGGACCTTGGTTTGATTCCAGGTCTTCTGCTCCCTGGGGTAGCCAGGGCTAGGATGTTGCGGAGGCAATGTTCACAGCCCCTGGGAAGAGGGAATCCCAGTCGTTGCGCAATGGCAAGACCTAGTGGTAAGATTTGGGCCCATGATTACAGGGTTCCAGAAGGAGCTTTGGTGCACACCCAAAAGGAGCTCAGCATATTCCTCTTACTGCATTCCTGCTTAGCCCTGAAACCCTGTAATCATGGGCTAAGTGAGTTGATGGGAGATATAAAATAAGGGGAAAACCTCCATGCAGTTGCAAATGAAGGCTCATGGCGTCTGATTCCAGCTGAACTAGAAGCCTGAAGGGGCAGGAGGAAAATGCTAGACTACACACCCCCACCTCCCAAAAAAGAAATTAAAAGCTCAGCTAACAAGTTTCAGTCAGTACCTTATTGAACTATCGATAGCTAATAACAAATGTATTAAGTTAGTCCAGTAAAATACCTACAACTTGTCTGTCAACCATCATTTCTGTTAACTGTTGCAAATGTTCTTTAGTCTTTGGCAAGCTATGAGTTATAAATATTTGTTGCCATATAATGTTTTCCCTTGCTTTTTTCAGAGTTATACATCTGTTTCAGAAACTTGAGAAAGCATTATTTTTCTGTAGATGATGCGTAAATGATCCTGATAAGGCATAACCTGCCCTGTCGTCTTCTTCTTCTTATGCAGGAAGTTTCCTTGTCTTCCTAGTTCACCGGAGACCAGCTGCGTTGCTCTCGAAATTGAGTGTAATCATGCTGCAGTTTTTGTTGCTGGTAAAAATATTCTTGTTTTAATTTAAAAACAAAAAAAATCTTCTGTCATCTCCCATATTAATGGTGCAGGCTTGGTTTCTTAAAAAGAGAACTTTCCTTGGACTATTTTTACTTATATGAAACTTTTTTGCCTCTTATTTTTGTTTATGCTTGTAAAAAATTCTCAGAATATGGTAATCCAAAATGTGAATGTCACAATATAATCTAAAATAATGACTTTTTAGGTAGTGAAGTACCATTTAATGAGGCTTTTAGAACATGGCCATCTCCATAGGTTCACTCTTTACCACCTCCATTGTATAGAGCTAGATATAGCTTGAGTTTAATTTAGTTTGATTTCGCCCACGCCTTTTCATTGCTAGCTCAAGGCAAGTTACATTCAGGTTCAGAAGGTATTTCTTGTCCCCAGGGGGCTTGCAAAAGCCCTGATTTACTAAGACTTTTCTCTCATTTTGTGTCTATGGGAAAAAACCTTAGTAAATCAAGTCCTAAGTTTGTACTTGAGGCAACAGTGGGTGAAGTGACTTGCCCAAGGTCACAAGAAATGTCAGCAGGATGTGAACCCTGGCTTCCCTGGTTCTCAGCCTGCTGCTCTAACCACTAGGCTACTCCTCCAGCTCTAAACAAATGATAATGGAATGGTTTTTCATGGTATCCAGTCCCTCTGTCTTGTCTGAAATCCCTCTATAGCTTCATCCTGACAACTTTCACTGCCTTACCTGTGCTCTTGTGCACAGTAGCAGAGAGTTGCACTGAAGTAGCAGCCTGCTCCAGTAACTTTTCTGAGTACAGAAAAAGAAAAAAAAGCCCGGAGGAATAATGGGCTGGATTTTAAAAGGGTTACGTGCATAAGGTACGCGCATAACCCTTTTAAAACCCCCCTGCGCGCGCCGGGCCTATTTTGCATAGGTTCGGCGGCGCGCGCAAGCCCCGGGATGCGCGTAAGTCCCGGGGCTTGTAAAAAGGGGCGGTCGGGGGCATGGCCAGGGGGCGCGGTTTTGGATCTGGGGCATGTGGGCGGTCCGGGGGCATGGCCAAGTGCCCCGACACAGCGGCCTGTGTCGGGGCCTGCCTCGCCGGTGCGTGTAAGTTACTACTGCCCGGAGGCAGTAACTTTTCTGATAAAGGTAGCAGGGGGGTCTAGATAGGGCCAGGAGGGTGGGTTAGGTAGGGGAAGGTGTGGGGGGGTGGAAGGAAAGTTCCCTCCGAGGCCTCTCCGATTTCAGAGGGGCCTCGTAGGGAACGGGCAACGCGCGCAGGGCTCGGCGCACGCAAGTTGCACAAATGTGCACCCCCTTGCGCGCGCCGACCCCGGATTTTATAAGATACACACGGCTATGCGCGTATCTTATAAAATCCAGCATACGCTCTTAAAATGTACCCCAATGTGTACCCCTGTGAGGCTAAAAGAATGGGGTTTTGGATGACACACAAAGAGACTGTGATTCTTAAACAAACCAGCCTCATGAAGACCTAAGACTTTGTTTCCCAACCATTATGCCTTCATACCTGGTCAGGTGTTCTACAGAAAAGTCACCACTTCCTGATGCTCAGATCCAGACCAGCACCTGGGCTCTGCTTTCAGAACCTCACAGCTACAAGAGTCGCTAATGATGGCTCTTAAACATGTAGGACCTCCTTTCTGAGAATGTGTGGTCATGCATGCCTCCTTTTCCAAGCTACAGCATAAGCCCTGGAGTGTGGTAATTAATGGGCAAGCATGTAGGGTATGGATAGCCCAATGCACACAGCACCTCCTCATCTTCTTCCTCCTGAGTTTCCTCCTTTTGAGTCCTTCCAGCCTCTGTGATCCCTAGGCTGAGTGAGTTGGGGAGAATGAGCTTTGAGTACTGGATGTGACTTATTCTGAGTGTTGGGAGCAGCAGCAGTGGAGGAGCTCTGGTAGCCACATGCAGCAGCCAAGGTAATTTACTGAGCCAGCTGCCCACACCTGACTGACTTCTCACTTCTCATGCACAAGTATATATTGTAGAGGCAGCTGGATCATTGTGACAGGTTCATGTGTGCTTCTTCCACACTCTCTTTGTTTTAAAATTTGGAAGAGAGAGTGGTGGGGTTTTCAGTGCTTCTCCTAGGACAAGCGGTTGGTGCCTCCTCGGTACGGTAGGTTACTTCTCTGCCCTTTTTTCCAACTTTGCGGTGGATTCCTGACTTCTCGTCTCAAGGTGACAGCCGGTCATTGACTGCACGCTGAGTGTTTTTATGGCGTCGACTGGTTTTCGTCGCCCAGTGCCCGCAGACAATGTCCATTACGGACCAACATGAGGTTTGCATCCTCTGCCTGGGGACCTCGCACAACATCCGTGGGTGCCTTCTGTGTGACCAGATGACACCCAAAGGGCGTTGGGTGCGCCTCGAGAAGATGGCCTGACTACGTTACCGCCCGTCTCATGGTTTGATCTCTGCCTTGCCTGACCATCCCTCTGCTGACTTCTGGTATTGATCCTCGCTTGCCTTGCTACTCTCCTTGCCTGCCACCTGCCCTGACTTCAGTCTGCTCTAAGACACTCCACTCGTCTTCATTCTGGACTTGGCTTTTCAGGCTTCGGCCTGTTCAGGTGCCCTCTGCCTTCCTCCTGTACTCCTTGGCGCCCGGGTCTCCGCCTCGTCCAGATCGGACTACCAGTTCCTACTACTGCTGCTGGCCTTTGGCTGACCTCCTCATCGTCCCAGAGAAGACCTCAGATGGAGGCCCACCTAAGTCCAGCCGGTCCCGGTACCTAAGGGCTCAACCTGCGGGGAACAAGGGCTGGCATTGGTGAAGCTCCAGCTGGCCTCCGTCAGTCAGCCAGCTCCGCCTGCCGATGGTGGGTACCCGTAGGGCTTGCCCTGCGGGTAGCGCCAACCCCACCTCGGCCCAAGGGTCCACCTCCTGCGCAACACCCGCAATCTCTCAGTGTCAATGGAACAGACGTAGGCGTAAAGGGAGCAGACTTCAGTTTTTTGCTAGTCTGTCCACAGTTGCTTTTGAAGAGAATACTGGCAGGCTGGAGTCACTGCAGAGTTATATATACTGTGACATCAGCTTGCTCCTTCTCCATCTGCTGGCAGGGAAGTATAAACCCACTGGTCCTGCGTCCATCTGTCTACACTAAGGAAAACGAAATTATCAGGTAAGTAATTTCTCCATTATGAGAACATAGGAACATAAGAAGTTGCAATACTGGGTCAGACTGAGGGTCTGTCAAGCCCAGCATCCTGTTTCCAACAGTGGCCAATCCAGGGTACAAGTACCTGGAAAGTACCCAAACATTAAATGGATCCCATGCGACTAATGCTGGTAATAAATAGTTAACTAATAGCAATTTATCACATCTGTTTTGCAGATTAATGAAAAGGTCCAATAAAAAGGTATCATCTATGCAGAACATTCATTCCAATAAAATAGAAAAGTTTGCCAATAACCCAAGAACCTTATTCTCCATAGTAACAAATCTCACAAATGACAAACAAGAATCACCTCAAAGTCTTCCTGAATCAAAATGCAATGAATTAGCTAAATTTTTTAGTGACAAAATATTAAACCTAAGAAACAAACTCCCAAAAAACAGCAAACAAGCAATCATAATGCAAAAGAGAGATGTTAACATATGGTCCTCATTTATAGAAATATCAGAACAAGAAGTTGAATCAATGATAAAAAATATAAACCCTGCTCCACATAAAATCGATACAATACCAACAACTGAGATAAAAAAGATTACCAATGTAGTAACCCCAACACTAACTAATATCATAAACCTATCCCTAACTGAAGGATTAATGCCAGATACACTGAAAGGGGCAATCATTAAACCAATCATCAAAAAGAAAAACAGTGACCCACTAATCCTCATTAACTACCGCCCAGTCTCAAACCTCCCACTATTAGCAAATTTAATAGAGAAAACAGTACAGAAACAGCTAGCTGAACACCTAGACAATAATAATATACTGTACCCGTCACAACATGGCTTCCGAAAACACTACAGCACTGAGACATTGCTTCTCTCTCTAACAGGCAACATACTAAGAGATTTTGATAACAGTAAACATCACATCCTTATAATGCTTGACTTATCTGCAGCCTTTGATACAGTAAACCACAGAATACTACTAAAAAAACTTGAAGAAATTGGATTATGTGACAAAACAATAAACTGGTTCAGATCCTACCTAAACAACAGGTTCTTTCAAGTCCAGATATAAAACTCATTATCAGAAAAATTTAAACTTGAAACAGGAGTACCTCAGGGTTCAGCGCTGTCTGCTACCCTCTTTAACATATATATGCTACCCTTATGTCATCTGCTGGCAGGCCTAGGGATAATACATTACATTTATGCAGACGACATTCAATTAATTCTACCAATAGATGACACAATTGAAAAAACATTAAGTCTAGCCAATATGTACCTAGACATAATTAAACAACTACTAAACCAAATGGAACTGATCATCAACACTGACAAAACTGAATTCCTTCACCTAGAGAGAAAACATACTGAAATCATTCAAACACCAAAAACCCTAAGAAATAACCAAAAAATTGAGCTGGCAGAAAAAGTAAGGAATCTGGGAGTAATAATGGACCCAGAAATCAACCTGAAGCAACACATATCTATAAAAGTAAGAGAAGGCTACGCAAAACTTATGGTCCTCAGAAGATTGAAACCATTACTCACACCCGCCCACTTCAGAACAGTATTGCAAACACTTATCTTTTCCACTGCAATGCACTCTTACTAGGACTCCCAAGCACATCGATAAGACCACTCCAGATACTTCAAAATACTGCAGCCAGAATACTGACGGGAAAAAAGAGGAGGGACCATATAACCGAAACTCTAGCAGACTTACATTGGTTACCTATCGAATACAGGATAAAATACAAGGCCTTATGTACCATACACAAACTAATATATGATAAAGAAGCAGACTGGCTAAACACAGCCTTACGAGTACACGTTCCACAAAGAAACCTCCGCTCAGCAAACAAAGCACTACTAACAATCCCTTCAGTAAAGTCAGCAAAATTAACCCAAGTGAGAGAAAGGGCTTTATCATTGGCTGGGCCCATACTATGGAACACGATGCCCCCTGAACTCAGATTACAGAATAATCTCAAAACTTTTAAGAAAAATTTAAAAACATGGCTCTTTAAAAAAGCCTTCACTAAAGAGTGTGGAGGGTAGAGAATGAAAGTACAGAGTAATGCAGATGAGAATGAATTTACTCAATCCTACATTTAAGAAGTAATATCTCAAAGAGATAGTAACTCAATAATATACCTGGACTTGACCAACATTACTCTAATAATGATTTTATTTATGAAACTTTATTGGCACCTGTTAGAATGTACGATATCTTAGATTTACTAACCTTAGTCTATGTGCCTATTTGTAAACCGTTGCGATGGTATATAACTTAGCGACGGTATAGAAAAGTTTTTAAATAAATAAATAAATAACATCATAGTCATACAGGATTAACAGTATGTTAACTGTCATATGGAAAGCAAAGCTAGCCTGTGTTTGCAAAGCCTGATTGAGCTAAATGAAGCTAGAACTGAGAGCATATCTCAACTAACTCAAGCTTCCAGCTACAAAATATACTTGTTTCATTGGCAGGAAGGTACAACAAGTACTCAAGAAACTTACCGCAAACTCCATGGGTTATAGATGGGGAAAGAAAGATGGAGTCGTCTGTGGAGGAACTGATTTCACAGCACCTGATAGACGTATTTAAAGCAGATAGTGAGTATCTCTGATCTTGGGTATACACAATTATTTTACTGATGTTGGACCACACGCTTATAGAGCGATGGACTTGGGATGAAAAAGTCAGGTATAAAACCCAGCTTCGTTCAGTGGAGTCTAGTCTTCATTACTATCTGAATTTCACTTCATAGTCTGTGTAAAGTAGCGAGTGGTCTTGGTTCACTTCCCTGTGAAGTGATGTCCAAGTCGCTTCTTGTGGCATGAATTTTTAGCTGTCACAGTAGAGAAGCCAAATACTGAATTGGCAGGTAAAACATTTGTCAGCTAACTCCATTTTTTCCAAACAGGTTAACCCAGTCCTGTTTTAATCACATTGTATGCCTAAAGATATAGACCATCCTTCCTTTTCTTTTTTTCCCTTAAACCTTTTTTTAAAAAAATGTTTTATTCAAGATTAAAGAAAACACAGACTGAATCTTTATACTTGATTCTGCATTTGAAATCTGATTCGCTAAGGAGTGAATTTTCAAAGCGTTTCACATGTCAAAGTATCATGTGAATGCGTATATGCTATTTTCTAAACGTCAAGAGTATGTGCATGTTTTCATTTCATCCATATGTTTTACTGTGGGGAGGGGGAAGGGATGGTCTGGATGTGTTCCGGGGTGGGGTTTATAAGCACATGTGGTAGTTGCGTTTTTGAAACAGATATACATGTGTACATTATCAAACGTATTCGCACACTTTTACACTTGCTAATTGAATCGTGCAAGTGAAATCGGACTTTTCTGCCGTTTTTGGGTGGGAGGTCTGGGTGAACTGGAGATGGTCTGGGTGAACTAGTGGAGTTGTCGGCAAACTGGTGATTTCAAGTATATGCGTGCAAGTAAATATTTTCAAAATGGCATACGTGCATTTTTTATAAAATACCTGCCTCTGTATTTAATTCTGGGTGGTGATTCACTCAGTGTCATAATTATTTTGTGCGTAAAATATAGACATGCATATTTATAAAACGGGTATAAAAAGTGTGTGTTTTCTTGCACTGGAAATATTCATGTGTACTGAAACGTGCAGAGCAGCAACACGCAATATTTTATAAACCATGCAGCTCCCACAGCACGGTTTATGCCGTTCTAGCATTATTTTCTGCTTGGCCGTTTACAAATGCTCTACTGTGGATAGATCTGTAAGGTAGACGCCCAGGCTTTTCTCCCATTCTATGTCTGAGGGAAAAGACCTTGATGAATCAGGCTCTTAGTGGGATACCGAAGAGAAAGATCAACCCCAATTTTAGTAAACTGCTGTTTAAAATTTAAAGTTTATGCTTTGCCTTTGTAGATCTGGATACATTTGGGAAAGTCTAATTTGCTGCCCCACAATAAGTGCATCTTTTTTTTTTTAGAATGGACAATTTCTCTTTCAGGCTCCAACACAAACTAGCAAAGTCTCTTTTTTTTTTTTTCCTGCGAGCATGTTCACAGATATTTCTAATTCCTGTGCAAGTCAAGAGGAGAGAGAAGGAAAAGGAGGGCAGATAGTGGGAAAAGGAGGCTGGTGGAGGAGGGGCTGGAATCTGTGAGATGCGGGGAGAGGAGAGGCCTGGTATCTGCGAGGTGGGTGGAAGAAGAGTGGGGTTGAGGGAAGAGTGGAAGAAACTGGTGACTGTTTGCAGAGGGAGGAAGAGGAGATCAGCCAATGGATGGAGAGCGGAGGAGATGGTGGCTAGTTGATGGAAGGCAGAAGAGAGAGAGAGAGGAGGAGAGTGCCAGAGGCTGGGTGGGGATTCAAGGAGGCCAGTAACTAGCTGGAGAGAGGCTGAAAAGAAGGAGAAGGGGGCAGCAGTAGCTCATAGGTATGAGGAAATGGGAGGGGAGAGAACCGGAGGAAGTAAGGGGGCATGACAGAATGGAGGCAAAGTAGAGGAGATGAGAGTGAAGAAAGAGAAATGGAAAGACATAGAGAGTGGGGGCTTGTAGAACAAAACGAGGAGCACTTGGAAGGGGAGAAGCAGGCTGTGCTGAGAGAGGGAGGAGGGAGGAGAAAAGAGAGAATGCAGGGGAAAGAAAAAAGGAATGAAAAATAAAGCAAACTGGAATAACAAATAGTTATTCTGACATAAGCAGCAAAGGTTAGAAAGCTATTTTAGTTAAAAAAAAAATGTAAAACTAGGATTTTTAATAAAATATACATATCAGGTAATATACAGTCATTTAAATATGCCACAGAATTGCCACATAATTTTCTGACCCTTGCAGCAGAATCCACCTCTGAGCAGCCACAGGAAACCGGAGGCTGTGCCAGGAGTCTTCCATTTTCAAGATTTCAGGCACTGCATCAAAATATTTTGGGCACGATTCATCAAGAGTTTTTCCTATAGACAGAGAATGAGAGAAATGCCTGGATGAATCCAGCCCTTGGTGTCGTCATGTCTCTCTGTGTCTGCCTGGCATTCACGTCTGCTTCCGCAGCATTTTGACGTGGCACCGTTTCCTTGCAGTGCATCATGGGAGTTTGAGGTTTGACGAAATGGCCATCTTTTCGTGTCCATTTCATTCTTCTCAAAACTGTATTTTTTTTTGTTTGTTAAAGCATTAAATTGTTTCTACAATACCTGTGAGATTTAAAGTAGAGGGTAAAAGATTTTGGTTTTCCAGTCTGTAAGACCTTCCTTTTAAGTAGAAGGGAACACAACCATGATGGCGGGCTGTCTCTCCCACCAAGAAGTATCAGGGATCTGGAGGTTACTGCTGTTTTACTTTATATTTGAATTGAACTTAATGGACTGATAATTGTTTGAATCCGTTTTCTCAGGTTTTAACTTTTCATCCTCTGGAAGAGAAGATGTAGACGTAAGAACCTTGGGAAAAGGTGAGCTTGGGGGTTGGTAGGCGGGTTGGTCCTAGAAGAAACAGGCTTCTTTGCAGGTTGTGACAACTTTTATGGGATCAGCATAAGGATTATCCATAGATGAGGATGTTGATGAGCTCTGTAGACTACACCGGACACTGAGTCCCATCTGAAGAAAACTACCTCTGCAGTCTTAAAAGGTGGACGTGTATCCTTCTCAGCTGATATTTCTTATGTTGGTCCAGTAAAAAATCTCATGCCCTTCAAAAGAAAAAAAGTAAGTTTGTGCAGATAGGGCTGCCTGTGTTTCTGGAAGTGACCTTTGTGACTGATCTTGCTTTTTGAATTTGCGTCTCATTGCATTGTGGTTGTTTGTGATCCTGTTTCTTCCCTGCGACGGCAGTATTACAGGACCACAGTGCCCAAGAAGGAGACGTCTAAACACCAGCACTGGCCTAAAGTCTCCCTACACAAATGGGCTGTCCCGCTAGGCAGTTCTGCTCAGTATTTCTCCAGGGAAGAAAGTCACCTTGTAAAACAAAAAAAACAAAAAAATGAGACTACAGGAGCAACCACTTCTGTTATTTTTCTGAGAGTCCAGGCTGAGTGGATTGTTTGCATGCACTTTTTCTTTTGGATGTGTTTTTCCAGCTTTGGGCTTCTAGCTCAAATAGAGTCTGCTCCAATTGAGGCCTTCAACCACTGCTACCTGGAATATTTCCTATTTTTACTCCTCCTCCTCTTCCCTTTCCGATCTTGCCCAGTCATTGCTGGGACAGTCCTCGGGCCTAGAGGTGTGCAGACTCTGGTTCCCTTCAGACCCTGCTGTGAGTGCCGTAGATGCTGTTCTTGAGCAATGGCTGGGACTCGCTCCCAGGGAGAGTGGCTGTGAAGTTTTTTTTTCCAAACTGCAGTGTACAGTTGCTTGTTGGCTGAGTTTGGGCTAGCTGAAAGAATTTTACCTCTACTCCCTGGTATGTCCAGCAGACAGCAGAGCACAAGAAGAAACCTTCTGTGAAGGGTGTGTGACTCCATACTGCCGAGCTACACTCACTCAGGCCAGCACTTCAGCCTGTTCAGCGTCTGGGCTGGCCTGGTTGCGGCATAGTTTTAATGAGTGCAGACTGAACAGAGGACTTGTTATACTTCCCTATCTTCTTTGAGAATCTAAACTAAACCCTCCTTGGGGTTTGCAGCTTCCATATTGTTTACCCTCTCACATTTTCTTATCTGGACATGTGCTACAAAAAGTACTGTGCAAACTAACATCTTACAACTTTGATGTGTTACCAGGAAGGCCCTTTGCAATTGAGCTTGTGAACCCACATAGAACACAATTTTCTGCCCAGGAGATGAAGGAACTTCAGCAGGTAACCGCACCAATCCCCATCCCCCCTCCGCCCATATACCTCAGCAGAGACTACACTGAAAGGGCCCAGTGCAGCCCTCTGTCCTTCCACATATCTGGAGGGATTGACAGGCTGGAAATGCCTGGATAATTCTAGTTCTTCTGCTGTGTACAGTCCATAAACCCACCCTGTAGTCAATCAATAAAAGGTTTGAACCTGGCCTCAATAGTTTCCCCTTGCTTTGAGCCTGTGGCAAAAAAATCCTCTTAACTCTGTGTGTGGAAGTGATTTCTTTATCTGAGCTGTTTGTACCCCGCAGAAAATAAACAGCTCATCAGACAAGATAGAAGTACGAGATTTACAGCTTGTAACAAGGTAAGGTTCAAATAGTCTTTTCAGATACCTTTTGTACTGGTAATAGATGAGTTCATAAAATGCTTGTGGAAATAAGATGAGTTGTGTAGAACTGTAGAATCTTCCTGTGATTCTGTTTTCTTGCAGAGAGGCAGTTGGACACATGAAGGAAGGGGAGGAAGAAAAGACCAAGTGTTACAGTGCCCTGATATGGACAGAGAAACCAATCCAAAAGACAGATATTGAATTTTTGGATGATCTGAAAGTAAGTTTGGCTTTTCTTCAGTACACAGTCTTTTCAGAGTTAAAGTTTCCATATGATCCTGTCTAGTCATCTCCATTTTCCTGCATTCTTTGTCCAGGCCCCTTTTGTTATCCTCATGCCTGTCAGGAATTTATTATAGCATATTATAACATGGGGTGGCTATTCCTGTGGCCATGATTAGCTAGCAGAGGGTGTGCTAGCATTCATTTCACTCAAGTGGCTCTGATCAGCAAGGTATTCTCTAATATCTGTTACATTCAGTGTCTCAAATGTAAACAGTGAGCTGCTGTGGGTCTTACTATCACCCACTGACTGCACCTCCTTCCTTTGCCCCTACTTTTACCCATTCCCCAGGAAATCCACATCATAACAAAGTTAAGTCAATGAGAGGAATGTGGGAAACCACTAGAATACTAATTTACTTCTAGAAAATGTTCTCTGGGAGAAATTTTCCCTTCAAGAACCAGTAAAGTTGCAGAAACTGCTGAGATCTTTAAAATCCACCACATGTCCATTGAGCATTGGACCTACTTGGTTGGTAAAGATTGCAGAGGACAGGCTGCTAATGTGGCTGACATTTCTGATTACAATTTTTAAAATGTTATCACTGTTCTTTTAAATGCTCAGAGGTTTGGGCCCTTTGTATCTTAGGGGAAGAACAGATTGGTATTTTCCTAGTCGTGCTGTGAGGCCTGATGAAGAATTACTGCAACTCTCCTCACATTTAGAAATTTGACTGGAGAAAACTAGGAAGCGTGGTGTCACATGGATGGGTTCATGTCTGTGGAATACCCTTCCCAGGAAATTGCATCTAGATTTGGAACATTTCTCCGAGGACAAGCAGGCTGGCAGTCCACATGGGTGGCATCATCCGATGGAGCCCGGCATGGAACCTTTGGGGCGGATTTTAAGAGCCCTGCTCGCGTAAATCCGCCCGGATTTACACGAGCAGGGCTCTGCGCGTGCCGGTAGGCCTAATTTACCTAGGCCTACCGGCACGCGCAGAGCCCCGGGACTCGCGTAAGTCCCGGGGTTTTCCGAGGGGGGCGTGTCGGGGGGCGGGCCCGATCCGCGTCGTTTTCGGGGCGGGACGTAGCGTTTCGGGGGCGGGTCTGGGGGCGTGGTTACGGCCCGGGGCGGTCCGTGGGCGTGGCCGCGCCCTCCGGACCCGCCCCCAGGTCGCATCCCGGTGCGCTAGCGGCCCGCTGGCGCGCGGGGATTTACGTCTCCCTCCGGGAGGCGTAAATCCCCCGACAAAGGTAAGAGGGAGGTTTAGACAGGGCCGGGGGGGGTGGGTTAGGTAGGGGAAGGGAGGGGAAGGTGAGGGGAGGGCAAAAGAAAGTTCCCTCCGAGGCCGCTCCGATTTTGGAGCGGCCTCGGAGGGAACGGAGGTAGGCTGTGCGGCTCGGCGCGCGCCGGCTATACGGAATCGGTAGCCTTGCGCGCGCCGATCCAGGATTTGCGCGGCTACGCACGTATCTACTAAAATCCAGCGTTCTTTTGTTGGCGCCTGATGCGCCAACAAAAGTACGCCAAATCGCGCTTTTTGAAAATCTACCCCTTTATGTCAAAGTTTTCAGAACTTTTGACTGTGCCTGACTGAGCATGCTCGAGCATACTAACATACCACATGTTCATGAGGGGGCCCCTTTAGTCTTTCTATTTCTGCAGAGCCTCCAGTCATGGTTTGGCTCATAAGAACATAAGAAATTACATATTGAGTCAGACCAAGGGTCCATCAAGCCCAGCATCCTGTTTCCAACAGTGGCCAATTCAGGCTACAAGTACCTGGCAAGTACCCAAAAGCTAAGTATAATCCATGCTACTGATGCCAGTAATAGCAGTGGCTATTTTCTAAGTCAACTTGATAATAGCAGGTAATGGACTTCTCCTCCAAGAACTTATCCAAACCTTTTTTGAACCCAGCTATACTAACTGAACTAACTACATCCTTGGCAACAAATTCCAAAGTTTAATTGTGCGTTGAGTAAAAAAGAGTTTTCCCAATTAGTTTTAAATGTGCTACATTCTAACTTCATGGAGTGCCCCCTAGTCCTTCTATTTCAGATAGAGTAAATGATTGATTCACATTTACCTGTTCTAGACCTCTCATGATTTTAAAGACCTTTATCATATCCCCCCTCAGCTGTGTCTTCTCCAAGCTGAGCAGCCCTAACCTACTTGGATTCCACTACAATTCTCAGCAGATTACATCATCGCACGTATAATCAGAAATACAAAATAGACAAGACATCCATAAAAACATAAATACAAAAGGGCATGAAGAAAACAATCACCACCAGGTATAAATCAAAACAAAACATCACTGCAAATCAGATAAAACCATCAGCATTGTGGTATTCTGATACTGGGCATTGAGGAAAGCCCAAGAAGCATCAGTTTTCATTAATGCATGATGCCAGGAGCGGGGATGGTCCAGTGGGTTCCGAGAGCCCCCCTAAGCAGTCCCATGGTGAGGAGAACTCATCCTCTCAGAAGTCCTGGGATTTGTGACAGCCTCCACAGTTCCTGGTTTCAGCCACTGATATACGTTTCGATTCCGAAGGGGATGTGGCCACGCCTCCTGCCTCCCAGTTGATGTTGGCATCGGCTATTTTTGAGGAGGAGTTGAACAAGAAGGTAAGGCGCTGCAGGACCTCAGTGCCTCTGCATCAAGGGCACCAGGACCAGCAGTGACTATTTTACATCCACTCTCAAGTCCCTTTGACTGCCCAGCAGCCAGGCACCATTGCCAATGCCAGAACAAGTTCCAATTTCTGGAGGGGCCTGGAAGTCACCCAGTTGGTGATCTCCAGCCCATCGGGGAAGAAAGCTTCCTCATGGCATCGGAATTCCTTGTGGTCCAGGCCCAAACAGCCAAGTGCCCCACTCTCTGAGACTTAGGCTGATAGACACTGTCGGAGTCCTTGCCCCAGCAGATCACATGAAGTTAGACTGAATACTCATGGAGGTACAGCTATGGTTCTGACGACACTTCTGAAGAATAGGAGTTGGTGGGTCGCTTTTCCAACCCCTCTTCTCCCCCAGAGAGAAGGAAGTCCCCTCCTGAGGACCTCTCCTTCACTGGTTTTGTCCAGAGAATGGTGGAGGCCTTTCCCTTTACTTTGCAGACGGAGGATAAAACCAACCAGGACTAAGATGCTGGATATCTTCCACTTTGTGGAGCCGCCTAAGGAGGTTGTGGCAGTCTCAGTCCATGAAATCCTTCAAGATATTCAGATGAGGATGTGGAAGAATCCCCTTTCTTTGGCTCCCGTTAATAGGAAAGTGGACACTGTTTACTTCATCCAGAAGGCTCTTGGATTCAAAACCAGGTATCTACCATACCAATCTGTGGTGGTTGAATCTGCTCTCAAGAGAGTCAAGAGGCAGAGAACTCCTTCCTTGGTACCCCTAGGGAAGGAATCTTGGAACCTGGACACTCTTTGAAGAAAGTTCTTTCGGGGAGCTATGCTGAACACCTGCATAGTCTCTTACCATTTCTTCATGGGCTAGTCTATGCGGAACCTGCCAAAGCAGATGCAGGGGGTAGCCGAGCAGTTTCGTCAGAAGCAGCAAGATGCCCTCCAGTCACTGGTTTGCAAGAGAATGGAGTTTGGAAAACACATGATACAATCAAACTTTGATGTTTTTGAGATGGCATCAAGATTCTCTGCTGTGGGATTGGTGCCCACAGACTCATCTGGCTGCGGGTCTCAGATCTCTGACCTGAGATCCAGGAAAGATTCACAGGCATATACAGGAGAGATTTTCTTTGGAGATAAGGTGAAAGCTGCAGTGGCACAGATCTGTGAACACTATGCAACACTGCAGCAACTCTCCACTACTGCTCCAGACCCACCCTGCACTTCCAGGAGGTACTCAAGGCCAGGAAAGAGGAGACACATTTTCCAACCAAGGAAGTGCTATCATTTGTCCCCTCAGTCCCGACCATAAAAGGTCATATGTGCCCATCCTAGGCAGCAGTGGGCCCCTAATCCACAGCCAGCATCCTACTCTACTCCTGGGATGGGTTTTTGACTGGATTGTTGAAGGCTTATCCCCGTATCCATGCCAGAGGGCCTCCCGGTCAGAGGTCCAGTATAACTTCGGACTAGTGGATCCTTGGCATCATAAGAAGAAGGTATAAATTTAATCTATTGGGCATCTCATCGATATATTCAATTTGTACCCCACAATAGACTAGGGAGTCACTTCATGAAGTAAGTAAAAAGCACATTCAAAACAAATTGGAGAAATTCAATGCACAATTAAGCTCAGGAATTAATTACCAGAGGATATGGTTAAGGCAGTTAGCATAGCTGGCTTTAAAAAAGGTTTGGACAGGTTTATGGAGGAGAATTCAATAAATGTTATTAACCAAGTAGACTTAAGAAATAAGCACTAATTATCACTGTGCAATAGCAGCATGGGATCTGTTTACTGTTTTGCCAGGAACTTGTGACCTGGATTAGCCACTGTTAGGAACTGAGCTTCATGGACTCTCAATCTGATCCAGTATGGCAAGTTCTTATGTTCTTAAATCGACTCCCAGACCTAAAATAGGATCATTCACTACATGAGGAACTGCTTCAAAAGGAGCTCACCTCCCTCTTAAGAGACCAGTGTGATCAAACCTGTTCCATCAAGAGAAAGAAGGCGAGGATTTTCTCCTAGGACAAGCAGGATGGTAGTCCTTACATGTGGGTGACATCATCCGATGGAACCCGGCACGAAAAACTTTTGTCAAAGTCTCTAGAAACTTTGGCCAGCAGACTGAGCATGCCCAGTCTGCTACTATCCGCGTGTCCACGTGAGGTCCCCCTTCAGTGTCTTCTTTTCTGCGGTGCAGTTGCCTTGCGGTCCATGGAGCTCCACTTTTTTAAAATTTTTCTCTCGAATTTCTTCGAGTTTTTCTCTGATCCTCGTCAGGTCCCCCTTCGCGGTCAGGTCAGTCGATTCCCAATTCCTCCACCTCTTGGTGTCTGTCAGTCTTTTTTATGGCGTCGACCGGTTTTCGTCAGTGCCCCCAGTGCCCGTGGACTATGTCCATTACGGACCCACATGAAGTTTGTATCCTCTGTCTGGGGGCCTCGCACGATGTCCGTGGGTGCCGTCTGTGCAATCAGATGACACCCAAGAGGGCCTCCCCCAGCAGCAGCAGGAAGTGCTTGCCGCCATTGCCTCGCTGCGTCGGGAAGTAGGAAAACACAAGGTGCACTCCACCTACGATGTTTTTGAAATTGCAGCCGATCTCCCCTGTACAGGCAAGAACCTGTTCGGCAACAAGGTCTGAGATGCGATGACACAGCTGAAGGACCATCATGACACCCTCCAGCAGCTATCCGCTAGTCCCTCAGAAGGGCCATCCTCAGCCAGGAAATCCTCCAGGCAAGGCCCTCGTAAGCCTTTTTACCGGCAGAGGAAGTATTACCCTCCGGCTGCTCAGGCTCACATGCCCCAGACCAGTTCTAGGGGTTATCCCCGCCAGCAGAGGGCCCCCAGACCCCAACCGGCACCCCAGCAAACCCCGGCCATGGGCTTTTGACTGGCAGCGAGGGAGCACGAGTCAGCAGACAGTTCCCCTGGCACCCAATCCCCCAGTCGGCGACAGGCTACTCAGCTTTGCCCAGTACTGGGAGGGGATCACCTCGGATCGCTGGGTTCTTTCCATCGAACAGCAAGTGTACCGTCTGCGCTTCAGCCAGCTCCTGGAGACCACAGCCCCATGTCCTTTTTGGGATTCATCCGCCCATTTGGTCGTTCTTCAACAAGAACTTTCCACCCTCCTCACAGCGGGCGTAGTGGAACCGGTCCCTCGTGGACAGCAGGCCACGAGTTCTGCTCGAGGTATTTCCTCATCCCAAAAAGAAATGGCGGCCTGCGCCCCATCCTTGACTTCAGGGTGCTGAACAAGTTTCTCGTAAGAGAAAAATTCAAGATGGTCTCCCTGGGCACACTGATCCCCCTGCTCCGAAGAGGAGACTGGCTCTGCTCCCTCAACCTGAAGGAGGCATACGCACACATTGCGATCGTCCCCAGCCACAGGAATGTACCTCCGCTTCGTGGTGGTGGGGAATGCACTTTTTCAATACAGAGTGCTGCCCTTTGGGCTGGCATCAGCCCCACACGTCTTCACCAAATGCTTGGCAGTGGTGGCTGCCTACCTCAGGCATCACTCGGTCCATGTGTTCCTACAGACTGTGGGGTTCGTCATCATCTTCCCCAAGTAGCACATCTGTTTGTGGACCCAACTGGAACTCAGAAATAAGCCGCATATTTTGAATTTTAATAGCCATGGGTTCAAGAAAAATAGCAAACAACAAGGGTGATAAGGGACAGCCTTGACAAGTGCCTCTTCCTACCATAAAAAAGTCAGAATACCCGCCATTAATCTTGATACATGCTCTGGGTCATAAAGCTTATAAATACAAGAACGAAAAAACTAGCATAACCCATTTGCTCAAGGGTATAAAATAAAAAAAGGCCAATGAACTATGTCAAATGCTTTTTCAGCATCGATGGTAAGGAAAAGAGAGGGGATATTTTCTTTATGGGCCCACCACATAATATCCACAAGCTTGCAAACATTATCTCCCACAGTCCTCCCAGGAATAAACCCCACCTGATCCTGGTATATAAGTAGCCCACTAAAATTATTAAGGCGATCAGCTAATATTTTAGCCAGTAATTTAAGATCAAGGTTTATTAAGGAAATAGGTCGATATGACCCACAGACCATAGGGTCACGGCCTGTTTTGGCTATGATAGTAATAGCAGCCACATTAGAATCCAGCAGCATCGCCCCCCCCCCCCAAATTAAATACTTTTTGCAAATGAGCCAGAATAAAGATGCAAACTGCTTATAAAATCTGGCTGATAATCCATCGTATCTGGGAGCCTTGTCCACTTTAAGATTCTTAATAGCTAAGAGAATCTCTGGACTTGAGATTTTCCTGTCCAGTGCTTCCTTCATATCCTCTGTTAATTTAGGCAGGGAAATATCCTGAAAGTAGGCCTCAGTCAGAGCTGAGGGGATGGAAGTGTTAGTACTATAAGTCTCCAAAGAATTTAATAAATCTGTTCCAAATAGCAGAAATGTTAGTCAGAATAGCCCCAGATTCATCCTTAATTTTTAAAATATGATTTTGGAGATAAACCTTTTTCAACCTATTAGCCAACAACTTTCCTGCTATCTCTCTACCTTCAAAATATTCTTGTTTAACAAGGTCTAAGGCGTGCGTAATATTAGACACTGCAAGTTGTTTCAACTCCTCTCTGGCCCTAGAAAGCTTAGACTAGGTTCGTTTTGAGCCATTGGAAAGATGTTTCTGGAACAGCAAATGAATGCTATGCCGTAAAGCCTCGCAGTCTTTTTCTTTCTGCCTTTTAAGGAAGGAGGCTCTAGAAATCAAAAGACCACAAACAAAGGCCTTCAGGCAGTTCCATATTACAATAGGAGAGGAGCACAGCAGTCTTTGTGATAGGAGAACTGGAGAAAATCAACCGATTTTCACTTAGCAACCATCGCACCACTGGCACAGTTAAGAAGTCTCGCTGAGAAGAGTAAAAAGAAATGGTTCTAGAGGCTAGATGGGGAGAGGAGCTCTGCAGTTATGCTTCCATCTCCACCGATGACATCACTTCCTCCAAGACTGTAACAAATCAGAAGGTAGACCCCTGTTCCGAGGTAGAGTTGGCGCTACCCAAATGGACAGATAACCCTTTAGGTCTCTACCATCAGAGGGCAAGGCTTGATGAGGTAAGTGTTGAATGAAGACTTCACCCTGGAAGCTCGTGATCCCCCCAGGAGGAGCCCGTAGGGATCCGGCCGCTGGGACTTAAGAAACTCCCTGAAGACTAATGAAGATCTGGATGCAGGCGCCTCCTGCAGGTCGTGGATTCCAGATGGCTGGCACCTCCAGCTGGTCGTAGGTAGTCCAGGAGTAGAAGTCAAAGGATAGTCCAAAGCCAGTCCAAGGGTCGAAGTCCAGAAAGAGGTCGAGAGCCGGTCCGGGAATAGATGGGAGAGTGGTCCGAAGCCAGTCCAGGGGCAGCACAGGAGAAGGATCCAAAGCCGATCTGAAGTCAACGCCAGAGAATTACCACAGCCAGTCCGAAGGTCAGAAGCCAAAGAATCAATCCAACAGAGAGGAAGAGCAGAAGCGAGACGATGAACAGAGCAAATCCAGGAACATGGAGCAAGGTTAACCAAGCACAAAGCCTCAATCCCAAGGCAAGGTTTGTGGAGCAGACCTTGCCTTAAATACCCGAATTGAGGGAGGAGTTTGCTGGAGGAAGCCATGATAACTTCCTGTCGTGACTCCTTTAAATCAAACCTTCAGCCGCGCATGTGGCTCTACAGCATGCATAAGGGGGCGGAGACAATCTGGCACAGCAGGACCAAGCGTCCAGATCTCAGCAGCTGCCAAAGCCGCGAAAAGAATTTCAAGAGGGGCTGCCTGCCCCCGCAGGAGCCCTCGGAAGGATCCGGTGCCACGGGTGAGCCTTGGGTCCCGGCTGCGGACCGCCGCGGCCAGCGGCCATGACAGTCGGCCCCGGTCACGGACCGCCGAGACCGGCAGCCATAACAGTGCCCCCTCCTTTAGGCCTCCCTCTAGAAGGTCTGGGTTTTCTCGGATGAGCAGCGTGAAAGTTCTTAAGAAGATTCTTATCCAGGATGTTCTTAACAGGCTTCCAAGAATTCTCCTCAGGTCCGAATCCTTCCCATGCTAAGAGGTATTCCCATGTTTTGCCACGTCTCCCGACATCTAGTACTTCACGTACTTGATATATAGTCTCCTCCTCCGCTCTGGGTTGGAGAACCTCTGGAACTCTCCGATGAGGCCAAGAGAGAACCAGAGGCTTTAAAAGGGACGTGTGGAAGGAGTTATGAATCCGCAATGTGGCTGGCAACCGAAGTTGGTAAGTCACAGGACCAAGCTGTTGCAGCACTGGAAACGGTCCAATATAACGTGCTGCTAGGCGCATGGAAGGAACTCTCAACCGGATGTGTCTGGTACTAAGCCACACCTTCTCCCTGTTTGTTTGTTTTGAGTGGATTCGGCACACACCAATCGGCGGCATAAACGTATGAAGCACCATTAAGTGTATGGAGCTATCAAAAGTTTATGAGCTACTGGTTCTTCTTTAAGATATGTCAGTGCTGTGGTTCATGTTCGATCACCTATAGGAATAATTTCCAATAAAGGTATTGAAAAAGACATTTTTTGGCAATATAACGTGGTGCCAGGCGCATGGAAGGAATTCTCACCCGGATGTGTCTGGTACTAGGCCACACCTTCTCTCCTGGACGGAACCGTGGAGCAGGTCGCCGATGCTTGTCGGCAAACATCTTGGCAGCATGGGCCGCTTTTCGAAGCATGTGTTGGGTATGAATCCAGAGCTGCCGCAACTGTACCGCTGTGAGCTGGGCTGCTGGTGAAGGCACTGCCAAGGGCAACGGCAATGGCGGCCTGGGGTGTCGTCCAAACACAATCTGGAACGGGGATGCTCCCGTGGAGGTACAGGCATGAGAATTATGAGAGAACTCAGCCCACGAGAGGAGTGTCGCCCAATCATCTTGACGGGAGTTGACATACAGCCGAAGAAATTGTTTCAAGGTACGGTTAGTATGTTCTGCCTGACCGTTTGCTAGTGTAGTCCAGAGAAATGCTAAACTTTTTATAAAGATTAAGCCAGTAACGAGCCGTAAACTGAGGTCCACGATCTGATGCAATATGTTGAGGAAGACCATGGAGATGAAAGATATGGAGCATGAATAGTTTTATTTAATATTTATTTATTTAATATTTTTATATACCGACATTCGATCTCAGTTGAGGTATCACACCGGTTTACATTCAGGTACTGTAGGTATTTCTCTATCCCCAGAGAGCTTACAATCTAAGTTTTTGTACCTAAGGCAATGGAGGGTAAAGTGACTTGCCCAAGGTCACAAGGAGCGACAGCAGGACTTGAACCCTGGTCTCCTGGTTCATAGTCCACTGCTCTAACCACTAGGCTATTCCTCAGCGAGTAGCAGACGGGAGGGAGGGTAGCGGGACAAAGTGGGCCATTTTCGAAAAACGATCCACTACTACCCATATCACGGTATTACCCTCTGAAGGTGGAAGATCCACAATAAAATCAGTGGAAATGTGTGTCCATGGTTTCTTGGGTATAGGTAATGGCTATAAAAGTCCCCATGTTTTCCCAGTACGAACCTTGTTGAAGGAGTGTTTGAGTCCAAGCTCTTCCTGGGTCTCCGGCAAACTGAATCACGCCCCTAAGCCAGTACCTTATTACGCAATCTCTTAGGTACAACTGTTTTACCAGATGGCACGGTAAATGTTGCAGAAAGGGTGATGGATGCTGGGTCTATAATGTGTTGAATAGGCTCATCAATATCCTCTGTAGAAAAGGACCTGGATAAGGCATCTGCCTTAATATTCTTAGTAGCCGGTCGATATCGCAATTCAAAGTTGAAGCGCGTAAAAAACAGCGCCCACCGAGCTTGCCGTGGGTTCAAGCGTTGGGCTTGCTAGAGGTACACCAGATTCTTATGGTCCATGTAGACTGTAATACGATGTTGGGCGCCCTCCAGCCATTGACGCCATTCTTCAAATGCTAATTTTATAGCAAGTAGCTCTTTGTCGCCGATAGCGTAATTACGTTCTGCCGATGAAAACTTCCTGGAAAAATAAGAACAAGGATGGGCAGTTCCTGTGGTGTCATTCTGGCTTAAGTCCACAAGCAGCCGAGCACAGCTAGCACTCTAAATTTAGATCCACTCATTTTTTTTTTTACCAGAAATGAGTGCTAGAAAGGGTTACACAGTCCCAAAAGTCCAAATCAATTTTAAATCCAAAGAGAATTTTATTATTTATATCGGCAACTCCACTGTGTATATAAGCATATTTTCTCAAGCGGAAGGGTCCCCCGACATGGACCTGTGTTTCGCCAGGGGCTGCATCGGGAGGGACGCACAAGAAGTTTAAATGTATGCTGTAAACAAAAGATAATAAAGAGGACTGTGTGGATCTAAAGTCATTCTGGCTTAAGACAACTCCTACTACTTCAGCTGATGCGTCCACCTCTACTACAAACGGGCATCTGGGATCCGGATGCCGAAGGCAAGGTTTTTTAAGGAACGAGTCCTTTAGCGCTCGGAATGGCTCTTCAGCTTCTACAGGCCAGTACTTAATGTTTGCCCCTTTTTGAGTAAGAGCCGTGAGAGGTGCAGCTAACTTTGAGAAATTCTGAATAAAACTACGATAATGGTTGGCGAAACCCAGGAAACGCTGGAGAGCATGTAATCCATTAGGTTGAGGCCATTCTTGAATGCATTTTAATTTGGAGGGATCCATCTGAAAACCACGTTTGGAGATGATATATCCCAGAAACGTGAGAGACTCTTGTTCGAAGATACATTTTTCAATCTTAGCATATAGACGATTCTCTCTTAGACGTTGTAAAACTAGAATAACGTGTTGTCGATGGGCTTGTAGATTAGAAGAGAAAATCAAAATGTCATCCAGGTAGACTATCACGCAATCATAAAGCAAGTCTCGGAATATCTCATTAATGAAGTGCTGAAATACTGCTGGAGTGTTAGTCAAACCAAAAGGCATAACAAGATACTCATAATGTCCATCTCTGGTGTTGAAAGCCGTCTTCCACTCGTCCCCCTCCTGAATTCTGATGAGATTATATGCTCCACGCAGATCCAACTTCGAGAACACCTTGGCCCCCTGTAAACGGTCAAAAAGTTCAGCTATTAATGGTAATGGTATCGGTCTTTGATAGTAATGGCGTTCAGTCCGCGGAAGTCAATACATGGGCGCAGGGTCCCATCTTTCTTCCCGACAAAGAAGAAGCCAGCCCCAGCTGGAGATGTAGAGTGCCTAATGAATCCCTTCTGTAAATTGTCTTGGACATATTCAGACATAGCACGGGTCTCCAAGACAGATAGAGGATAGACCCTACTACGAGGCGGAATTGCTCCAGGGATTAGCTGGATGCTACAGTCAAATTCTCGGTGTGGAGGTAAAGTGTCAGCAGATTTTTTTGAAAAAACATCTGCAAACTGACTGTACTGTGATGGCAGTCCCTCAAGGCGAGAGGTGCAAATAAAACTACAAGAAGAATTGGATCCTTTAATGCTGGACCCCAGTGGAGAAGTTTTAAAGATATCCAGTCAAACTGGGGATTGTGCTATTGCAACCACGGAATACCAAGAACTATAGGATGAATGGCGCTTTGGATAACATAGAAGGAGATAGTTCCGGTGTGGCCTGGTGCTATGTAGCATTCCATTGGAACTGTATGATGAGTTATTCTCCCCAGCAGGGGATCTCCGTGAATTGAAGATATAATTAACGGCCTAGGACACAGGCGAGTAGGAATGTGCAGTCGTTCTACTACATCTTGCAGGATGAAATTTCCTCTGGCTCCAGAATCAACTAAAGCCAGCGTGAAGAACTGGTGATCTCCGGAACACAGGGTTACATGCAGAGTTAGTGGGGGAGCCGGGGAAGTGATGCCTAGGGTTACTCCCCCAATGGAGCCTAGGCTAGGGAATTTCCTGGACGTATTGGGCAATGAGCGATGAGATGGCCTGCTCCTCCACAATATAGGCAGAGGCCTGCCTTGCGACATCCTTGCCTCTCCTCTGGAGAGAGGGGCCCACGGCCCAATTGCATGGGTTCCTCCATAGTCCCTTCTGTGGTAGATGCAGTTCGAGAGACAGGAGCAGAAGAGCAAGAAGAATTAGTAACCGCCATGTGCCTTCTCGTGCTTGATCCTTCCCGAGCTCTTTCCTGTAGCCAGCGATCAATACGAGTTATAAGTCCAATATAGAGTCCAATGATTGTGGTAACTCCCAGGCTGCCATTTCATCCTTTATTCGGGATGACAGATCCTCCAAATATATAGACCGAAAACAATTCTCCTCCCAATGGAATTCGGATGCAAGGGTTCTAAATTCAATAGTGTAGTCAGCCAGCGGCCGATTTCCTTGTCAAAGTTGTAGAAGCTTGGAGCCAGCGACCACTTGTCTCCCTGGATCGTCAAATATTGCTTGAAATAATTCCAAAAACTTAGGAAGGTCTTGTAAGACTGGATCTGACCGTCACCAGAAAGGAGAAGCCCAGGCCAGGGCTTTACCTTCTAAAAGAGACAGAATATAGTTGGTTTTTGTAAGGTCGTTCGGAAACAGGGAAGCTTGAAGGTGGAAGTGCATACTGCATTGATCGAGGAATCCTTGGCATAAACTAGGTTTGCCGGCATAACGTGGAGGAATAGGTAATGGAATCATGGCCCGGGTGTTGCTCTGTATCCCTGGTAATACTGGTTCGGTGGAGGAACAGCCTGAGCCCCGGCCATAGAATCCAGACGGGCATTGAGTCGTTCCAGGGAAGACGCCATAGATTCTAGTATACATTGCTGCTCCATGACTTTCTGGGCTAGTCCAGGAATGGCCTGGCGAGCTGAAGCCTCTGCCGGGTCCATGGCCTTGGTATTCTGAAATGAATCAGAAGGTGGACCTCTGTTCCGAGGTAAAGTTGGCGCTACCCAAACGGACAGATAACCCTTTAGGTCTCTACCATCAGAGGGCAAGGCTTGATGAGGTAAGTGTTGAATGAAGACTTCACCCTGGAAGCTCATGATCCCCCCAGGAGGAGCCCATAGGGATCCGGCCTCTGGGACTTAAGAAATTTCCTGAAGACTAATGAAGGTCTGGATGCAGGCGCCTCCTGCAGGTCGTGGATTCCAGACGGCTGACGCCTCCAGCTGGTCGTAGATAGTCCGGGAGTAGAAGTCGAAGGATAGTCCAAAGCCGGTCCAAAGGTCGAAGTCCAGAGAGAGGTCGAGAGCCGGTCCAGGAACAGACGGGAGAGTGGTCCGAAGCCAGTCCAGGGACAACACAGGAGAAGGATCCGAAGTCAACGCCAGAGAATCACTACAGCCGGTCTGAAGGTCAGAAGCCAAAGAATCAATCCAACAGAGAGGAGGAGCAGAAGCGAGACGATGAACAGAGCAAATCTAGAAACACGGAACTCAGGTAACCAAGCACAGAGCCTCAAGGTCTGTGGAGCAGACCTTGCCTTAAATACCCGAATTGAGGGAGCAGTTTGCTGGAGGAAGCCACGACAACTTCCTGTTTTGGCTCCTTTAAATCAAACCTTCAGCTGCGAGCGTGGCTCTACAGCATGCAGGAGGGGGCGGAGACAATCCGGCACAGCAGGACCAAGCGGCCAGATCTCAGCGGTGGCCAAAGCCGCGAAAAGAATTTCAAGAGGGGCTGCCTGCCCCTGCAGGAGCCCCCGGAAGGATCCGGCGCCGCAGGTGAGCCTTGGGTCCCGGCCATGGACCGCCGCCGCTGGCGGCCATGACAGTCAGCCCCAGTCATGGACCACCATGACCAGCGGCCATAACAAAAACATACTTTTTTCACAAGCTTTCGATTATTTACGGGCCGATACAGTAAAGTGCGCTCCGGTGGAGCACACTGTTAGCCCAGGTTTGGACGCGCGTTTTCGACACGCTAGCTTTACCCCTTATACAGTAAGGGGTAATAGCGCGTCAAACGCGTGGCCAACCCCCCGAAACTAATAGCGCCCACAACATGCAGATGCATGTTGATGGGCCTATTAGACATTCCCGCGCAATACAGAAAGCAAAATGTGCAACGAAGCCACACATTTTACTTTCAAAAATTAACGCCTGCCCAAAGGCAGGCGCTAATTTCGGCCGGCACCGGGGAAGTGTACAGAAAAGCAAAAAAAAACTGCTTTTCTGTACATCCTCCGACTTAATATCATAGCGATATTAAGTTGGAGGCCCCAAAAATTAAAAAAAAAAAATTTGTAAATGTGCCCACAGGTCGGAAGATGGACGCTCAATTATGCCAGTGTCCGTTTTCCGAATCCGTGACTGTCAGTGGGCTCGAGAACCGATGCCGGAAAATTTGAGCATCAGCTGTCAAACCCGTTGACAGCGCGCAATGGGAGAGCGGGCGCTCGCCTCGGAGCGCCGGCTCTCCAATGGGTTTTACTGTATCGGCCCATAAGTTAGTTAAACCTTTGTGGGGGGGTTTTATCTTATTTTATGTTGATGTTTTATTTCTTTTATGAAGATGTGATTGTCCATTTTATTGTTTAAAGTTTTGAATATTTTATTTATTTATTTATTTTTTTGGTTTTTATATACCGGAAGTTCCTGTATACAATACATATCACTCCGGTTCACATTTAACAGAAATAACTATCGCCGGGGAGGCGGTTTACATGGAATTTTATGAATGTTTTATTTGTACGTCGCCTAGGGTTTTGGTATTGGCAACTAATGAATTGTTTAATAAACATAAATATAACTTCAAGAAAGGATTCCACTACAAAATGCTATAGTGTGAGCAAAACGCCCTAGACCCTTTCTCCTGCTCCACACAAAATCTGTTTGAACACCTTCTACATCTGTCCGAGTCTGGAACAGTAAGGGTTTACCTTAGTGCAATTGATGCTTATCACCAGAAAGTGGAAGGTACGCTCATCTGCTCATCTGTACAGCCTTTGATTGTCTGATTCATGTGGAATCTTCTTAATTGAAGCCTTCTGTCAGGCCTCCCACTGTGTTTTGGTACCTCAACGTGGCACTGACCCAGCTGATGAAAGCTCCCTTTGAGCCACTGCACTCCTGTGACCTGAAGTACCTGACCTGGAAGGTCATATTCTTGGTGGTGGTCACTTCAGCGCACAGGGTCAGCGAGCTCCAGGTTCTAATGACTTCTCTACTTTATCCCCGGTTTCATCATGATAGGATGGTTCTGCACAACCATCCTAAGTTCTTGCTTAAGGTAGTGTAGGAATTCCATTGTAACCAGTCAATTGTCCTTCCAGCATTCTTTCCCTGGCCTCATGCCCACTATGGGGAACAAGTATTGCTCAGTTTGGACTGCAAAAGAGCCTTAGCCTTGGGCTGAAGCCCATGGAAAGTCCACCTAGCTTTTGATTTCTTTTGATACCTACAAACCGAGGATAGTTGTTGCCAAACAGACTATATCTAATTGGTTAGCAGATTGCATTTCCTTCTGTTATGCCCAGATGGGCCAGAATCTGGAGGGCCATGTCAAGGCTCACTCTGTTTGAAACACAAGAGTGTCGGTTGCTCACCTGCGATCAGTCCCCGTGGAGGAGATCTGTAAAGCTGCAATGTGGAATTCTCTCCACAAATTCACTTCTCATTAATGTTTGGATTGGGATAGTTGATGCGACAGTAGGTTTGGCCGATCTGTCCTTCAGAATTTGTTTAAGGTGTAGAACCCACCTCTTTTCCCGCCTAGAGCCCATTCTTTTTGTTCCAGGCTGCTCTCATAGGATAAGTATAAAATGGAAAAAAGGCTTGTTTGCTAACAAAAATACTGTTGTACCTGTTGGCACTTGTTTTTTCCCCTTTTTTTGTTCGGGGCAATCTGTAGTAAGGATTCCCCATGTGTGAGGACTGCCATCTTGTTTGTCCTTGGAGAAAGCAGAGTTGCTTACCTGTAATAGATGTACTCTGAGGACAGCAGGATATCAGTCCTCACAAAACTATTCACCTCTCCTTCAGTTTTTTTTGTTTTTTTTTTTGTAATACAATTTTTATTGAGTGATCCTCAGACACAATATGAAACTTTGCCGATAACAGACAAGCAAACATAATACAGCAAACGATATTGATGACACAAATCACAGAACCATGAGGAAACACTCCTCAATTTTCCCCCTTCCAGATATCTATAACTGTGTCTAAGACATCTCTAGAGCCACCCTAGAGAATACTCATGTCGCCAACAAACTAGGAGAGGCTGCACTCTGATACCTCCCCCAGTCTGACATATTGAACAACTATAGCGGGCTAGCTCTGCTTAAACAAGAAGGAACAGGAGTCCAGTATGCTTATCCCCAAACCCTCACCCTCTCCAAACCTCCCCGTCCCGCTTCTCCCCCTTTACCCCCCTTCCCCCCCCCCCCCCCCCCTTCCCCTACCCAAGGCCTGGCTGA
The DNA here is from genome assembly GCF_901001135.1 of Rhinatrema bivittatum. Lineage (NCBI taxonomy): Eukaryota > Metazoa > Chordata > Amphibia > Gymnophiona > Rhinatrematidae > Rhinatrema > Rhinatrema bivittatum. The sequence goes on from NC_042617.1 coordinate 125,688,534, forward strand.
CAAACCAGTTGAGACATCCATGTATACTAGAGTCCAATCATAACATTGAAGGCATGGGTCTATCACTAACCCAAAAAGCAAAAAAAGAAGAACAAACAAACATCAGGCATTGAGGATCAAGCTGCGAGCCCGATGTGGCAAAGTCTGCACATATACCTCCCAGGTCTCCAAGAAAAGTCTTCGGTGCGTTGGCGACAACTTAGAAGTAAAACTGTCCATATACATCATTCGATGAAAATGATTACGCCAAGTCCAATACGATGGTGCAGATATCTCCAACCAATTAAGTAGAATAACTTTTTTCCCCACCAGCCAGGCCTTTTTAATCAGAGTTCTCAATCCCGCTTTTCTTATAACCGACTGGGGAATGCAATCAAAAAGAATCAGCTGCGGGGTAACTTGAAAACGTATTTTCAGGAGGCGTTGTAAGTAATTTACAATTTTCTGCCAGAACTGTTGAACAAGGGGACAAGCCCAGAATGCGTGAGACAAAGTGCCAATTGCAAGGTGACAACGAGGGCATGTCGAATCTGTTATGAGCCGCGCTCTCCACGCAACCTGTGGAGAGACAAAGGCCCTCCGCAGAAACTTGTATTGCATTTCCCGGTAATACATATTTTCACTGGACCTTTTTAAATTCCCCATACATGCAGAGAAGATTGCCACTGTAACCGTGAATACTCCATCTTTGGTCCAACGCTCTACTGAAGTCTCATAGGTACGCTGTGACATACCTCGTTGAAGAGCCCTATAATATGTCGAGAGAGATAATGGCCGCTCCCTTCCCAACTGAAAAAAGGATTCTAACGCCACTAAATGTGTGGAAGTCTGAGTACCAATCTGCAATGATAATATGTAATGTCGGATTTGTAGATACCCAAAGAACTGGACCCGGGTCAAACCATATATACGTTGTACTGTGGGGAACGGCATTAGTATCCCTTCCGGGTTCACCAAGTGCCCCAAATGAGTGATACCCTTTGAGGCCCATCCCCGCAGACTAACATCTTGGGATCCTGGTAAAAACTCTGGGTTGCCCTGAACTGGGAGAAGGTAAGGGTTACATCGAGGCAGTCCCAACTTCTTTGTAAGGTATTGCCAGGATTTTCGAAACGGGACAACCAGTGGATTCCGAGAGATTGCAGACGGTAGCTCCTTCCCCGGCCCCATCAGTACATAGGTCAACGCGAAGGGGGCCACCAATGTGGATTCAGCCACCAAGTCAATACAAAAGGGGATTCCCAATATCCATTCCCTAACAATCCGGAGGTTGGCCGCCACACAATAAGACTGAAGGTCGGGAACTCCCATTCCCCCTGCTCCCCAACGCAACATAAGCCAGGACAACGGTATGCGCGCCTTTTTCCCCTGCCAAAGAAATGCCCGCATCATCTGTTGAAGGGCGGCCAAATCGTTACGTTTTAGAATAAGAGGTAGGTTCTGCAACACATACAACCATTTAGGTAGTATGATCATCTTAAACAAATTAACTCGCCCCCCTACGGAAAGAGGGAGGCTTTTCCAAAGTTTGAGCTTATCTCTCGTGAGTCTCAGTAATTTTTGGATGTTTAAGTCGTATAACTTAAGTAAATCTAAGGCTATATCAATCCCCAAATATTTTATTACACCGTTCGCTCAGTGCAGTGGGAAAGGGCCCTCCCACTGCTCCTGCATAGACATCGGGAATCCCATGGCCTCTGATTTCTCCCAATTAATGCGAAAACCCGAAATACCACCATAGTCCCTAACCACCTCCAAAAGGGCCGGCAAGGAGTCTCTTGGATTAGTAAGGAATACCAAGAGATCGTCCGCAAACGCGGCATATTTGAAAATCTCCTTTTTCCCCGGCGCCTGAAATAACACCCCTCGGATCGCTCGGAACGTTTGAATAGCCAGTAATAGAGGCTCCAGGGTCAAGAGAAAAAGGAGAGGGGATAAGGGACAGCCCTGTCGGGTACCCCGAAAGACCTGGAATTCAGGGGAAAATTGACCATTCACCATTAACGAGGCAACCGGGCCCGAGTATAGGAGTTGCAAGGCTTGATAGAAAAAACCTCCAAATCCCATGTCTCTCAATAGGGCAAACATAAACCCCCATTCCACCCGGTCGAAAGCCTTCTCTGCATCTAGATTAGCAATGAGGAAGGGAATATTGTGTCTGGTGCAGAGATCCATAGCAATTGTTAGCTTCCGGATATTAGTCAAGGCATAGCATTTTTTCACAAAGCCTACTTGGCCCGGTTGAATCATCTGTGGCAAAACGGCACTCAATCTATCTGCCATAATTTTCGCCAACAGTTTATGGTCCACATCTAATAAAGAGATAGGGCGATAGGAAGCAGGGTGCAGGGTATCCTTCCCAGGCTTGGGAATTAGAGTGATGTGGGCCCTATTCCCATGCACCGGAAAACTTCCCTTTGAGATTAGTGCTGTAAAAACTAATGGCAACAAGGGGGAGAGAGGCTCTGAAAGACACCTATAAAAGTCTGCACTATATCCATCCGGCCCTGGGGCCTTAAACCTTGGGGAACTCCGAATAACCTGTCGAACCTCATCCTCCGTAATGGGTCGGTTAAGCCCCTCTTGCTGAGCCTGGGTCAGGATAGGGAGGTTTAACGCGGCACTAAATGAGTCCCATTGACTTGAGTCCCAGCCCTCAGCCCGATACAATGCCGCATAATAATCCCGAAAAACTTTTAGGATTTTAGGGGTTTCATGAACTATGTGGCCTTGTGGCGTACGAAGAGCCGTGATATGCCGGGACCCTCTATTAGACTTAACTAAGTTGGCCAGAAGCTTCCCAGATTTGTTACCATATCTATAGAGCCTATGTTGGTGATATAGAATGCTGTGTTTAGCCCTCTGGTGTAGCAGCGAGTTCAAAGCTGATTGAATGGTTCTATAATCACTCTTGGTTACCGATGTGCAAGAACGATTTAGTGCCCCTTTAGCCTGTTGCAATTTCTTTGTCAGGGTCAATAATTGATTATTTAGCACTTTTTTCCGATGTGATATATACGAGATAATATCTCCCCTAAGGACAGCTTTAGCAGTGTTCCAGAACAGTACTGGATCACTGCTATGTTGGGCATTTAGGGTTGCAAAATCTGTCCATCGTTCCAATAAAAAGGTTTGAAACGCTGTGTCCTCTGCCAGATAATAAGGGAAGCGCCAGCCCCTACAGTCACTCACTTGAGGGAGCACTGCCAGATCCACCCAAATTGGGACATGATCTGAGACAATAATGTCTCCAATTCCTACTCCTGAAATTTTGGAGAAGGAATGTGTGCTGACTAACCAGTAGTCGATACGGGATTGTGTGGAATGAGCTCTGGAGACATGTGTAAAGTCCCGCTCAAAAGGGTTTAGAGCTCGCCATGCATCAACCAGGTGCAAACTCTGTTCAAGGAGCTGTATCCCCCAACCCTTGACCCCCGTCCGCCGCAGAGTGGCAGAGCTATCTAATTCGGGGTCCCGTAAAGAATTGTAATCTCCCCCCACTACCAGGAATTTGTCCATATATGAAAGTAACATTTTATGTATATTCTGAAAGAAAGGCATTTGCTGAGAATTTGGGGCCTACAGGTTGCACAACACCACAGGTATCTGATTAATTGTTACTTCTAAAATAAGAAAGCGACCCTGAGGATCTTTATGTTCAGAAAGAACTTGTAGCGGGAGATTTTTGCGCACCAGGATAGCTACCCCCGCTGACCTCGTGGTGGTGGAGGCATAATACACCGAACCCACCCAAGACTGACATAATTTCAGGTGCTCCACATCTGTAAGATGGGTTTCCTGCAAGAATGCTATGTCCGCAGCCTGTCTCTTCAAGGCCTGTAATACCTTCGACCGTTTGACAGGTGTATTAATACCACATACATTCCAGGATATCAATTTGAGATTACGCATAGCCATTTACCCCATATCACGCCATAGAAAAGTAATTTGAACAATGAGAATTTCCCAACTCCAAGGGAATGATGACCACCCCAGCTCTGGCCATCTCCCTGTGAATGTGATTTCCCCACGCCACATGCCACCAACATGTTTGAAATCTGTATCATGCCAGCACCTTGTATCTTTCCCTGACCCTCCTCCCCGCTCCATTCCTCCCCCCTTCCCCTTTCCCCCCCCCCCCCCACCCCCCTTCCCCTAACTAGACTCCCCAGAAGTCTCATCTCCACTAATTCCCCACCTAAGAGATCCTGTTAAGACACTCGGGCTTCTCTGCCCCCTCCCCCCTTTCTTCACCCCCCATCCAGCTTGCAGCAACATAACAAGGGATGGGACTCCATAGAAATAACATAACATAAAAGTTGAACAAATAACAGCTTTTGTTCCCCCCTATAAACAATTTCACAATACAATATTGAAACACCTATAGTATACCAATATCCCATTGCAGCACAAAATGGAGACCTGCTCACACCGCTCCAGCATGTGCCAGAAACTTGGAAAAAGAGAGAAAAAAAACAGTGAACAGACTTAACTGTCAAATATTAAGTAACCAGAGGGTGCAGGTCCCCCTGCCCCCATAAGCAATAGATTAGGCAATGCATGCCATGCCGGTAGAAACGTCTCAGCTTAAGTAGCTGGCTGCCTGTCCTGTACATTTATCCAGTATCCGACCCAGGGCTGCGTCCGCCCGGTCTCTCTCCAGCCCCACGATCCAGGGTTCCAATGTAAGCTTTTAAGTCAGCGACCTCACTAAACCATCTGGGTCCTCCAGGTGTACTTACACGGACCTTTGCTGGGTAAACTACCACAGCTCTCTGACCCAGATTAAACAACTGTGTACACAATGGGGAGAAAGCCCTGCGCTGTGCAGATAGGGCCCCTGAAAAGTCTTGGAAGATCAGAATCTTCTTTCCCTCATACAACAACGCTTTCCCCCGACGGCTGGCCTGCAGGATCGCTACTTTGTGAGCATAATTTATCAGTTTTATTATTACTACTCGTGGTTTTTCTTGCTGAGCCCTTTTCTGCCCCAACCGGTGAGCTCTTTCTATTCTCAGGGGACCGTGCTCAGTGCCCAGAGACAGTTCGCGAATCAACCAGTTTTCTATTTTTTGGGGCAAATCTCGATCCGCAATTTCCTCTGGGAGGCCTACCAGACGTAGATTGGACCTCCTGGACCTGTTTTCAAGGTCTTCAATACGCGCTGTGTGTCGGGTGATCTCCGCACGTAGCTCCGCTACCTCTGACCGCATGGCCTGGGCGCCATCTTCGCCGTCCGAAACCCGTTGCTCTAGGGCTGAGAATCGCGCTTCATAGCCAGCAAGCGCTGCGGTCACCTCGCCGAGTTGGGACGAAAGTTTTTTAAACTCTGGCTCCAGTGCCTCTACTACCGCGGTGCGAAGATCTGCCCAGCTCGCTGGTGCCGGTAAGTCTGCCATGCTGTGTTCCTCCTCAGAGGCCGAGTCAGTAGGCTTGACTTTTTCTTTTGCCGAATCCTTGTCCCTGCGCGCCGTGCGGGTCGACATCTGGCTACCGTTCCGCTCACCAATAATAGCCTCTGGGATATTGAGAGACTTCCACGCAAAAATGAACAGCAATTAGGGCCGGATGGGGTTAGATTAGAAATCAGGGAACCCGAGAGGGTCGGCTACATCCGCTCCCTCTCACGTGTCACGTGATCTCCTCTCTCCTTCAGTTTTAATTTCTAAGGTACCAGACTGAAGGGGCCCCCATTTGGATGCATGGTATGTTAGCATGTATGAGCATGCTCAGTAAAGCACAGTCAAAGTTCTAGAAATTTTGACATAAATGTTCCATGCTGAGCTCTGCCGGATGATCTCACCCATGTGTGAGGACTGATGTCCTGTTGTCCTCAGAGAACACCTGTTACAGGTAGGTTTTCTTGAGAAGTCATTTAAAAGCTTGGCTTTTTATTTCTGGCTTTCTCGATGGAGATGTTTAATTCTGTGGAATGAATGTGAATCTAACTGAGGACAATTAATTTGATGGCAGTTTTTCACTGCTAGATGTAAATTATGCTTCGAGTAAGTTCTCCTATTTTATTATACTTATGAGGGGGGTGTATTTTTATAATATTACACAAGTAATACTGTGTATTTTCATTTTGTCTGTGTTAATAGTAGCTATATATTGGTTTAATAGTGTTTATTGTCTGATGTATGTATTGTCTTTTATTGTTGTTGTTCAAGTATGTTATTTATTGCGTTCTGTAATTTGAATGTTTTGTATATCATATTGTCACAGTGAGCTACCATGGAATTGCAGATAATAAGAAATACATTGAAATTGGAATTTACACAACCCCTTTCACAATTGTCACTTGATCCTGTCTATGACTGGCATATGGGAAGGTGTGAAGATCTCATTTTACCTACCTATCTCCTCTCCATCCCACCATGCTTTAGACTTGGGGTCAGAAGCTTTGCAAGTGTAGGATGGCCTATGATTCATCAGACCAGGGTTTAGGGGCAGCCATGGGATTCTTGCTCATCCCAGCACATGTTCCTGTATGCTGGCACATTGGTGTGCTTGGGTTTGGAGGAGTTAGTGTGTATCCTTCTTGCTTTGCTCACTGGCCAATTTAGACTTAGTTACTGATAGGTACTGAGTCTGTGCTGTCTACAGGAGCAAATTGGGCTAATGGGCATTCCTTGAAGGGCCATTAAGGCCATGGTGAACCCTTTCCCTTAAAGGTGGAGAGACTTGCTGGTTGCTGCTAACCACTGCTTTAATTACACCTTCCAACTCAGCAAGTTTAGCATTGTAGCTTAGCTTGCAGTCACTATGATTGTAAGTTCCATGCTGTGCTCCTGAGATGAAGGGATCTGGATACCACTGGAGATGGAAAGAGATGAATCTTGCTGGGTTATAATAATTCATCGAGATGCATCAGTTCACGAATGCACCCATAAACTTTCTTTCAAAGATATTGCCACTTTTGCATGCTGTGCTTTAGTTCCCTTGGGTGTTCTGAGATATTTAGCAATGTTGCACTTTGGCACTGGATGAAAGTCTGAAGCCGTTTACTATTGAAAAGAAGCTAAGACATTTTAATCGTTTAGTTTTGCAACTGGTTATACCTTTCTTGTCTTATCATCTTTAGGGAAGGGGGTTTCAATTTGAATGTTAAAATATTCTTTTTAAAAATATAAAGATACATGGCTTACATTTAAATTGAATGAGAAGCCACCCCTTTGCCTGCCTTTTTGGTGTTATGTGTGATTCGCCCAGCAGGAGCTGCAGATTGCTCAGAAGACCCCACTGCGAGTGCTCCACAGAAGGCCACTGGCCATCAGGCCTCGTGTCATTCACACTATGAAAACAGAATACATTGACGAGCACCACTTCCGTCTGCAACTGAAAACGCAAGCAGGAACGTATCCTTTCTTCAGCTGCACAAACATCCATTCCTGCTACCCTGCATTGTTCTGCTTTATTTATTTTTAACTCAGCAGCTGCCTCCTGCTTATTGAGCTTCCAACTCGGTTAGAATCTGCCCCAGCTGGGGGCTACAGCTCCTTGACCCATCATTTACAGCTAGCAGGGGGGGGGGGCACAGATTTCTCCATGTTTTATTTTCTCTCCCTCTAATATCTAGCCCAGCCATTATAGAACAGTCTTCTGCCCAAGAGGCATGGACTGCGGTTCCCTCCAGAATCTGGCACAAGGGCGCTTACCTGGCGACAACTATTAGATATCACTGTTGTGTGATGGCTAGTATCCCATCTCTCGTGAGGCTGTGAACGCTACCTTTGCAGCCACCCCAGTACTGCCAGCTTGTAGGGCAGGAACCACATGTAAGGATTGTGGCAGCCCTGCTACATTGTGTTGATGAAACGGCAAAAGAGATGATGATAATACTTCAAGTTCTGCCTTGTGATATGAAGCCTTTCAAGAGTTGTAAATTTAACATGCTTGCCTAATGCTATTTTTTGCTTTTATTTCTAAGAGGTTCGTATGCATCACTGTAGTTGACTTACAGTACAGCCAAGGCAAAAAGCCTGTTATTGAGACTGGTATAGGAACAAAAGAGGTCTGATTGTACTTCAGTTTTTTTGACCTGGCAGTTTCCTCCTGCTCCTTTATACTCCCAGCTCAGATGGATCCAGGGCCATGAGCCTTCATTCACAACTACCTTAGGATTCCCCCCCATTTTATATTCTTCCCCTACTCCCAACATACCTAGTCTGGTCATTGCAGTGACTGGGTTGGGGGCCATACACCATAGCTCCTTCCTGAGCCCTGCAATCCATAGGGTGTGAATCTGGTCACTAGGTGTCACTTTTATGCAATAATCATGACTCTCTCTCTCCTCCCGCGTCTCCCAAGGTCTACCAACGCTGCCTCCACAGCATTCCCAGTTGACCCAGAGAGTAGAAGACTCGCTTCTGGGATCAAACTGAGGACTTTCTGCATGGCAGTGTAAAGCACTTGCCACTAGGCCAAGCCTGTACTTTCTTAATGGCCGAGAGGCAATATCTTGGACAGAAAAGGAGCATAAAACAGATTCACCCATTATAGCTAAGAAGCTTAATCCCCACCAGAAACCAAACAGTTGTAGAAGCAGAGAGATGAAGACCCTCAAGTCTAGTTTCTCCATCCCATCCATTCATTTCATGTACAATCAATGAATTCACAGTGAATGTTAGTCATATCGATGTGCAAGATATTAGTAAATGCTTTAAAATCTTATTTCATGACATGTTGTATAATACTGTTACTATCAATTGAGTGTTCCTGGGATAAGGTAGAGGGCTTGGACTAAAGTACGTGCAATCGTAGCCTAAAATGTTTCTGCTACAAGGGGAAGTATTGTCTTGAGCTAATTTCCTTTTCACCTTGGGTTCACTCAACTTTGAGACAAGCTTAGCTCCCAATTGTTATTTTCCTAAGTGAAAACATAGGTACATTAAAGAGTTTGCACATGGAGACTTTGGAAGGACAAAGCCCAATATTGGCTCCCTGATGAAGACAACTGCTGACATTCTGGAACTTGATGTGGAGGTGAGTTTGCTTCCTGGAGAAGCTTTTCTTGGCTTCAGCAATGTGGGGATAGGAGGGGGTACAAATGCTATTGGTTACTGCAGTCTTGGTCAGCTTCTCACTGGAATGTTTTCCTTAAATGTTTATTTTCTAGATAGGGAAGTGCCACCTCTCTTCCACTGGCCAGTGTACCAGCTGACCACCCGACCGGGGGCATTTATTTAGTTATTTAACATCATTTTTATACCGCATGGTCGCAGCGGTTTACAGCATAAAAATCATACAGACATAATTAAAATAAAAACCAGGCTTACGGAACAAACAAGGCTGCTCTAACAAAAGAAATAAAACAATAAAGGCAAACAGCAGCTGAGGGCTTGTCTCATCTGATTCAAATGCCTTCGGGCCTGGTTTCTCTGGTGCTGCCCTTGATCTGCTGTCTGCTTTACTTCTGTTTGGGAGGAGGCTCTCTGCCATGTCCCCTGTCCTAGGGGTTCCATAAGGATTAAGGACAAACACAGTAATCTTAGTGCAGCTCTGTCTCCAGGCGTGAGTCCCTCTCGAGACTTACTATATCTTGAAACAGCTGTGCAAACAGGGTCCCTCTAGGACCTAAAGGAGTCTTTTATTGCGAGAGAACAGAAGCAGTTCCTTGTAAGACCTTATGGGAACCTTTTCTTCCCATGCCCTTACTACCATGCAATCATATATCTTGAAGTGGGGGGAGGTTTGGATTTCCTCTTCAGTCCTCCACTAGCAAAACTTCAGGTCTGCCCAAGCTTTGCTTGGTTTCGTGACAGGGCAGTCTAGTGTAGGAATTCTCCTTATCCAGCCACCCATTACCTGCTTGTCCTTGGCCTGTTCCCTTCAGTGCTTCTGCTCACTGTCTCCCAGAGACTCACACAGCACTGACTCTTGACTCCCTCTTGCTAAGTTCCGTGAACAGCAGTAAATACTGCTGCACTCGACTCTGTCGCGGGCCTACATTGTAGAATCCTAACTCTCACTGTTACTGACGCCACTTCATGGATTTCATTTCTGTCTCTGACGAGCAGAAAAGGGTGATCGCCCTGCAGTTTTTAAAACTCCAGGGCCAGGACTGGTCCTCACTTTTATCTTATCCAAGTTTGGAGTGCTAGTAAAAGGGACTGGCTCTTGCTTATGTGTCCTAGGCAGCACAGTTTTTGGCTTTCTGGCCTCAATTAACATTTCTAATTGTTGGGGATGAAGAGAGGGTATTTGAGAAACGATCTCAGGCCTCTTTTCTAACTCATACTTTTATTAAAATATTGTGTACAGATTTGTTCTTTAGGTTTTATGGTGCATTTTTATTTTCATCTTTTATAAGTTACACCATCTCAGTTCCTAAAAGAACAAACGTTTTCTTGAATATTGTATTTCTTGAAAGACAAAGCTGTACTGTCATCAGTTTGGCATTTATATGTTGAGCTTATTTGGACTCATGCTGTGAATGTTTTCTGGGAAGCATGGTGCATGCTACACTGAAACCTTTCTGCATGTGACTGATTAATCAGTGGTTTCATTTCCCTCCCCATTAAGTGTATGGAAACTTGTAAATTCATCTGTTTATAATTTCACACAGATTGTTGATGATCTTTCTATTTGACTGTTGGACAAAAACTGGCCTCTTTGGCAAAGTTACAAAGCCTACTTATGCCACCATTTTGGGGGGTTTCTCTCCAGTTTCCCAGTTCCAGTTGAACCCAGCAGAATGGAAGCCACTGATGTGGTCCATTCCTTATTAAGGAGGCGTTGACTGGGTCTGTTCTTGATTAGAATCTGTTGTAATTATTTTTTTTAATTAACATGTCAGAATTAAATATTAATGGCCGAATTTTAAATCGGCCCCGCGCATAAAAAAACGAGGGTTACGTGTGTGGTCGGGCCTTGCACGCGCTGCGCACATTTTCAAAGGGGTCCGGCCATGCGCAGAAGTGCTGGGCCCAGAGCAAGGGGTGGGCGGGGTTGGAGGCAGTCGGTACAGCGGCCATTTGCCGCTGTGCCGGGGAAGCACGCACTGGCAGTCAGCCGGCGCGTGCAAGTTTCTTCTGCTCCCCATGCTTATCAGTTTCCCAGACTGTAAAAGTCAGGGCCCTCGAATGCTGTTTGAATTCAGTTTCCCTTAACTGTTGCCATGAAAGCAGAGAGCAATGTTGGAGTTGCATCAAAAGTATCAGGCTTAGTGATTAAGGGTAGTAAGCACTGCATCAGCTAGTTACCCCCATGTTTATTTGTTCCCCAAACTGTAAAAGTCGTGACCCTTGTTAGTTGCTGTCTGAATCCAATTCCCCTTTTCTCATTGCTTTTGAAGCAGAGAGCAATGCTGGAGTTGCATTAACAGTATCAAGGCTTAATTGTTAAGGGTAGCAACTGCCACACTAGCAAGTTACCCCCATGCACGCTTTTCTGTATTTCCAACCTCTAGCCTTTAGGGATCCACAGTGTTTATCCCATGCCCCTTTGAATTCCTTCACTGTTTTTGCTCACCACCCTCTCTGTGACGAAACATTTCCTGACATTGGTTCGGAGTCGTCCTCCCTGGAGTTTCATTTCATGACCCCTAGTTCTAGTGATTTCTTTCCAACGGAAAAGGTTTGTTGATTGCGCATCATTAACACTCTTCAGGTATCTGAAGGTCTGTATCATATCTCCCCTGCACCTCCTCTCTTCCAGGGTATACATATTCAGATTCTTCAGCCTCTCCTCATAAGTCTTCCAGTGCTGGCCCCTCACAATTTTGGTCGCTCTTCTTTGGACCGGCACTAAACGTGTTTATTGTGTAGTACCAACTGGGTGGGAAGTCTGAGTGAACTGCGGGGAGTTCAGGCAGAAGAACTAGGAAGGCATCAATGAAATGGAGAGGGACTGAGCAGATTGGTGGATTAATTGGTAAACAGGTTAATTTCATTTACACACACATGAAAATTGGCTGACTTGCGCGAGTAAGTCCTACCTTACATTTGCATGTGTATTTTTTAAAAAGGTAGGAAATTACGCGAGTTCAATGCATTAATATGCTTACTTTCAATGCATTGCATGTATTCAAGCAGAGGCCCAAGCATATATTATCTATGTGGATAATAAAATGCTTGCGTTGATCTGCTCATGGCCATATATGCACGTATATGCCGCCATGCCCATTTGTTTGAAAATTATCCTCTAAGGTTGCAATCTCCACTGGTATTGATTGTCTCTCAGGCTGCAGTCAAAAAGGGGTTTATGTGACATGGCTTTTCATCACTAGTATTCATTGACAGGTGGATGTCTGTGTCAGTGAAAAGGTATAAACATCGTGCATGCTTAGAGAGAGGCTGGCCCTTAAGTTTTACATTTACACTGAGTGAAAATGTTACAGACTGTTTCCTCTTATTTCAAATAAAGCTCAGTACCTGTTGAAAAAGATTATACTATTTCTTAGCATATAGACAGGTGGATCCAGAACAAGTGGGTTATGCACCTCTACCAGCAGATGGAGACGGAACAAAGCTGACATCACGGTCTATATACTCCTGCAGTAACATCAGCCTCACAGTTTTCTCTGTCTTCAGCAGATGGTAGAAGTGCAACTCCCTGTTGGGAAAAATAAAAGTAGATTTAATTCACCTCACTCTCCTGCGGTGATACCAAATGGTCCCTCCCCCAGTTGAGAATTCCTGAGGTGATTTCCGTGGTCCCTCAGATGAGTGCCTTGGTCCAGTAGCTGTTTTTTTTCAGCCGGCGTGGACTTAGCTGTTAAAACAGCTGAAGGCAGTGGGTGCAGGAAACAGAGCACGGCAGTGATGGTATATGCTCTCTCCCCCCTCAGTGGAGACCGACTCAGTCGGTCTCCACTGAGGGGGGAGAGAGCATATACCAGCGCAAGGAAGGTTTAAAATTTAAAAAAAATTTAAAAAAAAGACAGAGTAGAAGGGTTGTTTGTAGGGCTTACCCCTTCCTCCGGTCTCCATGCTTGTTGCGCCTTTTCTACATTTGTTCCTGCTCCTGAGGAAGGCTAAGGAACTCCCCACTGTTAGGCTTTTCTCTGTGTGCCGCATGGTAGGCCCTGGCGGCGTTTTCGTGCGCTTTTCACTGCACGTTAGGCAGCCCTCTTCAGGACCATCAGGGCGAGCAAGTGCATCTGGCTGTGCATCCAAGTTGTGTGCCCAGCTTTTGGATGCTTAGTCGGATGCCTGCTTGGGTGTCCAGGTGATAGCGGCTTCCGTGTTAGGCTCGGGCTTGTCTGTGCACACAATTTGACCCACATTGGTTGTGTTCTTAAGTTTGAAAGGGCGTAAGTGCACCTATTTTTGCAATGCCTAGCTTTGGGATGCCTGAATTTTGGACGCATATAGTTTACAGCATGAATTCAGCTGGTCTCACACCTTCAGTCACTGGCAGACTGATGGCACACGTGGCTAAGAAACAGAAGCACCTTTCCCTCTGTGCTGCCTGTCATATTTGGGCATGTCAGCCTGGCATGCCCTCTAACTTATGCCAGCGCTGCTTAGAGGCTCAGGGAGAATTATCTTCCTCTGATTTTACTAAACCTGATTCTTCCCAGCCTGATGACGGCCTGGGTAAAGAAATATCAGGGGCCACTGAAATTACTTTCCAGATGCTGCCTTGGTAAGCCTTACTTGAATTCTCATTTCCTTATTCTCAGCTCCTGGCCAGCCGGTCAGTGGGAGGAGTCTGGTGACATAAAAGAACTGCGACCGCGGCGTGAGTTGCCGCTGAAATTACTTTCCTGACGCTGCCTTGGTAAGCCTTACTTGAATTCTCATTTCCTTATTCTCAACTCCTGTTCAGTGGGAGGAGTCTGGTGACATGCGCGACGCCACCGGCGACGCCTAAGCCACGCACGCCGAAGGGGCGCGCGGCTTTGCCCGGCTTAACCCGGAGAAGTGCGGAGAAGCCATAGAACATTGAGATAAAAATTTATAGAAATCAAGTAGGAAATCTTCTTTTCTTTTCAATTGAATTCAGCGGCCGAGAGACATTGCAGCCAACAAGCTATTTGATTGTCGACTGAGGTATACTCTTCCGTTGGTAACTGTTTCATTGTTTTCCAATGCCGCACACCAAGTGGAAGGCTCGAGTTAAAGAGTTGTCCTCCACACCAATTACAGAAATGATTCATCCACTGATAGAGGAATGTTTCAGTAGAGCTTCATCCTTAGTTCCGGGAGCGGCCTTTGGGGATATCACTCAGGAGCAGGAATTGAGCCCCAGGCCATCAGAGACATCATTAAGCCCCGGGGCACCAGAGAGACCTTTGCCACCATCGGGTAGAAATGGAAGTGATTTATTACAACAAACTTCAATCACTCAAGGTTTCCAGAGAGGGACGGATATATTTTCCATATCCTCGGAGAACCCCCAGGATGGGGGTTCCAAGGAGCCAAGTAGTGAAGGAGTAGTAGGGAAAGATGGAAAGGCTACTATAGGGTTAAGAAAAAGGGAAATTCAGGTAATAACTCCTAAGTTGTTGACACCTTTTACTCCAAAGAATTTCTCTCTAGAAGAAATAGGTAATATGATTATAGGGATGCAAAATTCAATTAATAATTTAACTCAAAAAATACAGGATGTTTTACAGCAGAATTTGGTATATGGACAAAAACTGGAAATATTGGAATCTTCAGTAAAAAAAGGTGGAAGAGAAGATAAGAGAAAATGAGAAAGTTCAATTAAATTTAATCAGATCAGAAAAGGTTTGTGTAGATAGACTTGAATCCTTGGAAAATCAAGTTTGAAATCAAAATCTTAGAATTCTAAATTTTCCAAGGATTCACTTAATAATACCATCGGACTTGTTCCGAAGTTATTTAATTAATATTCTGAAGTATTCAGAATCAGCTTTACCAGCTATATCCAGAATATACTATGTTCCACAGAAAATAGGGGAAGAGAAAAAACAATCTTCGGAGGAAGAATTAGAAGTAAATTTAAATTTAACCGATATCTTAGAGAAATCCTTTGAGGTAAATATAACAGCTAGAGCCACCTTGATTGTCCATTTTGCATTTTTGCTGGAAAGGGATTCAGTATTGAAGTTATTTTTTAGAAACAAAAAACAAAATTTCCATGGTCAAACTATTAAAATCTTTCCAATATAGCCCGCCCTAAGCAATTACATAGGAGGAAATTTATATCCATGAGAACAGAAGTGGTAGAAAGAGGGGCAAAGTTTATACTCGGATACCCTTGTCGTTGTTTTATTACATATCAGAATTCTAGATATATTTTTAATTTTCCGGAATAATTAAGAGCATACCTGGATTCCCACTCTTAAAAGACCCTATAGTAAATGGGATAAATTAGTAGTTAGATGAAGCACTGACAATCAATGTTTTCCTATGTTAATGTAACTCTTGTACAACTGCTCCGTTTCAATGAGATCTGCAATGTCTCTAATTTCCTTGCAATATGAATAGAGGATATGTAAGAGAGATATAATATTGTTTATTCCTCTAAATTTGTTTGTTTAAAGTCAGTGTTTTTCTCTGTACATTCTATCCTGAAAATTATTGAAAAGTTCAATAAAAATTAAATAAAAAAAAAAAAAAGAAATATCAGGAGGGGTGCCTGACCTTGGAACTCCCTTAACTTGTTCGTCAGTGGGGGAAAGTAGCTCAGTGGGAACAGCAGGAGCCAGGTGCCTTCTGGGGTTTTGGCATGTATCTTTCTGCCTTTTCTTGGGTAGAATTTTTCAAGGATTGCAATCCTTTCTTCACACGGAATCCTCAGCCCCGTCCAATCCTGTCAGAGTCGCAGGTGGTGACCTCTCACTCACCCGGTACACCTAGATCGGCAGCAGGTCCTCCTGATAGGAATCCAGATAGCATGGATGTTGAGGCCGATCTTGACTATGGAGGATGGGGAAATTCCTCCAGGACCAGAACCATATAGTACTATGTTGCAGTTCTTTCATAGAGATGAGCTGCCGGCTCTGATTTCCCAGACATTAAAGATGCTGGGAGTACCTGGAGCAGATTCCATGTCTAGCCAAAGAAAAATCCCGTTTTGATTTCCTTACGTAAAGACTCTTGTTTTTTCCCTGTTATGGAGGCCATTCAAGAATTGATTGACCTTGAGTGGGATGCCCCAGAGGCTAATTTCAAAGGGGGTCGGGTTTTGGAAGACCTGTACAGGGGATCCAGTGGTGAGAGAGCGGTTGCATTTTTCAAAAGTGGATGCTCTTTTCTGTGCCATCTCCAATTGGATGACTATCCCCGTGAAGAGAGGAGCAGCCTTGAAGGATGTGCATGATAGATAGAAGGATTGAGGCCATCCTTGAGCAAGCATTTGAAGCAGTAGCAATGACCTTGCAGATAGCTTCTTGTTGTTTCCTGGTGGCTTGATCTTGTTTAATGCTCTCTCAGGAGGTCGATGAATCTGGAATGAATTCCAGGGCAGTTATGGAGCCAGTAGCCCCTTTTTGGCAGATGCGGGCTGCGATTTGGTCTGCACCTCAACCAGAGGGGTGGCTTCAGTAATAGTAGCCAGACGTCAGTTGTGGCTGAGAAATTGATTTGCCAATGCAACCTCCAAGGTTAACCTTATGAAATTGTCTGCTCTTGTTTGGAAGCAAGTTGGAGAAACTGGCCAGTAAGTGGGGTAAATCCCTGGTTCCTCGGTTGCCGGAGGATAAGAAGCAGAAGCCGCGCTCCCTTGGCATGAGAGGTTGTGCCAGGGGATCCAAGCGTTTTCGCTGCAGAGGAGTAACCTTTGAGGACTCGACCTTTCGGTAGGTTTCAGTCCTTTCATCCCAGTCAGCCCAGATGGGATGCGGGCTCGGGTAGTGGATCCTCCCAAGCCTCCCATTGAAGGTTTGCTTACCCACCCCTGGGAACAGGAGATTGGGGGGCACCTCTCTCTGTTTTATCAGAGGTGAGTTGAAATCACATTGGATCAGTGGGTCCTGGAGGTGATACGAGAGGGATATGCGCTGGAGTTTCGCAGTGTTCCTTGGGACGTGTTCATGGTCCCGCTGAAGAGGCAGGCAGTGGTGTGTACATTGTCAATGCTCCTCAGTCTAAGGGCTGTGGTCCCAGTGCCCATGTCTCAAGAAAATATGAGTCGATATTCCATTTATTTTGTTGTGCTCAAGAAGGAGGGCTCCTTTTGTCCCATCGTGGATCTCAAAGGGGTCAACCATCATTTGTGGGTGACTCATTTTCACATGGAAACATTGCGCTTGGTGATAATGGCTGTGCAGTCGGGGGAATTTTTTACTTCTTTGGATCTGTCCGAGGCGTTCCTCCATATTCCCATCTGACTAGAGCACCAACGTTTTCTGTGATTCATGGTGTTGGGATGCCATTATCATTTTTACTCACTTTTTTGTTTGGCGACCACACCAAGAAATTTTTCCAAGTTTATGGTGGTGGTAGCGGCAGAATTGAAAAAGGATGGGATCCTGGTACACCCATATTTGGACGACTGGCTGATTCGGGTCAAGTCACTGGAAGAGAGCCGCCTGGTGACCCGCAAGGTGATCTCCCTGTTGCAGAAGCTCAGTTGTGTGGTGAACCTGAAGAGCAATCTTCAGCCATCTCAGTCACTAGAGTATCTCGGTGTTTAGTTTGACACGAAGTAGGACACGGTTTTCCTGCCAGAAGCTCGTATTCAGAAGTTGATGACGCAGGTGCATCTGTTGATGAACACTATACACCTGACAGTGTGGTCCTATCTGCAGGTACTCAGTTTAATGGTGGCAACCCTGGGTGCCATGGGTGAGGGCGCATATGCGTCCTCTTCAGCACTCCCTGCTGTCTCGTTAGAGCCTACAGTCTCAGGACTATTCGATTCAGCTCCACCTGCCAATGGAGGTCTGCTCTCAACTAGTGTGGTGGTTACAAGTGGATCATCTAAGAAAGGGAGTTTCCCTAAAATCACCAGACTGGTTAGTACTCATGATAGATGTGAGATTCCAGGGTTGGAGAGCGCACTGTCAGGAACTGGCAGCACAAGGGCGCTGGAGTTCAGTAGAGTCTCTCTAGAACATCAATTGGCTGGAAGCCCAGGCGATCTGGTTGGCATGCTTGCAGTTCAGTGGCAGATTGCAGGGTCGAGTGATCTGTATAATGTCAGACAATGCAATGACAGTGGCTTACATCAATCAGCAGGGAGGAACCAAGAGCCAGCGAGTGTTGCAGGAGATAGACCAACTTATGGAATGGGCAGAAGTGCATCTTCAGGAGATCTCAGCCTCACACATTACAGGATAAGACAATGTAAGAGCAGCCTTTCTCAGCAGGGAGAGTCTGGACCCAGGAGAATGTGTATTGTCAGATGAGGCATTTCAGCTGATAGTGGATCGCTGGGGCCTTCCATTTCTAGACCTGCTGGAGACCTCTCGCAATGCAAAGGTTCCTCGATTCTTCAGTTGCAGGAGAGATCCGAAGTTCTTGGGTATCGATGCTCTCATGCAGGAATGGCCAGAGGTCATGCTGCTGTATGCCTTTGCCCCATGGCCCATTTTGGGCAGAATGGTTTGGAGGAGAGGGATGGTGCTTCTGGTGGCACCAGATTGACCCAGGAGACCATGATATGCGGATCTGCAACGGCTCCTAGTAGACTCCCCCCTCTAGTTTCTGGTGCACAGGAATCTGGTGCAGCAAGAACATGTTCTTCACGAAGATCCGACTAAGTTTTGTCTTACGGTATGGCCCTTGAGAGGGCTCGGTTGCTGAAGTGTGGATATTCTACTGCGGTGATTGTCACCTTGTTACAAGTGAAAAAATGTTTCACTTCCTTAGCCTATTAGCCTATGTGCGGGTTTGGAGAGTGTTTGAGGCTTGGTGTGAAGATCGAGGTGTTCTTCCTCGTTCAGTTAAGATCCCACTCATTTTGGAATTTTTGCAGGATGGATTGAATAAAAGGGTTGGCCCTTAATTTCTTAAAGGTGCAAGTAGCTGCTCTTGTCTGTTTCAGGGGTCAGGTGAATGGTGGTCCCTTGTCAGCTCATCCAGATGTGGTCCGTTTCTTGAAAAGCATGAAACATCTTCATCCTCCCTTGCGGTTACCGGTGCCCTTGTGGAGTCTTAATCTGGTTTTAGATTTCTTAGCAGGCCCTGCGTTTAGACCGATGCATAATCTTTCCTTGCGGTTACTGACCTTGAAAATGGTGTTTCTTGTGACAGTTTGTTCTGCATGTAGAATTTCTGAGCTAGAGGCCTTGTCTTGCCAGGATCCATTTCTCTGAGTGACTCCAGGTGCGACACAGCTGCATACCTTTCCTTCCTTTTTGCCAAAAGTGATCTCAGATTTTCACTTGAATCAGTCCATTTCCCTGCCGTCTCTGAATAGGGAAAGAGATGCGAAGAAATATCACCTGTTGCGACCCTTGGATGTCAAGAGACATATTGTAAGGTATCTGGAGGTTTCTAAACCTTTCCGGAAGGCGGATCGCCTGTTTGTCCTCCACAGTGGTAGTAAACAGGGCGAGCTGGCTTCGTGGGCTACAGTAGCTTGCTGGATTAAGAAAGTGGTCACGGCCACATATATGGATGCTGAACAGCCTTTGCCTAGTCAGGTTAGGGCTCATTCCTCTAGGGCTCAGACAGTATCATGGGCGGAAGTTAGATTGTTGTCTCCTGCCGATATTTGCCGAGCTGCGACGTGGGCCTCCTTACACACCTTTTCTAGGTATTATCATCTGGATGTGCAGGCCCAAGAGAACACAGCCTTTGCGCGTGCGGTTTTGATTGGACCGCGGGCAGCCTCCCACCCTAAACGGGAGTAGCTTGGGTACATCCCACTTGCTCTGCATCCACCTGTCTAAAGGCTAAGAAATGAGAAATTACTACTTAGCTGATAATTTCCTTTTCTTTAGTATAGACAGATGGATCCACCTTCCTGCCCTTGACTGCCGGCGAGTTGTGCTGTTGTCCTTCTGCATGGTTACATGTTTCCAAGGGTTACTGGTAAGTGTTAATCCAGGCCCTAGACTTGTACCAATAAATTCTTTGTCTGAGCTTAGTGTTTCCTGTTGGCTGAGTACTGAAATGGTAATCTGTTATTAATCAAGTTTTTGCTAGTCTGTCCATAGTTGGCTTTTGAAGAGAATACTGACAGGCTGATGTCACTGTAGCAGTATATATACTGGGGTGTCAGCTTTGCTCTGTCTCCAGCTGCTGGTAGAGGTGCATAACCCACTTGTTCTGGATCCACCTGTCTGTACTAAAGAAAAGGAAATTATCAGGTAAGTAATAATTTCTCAATATTCATCTTTTTCAGCTGTACTGTATTTCCCCTATAGCACCTGTGCTGCAGTTCCTTCCCTTTGGTGGTGGTTTTTTGCTTTACGAGCATATTGAGATGTTTATAGTGCTTCGTTTTTACCATTTGTTACCAGTGTCACGGTTTGCTAATGCTGTTTCTGTTTCTCCCCCCACCCCCCCCCCCCCCCCCCCCAAATACCATTTTTAGTCTGTTGATGTTGACTGGCCCCCAGCTTTGGATGATTAATGCCTGGAAGGAGTAAAGGCTATGAAAACAGTGGAAAGACCGTGAAGTGCCTGCCTGCCCTCTCACAAGAGACATCGGGCAATCTGGATCACGTTGATCTGTCCACATTCCTTTTCCAGTGGCTTGGAACTCTTCTTCTTCTTCATCACATTTTCTTTCAGTCAGATTTAATTTATGGGATATATATGCTGCATTAGCGGAGACAACTTTTTTCTTTTTTTAATAAAATCTATTTTTTCAAGAGAGCTGCATGAACCACAGTGTGATAGCTTCCTATGGAAGGAATCAGTGTGCAAGAGGAGTCCTTTTCGTGAACATCTGTTTTCCCCATTCCTCTTCTTAAGAAAAATGTAACATCTTGTTTTGTCCTTGTGTTCTTAAACAGCAATTATTTGTTGTATGTCAGAATAAGCCATCAGCTGGTTTCATTTATGTTAAGTTAATCTTCTAGGAAGTCAAACTATTGGTCTTCTCACCTTGTACATAATTTTTAAAAACTAATTGGGATTTATAAGTACAATCAGTTGTATAAGCAGTGTTAACTAGATTCCTGAAAATATCAACTTTCCTGTTTCTGAAATCCATTACATTCTTTTCAGTTTTATTCATGTTGTCTTAAATATACTTTAGTTGCATATTTTTACATTTTTTGGAATAAAAGGGGGTGCATCTTTTATTTCCACACTCCCTGTTTTAGAAATCTCTGGATTGATCTGGTAGCTTAATGGTAGTTCTCTGCTCTGTGCCATACGGGAATCCCGGGTTTGATTCCTGGACTTCCCTCATGACCAGATTGAAGAGTGCATATGTATTGGGTTCTAAAAGATCCACATTCTATGGCTCTGGACCAAAAGTTGTCAGTGCAATGCTGGGCTAGATAGGTGTGGGAGGTGTTTATAAAATGAGGAGAAAACACTGAATGGTTGTGAATAGAGGTGTGCAGACTTTTTGAAAACAGGCTCATTGAACAACTGAATAAACCTGGAAAAAGTTCATTCCCTGTACGTACCCAGATCAGTCCAGACTCCTGGGTTTTGCCTCCCTTCCAGCAGAGGGAGGCAGAGAAACTTTTGCGAACACTGCTTCTTAACCCGGTATGCCACCTGCCAGTCCCTTAGTATTTCTCTGTCTCCAGCAGATGGAGGAGGTGCAAAACCTGCTGTTCTGTACCTGAGTTTAAAAAAAAGAAGGGGATTTTCAGCAGCAGTTTATCCACCCAGGAGGTTGGCAGGTCCTGGTGGGACCATCCCTCCTGGTTGTAGGGCAGGATGAGCAGGGGCTGGGGACCCTAATTTGCTCCCTGAATCACGCTGGAGATGAAAGCTGGTGGTCCAGTTCCCCCATCTATAGGAGGATTGAAGGAAGCCTCTGCCACCCTTCATGCTGGAAAGTGATTCTCTTATAAAGTTTTAAAAAAAAAGGTCTCCGAAAGACTGAAAGGAGAAACGGTATATGACAGGCTTCTTTTTCATTAGGCTCTCCCTGTCGGTGGTGGCAGAGGGTCATAAGCCGTTTAGGGGGCGCCTGTCTTTGTGGCTCTCCCCCTCCCTTCTCCTCTCCAGGCGTGTGCCAAGCAGTCGAGGTCGGGTCGAGCCATGCCACGCAGGAGTCTCTGTGCTGAGTGTGGTGAGTGTGGTGAGCACAGCTGATGTTCCCAATGCCTCTTCAGTGGGGAGGGGATGCAGCAGCATCATTGAGGCAGCTAGGCCTAGTAGGTCACTGGCTATGTTGGAGGAGGCTACCAATCAACATGGGAAAGGTAGCCATTTTGAAAATATTTGTGGCTGCTGCAGAAAGGACAGCAGGGAGAGGGGATGTCCCGCCAGCACTATCCCCAACAGATTCCAGCCCCCATAGAACCCAGGAGGGACAGTCTGAGCAGGAACCAGATATTCTGGAGGGGGATTCTCCTAGTCCTGCTCCCTTTTCCCTGGAATTTATTCTCCTCATGCATGAGGCCTTTATGGCCCAGAGGGATGCTGGGTGCCCCCCCCCATGTGAAAATCTTTAGAAGCTCCATCCAAGAAGAGATCTACATTTTCGGGGGCCTCGGTTCCACAAGGATTCGGAGAGTCCATGGTCCAACGGTGTCAGGGGTTGCCGATGAAAGTTCCTCCAAGGAGTCCGATTGTGGCTTGCCATCTGGGGACAGTCCTCCCAACTCTAGTCCACACAGGGATGGGCAGGATCTGGATGAGGAATCAGCAAAGGTCCCGTCTTTGGAGGGGGATGATCCCAAAGTAGTTTGCTTGATTCAAAAGGAGGAACTGGGACCCATGATTCCACATGTCCTGGTGGAGTTAGGGATAATAGTTCCGCAGGAGGAGTTGGACCAGCACTCAGTAGATCTGGTCATGGTTGGCTTACGCAGTCAGGCCAGAACTTTCCTTTTTCATAAGTCAGTAAAACAGTTGGTGGTCAGGAAGTGGGATACTCCGGTGACTGGCCTTAAGGTTAGCAGAGCCATGGATTAGCTCTATCCCTTTCCCGAAGACATTCTGGAGCTCTTAAGGGTTCCAAAGGTGGATGCCTCCATCTCGGCAGTTATGAAAAGGATTGCCATTCCAGTAGCTGGCATGGCAGCACTGAAAGATTTGCAGGATCAGAAGGTTGAGATGCAACTTAACAAGATTTTTGAGGTATTGCTCTGGGCATCTGTGCTGCAGTTTTATGCTTCGGGCTAGCTTGAGATGGCTGCAGCAGTTACAAGGTAACAAGGATATGTCACTCCAGAATTCTAAACAGGCGGAACGCTTGGAGACTGCAGTCACTTATGGGGCCAATTCCTTGTATGACCTCATTCCCACATTTTCCAGGACAATGATGTCCGCAGTTTCAGCTAGGAGGCTTTTTTTGTTACGGAATTTGTCAACGGATGTTTCATCGAAGGCTCAAAATGGGAGTTTTGCCTTTTAAGGGCAAGCTCCTTTTTGGAGAACACTTGGAGCAGCTGATAAAGGATCTGGAGACAAGGCAGGCCTCGGGGAGGTCGCAGTCCTGCAACCAATCATTTCATGGTCGTAGGCTGAGCAGAGAGGGCTCCGCCCAAGAGAATGGTGGAGCCAAGCCCATTGAATGAGGCGAGGCCGGCCCACTCCTCAGTCCCAATCATCATGGGTCATTCGACTCAATTTTATGAGGAATGGATCAAAATCATGTCTGACCAGTGGGTTCTAAGCGTCATAGGACAAGGTTATGCTTTAGAATTTGCTCGGCTGCTATGAAGCCTGTTCATGGTATCTCCTTGTGCCTCGGCCGAAAAGAAGCTTATGTGCAACATACCATCCAATGACTGCAAATGTTGGGAGGCATTGTTCTCATTCAAGAGGAGAAAGGAATGGGATGTTATTCCATTTATTTTGTGGTAGCAGAAAAAGAAGGAACTTTTCATCCAATTCTGGATTTAAAAAAGGTGAACATAGCTCTCAAAGTACCCCGGTTCTGGATGGAGACTGAGTTTGTCATAGCAACGGTACGAAGGGGGAAGCTTTTAGTTTCCTTGGATCTAACAGAAGCAAACCTACACATAGGGATCTGCCCGGACTATCAGAGGTATCTCCCTGTTTATGATTCTCGGGAGGCATTTTCAATTTTGCGGTCTCCCACTTGGGCTAGCAATGGCCCCAAGGACCTTCACCAAGGTGCAGGTGGCAGCCTTCAGAAAGGAGGAGGTGCTGGTTCATCCATATCTGGATGACTGGCTCATCCAAGCAAAATCTGAGGACCTTTCCAGGCAGGCGGTTGAAGTGGTGTTGCACCGCTTGAGATCCTTGGGCTGGATAGTGAAACTGTCCAAGAGCCATCTTTATCCTTTATAGGTTCTGAAGTTCTTGGGTGCACGCTTTGATACCCGAGTGGGGAAAGTATTTCTCATGGAGGAGCGGATTATCAAGCTGCAGACTCAAGTTCAGAACCTATTGCAGGCCTGAGTGCCCAGGGTCTGGGATTACTTGCAGATCCTTGATTCCATGGCATCTACCCTAGAGCTGGTCCCATAGGCGTTTACTCATATGAGACCTCTACGGAATAAATTACTATCCCGGTGGGATCCGATGTCAGAGCAGTTTCATCTTCCACTACTACTTACAGAGTCAGTCAGGTCCAGTCTTTCATGGTGGATTGGTCGGGACCATTTGTGTCATAGCGTGGATCTGGAGGTGACACAGTGGATGGTAGTGACTACCAACGTCACTCTTTCCAGTTAGGGAGTCATGTGTCAGTCCCATTCTTTGTAAGGCCAATGGTCAGTGGAGGAAGCGTCCTGTCCATCAATTGCTTAGAGACTAGAGCGGTGCGGTTGGCTCTGCAAGAGTTTCTACCTGTTTTGAACAACTGCCTGGTCAGAATCCTGTCAGACAATGTGACGACAGTGGCCTACATCAACCGCCAGAGTGGAACCAAGAGTCGAGCGGTTGCTCAGGTAGAAGAGATGCTGATGTGCTGGGTGGCCTTGATAGCGGCTTCTCACAAAGCAGAGTTCAACAATGTGCAAGCAGATTTTCTCAGCCAACAACAATTGGATCCCGGAGAACGGGAGTTATCGGAAGAAGCAATGGGTCTCATTACTTGCAGATGGGGCATTCCTCATATGCATCTGATGGCAACTCACTGGAATGCCAAGGCACCATGATTCTTCAGTCACAGAAGAGAGCGCGGAGCAGAAGGGATCGATGCTGTGGTTCTCCCTTGGCTGCACAACATTCTGATCTACATGTTTCCACCATGGCCTCTGGTAGGCAAGGTTATGAGAAGAATAGAGATCCATCCAAGAAAGGTGATTCTCGTGGCTCCGGAGTGGCCATGGTGACCTTGGTTTGCAGATTTGCTCAATCTAGTAGTGGACGGCCTGTTAAGATTGGGCAATCTACTGAATCTACTACATCAGGGCCCCATATTTTCAGATCAAGCGGCTCACTCTTGTCTAGTGGCTTGGCTTTTGAAAGGAAGCAATTAAGGAAGAAAGGATATCCTGAGAATGTTATTTCTACTCTCTTGCAGGCTCGAAAGACTTCTACTTCCTTGGCGTATGATCGGGTTTGGGGGATCTTTGAGTCTTGATGTACGAAGCAAGTGTTGGTGGCACAGATTCTGGCTTTTTTGCAGAGAGGCCTAACGAAAGGTTTTTCCTTTAGTTCCCTAAGCGTGCAGGTGTTGGCCCTGGGTTGTTTGCGAGACAAGATTCATGGAACAAACCTAGTTGCGCATCTGGATGTGATACATTTCCTCCGAGGGGCAAAGCATTTGCACTGCCCTGTTCATAAGATGTGCCCTTCTTGGAGCCTTAACTTGGTCCTCAAGAGCATGTGTATGGCACCGTTTGAGCCTATTAAAAGGGCCACCATAAAAGATCTCACTTTGAAGGTGGTTTTCTTGGTGGCGATTTGTTCAGCTAGAAGGATGTCAGAACTTCAAGCCCTGTCATGTAGAGAACCTTTTTAGTGGATTTTGGATTCCGGAGTCTCTTTGTGGACGGTTCCGTGTTTTTTGTTGAAAATGGTTTCAGGGTTCTACTTAAGTCAGTCAGTGGAGCTTCCAGTTTTTCCAAATCTGGAGGTTGGTGCGCCTCAAGAAAAAGAATTAAGACATCTGTATGTCAGAAAGGCTTTTTTTCGGTATCTAGAGGTCACTAACAGTTTCAGATTATCGGTTCACCTTTTCGTGCTATGGAGTGTTGTGAAAAAGGCTCAGAAGGCATCAAAATCCATGATTGTGCGTTAGTTGAAGGAGGCTATTGGTTCCACATACATCGGTTGCGGTCGTCCTATCCCGGAGGGGTTAAGGGCTTATTCTACCCGGTCCCAGGTGGCCTCATGGGCAGAATGTCAGCTAATGTCACCACAAGAGATTTGCTGAGAGGTTATTTGGAAGTCTTTACATACCTTTGCCAGACACTACCGATTGGACATCTAGACCTCGGACGTTGGCAATTTCAATGAAAGTATACTTCGAGCGGGACTTTCACAGTCCCACCCCAGTTAGGGAAGCGTTGGTACATCCCAGGAGTCTGGACTGACCTGGGTATGTACAAAAAAAAGAAAATTGGTTCTTACCTGCTAATTTTCGTTCCTGTAGTACCACAGTTAAGGCCAGAGTCCCGCCTGGTGGGGGAGAGGAGATTTGGAGAGTGCATTACCTACTATTAATTAAGTTGACTTAGAAAATAGCCACTGCTATTACTAGCAACAATAGCATGGGACAGACTTAGTTTTTGGGTACTTGCCAGGTTCTTATGGCCTGGATTGGCCACTGTTGGAAACAGGGTGCTGGGCTTGATGGACCCTTGGTCTGACCCAGTATGGCATGTTCGTATGTTCTTATGTTTACTATAATAATTCTGAAGAATGGCACAGGTTTCTGATTAGTCATTACATTTAAAGTTCCAAATTTGGTTGTAGTTATCAATTATAAATGTTCCTCTTTCCTCTGCTCGTTTGGGGGATATTATAGCATATTGTTTATTAGAAGTTTTTTGACTATTTTCTGCTTGGGTACTTAGTAAAACTGAGGGACTGCAGGTAGCACACTGGGTTAAGAGGTGGTATCTGCAAAACTTTCTCTGTCTCCATCTGCTCGAAGGGAGGCAAAACCCAGGAGTCGGGACTGATGTGTGGTACTACAGAAATGAAAATTAGTAGGTATGAACCAATTTTCCTATTTTGTTGAATTGGTTCAATAGACCTATTTAAAGGAAATTGTTTTCTAATTTGCCTTTTTTTTTTTTTTTTTAAAGAGTCTGAAGCAAATTTCATTGATTTGGCCAAACTGCTTCAGATTTTTTGAAATATTGAGTCTGATATTTTTTATTTTTGGATCTTTCAGATTTTTCTCAAATGTACTGGTGAAAACTGTATACATTTTTCAAGCATTACTAGTAGATGCTGGTTCCAATTGAGCTAGAAACCCACAGCGACACAGGGAAAATTGCTGGGCCCCAAAAGAAAAAGAAAGAAATCTCTTCCCTCTGGTTCGTTTGCAAGTTGTTCATACTCGATTTCTTATTTACATGTATCCCTGTGTTAGGGATGAACATTTCATGGGAGTGGCTATGTAAGCGGAGCTTGTACAATCTTTAAAACAAGCCCTCTAGCTGACAAAGGAGGAAGGCAAGAGTGGTTGAAGGGTCAGAGAGTGTAGAGCTGGGAGGTCACCTGCTTCATAAAGCTGCAAGTCCTCTGCCCCACAGAACCGTTGGGGACAGGAGTGGGATATGGTGAGAGCCCTGGGCTATGATTTAGAACTCTTGGGACATGAGCTCAGGGCTCCTCTGCTGTCACTGATTTTGTGACTTTGCCCAAGTCTCTATCGCTCCAGGACCCAGGTGAAAACAACGCATTTGTCTTTGATTTCTTTTGCTTTTCCTGGCAATAGAAAAAGCTTATATGTATGTGTAATGTAGAACTGTTGCCTTAAGGAGGGGGGGCCTACAGTGTATGAAAATGCTTTCATCAGGTGTCCCTCAGAGACCTACATTATATCATTTCTCTCACCAGCTGCAGAGCCTGAAATGTACATAGACTGTACCTTTCTTTAAGCCAACTGTTTTAACCCTGTGCTGTCCAAGCTCCGTGTGTTTCCAGTGTGAATGCTAGCATAGGAGTACTAGGAAGTTTAGAATCAAACTGTAGGGAAAGTCAAGGATGCCTTCCTCCTTTTCCGTTTTCTGAAGGTATTGCACGTCAGGAGCTGCAGGGGAAAAAAGAACCTAATTCAGATCTTTGATGTGGCCACACCACGTGCCAGCCACAGGAAGGGGATTTACCATCCAAAAAAGCCCCCTCTCTGCAGCTGGGAGGGAGGTTTGGATCAAGTCCAAAATGTTTGTAACATTTAAGCCATCCCATGCCACTAGGATTGAGAGAGTAAAGATGTGTTTTACTGCAAAAAGTCAAGATCAGCATAGAAACCCCACATTCATTTATCATATGTCAGAGAACCACAGTCCAGAGAAAGTCAGTAAGCTGGGCAGGCTTGACTAAAGAAAGGTAAAAAAACGCATCGTGAAATGCTGAGTCTCAGAACATAACTTTCAGACTGAGACCGTACTTTTAGGTGCCATAATAACTTTACATGGAAATGAAGTGACTCAGACGCTTAAAAGGAATTCAAGGTGAATCTTTCTTCAAATTGACTTTGTTAAATTATATTTTCTTTGTTTTCTGTATGAGACTGCTGGCCATAGAGGCATTTATATGGTTTCCATAGTATTTAAAGTGCAATCTTGCTTTGCACTTGCCTTCATGTAAAGCTTTAAATTGCATTGTTCTTTTTTCTCCTAAGCACATTTTCTGCTAAAGCTAATGAACTCTGACACTCCCAACCCACAGCTAGGACAGTTTTGAAAGTCAGGCAGCTAGGTCCCCCAGTGTGAAAATTGCACCCTTTCAGAATAGCTAAACCCAGCTGCCTAGCTTCACTGGGGGTCTAGGATTAGTTGGTGCTAAATGGGCCATCCGGAGACCAGAGATAGGTCGGTAGAGATAAAATATGTCTATAGGTTAGATTTTCAAGTCTGCACGCGTATTTTCAAGTACACAGCTAAGCCACAGAAAGAGCCGGTGCAAGAGCCTTGTAACTGATTTTCAAAGGGAATCTATTCACGTAGTTGCCCTTTAAAAATTAGCTACAAGATCTGTGGATACAAAAGTACCTGTGAACCCTGCCCAGGTTACTCAAAAGCCCCCCCTCCCCCCCAGTGTGTTTGCAAACCAAGTTTAACATGAGTGGAATAGGGATAACCTCTCACATGCTAGATTAGAAACCTGTTTGTAATTACAGAGGCCAAACTGGCCAACATTGTACATTTCCTGGTTTGAAAATTAAAATATTAATTTTCCCTTTTAAACATGAGGAGGGTAATTTTCAAAAGCCAGTGCTGCCGATAATTGGCTGTTGACCCGGGTGAACAGGCTGTCAGAAAATGATCCACCCTATACGTTAGTAAAAGTACGCGCGGGAATCAGCAACCTGTGGATGTTTTCACCAGTGGAAAAAGGCAGACAGGCTGGTAGGTGGGATTAGGTTGGAGGAGGCACTGTGCTGAGTTGCTCTTTCAGAACTCTTGGACTTTATAGCTATGTGGGCTGTTTGGAAAATTGTCTCTTGAAGCTTTCAGTCGCCGTGACCTATTTCAGTGTTCCTGCCTGTTGATTGGTTCCCGGACAGCGGGCCATGCCTTAATAGTAGTAATCTGTACTTTGATCTCACAGCATTCAGTTCAGACCCTGGCAGGTGAGACTGGGAATATCTGGAGCTGATATTGTTCTTGGAGGTTCGAACCCTGTAATCCAATACATTTCTCGTTATGGTCGCTGTCAAAGCTTTCTATTCTCCCACAGCAGCTTATGGGGTAGGGTTCTGTGGCGAGGGTGAATAATGTCTGGGGCAGTTGGCAATTCTCTGGCATATTTGCATAATTTTGCATATACTTTCTCGTTGCGCAAAGGGCATCAAAGTACCAATTTTTAGTGAAAGCTTTGGCATTTTAACAAATAGTTTTTTTTAGAAAATAAAATTTTCAGCCTTTGTTGTGTGCCTCTCAATCATTTATTTTGTTCCGTTTCAAATATTTTGAGTTCTTTACCGTTTCTCTCCTCTCCACTGCTGCTTCTGCCCTCTACCCTCCTGACACTCCCTGGCCAAAGTGACAGCAGTAGTTAAAAAAACCAAAAAAACTGGAGGGAAGCAGGGCAGTCTGCAGGGAGGCCTCCCGTTTTGTGGCAGTGACAGAGAAGGGAGGTGGCCGAAAATCGAGGCAGCGGCAAAAAGGAGGGAGGCTCATTTGTGGAGGCTGAGGGAAGGAGATGGTCTGTGCTAGTGGTAGAGGCGTCTCAGTGGTAGCTACAGGAGAGAGGGAGGCCTGTATTAGTGGTCAGGGCCAGCTTTTAAGGAGCTATTTTCCTTGAGCTTTCACAAAAGGGTCAAAGCACATGTTTACCAGCAGGTGTTTGAGCCACAGGAGTAATTGCTGCTCATTCCCTTCCTCAATTTGCCCGCTTTCTACCAAGTCCCCTCTCACCCCATGCCCCTTCCAAAGATTTGGGCTGTCTATGGAGAAAGGATCTGTTAGGTGTATCCATCAGGTGAGAGCGTCTAAGTAACAGGAAACAAAAAAACGGGAGGCCTTCCTATAATGGGGCCATCACCTGTAACAGCTTTGAACACCAACATGAAGATTTTGAATTTGACTCTCCAAGCTCTAGCCAGCCAATAGAGGTTTCTCAGTAGAGGGGCAATCCAGTCGTGATACCTACCCCAACAATAATATGGGTAGCTGCATTTGGATAAGCTGCAGGACCCTAGTCAATGAAATTGAGAGGCTCACGGTCTATGGACTTGCAGTAGTCCACATTAGTCAAAAGAATTATATCAAAACAGCACTAACTGCCAGCATTCAAACAGCAAGAACCCTACCTATGAAAGTTAACACTGCAAATATTACACCATGCCTAAAACTGTACTAAACTCCCTATTAGGAAAACAGAACAATCCAAGCTGTTATAGATCCCTCCATAGAAACTACACACTAACAGAATAACTCACTTCATTCACACATGCAAAACACAGAGAGACCCTCAAATACAGAATAAAGAGACCATGCAGTAT
Source organism: Rhinatrema bivittatum (assembly GCF_901001135.1). Taxonomy (NCBI): domain Eukaryota; kingdom Metazoa; phylum Chordata; class Amphibia; order Gymnophiona; family Rhinatrematidae; genus Rhinatrema; species Rhinatrema bivittatum. Next base: position 125,719,575 of record NC_042617.1, read on the forward strand.
AAACAGAAATGTACAGACAAAAACTGAACTAAAAACGGCAACAAGCCAAATTGTGTAGGCACTGCAACAATGTAAAAAACAGAAACATTTACCCTTCCTCATAAAACAAAATTAGTAATCGATGTGATCTACTTGGATTTCAGCAAAGCTTTTGATAGGGTCCCACACAGGAGGCTTATGAATAAAATGAGAAGCTTCGGAGTGAGTGCCAAGGTGTTGGAGTGGATTGCAAACTGGTTGACGAATAGAAGGCAGCGTGTAATGGTAAACGGAACCTACTCTGAAGAAAGAACAGTGTTAAGCTGGCAGTGCTGTTTTGATATAATTCTTTTTTCTCATGGCTCTCTGAGGGTCATGCCCATGCCCAAGATGCACTACAGTAAGCCTAATACCATATAGGTTCCAAGAATCTCTTGCTTTTTTGCAAGGTTTTCTGGTTGGCATCTCAATAGTGCTTGTAAATATAATATACATATTGTAAGTGATATTTTTACCTCAGAAGTCTGTGCTTGGAATGTCCTTTTTCATGTAAAATCTATTATTATAAATGCATAGTTTTTAATTGTGTGTGAGGAGGTATGATGTGGTGGAGGGTGCAAGGCTGTAATGTTTTCCTAGGGCACCTAATACCCCTTGCACTGGCTATGAGCATTGCTGTACAAACATTGAACAGAGTCTCCCAACTCATGGTGTCAAGTGTAATTCACTTGGCCATAGGCGCCACATTGCCTGGCTACGGCTCTGGATAGAGCTTGCCCTTTATTAGGCAGCAGAGAAAGAAACAGCTAAACGTCATCACCCTAAATTCTGTATTTGATTCCAAAGGCAGTTAGTAATTTCCCAGTTAGTTGAAGATGTATTTTGAACAATACCAAAGAGCGAAATCTTGGGGAACTCCCGCACCAAGGGATTTCCAATTAGAACCCTTATCTCTCATCCTAACTTGCTATTTACATTAAAAAAAAATAACTCGTACCATCTAAGAATGGAGTCACTAAAGCCTATCGGGTGGATTTTAAAAGCACTGCTCGCACAAAAACGGCCCCAAATGTGCGTATGTGGGCTGCGCACGAGGAACAGGAATTTTAAGACGCCGGGAAGTGTGCACATGCATACCTGTGCCCGCGTCAAGAATAAGGAGGCCGAAAAGAGATGGCGCCAAGACTTATGTGCGTAACCCCCACATTTTGCAAGGCTGACCTTGGCAAACGCCTGCCATGTTACCTGCATAACTTTACTACTGGTCCTGCTGAGGCGCAAGTCTGGAGATTTTAGACTCTTTAGAGAGACATTCTGACACTCTGTATATCTTTCACTGTCAGATGGGCGTGGGTTATGAGGGAGAGGTGTTACATTGCTCTGCCTAGAGCACAAGGGGCTGTAGACCTTTGTAACACTGCCCCTCCCCCCTCCTGAAACCCACCTTGGGTTGAAAGTGCCCCTCTTACGGTGGGAGATATATAGAGAGTGTCAGACTGTCTCTCTCTCACCCCACCCCACACACACACATACATGTGAGTATGTGCATACGCATGGTAGGGATATTTTAAATGATACATGTGTACTTGCACGCACAATATAAAACTGAGCGTATTTTTGATTCATGTTCCTAATACGCATGTTGATGGGCGCATGCGCACACCTTTTAAAATGTACCTGTAAGATGGCTAAGCATGATCTAATGGCTCAGAGTGTGAGAGGTCACAAAGATATCCAGGAAGATCACCTGAATTATTCACCTCTAATCAGCCTCTGACACTGGGGGTTCTGCATGAAACCAGTAAAGTCTCTGTGCTGGGTTGTGCCAGCTGCAAAATCAAGACTGGAAAGGGTTGAGGACTTTGTGATCCTCCAGGAAATGCTGTAATTCAGAGAGGGCTTTCTATTAGATTAGATTCCCAATGAATGGGAGATTTGAGATAGGGAGGTAGATTCCCAAGAACAAAACATCTAACAGTTAACCCATTCAGAAGACATCACTGAATCTGAGTTCTGGCCCCTCTACAAATAAGGGGATTCATTTTCACATTAAAGACTTTGCACAAAAAATATCCCACATCAAAAATAAAGTTAATAACTTCCCTTGGATTACCACAAGGGTAAAATACACATATTGACTAATGCTGCCACTGAAAAATAAGAAGCTATTGTGAATGTTCTCTCTCTTTCAGTTTTATTTTTTGTTTTTTCATTTCAAAGAGGAAATAACCGTCAAAGGGCCCGATTTACTAAGGCTTTTCTCCTATTCTGTGTCTAAGGGAAAAACACTTATATAGATAATATATTTTTTCCGCCTTTTAGCAACTTCAGGTAATATGGTTAGGCCCAAACGGGCCGATGTAGTAAAGTGCACTCAGGCTGAGCGCACTGTTAGCCCCTGTTTGGCCACGCGTTTTCAACGCGCTATTTTTACCCCTTATACAGTATGGGGTAATAGCGCGTGGAAAATGCGCAGCCGACACCTTTCTCCCCGCCCCCCCAAAACTAATAGCGCCCGCAACATGCAGATGCATGTTGATGGGCCTATTAGTCATTCCCGCGCGATACAGAAAGTAAAATGTGCAAAGGCAGGTGTTAATTTCGGCCGGCACCAGGAAAGTGTACAGAAAAGCAGAAAAAAATGCTTTTCTGTTCACCCTCCGACTTAATATCATAGCGATATTAAGTCGGAGGCCCCAAAAATAAAAAAAAATTAAAAATCTGCCCGCAGCCCGCGGGTCGGAAGACGGACGCTCAATTTAGCCGGCGTCCATTTTCCAAACCCGTGGCTGTCAGCGGGTTCGAGAACCGACGTCGGTAAAATTGAGCGTCGGCTGTCAAACCCGTTGACAGCCGCCGCTTCTGTCAAAAAGGAGGCGCTAGGGACGCTAGTGTCCCTAGCACCTCCTTTTATCGCGGGCCTTCATTTGCATACGGGCTGATACTGAATCGTGCGCCCAGGACACTGGCCTGTGCGCGCATCGGGAGAGCGGGCGCTCGCCGGCTCTCCCGCGACTTTTACTGTATCGGCCCAAAAGTTAGGTGGCTAAAGCAAAAGCTGAAACCTCCAAGTTTCACACTCAGTAGCTGTTTGTCAAGGGTCAAGGAATCAGCAAAGTGATAGCCTATATACCATTTAAATGTATAGATTCACATACATCTCAGCTCTTAATAACTTAAGATGCCCAAATCATAATTAAAAGATATGTTTAAGTGCAAATAAAATCATAAAACCCATCATTCATATCTAATCTCACAGTAAATTAAAACTGCACACCAATAATATTGATGACAAGTCATATTTAAAAACTTGTAAAGATGGGTATAATCTCATATTTATCATTTGAATTTAAAAACGTGAGGGCAAATTCTGAGATGTTGCAGATAGTGCTGGCTAGATTAAAGAGGATTGATTGCAAGCCCCATTGGATCATTTTTGGAGGGGGGAGGTGGTATTTGTCTCTTGACTTTTCTGTTTAAAGATCTTAAGGGCTTTTGTGTAGATGGAGATCTCACATCTGGTTCTACTGGATGAGTTTCTCAGTGTTTTATCTTGAGTTTTGGATTAATCATTTCTGTATCACAGGCCTTTATTTGGGACCTTTGGGTGGGGGTATAGATTTGTTTGTAGCTCTCTGTTTTGCACAAATTATTCATTATCTGCTGGAACAAAACTGTACACAAGGAAGGTTTGCCCCTTAAAGTTATTCTAGGAAATGGGAATTATGGTTTGAAAAGGGTCTGCCAGTGAAAAGCTGGCTTTAATTATTAGCTGGGGACTTGCTACTTCAATGAGAGTTCTGCTGGGCAAGCAGCAGAAAGGGGTTATTCAGAGTGAATATGAGTGAATATAACATATATTTGAGATATAGTGCTTGCCAATGTGGCAGTAGAATTAGTTTGAGTAGAGCATTTCAGATAGTGGCAATACATATTCTGTATGCAGAGGTTAATCGCTATCATTATATATTTGTTACAGACATGTGAAGGAATAATTTGCATAAGAGGCTGGAATCCGGCACATTACCAAATCATACTCAAAGTTAGCGAGATCTCACGTTTTGATGGAGATATGCAACGCCTATAGTACTAACATGGCTGCGATTTCGTCAAGCTGGTATTTTTTGTGTATAGTAACGGTGATGGTTCACAAATATATTGAGCACAGTGGTATATGTATAGAGATAAGGAGGTTAATTATATGACAATAGAATGGTACTTGTTGTTTTTTATAGACATCGTTGTAATAGGATAGACCACGTGCAGTATAAAGTTCTGCTGATGGAAACTCATATTTGAGTCTGAGACATGAACAAATGAGGTAAGACATCTGACGGTGGAAGTATGATGACATTACCTAGCATTGCAGATCCCTGAAGAAGCCCTGGTTTTCAGGGTGAAACGAGGCTCTCGTTGGATGCACATATAATTAAAACATTATCAATTGTATAAGATGGATGCATGCATAATTGAACCATTTATCAATTGTATAATATGAAAGCAATGCGGTTTAAAGTGTTAGTCATCAATTGTAATGAACAGATGAATAAACATCAGTAATATGGGTTATCAGTACAGGATGAAAGCAATGTAACAACAATATTACAATTTGTAAAAAATTGGATCATAGTGTTGGATAACAGGCACTTGAGTATTTTAATTATAGTATTGCATGAGAGGTATGAGTGGTGTGAATGAAGGGTCATGCATGAATGGTGGGAAGTTTTTAGATAGATGTGGGCATTGTGGTCTAGTAAGAATTGTTATGATAAAAAGTATGTTTAAAGGTTGATTAATAAAACAAATAGGGGCATAATAACTTGCCGAGTACCTCTGAGTTGTGTATGTAGCTAATTTAAATATCAGAGGAATTGCACGTATGTTTGTAAAGGGACCAGAACTCAGATTCAGTGATTGTCTTCTGAATGGGTGACTGTAGTGATTATTTTTCCATGGAGACTCTGCTCCTTGGTCACAGTGAAACTACAGGTTTGTGTAAGTTACACTGGTTTATTTTGTTTTTTTCTTGAAAGTTTTATGATGGGGGAAGTGCTGTGGCTAAGTAGGAGGGAGGGAGGATGCTGTTCTTTACGTTAGTTTTCATACGTAGAAATGAAGCATGCTTGAATGATATCTACACTTTAAGAAATACATGCAATGAGGCAAGATTCCTTTTGCCCCTTTACATAAGAATATTGTATAAAACATCGTAAACAACGAAATATAAATAAGTGACAGGAATTGTAATTGCATGTGGGTTGTTTCTTTCACTGCCGTGTCGGTGTTCACTCATCACACTTTCCATTGTGTATTTATAGGCAGTGTTTCAAATGAGTGGGCAGCAGATTACCAGCCAGTGCAAACTACTGGCAGCTTTTAAATAAGATCCAGCTTTCAAAAGTACCGTGGGGGCCGCTGCATTTAATGTGATGTTCACCAAGATAAAGATAGGAAGAGCATGTGATCATTAAAAAAAATTAAAAATAAAGTGGCCACATTTTGTAACCTACTTGTTAAAAGTTTATTGTGCACATGAGTAGGAAATTAACATTTGAGGGACAATACATGTTATTTACCAACTGTGTACTATTTGTTACTCCTGGGGGACGTTTGCATAAAAAAATTAAAATTCTGCACACAAAAACTTAAAATTCTACAAAATTCTGCAAACTTTATATCGGTCAAAATAACACAATTTACATGACAGTCTTTAAGTAATTAGATTTTAAATTAATACAGAAAAAAGAAATTACTTAGAGATGTAGAATTTTAAATATTTTGAGCAGAATTACCCTAGAAATTCACTGTAAGAGTGTCCCTCGCTCTCCCTACTCCCCTGGCCACTTTGCCCTCTCAGGCTCCAACTCCTCCACCTGCCAGCATCTCTCCCCTCTACCTCTAGGCTCAACCCCTTCCACTCTATCGCCATTCCCAGATTTTGACCCCATTCTCAGTACTGCCCCTCAGACAGGCTCCCTCTGTCCCTCCCTCTCTCACACACATGCTCCCTCTCTCTAGTACACCTACACACACCCTCATACAGGGTCCCTCTCTCTTGCATACACACCCACACAAGCTCCTTTTCTCTCTCACACATACATCCTCACACAGGTTACCTATGTCTCTCTCTCATGCACCCCTTCACACAGGCTCTGTCTCACACATACACAATCCCTTCACACAGGCTAGCACCCTCACATACACACGATACCTTTTTCATACGACGCGCTCACAATCTCTCACACACATGCACACTCCTTCACAATCTCCTCATATAGGCTCCCTCTCTCTGGCACCCACACTCAAGCATCCCCCTCCTCCTCGCTCTCTCACCTCCCATGCTGTCCCTTACACCCTTCTGCTCACCCCCCTGCTCTCTCTCACATTCTCCCCTCCCCTCTCTCACACCCCTCTTCCTGCTCTCTCACCTTCCCCTCCCCCACACACCCCCCTCTCCTCTCTCACAGCCCCTTCCCTCCCCCACCATGCCCTCCCCTCTCTCACACCCCTCTCCCTGCTCTCTCACCTTCCCCTCCCCTCTCCTCTATCACAGCCCCTTCCCTCCCCCACCATGCCCTCCCCTCTCTCACACCCTCTTCCTCTCTTCTCACACACACACACACACACATTCACTCTCACCGTGGCCTTCATCGTCACCGTGAGTGGAACACGTCCCGCAGCACACGGGGCCTTCATCTTCGCCGCAGGTGGAGCACACTCTATTCGTGGCACACGGGGGTCTTCATCTTTGCCATGAACGGCGCGCCGGGGCCTTCATCTTCGTGTGCGCCATTTGCGGCATGCCGGGGTGTCCTCTGCCATTTTCTGCACAGAAAATGGCAATTCTGTGTGTGGGGGGGGGGGGGGGGGGGGAAATTCTGCGCAAATTAGGGCTCCACAGTAGCGCAGAATTCCTCCAGGACTAAACATTTGTGTGCCCATCCAGTGCTGCTTTTCTCCCAGTCTCTCTCTTTCTCTCTCCCAAAATATAGAAAAGGGAGGTTAGCATGTGCTCTGACCACCAGTGCTGCACTGGGAAAGGGGATAGCAACTGCACCCGAGAATAGAGGCAAGTGACAGAGAAGGAGATTTGGGAAGGGTGCGGTGTGCAGGGTCTTGTGCTTCTGTTTTTTGCACCGTTGTTTCCCTTGCTTGGTGTTTGTGAGGGTCAGGGTTTATCTGCTATCTATTTGGTAAGAGCGGAAAGCCAGTGCATAAGATTGGAGAGATGAGCAGCAGGACCACAACTGGAAACGTTTGAGTTCTGCTCACCCTGAGATTAGCAGTGGGTAAAGGGAGTCAGCAACGATTTTCTCTCTTCCTACACTGTCACACCCCCCAACCCAGGAACTACTTTCTTCTATCTGGTAAGAAAATAATTTCCAAACTTTGGTATCTGTGGCTTGATTTTCTGACCAAGTGTCTTTTCTCATTCTCTGTCCTTATCTCTGTTCTTTCTCGCTCTAGTGTTCTCCTTCTGTTTTCTTCTCTGCTTTGGTTGTTTCTTCCTTCCTTCTTTCTCTTTCCTTCTGCCTTTTTTCCTTCTTTTGCCTCTTCCTACTTATCCTACCTGCTCTGCTTTCACCATTGCTTCCTCCACATCCTCTTGCATAATCACCCTGGATTTCCACTCCCCCAACCCAGAGTCCTCTCGTTCTCCATACCCTGCCAGCCCTGCTCCTCACTCTCTCACCCCTTCTCTTTCTCCTCCCCATTCCCCACCTTTTCTCTTCCCTCCCTTTTGCTCTGATCTTCCTCTAATTCCTCTCCATCATGCTTTTCCCTCTCTCCCCTATTCTTTCTTCTCCCCTCTCCTCATTCTTACATTGTTCTCTCACTTCGCTCCACACTCTTGCTCTTCCCTGTCTTCCCCCACTCCCAAACACGCTTGATCTTCCCTTTTTCTCTTTCCCGCAACTCTTACTCTCTTCCATGGCTGTCCTCCCTCACCTCCCCCATATTTTTCCCTCCCCTTGCTTCCTTTCGTCTTCTGATCCTTACTTCCCCCTCTCACTCTCCCCACATTCTTGCTTTTCCCACTCACACACACACACACACACACACACACTTGCTATCTTCTCTTACTGCCTACTCACACTCACTCTTGTTTTCTTCTTTCACTGACCCCCCATACACATTCTTACTTTCTCCGTAATGCGTATTAGATGTAAGCTTGACCCTCAGAAAGCCATTAATAAATGGAATTACCATTACAATATAGTAAATCTGCCATAACAAAACAACCCTATCTATAAAAAGGCAACACTGCACATATTATACCAATCAAACTCTTATTAGGAAACCAGGCTGCTATAAAACCTGTTGTGCTCGGGGGTGGACCCTTGTCCTGGGACAGTGAAGGAACGTCTCCTGAAAGGGAACAGGAGGTAACTGCCCCCAGCGGGCGGAGTACTGGAGGAGACAGAGGCTGTGAGGAGCTTCACCATTGGAAGCCCGAGGTCCCCCCGGGAGGCGCCCGTAGGGACCCGGGCAGCTTGGACTTAGGTGGGCCTCGCAGGGTCTCCTGAGAGAATGGAAGTCCGGCGTGCCCACGGACACAGGGGGAGCGTGATTGGGTTCCAAGTTGGAAGCTGGTTGGAACAAGGAGAACCAGAACAGAGTTGGTGATGACAAGGCGAGGAATAGAGCCAGAATCTGGAGATGAGGTCAGGCAGGCAAAGGTCAAGATCCAGAGGTCAGTCTGAGGAGTGGTCAGCAAAGCAGGGGTCAGGTACCAGAGGTCAGATGAAGTCAAAGGCAGGCTGAGGTCTTGAGGCAAGCGGCAGGCAGGCAGGCAAGTCAGGAGCAAGTCAGGAGCAAGCTGAGGTCTTTGAGGCAGGCAACAGGCAGGCAGGTCAGGAACAAGCTGAGGTCTTTGAGGCAGGCGGCAGGCAGGCAGGTCAGGAACAAGTTGAGGTCTTTGAGGCAGGCGGCAGGCAGGCAGGCAGGTCAGGAACAAGCTGAGGTCAGTACCAGTAAGACAGTCCAAGGGTACTACCTGAGTAGACAGACAGACGAACACAGGAACAAGCAGGATGCAGGAACTAGGATGCAGGAACAGGTCAGGAACAGAACTGGAACAGAAGGATCCTGGAACGAGACTAGGAACAGGCAAGAGCAGGAACAAACGCAGAGGCAACCTTAGAGCAAACCGACCCGATTGCCAAGGCAAGGAAGCATAGACAGGAACTTCCTTATATCGAGGGATCAATCAGGGTGCACCGCAGAGCTAAGACCCGCCCTTTGCCCTACATGAGTCCGGGCGGTCCGCGCGTGAGCGCGTAGGGGCATGGCTAACATGGAGGAGGACGCCGAATCTCGGCGTGAGGCCTGGCGCGCAGTGCAAGGCCCAGCGACCGCCGCCGCAGGACGCCAGGGCCTGGCAGGACTAGCAACTACCGCGAGGGAGGTTGTCCCGGACCCCGCTATGGAACCATGAAGGTGAGCAGGCCCATGCGCAGGACGGCCGCGGGCGGGGCGCGTAACAAATCCCTTCACAGAAATTACATGCCAGCAAAATACCTCACCTCAGTCACATATGTAGAACACAGACTCTGACCAAATACAGAATAAAGAGATCACAAAGAATTAACAGAAATGTGCTGAGAAGAAATGAACCGGAATCTACATCAAGCCTCCATATGCACAGCAACAATGTAAAAACAGAGACAGTACCATTCTTCATAAAACATTAAATAATAAAATCAAGAAATATAAAACATCAATCAAAATAGTAAAATCATATTCATATTCATAAAAAGAATATTTCAAACCAGTTAATGAATAGAATATCAAAAATTTCCCAAACACCAATAAAATATTTAAAAAATCTGATGAACAAAAAATCGAATAATTAAAAAATGTTCTAGTCCCCCCTCAAAAAATTAAATGTTTCAAAAGAGCAGAATCAAATTACGCCCAATAATTAAAACTAATAAGGATTTAAAAATCTGCTCTCCATACCTGGGATCTAATTTCCAGTCACCCTGAGATTGTCGTGGATTGGGGGTGGTAGGGCCGCACAAATTTTGTCTTCTCTCTCACACACATGCACAATAACACATTCATTCTCCCACACACTCCCTCTCTCTAACATATACAGGCTGCCTCTCCCTTACCCTCACAGATACATTATGGATGTGTTTGTGTGTGAGTGTGTGAGAGATACATAGGCTTTCACAGGCACAAAACATTCACAAACACACAAGTTCTCACACAGACACTCACACATAGACTCTTTTACAGTCACACACACACACACACACACATAGGATCTCACTCAGATATACATACATGCATGCACAAACAGGCTCTCAGGCACACACAGGCTCTCACTCATTCACACACACATACAAGCTCTCACACATACACACAACCGGTCACGCTGGGCCTGAAGAAGGAATCATGATCATTGCCTACTGGTCGGATTGGGGCCCAGGATTGCAGGGATCTGAAGGGAGCCTTGGACTGCCATCACAATGATTTGAATATATATACGTTGGGAGGGGATATAAAATAAGAGAAAAAAAAGATCCCTGATAGTTGTGAATAAAGGTTCATGGATCCAGGATCCCCTTACTGGTTCCAATTGAGCTGGAAGCCTAAAGGAGCAGGATGAAATTGCTAAGTCAAAATAAAAACTAAAACCTTGTACATTTAACAGAGTCTCCCAGCTCATGGTGTTGTATGTTATGTTCAGAGTGAGGGTGCACTTTTATCAGTTGGTCATAGGTGCCAAATGGCCTGGCTACAGCTCTGCCATTGCACACTTTCCCCTTTACTCTCCCCCCTTTGATATCTTCTCTTGCTCTCTATCATAGACACTTCCCCATCACCCCTAATGAGCCCTAATGGCTCTCATACACCATCTTCATCATCATTGTTTATTTACGACATGCTTTTCCCACTGGATAGTTCAAAACATGTTAAATGCAGAGTTGTTTTACAGTGTAATGCACTACAGTACAGTTCAAATCAAAGATTTGTGAGCATTTAAGTAGAGATTAAGTACAGCCCGAACAGGTCGACGCACAGGTTAGGAAAATGGATGCTCGTAAAACTGAGCGTCCGTTTGCCTAACCCGCACAGACAGCCACCTCTCCTGAGTGCCCACTGCCAAGGAAGTGCTAGGGGCGAACAATTTCCCCTAGCGCATTCTTTTTACTGCAGCAGCCCATTTAAATATTAAATCGGGTGCCCCAGAGAGATGCATTGATGCGCATTAGGAGAGCCAGAGCTCAATCATGAGCACCTGTTTTTCACGCGCAGAAATTGCATTGGCCTGATAGTAACAGCTTTATGCAAATACAATATTATTACAGAAGTCAATAAAGAATATTTTATTTTTATTTTTATTTTTTTATTTTAAAGCTTTTCTATACCGTCGTTTAGTAATGCACCTTCACAACGGTTTGCAGTTAGAAACCAGACATATTTTGTGCCTAAGTTATCTATAGGGTGCCAGTTTTATACGGTAACATAGTTCAATAATATACTCTAAGTTAGAAGTTTATTTATTTATTTATTTGGAAACTTTTATATACCGGTATTAGTGGGGACATCATACCGGTTCACATATTAACAGAAGGCTTGGAAAATACATATCAACAGGGAAACAGAACTGGGTGGGGGGTTAACCAAGTGCAGGATGGAAGGATAGATTAAAACAAGAAGACATAACAAGAAATAACAATTTACAAAGTAATTAATTAACTCCTTAATATAAGGAGAGGGCGATCACCAGGAGGGTGGGAGCTATGGTGAGGGTGGGAGGAGACTATTCTGGGTAGGTTTGGTTGAAGAGAAATGTTTTTAGTTTCTTTTTGAATTTGATCGCACATGGTTCGAGGCGCATGTGGACCGGTAGGGAGTTCCAGAGAGCCGGACCAGCTATGGAGAGGGCACGGTCAAGGGTGGAGGAGAGATGGGCTGTTTTCAAGGAAGGTACATGTAGGGTACCTTTGCTAGTAGATCTGGTAGCACGAGTGGACAGGTGGGCAATGAAGGGGAGGTCGAGCCAGTTGGAGTTGTGGGTGTGGATAGAATTGTGTACTATGGTCAGAGTTTTGTAGTGAATACGGGCGAGGATGGGGAGCCAATGTAGATCCTTGAGGATGGGGGTAATGTGTTCGTGTTTACGTGTGTTAGTGATGAGTCTTGCGGTGGCATTTTGCAACAATTGGAGAGGTTTTATCGTGGATAAGGGGAGCCCTAGGAGGAGAGCGTTGCAGTAGTATAGTTTGGAGGTGAGGGTAGCTTGGATCACTGTGCGGAGATCTTGGATGTATAGCAGGGATCGGAGTTTTTTGAGAACGTTGAGTTTGAAGAAGCCTGCTTTGAGGATAGCGTTGATGTGTGGTTTCAAGCTTAGTTCGGGATCAAGCAGGACTCCGAGGTCCCTAATGGATGGTTGACCTGTGAGAAGGTTAAGTTTAGGGTCATTAGGCGGGAGGTCGGGGGGTTGCGAGGAAATGAGGAGGAGTTCCATTTTGTTCGTGTTGAGGGCAAGCTGAAGGTTGGAGAGGAGGGAGTTGATGGCTGCAAGGCTGTTTTCCCAGTGCTCCAGGGCGTCAGATAAAGAGTTGTGAATAAGAATGATGATCTGCACATCATCAGCATAGAGATAGAAGTGGGATGGATTTTTTATTTATCTGATTATTGGGATAATCATATATGTATATACTGTTTTTAAATTAATATTTAATTGTGAGTAAAAATAGAAGCTAAGTTAAATCAGGAAAATCTAGTAGATAGTTACTGCGTTAGGCATTGGTCAGAGTGATGGTTTAGGGTGAATACACACCGTTACAGAGCTGGGAATAGCATGAAAGGCCAGTTGACCCATATCAAATTCAATCTCCTATCCCTAGCCTATATACCCCTCAATAGACTAGCACCCACCTACCCAAATAAACCATTAAACTTGTGCCCTTCTCTTGACAACCCAAGCGCCTTCCCCCAGAAGAAAGTACCTCATTAATTCTTCATAATCAGTCTTCAGAAAATCATTTGAAATGGTGAAGACAAAAACAGTGAAAGATTTCAAAGGGGCATGGGATAAACACTGTGGATCCCTAGGGACTAAAGGATGGAAATGAAAAGGGAAGTGCATGGGGGTAACTTGCTGTGTGGCGGTTGCTACCCTTGGCCGGTGGGCCTTCATGCTGTTGATGCAGCTCCAATATTGCTCTTTGCTTTAACAGTAGGGGGGGGGGGGGAAATCGGACACAGACAGCAGCCAATGAGGACACTGGATCTTGGGGTCTGGGAAAACAAGTAGGGGTAACTTGCTGATGCGGCTGTTGATGCCCTTGACCAATAAGCCTGATACTTTTGATGCTACCACGAGCTTGCTGGGCAGACTCTTTCTGCTGTCATTACTATATTTCTGTGTTTCTTTATGTTTACCTCATTTGCAATTTGTGTCCATGTCCTATTTCTGGTCCTTCTTCAGTGAACACTGAACAGAAATAATTGTTAAGCACTACCTCTGGGTTTCACATAGACCCTCCTCCTCCAGCTTTCTTTCACACCCCATAACCACCAATTATTTTGCACCACTTCCCCAGGTACTGGGCCCTTGCACGGCCCCACACACATCCCCTCCTCTAATATGATTCTCTTCTACTCCCATACCTTGGTTCTCTCTCGGCATCTCAGATAGCCCAAGTTTGCATTGCTGTTTCAGGGAGATGGGGGAGGAAACTGCATTCACCTCCCTTTCTCTTGCTTCCCCAACATTTACCCCTCTTCATGCCCCCCTTCCCCCCCCCCCAGGATTCAACCTCATGCTCCCCTCAGCATTCCACTTCCTCCTCGCCTCCCCACCATTCATCCCCTTTTGGGAAATTCTAACTTCCCCTAAAGTTAACCTCTTCTTACATCCTCCAAGCATTCACCCCCCTCTTCATCTCTGCCCACATTCATCTCCTCTCATACCACAAGTATTCCCCCCCTTTCCACCTCACCTCTCCTACCTCCCAATCCATCACTTATAGCTTCCTAATGCGCTCAAGGATTCCTCCTTCCTCCTCCCTCACTCTGTACTCAGCTGCATCAGGTATCCTAAGATCACAGGCTTTGGCTGTGCCTGTGTCCCTTCCCCTGCTATTGAAAGAAGGGGACAGAGTGAGAGGGATTGAGACTGAACACAGAGGCAAGAGGGGGAGGGGATGAGTCTGGAACAGAAATTCCAGAGAAGAAAAGAATTGCTCTGCTCCCTTTCTAAGCTCCTTCCTCCAGTTTCATGAAGACTATCTGGAGGGCAGGTGCAGGAGCAGTAAACGGATTGAGATTTGGGGCATGAGCTCTGTGTGCCCATGGCTAGCAATGACCCCGCACCAACTGGGTGAAGACTGCTAGGATAAGGCAACAGCAGAGCAAGATTGGAGGTGGATGTCCTTGAATTGGCTGAGTAGAGTAGAAGAAAGTCTCTGTGGTATCATGGGACTAGAAGCCATCTTCAGCTTCTCAGAAGAGCTGGTTCCCACAACTGCCCAAGTGCATGTCAAGGCAGCAGGTCAATAACTTATTATCCCAAATCAGTACCCAGGGAGTTCTCATCTCTAAATAAGCTAGTTAGTCCTGTATGCTATTTGCGCTTGTTGGAAAGTGGGGGTGGGTCTATTCCCATGGAAGGAGATAGTTCGGAATGGACCCATTTGCATAGAGGAAAACAGCTTTCCAAGGGGGTGTAACAAGTGTCAGGAGAATACATGGCATGCTTGTGCTACAACACCTACAGCATACTGGCCTGCTACTTCTTACTGTAACAGATGTTACTTTTGCTCAAAGCACAAGCAAAACTTCAGATGGAGGTAGGAGGGGCACAACTGCACGAAGCCTTATATGGTCACTTTGGGGAATCAGAGGAAGAAGCCAAGTCTTATGTTCCTGAAATGGTGCCTCGAAAGCCCATATTCCCCATGTCAGTCCAGAGACTTCAATCAACTATCTCAGACCTTTGGCAGGTCTTTGACCCATGAGAAGCAGGACCTCCCATATCTAGCACATTCTTTCAGTCAGCATCATCCACCCTAAGTATCATAGGACCACAGACCAGAAGTGGGAAGCACAGAGCTGGACATCTATTCATCGAGGGAGTGGCTGGAATGACCATCTACTGAAGACCTAGCTGATAAGCCATGAAGCACAAGGGTGCCTGTGATGCTTCATTGCCGACAGATCATGTCTTTGGCATCTTGTGACTGTTGGTGATTGCCAAGTTCCTCCAATTGCCTGCTTTCTTTGTGTACCATCTTGTTTTGCTTAATAAAATGATAGTCACGCTATGTTGCCTTATGCCTATTTTACCTCATTTGTTTTATAGTTGCCTTTTCTGTTGAGTATAACATTTGCAACACTTTTTCTGGTAGTCTGCACACAATATAGGTTTTCTTAATGCTAGTGTTTTGTTTTGGAACAAATTGTGTGTTTGTTTTTATTGAGTTTGTTAGGATGTTAGGTAAAGTGTCCTTTCTTACATTTTGTCCCTTCTGTCAGAAGTGACTCAGAGCGAAATCGAGACGTGAAGGATTTGAAACTTGGAGAAGCACAAGGACAGGGGATTATTGCCTCCCCTCTCTTGCATCTTGCCAGCTGTCTTCCCATTTTCCTCACATTGTTAGGATCCTGCAACCTGCTGCTTGCTAGGCTGCTGTGCTTCCCAGTACCACTCCTTCCATGTTCCAGCCCAGTACTGGCCTCCAATTCTTACAACCAAGATCGGGTCTTTACCTCCTTCCATCCCAAGGTATGCAGCCAAGATTGGCTTTTGAGAGGGAGATGGGTGTTCATGTTGCCAGCAGCAGTTTGTCCTGGGCCTGAAAATCTGGAGACACATTCACCTTGTTGTTCTCTTCTGTTGCCTCTTTCTCTCTCCCTCTCTTCTCTCTCCTCCTCCCTCTCCTCTTTCCTTCTCTTTGCCCATCCTAACTCTGTCTATAGTTCATCCTTACTTGTTGCAGCATTTCCTGCTGCTAGGGCTATAACTCCTCCATTCTTACTAATAACTTGCCTCTAGCCAGCAGATGATTTTATAGTGTGTGTAATCAGTGTCTAGGGTCTGGTCTGGAATGGGTGGTAAATATTTGGCTGTAGTATGTGATCGCTAATTGTCACGTGGTATAATGAAGAGCAGGGCTGGGGGAAGCACTAAGTGAACTAGGCCTGGGCCATTAGGGGGCGCTGCCGGGGGGGGGGGGTGACACTCCTCTTTGCCACTGCAGCGCCGCCGCTCGTGGCCCCACATGGCTCGCGCCCCCTAATGGGGGTGGTGGCGCAACCAGTTGGGGGTGGCGCAATGAGGAGGGGGGGGAGGGGCGCAAGGCAGAAGGTATCTAGGGTGCCTAATTCCCTTGCACTGGCCCTGATGAAGAGAGTCATAATTTGTTTGTGCTCATTCTTCTTTCATTAACATCTCATTAGGTTCATTAATATGTATCTAGACATTATGAGGTGAATTTTCAAAAGATGCACACATAAAAAAATAGCACGTGTGCACCTAAAATGGTATGTTAGTATATGGTATTTTAAAAACTGCAACATACATGCATCTAAATAAAATGAATAAAATCGATGTGCATTTCCCTTTTAATCAAAGTACAAATACGCAGGTATATCATTTTTGCACACGTATCCAGCTAAATGCCTATTCATCTGGTTAAGTAGTGTCTTTGCTGCTACTTAGATAGACATTTTGAACTTATCCGGATAAATACCATTTTTTTCTTAGACTTATCCAGCAATCTTACATACCCAGATAAGTCAGAAGGTGCTAATTAGATGGACAAGTAGCACTTTTCAGACTTCTTTGGCTAAGCACCACTACTTAGTCACATAAATTGGAACTTATCCTGATAAGTGCCACCACTTTTCCAGATAAGTCTGAATTTATTTGGGTTGCAGTTTTTACATATGCATATTTACATATGCGTATTTACATATGCATATTTACATATGCATATTTTCTAATTTGTACATACCATTTGTGCACAGTTATAAAATACAGTAGTGAATTATTGCAAGCTATTCGCTAAAGCCTCGATATGTGCATTAAGGTACTCGCTAATGCTTTCGAGGTGAATTTTCAAAAGATGTTTGCGTAAAAAATCTTCAGGGAGGATAACTTTCAAAACTGCTTTAGTGAATAGCTTGCTTTATATTTATCATTAACATTAAAATAGTTTAGCATGCATGATAACTGTTAGTGACCTTAAGTAAATTGGTCCTTATGTGCTTACAATGAAGGAAAACAAGTCTGTTTTTAGCATTACATCAGGTACGAGGTTATGTAATAAGCAAAGGAGGTGCAGGGAAAGACAAAATGCACCTTGGATGCTTTGTGAAGCGTGAGGCAAAACCAAAGACTGGCAGATGTCTTCTACCCATGACTATTTCACACAGTGAATCTTGGGAATATGCAGATTATATCTTCAAAGTATTAATGCGCAAGAAGCAATGCTTTTTCAATGGAAAGAAAGTTGTAGCACTAGGAGTCGTGATATGAAGCCGCCGGGAGGTAGACTCAGGAGCAACATCAGGAAATATTTTTCACAGAGAGGGTGGAGGATGCCTAAAATGCCCTCCCCCTGCCTTATGGAAACAGAAACAGAAATGGAATTCAAAAAAGAGTGGGATAAACAGAGAGAATCCTTAGTGGCAAACAAATGGTAATGAAGCGCTGTTGCCCAGAGCAACAGTGATATGACTGCACTGTGCTTCTTTTTTTATGCAGACATTTTTATTGGATGCTTGTAAAGAAACAGTACAATAAATTAAAATATAAATAGACATCCATAATTCTCATAATACACCCCAAACCCTACCCACCCATAAACACACAAAGCATCAACAGGACCAAAACCATAAACCACACTGCACATTTCCCAAAGGTGATACAGTTAGACCTGACACAGGATAACATTCAAAGAAGAAACCTTGAGAACAGACATCTGAACAGGAAATAAGAATAAGCCTTACTAAAAGAAAATGAAAATGAAAGTGCCATCAAAAAACAACACCTGATTATACAGATATTATGGAGTACCCAACCCTGCGACTGTCCTCACTTATCCAAAGGATCACACATTTTTTTAAAGGAAATTAAGCGGATATAATTCAGGGCTGTGAGATAAGCTAGACAATAGTGTTTATATTATAAATGAGATATTACAGTCTGAAAAGAGGGGGCCTCAAAGTGTTTCCAAAATAAAGCTATAAAAATGTGTTGGCACAACCATTGATGATGAATAGCAATACCTTCCACCTACTTCCCAAGCAGAATATAACGAGCATCATAATACATCCCCCACCTACACAAAGATCGATGTCCAGGCAGCAATTTGTCACCAAAAGGGCACAATAACTTTGCAATGCCCCCATATATATACAAAAGTGCCCACAGCTCCACAATTCCTCCAGCACGAATCACTCACTGAAGGGTGTATGCGATGAAGCCGAGCAGAGGTGTAGATGGCAGCGGAATATCAATGTATAACAATTCTCTTGAAGGCTAGCAGATAAGGAACATTTACCAGCACAGTTACAAATAGAATCCCAGACTTCAACATTCAAAGTGTCCCCTAAATCCACCTCCCAGGATTGCATATAGGAGAATTTATCAGACGTGCGCCCGTTAAGCAGGCAACATACTTTAGAAACTAAGCCTTGCAGCTTATCAACCCTGGCCACAGAAAGCTTCAAATAGTGACCTCCCCTGCCTCAGAGCTAATGATTTCTGTTGTGCCAAAAGAAAATGTCTAATCTGAACATATTCCAAAAAGATCAGCAGAGATATCATTACAGAGAAAATGCTCTGCTCGTGTTATCCCATACTCCTTCCAACTTTCACATGCTTTAGAGTGCGAAAACATAGGGAATGTTACGATATGGAAAAGGTGAGAGAGGTAAAAACAGGAACTATTACCCACCAATTTAGGCTTCCACTGAGCCCACACCTGCAATGTCATTGCTAAGGCTAATGGAAAGCACCTTAAAGGACACCAGGTGGAGCGAGGTTGCCACAGGTGCGCAGATAGAGGCATCAAACCAATCATGGCCTGTTCAAGTAAAATCCACTGCTTTATAGCACAAGATCTGTGAAAATCAAGACGTGCTTGGAGCTGGGAGGCCGTGAAATACCACATTAAATTGGGGACCCCTAAACCACCCCGTTTTTCGGGCTAGATTAATATTGCCTAGGAAACCCTCGGTGGTCGCCTTTTCCAAATAAAATAAAAAAACTTCTGCCTGGAACGCAGAATTGCAGCAGGCAGATGTATGGGTTAATGTTAAAAACAAATAAAGAAATCTCGGGAGAACATTCATTTTGATTATAGCTATGCGACTGAGCCATGAGAAATGCTCCTATCCCACTTTCCCAAGTCTTTATCTATAGCCTTCACCAACGGCACATAGTTCAGAGAGAACAAATCAGCCACAATGGAGCCAATATAAACCCCTAAATATATGAAAGAATGCTTACCCCATCTAAAGGGAAATACTTGACGAAGGGTGAGAACAGTAGGCCCATCTAAATTAACATTCAAGATTTCAGACTTTTCAAATTTAATTTTAAAACCAGAAACTGCATTAAATCGGGTCAGTTCAGTCGAAACAACCTCTAGAAAAGAATAGGGATCAGTAAGGGTGAAAAGAATACCATCAGCAAATAAAGATAGTTTGAACACCAGTTCACCAAAACCGACCCCCCTTAATCTTATTGGAAAGACGTACCTTATTAGTGAAAGGTTCTAGAAAAAGGGCAAACAATAAAGGGGACAGAGGGTACCCTTGTCTCGTACCACAGCCTATTGTAAAGTCATCCTCATAGCCCCCATTAACCTTCACCCTAGCTTTTGGTGAATCATACAGTTTCTTAATCCACTGAAAGAAAAAAGGGCTAAACTGCATTTTTTCCAGCATCTTGAACAAAAGGGACCAGTGCACTATATCATAAGAACATAAGAAATTGCCATGCTGGGTCACACCAAGGGTCCATCAAGCCCAGCATCCTGTTTCCAACAGAGGCCAAACCAGGACACAAGAACCTGGCAATTACCCAAACACCAAGAAGATCCCATGCTACTGACGCAATTAATAGCAGTGGCTATTAGCTAAGTAAACTTGATTAATAGCAGTTAATGGACTTCTCCTCCAAGAACTTATCCAAACCTTTTTTGAACCTAGCTACACTAAGGGGTAGATTTTAAAAATTTGCGTGATCGCGTACTTTTGTTCGCGCACCAGGCGCGAACAAAAGTACGCTGGATTTTATAAGATACGCGCGTAGCCGCGCGTATCTTATAAAATTCGGGGTCGGCGCTCGCAAGGGGGTGCCGAGCCCAGCGCGCGCTGCCTGTTCCCTCCGAGGCCGCTCCGATTTCAGAGCAGCCTCAGAGGGAACTTTCCTTCGCCCTCCCCCCACCTTTCCCTCACTTCCCCCAACTAACCCCCCAGCCCTATCTAAACCCCCCCTTACCTCTGTTGCACGATTTACGCCTGCTAAAAGCAGATGTAAATCTGCGTGCGCCAGCGGTCTGCTGGCGCGCCATCACCCGACCCGGGGGCTGGTCTGAAGGCCTCGACCATGCCCCTGGGCTGGCGCCACGCCCCCGGGCCCGCCCCCGCAATGCCGCGTCACGCCCCCGAAACACCGCGTCATCTAGGACACACCCCCGATATGCCCCTTTTACAAAGCCCCGGGACTTGCGCGCGCCGGCAGCCTATGCAAAATAGGCGCGCGAGGGCCCTGCGCGCGTAAATCCGGACAGATTTACGTGCGCAGGGCATTTAAAATCCGCCTCTAATTGCACAAACTACATCCTCTGGCAACAAATTTCAGAGCTTAATTGTGCTTTCAGTGAAAAAGTTCTCCGATTAGTCTTAAATGTGCCACTTGCTAACTTCATGGAATGCCCCCTAGTCCTTCTATTATCCGAAAGTGTAAATAACCGATTCACATCTACTCGTTCAAGACCTCTCATGATCTTAAAGACCTCTATCATATCCCCCCTCATCCGTCTTTTCTCCAAGCTGAACAGCCCTAACCTCTTCAGCCTTTCCTCATAGGGGAGCTGTTCCATCCCCTTTATCATTTTGGTGGCCCTACTCTGTACCTTCTCCATCGCAACTATATCTTTTTTGAGATGCGGCGACCAGAATTGTACACATATTCAAGGTGCGGTCTCACCATGGAGTGATACAAAAAGCATTATGACATTTTCCGTTTTATTAACCATTCCTAATAATTCCTAATAATTCCTAACATTGCTCCTAATAATTCCTAACATTCTGTTTGCTTTTTTGACTGCTGCAGCACACTGAGCCGATGATTTTAAAGAATTATCCACTAATATGCCTGGATCTTTTGTCTGGGTGGTAGTTCCTAATATGGAACCTAACACTGTAACTACAGCAAGGGTTATTTTTCCCTATGTGCAACACCTTGCACTTGGTCCACATTAAATTTCATCTGCCATTTGGATGCCCAATCTTCCAGTCTTGCTAGGTCCTCCTGTAATGTATCACAATCCGCTTGTGATTTAACTACTCTGAATAATTTTGTATTATCCGCAAATTTGATAACCTCACTCGTCGTATTCCTTTCCAGATCATTTATATATATATATATATATTAAAACGCACTGGTCCAAGTTCAGATCCCTGAGGCACTCCACTGTTTACCCTTTTCCACTGAGAAAATTGACCATTTAATCCTACTCTGTTTCCTGTCTTTTAACCAGTTTGTAATCCACGAAAGGACATCGCCTCCTATCCCATGACTTTTTAGTTTTTTTAGAAGCCTCTCCTGAGGGATTTTGTCAAATGCCTTCTGAAAATCCAAATACACTACATCTACCGGTTCACCTTTATCCACATGTTTATTAACCCCTTCAAACAATGAAGCAGATTTGTTAGGCAAGACTTCCCTTGGGTAAATCCAGGTTGATTGTGTTCCATTAAACCATGTCTTTCTAAATGCTCTATGATTTTGAACTTTAGAATAGCTTCCACTATTTTTCCTGGCACTGAAGTCAGGCTCACTGGTCTTTAGTTACCTAGATCACCCCTGGAGCCCTTTTTAAATATTGGGGTTACATTGGCCACCCTCCAGAATTCAGGTACAATGGATGATTTTAATGAAAGGTTACAAATTTTAACTAATAGATCAGAAATTTCATTTTTGAGTTCCTTTAGTACCCTATGATGCATACCATCCGGTCCAGGTGATTTGCTACTCTTTAGTTTGTCAATCTGGCCTACTACATCTTCCCGGTTCACAGTGATTTGGTTCAGTTCATCTGACTCATCACCCCTGAAAATCATCTCCGGAATTAGTATCTCCCCAACATCCTCATTAGTAAACACGGAAGCAAAGAATTCATGTAGTCTTTCTGCAATGGCCTTATCTTCCCTAAGAGCCTCTTTAACCCCCTCGGTCATCTAATGGTCCAACCGACTCCCTCACAGGTTTCTTGCTTCGGATATATTTTAAAAAGTTTTTATTATGAGTTCTTGCCTCTCTGGCCAACTTCATTTCAAATTCTCTCTTCGCCTATCTTATCATTGTTTTACACTTAACTTGACAATGCTTATGTTTTATCCTATTTTCTTCAGATGGATCCTTCTTCCAAGTTTTGAAGGATTTATTTTGGCTAAAATAGCCTCTTTCACCTCACATTTTAACCTTGACGGTAATTATTTTGCCTTCCTTCCACCTTTCTTAATGCATGGAATACATCTGGACTGAGCCTCTAGAATTGTATTTTTAAACAATGTCCATGCCTGTTGAACACTTTTAACCTTTGCAGCTGCACCTTTCATTTTTTTCTAACTATTTTCCTTATTTTATCAAATTTTCCCTGTTGAAAGTTTAGTGTTAGAGCTGTAGATTTACTTATCGTCCCCCTTCCAGTTATTAGTTTAAATTTGATCATGTTATGATCACTATTGCCAAGTGGCCCCACCACCATTACCTCTCTCACCAATTCCTGCGTTCCACTAAGAATTAAATCTAAAATAGCTCCCTTTCTTGTTGGTTCCTGAACCAATTGCTCCATGAAGCAGTCATTTATTACATCCACATCAATAGACAGAAATATGGTTGGGACATTTTCTTTATGCACCCACCATAACAGATCAACATTTTTATGAACATTATCTGCTGCTGATCGATTAGGGATGAAGTTTACCTGATCATTAGGTAGAATTCTGTTCAAGCATTCAGCCAAAATCCTGGCTAAGATTTTAAGGTCTATATTGATAAGAGAGATTGGTCGGTAAGATCCACAAATGGCAGGATCCCTACCAGGTTTTGCAATATCTGATATATCCCAGACACATTAGACTTAACTGCTAAAGAACCCCCTTTCCAAAGGAAATTAAACATGTTAGTTAATGGGGCAACTAAAATATGAGAAAATGATTTGTAATAACCATTAGACAGCCCATCCTACCTTTAACGACTTAATAACCTGTAATACCTCAGGAGTGCTAATAGGTTTGTCCAGAAAGCTTTGTTGTTCAGGAGACAGACAGGGAAGCGAGATGGAGGATAAATACAAATCTATATCATCATCAGCTATGACATTATCTGTGGTATAGAGATTTGTGTGAAGCATGTCGAATATCTGCCGATTGAGTAACCATTTCCCCCTGCGCATTTTTAACTTTAACTATAGAGCTCTGCATATGAAGAGCTTTCAGACATCTTGCCAAGTATCATCCTGCCTTGTTCCTGCCCTCAAAATGCTCCTGTTTAGTTAGCTCTAAATTATGGACCACTAAAGCATCATCAAGTGATTGTAACTCTGACCGAGCCTCCAACAGTTTCCGATATATGGAATTGGATTGGGTCTGCATATGGGCTCGAGATAGCCGTGTAATCTCATTGAATAATTGAAATCATTTAAGGTCTTTTTCCTTTTTACAGTAAAAAGCACAATATATTAAAAGGCCTCACATACTGCTTTACAGCAATCCCAAATCATAGCCTGTGAGGTGGGTACATGAGCTTGAAATTGAAAATACTTTTGTAGCTGATCACTGAGCGATTTGAGGAAAGCATCATCTTTCAGTAAGCTTTCATAGCGCCAACCACAATCCAAATCCTGAAAAGAAACATCCACCCATATGGGTGCATGGTCAGACTATTTAATATTCCCTATGCCAACTCCCACAACCCGGTTATGTGGGAGTATGATCCATAGGGTGATGAAAAAAAAGGTGTAAATACAAGAAGTAGGCTATCTCTGTCTCCAAATATCAACTAAACCCCACTGGGACATTAGTGAGGAATGCATCTTCCTCGATCCAGGTATTATAGAGGCAGAATGCTGTGAGTTATCTAAAGTGGGATTTCTAGTGAGGTTGAAGTCCCCTCCCAGGAGAAGTATCCCCTCTGCATAGGATAGTAATACATCATTTATCGCTTTCAGGAAGGAACACTGGTCAGTGACGGGGGACTATAATTTAACGCCCACCCTAATTTTTAGTAAGAGAAACCTGCCTTGTGGGTCAAGAAATTGAAAGATTTCCTCATATGTAAAAGAATTAGAAACTAAAATGGCCACCCCAGTATATTTAGCCCCTACACTGCTAGCAGCCAGAAACCGGTGAGGGTAATCCTTATGGAATAGGAGACACTCATGACTTTTCCTTAGGTGAGTCTCCTGAAAAAATGCAATAGAGGATCTATTAATAGTTAACTCATGAAATAAAAACTGGTGCTTCCGAAATGTATTAAGACCGTTAACATTAATAGAAAGGATCTGGGTCGGCATTGAGCAAATATAGAAACAAAAACACCTGAATCCTTATCAAAGCTCTCAAGTGACCTTTACAAAAAATTCCCTACTGCAATGTATGTGCAGACTAGTGTATGAAAAATGCGCAACCCCCACTCAAAAAAAAAAATTCCCACATCCAATACATGATATGCGTATCTTCCACAGCAGATCCGACCAATCATGGGGGACAAAAGTGACAAACCAAAGAAGGATGGAAATCAATACCCCTGAATACCCAATCAGAACAATTGACAAAGAATGATAATACATTTCCATCATGTAAACTAAGAAAAAAAAACCCAATAAAGAAACATTGCTTAATTGACTTCAAGTTCGAATAGCTCGCTAGAACTATAAAACAAAAAGGAGTAACCGCTAGCCTGGTGATACAGCAAAGTACAAAACAGAACATAAAAAGTCAGTTGCACTCCTCAGCCCTGATCAGACAAAACTGAACGCAAATCTTCCAACTGCCGACGCAGCCTTCAACCACCCTTTGCAGGGTATTGCCATCATGGATGAGTGTCTGTTTTAGGTGCATTGGCTGCCATCTTAGGCACCCTGAAGCTGATAGGCAAGCTCGCCTGTTTGAAGGCTTCCACAGCTTCTGGAATAGATTTTACTCGAAAGGTAACTCCTTTAATTGTGAAAAGCAACCCAAAAGGGAAAGTCCATTGATAACGGGCTTGTTCAGTGCACAGAGCCAGAGTCTCATCTCGTAATGCTTATGCAGAGTGGTTGGCATAAGATCCTGAAAGATAGCAATAGAATGACCTTCCCAATTCAACTCAGGTTGCTTCCTTGCCTTCTCAAAAATGAGGGAGTTTTGCATGAAAGTATGGAGACATAAAACAATGTCTCTGGCCCTATTGTCAAGCTTCAGGCCGAACACCCTATGAGCACACTCTATTTTCACGGGGGAAACTGAGCCAGCAATAGCGGTGCCTTCAACTCCCTTAACAGTAAGTAGAAAAGTACAAATCTTCAGAGCCACATCCAATGTGTCCTTGTAAGCTTCAGTTTCAGGTACCCCTCAGATTTGTAAATGACATCGCCGAGAGCGATTTTCAAGATCCTTTTGCTTTTCAGCGAGGAGTGCGCTCTCCTTCTGTAAAAGCTGTTACTGTGCTACCAAATTAATAATGGCTTCAGTGTGGCCTTCCACCCGAACATCCAGCTCGTCAACGCGGGAGCCCAAAGCCACTAGATCTTCTCTTACCTCCACAATGGATTCGAGGAGGTCTTTTTTATGTTGTTTCATGTCAGTCCACAGTTCTAAAAAACAGCCGTGCAGTTCATCCCTAGTTGGTAAATCAACAGAGCTTGAGTATAAGGAGGAAGTCGGCACTGCGTTTTCCGGTGCAAGAGCTCCAGCGTCGTCCACAGTCAACCTGCCATCATCAGCAGGGAAGTCGGAGGCATGCTTGCTGAATGAAAATTGTTTTAGGTCTGTAGTCTTATGTTTGGCTGCCATCCCAAGGTTTTAACCAAAGGTAAGGCAGCTGTGAGTAGCAAAAAGCCAGTTAAAAGCAATGTTATAAGATGGATTTAACATTCGGGGATGAGGAGCTTCTGATTCATGCGCCCATCTTGGCTGGCTACGAAACAGTGCCCCTGCACTGTGCTTCTTAGATGGCCTGGAGCAACTTACAAAGAGCAGCAGCTACAAACCTAAAAGACAAATGAAAGAAGGGGGAGTAGGTGTTGGGTCCATATGGGAATATGTATGCACATCTACCTGAAGTGCACAAATCACTGGGCAGACTGGAATGGCTCTTAGTCTTTATCTGCCATCATTTACTATGGTACTAAACATGAGATGGTGCTGGAAGCACAGGGATCTAGCAGAATGGATGATCCACGCATTTCATAGGAAGGATTATAAATGTTTTAAAACATTGCTCACCTTGATGTCCATTTGATGGGAGAGGGGAGCTGGGATGGAGATGGGGAAGGAAACCAAATGCAGTGAAGCTTTAATATAACATCTTTAGCAGCAGGGATTTGAAGTATCAGTCTCCTGCATGTCAGTGTGCACTTTGTAGAAGCCTCCAGCATGTTCAGTCTGCGTAATATAGTGTGAGTCTTCAAAAAAAAAAAAAAAAAAAAGATCAGCAGAGCTCCAACCAAATGCCTGAAATATCTCAAACCTAGCTCTGAGAGTATATGGAGGCTATGTCCTGTGGACAGCCGGATCAGCCAATCACCATGTTGGTCCATTTCCATTGAGTGTATCTTCTTTTATGTGGAGGTTACAGGCCGCATTCAAATGTTTTAATCATTTTATTGTTTTTACTTGTGACTGAGAATCATGTAAACTGATGAGAAGTCTACCTGTTCATATCAACAGTTGTTACTATTGTAAAGATCTCTAGGTTAAAAAAATTGCAAAAGCATCATGACAGAGGCAACTAAAACTCCCCTGAATCTCACAGTACGAGTATAGTCCAACAGCCCTCGTGGGAGTCCTAGTTAGCGTCTGCCTGGATCATGCGTAATCATGCTGCGAGATTACATGCGCATGTTATCTTTGTAATTCAGAGGTCAGTTGGGATTGTATAATAACAATGATTTTATTAATTTCCTGTGCAAACTGAGATTTTTCAAAATTGTGTGCAATGAATACTAAATTACATAAGCTATGACAGGCTTGCAATTTCCTGCCATAGCTTATGTGCTGATTCTGTGACAAAGAGTAGAAAATTCTTTGGCATTCTGTAGCACATATCCATCAATTTAGATATAACTGTATACATTAAAATATGTTTGGGGGTTTTTTTTTTCAATTTAAAATGCATGATTTTTAAAATGTTCTTTTAAAATAAAATA
Organism: Rhinatrema bivittatum; assembly: GCF_901001135.1. Classification (NCBI taxonomy): domain Eukaryota; kingdom Metazoa; phylum Chordata; class Amphibia; order Gymnophiona; family Rhinatrematidae; genus Rhinatrema; species Rhinatrema bivittatum. The sequence goes on from NC_042617.1 coordinate 125,747,171, forward strand.
TATCGCCAACCTGTTCTCTAATGTGCTTTTTACAGGCTGAGATTAATTAGTTGGCTCATTCGTGCAATGGTAGTAAAGTAAGCAGAAAATGGAAGCCTTGACATCCAGACACAATGTAATTCCAATCCCTGCTGCTTCCCCCCTTGAGCAGGAACAGTGGCTAGGACAGTGTGCTGCTCCAGCCCATGCTGCAACGGCCGATGCTTCCCTTACGAGCAGGAAAAAAAAAAGAGCGAGTGATTCAACCTCATACCACGGTCCCAGAGCAGCAACTAACCCAATTTCTTCTTCCTTTCGTGCAGGTCATACTATGCCACCTGCTTCTGCTTCCTGTGTGGGCCAACCAGATGGTTCCTCCCCTTCCTTCCTCCTCTGGCCATGGCTGATCCTCAGCACTCAGCAGTATCGTCGGTTGCTCCTAACCAGCCCCTTTCGCTCCTTTACTCTTCCCATTCTCTCCACTTCTTAGCTTTGCTCCTATCCACTTCTCCTCCTTTAGTCTCTCTTCTGCTCTCACCCACTCCCCTCCCCTCTGCAGACTGATACAAAATAAGATTAGCACTACACTGGCAGGACAACAGGAGGGGACCGCAGACAAGGGCTGATTTTCTACACATTGCAGCTTCTATAGCTCAGTAGACCCAGTGGGCTGCAGGAGATGGGAGAAGCAGCGATTATAAGAATTGGGCTCCAGAGGCCTAAATCTGAGCCTGCAGCAGAGGATGCCCAGGGTGAAAATGAGGGAAAGCCAAAAAATTAGATTGATTTGTTGATTTTTAGATCCAGCTTTTAAATACTGTATTTGCATATTTTTTAAGTTGGTTATTCTAAGTTAGCATAATGTAAATGAGGAAACTCTCACACAATACATATATGCCCAATCAACCTATATAATTATTGGCATGTCTTCCTGCAATTTATCACAATCTGCTTGTGATTTAACTACTCTGAACAATTTTGTGTCATCTGCAAATTTGATTATCTCACTCGTCGTATTTCTTTCCAGATCATTTATAAATATATTGAAAAGTAAGGATCCCAATACAGATCCCTGAGGCACTCCACTGCCCAACCCCTTCCACTGAGAAAATTGTCCATTTAATCCTACTCTCTGTTTCCTGTCTTTTAGCCAGCTTGCAATCCACAAAAAGGACATCGCCACCTATCCCATGACTTTTTACTTTTCCTAGAAGCCTCTCATGAGGAACTTTGTCAAACGCCTTCTGAAAATCCAAGTATACTATATCTACCGGTTCACCTTTATCCACATGTTTATTAACTCCTTCAAAAAAGTGAAGCAGATTTGTGAGGCAAGACTTGCCCTGGGTAAAGCCATGCTGACTTTGTTCCATTAAACCATGTCTTTCTATATGTTCTGTGATTTTGATGTTTCGAACACTTTCCACTATTTTTCCTGGCACTGAAGTCAGGCTAACCGGTCTGTAATTTCCCGGATCTCCCCTGGAGCCCTTTTTAAATATGGGGGTTACATTAGTTATCCTCCAGTCTTCAGGTACAATGGATGATTTTAATGATAGGTTACAAACTTTTACTAATAGGTCTGAAATTTCATTTTTTGAGTTCCTTCAGAACTCTGGGGTGTATACCATCCGGTCCAGGTGATTTACTACTCTTCAGTTTATCAATCAGGTCAACCACATCTTCTAGGTTCACCATGATTTGGTTCAGTCCATCTGAATCATTACCCATGAAAACATTCTCCAGTACGGGTACCGCCCCAACATCCTCTTCAGTAAATACTGAAGAAAAAAATCATTTAATCTTTCCGCAATTGCCTTATCTTCTCTAAGTGCCCCTTTAACCCCTCGATCATCTAACGGTCCAACTGACTCCCTCACAGGCTTTCTGCTTCGGATATATTTTAAAAAGTTTTTACTGTGAGTTTTTGCCTCTACAGCCAACTTCTTTTCAAATTCTCTCTTAGCCTGTCTTATCAATGTCTTACATTTAACTTGCCAGCGTTTATGCATTATCCTATTTTCTTCTGATGGATCCTTCTTACAATTTTTGAATGAAGATCTTTTGGCTAAAATAGCTTCTTTCACCTCCCCTTTTAACCATGCCGGTAATCGTTTTGCCTGCTTTCCACCTTTCTTAATGTGTGGAATACATCTGGATTGTGCTTCTAGGATGGTATTTTTTAACAATGACCACGCCTCTTGCACACTTTTTACTTTTGTAGCTGCTCCTTTCAGTTTTTTTCTATTTTTCTCATTTTATCAAAGTTTCCCTTTTGAAAGTTTAGCACGAGAGCCGTGGATTTGCTTACTGTCCCCCTTCCAGTCATTAATTCAAATTTGATCATATTTTGATCACTTTTGCCAAGCAGCCCCACCACCGTTACCTCTCTCACCAAATCCTGTGCTCCACCCAGAATTAGGTCTAAAATTGCTCCCTCTCTCATCGGTTCCTGAATCAATTGCTCCATAAAGCTATCATTTACTCCATCCAGGAACTTTCTCTCTGTAGCGTGTCCCGATGATACATTTACCCAGTCAATATTGAGGTAATTGAAGTCTCCCATTATTACCGCACTACCAATTTGGTTAGCTTCCCTAATTTCTCTTAGCATTTCACTGTCAGTCTCACCATCTTGACCAGGTGGACGGTAGTATACTCCTATCACTATAGTCTTCCCCGACACACAAGGGATTTCTACCCATAAAGATTCAATTGTGCATTTAGTCTCATGCAGAATGTTTATCCTGTTGGACTCTATGCCATCCTGGACATAAAGCGCAACACCGCCTCCCGGGTGCTCCTCTCTATCATTGCGATATAATTTGTACCCCAGTATAGCACTGTCCCATTGGTTGTCCTCCTTCCACCATGTCTCTGAGATGCCAATTAAGTCTATGTCATCATTCACTGCTATACATTCTAATTCTCCCATCTTACTTCTTAGACTTCTGGCATTAGCATACAAACATTTCAAAGTTTGTTTTTTGTTTGTATTTTCATTCTGTTTTTTAATTGATAGGGATAAGTTAGAATTTTTTAGCTCAGGTGAGTTTTTAGTTACAGGCACTTGGACTACTTTTCTTATTATTGGAACCTTGCTGTCGGGATGCCCTAATTCTAATGTGTTGTGCTCCGCGGCCATGGCGCCCCACGACCGCGTCCCCCTACCTGACTCACAGCACCATGGGAGCCCCGGGGGAGGGCTCCGACTCGGGCCCCCGCTGCCCGTTGCAGGGGAAGCCGTCCTGCTTCCTCTCAGCGGCATCTCCCATCCATGGAGGAAATCCAAGATGGCCGCTGCCATGCTTCAGCACTTGGCCACGCCCCCTCCACAGAATTAAAGGGACCCATCCCTTTAATGACCTCACCTGTTCTCTATCAGCCAGGGCAGAGGAAGTATAAAAGGCAGCTTCCTCTGCTCATCCAGTGACTTGGCAACATCTCTTTCGAGTGTTGTTTGAGTCTGCTTGCCTCGGTGAGTTCCTGCTTCTGTTACGTCTTGGTGATTCTCTGGTTCCTGACTTTGGATTGGCTTACAGTGATTCTCTGGTTCTTGACTTCGGATTGGCAAGCGGCGATTCTCTGGTGCACGACCTTCGACTGGTGAGCGACGACCCTCTGGCACTCGACCTAGGACTCCTCCAAGACTCCGTCTCCAAGGGCCCACCTAAGTCCCAGCGGCCCGGGTCCCTATGGGCTCCTCCTGGGGGGACCGCGGGCTTCCAGGGCGAAGCTCCAGTTGGCCTTTGCACCATTGCTCTGACCTCCCTAGGTCCACCTAAGTCCCAGCGGTCGGGTCCCTACGGGCTCCTCCCGGGGGGACCGCAGACCACCAGTGGTGAAGACTCAGCACCTCATCCCGTCTCTTCATCGCCTCCGTATTCGCCTCAGCTGGTCCCGCCTCCTGTTCTGCCTCGCCACCCGACAAGAGACCCTACGGACCCTCCGAAAGGTATACCATCCTTTTGTCGGCCAAGGGTCCACAAGCCTGAGCATAACATAATGCATCATTAGTATCCTTTGAAGATACCTCTCTCCGAACCATGCGCTGCTAAGCGACTGTCGGCTTTCCCCTTTGTTCTAGTTTAAAAGCTGCTCTATCTCCTTTTTAAAGGTTAGCGCCAGCAGTCTGGTTCCACCCTGGTTAAGGTGGAGCCCATCCCTTCGGAAGAGACTCCCCCTTCCCCAAAAGGTTCCCCAGTTCCTAACAAAACTGAAACCCTCTTCCTTGCACCATTGTCTCATCCACGCATTGAGACTCCGGAGCTCTGCCTGCCTCTGGTGACCTGCGCGTGGAACAGGGAACATTTCAGAGAATGCTACCCTGGAGGTTCTGGATTTAAGTTTTCTACCTAAGAGTCTAAATTTGGCTTCCAGAACCTCCCTCCCACATTTTCCTGTGTCGTTGGTGCCCACATGTACCACGACAGCCGGCTCCTCCCCAGCAGTCTAAAATCCTATCTAGGTGACACGTGAGGTCCGCCACCTTCACACCAGGTAGGCATGTTACCAGGCGATCCTCACGCCCACCCACCCAGCTGTCTACATTCCTAATAACTGAATCACTAACTATGACGGCCGACCTAACCCTTCCCTCCTGGGCAGTAGGCCATGGGTAGATATCCTCGGTAGGAAAGGATAGTGCATCACCTGGAGAGCAGGTCCTTGCTACAGGATCCTTTCCTGCTACACCAGGTTGATGCTCTCCAATCATGAGACTTTCTTCCTCCAAGGCAGCACCAGGGCTGCCAGTCTGAAATTGGGACTTGGCTACTATGTCCCTGAAGGTCTCATCTATATACCTCTCTGTCTGCCTCAGCTCCTCCAGGTCTGCCACTCTAGCCTCCAGAGATCGGACTCATTCTCTGAGAGCCAGGAGCTCTTTGCATCGCATGCACATGTACGACTTCTCACCGGTGGGTAAAAATTCATACATGTGACACTCGATGCAGAAGACTGGGAAGCTCCCTCTTGCTGCTGGACTGCTGCCTTCATCTCAATTTTAATCAGTTCCTAGTTAAGTTTTAGGTTGCTATGGGAGTAGGAATGTGTCTAATTAACGCCCTTCAAATGTATTAGTGAATTCACTATATGTCTGGTAGTGGCCTTCAGGGGTCTGATCAAATTCTCAATAAAGTTTTTGTTGTTGTTGGGTTGTTTTTTTTTTAATGAAAGTGGCACCTGCCTATAAATCAAAAGATGAGCTAGGGGTGGCTGGGCAAGGGGTGGGAAATACAGTCTAACTTCAGTTAGTCAGCCAGAGTGACTCACTGCTCTCTTGATTAACAAATGTTAGTCCCTATTCAAACCAAGTCACACTACCTCAACACCTTTCAAAGGTGAGTAACTGGACTGAACTTTTCAACCTTTTTACTTAGGTATACACTGCTCCTGGCTACTTTTTTTTTTTTTTTTTTTTAAATACAAACACTCAGTTTTGCTTACTAGCTGCCTTACAGACTTTTAAAAATAAACACACTACCCACTGCTTTCTAGCTGCCGTATTAATTGACTATTTAAAAATACAAACAGTCTAACTTGTTTATTCACTATCTTACTGACTATTATATCCTCACACGCGGCTGAAGCCCGCCCCACACGAGAACCGGCTAATCATCCGACGGCTGCAAGGCAGCCAATCAGAAGATGACCGGTGGCACTTTAAACTCTGGCAGCCCGCAAATTTTCCTCCTCTTCCACCGGCTTGCCGTGAAGCTGCTGCTGCTGCCGCTCCCGAAGTCAGGCCTGCGCAATCGGCGCCGGCGTCCCATCGGGGTAAGGCCTTTTTTCATCGCTCTTACCATGACAGGGCCGCCGCCGACAGCGTCCAGGCTTGGCTGTGATCGCGGCCCGCTCTCCTCCTCACACGCGGCTGAAGCCCGCCCCACACAAGAACCGGCCAATTATCCGACGGCTGCAAGGCAGCCAATCAGAAGATGACCGGCAGAGCTTTAAATTACAATCTCCACTTCGGCGTCGTGCGCCGAAGGAGCGCGTCAAAGGGGCAGGCCCCTTTGTGCGCCCCTTTGTGCAGCACCGGAGTGCTACCCCGTTACTTCTCCCTCGGCCGCCTCCTCTACATTGGCAACAGTACCACTTTCAACCCTCCTCAATCCACCTCTTGACAATTAGGGTACTACGCCCCTTTTCGGTTCTTAAGTATCACTCCTCCGCCTGGACCCACCTCATTAATTGAGGCAACAGAGCTTCACTCTGAGCACATCCTAAATACTGTCACGGACACCTGGCCCTGTGAGACCACCTTTACCCTATATTTTATTCATCACCTCTAGCAACAGACTGCTTACACCGTTTCACCTCATCGTCCCTCTCTAAATATGCGCACGTTTACTATTCCCATTTACTATAACAAGAGACTCAACAGGCCTAGAGCTATCGGCCTCCGAGAACAAAGGCTAATTCCTATCATGATTGCTCCAGTCACTCAACTTCTCGGATTCTCTCTCTTCCCGCTTACTTTATTCAATGCTCAATCTATTTCCAAAAAAACCCACCTACTCAACGATTACCTTTTAGACTCTAAACCAGACATCTGTGCAGTTACAGAGACATGGTTGAAACCAACAGATACAGTTCTTCTGAACCAGCTCCCCAATCAACTATTCGATATCCATTCAATCCCAAGACTTAAAAAAAGAGGAGGAGGACTACTGCTCGCTGTAAAAAAAAAGGTCTAGATCTCTCTTTGCAACTATCTACCACAACTAACAACATTGAACTATCCCTTTTCAAATCAGTTCATCTCCAACTTGGCCTCATCTATGCACCCCCAGGTATTCTTGAATCTGACCCCTCTCCATTGATCGAATGGACAACCAAACATTTCAACTTAGATAAACCATCCATCTTGATGGGAGATTTTAATCTTCACGTGGATGCCTCACCGCTTTCCCCCAACTGTGAAATACTACTCTCTACACTTAGTCACCTGGGCTTTAGACACATTGTTACAAGCCCTACGCACAAAGCAGGCCATATACTGGACCATATTTTCATAAACGAAGGCATTATTTCTGCTACCAACACATCATGTACTGCAGTCCCTTGGTCAGACCATCAGGTCATTTCATCAGAGCACCACTATTCAGTTCAGGAAACCTTGTCCCACAGACTATCTAAGTAACATGCTCGCAAAGGATCTAGCTGAACTTGATCTTTCAGACGCCTTCACCGCGACTTCCTCCTGGCTCCAGATAACTAACAAAGTGGCAGAACAAGCCTGTCCAACCGTTACAAATCGCTACACCCACATCAGGATAACAGGAAACCATGGTTCACCCCAAATCTAAAGGCCCTCAAACAAGAGCTACGGAGCAAAGAGCAAAGATGGCGCAAGAACCCATCAACTTCGACTCTATCAGCCTACAAATCACTGCTGAATACCTACAGGAACGCCATTCTTAGAGCTAAGAAAGATTTCTTCTCCAAAAAAAATTCACCATTTCTTCTTCGATTCCAAAGCCTTATTCTCTTATGTCTCATCACTCACTAAACCTTCCCCTCCTACCATTCCAGATGTCCTAGCACTCAACAAAGCCACAGAGCTGGCCATCTTCTTTGAGAGAAAAATAGCAAACCTCATAAAGCCACTTACCGCGTCCAACCTAGGAACCCCCCCTTCTTTACCCTTTACTCCTAATCGTAATTCCACACTAGAGGCTTTCGAGACTTCCTCCTCCCTGGAAATTGAAAACATCCTCAGGAAGCTCAAACCTTCGTCTCACCCACTGGACTCAATACCCTCAAACCTCCTGCTCTCCATCCTGAACACTATTTCAAAAGCTTTAGCAGACATAATTAATTGCTCCTTGATACAAGGGATGGTACCTGACCAACTTAAACTAGCTATACTCAAACCCCTACTAAAAAAACCTAACCTTCCAACTTCCGACCCTGCAAACTTCAGACCTATAGCTAACTTACCACTGATCTCCAGAATTATGGAGAAAATAGTAAATAAACAACTTTCAGAATACCTGGAGGAGAACAACATCCTTTCCCCTTTCCAGTTTGGATTCCGCAAAACTCGAAACACTGAGTCCCTTTTAACATCACTAGCAGATACCATTCTCCTAAACCTTGAGAGGAAACAGCTGTACCTACTAGTACTACTTGACTTATCTGCGGCATTTGATACGGTGAATCATTCCATTCTTCTTCAGCGTCTAGCTGACATTGGTATCAAAGGAGTGGCTCACAGTTGGTTCAAATCCTTCCTGGACAATAGATTTTACAAGGTGAAGATTAACAATAAGGTATCTCACCCCATCAGATCAAACCTAGGAGTCCCGCAAGGTTCAGCCTTCTCCCCTACACTGTTTAACATCTACCTGCTCCCTCTCTGCCAATTACTCTCCAACTTAAAATTAATTTATTACCTCTACGCTGATGATGTCCAGATTCTTCTCCCTATCACAGAATCTCTTCACAAAACCTGGTCCCACTGGAACACCTGTCTGCAATCAATTAACAGTCTACTTACAAGTTTTAACTTGATCCTCAATACAAATAAGACAGAGATTCTCATTATTTCTTCAGATGAAAACCAAGTTCTCTTCAACTCTCTAAATGCAACACAATCACTCACAACTGCTATTAACCACGCCCCCTATGTCAGAGATTTAGGAGTTCAACTAGACAACCAATTCAATCTTAAATCATTTGTCCAAAACACTACCAAAGAATGTTTCTTTAAATTACAAGTATTAAAAAAACTTAAACCTCTCCTTCACTTTCGAGATTTCCGACTGGTGCTGCAGTCCATTATCCTTTCTAAATTAGACTATTGCAATTCCCTCTTGCTTGGTCTCCCTGCAATAACAATAAAACCACTGCAGATGGTACAGAATGCCGCGGCAAGAATACTTACCAACTCAAACAAAAGAGAGCATATCTCTCCCATACTGCAGTCACTTCACTGGTTACCCATCAAAGCCAGGATTTCATTCAAAGTACTCATGATGATACATAAAGACATTCATAACATCACCCCTCTCAAACTCAGCCATCAATTCCGTGCTCACACCTCTGAAAGACCAGTCAGAAGAGCTTACAAAGGCTATCTGCATGCCCCCTTACTAAATCTTCTCTAAGCAAACGAGCGTTATATACATCAGGGCCGACTCTATGGAGCACTCTCCCACCAGACCTCCGTCAAGAACATTGTCTCCAAACTTTCAAGAAAGACTTAAAACTTGGCTTTTCAGTCAAACTTTCCCTGAAAACCCAAGTTCTCTTTGACATAGGCCCTAGAACATGGACCAAGGCCCAAGGCCAACAGTTAATGGGCAAACTGAACTATCTCTTCACAGTCCCCCCAGGATCCATCTTAGTTTTAAATCTAGTATTTATATTTATTTCATTTTATTTATTTTATTTTTATTTATCCTCAGTTTTGTATTAATTCCGTGTTGAAGCTACTCTCGGTTTGTTATGGTTCCTTGTTTCCAAATGTTTGTTATGGTTCCTTGTCTCCAAATGTTTTTGAATGTTATAATTCGCTAATGTTCATTGTTTAATGTATCGCCTCTCAGCGAAAGTTTTGTTCCAATGTAAACCGGTGTGATCTGTATTCTTTATAGGAATGTCGGTTATATAAAAATTCAAAATAAATAAATAAATAAATAAATAAATATTAAAAGCACAAACACACACACACACACACACACACACTAAATAATATTCCCAAATAGTTAACTTTGCCCCAATACTATTAAGGAAGACAATGTCCCAAGCAAAAACTTGCTGATTCCTTTCAGCCACCAGCAAGGTGATCCTCTCCTCTCAGTGTTCCCACTGGAATGCCTCTAACTTCAGTTAGTCAGCCAGAGTGACTCACTGCTCTCTTGATTAACAAATGTTGGTACCTATTCAAACCAAGTCACACTACCTCAACACCTTTCAAAGGTGAGTAACTGGGCTGAACTTTTCAAGCTTTTTACTTTTACCTGTAATTGCATATGACACCGTATCTGAAATGATTCTGCATACATTATTACAAATGGCAACATTACATATACAGTATTAGCATCTTATTCTTTTGCACAATCATGATTACAGCAAAGAACTTAAAAAGCAGAAGTGGTACCCCAATAGCTACAATACAGCTCTAATGTTAGAGCTGATAGCAGCACAATTATGTGATGTTAACCAAAAGGCCCCCAGACAGTCCATGTTGAAAAAGTGCACTCAAGGGAACAGCCTAAAGACCAAGACAGAAAAGGTTAAGTAGCAGGCAGCAGGGTCAGGACTGGAGCGCACAGCATGGAGGAAGGAGTCCCAGGATAAGACACTGCAGCATGAAGGCATGAGCCCCAGGAGAAGACACAGCAGCATGGAGGCAGCAGCAGGATGAGATAATGTGAGAGAAGATACAGTAGCATGGAGGTATCAGTAGGATGAGATAAGATGAGAGGAGAAGACACTGTAGCATGCAGGAAGCAGGGGGATGAGATAACAGCATGTAGGCAGCAGCAGGATGAGATGAGATGAGACACCAGCATCAAGAGAAGGAGATGAGATATGGTGAGAAGAGACAGCAGCTGGACAGTGACTGGAGATGGCATTAAGGAGGCTGGAGTATGGGCAGCGCATTGAGGAGGGCATTAGAAGATACAGGAGAAGACACAGCAGCATGGAGGCAGCAGCAGAATGAGATGAGAGGAGAGGAGACGACACAGCAGCATGGAGGCAGCAGTAGGATGAGATATGATGAGAGGAGAAGACACCAGAATGGAGGCAGCAGCAGGATGAGATATGATGAGACACCAGCATGGACAGCAGGACAACACTGTCAGACAGTAGACCATCCCCATCATCTAGCTAGCACAGAAACTCTATAGTCAGGAAGGGCCCAGCAGGCTTCTTTCATTTAGCCAGCAGAGGAACTCTATCCAGAGGCCTGGCCAGGCTTGTTTGACAAGTTTTGTTTTTAGGCATTACAGGGCAGCAGCTCCAATTCTTAATGGACCTTTGCCATGCTGTGGCTTGCCACTTGGAGATGGCATGTCTTTGGGGGGGGGCCCCTGGGTTGCTTCTCGAGCTGGGGACTGAAATGTGGCATGGAGTCTTGGAATGCTGGGGAAGGCACAGGCGGAGGCTCCAGCATTCATTGCAAAATTTGGGTTAGGACGCTGGTGAGGTTATTTATTAAGGTAGCCATTGTGGTGAGAGCTTGTGTGTGGGCTGCTATCTGGTCACATAGGACCTGGGTCTGCATTTTCACAGCCCTTCTCAGGTGCATTAGCTCTATCCGTATATGGTAGATGTGGACACCATGGCTCCTTTCCAGCCTGTCCAGCTGCTTGTGCATTGAGGCCTCTTGTCAGTGCTGGTGTTTGCTCGTTATGGCCGGAGAGTAGGTTTGGGCCTCCAGAAATGGCATAAGGGGGCTGGTGGGCTGCTCCGGCTCAGTGCCTACTGCTTCATGCTTGCCATGTGATGTGCTGGAGCGAGGTTGCACTGGCTCAACTGTGTCTTACCGCAGACTGGGTTCCTCCATGAATGCTGAAATGTTTAAGCTCACATTCAGTGGGCTTGCTGAGCAAAGAGCTTCCAGGATATGGCTGTGCTGAGGAGGTTGCTGCTGCTGCTCCTCCTCCTCGCTGACTGTGTCTGTGCATCCATAAGCAAGGGCACACAGAAAAGTGCTGCTGTGCAACTGGTTCCTGAGGCTTCACTGCTAGTCCCTGGGTCTTCACTGTTGGTCCCTGGGTCTTTATGGCTGGGACTTGTAGAGTCCTGGGCAAGATCTATGGAAACAAAGAAGAAGACATAAGTACCAAAGCCAAGAGGTACACACATGGACCCTTTGGCATGAGATGAGCACTTTGCATGTGAGCATCTTATGACAAATGATGTGCACAACTGTAGCAGTCTTGTTATTTAAGGTGAGGTAAACTTACCGGCTCCATCATGCAAGGTATCCAGCTGCTCAACCATGCCCTCAAACACATACGGCCTCAGCTGTTGGATGAGGTGCTTCCTCCATGGGCGTGAGCGCAATCGGACAAAGGGCTCCTCCACTGATGCATTTATTGCAGTTAGCCACCTTTGTCTTCAACTGGGCCTTTATGTCCAGTACCTGTGGGCCACCTGCTCCCCGCTGCGTTTCATGCTGCTGCACCTTGAGATAGCCTGGCCATGGTGTGTCAGATCTGGCCCTTGGATGCCCTCGAAGTCTTAACCGCATGGTTGCCAAAGAGCATGGACTAATATTCCAGGACCCAAGCAATGATCATCTCATTATCCTCTGGTTGAACTTCAGCACCCTCAGACGAACACGCCCTGCTGCCTTCTGCTTCTGCAGAGGTGTCCTCACTTTCCTGACTCTCGTTCCCACTCCTCTCTCCTCTCCATTCCTCACTCCTCCTGCACCTGCCCAACCAATTCCCCTCCCTTCTGCCCTCTCTGTCTATCCCTAACTGTTCGTCTTCCTCTCACTGGACTCCCCTGCCTATCCCTTTTCCCCTCTGGCCTCCTCCTTCACATACACAGATCAAGACAATAGATAAAGGGAAGGGGAAACAGATGAGAAACAAGCCACTGGACACCTCATTCATAACTCGCTAAATATCTCCAACCAACTACCACCAATTCACCTCCTCTCCTCTCGCCAAACTCCTGACACACCCTCAAAGAGGAATCTGCAGGAACCCAGTTTATATAAACTTGAAATATAGCGTGCCATGCACAAATCAACACCCATTGCGTAAAATGCTGCGTGGCGCACTGACGCAGTGCGCAGCACGCTGACAAAATGCATGATGCAGAAATTGCCTATACAATACAGAACCCAGGAAATTAGCCTAGCCACGCCCATTCTTTTATCGCTGGTGCTAATTATGCTATATTTATTAGAGATGTGCATTCGTTTTTGCCGAATTGGAAAATTTCAAAGAAATTGTCCAATTTGGCAAGGGTCAGAGGGCCCGAATCCTGAGACGGATTTTCCCCCAACTTTGGGGAAAATTCGTTGTTCGAGTTAACGAGGGGGGAGGGGCACATTTATTTAAAAAAAAAAAAAAATCCAAACCCACTCTAACCCTTCAAATTTACTTAATTACAAACTCCCCACCCTCCCGACCCCCCAAAAACTTGCCTAAAGTCTCTAGTGGTCCAGTGGGGGTCCTGGGAGCGATCTCTCGCTCTCGGGCCGTTGGCTGCCAGTAAACAAAATGGTGCCGGTGGCCCTTTGCCATTACCATGTGACAAGGGCTACCAGTGCCATTGGTCGGCCCTGTCACATGGTAGGAGCAATGGACGGTCTCTGACCCGGATTGCCCTTGGAATCTGCCTGCCTGCCGCCTGTCACTGACCCGGATTGCCTTTGGACTCTTCCTGCCGCCTGTCTCCGACTATGGATCGTGCCTGGACTCCATCCTACCAGGTGAGGGTCTTTCTGATTTCCACACCTTTGATTCCACCTGCCAATGGTGAGGACCTGTGGCAGACTCTGGGACCTTACGACCTTGTTAATTTTTTTCACGCAAGTTCACTTCCGTGAAGCGTAACTATGGCATAGAGGATAAGGAGCTCCTTGCCATCAAACTAGCCTTTATTTATTTATTTATTTATTTGCAAATTTTTGTATACCGACATTCGTTAGTGGCGGCACTGGTTGGAGGGGGCGCATCATGATCTTCACAGATCATAAGAACCTTGAATACCTGCATCAGGCACAACATCTTAATATCCTCGTCAGGCCCGATGGTCACTTTTTTTGCCTGTTTTGATTTTAAACTATGCTACCGCCCGGCCAAATAGAATGCCAGGGCAGTTGCCCTCTCTCGCTCTTTTGAAGCCGATGAGACCCGGACCCACCGGCATACATCATAGATCCAGCCCGGATTCTTCTAGCTGCGACCTTACTTATACCCTCCGGGAAGACTGTGGTCCCCACTAGGCATCGTCAAAACATCTTAGAATGGGCTCATGATTCTCTCGTGGCAAGACATTTGGGCCAATGCCGCACCATGGATCTACTCAAATGATATTACTGGTGGCCATCCATGACACACGATGTTAAATCCTATGTAGAATCCTGTCCCACCTATGCCCAACACAAGCCGCCCGTAGGACGACCATGGGGACTTCTGCAACCTTTGACTGCTCCCAAACAGCTTGGGACACATTTATCTACCGATTTTATTGTGCATCTCCCTACGTCCCATGTCTGTACCGTCATTTGGGTAGTCATGGATCAATTTTCTAAGATAGCTCATTTTGTGGCCCTCCCAGGCCTCCCATCTGCACCAGAACTGGCACGTCTGTCGCCTTCCCCGTCATATCATCTCTGACCGAGGTGTACAATTTACAGCTAAATATTGGCAATCCCTTTGCCAGAAATTCAATATCCATCTGGGTCTCATCAGTGCCTATCATCCCCAGGCCAATGGGCAAGTGGAGAGACTCAATCATACCCTTAAAACCTTCTTAAGGACATTTACCAATACTCGTCAGGATAATTGGGCTGATCTTCTTCCCTGGGCAGAATTCTCACATCAGTTCCTCTACTTGCACCTCTCCTTTCCAGGTAGTATATGGGAAACAACCTTTACCCCCTCTTCCCTTACCACTCTCTGTACCCTCCCCGGCCACTCAGTTGACAGCTGCCAATCTGCATAATCTCTGGCGACAGACTGAAGAATTGATCTGTAAAGGCAGCCTATGGGCCAAGAAGGCAGCTGACCGCCATAGACAACCGGCGCCCCAGTTTCCCCTGGAGAAAAGGTCTGGTTGTATACACACAACATCCGCCTTAAGGTCCCATCTATGAAGTTTGCACCACGCTATATTGGCCCTTTTTACATTGTGCAGCACATGGGACCAGTCTCCTATCAGCTGTGGCTACCATCCTCGCTCAAGATATATGACGTCTTTCACGTCTCCTTGCTGAAACCTCCCATTCTCTCCTGGCGCTCTCGCAAATTACCTGAACCCGCCAAGATTTCGACAGAGGATGATCAGATCTTAGAAGTTCAAGAGATTCTGGACATCTGTCGTCTCCGGAACTGCTGGGAGTATCTCATATTGTGGCAAGGCTTTGGCCCCGAAGAAAATGCATGGGAACCCGCCTCCAACATACTAGATAGGAACCTTTTGCGCCAGTTTCACATTGCTCACCCCGGAAACCCAAACCTCCGGGGAGGGGGCCTAGAAGGGGGTGTGGCCACATGACTGGACCCACTCACCAGTACGGCCGGGTCCTCAGCCACAACTCCTCGAGGGGGCATCTGGGACGCCTCCCTGACCAGGCCTCCGATGTCGAGGGACGCGGGCGTGCCTCCAGGTGATCACCCCGCCTCTTAAAGGGACCTGAGACCAGGAAGTGTCCCAGCCCTGGGAAGTGACATCTGAGGCAGCCTCTTTTTAAGCCTGGGCCTAGCCTGCCGGCTTTGCCTTGCAACAGGTCTTCTCCGAGTACAGCTGCCTTGGTGCCTCCCTGTCTCTTGTTGTCTGACCCGGATTGCCCTTGGACCTGCCTGCCTGCCACCTGTCTCTGACCTGGATTGCCTTTGAAATCTGCCTGCCTGCCACCTGTCTCTGACCCAGATTGCCATTGGACTCTGCCTGCCTGCCAGCTGCCTGTTTCTGACCTGGATTGCCCTTGGACTCTGCCTGTCTGCCTGCTGCCTGTCTCTGACCCAGATTGCCATTGGACTCTGCCTGCCTGCCAGCTGCTTGTTTCTGACCTGGATTGCCCTTGGACTCTGCCTGTCTGCCTGCCGTCTGTCACTGACCCGGGTTGCCCTTGGACTCTGCCTGCCGCCTGTCTCTGACCCGGATTACCCTTGGACTCTGCCTGCCTGCTGCCTGCCTCTGATCTGGATTGCCCTTGGATTCTGCCTGCCTGCCACCTGTCACTGACCCGGATTGCCCTTGGACTCTGCCTGCCTACCTGCCGCCTCTCTATGACCCAGATTACCCTTGGACTCTGCCTGCCGCCTGTCACTGACCCAGATTGCCTTTGGACTCTGCCTGCCTGCCACCTGCCTCCGACCACGGATCGTGCCTAGACTCCATCCTACCAGGTGAGGGTCTTTCTGGTTTCCACACCTTTGGTGAGGACCTGCGGGTCACCTCACTGCTGGTTCCACCTCGTCTCGGCCTAGGGTCCACACTCCGGCTAGCAACAGCCAACAATACCATACCTCTGGGGCTTCTTATGTTGGCAGCCCTTTATACAAATCTGTTGTTCCATCATCCATGAACATGATCCCTTTAAATTCCTTTTCAATACCATTTTTATGGTCTCATGGCATGCCTGACTGGTTCCACAGATGACAACTGCAGAACCTTCACAAGCCAAGTTCCATAGTAACTTAGTAGATGATGGAAAAAAATGACCAGTTGTCTCATCTGATCTGCCCAGTTAGTCCTATCCACATTGCAAGGATGTAACCCAGCTGCCAGCCATAGAAGCTTGACTACTTGTAGGATATCATGCCTTATCCAAGTTAGTTTTGTTTTCTTCCTGATCAATGGATTCTCTACCATCCTAAGTAGATGAACAAACAAGATACCATTCTTAAACATCCAGCCCCATGTTTTACCACTAAGCCTTGTAATAATCTAATCAGCTACCAAATCTGGTGAGGCTGTTGTCTGAATATTAAGTCTAATACCTCATAGCCTTGCTGGATGATACTTGGCCACAACTAACCTACTGGCACTGATCTGGTAGGCGTATGGGGAGCTGGTCTGCTGGTACCAAGCTGGCTACCCTATGGTTGCTGTGTCACTGAGATTGTCCTATTATACCCGTCAAAGAAATGCCAGAAAAACTGATTTAAAATATTTTATTATATACATTTAAAAAACTTGCAAATTTAAGTAAAAAAAAATCGGAATATTATTCTGTATAAGAATGTTGATGAGAACTTTAGACAATACAAAATTAACTTTTGTTTACTAAAATATATAAAAATTTTAAATGGAGTCAAATATCAATAACCAACTCTCCCCAGTGCATTAACCATCGATTTAAAAATTCAGCTAATAGAAACTCTGGTTCATGTATGTGCTCCTAAAATATAATTCAGCATTCTGGGACAAATGATATTTTTAATTTTCTGTATAGTTTTTTGTTATTCTCTTCCCTCCCCCCATCTAATCAGTGAGCCAATGCTCCATTTGCTGTCCCTCACTTAGGCCCATGGAGGCCGAAGAGCTTCCTGGAATAAAAAGATGTAGTAGTAGGTTAATGTGTAGGGCATAAGTGGTTATTGCTTAAGTAAAATAATGCATTCTATGTGCAAATGCCCCATGAACATGTATGCAGGAGAAAAATAAAACAAAGTGCCCACATTTATAATATTACTAAACAGTATTCAAAGAACAGCTAGGAGGAACTTGCAAAAAAACCTCTTATTTTTCTTCACAAATAAAAATTAGAAGAGAAAGGATATTTTTAATACACTTAGGGGCAGATTTTAAGAGCCCTGCTCGCCTAAATCCGCCCAAAACCGGGCGGATTTAGGCGAGCAGGGCCCTGCGCGCCGGGAAGCCTATTTTACATAGGCCTACCGGCGCGCGCAGAGCCCCGGGACTCGCGTAAGTCCCGGGGTTCTCCGAGGGGGGCGTGTCGGGGGCGTGTCAGGGGGCGGGCCCGGTCGTCGCGGCGTTTCGGGGGCGTGTCGGCAGCGTTTTGGGGGCGGGTACGGGGGCGTGGCTGCGGTCCGGGGGCGTGGCCGCGCCCTCCGTACCCGCCCCCAGGTCACTGCCCGGCGCGCAGGAGGCCCGCTCGCGCGCGGGGATTTACGCCTCCCTCTGGGAGGCGTAAATCCCCGGAGAAAGGTAAGGGGGAGGTGTAGACAGGGCCGGGCGGGTGGGTTAGGTAGAGAAAGTGAGGGGAGGGCGTTAGAGGATTCCCTCCAAGGCCGCTCCGATTTCAGAGCGGCCTTGGAGGGAACGGGGGTAGGCTGCGCGGCTCGGCGCGCGCCGGCTATACAAAATCCATAGCCTTGCGTGCGCCGATCCAGGTTTTTAGCAGATACGCGCGGCTCCGCGCGTATCTACTAAAATCCAGCGTACTTTTGTTTGCGCCTGGAGCGCAAACAAAAGTAGGCTATTCGCGCTCCTTTTAAAATCCGCCCCTTAGGGGGTTATTTTCTAAAGCTATCGCACCAGTGCGATAGCTAGCACGGGGCAGAGTTGGCCCCGGAAGAGGAGGAGTCAGGGCGGCACTGGGGCCGACTCTGCGAAGACTTCTCAGACAGTGAAAGTTACGCATCCTTTTCGTGCCGAATAATGGTGTAGTTATTTGGCGCGACGCCGGCAGCGATCGCACCTCTGCGGTGCAATCACTGCTGGCTATCGCAGGACCACCCCCCGTTACCACGGGATTCAGAGAGCCCGGCGGTGTTAGTGAATCCAGGCCTTAGTTTTAAATGCTAATGAAATTAACTGATCTATTCAGCTTTAAAACTATTCCAGAGAACTAGCTCTATCAGGTTCTAGCTGGAGTTTCTCTCAATGGCATGAATAGACCATTTTTTACTTTGCTAAATTCTGGCTATCTACTGCATGTTATTAATCTGTTTGTGTTTCATGCAATAGGAGATGAAGCCAGAAGACAGAAAGTGCATTCCAAATAGCAATTTTGATTGCATACTCAAACATGAAATTGTTCACCTGTTATAAGTAGCCTGTAACCTATCAATTGAAACAGCCACACCTGAAGATTGGAGAGTGGCCAATGTAATGCCAATGTTTAAAAAGGGCTTCAGGAGTGATCCAGGAAACTATAGACAGATGAGCCTGATGTCAGTGCCAGGAAAATGGTAGAAGCTATTCTTAAAAACAAATCACTGGCTAGATAGACAGACATGGCTTAATGGGGAAGAATCCACATGATTTTAGCAAAGGGATGTCTTGCTATACTAATCTTTTTGATTATTTAGAAGGCGTAAAACATGTAGATAAAGGTGAGCCAATTGATATAGTGTATTTGGATTTTCAGGAGGCATCTGACCAAGTACACCATGTGAGCTCCTCAGGAAATTACAAAGTCATGAGGTACGGGGCAGTGTCCTTTTGTGGATTAGTAGCTGGTTAAAAGACAGAAAATAGAGGGTAAGACTACATGGTCAGTTTTTCAAATGGAGAAAGGTCATTAGTAGTGTACCACAGGGATTGGTACTGACACCTGTGCAATTTAAAATATTCATAAATGATGTGGAAAAAGAAACAAGTAAGGTGTTCAAATTTGCAGATGGCACAAAATTATTCAAAATTGTTAAAATAGCAGCGGATTGCAAGGAACTACAAAAAGACCTTGTGATACTAACATACTGGACATCTCAATGGTAGATGAAGTTTAATATGGAAAAATAATCCCAACTACAGGTAGACAATGCCATGTGCGGCAGTGGTCAAAAAAGCAAATAGAATGTTAAGAATGATCCAAAAAGGAATGAAGAATGAAACGGAAAATATCATATTGCCTCTATAGAGCGCCATGATGTAACTGCACCTTGATTACTGGGTGCAGTTCTGATCACTCCATCTCAAAAAAGACATAAGAGAAAAAGAAAAGGCGTAGAGGAAGGTGATAAAAATGAAAAAGGGAATGGAAGGGTTCTCCTATGAGGAGAGGCTACACAGGTTAAGATTCTTCAGCTTGGAAAAGAGATGGCTAAGAAGGAACATGATAGAAGTTTATAAAATTATGAGTGGGTTGGAAAGGGTAAATAAAAGGACAATTATTTAACCTTGCATGTAACTAATAACCAGCAGATTTAAAACAAATCATAGAAAGTACTTTTTCACTCAGTGAGCAATCAAGCAGTGGAAGCTGTTGCTGGAGGATGTGGTCAAGGCGACTAGCACAGCAAGGCTTGGACAAGTTCCTGGAGGAAAAGTTCAAACAGTTATTACCCAGATAGACTAAGGAAAGCTATTGCTATTCCTGAGAGTGAGTAACAAGAAATAGATCTATTTTGAGATCTGCCAGATACTTGTGACCCAGACAGGATGCTGGATTCTACGGCATCTTGGTCTGAACTAGCACAGCATTTCCTATGTTCTAGCTGGTTGAGCTATTCCATAGGACCAGATAATAAGAAATGTAATGACTATAAATAATAGTGGAAGGTAATCGCTGCGAACCAAGCTGCCAAGTGACTCAGTTTCTGCAGGGAGACTTGGGGATTCATAGTTTTTGCACTTTAACAGGCAGACGTTAGGGCCACAAATTTTCAAAGGGAAAAAGTGTGGGTGGTTTCCCTTAGAAGGTTAATTGCAAAGTACGTGGGCTAAATGCACCTGGCATGTGTTACAAACAATACAGGTTACTCAAACATCTTCCCCTGTGAGTGGGGTAAAAAAGCCAGGATTAGATCCTTCCTTTAGTTTTTGGATCACCTGGTTGCTCAGCTCAAGGGAATCAGTGGCTTGGAAGAAGCTGGATAGTCAAAGGAGGAGTTCTACCATTGCCCTATTAAATTTAGTAGCCCCCGTGAGAAAGCATGACTGGTACGGAACTTAAGATCATGACTTTCCTTTGGATGCATTAGTCATTGAAATACAGATATATGTATGTAGAGAACATTTGCAGAAAAGTGACTTGTGTGTCTGGCTTTTAGGATTTTCCAACAATGATAATCTATGTATTTAACATGAAATGGTACCATCAAGCCTTCTAGGATTAAAAACTGATACAGTTGCCAAAATAGATAACAGCTGTAGTAAAAATTATTTTTTGTATTGTTTTGTAATTACATTTCTATTGCGTGCAATGTTTGGAACAGTACAAGTGCCTGAACAATACCATTTTAGCTGAAGACGAATTTTACCCATAAGATTTGTTTCCAGTGCTAATGGATCCTGCAGAGCAGGCACAAAATGATCTGGTTTTCCCATCCTGGATTTGCACTCTGCATTGCATCTTGAATGGGTGAGGGTGAGGGGAGGGCAAAGGGATAAAAAGCCATGGGAACACCTTCTATATGAGTTTCTAAATGTGTGGAAAAGAGGAGGCTAGACATGTGCGGCAAAGCAGAATGGAAGAAGGGAGAATGCGTCCCGC
Source organism: Rhinatrema bivittatum (assembly GCF_901001135.1). Lineage (NCBI taxonomy): Eukaryota > Metazoa > Chordata > Amphibia > Gymnophiona > Rhinatrematidae > Rhinatrema > Rhinatrema bivittatum. The sequence continues at coordinate 125,768,202 of NC_042617.1, forward strand.
CAAAAGCTGAAGACAGGTAACAAGCTAATCAGGAAGAAGCCAAAACAAAAGAGCAACCTGTGGAAAAGTACAGAGTAAACTGGGTTTTGTCTTATTAAGAATGCTAATAAAAAGAGACTGTTGATGATAATTTGTAGAACGCAGAAACACATTGTTTGGTTACTAAAGGCCCAGTTTACTAGGGTTTTTCTCCCATTCTGTGTCTATAGGAAAATAGTTTATTTATTTATTTATTTATTTATTTTTAATTTTTATATACCGGAATTCCTGTATGCAATACAAATCAATCCGGTTTACAAGTAACGAAAGGTTGCCCTGGTCTGGGAGGTTAGACTGGGGTTTTTTACATAGAACATTGAACAATAACAATCAACCATTGAACATAATTACAAGGAATGAATAGTTAATGAATCAGATCTAAATACATTCCATTTATACAGTTTAGCTAGAAAAATCCAGAAATATGATTACTGCTTTTGCATCATAAACTGTACATAAGGTGAGTTTTTAATAATTTTTAAACATTATTTATTCAATTTGGGGATTGAGTACACAGTCCATTCCAGTGAACCTTTTCTTTTTAAAGCAAATATCAAATAGGCTTTACAATGACATAGTCATTATAGTTTATATGGGTAAATTTGCTAGAAAGCAAATATTAGATAATTCATAGAAAAGTGAATAACAAATACAAAACAAGGCTATCAGCTCATTTTAGAAATAAAATAAACATATAAAAGTAAACTTTATAATTACCTTAAAATAAATGCTCTATAAAAGAAAAACCTAAAACAAACCCCCAGAATATTATGTCAAAACTTGCAGCGGAAACCTACAAACCATTCTTATTAAAATGCAGGATTCTAGACATGTGTTCTTTCTATAGCCTGCTTCTTCCCAGATACTGCCCTTATGTTCCCTTCAAAGATAAGCAATGGGCAGCCCAGACACCATTTAAAGACAAGAAGAATGCATAAACTGCTGTTTAAGGGTTTAGCATTTGCTAGCAGTATTTACTTTATTATTGTTAAATGACACCTAGGTACCCCTGCCCTTGATGCCTTAAGGGAGAAGATAGGGATCCTTGGAAGAAGTGAAGTTTAAATCAGACCATTTTCGTTTCTGTAGGAAATTGCTCATTAAGAAGGAATGCCCAAGTTAACCACGTCACAACCTGATCTTTGTTGAGCTTCATTTCTACATATCTAGGTGAACAAAGACAGCAACCAAAATACAGCCTGCTTGAAAGCTAACAGTTCTAGGATTTCAGCATTTTCCTTTACTGAGTCAAGCCCTGCAGAAAAGATTCTATGTCCATATTAAGGCTGGCTTCCAGGGAGTGGTAATGCTCCTCAATTGGAGTCCCATCCATGCCATAATAATGATTATCCTGCATGCAGGTTTGACCAGTTTGACTCTGGTTGCCTGCTGATCTTACTGCATTAAGGGCATTGCTGTTCTGGAGACCGAAGACTACTGGATCGAACACTCCAGTTTGTGAGTTAAGGGAAGCTGCGTTAGAGTCAGTGGTTGCTGCCAGCATACTAGCAGACGACAGTGCAGATACCGGTTTCTTGTGCTGTCTTGTCTCAGTTTTCAGCACACTGTGAAACGTATTCTCCAGGCTCATGCTTGGGAGCCTCATCTTGTAAGTCTCTGCAGTGCTAGTGCAGGGTGTGGTGACATTCGGGGGATGCTTCTGATGGTTTAGGCTGCCAGTAGTCGCATGAAACATATTTGTTTGTGGAGAAGGAGATGGCCCGGCACCATTTGTGCTCCTGTAATCCATGTACATAGGCTGAGGAGAAAGGGCTAAACGGTGCAGAACCTCTTCAGTGATTGCAGAGAGTGAGCTGGTGCTTTCCAATCTAGAGCTGAGTGCATCTGTCGAAAAGTTGTTTGGCTGCTGGGCATTAATAGAGTTTATTGGTGTGGCTGAACTCAGCAAAGGCCAGCTAGATGGAAGGGTTATTTGCTGGCTCTGTGGCCCTGCTGGTTGTGCATTTGTAGCACTGAATGCGACTCTACTGGGATCAGCCGCAGTATAAAAAGAATTCATTGAAGTGGTGGTTACAGGAGGTGCTCCCATTTGTGATTCCCCACATAATCGCTGAGGAAACAAGAAAGCAGGCTCTAAGGGATGCACAGAAACAAAACAAACAAACAAAAAAAAAAACAACAGAAGAATAAAGATGTTAAAGCAAAACTAAAACACAGTAATTGCCACAAGATCAGAAGCAAACATGAAATATTTTATTACACTCAAAATTACTCAGAATTTAGATTATTTTATCGAACAAGAGACGTCCAAGCCTTACAGTACTTGCCATATTAAGTACTTGCAATGAACACAGAAATTTATGGAAGAAAAAAATACAGTAGACCTTAGCATTACAAAATTCTGCAAGCGTTAACATAAAGGATCCTTTTTAATACCCAGCATCTCCTGTTACATGTGCATGCACATTTATTTATTGCCTGCCCCTCCAAATAGTCCAGGGCGGGGTACAAAAACCCCCCCAAATAATATCATAAAAATAAATAGAAACATGGTATGTTCAGCTGTGTGCAAGAACGACAAACACTGTGCCCGGCCAGAGAAAAGAGGAGTGGGAGGAGGCCCCCAGTCCCAATGGGATGCAAGGAGGAGAAGGTGGCATCACCCACAGGGGTCGGAAGATGGAGGTGTGGGCCTGGACAGATGGCAGGGAGCTAACAGTAACTTTGGCCTGTATGAAAGGAAGGATGTGGGGGTCAGCCTGAAGGCAACAGTTACAGCTTTAGAGATGGGAAAGTTAAGAGACTACTGGCCAGGCTAGTGGGACATGGCTGGGGTGAAAGGGTTGGTGGAGTGGAGGGTAGGTTTAATGGAGCAAATGTGTGTGCGCTTTTGCTAGTATATCTATATTTTTCAGAGGACATATACCTTTCTTAATTGATATTCCTTCCCCATTAAATCTGTGTGGAGTTGCTTTCGCCTGTTCAGGAGCTACAATAATAATTAAAAAATATATATCAGTAAACAACATTGTATAGGGAGATATTTTCAGCTTTGACTGGTGTTCAGAAACAGAAACTAATTGAAAAAAAGGAAGTTAGGCATATAAATCATGTGATCCTGGATGCCAGGCTAATAAAAGTACCAATTAAGGGTCATCCTTGTTGCTTGCTAAACAATTGGGCCGATACAGTAGAGTGCGCTTCGACGGAGCGCACTGTTAACCCGCCATTGGACGCGCGTTTTTGACGAGCTAGCGTTACCCCTTATTCAGTAAGGGGCCGAAAACGCGCATCCAATCCCCCGAACCTAATAGCGCCCGCAACATGCAAATGCATGTTGCGGGCGCTATTAGGTATTCCCTGCTTTTCTTGCTGGAAAGAAGTGGAAATAAAGTGCAGGCATGGAGAAAACTTTTGTTCAGCCCTTGGCTAACAAGGGACTTGAATGGACTATTTTCTGGAAGGAGATGAGAAGAAAAATGACAAAAATCTATCTATGAGCAGAGTAATTATGAAAAAAAAAAGTGTTCCTTAAACTCACCATAGTTCTGTATGAGCTTCTGAAAAGTTTCCGTTGTCCTTTGCCTTTTTGCTTGATTGCCGTAAGGATCTAAAAGGGAAAAATATAAAAAAAGTTATTGATAATATGTATCCCTTATAGGAAAGATGTAAGCATAATTGATCTTCAACACCCAAGAACATAAGAATGAGTCAGACTGAGGGGTCCATCAAACCCAGTATCGCATTTCCAACAGCAGCCAATCCAGATCACAAATACAGTAAATAGATCCCACACCACTATCACACAGTAATAAATAGTGATTATTCCCTAAGTGTATTTAGTTAATAAAAGTTTGACTTCTCCTCCAGGAACTTGTCCAAACCTTTTTTAAACCAGCTACACTGACTGCCTTAACCAAATCCTCCAGCAATGAATTCCAAAGGAGACCATGACGGCGGTCTTCATTGGCTCTGTGGGGATCCTGTATCGGCATATTAAGTCTTTCTGGGCACAAATACAAAAAACAAGCCAGAGGTCAGGGCAGAAAACAAACAAGGTGAGGTCAGTTCCAAAGCAGAAGCTAGGCTCAGATGGCAATCCAGAAGGTTCAAGTTCCAAGCAGGGATCAAATCCAAAAAGGCAAGTCAGGGAGGCCAAGATGAAGACCAGGTCCAGGCAAGACAAAGATTCCGGCAAGGCAGGACAAGATGAACAAGGACTGAATGAGGCAAGGACACAGGAACACTGAAAGACAAGGACAGGAGCAGGAACATGGGAACAGGATCAGAAACACAGGAACACCAGAACAAGGCACAGGCAAGGCAACATGCACTGAAGATGAAAGAATTCCAAAGGGCCTGATGTTGAGGCACCATGGAATTGTTTGGGCCAGCCTTTAAGGTGAAAGCCAGCGACTTCATAAAAGAGTGATGCGGGGGCTTTTACCGCCACAGACACTTTAAGTCTCAGAGCATGTCATATGCTTGTGCCTAAGCAGGCCTGGGCCAGAATGAGGAAGATGGCGATGTTCTGGCGCAGTGTGCTGCACTTCCCAGAGGTCCCACACTGATGGCATTCATGCCACAGGAGGTGGCCTGTCAAGCCCAGGATGAGTGTGGCGGCTCATGGGAATGTTCTGTGGGCCGCCAAACATAACCCCAGCAACATCTCCATTTTGACGAAGTTAGTATTTTTGAAATTGAAAATGCGGGTCTTCATGTGACTTCTCTGTAATTTATTTGTGATATCAAACCATACCATCTGATGATCACTGGTGCTCAGGTGGGCACCTACCCAGACATTTTACCCATTTGCAAGTACTAGATTGAATATCACACCTTCCCTTGTGGGCTCCATTACCATTTGTTTAAGCAGAGCCCCTTGAAAGCCATCCACTATCTATTTCTTGCAGATTCCACAGAAGGGATACTCCAATCCACATCCAGCAGATTAAAATCTCCAATGAGCAGCACATATCTGTTCTCTCTCATCTCTTGGATGTCTTCAACCAGATCGCTGTCCAGTTCTTCTGTCTGAGTTGGAGGTGGGTAGACCATACTGATGTAAATGGAAGTACCATCCTCTTCTTTTAGAACAGTCCATAATGTTTCTTCCCTACCCAACATCCCTTGCATTTCAGTTGCTTGGATATTGTTTTTGATATAAAGAGCTTCTCCTCCACCTTTTCTGTCCTCGCTATCCTTCCTTATCAAGTTACAGCCAGGGGTGACTGTATCCCAATCATGAGACTCACCAACTATGTCCAAGTCCGCTTCCCCCATTAATCTGCAGGTCTGAGATTTTATTGCCCAGACTACGAGCATTTGTGGTCATAGCTTTCCAACTTTTCTCCCTCGGTTTGCTGTTCTTCTTTAGTCATCTTTTCTATTTTGAGCTGATTGATTTTATTGTTTTCTTCTCCCAATTCCTGTATTTCTTGGGGGGTGACATGGCAATTTCATTGGCCACCTCTTGCCACCCCCGCCTTCTAGTTTAAACGCTTGATAATGTATGCTCTGAATTTCTTGCTTAGCATCCCCTTTCTGGCCAAGGATAAATGTAGACCTTCCTTACAGTATAACCTTTTACTGCTCCATACATGGCCGCAACCACCAACGTAATCAAAACCACTTGCTTTACACCATGTTTTGAGCCAGACATTGAAGTTGTCTATATGGCAGAGCCTCTCCTTCCCTTTTCCATGAACAGGTAATACTTCTGAAAAGGCAATGGTCTTTGTCATGTATCTAATCTTCTTCCCTAGATTTTGGAAATCTTTCTGAACTGCAAGGATAACATGTGTAGCAAGGTCATTGATCCCCAGGTGGATCATATTGATACTGTGACCCCCATAAAAATAATTTTCCAAATTGGTTCCTCTGATGACTGAGTCTCCCAGCAGAATCAGCTTCCTTTTATGATCTTTGATAATGTTTAAGGGTTTCTGGGTACACAGGGTGACTACGTCCCTTTCGCACATCACCTCATTTTCCATTCCTGGAGCTTCTTCGTTATCCAGTGAGAAAGGGTATTATAAGGGTAACAGTGGGGAGAGTGAGTGTCTTTTCATCACAGGCCTTATTCTGCCAGAGCCCACTGTAATCCTGGGTTTTCGAATCCTGGATGTCCGACTTCTCTGTGGCAGTGACGGTGGATATTCACGATGCTGCACAGTTGGAGAAATTGAGTGTCATATAGTCATGTCTTGTTCTAGTAGGAAGCAGGTTTTATGAGCACAAAATATGATTTATGTACACAAAAATGCTTTCAGCGCAAAAAACCCCCAAACATTTTTGTGTGCACATAAATCGTATTTATGCTAAGAAAACATGCTTTGTGTACACAAAGCATGTTTTCTGTGCATAAATCCCGACTAGAGGTCCCAGAACTCCAGCTTCCTCCCACAGGTTAACACTAGCATTGGAAGCTTTATTCTGCCTCTGACCAAGAGTAAAATTTCCAGCACTAAAAAAACATGAGTTAAGCCAGTGCACTTCTCTGCGTTGGGGGAAGGGTAATAGCTAATGCCTTCATTAGCATATGATTTCCATGTGAGGACACGAAGCGATATGCAGTGTATACAAAAAGCAAATTTTCTTACCTTAGATGGTGTTCTCTGTAAACAGAAGGATGAATTAGCCATGACATGTGGTCAATATCATCCGATGGCACCAAACGGATCCTTCTGTCTAAGTTTATAGAGCTTTTGCTCTCTTGAGCATTTGCAGGAATTCCCTCATGAGCTCCCTCAGTCGCTTTTAGAGCAAAGCCTAGCTAAGCAGTTGACTCTCCAGAGAAGAAAGTGTGTATTTAGCATTGCTAAGTCATCCTGCTGTCTACAGAGATCACTTTTTACGGTAAGCAAATTTGCTTTCTCCATTGACAAGCATGGCTGAATTAGCTTTGACACGTGAGGAGACCCAAATTGAAAGCATCAGCAGAGCATTTACTGATTAAGTAGTCCAGACCCCATTATGGAAAGCAGACCACTGGATGAATAGGCTACGCAAAACTGCTTGCCCGAATTTACTGTCTCTCTTTGAAAGATTGTCCAGATAGTTGCTGCATGTAAAAATAAGCGCTACCAACCAAGTTGCAGCTTTGCAGATGTCTTCAAGAGGAACAGCCATACACATGGCTCTAACTTGATGAGTCTTGATTGAGTCTGTAATCTGTAGGCCTGCTAGTGTATAACAATGTCTGATCCAGTCTGCTAGCCAACTGGACAATGTTCATTTGGCAACTGCTATGCCCAGTCGGTTAGGGTCATAAGAGATGAATAGTTGCAAGCTCTAACAATGTGGCTGAATTCTTTCCTATAGTAAGCCAAGACTCTTTTACAGTCTAAGAAAAGAAGGGCCTTTTCACCTTTATGTGCGTATGGCCTCAAAAAAGATACCATGATGGCTTGATTAACATGGAAAATTGAGAGTACCTTTGGTAGAAAAACTTTGGATGTGTGTGGAGCACCATTCTGTTATGGACGAACTGCATATAAAGAGAATAATGAACTAAAGCCTGGTGCTCACTGACTCTTTTGGCTGACGTGACTGCAACAAGGAATACTAATTTCCATGTGAGAAATCTGAAAGATGCCATCTCCAGTGGTTCAAAGGGTGGCTTCATAAATTGTGCTAGAACTATGTTCAGGTCCCATGAAATGGGTGGTTTGAGAACAGGAGGTTTGGTATGCCATTAGCCTTTCATGTACATGGATACCAGTGGATAAGTGGAGATTGGTCTATTCTCAGTTTGAATATAGTAGGCCGCTGTGGCACTGAGATGTACTCTCCCTAACAAGGTAATGAGACCTGAGGAAGAAATGAGGTGCAAATAGTTAAAATAGCTCTTTTGGTTTACATATGAATGGGTCCAGTGAACTCTGTCACCATCATGAAGAGAACCATTTCCATTTAAATCCATAAGCTCTCCTAGTTGAGGGTTCCTAGTGGAAACTATTATGTTCCCCACTATTTTGAGTAAGGGAAATGGGGAAATCAGCAAGTGCTCAACATCCAGGCTGTCAAATTGAGGGAAGGAAGATTCAGATGATACAGACATCCCTCTTCTTGAATTAATGAGAACTGCATTCCTGTTGAGCAGGAAAGCATCCTGAGCACATCTGAGTTCACTGGGAAAAATGGTGCAAAATCTTTCCACCTTTCTATTTTCCTCCGATGCAAAGAGGTTGATTAATGGATATCCCCACTGACAAGTCTTTTGGCCATTGACTATTGCAGGGACCATTCATGACAATGAAATACTCTGTTGAGGTAGTCCACTAAAGTGTTAGTGATCCCTGGAAGGTAGATTGCTTGCAGGCCAGTTTGATGTTTGCATGCACATTACCATATTTTTAACTGCTTCTTTGCAGAGAATCCATGAGTCTGCCACCTTGTTTGTTCACTTATAATATGGTTACTTGATTGTCGGTTTGAATGAGAATGCTTGTCCCCTCGAGAAGATGCATCAAGATTGATAAAGCATATATGATCACTCACAGTTCTAAAGATTAATCTGAAATTATCTTTCTCCCAATGACAAAATCCCTTGAGTTCAGAAGGGTCTGTTGCTAATGCCACTTGATAAGGAAGATGATGGAGGTGTGCCCCCCTCTTGAAGGATGAAGGGGTCTAGCCACCAGCAAATCTCCTGTTTCATTTCCTGTGAGACATTCACCATTGTAGTCAAGGGTAGAGTTATCTGGTCCCAATGGGAGTGGAGATCCCACTTAGAAGTTACATATGAAGGCAGGTTAGTGAAACTACATGAATTGTAGCCACCATGTGCCCCAGAACAACAGAACTTGTAAACCGTTGTGATGGTTCCTCCAAATGAAGGTATATAAAATCAATCAATCAATCAACAATAAAGAACTTCCCTGTTTTCAGATTTGTGTTTAGCAGTCGATATACAAAGGATTCTGAGAGTGTCTACTTGATCTGATGGAAGGAAAGCTGTTACTTGTAGAGAGTCTATGCCCCATAGAACTTGATATTCTGAGACAGAATTAGAGTGGATTTTAAAAAATTCACTAGGATTACTAATGTCTGCAGGAACTGAATTGACTTCTGTAGAGAGGTCAGTACACCTTCCTAGGAAGCTGTGATGACCAGCCAGTTGTTCAGATAAGGGAAGAGACAGATACTCTGATGATGGAGAAGGAGGGCTACTACAGCTAGGTATTTGGTAAAGACTCTCAGTGTTGCTGATAAACCAAAGAGGGGTACTTGGTACTGATAGTGAGGAGTTCACCACAAAGAGGAGATAGTTCCAGTGGGAGGGAGGGATAGGTATGTGAGCATAGGAGTCCTTCAGATCCAGAGATATATCCATTCCCCTACCTGAATGAAGGGGGGATGGATATGTGTTCTGGCTTGTTCAGGCTTTTAAAATCCAGAATGGGTCTCAATCCCTCAGTTTTCTAAGGGATAAGGAAATAGCTGGAATAGAACACCTGGTCATGCTGATTGGGCAAAACTGGTTCTATTGTTGCTAACTGAAGAGTGACTCCATTTCTTGATGGGGTTGCTCAGAAATAGACAAATCCAGATTGAAGGCTGAGCAATGAGGAAGCATGGGAAAATGGAAGAAATATAAGCAGTATCCAGATTCCACAATCTTGAGAACCCAGCAGCCTTTGGTAATCTTGTGCCATTCCTCCAGTTACAGACAAATTCTCATGCCTATTGAAGAGGATGAACGGTAGGCTTGAGACTGGGCTGGGCCTGTTTTACTGTTTTGGGTTGGCAACGTAAACGCTGCTAACTTTGAGTTGGAGATTCCTGCTGCTGTGGAAGTAGAGGTGGGATTCAGTACCACTGAAATTGCTGGAATTGATGTCTCTAGATGTACAACCTTTTAAAAGCGTAGTAAGGCCACAGTGAAGTGGACTGATCTGAGCTGGTTGAGAGGGACTAAACAACCCACATGTTGCACCTTGATTTGAGCAACAGTTTCTCTGAGTTTGTCTCTGAAGAGATGATCTCCCAGGTAGTGGTCATCCATTAACTTATCTTGGACATCACTGAGCAAAAAACTACTGGCTCTCAACCAAGCCTTCTGGCGAGCTCCAGTGGAGGCTGATGAGGAGCAGACAATTGTATCAAATGCCTCATAAATTGATCGATAAGATGGCATATGCACTCTTCTGCATCTAGGAATAGAAAAGTGCACATTGTAAAACTGGTGAGCAGAAATATGTGCATTGAGCATGGACTTCTGGAACATTTTTTTTACAAAAATTGTCCAGGAGACTGGGCTCCTTCCCTGGTGGAATATTCTAAAATAGTCTTGTTTTCTTCGCTCTTTTAAGAGCTGACTATACTACAGCTGATTGATGAGGTAGTTATACTACTCCAAAAGCCTGGAGTTTTCTGAACTTCATATGTGATGTTTTTAATTTCCTTGCTACAGAGGCTCAGGAAATCATTCTCTCCCACATTCTCGTTTGTAACTGTTGCAGAATAGCATGGATTAGACTGGCTGATGGTTCTGCCAGGTTATCTAAAGTTTGGAGAAGGATGAAGACCTCTTTCTTTGTCCTTACAAACATGAATTCTAAGCGCTTTAGCCAACTTGTCCAGAAACCTAGAATAAGATAGGTCCTCAGGTGGAGATGAGTGTTCCAGAGTTTCAGAAAGGAGGAAGGAGGATATTCCCTTGGAACCTGCCTCATATCCTAGAGGGGAGGAAACACTAATCTAGGATGCCAATAAAATAGGTGACCAAGGAGAGGTCTTTGGTTGCCTCTGAAGGATGTATTCTTGGTGTACATCCGTTGCAAATGAATGTCAGGGACCAGAACCACCTCGCGGGGGTTCCGATAGAGCACAGGTCCAGTCAGGGGTTACTGGGACTCCCTCTGATATCCTGGCAAGGAGAGGTTGAAGAGTACTCTCCTTGTCTTTAGCCACCAGAGAGATAAATAAAGTCTTCACCAACTCTGCCACTTGGTCCAAGGGCTGATATGCCTTTGGCCAGGCACTTGAAGTGGAACATCTACATCAGCTACCAGGACAGAATCTCCTTGCATGCAAAATTTGCATCAAGATAGATATCTAGGGCACCACAGAACAAGTGGGATTTGACATACAGTATCTAGGCTTAAGCGTTGCTCCAGTAACCTCAATGGTGACATTGCTATAGAAATTGGCAGGATAAGTGAATCATATCTCCTCCTGCCCCTGAAAAACTTCTTACAAATATGAAAGTAACTGGTGACCTAGTGAACAGCTGCACTGGAAGCACTGCAGTCTGGTGCATTGACGATGGAGCAGCTTGTCCAATGCTTGAGGAGTTGAGGGAGGAAGCATTAACGACATTGAGGCTTGATGTGTGGTGTACTCTGGGGCTCGATGCGTCAAATGTTTTGAGGCTTTATGCATCGACGGTGCCAGTGCACCATACAACGACAGCACTGGAGCCATATTTGCAAACAGCACAAGAGTCATATGTGCCAGAGAGTGGCACATTGGCTGTAATAATGGCATCGAAATGCAATGCTTTTTTGGCACTGGTTGCGCCACCTGCTCTAAAGAGTGATGCTTCTTATTAGCATCTGTTTGTGGCTTTTTTTGTTTGCCCGACCTCAAGGATTTGGCTTACTCCACCGAAGGGGGAAGACTTCTTTGAGGAGTTCCAGCTCAACTTGCCTTCTGGGGACCAAGATGAGGCTCCGCTTCAGGAGGACAGACTGTGGCTCTGTTCCTCTATTTTCCAGGCCCTGAACTTCTGGGAACATGGAGACATCCAGTCACAAAAGCAGCAATCAGCCTGGTTATAGTTAGGTTCGAGGCAGCGGTAACAGATGTTATGTCCATCCATAATGGACATTCTCCTATTGCATACAGAGTCTTTCCTGGACTTCTTGTAGCTAGATGTCTTATAAAGAAATTTTTTCTTTAATTTTTTAAAATAGCACTAAGAAGTGCTGTTTGGAAGGAGGGGGGCTGCTGAAGCAGCAGAGCAACTTTCTAATTAAAAAAATTAAAAGAACAAATGTACTGAAAGATATCAATCAAGAAAAAAAAACCAAAGAGAGGGTACATGCCCTTGCTGATACTCAGATGGGAAAAGACTGAAGGAGCTCAGGAAGCAACACCCAGGCAGAAATTCCCACACATGCTCAGTACAGCACAAGTTCTATGAGCTTAGATAGAAGGATCCATTTGGCACCGTTAGATGACATCACCCACATGTCATGGCTAATTCAGCCTTGCTGGTCGACGGAGAACTCCTTGCTGCATTGGGAATACAGTTTGCACACAAAAAATATGTGCATAACTATGTTAAAACTGTGTGCTTTGCTGAGCACATCTTATTACAGTGGGACTCAGGAAAGAGCAACATAAATGCCATGCTGGGTCAAACCAGTGGTCCATCAAGCCCAGCATTCTGTCACTGACAGAGGTCAGTCTGGGTCGCCTGGAAGTATGCAGCAAATCCCAGTTTGAAAGTCTGATTCATGTTTCTCTCCACAAGAACTTAGAGGTGGAGAAACCAAAGTCCATCTGGCTAATAATTTACAGCACCCTGCTGCTGTTATTCAGGTTTTTCCTATTCACCTTACAAAGGCCAAACAGATTTGAGTCGTTTTATGTGCAGAGTGCATGCTGAGATGTATATGCCAAATCCTGCATACATGGTGATTCGGCAATGCACATGGTGATTAGAAAACATCTCTCAGTCTCTGACACTAATTTCCTGGTCGCGATCCCAAAAGGAGCAAAACAGCAAAGAAAAAAGCATTTGCCATTTGTTCTCACTTGTTAACCATAATTATTATTTTTGTTTTTGCATTCAGTCTGATTAGTCATATGCCATCATAAGGAAACAGTACTATGAAAATCAAAGCCAGTTTTAGACTGCTAGGCATTTTAAATCTAATTAGTGCACTACAACTTAAGATACTATTTATAGTCCTAAGGTATTCCACACAACTATTTAGTTTGACATACTTGGAGGCAGTGATAATAATCTAATGTTATGCCATTTGTTAGATTTAAACTTAGCCTGTGTAGTTGCTATCATTTTTCTTCCTCTTTCTTCTCTGAACCATGACCAAAACAGATTTACAAAGATAGCTCTTAGTTCACTATTCAAATTCTCTCTCACTTGTTCTCCTGTGGCCATGCACATCTTGTAAGTTTTGTAAGTTATGCCACCCAGCTCAGGCATCTGATCAGACTCTTGCCATGTGTCTAAAGTAACTTCTATTTGCCTGAATTATCTCATGTATATGGCATGTTTAGATCCTTTACAAATACAACCTGAAAAAGAGATATCAGTTTTTGACCAATCAAGCATGTTAATCTCATATATTCCAAAGTGTAATGATTGTGAGCCCCTGTGCTGTGGCAAGATCGATGCAGCTTAGTAGGTGAACCTACTAAGCCACTGCCAACAACTGGCGAACACACCCTGGTCTGAGACAAGCTGGAACTTTGCCTAAACTGGTCCCGTTCCATGCAGGTTGAGCCCTTAGGTTCCAGGGGCTGGCAGGACTTAGGTTGGTCTCGAGGGTAGTGCAAGAGAGAGTCCAGAGGCAGGCCAAAGGTCAGGGCAGACGGTGGGCATAGTCAGGCTTTCTGGCAAGGTCAGATCCAGGCAGCAGGCAATGGAGTCCTTAGCAGTGGTCAGATCCAGATTAGTGGTCAGAAGGGCTGGAAGGGTATGGAATAAGGACGAGGCAAAGCTGGACAGGCTGAACGAGGCAAGGCTGGACAAGGCAAGGCTGGACAGGGCAAGGACAAGGCAGGCATGGACAAGGCAAGGATGAGGAAGGCTTGAATGCGGCAAGGCTGAGGCAAGCTTGGACGAAGCAAAGACAAGACAGGCTTGGCCGAGGCAAGCTGGCATGAGGCAACATGTACTGCGGAAGACCCGCTGCTGTGGTGTCAGTGAAGGTGCGGTGAAAGTTTAAATATCCCCGCCATGTGACATCATCAGGAGGCGCCAGTCAGGCCTTTCCCACCGCGGGGCCTACTTACAGGGGACCCTGGCATACACACACACCCTAGGAGGAAGAGTGGCCTGACCGTTTAGTGGCAGCATTCCTTTCTCGATGAGGGACTGGCAGTGATTCCTGCCGTCGAAGAACTTGTGCCATGCGGCATTAAGTTTGGCCAGTTGCGGTGCCATCCCGTGACCGGCCATTATTACACAAAGAAGCTAGAGAAGACAGACTTGATTATCCAAATGATACCTTAGTAGATTAGGATTTTATCTAAATTCTTTTCCTATTTAAAGCAATATATTTACATACTGCAATTAAACCTTCTTTCTCTGTTAGTATTACATAAGCAGGTGCCTAAATCTAAACTGAAACTAGTAAATGAAATGCTTAATTCATCATACTTTGCCCATTTTATTTCTAAATTGTGTCAATCATCTTTCTTTTCTCATGGTCTCATTTGTGAATTCTAACTTTTACTATGCCACTGCCAATGGGGCAAAACTGGCCCCCAAGATCTGAATCCATTCAAATTAGGGGTCTTGGATGCTTTCAAATTCAGCCAAAATGGGAACCAGTTTGGTCTAGAAAACCTGAATCCAAAAGAACTAGCCATTTCAGTCTGGCACTTGAGTTCAAGTTTTCCAAAATGGCTGAAATCCCCAACAATTCTTGTGGCATTTCAGCCATTTTGCTTTTTGTTCCCACTTACTTCTGCCTGTGCATAGCAGCAATGTGAAGTTGGGGGAAGTAGAAAGGAGGCAGAAGCTGCTGTTGATTACAGAGCTTCAGGCAGCTGGACACCATGCTGCTGTTGGCTGCTGCTCAGCAGGAATTAGTGGGAAGAGGAGAGCCCAGGGAGGTGGACTAGTCAAGTAGTATAAGAAAAAATGAGAAGTGTGCCAAGGTGGGTAGGAAGAGAGAAGTCAAAAGAGAAAGTGATAAGGGGGAGACCAAGAGATAGACAAGTAAACGGGGAAGGAAAGAGGAAGAAAGAAGCAAAGGGGAGGGGATAGAGAGAGAAGAGCTCCGAATCCTATGAAGTAAAAATGAGTAATAATAGACTTTGGAGCTTTACTGTGATTGGAACTAGAGGGTTGCAGGTTCAGATTCTGAGGTTCCCCAGTCAGAGAAATTGGCTGAGGTGCTACAGAATGGGTACAACTCTCCAACTATTCTTGCAGGATTGAAACTGGGGCATCGGAATGCCAGGAATGATTATGGGGCGGAGGGTGGCATAACTGTATGTTTTCTAGCTTTGATAAAATGACAGATGTTTAATTAATTTTGAATCCTATGCCTTCAAAAAATCCTAAACTAAAGCCTGGCAATTTGACCCATATCTATTACTGATATTGATATTATGCTCTCTGTGACATATTTACATTTCTGCAAATAGGTGGGAAGTGGGTTATAGTTTTTCAAAAAATACAGTCAATATTTTAAAATAAACTGTATAATAAATGCAATATATGTTGAACTTAAACAAAACTACACTTAAGAAATTCAAATTTACTGTGTCGCTGTGCCACGACCTCATCTTGCAGAAAATTTGAATTAGGTGGTTTGTAATAGCTGTACCTTTTTCATCTGGCAGGTATCTGAAGTCCATTGGCTCGCTGACTTCCTGGTCGGAGGGCCTTCGAAGCTGCATTTTTACCGTAACAGCTTCTGTGATGGGTTTGAAATAGGCTGGCGTCCTGAACACAATGGCAACCTGCCGGTGCACGTCTGCTTGCGAGAAAACACCTTTCGCTTCCCAGGTACTGGAGAAAAATCGGACCTCAATATCATCTGGTGAAGAATTAGAAGAAATGGCACTATGACAAAAGCATGTTTAAAACAAACTAAAAATTGAGCTTTTCTGAGGTACACAGACTTTTTGCTCCCTAGTAAAAGGTGTTCTTTATGTAAGTTTGAAATCTTAAATCTTTTAAATTTTTGCAGTCACAATCTTGAAATCATTAAAACAGCATTTAACTGCTGCACCATTGCACTGTACTTTGTGTTTGACTCTTAGGGCTTCAGCTACGGCCTTTGCTGATAAACCAATGTGCAATCACAATAACACAAAAGAGAGGAGGCGTTTACAAAAGTGCGAGGGGGGGGGGAGAGACACCAAAAGATAACTGAGCTCTTTCTAGGCTGTGGTTTAAACAGGTCCAGGCCTGAAAATCTGGTTGGGAGGGAAAAGGTGGGGAAATGGAGGAAAATCAGCATGTTTGGGGCAAGTTTATCAATCATTCATTCCAGTGCAAAAATTGCTCCCAATATAGCAATGGAAATATTCTGGTACTTGCAAAAGAAAAAAGCATGTGAAAAAGGAAGCCTTTTTTTTGACAAATCCAAAGTATGATGAATTAGCACCTCTAAATTATTCACAACTCACTGATACACAACTGTGCACATCAGCTCTGTTCACTGGAAAAAGGTAGCATAGACAAGTCTGAGCAATGCATGATATCCAGCCAATAAACAGATGGACTCGTTGTCAGTCAGTCAATGTAGAAACTGCTTCTGGCGATTGCCATTTTATCCACCTTACTCTCCTACTACTGCTTCCCTGGAATCGGATGCAGCAACTGCTACCAAATCCAGCAGGCAGGCATCCTCCAACTTATTCTTCTGTCATGAAGAATTAAACTGCAATAATTAAGCATTTTTCTGTTTTTCCTCCAGTCTTGTTTGGTTCACCTGCAACTGGACTTTCGAGCACAAGATACATGGAGGCACTGACCAAGCTGACAACTTTTGGGGGCACCACTCTGGGTTTGTTTTTTTTTTAAACATTTCTAACATTTCACTTTCGAAAGGAACATATGAGATGATTGCTCAGTGAATCTTTGCTATCCTCTGTCCTCCTATAGAACCGATGACACAGCGATGGACTTATTCCAATAGATGATGCTGAGGATTCTGATTGCTCACTCAGATATAAAGGTAACACATACAGGCTAACCCCAAGTACCTTTCTGAACTTTGTCACATAGCAGAAATATTTCATCGCCTCCTCTTATGCTTCCACAATTCTTGTTAACACGGCAAATCCTTAATTCTGCTGTATTGGGAGCTCCTAAAAGAAATGGGTTGTTATGAGATAATACACAATCGGTTAATTTATCACATTAAAATAACAATAAGCAATCCACAAACAGAATATGTAAAAAAAAACAAAAAACAAAAAAAAAAGGCGATGCTGCAGAAAAATGCCGCTTGTGTCTCTGGTGCCAGAGTGGATGCTGTGCTTTGCTGTGTGCAGTACCTGGCTTCTGACTGCAGAACTGACCTTTACTGATCTCCAGTGACTGAGATAAGGTAAGCAGATTACATGGGCCAAGATTAGAGGCAAGATGACAAGTTATCTTTCCCATTGACTATCCAAAGCGGGGAACCTTCATGTTGTCACTTAAGTCTGCCTTACTCCAAGAGAATTTTACAAATTTTTTGGTTTTGTTTTGAAGAATGAACTAAATGAACAGGATCACTGAATGGGTATTTCTATTTAAAAGCCCACACTTTTGATAATTCACCTTTAAAAATACTGAGGTCCATATACAAAAGCCATTTAGACGGATAAAGTAAAAGTTATCCATCTAAAATGGCTTACCAGGCTATATTAAGCCCTTATCCAGCTAAATTCCATCTGGGTAACTACTTACCTGACTAGAATTTAGCCGGATAAGAAGGGGGCATTCTGTGGGCAGACAAGTCGTATTGCGAGAAGAAGCAGAGATAGGCGCATAAGTTAAGCGGCTAACTCTGGTCAGGACACAGGGCTGTCCTAAAGTTAGCTGGTTAGACATAACCGGCTAATTTTAAGATAGTCAGGCATATTTAGTGGCATGACTGCACCACTGAATGAACCCTGCTAGTTAGGCGGAAATGTTTATCCAGCTACGAGCTGAGCCTCACAGCAGCTAAAATTGGACCCATTATATATGTGTGTGTATGAATATATATACAAGCATGGTATTCAGAAGCAAAAAATGTGAATGCAGGTGTCCTCACCTCATATAATGAAAAACAATAATAATAATGGTGTAACACCCAATGCTTAAAATAGATGAAAAAGGCAGTTTATAGCCTCATTGCATTGTCAAGCTGCAAGAAAGCTTAATAGACAAGTTAAAAACTTTTAATTATTACTGGAGAAAAATCATCCACTTATTGGGGCGGATTTTCAGAGCCCTGCTCGCGTAAATCCGCCCAAAACCGGGCGGATTTACGCGAGCAGGGCCCTGCGCGCCGGGAAGCCTATTTTACATAGGCCTCCCGGCGCGCGCAGAGCCCCGGGACTCGCGTAAGTCCCGGGGTCCTCGGAGGGGGGCGTGTCGGGGGGGCGGGCCCGGTCGTCGCGGCGTTCCGGGGGCGTGTCGGCAGCGTTTTGGGGGCGGGTACGGGGGCGTGGCTACGGCCCGGGGGCGTGGCCGCGCCCTCCGTACCCGCCCCCAGGTCGCGGCCCGGCGCGCAGCAGGCCCGCTGGCGCGCGGGGATTTACGTCTCCCTCCGGGAGGCGTAAATCCCCCGACAAAGGTAAGGGGGGGGTGTAGACAGGGCCGGGCGGGTGGGTTAGGTAGGGGAAGGGAGGGTAAGGTGAGGGGAGGGCAAAGGAAAGTTCCCTCCGAGGCCGCTCCGATTTCGGAGCGGCCTTGGAGGGAACGGGGGGAGGCAGCGCGGCTCGGCGCGCGCAGGCTATACAAAATCGATAGCCTTGCGCGCGCCGATCCAGGATTTTAGTGGATACGCGCGGCTCCGCGCGTATCTACTAAAATCCAGCGTACTTTTGTTTGCGCCTGGAGCGCAAACAAAAGTAGGCTATTCGCGCTCGTCTGAAAATCTACCCCATTATTTTTAAGTGAAATATAGTGCGGTAATCTTGTGAAAATTTCTTCAAAAACAAATGATGTGTGATCAAAACCATATATTCCATGTTATATAAAAGTAAATATCCCCCACCCTCTGGGCTTCTTCAGGGGGAAAAATATATAGAAATCTCAGGACTTATCTTAAAGTGTCTGTACTATCTTTGACATGGCAGCTTCACTGCCACTATGGCGTTAACTGAATGAGACTGAGCAGAATGCTTACTTCTTTATATTTCAGCATTCTGCTCAGATATTTAAGAGTCTCATTCAGTTAACTCCAATCGAAATCCCGTGGACAAATGACCATATCACATCACTAAACACTTGGAGGTCGATATTCAAAAGTCATTTAGACGATGCCGCCGCACCACTAAATAGCCCAGTTAATAGGTGAATCTGGCTAACTTAACTAGCCCCCTCCTCAGCTGAATACTGGCCCCACCGTTGCAATTGATATCATAGCAGTTAGTTAAAAGATGGAGCAAGAACTAAGAGGGCACAGAAAATGAACCTGAGGATTTCCCGAATGTCTATAACTTCTTGTAAATTATTTCCCTGATGCTATAAGCATGCTCTACAACAGTGGTTCTCAACAGGTGTGTCGGGACACACTAGTGTGTCATGAGGTCCCGGGAGGGGTGTCGCAGAGCCAAAAGGCTGCGCTTTCCTCATCAGTCTGGGCTGCCTGACTTCTCTTTTATTGGGTGTGACAGGAAGCTGCTCTTGCTTCCTTCTCTTCCTGACCAGTGGGAGGTTGTTCCCTCCTCCTTCACCCAGATCAGAGCATGATATCACCAATTCCTGTTCATATAGGCCCGGTGGGCACCCAACTTTATCTTCCTCTGCCTGGCCTGGCAGTGAGGCTGCTGATGCCTTCTTAACCCCATGGGGCCTGGATGTGAAAGCAGGAGCACGAGGGAGCGAGGTGCGTGCTGTATAAATCCACTGCCGACTTCCGCTGCCTCATCTTCGTCCTCTCCTCCATGCTTCTTGCCCTCATCTGCTGCTGGTAAAGAGGGAGGGAGACTGGATTGGACTGAAGGCTTTTCTACTGGCTGGGAGCCAGGAGAAGGGGAAAAATGCTGGGCAGGAAGGTATGGGAAGATAGGGAGAAAGGGATAAGGGAAAGGATGTTGGGGTTCCTGAGGCGGGAGGGAATGGGAGCTGCTGGGCAGGTAGGAGAAATGGAAGTGCAGGCAGAGATGGAGGTATGAGGGCTGCTGGGTTGGGAAGAGGGGAGGTTGGAGGAAGCTGAGCAGGAAGGGGGTAGGAAAGAGAAAGTCAGATGCATGCTGTGCAGGGAAGGGCAGGGAGACAAGCATGGGAGAAAGGGAGCACAGGGAAGAGGATGCAGGGGTGTGGGTGTTGGGAATGTTGAACAGGGGTATGAGCATGTGACGGGATGATTGAGTAGTGGGGAGAAGTGAGGGGGGATGGGGGGATGGGGGCATGGAGGGGAGTGACTGGGAACAAGGGCCGTATTATGTCAGTTTTGAGAATACGCATTTCTTCTCTCTTTGAACTTTGCTTAGTGTAGGAGTAAATATATTTGTTTCTTGTTCTCCAGTTTTGCACTACATGCAGGTGGTCTTCTTGGGTTTCCATTCCAGGTTTTGTTTCCACATTTGTAATTTGTGGTCTTTTATTCTATATTTGGTGAAGGCAGGTCTGTCTGTGTTCTCTGTGTATGTGACTGAGATAAGGCTCTTTATTAGCATATAGGGATTTGTATCAGCCTTATTTGGTGTACTTTCTCAATATTATATTGCACTGGTAGTGAACAGATGCCTTTTCATGGGTAGGGCTATTGCTGTTCCATTTCTTGGAGTTAGTGCTGCTGAGGTGTGGCAGGTTTGATAGACGTGCACAGAGTGGGGTTTGTTTGTATTATTTTACAATGCACCTGGTAGCAGAGGGAGTTTGTGATGCTGTTATTGAGATGAGAGCAGAATCAGAATATCTTTTTTGTATGGCGAGTTTTACAGGGAAATGACTTAAGTTCTGCTCTGCACCCACTGCTAGGAAGTGGGGGATTCCTGTGGATGCAGAGTATATGTTTATATTTAGTCCCATGATGGTCATGTGTTCAGTGTGTCACACATGTGTCATCTCTCAGGTGTGTCCTGACAGAAAAGAGGTTGAGAACCACTGCTCTACAATATTAGCACAGTCACAATGTCCCTTTCTCAAAAAGCTTTCAGCCTACTGCTGGCTCTCTCATGTGTTTTTCCTTTTTTCCCCCCCTAAAGTTAGTCATGTGAATTATCACTAGTGTTTCTCCATGGCTCCTGTGAGGGTGACTCAGACAGAATGATAATGTTACACCCATAGCACAGGATGGTGAAGATCAAGTCAGCAATCCCCCCAGACTCACTGGGAAGGGCTGGGTCAGTTTTGCTTGAGAACTGGGTTTTCCCCTCAAGCAATCAAAATGTGAATTTGGCTATTTTTTTTGACTGTTCAACTTCTCAGATCTACAGCAACATGCAATAAGTGAAACCAGCAGTATCGGTTAATTTTTTCTTTATAGCTATTTCAGATCTAGCTATTGGCTGTCAGAAAACCAAAGGAACTTACCCAATGTACTCATCCTGCATCAAAATAGCAAAGACAAAACGTTTCTTTAGGAACTCTTCTTCTTTCAGGCAATCAAGATGCCCTGCTTCTTGTTGTGAACCAGCCCCCTAACTTCCGCAGCCAGTCGGGCTGCTGACGCCATTCCCCCACGGCAGGGCTGAGTCAGCGCCAGGAGCCCTTCTTCTGCGGCTGAGGCCGCCGCAGCCGTCCCTGCTTCGACTTCGCCGCTGCCGGGGTCCTCGGACGGCAAGGAAGCCGTCCTTGCCGCTGCCGGGGTCTTCAATCGGCTGGGAAGCCGTCCTTGCCGGTGCCTGCTGCTGCCTACGTCCTTCTTAGAGGCATGGAGCCACTCCTGCAGCCTGTCCTTCTCCCATCTCAGGCCCCCCCACGTGGGAGGGACTCCACCACTGTGCCTGCCTTCTGCTCCTACTTCCTCTTGCCTTCCTATGGCACAGGCGCACGCCTCAACCTGACATTTAAAGGGCCAATGGCGGGAAAAGCTCTTCGGGCCCCGAAGATGTCGTCATCGATCAATCCAGCTTCAGCCCTATAAAAGGGGCCCTGTGTCAGTCTCTCGTTGCCTTTGCAAGGAGTTAGATTCTCCTGGTTGTTTCTGTCCTTCGCTCCAGGAGTCTTCTGTGATAAGAACATAAGAAATTGCCATGCTGAATCAGACCAAGGGTCCATCAAGCCCAGCATCCTGTTTCCAACAGAGGCTAAATCAGGTCACAAGAACCTGGCAATTACCCAAAGACCAAGAAGATCCCATGCTACTGATGCAATTAATAGCTGTGGCTATTCCCTAAGTAAACTTGATTGATAGCAGTTAATGGCCTTCTCCTCCAAGAACTTATCCAAACCTTTTTTGAACCCAGCTACACTAACTGCACTAACCACATCCTCTGGCAACAAATTCCAGAGCTTAATTGTGCGTTGAGTGAAAAAGAATTTTCCCTGATTAGTTTTAAATGTGCTACTTGCTAACTTCAGGGAATGCCCCCAGTCCTTCTATTATCCGAAAGAGTCAATAACCGATTCACATCTACTCATTCAAGACCTCTCATGATCTTAAAGACCTGTATCATATCCCCCCCTCTGCCTTCTCTTCTCCAAGCTGAACAGCTCTAACCTCTTCATCCTTTCCTCATAGGGGAGCTGTTCCATCCCCTTTATCATTTTGGTTGCCCTTCTCTGTACCTTCTCCATCGCAACTATATCCTTTTTGAGATGCGGCGACCAGAATTGTACACAGTATTCAAGGTGCGGTCTCACCATAGAGCAATATAGAGGCATTATGACATTTATTAACCATTCTCTTCCTAATAATTCCTAACATTCTGTTTACTTTTTTTGACTGCTGCAGCACACTGAGCCAATGATTTTAAAGTATTATTCACTATGATGCCTAGATCTTTTTCCTGGGTGGTAGTGCCTACGAATGAGCACATCAGAAGTGGGATTTGAACCCATGACTCCATCAGGAGACCAGAATACAGAGTACAGAGAAGAAGAAACACTTAAGTTCAGCACCTTAGACCACTCGACCATTACGACAACTGACGACATCACTTCTTCAAGGTCCTGTTCTCCTTGTTTTTTGTTGGAGCTCCATGTCTTGTCCAGATGTCCGTGATCCAGTCCTGATGTCCGTCTTCCATTCCTGATGTCCATGGTCAGTCTTGATGTCTGTCTTCCAGTTCCTGATGTTCTGTGATGCAGTCCTGATGTTCTGTGATCCAGCCTTGATGTCCTGAACCCTTGGTTCCTCGTTACCACCCTTCCTGGCATGCCATGTCATGATCCGTGACCAGCCCCATGGGCGGGCTGAGTAGGGCACTTCATGGCACAAGGCCTGCCTTCTCACCAGCAGCACAAGCTTCTGGAGGGTCATCCTTGCTTGAAGCTTAATCCCATCTAGGTACGGTCTCTTGAATCTTGTCCCAGCCCTCGGACCTCCTTGTGCCTGCTCTGTCCATGTTTTAGACTCTGCATGAACATGTGCTGCTCCAGCGTGGTCTGCGACCAGCCACAGGCGGCTGTGTAGGGCGCGCCCCGGTGCAGGCCTCTACAGTTTCTGGGACAGGTTCCTCTCACTTGCTCCACTATCTAGTCTAGAGTCTGCCTCGCATCCAGCGTGGTCCGTGACCAGTCCCGTGGGTGGGCTGTGTAGGGCGCACTGCATCACAGTCTCAACCCAGCACTTTGATCCTGACTCCTCGTCTTCAGTGCCTCGATCCTGACTCCTCGTCCAAGTACCCACGTCTTTGCCTGAGTCCTCGTCCAAGTACCCACGTCTTCGCCTGAGTCCTTGTCCAAGTACCCATGTCTTCACCTGAGTCCTCGTCCAAGTACCCACGTCTTCGCCTGAGTCTTCGTCCCAGTCTTCATGTTCCTGCCCACAGCCTCCGTCTGGCCTCACGCACTCATTGTTCCCAAGTGGCAGGTCTGAAAAGGCTGTCGAATGGCCGGAGGGCTACTCTCGTGACCAGCATTGCGTTGCTGGGTCACACTGGAGCGTGCAGGCCCAGCGGAGGCCAGGTCCAGCCTTGTTCCTACTCCGAATTCCGTCGTCTGTCTCCAGTCCAGCCTTGCTCCTGTCCATCCCATGCTCGGGCCTGCCTCGCCTACCTCAGCACCTCTTCTGAGTTCCTCTGGGGTCGAGCCAAGGTCCAAGAACACACAATCCCCTGGAAAGTGGAACCGCTCTCCTAGCGCTTCCTAACACTTCTTGAGTTATTTCAGCTGTCAGTTAAAACAAAGTCTTTAAATCCCTATTTTTTCTTCTGATGGGCTAACACTTTCATTGGGTTACTCTACAGAGAGATTCTGGGGGCATTGACTTTTCAATAAATGTCACAAGGAGCACCAATTTAATAGAGAGGTATTTTCAGCATGCCTTTTCTGATGTCGCAAACTACTATTCCTCTGAGACAGAGCAGTTTATGGTAAAAATACAATTGGGTGGCTTTTGCAGGTGGCGTTCTCTACATTATTTTTCCCACAAGACTTTTTAAAGTACTTTTGTGTTAAGACTATGTTACTGTTGATGTTTCTATACACTTTGCTGCTGCCCAAGTAGGATGCCATGATTAAAGGCCTTTTCCTGCAGTGGCCAGTCTAAAAAATGAACCGCCATACATCTTCATTAAACTGAGATTATTATTTTTTGGTTATACATCATGCTGCTATTTGGTTTTACAACTGGTCTTCCATTTGTTTCCACTTCACAGTAAACATTTTGTACTCTTATTCGATGGATATATTTGTAAAAGGGGCATCACCCACAACTTGTTTTGTAGACCTTGGTTTTCTACATAATCAACAGCTGAAAAAGCTCATTCTTCCAGCTGCTAGTTCCAGAGGTCCAGGGCTGAGCTGTTTAATTGCCATAGGAGCCCGACAGCAATTTATAAATACTCCTTGGCTAAAGGCATGCATTTCTACTTACACCTCAGCATTGCACAGCTGAACCACGGTACAGGAAGACTTCAGGCACCCACATCCAGCACCCACCTGCTCTCCCCTTCCTCACAGCCTCCGCAGCTATGACACTGACTGCAGTTTAAACATGATCAGGCATATTTAGAACTGTCAGCTGAACTATGCCACTTTTAAGCCTGGGGTTTCTTTTGTAAAACATCATGGGAATGTTTAAAGAAGAAGATGAAAAAGAAAAACACTACAAACCTACTGTCATGATGCGCTCTATTACATCAGGGCTGAGTTTCTTGAACGATTTTAGTATAGCACTGATCTACTGTTTCAGGATTACTTTTTGAGAGTAATGATATTACACTGCATACTGGTGATTGTATTTTATTATAGATTGTATGTTTATTGCTGTTCTAATTATTCTGTATTTGCTGCTACTCCTACTTTCATTATTTCTGTTAGTCTGATTATTTACTGTAAATTTTATATTACTTTCATTGTTTATTTATTGTCCCTCATCTTGGGCAGGCACTGGAAAGGCGGACATAAAATCTGCCTAAAAATAAATTCCTGTTTACCAAATTAACAGGCCAATACAGTAAGGATGCGTTAGAAAGAGTGCGGCAGTGCTGGGCGCCCGCTTGTTTGCCGCGCGCACAGTTTGGATCACATACCGCTCGATACAGTATTTAAATTAGATGCAAATGCAAGCCGCGTCCAAAGCGCGTCCATGAAGCGCAATCCATTTTACTGTATAGAGCGCTATACAGCGCCTATACAGTATCCTGGGTGCGCTGGTACCTGTCATTTCAAATGACATTTGAAATGACAGGTACCAGGAAGTATATGGTTCTCCTATGCTCGGGCATCGGGGATTGCCAGTTCTCTCTCCCCCCCTCCCGAAGCAAGGCGCAGGGCGAAAATCGACTCGACATTTTATTAAAGCAAATAGAAATTGTAACAAAAGTAAACTTACTGCATGCTTCCAGCAGCCCCAGTCCTCTCTCCCCTCCTCCCCTCGGGAGGAGGGGAGAGAGGACTGGGGCTCCCCTGGGCTCTCCTGCCTCCCGGGGGCAGCCGGTGGCGAAAGCGGCTTCCAGCAGCCCCGCCGGTGAAGGTGCATGAACGCCCGTCCAATTTGGGTGCTCAAGCAGTGAAGGCGCATGAGCGCATGCCGTGACCTGAGTGCCCGGATGGACGTCCGAGGTCACGGCATGCGCTCATGCGCCTTTGCTACCTTGAGCGCCCGAATTGGACGTGCGTTCATGCACCTTCGCCGGCGGGGGCTGCTGGAAGCCGCTTTCGCCGCCGGACGCCCCCGGGAGGCAGGGGAGCCGCGGTGCGCGCCTCGGGAGAAGGGGAGAGAGGACTGGGGCTGCTGGAAGCATGCAGTAAGTTTACTTTTGTTACAATTTCTATTTGCTTTAATAACATGTCGAGTCGATTTTCGCCCTGCGCCTTGCTTCGGGAGGGGGGGAGAGAGGACTGGCAATCCCTGATGCCCGAGCGTAGGAGAACCAGGCCACACCATGTTACTCGCTTGCTCCAACCCACCCACTTATTTGACCGGAGCCTGCCTATTGCTGTCACATCCCTCTAACGCCAGAGTAAGGGTAGGCGGTAAATTAGCGGGTTAAAGACGCGGCAAAACAGTTGGTTAAAAAGGCGATAATCGGGCTGCACGTTACTGTATGGGAGGGAATAGCTAATCCGATCGTTTACATCTCATAAACATGCCGCGGGCGGAAAGGGATACGCGATTTAAAGAAGCGGTAAAGATTGGTAAAAACGGATAGTTAGACTTATGCGGCCAAATTGTGGGTAGAAAGCGGGTTAGAAACAGGGTAACCGCGGCCGCGCTTTACTGTATTGGCCTGCGACAGGGTTAAAATGCCTGTGATAATGCCATAATGCATGCAATAGTTATTGCAGAGCATGGCAAGAATGCAAATTTGGCAAATTTATTCAAAGCGGGGGGATTGGGGAAGGGTTTGGGTGGGATTAATGAAAATGAGGGGCATTATCACACTGTACGATAGTGTAACGCATACTATCACATGCTTTTAACATTGGAAATAACTACACCTTTTTTCCTGTTGTTAAGCTGTGCGATAAATATTGCAAATTCCATTTTGGGCATGGGGAGAGGGAGTGGAGTAGGGTGGAGAGAGAGAGAGAGCTTATAGGGTGGCACACATAGTAGTCAACTATTTATACTGCTATAAAAGGGACAGCTAGTAACTCGAGGTGAGGTTTTGGTGGTGGTGTAGGGTTTTGGTGCCAGTTTTACATGCAGAGTGAGACGTATGAACAGCACAGTACACCTCAGTGAAGATCTGATGTCACTTGGAGTGAGGAAAGTCACACGAAGATGAGATTTCTACAATGTTCTCTTGCCCTAGCTTGATGGACTCTCTATCATTTTGACAATATTCATAATAAAAGGTTGAATTATAAAATTGTATCGGCTGAAACACGCCTGTCTGTCAAATATGAACTGGTTCCAAAGTAATTAATATGTCCAGATGTTAAACTGTACCTTTACCCCTCTTTCAGTTTAAGTACTGAACTTAACTGGTTTTAGTCTTGTAGTAATAGAATAAAATAAGATTAGGGATACAGTGGTCTACAAATCTACAGTTGTGAAAGGCTTGCATGAGTTATGGGCAGCTGCAGTTACTCAGTACACTATTTTCAAGCACCTCTACTTATATTTTACGTTCAGGAACTTATCCTATTTGGGGATGGGGATAGCAGCAAGAAGCAGAGGACAGCAAGCAGGCAGCCACATGCCAACGTGATTGATATGCATGATTCAACAAAGGAGCACAATTGGAAGAAGCAAAGGTGGATGCGGCATGCTCTGCCAGCAAAGTGTATCATTTAGTTTCTTATTTTTCGGCTGCCATACCAGAAACACCCTGCCCAGAGCCATGTTCAAAAATATCAAACAATATAATTACCAACAATAAGCATAGACAATAATAAATACATTATAAAAATAAAACCAAAAATCCCCATTTCCCACAGCCCCACCATTCTCACCCTCCATAATACTACAATAGGCCATAACTCCCATTTCAACCCTTTAATATCCTAACCACTGCCAACTCAACTCTGCAGTTCAAGGAATCCAACAGACAACAAAAGGAGGAGAGAAAAATGTCATAAGCCAAACCACACGCATTGCAGACTCTTATCCTAGAAATTACAGCTCTAAACCCAAGGCTGGCAATGCATGATACAACAAATAATGTAACAGATAGTTTGCATCAATTGTGAAGAAGCTTTCTAAGTCATTTTAGGCAGCGGGTCAGGGAAGATGGCTGTAGCTACAAAGTGAAATAAGATGCTAATTTACTTACTGTTATCGTAAATTGGGTTGGAGACAATAGGAGAAAGAGCAATGGTGAAATTACCATGCTCATCAGGCAGGAAAACCTGAAAACACAGTCTCACCACATTCAGGTCATAATCTTCAATAGTGAGCAGCTGTTCTTCGGGGACTGCAAAACAAATCAGATTGTGAATAGTTTCTTTTGCTTGATTGCTAGCATATTTCACCTAACCGGCTGGGCAAAGCTCCGAGAACCTACTCGGCCCTCAGACTAGTGGGGATCACTAGTTTTTGTCCCATTTTCTGCCTGTCTGTTTATAAGATGGCTGGGACCACTACAATACTTCTGGGATTATCAATATAATTCCACAGTGAACTGAAAAAAAAAAATCACCTAAAATGCACATAACTATAGCTCTGGTCTGGAATCACCACTGCAGTACATCTGAATTCTACAGTGCCAAGTGAAAGATCACGTCACATAACGCAGCAGTTAGACACTTTGTTTTTCTGCTTCTTCTTTCATGTTATGTCAGCTAATCATGACAAAGATTCCCTATATACTTCTCCTTTTCACCTAGAACAAAGAATGCTCTGGTTTAGCATTTTATTTTTTTTTTCTTTTCATACAATTATTTCCTACACCCTTAGGAAGATTATTACTTTGAACTTTCATCTAAGGCCAGTGTTTGATGTAATAACCAATAAAATGAATGGGGAAGTAAAAGCAACATGTTTGCAAAAGTCATAGCAGGCACATTATTATGGTGCTTAGGTATGCATACATTTATTTCATGTAACTCATATTAGTGGTGCTCAGTCTTTTCTATATTGAGTCCCACCTAACTTCTGACTCACGTTCCATCCATTCTCTCTTACACACACGATTTAAAATTAGCATATCTCCACTTGAGCGCCAGTGTGTGGTGTGGGCATGCGCTTGTTTTAAAATTAGTTCTGTGTTTATCCCATGCTTTCTCAGATTCTGAGATGGCTTTTGCCTCCAACATCTTCACTGGGAAATTCCTCCATGCCTCTACTGCCCTTTCTTTGAAAAAAAAAATTATGTTACTTTTGAGTCTCTCCCTTTCAGTCTCCTACTATGACCTCTCTTTTTCTAGAATGTCCTTTCCATTGAAAATATATCTTTCAATTTCTCTCACCCTTACTTCCCACTCCCACCTTGTATTGTTTCATCTTTCATTCCTACTATCCTTCCCACTGCCTCCATTTCCCCTTCTCTCATTCATGCCCATTGCCCCTACCCAACCTTCAAATTTCAACTTCTTGTGCCATTTTCCCTCTTTTCCCACACCTTCCAAGTACCTGTGACAGATCTTTCTCCTAAAAGGGCTAGGAGATAGTTTGCAGGACTCAACAGCTAGCTAGCAACGAATTCCAGAGCGTAGGTCCTGCAACCCCAAACATGCGCTCACGGGACTTCCAGCCTGATCGGTTTAAACAGTAGGAACATCCAGTAAGTTACAAAGAGAGTGTTATAACTAGTAGAGTTTAGGGAGCAGGGCAGGACTACAAGGGAAGAACTGGATCTGTCTTCTGCCTAGCCAGCCCCCTCCCCCACAGGTTGAGCCCTTGAGTTCTGGGGGCCAGTAGGGCTTGGGTACACCGGCTGAACATCATGGCGAAAGCTGGGTTGGTCTTCTGCCTAGCCAGCCCCCTTCCTCGCAGGTTGAGCCCTTGGGTTCTAGGGGCCAGTAGGACTTAGCTGGATAGGCTGGATAAGGTGGCCAGGACCTGGTAGACACTGGCTGGAGGTAGTGCTTAGATGAGGCAAGGTTGAAGGCAAGGCAGACAGGGTTTGGCAGGCAGGGGGCTTGGCTCACGGCGACAAGGCAAGACTGGTTACTGGGACAGCCAGAGGACTGAGGACAAGATCCTGGGGACTAGACAAGGCAGAAGAGAACAAGACTAGACGAGGACAGAACTTAAGGCAGACTAGGAAAGGACTTAGACAAGAAACAAGGTAAGAACCAACAGGGATCACATATCATAGAACATATAAGCTCGAAGGCAGTAAGGCTAGTAGACCTGAAGGCCACTAAACAAGGGGCTCCTGAGGAAAGGCCTAGTTAGACCATGGACAAGGTAGGTCTGGATAGGCTGTAGAGCAAGGCAAGGGGCAACAAGGCCCTTATGCTACAAGGCAAGGCAGAGATTGAGAAGACCCTTAGGCCACAAGGCAAAGTTGAAAGGAAGAAGGCCAGAAGGCAAGGCAAGAAGGCCCATAGACCACAGAGTGAGGAACAGAGGCCAGGACAAAGAGCCAAGAGTAACTCAATGAACTAGCAAGGAGGCTCTGGCAAGGCAAATCTAAATAGAACTGG
Source organism: Rhinatrema bivittatum (assembly GCF_901001135.1). Lineage (NCBI taxonomy): Eukaryota > Metazoa > Chordata > Amphibia > Gymnophiona > Rhinatrematidae > Rhinatrema > Rhinatrema bivittatum. Next base: position 125,798,713 of record NC_042617.1, read on the forward strand.
GGCTTGGTGTGGTGCAGGCAGGCAGGAAGAAGGAGCCTGGCATGTTACGGGATCCAGATCTGCTGAGGATGCCTATTGAAGCGAAGGCTGCTCCACAGTCTAAGTCACGGAGGTGCTGGCTCCAGTGGCTGAGTGCAGAGTTTGCTGGAGGCCTCTGCTGGTGAGGTGGTATCATAGCAAGAGGCAGCAGAGTAGGATGAGGCTGCGTAGCAGGTGAAATCCTAATAGAGAGGTCCATAAAACATGGCTAGGATATTAGATTTTTAGTACAATAGTAAAATATGAAGGAGCAAGGGCATTAATAGCTTTATAGATCAAGGTTAATACCTTGAACTTAATCCATCATTCGATCGATGGCACATGTAGCCTTTCCAGAACTGGAGTAATGTGTTCTCTTGGTGAGATTCCAGAAATCATATGAGCCGCCACATTCTGAACCAACTGGAGGGCCCTTAGTGATGATCGCAGCAGGCGCAACAGAGCATTGCAGTAAGCTACCGGTGCCAGCATAAAGGCTTGGACAATGATTCTAAGATCATACTCCCCTAGAAAGGGTTTTAGATTTCGTATTTGTCTGATTTTTCAAAAGGAATTTCTTTTTACCATGTTCTTAATATGTGGATGAAAAGTGAGTGCAGAATCGGACAAAATACCCACATTTCTCCACTGATGGGTGATCAGAATCTGTATATTTCAAACTACATTAATGGAGGCACCTCAGAGGCAGAGAAACTTGAAAGCATGATAATTTCAGTTTGTTTTTTTTTATTAAGGGCTAATTTGTTAGAGGCAACCAATTGTTTGTTGCAGTAGGTCAGCAATAAATACTACAGCTTTTGGCACTGCAAAGGAAACAGGAAAGTAAAACTGGATAACCGGCATGTATCTTGTAGCCATCGTCTAAGTCTGACAGCACATGACAAAGTACAGAGATATAAATGTTAAACAGAATGGCAAAGAGCCCTGTGGTATCCCATTTAACACTACTTGGGAGTAGTTCTGGAGGACTAGAGACAGGCAGATATAGTTCCTTGCCACAAAACGGAAGTAAGGAGGAGACTAGGAACTACAGGCCAGTCAGTTTAAATTCTAGTGAGCAGATTAATGGAATCACAGCTAATACACAGGATAGTGCAGTTTCTGGAGTCCAATGAATTACAAGGTCTGAAGCAGAATGGTTTTACCAAAAGTAGGTCTTGTCAGATGAATCAGAACAATTTCTTTGACTGGGTGAGCAGAGACTTGGATCGGGGAAAACACTAGATGTGATGTAGTTGGATTTCCGTAAGGCCTTTGACATGATTCCACACAGGCAATCTATTAATAAACTGAGTGCCCTTAGTATAGGCCCTAAAGTGACTGACTAGGTTAGAAAGGGGTTGAGTGGGAGGTAATAAAGGGTAGTAGTTAATGGAACTCACTCCAAGGAGAGGGGTGTTACTAGTGGTGTGCTGCGGGTATTGGTCTATGGACAAGTTCTTTTCAACATTTTCATAAGTGGTAATGCAGAAGGGCTATAGGAAAAGTTGTCTTTTTGCAGATGATACCAAAATCTGCAACAGGGTAGGCACCCAGAAAAGTGTGGAAAACATGAGGGAGGATCCTAGTGAACCTTAAGGATGGTCCAGAGTCTGGCATCTAAGATTTCATGCTAAAAAATACAGCATCATGCATTTGAACTGCAAAATCCAAGGAAGTGGTACAATGCAGGAGGTGAAATTCTTTTATGTGCAAAGCAGGAGCAGGATCTGGAGATGATCATATCTAATGATCTCAAAGTGGCCAAATAGGCAGATAAGGCAAAAATGAAAAAGAAATGATACTGTCCCTCTACAAGTCCCTGCTGAGACCTCATTGGAATACTGTGTACAGCTTTGGAGACCATACTTTCAAAAGGATATAAACAGGATGTAGTTGATCCACAGAGTAGCTACTAAAATGGTCAGCAGTCTTTGCTGTAAAGCATATGGGGACAGACTTAATAATCTGAACATGTATATCTTAGAGGAAAGGTGGGATAGGGGAGATATGAAAGACATTTAAATACCTCTGAGGTATCAATGCTCAGGAGGTGTGTAGATTCTGGAACAAGGAGTCATGGGATACGGGTAAAAGGGGGTAGCCTCAGGAGTAATCTAATGAAATATTTCTTTACAGAAAGGAAAGTGGATGCATGGAACAATATCCCAGTGGAAGTACTGGAGACAAGGACATTATCTGAATTCAAGAAAGCATGGGACTAGCACAGGATCTCTCTATCTTATTTATTTATTTTGAAATATTTGTTACCCGCCCTTTCTACATTCAGAGTGGGGAAAAAAAACAAAATACTTAATAAAACAAATAAAACAGACATGAAAATAACATAAATTGAATCAAATCAATATTGACTGCAGCATAAGCACTGAAGGACTCGGATATATGACTGTAGCAGAAACGCTGAAGGACTCATAAGGATTATGCCTTTTGAAAAAAGTATGTTCTGAGAGTTTTTCTAAAGAATTTTGGCTGTGAGATCATTCTTATCTCCATGGGAAGGAGTTCCATAAAAAGGGCTCCAGGGGGGCAAGATGGCCGCCACCGAGTAGGTTCGTTAAGGCGCTACTCGAAGAGAGGTATTACCTGATATTGGAATTTCTTCGTTCTCCTATGTCACATATCAAGAGAAAGGGAAGATTAAGGGGGATGGTGTATTCCCCCTCGATTGATACTTCTCAACCTTGAATTAAAGGCTTCTTCTCGGGTGCAACGGCGTCTACTCCGGAATGCTCTGTCGCTGGAGGAGTATCGTGAGAGCAACTGTTCTCCTCCCTGACTCCAGATACCACCTTGAGCCCCGGAAAGCCGGTGAGACCGGCTCCTCCGACTAACAACGACGCTACCTTGTGTGCCCTGGAAAGAGGAGAGTTCCCTTCGATGGTAGTTCAAAGTGGTGAGGAACCAGTGATCCAGGAGCGAATCCCAATAGCGGCACGTACGGAGCTAATTCCAGGGAGAGCAGTGAAGGAATTGCCTTTGGATATAGCCCGGAAAGAACTTATTTATTTATTTATTTATTTATTTATTTAACACTTTTCTATACCGACCTTCATGGTAATGACCATATCAGATCGGTTTACATTGAACAGGGTAGAAAAAAAAAAAACTGAAACAAAAATAAAAAATAAATAGATAAATAGACATATGAACGGAGGCGGCAAAAAGTTACATTCAACAAGGTAGGTGAAACTTGGAGGCTTAATCAGCAAGAAAGAGAGGCCTAGGATGGCAGAAAACTAGTAAAAACTTCAGGGATTGTTGACAACGACACGAAAAGGTATGCTGTCCAAGAGGAGCGGTAACTTGGAGGAGGGAGAGAACCACTTAAGGGCCCTGCTGGCCGGTTCACTTACAGATACGGATAAAAATGAAACCTTATCATTAGTGACCATGGACACAAGGGATCAGACTGTAATAAATAATAACTTAATTTCATACAGTAAAAAAGCAGAAGATTTGGAAAAAAGAGTTACAGCTACTGAGAATACTCAGATAAAGTTAATTTCATCTGAAGGACTTTTGAATAAAAGGCTAGAAAGAGTAGAAAATGCATTAAGAGTCCACAATTTGAGGGTTATAAATTTTCCTGTCATAAGGTTAATTTCTCCTTTAGAGCTTTTTAAAACACATATGCATCAGGTTCTTAAAATACCTGAATCTGCTACTCCTGTAATTGTTAAAGCCTATTATTTGCCACAACAACAGCAAGCCCAAACTGAAGAAAGGGAACAAGAAGGAAATGGTCCTGCTTTAGATTTAACAAATTTCCTGCAGACTTCTTTGGGGACTGAGGTTACCCAAAGAAAATCACTTTTGATTTCCTTCGCATTCCTCTCAGAGCGTAATCAAATATTGCGTTTGTTTCTGAGGAGCAGGCAATTATTGTTTTTTTGGAAGACCCATATGGATTTATCCAGACGTAATAAAGACAAGTCAAGCACGTCGGAAAAAGTTTTTACAGATGCGCTCTGAGGGGCAGATTTTATAAATCTGCGCACACGTGTACTTTTGTTCGCGCACCAGGCGCGAACAAGAGTACGCGGGATTTCAATAGATACGCGCGTATCTATTAAAATCGAAATCGGAGCGGCCTCGGAGGGAACTTTCCTTCGCCCTCCCCCCACCTTCCCCTCCCTTCCCCTACCTAACCCACCCCCCCCGGCCCTATCTAAACCTCCCCCCTACCTCTATCAAGAAAGTTACGCCTGCTCGAAGCAGGGCCGGCTGCCGCGCTCCATGTTCCGGTCCGGGGGCTGGTCCAGGGGCCGCTGTCACGCCCCCGGGCTGGAACCACGCCCCCGAAACGCCGCATCACTCCCGGCACGCCCCCGACACGCCCCGGGACTTATGCGCACCGCCGAGCCTATGCAAAATAGGCTTGGCGCGCGCAGGGGGGGTTTGGGGTAGGTTTTCGGGGGGTACATGCGTATCTTACGCGCGTACCCCTTTGAAAATCTACCCCTGAGGTTCTTCAGTTGGGGGCAAGCTATATATTAAAGTACCCTTGTAAATGCTCTATAAGGTATCTAAATGATCAGTATGTATTCTATGAGCCAGACCAGCTGAGGGCCTTTTTAGAGGCACTCTCCCTAACACCACCAGTTACTAGCCCGGCTCAGTAAAGTCAAAAACTGTTGCACTACTCGATGTATAGGTCCAGTTTTCTTTTTGTTATAATTGGATTTCCTATTAATATGCTCAGATTTCGCCCCTCACTTATTACTTATAATTTTGAATATTGTGTATTGGGAAATTTGATTTCTGTTTGAGGCATTTTTGCTGTTATATATGAATTATATTGAAATAACAATATCCTTTTTTTTCTGTACAAGGTTATATAATTGGATTTGAATTTTGAAAATTGAAAATAAAGAATTATTTAAAAAAAAAAAAAAAAAAAAAAGGGCTCCAGCAGTAGAGAATGTGCACTCTCTGGTTTCCTCCAAGTGGAATAATCTGTTGTCATTCTGCCTGTTGTGCAGCCTCCCAACCACCAGCGGTCCTCAGGGAGCTACTCCTACCCTCTCTCCAACTATAGTTTCTGTGACTTCATGACTCAGCAGGGCCCAGCCTATTTAACCCTGCTTCTATGTTTGCTTGAGGCCTTGTCCGATTCTGCTTGGCTCCACATTTGTAAATGCTCTATGGCCTCCCTAGGCCTTCTGCTTTTGGCTTGCTCAGTTGCCTCCCTAAGCCTTCCTGTTCCAGTACTGCTCTGTGGCTTTCCTAAGCCTTCTGTTCCAGTATTGCTCTGTGTCCTCCCTGAGCCTTCTGTTCCAATATTGCTGTATCTTTCCTTTAGCCTTCTGTTCCAGTATGCTTTGTGGCTTTCCCTAGGCCCTCTGTTTCTGTATTGCTCCATGGCTTTCCTAAGCCTTTTGTTCCAGTACTGCTCTGTGGCTTTCCTAAGCCTTCTGTTCCAGTATTGCTCTGTGGCTTTCCTAAGCCTTCTGTTCCAGTATTTTTCTATGGCTTTCCTAAGCCTTTTGTTCCAGTACTGTTCTGTGGCTTTCCTAAGTTTATTGCTCTAGTCTGGCCACTTGGCTTCAGCCTAGCTCTGTGGCCTTCTTAGACCTTTGCCCAAGTGCCCTTCAGTTCTCCCGTTTATGTCCTCCGGGCCTTCCCTGTTATCTGTCTGGTTTAATCTCTGTCTGGTCTGTCTTGTCCTGTCCCAGTTTTCAGCCATTATTCCTGACCCAGTCTTGTCTCAGTTACAGTCCTGCTCCAATGTCCGAGCCTACTCCAGTGTTCCAGGTCCCAGCCTGTTCAATGTGCCACGTCTCCCTGCATCCGGTTCCAGAATCCCAGCTCCATGCCTGCCTTTGGTTCCAGCCTTGCCTTGGCTCCAGTCCAGTACTAGGCTCAGTCCAAGCTCCTGTCTAAGTCATGCCGGCTGCCAGAACCCAAGGGCTTATCCTGCGGGGAAGGTGGCTAGTATAGGCCAAAGATTCCCTAGCTTAGTTTCTTTTTGCCCTGTAGCCCTGGACTGTCCCTGTGGGGGTTCCCCAGCCTAGCTGGGTCCTCAACCTCTACAGAAGTTAACCGCAACATAATCTTGGCGAGGGAATGTCCAGTAATCCGCAGTTAAAAGATCATAGAGCTCTGGTAGAAATATAAATTTTCAATTTAGCTGCAATCCATTGTGACAGAATGTTATTGAGAAGAGTATGAATGGTAATAGCAAGTTTATATTGAATATGGTATGTACTTGGTAATCAATGAGGTGTTTGTAAAATGATAGTAATATGATCACTTACATAAGTACCTGTCAATACATGGGCTGTGGAATTTTGTTTAATCTGTAATGGATGAATTATGTAGGCAGGGAGACCGGTAAAAAGGGAATTACAGTAGTCAAGACTGGTTGAGATTCTAAGGAACTAAAACAAATATCTGTAACAATAACAGCTGCAATAGATCAGACTGAAAAATAAAAGAGTAACAAATCACCAGGACCAGATGGCATCCACCCTAGAGTTCTAAAACATGAAACTGGTAACCTGTTACAAGTAATCTTTAACCTATCAATTAAAACAGCCAGGATACCTAAAGACTGGAAGGTGGCCAATGTGATTTTTAAAAAGGGCTCCAAGAGTGATGCAGGAAACTATAGGTCTGATATCAGTGCCAAACAAAATGGTAGAAAAATATTCTTAAAAATAAAATCACTGAGAGTGTTGCTTCTTTGCTGAAAAAGTTGGAAGTGTGTCGTCAGCATGGAAGATTACCTTGGTTTAATCAAGAACTTCAAGGGATTAAAAAATGGGTTATGTGTAGAACTGAGCGGAAGTGGCAGAGGCCAGCTTTATCAGAGAATTTAGACACATTTGAAGGCACTCAGTCTGCATACACCAAATTTTATTTCATTTTTTGTTTGTAGATTTCACTGAATCGATCTTATGATTTGTTTGCTACAGCTAAAAGGTTCTTAGGGGATTAAAAATTGTCACACTTCTGTGGGGGCATTGTCCCTCAAACATTTGCAGATTTTTTATGAATAGGGTAAAAAATGATAATATCCTCTACTCAGCATTGGGTTTGACTGCTCCTTCACTATGGTCTCCACCCCTTGTAGTGATTTGGGAAAAATTTGATCATGTACCTAAGGTAGAGACTGAATGTTTGGTTACAGAGCTGAAAGCATCCTTTTATCATTCAGATCCATGCCCCACTTGGGTTTCAGATACTTTGCGGGATACTTTTGCAGGCCTGCTTTTAGAAATGATAAATGTGTCTCTCTCTGAGGGTGTTCCAGATATTTTAAAAAGATCTGTAGTAAGACCTGTTAAAAAAAAAAAAATAAAAAAGTTGCTCTTTGGTCTAAAACTGGAAAGGTGATTCACTAATTTCAAACTTGTCTTTAAGGAAGTTATTAGAAAAAACAGTTTTGGTACAGTTAAATGATTTTTTGCAAGAACATATTGTTCTTAGTGATCATCAATATGGTTTTCAAACCGGATCAAAGTACTGAGGCATTACTTATTTCTGCTAACGATTTTTTATTAAGAAAGCTGGACACGGGGAAGGTAGTAATTGCTATGTTCCTTGATGTATCAGTCGCTTTTGATATCATTGACCACTTAGTTCTTTTCCATACGTTGAGAGAGCTGGGGATTAGTGGCGATGTTATCTGATGGTTTATTCTTATCTGATGCCTCGTAAACAACAAATTAGAACTGAGTTGTGTTCCACCTGATTTGTTCTTAAATCCAGAGTTCCTCAAGGCTCAGTATTGTCCTCAACATGTTTTAATATTTATTTACATCATTTATGTGCTGTTCTTGATTTGTTCAGTGTTATTTTTTTAATTTACACAGATATTATCCAGTTCTTTCCAGTTGCTGACAATGTACAATAGACAGTGGTTCTCAACCTTTATTTGGTAGGGACACACCTGACAGATGGCTCTGACATGCATACACACTGAACATGTGACCGTCACGGGGCGAAATGTAAACAAATACTCTGCATCCACAGGAAGCCCCTTGACCCACAGCAATGGGTGCAGAGCAGATCTAGGGCATTGCCTGTACAACTCACCATACAGAAAAGAATTTCTGGTTCTGGTGACATCCCAGTAAAAGCAAAACAAACTCCCTTTACTAGCAGGTGCAATAGCCCTTCTTATGAAAAGACAGTAATTTACCACCAATGCATGCCCTATTGAGAAAACGCAACAAATAAGATTGATACAAATGCCTACATGCTAGTAAAATACCTCACCTCAGTCACACACACAGAACTGACCTTTCACCAAGTACAGAAAGACCACAAATTATAAATATGGAATGGAAACCCCAAAAAGCAGTGCAAACCTGGAGAAATGGAAAGGGAAATATAGCACCTATCATAGTCCTAGGATCTGCAGTAATGCACAAAAACTAATCCACACAAAGTTACACCTGCATTATGGAACACACTCAAACAGTAACAACCCTATCTATGAAAAGGCAACACTACAAATATTGAACCAGGCCCTAAACACTAATACACCTCCTATTAGGAAAACAGAACAAGTCAAGCTGCTATAGATCCCCACACAGAAACAATTGTAAAACTATATTAATAAATGTTACAAAACAGCCAATGAACAGAATGACAACCAACAATTAAACACTCATAAAAATAATTAAAAATTGTCCAAATACCAATAAAGTATTTCAAAACAGCAGACATCACATAATACCCAATTAAAATGGCAGACAATCAAGAAAAATAAACTTAAAAACCCACCATTACTTACCCTCTCCAGCAACTCTCCTGCTCCTTTCCCTTGCAGGCCAAAAGCAACACCAGAAGCAGCAGTGACTGCTGAAGCTCTGTTCTCATGGTTCTCTTCCTTATAGCCCACAACCAGTCACACACACACACACACACACACACCAATTAAACTCCATGACTAGTCTCTGTCTCACACACCAGTGACCTTCCCAACCAGTCTCTCTCTCTCTCTCATGCCAGTCACATCCCTGACCAGTCTCTTTCTCTCTCACACACAGCAGTTGCCTTCCTGACCAATCTATCTCTCTCCCTCACACACACACCGGTCACCTCCCTCACACACACCGGTCACCTCCCTGACCAGTCCCTCTCTCTCACAGAAACACATCATCTACCTGACCAGTCTATCTTTCAATCACACACATGTTCTCTCTTACTTACACACATGCTCTCAATCACATACCCATGCTCTCTCTCTCTCCCTCTGGCTTGCACTCACTCATGACCCTCCCCTCCTCCCCAGCACAAATGGCAGCTGCAGCAGTCTTCTCCACCAGTCCCTGTGGCCTGAGAACGAAGAATCCCATCAGCTGTGGGGGCTAACTCTGTTCTTTCTCCCATCGCTGATCGCTGGATGCACTTCATTTTGCTCTGGGCCTGCACTGCTGCCGATACTTTATGCAGCATGGTCTTCTCTTCTTCCCGTGCGCCGCCACTATACATAACTTCCTGTTCTGAGCCTTGGGGGTGGGAAGAAGAAAGGGCCATGCCGCTGATGTTACCAGCTTCCACTAACGCTGCTGTCGTTCCTGTCTGGATGGGAGAGCAGCAGTGTTAGTGGAAGAATATCTGCATCTCGCTGCAATGAAGGAGAGGGAGGGAAGCACAACTGGGGAAATAGGACACCGGGAAACTGCAACACACCTGCGATACACTGGTTGAGAATTGCTGCAATAGGCAATTGATTGGATTTCACAATGTTTATCAGATGTGGACAACTGGGTGCAATGTACAATTTAGTATTACAATTTAGTACAATTTAGTATTACATTTTTTTAAACTGAAACCTTATGGATTTTTAGGACTTTGCGACCTGATGATCTACCATCTCTTTCAATTAATGGGAAAACAACAGCATTTGTAGATCATGTCTGGAATTTAGGTTTTCAGTTTGATTCCTTTATTAACTATAAATTGCAAGTTAAGCCTGCTCTATCTTCTGGATATTTCAAACTTAGGCCTAATTTCATCAAAATACTATAAATATAGCAGAAATAGCACCCATGATAAAAAAATGGGCGCAGTTAGGCTAATTTCTTGTCTACCGCATTGTGTAGGCTATTTCCGCGAAGTGCGAAAACTTAGCGAGTCGCACAATGCATCAGCGTGTCACGTGTAATTAGCCACACGGTGCTTCATTAGCTGCGCTGCGCATAGATTTATGCGTGGTGCGCTATTTTGTTTGTTTATATATACTGGCTTCTTGCAGCTGCCTCTTTTAGGGTGTGTCAGGAGTTGGAGACAGAGGAGGTAGGCGTTGGATAGTGGAAAGTTGGAGGTTCTCGTGATTACTGAGTGAGTTGTCCTGTTTGGTGTTTCCCTCTTCATTGGTCTCTTTTGTCTTTTTCTGTGTGTGAAAGTTTTTTGTTAGATAGTCTGTCTCTGTCTTTTTGTGTGGAGGAGTGAGGAGGAGTGGTGGTGGTAGAGGAATGGCGGAGTGGTGGTAGAGGAGTGAGGAGGCATGGAGGAGTGAGGAGGAGTGGTGGTGGTAGTGGAGGAGTGAGGAGGAGTGGTGGTGGTAGTAGAGGAGTGAGGAGGCATGATGGTTGTGGTGAGGAGGAATGAGGAAGGGGTTGGTTGTGGTGAGGAGGAGTGAGGAGGCATGATGGTTGTGGTGAGGAGGAATGAGGAAGGGGTTGGTTGTGGTGAGGAGGAATGAGGAGGATGGAGCGTGAAAAGCGTGCAGAGAGAGAATAGGAGAGGTAGGCAACTGAATTGCAGATAAAATTTTATGTAAAAAAGTGCAAAGTGATTCACATAGGGAAAAAGCCATTCAACTACAGATACACAATGCAATATCACAAAGCCTGTCAGACTGCCAAATGAAGTATTTATTCTAATTCAGTAATGAGGGCTTTGAATTGCCCAATGGAACTGATTTGCACAATTAGAAAATTGACTGTACATTCATCTTGGAACTTAAATCTGCCAGACTATGATATATTGGCAAATTACTTTGAATATAAGGTACAGAATATCCAGAATCAAGTGGCCAGATTGGTGGTAGTGGATAATTATAGGCCAGTAGCTGGTTCAGGCAGAGGCATGGAGTGAATTTAGGCCAGAATCCTTGAAATAAGTTGATAAAATTGTTTCAAGTCCTTTTATTATTGTTAGGAGGATATTGTTTTGAAGGATAGTTCATATGAGATTATTAGATCAATTGTGAATTAGTCAATGTTAGGAAGGTGTATGCCAGCACCACTGAAAAAGGTAACAATGAGGCCGATACAAAAGAAGGCATTAGTGATCTTACCAATTTCTAATGGTCCTCAGAAAACTGAAACCCTTACTAACTCTGAACAATTTCTGCACAGTTCTACAAGCAATGATATTCGCAAGCACAGACTACTGTAACTCCCTGCTATTAGGATTACCTCAAATTACCATTAGTCTGCTCCAAATACTACAAAATTCCGCTGCGAGAATATGGACAGGCAAAAAAAAAAAAAAAAAAAGAGACCACAACACAGAAACACTTGCTGATTTACAATGGCTACCTATCGAACAAAGAATACAATACAAAGCACTGTGTATAATTCATAAACTAATCCACGATGAAAAGGCCGACTGGCTTAACACAGTACTTCGAGTACATGTACCTCACAGAAACCTAAGATCAGCTAATAAAGCACTACTAACTGTCCCATCTATTAAATCAGAGCGCCTTACTCAAGTAAGGGAGAGAGCCCTGTCGCTGGCTGGACCTGTTCTATGGAACTCCATGCCACTTGAACTTAGATTGTAAAGTAACCTGAAGCTATTTAAAACTAATCTAAAAACCTGGCTTTTCAAACAAGATTTTTACAACGACAAAGAGAAGGAGGAAAACAAGTAAAAGCTAAGTAAGCACCAAGTAATCAGTTTCTTCTTCAAACATCACAAAATACATATTAACACTAAACCTGAACTGTTTTAGCAGTTTTAACCAACCAACATTTAAACTTTATCTCATAGCTCTATTATTAAAATGATGTTACCGTTCCATGTTGGCACATGTCTAACCTGTAATCTATACCAATTAACCTTGAATAGCCTTTTGTGCCTTTTTGTAAACCGTTATGATGGTGATTTAACTTAACGGTATAGAAAAGCGTTTAAATAAATAAATAAATACCAATTATCGTTTAGTTTACAATTTGCCCACTTTGGCAAAAATTATTGAGAAGGCAGTATTGATACAATTGGATGATTTTACTGAAGAACATGAATTACTCGATGAAACCAATTTGGATTTCATAGAGGACATAATATGGAGTTATTACTATTGTCTTTGATGGATACTTTATTGTGTTATCTGAGCCAGGATAGAGTAGGTATTTTGATCCAACTTGATGTGTCAAGTGCTTTTGACATATTTAATCACTCTGAACTGTTGTCCAAGTTGGAAGCTTATGGAATGTCAGAGAAAGTTCCTTTTTATATGGCAGAAAACAAGGAATTCATATTGGGGACTCCAGCTCAAAGTGGCATGAGATTGATATGCGGGTACCACAGGGCTCTGTGCTGTCATCCACACTTTTTAATCTTTACCTTGTCCTTCTGGGGAAGTTGTTATTAAGGCTTGGTTTGCAATATTATATTTATGCAGATGACGTGCAGTTTTTTATCCCTTGCAGCGTTGATGGGAGGTTTCCTTTGATCTTTTTCCAGGAATTCATGAGGGAGGTCAAGTCATGGTTAAATCAAAATGGGTTAATTTTAAACCTTATGGAAGCACAACTGTTATGGGTGGGTTCTCCAACATTACTTTTGGCTATGGCCCCCATAACAGTTGAGAATACTATGTTGCCCGTTTTGACTGAGATGAAGAATCTGGGAGTTTCATTGGATTCTGAGCTTACCAAGCATGGTCCAAGTTCTTCGAGTGGTTCAAACCTCTTTTTACAAGTTGAAGTTAATAAAGCCACTCAAATACGTCCTCCCTAAGGAAATGTTTAGAACTACACTTCAGGTATTGCTTCTGGGACAGCTGGACCATTGTAGCTCACTTTATGTGGGATTGCCCAGAAAACTGCTGCGAGTGCTACAACTGATCCAGCACGCAGCAGCTCAGGTTTTATTTGGAATGCGTCGGAGCGATCACCTTCAAGCGGTGTTAAGAGAGTTACTGGTGGGGTTGAGATCAAAATTTAAGCTTAACACTATGACTCAAAAGCTTTTAGGTATTGGGAGGAAGTGTGTGTTGGGGAAGAAGCTTGAGTGGCACAAATCTGGTCGTAACTTGCGATCCAATAATAAAGCCTTATTGAGAATTCTGGCTAATGGGGGGTATCGTTTACAGAGAACTAGGAATAGAGCCTTCTCGTATGATACAGTGGTTATGTGGAACTCTCTTTCTGATCAGCTTAGAGCTCGGACTGATGTAAAGGAATTCAGAAAGCAGTTAAAAGCAATATTATTCAGGGAAGCTTTTAATCAATGATTAGTTTTATTGTGTATAACTGCAAGTGAAAATGTGATTGATGTATTTTTGATTGTTTTAATCCACATCAAACAATCTGTTGACTGGAGGGAGTGGACTATAAGCACTTGAACAAATAAATAAATTAAATAAATAAATGCTGGGATCTGTATTAGGAATCATCACCCAGGAAAAGGACCTTGGGATCCTCATGGACAATACGTTGAAATCCATGGCTCAGTGTATAGCAGTAGTAAAAAAAAAAAAAAGCAAATAGGATGTTAAGAATGATCCAAAAAGGAATGGAGTATAAAACAGAAAATATCATATTGCTGCTGTATCGAGCTATGGTGTGACCACAACCCAAGTACTTGTGCAGTTCTGGTCGCCCCATTGCAAAAGACATAGTGGAACTAGAAAAAAATGCAGAGGAGGGTGTCAAAATGATAAAAAGAGATGGAACTGACAGGCTATGCAGGCTGGGGCTCTTCAGCTTGGAAAAGAGATAGCTGAGAGAGGACAGGAGAGAAGTTATAAAATCAAGAGTAAGGTGGAATGGGTAAATAAGGGAGAATTATTTACCCATTAAAAAAATACTAAAACAAGGAACAGTCTGTGAAACTAGCAACCAGCAGATTTAAAGCAAACAGTAGAAAGGACTCGGTTAGTGCTCAATGAACCCTGGTCTAACCCAGCATGGCATTTATTATGTATCTGATTGGAGATATCAATGCAAACCCTGGTCTTTATAGGCACCTGCACACATAAACCTTCCACCTCTCCAATCCTATCCTTTCCCCTTCCTTTCTTCTGCTCCCTCTGAAATGCCCATTCAGAGGGAAATTAACAAAAACTCTTTCCATAGATAAAATAGTATTATATTTGGGAAAACCAGGGCTTTTGTTATTATTCGACCGGTCCGCAGGTAAAATGTATGTGTGTTATTTAGCAACACGCATACATTTAGCTGCAGAGTGAAAAGGCAGTTCCAAGAATAGAGATTAAAAGTGTGCACATAATTTTGCATAATCAAAACAATGCATGCATGTTCCGACTAAAAAACTACAGAGAAAGCAGACATGTCTATGCATAATTTTCTTGGGGCAATAATCAAACAAATGCCTGTGTGGAGTCTTGATTTGAATAATGGTGCAAATTCCGCAATCCCATGCAGTTTGCATCAATGCGAGCACTTTGGATTATTGGCCCATCAATTTCCAACAAGTCTGCCTATATCCATTACCTCTTTATCTCTCATCCCCTCCATCTTCTTGCTCTGATGCTTTGTTTTCCCCTGAGGACTCTGCTTGAACTGCTGCTCTCAGTCACAGAGATTATCTTTGCTCTCACACACTTTGCTTGGTAGGCTGCTATATGAGGCAACCAATCTCCTCTGCCTGCATGTTTCAAAACCTTCTTTCTCCTTAATCCCACTTCCTTTCTTCCTTTGAAGTTAACTCCAACTGCCTATTCTCTCCCTATCCTCCAGGGTAGCTGTTATCAACCTCCTGATGAGTCCCACTCCTCTTTCCTTACTAATTGACTCTTGGTTTTTCTTCTTTCTTGACCCATCTTTTCAACTCCTTATTCTCTTTTGGACTATAATTTACATGCTGATGAAACCTCTGACTCTGATGCCTCAAAAAGGTCCTTGTCTTAATCTCCTCATTTCAGCTCCAAATATGCTCTTCTCTGCCCCCATTCACTAGCATGCTCATTGCCTCAATCTAGTTGGGTTTTTTTTGTTTTTTTTTACTACTGCTCTCTCTCAGGCTTCTCTACCTCTGTTCTTCTACTTTGTGATCATCTGTTAGGAGTAAAGGTTATACTACCTTTCCCCTCAGTCTCATCCAGTCACCATAAACACTTTTAGGAATCTCTAGACTATTGATCCTTGCATCCTTTTCACTACTGCCTCTTCTCCACAATGTTGTCGAAGTCTTTTGACAATACAGTTTCATGTTGCAAGCTCTCCTGTGCTTTGCACACCCTTGTCCCACAACACCCCCATTCTATATTAGACACCAGTGCTGGCTCTCACCTCCAAAACCTGTTCCCTCCATTCCTGTGTGTTCACTCTGCAGAGCATCGATGGCTAATGTCCCAGTCCCATGCCAACTTTCCACACTTTAAAGTCAACCTTACCTCCCTCTAAGCCACGGTCGCACTTACAAAGCAAGCCTACTAAGTCCATTTTCCAGACAACTTTGCCTCCAACCCTTCATCACACCGCTTCCCTCAGATTGCCTCTTTCTCCTTCCTCTCCTTCACTCTCTGCCCAGAAAATGGATTTAATCAATGACAAGTTTCACAAGATTAATCTTGTGATACCACCAGGTCTTCTCCGCCTCTCCCACGTTATTCCTTTTCCTTTCTTTTAGCCTCTGTTTTGAGCTTTCTTCCTTTTCTGAAATCACAGAGGAGGAAACTGCCCATCTTCCCTTCTCCCCCAAACTCACATTTTCCTCTGAACCCCTTCCCACTCAGCCCCTCAGTTCTAGCTCCCCTGCAGCCGTCCCTTCAATCTGTCATATCCTCAATCTATCACTTTCCACTGCTAGTTCTACTACTTATTTTTATAGTGCTACTGGGCTTATAAATAAGTGATAATCCCTGATCCATAGGGTTTATAATCTATTAAATATAAAAAAAACAGGACAAATAAAGAGTTTAAATGAATATGGAAAATAGTTAAAACCAACAAGGCTATAATCAGAAAAACCAGGGATTAAGATTTAAAAAGCATCCTAAAAAAGTAGGTTTTTAGGCTGGATCTGAGTAAGGCCAGAGAGGTGTCAGGTGTATGGAGCAGCAAGGTGGAAAGCACAGAGTTTGGAGTTGGCAATGAAGAGAAGGGCATAGATAAGATTGACTTCCTCAGTGAATGGAGTACATAGGGATGGGTGAAGGGAGAGATAAGGGAGAACAGGTAATGAGGAACTGCAGAATGAATACATGTATGCAAGTAAGAGAAGCTTGAACTGTTATGTGGAAACAGATAGGAAGCCAACGAAGAAACTTAAGAAGAGTCTTTAAATGGGTGTAGGGATATCATCAGGAGGTAAGTCTCGCAGCTGAATTCTGAATAAATTATAGGGATGTCATGCAGAATCCAGTCCCAAATGTCAACTTGCTTGTCTGACATCGCTGCCTGGATATTCCGCAGTCATCTTAAAATTAACATGGCAAAACAGAACTTCTTATTCCTCCTCCCAAACTCACTTGCCTATCTCCCATTTTCTATCTCTGCTGATAACTGGGTCATCCTAGTCCCCTCAACCTGCAACCTAGGTGTCATCTTCTACTCATCTTGACCCTTCTCTGCACACATCCAAATATTAAAGTATGCTTCTCTCTCTATAGCATCACCAAATTTGTCCCTTTCTTTCTGAACATATAAAATCCTTATACACTCCGAAATCATATTCTTCTTAGACTATTGCAACCACTCCTCAAAGATCTTTCACTGAATCATCTATCACTACTACAGTTGACAGAAAACTTATCTGTGTGACTTGCCTTCCTCCATTGCCAATATGATGACCACATAATACCTCTTTTCAAGTTACTACATTGGCTCTCTATCCGCTTCCACAAACAGGTCAAGGTTCTCCTAATCACCTAAAAAAGTGCCTTCACTCTGCAGCTAATCATTTTCTCCTCATATGCCCCCTCTATCCCTCCTCATAACCTCCATTCATCAAGCAAGTTGCTGTTTTCTGTGCCCTTCTCATCCCCCGCCGACTCCTGATACCACACTTTTCTACCTTTCTGTTCCATACATCTGGAACTGGCTTCTTGAGCTGTTTTCTCATGCCAGCTCTCTGGCCATATTCAAGTCCTGCCTAAAAATCCACCTTTATAAAGATTGTTTTAAATTGTAAACTCTCTCCCTGATCACAGGCTTTTTGATCTTCTTATTTCAACCATATTTATTATAAAAATAAAATATATAAACAAATATTTTTCCCTATTTATAGGCCCCCTTGGAGATTACCCCCTGGGCAGGTGCCCCTTTCATACCTATATACATACACACACACACACACACCCACACCCACACAGACCTTTCATACAGAGAGGGTTTTTTTCTTACAGCCTACTATTTGTTCCTGAAGTTAACACATCCCCCAGCCCTGCCTACAAAGTGTATGGTTACTTTAGCGCTGGTGATATCAAGATTAAAATTTGAAATATACCTCAAATAGAAGCTGTACGGTGCTTACTATGCACAGACAGATAAGGTCAAAACACTAAAATACAAACACTTGCATCAGTCATTTCCTCCACCCTTGCAATGAGTAGGACGTGTCACTTCGCACACATAAGTGATGCTGTTCGCTGTGTGCACACTGAGCTACAGTGGAACATTTCATGCAACAAGTCAAGGAAAAAGGCTTGGGTTTAGTCTGGCTCTAAAATTTGGCTCATCTTGCTTTTTCAAAATTGTCAATTCATAGCTTACTCAGTAATTATTTTCAGTCTAAACTGTTTCAACTAGAATAGGACAGAGATATTTACATAAGTGCCTCATGATCTGTGCACAAAATCAGCCTTACCACGCGCATTAATGCTACACGGCAAACATATCTTATTTTGTCAAAACTGAATGAAGCACTGTGCCATAGAGAGATTGCATTTGAATGCAACCGTGTGCTTCATTTGGAACCTGACATGTTTGGTGAAAATAACTTGGCCTTTTTCACAATGTGTGTCAATGGCACAGGAAACAAGCAAATGCAACTTCCTTGCTCTATTTTTAACTATCATTTCTGTGCTGAACAGGATCTGATATGACAACCATGTTCTTTCGATTTGGAGGGTTGTGATGAATGGATAAAAGTCTAACCAAACGTACAAATGAAAACAAGCAGAAAGCCTTTTAAGATCCTGCAATCCCTCCCTCACAAAAAAAAAAAAAAAAAAAAATTACAACAAAGAAAAAAATGGGGGCTGGGAGGGTGAATAAATACAGATGAGAGACTCCATGCACACTCTTTTGGCATAACAGGTTATCAAAAAGAATGAATTGTTCTTCCCAAAGGCTCCATTTCCTCCTGAAAGCTTTTGTTACAGTTTATAAATGAGTAAACCACACAATCAACAGAAATACTCTACTGTTATACATGTATCCTATTTCCTCTTGCAATTCTAACCAGCAGATAAACCTAAACACATGTATTCAGTTCTCTATAGAAACTCTCAGGGATATGCTTTACAAATATATAGACAGTTATGTAAATAAAAGCAGATTAGAGAGGAGACATTTATTATATTTATTCATGATTTATTTATTTACAATGTCTTTTATTCCGCTTGTATAAAACTTTTCTTCTAAGCATTCAGTTTAGAATAGTTTTTCTGGGTCTGGTCCAGTGATGGCACTATATGCTGCAATGCAGGAAATAAGGGTCTGGCTCTGCTCATCAGGCTGCTGTCACTTGGCTGAAATACTCTGAACAGAAGTAAGTGGCAGGGAAAGGTTCCAGTGTGCCTTGAATTGGGATCCTCCGAGTCACCAGGTGGATCCAGTAAATTCAGGCTCAGGCAAGACAGGATTGCCGTCTGATTTGGGTCAGCCTCAACAGCCTGATCCAATTCTGAACTTTCCCTATGATAGCTAGAGACTTGTAGCCCTAGAGAGTAATCTGGATATCGCCTACAGGGCTTGCAGTCCGACGGGCGCTGTGTGCCCGTAGGACTGCAAGCCTAGTTGAAAATGAGGGCTGGCACGCACAATGTAGGCATAAAGTACCTGCATGATTTGCACTTGCGTTGAAACAGGTGTATATCATGTCCCAGGATTTGAAAATGCAATTGCTGTGTGTGCATTCGATGCATATCCAGCATGGCTCTCTACTTCAACAGCATGGGAGAAGACTGATACTTCACGCATATCCAGCATAGCTCTCTGCTTCAACGGCAGGGGAGAAAAAAAGAAAACTGATACTTCACGCATATCCAGCATAGCTCCCTGCTTCAATGGCAGGGGAGAAGAAAAACAACCAATAAGGGCTGCATAACATAGTCTGGGTAAAACAAATAAGCATGGGTGTAGCTTGCTTATTGGCAGGGGAGAAGCTTGCTTATTGGCAGGGGAGAAGAAAAACAACCAATAAGGGCTGAATAACAGTCTGGGTAAACATATAAGTATGGGTGTAGCTTGCTTATTGCGGCGGCTACTACCCCTAACTAATCAAGCTTGATATTTCACTTGGATGCAGCTCCATCACTGCTCTCTACATTAAAGGTGGGGGTGGAAGGGAAATAGAACCAGAGCTAAGAGAAACAGATAAGTATGAAAGGAAAGATGTGTGAAGCTTGCTGGGCAGACTGGACGGGCCATTTGGTCTTCTTCTGCCGTCATTTCTATGTTTCTATGCATTCCCTCCCCTGACCTTATTCCACCCACTTTTCCCTCATGGGTACAATTATGAACACACAGCACGTGTACTTGTAAGTAAGAGGCAATAATCAAACTGCATTTTTACGCAGGTAAACATTCGTTCACTCACATAAAGACTTTCTGTCTTTAGCCCTGTCGTTAGCCCTGTCAAACATCATAAATTGCTCAATAGCACAAGGATCTTACCCAGATGACCTAAAACTGGCCTCTCTCAAACCACTACTCAAGAAACCTAATCTAGATCCTAATGACCCAAACAACTACCGACCGATCGCCAACCTCCCCTTCATAGCCAAGATTATGGAGAAATTGGTGAACACCCGACTCTCAAACTACATTGAAGAAAATAACCTCCTATCCACATCACAATACGGATTCCGCAAAACACTAAGCACGGAGTCCCTCCTCATTTCCTTAACTGATCACCTCATCCTGGGCCTCGACAAAGGTCAAGCCTTCTTACTGATCCTACTGGACCTTTCTTCAGCCTTTGACACTGTCAATCATTCCCTACTCATTAACCAGTTAGCCTCCATAGGTATCTCAGGCACAGCACCATCTTGGTTCACATCCTCTCTCAGCAACAGAGGATACAAGGTCAAGATACAGAACAAAGAATCCTCTCTACACCCGTCGTCAGTAGGAGTTCCTCAAGGGTCCTCCCTGTCTCCTACTTTATTTAACATTTACCTTATACCGCTATGCCACCTTCTCACCAACCTCAACCTCAAACATTTCCTTTATGCGGACGATATCCAGGTCCTGATACCCATTAAGGATTCCTTTGCAAAAACTCTGGCTTACTGGGATACATGCCTTCAAAAAATTAAACTCCTCCTCACCAGCCTAAACCTGGTATTAAATTCCAGCAAAACTGAAATACTGCTCATCGCCTCAGAGAACAACACCATCACCTCTGCACAGCAAGCCACGCCAACAATCACACAAGTGAGAGACCTAGGAGTCCTAATTGATAATCGCCTGAATTTCAAAGCCACTATTAATAAAACCACCAAAGACTGTTTCTACCAACTACAAGTGCTGAAAAGAATTAGACCTCTTTTCCATGCCCAAGATTTCAGAACCATTCTGCAAGCAATCATTTTTTCAAAATTAGACTATTGTAACGCCATCCTACTTGGACTTCCCGCTTCATACACCAAACCGCTTCAGATGGTGCAAAATGCAGCTGCACGAATTCTGACAAATACCAGGAGAAGGGACCACATAACCCCCATTTTAAAGAGCCTCCATTGGTTACCTATACACTTTAGAATTATATACAAGGCCATTCTTACCACATACAAAAACATCCACCAACTGGCTCCTATTGACCTACAGATCCCCCTCCGACTACACAACTCGTCAAGACCAACAAGAGATGCATACAAGGGTTCACTACAGGTACCACCGCCCAAATCCACCAGACACAGCACACTAAGAGACCGAGCTTTCTCTACAGCCATCCCACCGTTATGGAACTCCATCCCCTCAAATCTCAGAATAGAACCATGCATCTCAACCTTCAAAAAAAGACTAAAGACCTGGATATTCATACAAGCCTTCCCGGACGCTAATTGATCTAACTCTTCCAAGCCACCCCCATTCTCCACCTACACCATGGTTAACCTTATCTTCTATCGTTACTCGTGTGAATAATAACCTGTCCTTTCTCTTCTAAGCCAAGTTCTTAACACCCTGTTATATGTAACTGCCTTTTCAGCACCATTGTTATAGTTATGTTTACTATGCACCCCTGTTCTATGTGAACCAGCATGATGTGACTGCTGTCTCGAATGCCGGTATATAAAAATTTGAAATAAATAAATAAATAAATAAATAAAAACATTTGATCGTTTCTCCCACAGTTTTCTTAGATACATTTTTAAAACAACAAGTACATACATCCCACAGTAAAACCAGAACTAGCTCAGCCTGTTAGGCTTGATCCAAGTCAGGTCATAACTATGAATTTAAACACTTTGGGATTTATTTTCAGCTTTTTCATGGGAAAGGTAAGTGAAAAAGTAACCATTACACAGAAAGTTCTTACTCAAATGAGAGTTTCATTTTCACAAATTCACTTCCTGCTTTTGAGGCCTTATTGCTATCACTTGAATTTATTTACTTAAAATATTTATATACCGCAAATCAAAATTTCTAAGCCGTTTCCACAAAACCAAAAATAAAACATAAAACATCCAATTAAAATGCATAGTAGACTATATAAAATAAAAACATTAAAATAAAAAAATCACAACAATGAGCTCTGCACATTCCTCCTTAAGTTACGTATTTGTCATCTCATAAAACTTTCATAAAACAGTGTCTAAAAGACAAACTGCTGAGTATTACAGATGAATAATAGGAGCAACTGGCCCTTTAAAAAATGTGCCTTGTGCCAATAAAACAAGTTAATCAAAAGCTTGCTGGAAAAAGAAAACCCTTAACCAATTTTCTAGATTTTAAGAAAGAAACCTCTTCCTATAAAGGGTGTGGTAAAGAATCCCAGAGTTCAAGGCCCTGCACATAAAACAGCTATTTGTGGGATTTATTTAGTCTGACTACCATGTGCGATGGAACATCTAGCAAATTTAAAGAAGCAGATCTAAAAGAGCTGGATAGCCGGTAAAATTTCAAAGACACATTAAAACTTGCAGGCAGTAGGCCCTTAAAAACTAACATTAAAATCTTAAATTTAATCTGCCAATTGACAAGTAACAGTGAGATTTAGTTAGAAATGGGATAATGTGTTGACGGATCGATACTTCAGCAACTACTCTGTCAGCTGAATTCTGAACATACTGCAATGTCCTAATGGTGCTGATGAAAGATTGAGGAAGACCAATATACAAGGCACTACAGTAGTCCAGAGAATGTACCACTGTTCTTAAATTATTTTCATTCAAGTAGGGGCGAAGCCTACATAAAATGTGCAACTTATAAAAAGCACCCTGTACAACCTGACTAATCTGAGGTTTCAGAGTAGGCACTGAAAGTCTGTTTTGAAGAAAAAAAAAAGACTGGCTTTTTATGTGCAGGAGGGAAGACACTTGCTTGTTTTTATATTTTATTGAGAGTTGGGTGGTACATCTGGTCAAGGCACATTCCTCCATAGGTCTTGCTACTGGGATAGTAACAATGTAGTGGTGGGAAGAGGAGTTGGGGATAAAGGGTGGGATGTATGGGTTGCTTCATGGTAGTCAAGACAGAAAGGGGAGGAGTTGGCAAAAGCTGGAGTGTGGGGTAGAGGAAAGTAGGGGTATATAAAGTTCGGAAGGGAGGGAGTGGTAGGGGATCATGGTATGGTTTATAGGCGATATTTTCAAATTCATTAATGCTGGTATTCACTGAATGCTATAGAGCTGAATATTCCTGTGAAGCAACAATTCTATTTAAAGAACTGCATCCTCTTATCTATTGTGATGATACAGGTAACTCAACTAAGGAGGGAAGATGAGGGACTAATGTGACATAGAGACTTTATTCAGATTTATTTGGCATCCAATTGCTTGAAAAGTAAATGCGCTGGAGTGGGTATACTATTCATCAAAAATCTGAAGACTGTTGTAGATGTTGTGAAAGTCAGGGAGCAGATATTTATTGTTGAATATTGTTATTGATGACTATAGTCAATCTGTATATTCTTAATCACAACTGGGGGTACTTTTTCAAAGAGATGACTGAACACTTGGTGCATTTTGTTAAGGGATCCTTGGTGGTGAGAAGGGATTTTAACTTGATGATAAGAGCAGATTTAGGCAATTCCAAGCATTTAGTAACTTCTCAAAGAGGGCACACAATAAAGCTTGGGAATTTGTTAAAAACCTTGGGTTTAGTGGTTATATGGAGGGCTTTAAATCTTCATGACATACATATTTCTCTGTCCTCAACTCTTCCTGCTCCCGAATAGATATAATTTTGTAGATGCAGTCTTGATGTGGATTGTGTTGGGAGCAAAGACAGAAAGCATGGTATGGATGGATCATTCTCCAATATGAGTGATGTCTGACTGTATACCTCAAATATTATTTTGGAAAATGAATGATGCCTTATTGAGAGATGAGAAACTATGTGGTAGTGTTACGACCCAAAGGCTTGAGGGCCTTCGGATTCTGTTACGAGCACGGCCTCCGGCAGCTGTTATGAACAGAGGACTTGGAGGCCTTTGGCTACTGTTACGAGCGCAGAGGCGCAGTTGTTTCTAAAGCAGGTGATGTGAGCCCTTGGGCCACGGCATGACTCAGGGAGGAGCCCCAAGACACACCGCAGGAGGTGAGCTGGTACGAGCACGGGTACAAGGAGCAGGACAAGGCTGAAGCAAAGACAGAGGTCTGACCCTCTACCGGACCTGCACGCCCCAGGATGACCAACAACGCAATGTTGATCAATGAACAGTCCTCTGACCATTCCAAGCCCTTTCGGACCTGCCGCTGGGTAACGGCAAGAGGTGGCAGGCCGGACAGAGGACGAGGGCAGACGGAGTCCTTAGAACACAGAACACTTTAGACGAAGACTCAGGCGAGGACACTGTAGATGAAGGCAAGGATCAAGGCACTGAAGACGAAGGAAAGGATCAAAGCACTGGGTCGAGACTGAGACGCAGCATGCCCTACACAATCCACCCACGGGACTGGTTGCGGACCACGCTGGTGCGGAGCAGGTTCGAACAGAGTCTTGACATGGACAGATGCGAATTGCAAGAGGCTCCGAAGACGGGACAAGATTCAAGCACAGGATTCAAGATTCTCAAGGATTAAAAACTTAGGATTGAAGCAGAAGTCTTCCGGAGGGTTGCACTGTGGAGATGAGGATGGCCTACATAGCCCGCCCGTGGGACTGGTCGCGGACCATGACAAAGGCACGCCAGGAAAGTGGACATCAGGGAACCAAGGCATGGAGGCAGAGGCAAAGGCAAAGGCATCGGGAAGGACATCGGACATCAGGAGGTACAAACGAAGAACATCAGGAACATGAAGACATCTGAATACATGGATGAAGGACATCAGGAACCTGAAGATATCTGGAGGCACGGACAAAGGGCATCAGAAACATGAAGACAACTGGAGACCTGGACAAAGGACATCAGGAACATGAAGACGAAGCCGTCAAAGCAGAAGAAGACCACGGAAGACCTGGACCAGAGAGAAGACACAGACGACTGTGGAACCCGATCCGAAGGACAAGAGTGACTGAAGAGGAACCCTGACATATGGCTGAAGCAGGAAGTTGTCATCAGGTGGAGCCCAGGGCATATCCGGCCACGGGCCCTTTAAATGAAGTGAAGAGGCGCGCGCCGGCACCTAAGAGGAAGCAGGAAGAGGAAACAGCACCAGGGACAGTGGCGTCTGCCTGCACGCAGACGCGAAGGAGCAGGCAGGCTTCGGGGCAGCAGATTCACAACAGGTACCATTACACAAGATACGAGATTTTCTGGACATAAACAATAAAGGGGAAGTGGGATCACATTTCATTTGGGACTGTTTAGAAAGTGGTGCTGTGGCGGAGATTGTTGGCCTGGGCATTGTGGAAGAAGTGGGAGGGAGCAAAGGAGGCGAATTTGTTGAGGGCCCTGATTAAACAACTTGAAGAGCAGCATAAAAGGACTGGTTCTTAGGTCACTTTTCATAAGCTAGAACAAGTATGGTGTAAATTGAAGTGTTTAGGGGGAACAGAGGAGCGTGCACAAGCTGTGAGTGCACACGATTCTAGATACCTGAGTCTCCTGTTAAAATTACCTGCTGTACCATCGCTGGCCTGAACGAGGGCGAGGAGGAATCCTGGCCCAACAGAGCAGGCGCGCCTTTGACGTCATCTAGGAGGGTCCAGAAAAGCCTTAAAACTGGCCCCTCCTGCGGCGCGCAGCTGCCGCCGGCAAGCGACACCGAAGCCGCGCGCGGCTTTCTTTGACTTACTAGCCTGCACTTACTAACTTCCTCTCTGTGCGAAAGAAATGCCTGGAATGATCCATCTGGACGTCTAGTAAGTAAAATAATTTCTTAAACTCCTCTGACTACCCCCAACTCCAGGAGAAATCAGACTAATTTATTTGGACAGAGATATATACACGAAGAAGGAGTGATCTGTTTACTTATTACCAGTTCCCATTAATACTATGCCACACACTAAGAGAAAGGCTCGGGTAAGGGAGGCAATATCATCGTCTCCCCTGCCTTTGTCAACCCAGCCTCAGATATCCTCTTTCTTTATGGCTTCAGCCGACAAGACACCGGAGGACAAGGCCACTTTGGGTGAAGTTTCAGAGCGAGAAACTACACCACAGGCTGATGTTATCTCATTGAGCCCCGGAGCTCCTAACACGCCTTCCCCACCATTTATTTTTTCCAATAAACTTAAGGACCCTCTATCGATTGAAGAGGGTTCTGGAGAGTTAAATTCATCTTTTGGACATGGGCAGGGGGGAGGAGGCCAAGCTGCGGGGGGAGTGGGGGTGGAAAGGCCTGAATTAGAGATAATTGTAACAAATAAGTGAGCAGAGATAACCATGGATACCTTATCGTGTGCTATTAAATCTTTAGAAAGGGCAATTCTAGATTTGACTAAAACCAACTTAAACTCCCAACAAAGAGTACTTGATTTGGAAAATTTTGTGACTTAGAGTAATAATAAATGGGGTATCAATGATGAAAGAATGGAGAAAATTGAGAATGTCCAGAAAAATCTTGTTAAGACCGAATTATCTAATTTAAAGAAACTGGAATACATAGAGAATACCTTAAAATATTCCAATTTAAGGATTTTGAACTTTCCCTTTCTTAAATTAATATCAGCTAGGGAAATGTTTAAAGAATATTTACAGTCTATTTTGAAAATTCCAGAGCAGTCCATTCCTGCTATTGGGAAAGTGTATTATTTTCCTCAAAAAACATCTTTAAGAAGTCAAGAGGGGAGAGCACAACCAGAGGTATCCATGAATGTTTCTGAAACTTTGGAAACTACGATTAATACTGAAATTTCTGAAAGATCGTCATTATTTGTTTCATTTTTATTTCCATCTGAACGAGATACTGTTTTACGTCTATTTTTGAGACATCGATTAGAGAAGTTTCATGGGCAATTGATATGGATATATCCAGATTTGGCAAGGGCAACACAGATTAGAAGGAATGAATTTCTAAGATTAAAACCAGTGGCCCTTGCTAAAGGTGCTAGATTCATGTTGAGATTCCCATGTAGATGTGAATTATGGTATATGGAACATAAATATGTGTTTCACGAAATATCTTCTCTACAGGCTTTCCTAGAATCCCATCCCCCAAACGCAGAATTGGGTTAAGAGAAAAATAAAGTGTGCTGATATCTTTGATTGCTATAGAGGGTGGGGTGGTGTAATCTATCTCCCCTATTAATGGTTAGTTTACTTTGTTATATCGCTCATGTTTAATCTGTATCTCCTAGAATTACCTTAAAGAAAAAAACGGGGGAGTCCGAGGTGGAGAGACTGAGAGTGGGACTCCAAATCGGGGGGGTGCCCGTTGAGACTGACCTTGCCGAGGGAGGTGAGAGACCCCGCAACATCGATTCCACTAGCTGGGAGCTCGGCAGGGGGAGGTGCCCCAGTGACATCATTGCTGCGCGTCTCCAGATAAATTTGGACGGCAGACGCGGGAATTTGGAGTCCGAGGTGGAGAGACTGAGAGTGGGACTCCAAATCGGGGGGTGCCCGTTGAGACTGACCTTGCCGAGGGAGGTGAGAAACCCCGCAACATCGATTCCGCTAGCTGGGAGCTCGGCAGGGGGAGGTGCCCCAGTGACATCATTGCTGCGCGTCTCCAGATAAATTTGGATGGTAATCGGTGCTCAGCCGCCGTTGGCGCGCGGCCGGCGAAGGCTAGAAGGCTCCTAGACTCTTCGAGATATTCCCCTATTTTTGACTCTCTTTCACTCTCTCCTTCTTAAATACTTATACGTTGGTTAACTAGGGTAAGTGTAAACCGTCATAGCTTGTTTAGGCACTGAGTTGCTATGCCACATACCAAACGCAAAGGTAGGGTAAGGCAGGAAGCCTCAACTCCTGTATACCCATCCTTGGTTCAAACAACAATGACTGGTTTCTTCTCAGCAGAAAGAGAACCCCTGGAGAGTCCCATTGGAGGTGGGGAAGGAGAGCAATCTATCCCCCTCCCGGGAGAAGTCAGCCTAAGTCCCAGGGTCCCAATGACACCTATTCCCCCTGGTGGCACTGCAATCAATCCGGATCTAGGTTTCACTTCCTTACGGAATGCGTTAGGACAGGAAACCCTGATTGAGGAAGTATCAGGATTGAATATTGCAGAGCAAAGAAGGGAGGGAGAATCTGAACTCCCCCCGTCTAGGGTGGGAACTAATGGAGAAGGAGTCTCCATTAGGAGGAGTGACTCAGACTCATCCTCAGGGGATAGCAGTAGACAAGACCTTAATGGGCAGCAAATGACATCTTCGAGTCCACAAATATTGTTAGGACAGGTTACTAATGTGACTATGGATACGATTTGGCAAGCCATTTTGACCTTGCAAAAGAATATCCAAAGTTTAAATGGTAATATTAGGGACATGCAAATGTCCTTAATAAATTTGAATCCAACTGTTACTGGTCAGACAGAATCAATAAAAAAGGTAGAAGAAGAAATTAAACAAATTAAAACAACTCAATTTTCTATAATTCAGGGAGAAACGATTTTACAAAAAAAAGTTGAAAACATAGAGAATTCAATTAGATATAATAACTTGAGAATAGTTAACTTTCCAAAGTGTAAAATGATGTCTGTGAAAGAACAATTGAAGAATTATTTCTCAGAAGTATTCTTATTACCATCGGATCAGTTTCCTATAATAATGAATGCATATTTTGTTAGTTGGAATAGTAATGTGGTACCAGAACAAGGAGGAATTGATACCTCCTTAAATGTAACTGATTTAATAGAATCATCCCTTAGCACCCAGGTGGAAAAAAGGGGTACGTTATTGGTCAAATTTACTGATGTTATGGAGAGGGAAAAAATTTTAAAATTGTACTTGGCCAAACGAAACTCTTCCTACTTGGGACAGCGGGTATGGATCTACCCTGATCTTTCTAAAGAAACACAGATAAGGAGAAAAAGGTTTTTCTTATTGATAAGTCAGGCCAGAACTTTTGGTTTTCAAGCATTAATGAGATTTCCATGTAAATGTATACTATATGCTGAAGGAGTAAGATACGTGTACTTCGAACCTGCTCACCTAGAGAGGTTCTTGGAAGCTCGCCGTATACCTGAGGTAGTAGCTGATATCACTCAATAAGTTGGGAAAGAATATTATTTCTGCTAAACCCTAGATCTTAATTATTATACAATATTATTGTTATATTATTTGCTCAAGTATAGGACCCCCCAAGTTCTTGTATGGTTAAATGAGAGGAATATGTGAATATTTTTTGTTATTGAAGAAATGTATGATCTAAATTATTTGATTTCTTTCCTCTCTATGTTGTTAGATTTAAAATGGAATGTATAATTCTTTGAAAAAGAGAAATAAACAATTAAAAAAAAACAAAAAACAGATATACTTGTTATATGATATGATTTTATCATATTGCGAATTAACAATATTTCTTATCTTGTATACAATTATAAAATTCTGTTTTGTTATAATTTGTATAATGCAAAAATAAAAAAATATAATTAATTAATTAATTGAAGTCTTTATCTATAACCCATATACAACATGTCAAACAGGCATACTCTGAGCACAGAAATAAGGCATCTAAATTGTTAGCACTTAACCTTAGGTGGGGGATGGCTCAGGTGCAAGTAACTCAGATAAGTGATAAAACTGGTAAAATGCTGCATAAAGCTGTACAAATAGAGAATTGATAAAAAAAAAGTTCATCAGAATTTATATAAAGCAGATACAACAACAGAGGGTGTAGCTATTGATGAATATTCTTTTTCACTCAATGCATAATTAAGCTCTGGAATTCATTGCCAGAGGATGTGGTTACAGCAGATAATGTAATTGGGTTTAAAAAAGGTTTGGATAATATTCCTAGAGAAGAAGAAGTCCATAAACTGCTATTAATCAATAAGGAAGAGTAGCTTGGGACCTATTTAATGTTTGGGTACTTGCCAGGTACTTGTAGCCTGGATTGGCCACTGTTGGAAATAGGATGCTGGGCTTGATGGACCTTTGGTCTGACCCAGTTTGGCAAGTCTTATGTTCTTATTTGGAGAAAGTGATATATTGTCGCTAATGCGTGAGCAACAAGAGACAATTAGATATGCTGATTTCTGAATATGAAATAGCTTTTACAAATAAATTGTTGCATTAAGGTATGGATCAGCCACACTCACATCCCCCGAGATCTAAAATGCAAGTGCAGTACAACATCAATTAATCCTCTGTGATAATGTTAATGATTTACTGAGTGCCACAGAAAAGCTAATGGGACAGTCTAGAGCAAAACAGGAAATGGATTAAGTTAGGGCTCCAATTTAGTTTAATAATTATGCACTATTGATTGATTTCAAGGGGTTTATCTCATTTTGTTGCTGGAAAGACAAATTAAACCTCCTCCCCACCCCCAACAAAAACTAGATCCTTGTGTGTTTATGGAAAAGATGTGACGTGTACCTGGCTGATTTATTCCTCTATGGTCTCCCAGTGCATGTCATAGAAATGGGACGGCAGAAAAAGACCATGTGGCCCATCCATCCAATTTATCTAGCCCTTACAATTGCCATTGCGCCCTCAGAGATCCCCTGTTTCTATCCCAAGCTTTCTTGAATTCAGATACCGTTTTTTGCCTCTATCACCAACACTGAGAGGTTGTTCCACACATCCAGCACCTTCTCTGTAAAGAAATATTTCCTAAGATTACTCCTGAGTCTACCCCCTTTCACCCTCATCCTTAGATCCCTTGTTCTGGAACCTCCTTTCCGTTGAGAGAAGCTCACCTCCTGGGCATGGACACTTTTGATATATTTAAATGTCTCTATCATAGCTCCCTTGTCTTGTCTTTTCTCTAGGGTATACATATTTAAATCTTTAAATCTACCCCCATATGCTTTAGAACAAAGATCATTGACCGACTCCATCCTGTTTATATCCTTTTGAAGGTATTGTACACAGTGTTCCAAATGAGATCTTACCAGGGACCTAGACAAGGGCAATATCACTTCCCTTTTTCTGCTCACCATTCCTCTCCCTATGAAGCCAAGCATCTTTCTGGTTTTTGCTGTTGCTTTATCCACCTGTTTGGCCACCTTAAGATCATCAGATACAATCACTCCCAGATCCTGCTCTTTTGTGCTTAGAAGAATTTTGCCTCCAATACTGTACCTCTCCCTTGGGATTTTGCAGCCAGAGACGCTAACATGACGCCTAGCTTGATTGTGTTCACCTAACATGATTGTGTCACTATAAATATTTTAAAATAAATAAATAACTTTTAAACTAGCATGCGGGTGCATATGTGCACACGTTTGCCAGCTGGTGCTCAGGGACACAGCTATTTTATAACGTACACATGTATTTGCGCACATGTTATAAAATAGTCTGACCGTGCACACATGTGCACTCAATTTTAAGTGGGTGCACGCCTATGAGCGCAAATGCCGCTTCTACCGCGTATGTGGAGGATTTTAATAGACGCACCCTGACGTCACTGCCCATTTTCCAAGTTTGTTCCCAGTTTGCCCAATTAAGGGACAGAACTTCCAAACCCTCCTAGTTTAATAGCCCTTCTCCCCCCCCCCCCCCCATTAGCCCCGACCTTTAAAACCCTGCCGATCTGTTTAGTTTTTTTTATGTTTCATGAATTACACGCTATCCTTAGCAGAAGTAGAGTTACGCGGCAGGGGACCCTGTTGTAAACTTGTGCGCGTATTTACGCATTCATTTCAATATGAAATCCAGGAATGCCCATGACCCATCTGACAAGATTTACCTCTAGTAAAACCATGCTGTCTCGATTCATGCGATCCACTGGATTCCATAAACTACACTATCCTCTGTTTTAGTAGCAATTCCATTAATTTGGTCACCACAGAGGTCAAACTAACCAGCTTGTACTTCCCCCGCCTCCTCCTTACTTCTCACTTTTATGAGCAGGCATCACATCTCCAGCCCTTCAGAACTGGAGAGGGGGCAGGAGATTATCCCCTACTATCCAATACTCATTGTTTTTTATACAGAACGTCG
Organism: Rhinatrema bivittatum; assembly: GCF_901001135.1. Lineage (NCBI taxonomy): Eukaryota > Metazoa > Chordata > Amphibia > Gymnophiona > Rhinatrematidae > Rhinatrema > Rhinatrema bivittatum. The sequence continues at coordinate 125,830,740 of NC_042617.1, forward strand.
GCTGGGTGAGGCCTAGAACCTGGCTGCACATGCAGAGTATTGACTCACCTCCATAAGCATTGATTTTTCTTGCCATGCGAAAGTGGATGGCATCCTTTACCTCCTTCCTCCGCACACACTGAATGCCCAGGTTCTGAAAGCTGCAACACAGAGCACATACAATGGAACTGTGCAGATGTTTCACGCATCTAGTACTAATCGATCAAGATGACAAGGCGGCCATTTTCAGTATTGTTAAGTGAGCTGCTGATGGAAAAATATACATGAACTCTGAAACTTTACTTATAGGGCTTTACACCAAAGTTAGCAGATAAATATTATATATATAGCTGACTTACTGCCTATGGGACTCTATTAAACATTGTTTTTAATGACTGAAAAAGAAATGGGGGATAGTAAAAGCACTTTACATCTCATGCTCAGCAGCATTATGGCACTAATATTTTAGCCTGCACTGTGAAAATAATAAAACAGTAACAGCATTGATTAAGGAGAAACAAAAAGCAAGCCACCTGATCAAAAGTATCTGAATTTATGATAGTGTTGCGTGGAATGATTCAGAAAAATAAAAAGATACGCTATTTAAAGTTAGAAGATCTGGACTTCTGGGTGAGAGGAAACGTTTTTGTAAAATGTAAACTGAAATTATAATGTACAATTTGCTATAAAATTGTGTGGTACAATAATCTTAGTAAAATACATCAATTTATGAAAGGATATCATTTCAGAAAACATGAATGGGGTCCTACATATTGGAAAGTAAACTAGACTTTAACCCCTTCCTTTAAAACTGCTGTTTTTAGCTGGCTCAGTAGCACAACGGGACCAGGGCTGAATTTTTGGCTCAGGCTTCCGGCTCCCTGGGTGGGATGGGGCGGCTACAGGGGCAGCATTGGCAGTCCTTGGAGGAAGGTGAGGTGGGAAATCATAGTCATCACATAATGGCGAGTGGCTAGATTCAGGACGCACGACAGCAAGCTTTCAGAAGGAGCCTCCCCCCTGGCTGAAGACCGTCACTGTAATGACTGGATAGACTAACGTAAGATGGGAAGGAATATGAAATAAGGGAAAAATCCCCAGGAGGCTGTGAATGAAAGCTCATGGTGCCAGATCCCAACCCTGGATCAGATTGAGCTGGAGATCCAAAGGAATAAGAGGACACTGACAGGTAAAAAAAAACAACCCTGCTGTTTCTCGTTTGTATACTGTTATAAAACTCATTCTTTTCTATCCTCATTTCAAGAGGGGCTGGTTTCTGGCTTTTTCCAGTTGCAATTCCTTTTATTTTTATTTCTGACTAGCGCTTCCCTCTTTTCCATAGACTCCGAGCAGTCGCTTAGGGGGCAAAAAGGTGCAAATTTGGGGTGACTACCCCAGGTCCCTTGCTTTGTGGCAGCTTTGCACATTGGACTGGCCAGTGTGCTACTCGATGGTCTGCCCAAGGCAAAGGCCTTCCTCACTGTCCCACAAGCCCTTGGAAGAGTAGCCTTTTCCCTCCACTATCCCCCCTGACTCTCTCCCCTTCTCCTTCCCTCTCAGCGGCAGGAAAGAAGCACTTTCTTACTTGTATCTGACTCCTCCCTTTGCTGGCTTGACTCTGCAGTCCAAATGCTCAGTGGCCATACTCTCATGGGACCTGCCAACACTGTATGTTTAGACTTCAGAGTGAAGATAAAAAAGGAAAAGGTAAGATTCAGTAAAGAAGCATTGTGCTCCTCCTGCTGTTGGGAAGGTGGAGGAAAGGATCACACTGTGGGGGGAGGGAAGAAAGGCAGGAATGGTTGGTAGGGTAGGAAAAGCCCTCAGGCATATTTATTTGTCTTGGGCCCTGTACTCTACTAGGGTTGGCTCTGCACAGACCCACCTACTCACTGCTCTTCTTAATCAGACTTCTCCATGAAGAGGGGCAGGATCTTTCTGTAACCTTACTCATTAAGGCAAAGAAGTCCCTTTGCTCAGATCTAGTACCTATGAAACATTATCTCCTAGCAATTACAAAGGGCAATTAAGAGCTAGATTTGTCTTATTGTAGTGGAATGATGGAAGTGATGCAGTGCAATAACTGTGGGTTAGCATTCTTCAGAGAGACCTCCTGGAGGCTGCAGTGTTGCCCTATATTCAATTCTCTAGAATGAGGATGGAGATTGCTCAACTCAAGGCAAGACTGGTCAGAGTTATAAGGGTCTCCTCCATATCTAGAATGCACCATCAGATCTCACTACCTTAGAGGATCCCAAATTGAGAAGCAGATTAATTATGGTGACGTTAAATAGGGTAAAGGCTGTGAATCAGAGACACATCCTCCAAATGACACCACTACAGAATTCCTTCATAGAGCTGGAAGTGGAGAAAAGTCCCACAGACAGTGATGAAGGTTAGGGGCCCACTGAAAAGGAGAATTGAAGAACAGTAGCAAAGTGGGGGACTCAGTATCAAAGTAATGGGTTTGAGGGCAAGACTGGTGAGAGACAAAGTCACATGCTTACCAGGAACCACAGTTAGCAGAGATTGAAAGCAAATTCTCAGGATTTCTACAATAGAAAGAAGGGTGGAAGAGACTGATTTCACAGTTCATTTGGGGACAAATGGCCTGGCTGGAAACCAGGTCAGTGCAATACAAGAGTATTTCAGGAAATTAGGAGAGGGTCTAAGGCAGCTGTCAAGGTATTATTGTGTATATGACATGAGGGAAGACAACCTATAGTATGCCCAACAAGCAATGCCAGTGCATTGCTAAAGAAGGGGTGTAAATAAGGGTACCTGGGCCCTCATCTGGAAGGCAGAGAATACTTTTCAGCACAATTATGCATAGCAGTGAGCCACAATCGTGTAGTAAATGTTAAATGAGGGGGAATAAAACTTTCTCCAGCTTCATCTCTGCTCTGTCTGCTCTTCATTTATCTATTTTTGGTTTTTTGTTGTCGTTATGCTAATTCCTGTCATCGCTTTTTTCTTCTTCTCTCCAGCAATCCTCCCTTTTTCTACTCTTTATGCTCAGGTCTCGCTCCTCCTTTTCTCTGGTTTTCACTCCTCCCAACATTCTCGTTCCCTCTCAGCAGTCAGGGTCCCACTCCTTTCACAATCTTCTCTTCCAACCACCCTTCATTTTGTAGCCTTCCCCCTGCCACTCCTTCCTTTCCAATATTCTTTCCTTTTCTAAGCATTCTTTAGGTTTTTTTTCTGGTACCCTCAGCCCCAGCACTGATCTACCAGCAGTTCTGCAGCCACTTAAGTACCATCTCCCCCCCCCCCCCCCCCCCCCCCACTGAATGTCCTATTATTGCTTGTGCTGGTGACTCCATTGCACCGCTTCCAGCAGGTACCCTGCAGATTGCCAGCTAAACTCCCGCCGGTCATCACACAGACGGCTAGCACCTCTTATTTATCTTGTCGATGCGTCTTGGCTAGACTGTAAGCTCCACAGAGCAGAAATGGTCTCATATATGTGTCTGTACAGCGCTGTATACATTTAGTAGAACTCAGAAGTCATAAGCAATAGCTTTCACTGGTACCTCTCCTCCTCCTCCAGGGGACGCACTGCCACGGCTCCTGCATGTGGCCTCTGGAGGAGGAAACCGCTGTGGAAAACCCTCCCTCTCTTTCATACAGCAGAGAGCACTGGCAAGTGAGGACCTTTGCATTGCTGTTCGCATGATGCCAGAAACTGCAGTGGATCTCAACCATTCATGACTACCGTACCCCTTTTCAAGAGTTTGAGACATCTCGTGTAGCCGGAGGTTTGCAAACATTCAAAATTTTCAGCAAATACTATACTTATATTTGTTTTTTCTCTACCTTGCTTGTTCCCCCCGTTCTCTATCCCCTTCTGGCTCACTTAGCCATTTACCAGGGCTCCTCCCAAATCCCTACACTTAGTGGTCTTAAATCCAACAGCCACTAGGGTATTGCCAACTGCATAATGACTGGTTCCCTCCCCTCAAAAGCTGACAGCATTGACTCTGCAGCATCCCCAGCTCCAGCCAGCTCAAGGAGCGGGAAAACTGACCCAGGAAATGAATCCTGGTAGTGCACACAGTACTGCTGCTGATCTACCAGGCCAGTCCATTTAAGGTTTTATCCTCTTGGTTTCTTCTCTGCTTTCATCATGTTTTCTAACTTAGGACCTAATTTACTAAGGCTGTTCTCATATTCTGTGTCTATTTCTCCCTTCCATTTTATCTTTTCTTCTATGTTTGTTTTCAGCCATTTCACCCTTTGTCTCGGATTTCTTTCTTTAATCCCATTTCTTTCCATCTTTTTTCTCGAACTACTTCTCTCTTTCCATTACCAGTGCACCTTTTTCTCTTCTCTGTCTCAACTCTCTTTTTCCCACCCCTCTGCTTCCCTATCTCTCAATCTGTTGACCCCTTTGATCTCTCCATCTCTTCACTGGCTCTCAGCCCACTCTCTCTCTCTCTCTCCCTACCTCCATCGCGTGCTCTCCATTCTCCCGGACTCTTTACCCCCCACACCTTCCAGCATATCATCTCCCTTCCAGTTCCCTCTTGGAATCTCCATCCCCAAACCAGCCTTCCACCTTGTTCTCTCTCCTCTCACCTGATCATTCAACCCCCTAACAGTCCTATTTGCTCGCCAACTCTCAGCCCCCACCTCCACTCTTTGCTCACCCCCATCTCTCAGCCCACCATCTTTCTAACCTTTCTCTCTTTCATGGCAAGGGGAGAGTGGCAGCAGAGTAACCACAAGCAGCGCAGGAGTAGCATGACTCAGGAGAGGCAGCCTGAACCACAAGGGAGCGTGCAAGTGCTGCACTTCCTGTCCTGCCACAACCCACCCCCCTACCCCCCCCCCACGGATGCCTTCTTTTCCTCCTTTCCCTTTGCAAGCTTCATTTCTAATCAGGAAACCCATGTGATAGGGAGGCAGCTGCAGAGAGAGGAAACGCAGCGCTTTTCATGTCTCCTGAAATGCCTACTGTGTTAGTTCCATGGCTAGCTTCCTCTCACGATAACGAAGCTGCAAGTATCCATTTTATTTCTCTAGATTACAACATGGCAGCTGGCAACCAGTGCTCTACCGCTTCAGGTTGCAGCTTTATATGCTGGGGGAAGGTAAGTTGCTTTCTGCAATTCCAGCTCCTCTCTCCGTACCTCCCCGAGAGGCTGCCATGCGCCTCCCTAGCTGAGAACCACCGTGATACTGCACTGTATAACATGAGCACTGCTTCTCTTTTTGCGAAGTGATAGTGAGAGGACTGCTCGTCTGCTGAAAAGATAAAAACAAACGCTTTATAACAGCAGTGGCTTGCATCTGTCCAAGAGAGGAACCATGGTCCTGAGTGAATAGCTCAGATCACACATTGCAAGAGAGTAGAGGCAATCTACAGAAGAGAGGATGGATAGGGGGATATAATTGTAACTGCAACTATTTCTCTCAGCACCTGTTAATGTTCTTATTTATATCTCCTTTTGCACCCCTAGTTAATTGTAAACTGGCATGATGCGATTCCAATCTCGAATGCCGGTATAGAAAAACTCAAAATAAATAAAATAAATAGAGATATTCAAATAATGCACCATAAGCATTTTCAGTGGAAAGGAAGCTCTGTAAGAACAGATTATGATATGAACAGGAAGTGAAAAATAAGCTTGCCTACTCGCTTCAGGTGAGATGATATTCACTGCTGGTGAGAACCTTGCAAACACCCTCTGATGCTGCTGAGAGGAAGTGGCAGAGCAGGACCACAGGGCACACCACCCCCTCTCCTCCCTCCACCCCTTCACACCCCACTACCAAAAAGCAGCAGAGCTGGGTCACAGGGAACACCCACGCTGCTGAAGAGAAGCACAAGATAGCACCAGGATCCTCTCCCCCCCCCACCACCTCCAGAGGAGAGGAACATCAGGAACAGAAGGACAGAGAGAGAGAGAGAGAGAGAGAGAGGGGAAAGATGAGTGAAACAGGAGAACTGGAGAAGAAAAAGAACGCTGCACCTAAGTGGAGAGGGGAAAGGTAGAGAGAGAGAGAGAGAGGACTGTGTCTGGAGTTGTGAGGTGTGTGGGGAAGGAATGAACCTGGGTTGGGAGAAGGGAAGAGGAGAAAAGGACTGCACCTGGTAGGGGTGTAGGAGGTAGTGGGACCGTATATATTCCCCAGGGGATAAATGCATTCACTCTGTACTCCCCCACCCTAAAAGTAAAATTACTGGGAGGGAGGGAGTGCATTTCACTTCTGGTGAGTAAGCCATGGAGAGATTTGTCAAACCCATAACACAAGTAAATATTTCTTCACTCAAAGGGTGGCAGATACATGAAAAACCTCCCCGTGAAGGTGGTGAAGGCAAAGGAAAATATGGGATAAGCCCAGAAGATCCTTGGATGGGAGGGTAAAGCCTGAGATCAGATAGGCCCTGTGGGGAAGGAATGGGAAAAACTAGCCAGACCTTGAGGTCCTTTGCTGTAATTTTCTAAGCTTCATGATAATTGATCTGAAATTCAATTGACAACAGACATTTCAAAATGTCATATTCAGTAGTAATGGAAACATTTTGAAGAACTACAGTTAAGGATTATTTGCATATGACTATGTCAGGGGAATTCCCCACCCCTCTAATCCATCCCACATGGAAATACCATGACATCATCAAAGTGTGGTGGATCTGAACCAGGAAGCAAACATATTAGCAATAATATTACTACAAATTCTGGGCATGGACGACTAAGTACTGTGCTGTTGACTAAGCTAGTACTGTATTTTTTTTTAACTGATAAAATTGCAGTTACACTATTAAAGAAGAATACCTAATGTTTGTACTGTGGCATACAGGATACCCAATACATGTGTTAGAAAAATGCAATAATCACCAATTATACAAACAGTGCATACTTCTTTTTACTGCACAAAAATACAGAAATCCTTCAAAATTATTCCCTGATTTCTTGGATTGTTATTATCGCAAACCGACTGCAAATGAATATGCCCCATTTACAGATAAATATCCTGATTATGGGCAATATTTGTGATTGATACTTTTAAGCCCATCTCTTGTAATATTTTTTTTTAATTATTATTATTTTAAAAGACTGTCAGATGGGTAAGTCCCCCACTCATGTGGCTGCACAGTGTTGATATTATAGAAAGGAGTGTGGGTGGAGAGGAGGGTGTCAGACAAACAAGATCTTTGACTGGCTTGATGCCCTATGGTCTGTGATGAGGATAAAAGCGGTGCCAGCTATACAGCGTGTGACATATTTTGAAAATTTTGAGCTGGAAAAGAAGCACTCACTGGGCATGGGAAAGGAAATGAGATGAGATGGTGGAAGTGAATCCCAGAGCCATGGGGTTCGAACTGCTTGGCACCACAATTCAGTGTTTTGCAATGTTTCTGGACAGCTTTCGGGGACAAAGCAAAATAAAACCCCTGCACTTTTCACTGTGACACCCTTCATGGGTCTTGCTTGCAGAAACCTCCTAAGATGTACTTTTCCGTCCCCAATCTGTCCTTATGTTTAGTTAGGGCCAGATATACTAAGGCAATGGTTCTCAATCTTTTACCTGACAGATGGTTCTCACATGCGTGACACACTGAACATGTGACCGTCACGGGGTGAAATGTAAACATGCACTCTGCATCTACAGGAACCCCATCGAGCCCCAACAATAGGTGCAGAGCAGAACTAGGGCATTACCCTGTACAACTCGCCATTCAAAAAAGATATTCTGGTTCTGATGACATCTCAGTAAAAGCAAAACAAACTCCCTTTACTACCAGGCGCAATAGCTCTCCGTATGAAAAGACAGTAATTTACCACCAATCCATGCCCTTTTGAGAAAACACAACAAATAAGATTGATACAAATGCCTACATGCTAGTAAAATACCTCACCTCGGTCACACACACAGAACTGATCTTCACCAAGTACAGAAAACCCCCAAATTATAAACATGGAGACAGAAACTGGAATGGAAACCCAAAAAAGCCACTCTGTATGCAGTGCGAACCTGGAGAAATGGAAAGAGAGATCTAGCACCTAACATAGTCCCAGGATTTGCAATAATGCACACAAACTAACCCGCACAAAGTTACACCTGTATTATGGAATACACTCAACAGTAACAACCCTATCTAAGAAATACAACTATTAAACCAGGTCCTAAACACCAATACACCTCCTATTAGGAAAATAGAATAAGGCAAGCTGCTATAGATCCCCACCAGAAATTATTGTAAAGCTATACTAATAAATATTATAAACCAGCTGATGAACAGAATAACATCCAACAATTAAAAACTCATAAAAATTAAAAAAAACTGTCCAAATATCAATATTTCAAAACAGCAGACACATCACATAATACCCAATAAGTAAAATGGCAGTCAGTCAAGAAAAATAAACTTAAAAAGCCACCTTTACTTACCCTCTCCAGCAACTCTCCTACTCCTTTTCCTTGCAGACCAAAAGCACCCACCAGAAGCAGCAGCTGCTGAAGCTCTGTCCTCACAGTCCTCTTCCTTAGCGCCCACAACCAGTCACACACACACACACACTCCAATTAAACCCTACAACCAGTCTCTGTCTCACACACAGACACCAGTCACCTCCCTGCCCAGGCTATCCCTCTCCATCTCTCACACACACCCCCAGTCACCTCCCTGCCCAGGCTATCCCTCTCCATCTCTCACACACACCCCCCAGTCACCTCCCTGCCCAGGCTATCTCTCTCTGTCTCTCACACACACTTTGCTTAGAGCCCCAATGCTGTGTTCCCCTTTAATTTCGCAGTGGCAGATTTCCCAGTGCTGCTGCTGCCTTTTGAGCCACACTTAAGTGGCGTACATTTATTAAAAAAAAAAAAAAGCCGCAGCACTCAGGCCTTTCTTCTGGCTGTCGGGATATCCCTTGGCTCCCGCGACCCCCCATCTGCCTGCTTTTACGGCTGCCGGGAGCGCCAAGTGCCCCATCTGTAACCAGCACTTCTGATTGCCACTTTTACTTTAATTGCACCTCCGCCACGCTCACTGTTGAATCGAAGGGGGGAGGGGGTGAATCCCCAGAGCCTCTTCGTGCTTGCGACTCACTGCCGCTTTGGGGAATCCCTACTCTATCGCGATTCCCTGCTGCTTTGGAAGCGGGAAATCCTCGCTCGGCTGGCCTCTTTTCTTTGCGGCTCACACCCGTGTTTAATTTCAGTGCGGCCGGCCCGTGGCGGCCTTGTTTCAGCGGGGCCGGGCTCCTTTGCCACCACTGGCTTGGACACCGCCACTCCTCCCAGCCCCCCTCAAAGCACCCCCGGGCTATGGGATGCCCCTTCTTCCTGCCCCCACCGGCCAATCAGAGGCTTCCTCCCTTCTTCCTGCTCCCACTGGCAGGAAGAAGGGAGGAGGCTTACGATTGGCCCGTGGGGGCAGGAAGAAGAGAGGAGGCTTCCCATTGGCCAGCGGGGGCAGGGAGGCTTCCCATTAGCCCGTGGGGGCAGGAAAAAGATGAAGGGAAGCATAACTGGGGCAGTGGGACACCAGATGCCACGACACACTGGCTGGTGCTTGGCGACACACTGGTGTATCACGACACACCCATTGAGATGGGTTTTTTCCCATCTTTTTAACTTTAAAAAGCTCCTTTATTAAATAAAATTTGCAAATTACAATTTACAGAAATCAAGGAAGTAACACCCCCCATAAAATATAAAATAGGAAATCACAAATCCTTACAGAGTAATATTAAAATTATTGTATCGTATATTCGCACAAACCATACTAAAAAAAAATCACCTTTTCTCATTTAATATCAGTTACTCTGCCCAAGCGGTAGAAGAATACGAGATTTTAAGACTGATCCGTGCCCTCTTTCCTCACATACACACACTTTAGGAATGGTTTCCACATTTTCATTACATCCTGATATTTGTCTCTAACATATAGGACGCACCTTTGTGCACACAAGTTTACTCCGCCTTAACAAGGAGGCCCAAATTCAGCAGCACGGTAAACTTTAGCTGTACAAACCATTTCAATACTGCCCTGAAGAAGTTTAGCATACAAAATGTGACTAAAAATGTACACACAGCTTAGTGCTCCTCCATGCAAATCCCATGTTAATCGAGGCATTGGCTATTACTCCCCAGTGCAGAGAGGTGTATAGGCTTAACTCATGTTTTCTTAATCTGATCTCATGGTTTCTGAATGCTGGAAATGTAACTGCTGCTCAGAGGTGGAGTAAAGTGTCTGGGGCTACTGTTAGCCTACGGGGATGAAGTTGGAGTTTGTGGTGTGTGTGTGTGTGTATGGGGGATCCTGTACTCGGGATCTATGCGCGGGGAACTTGCTTTCAGCATATAAAAAGTCATTTTCAGTACACAGAACAAGATTTATGCACACTTTTTTGGGTTGGTGTGCTTTATTTTTTTTTTTTGAATTCCGTATGCCTTGGCTTACCATTAGCTTACTGCATGGGGAGCCAACTCTTTTTTTTTTTTTTTAGCATGCAAGTAAAGAACGTGTGTGCTGAATTTCAGTGCAAATATTTTCTTCATGTCTTATTGCATCGGGCTCACAGGGAGGGCAATTTTCAGCAGTCCACAGAGGGCTAAGGTTTGCACGTACAAAGTTACAAAGTACACACAGGCTTTTGAATTCCACTTTTAAAAATTAGCCGGTATGTACAAAACCCAGTGCCCATATGTGCGAGCACTTATCCCTGCTCGTTAGCAGCTGTAAATGCGTGCAAGTGGATTTACATGCAAAGTTTTGAAAATCGAAAGTATGCCTGTAAATGATATCCCCGCTCCCAACTACACCCCCCCCCCCCCCCACCTAGTGAATGTAGAAATATGCACAGAATCGCTTCTGTACCTTCTTTTACATGCAAAAAACACCTGGGGCAATTTTCAAAAGCCCATTTACACTGCAGAAAAACTCGGACATTTACATATCCAAATATTACCTTCCTTCCACCCCTCTGCAGTCCACCCAGCATTCAGCAGAAGATTTTAATTCAATTCTCTGCAGTCTAACTGGGTTAAATACCTATGGGGAAAATGCTCACTAGATATGGCCTGTACTTTCAGATGCCATTTTCAATCTGCTCTACATAAGAACCATGCACTGGGTGGGGGGATGCAATTTTCAAATAGTTCGTGCAGCTCCAAACTGCACGAGCAGCTTTAATGCAAGCCTTTAAGGAATATTTTCTAAGAGAAGCTACCCCATTTCTTTCTCATGAAAATGGCCAGGTACAAAGTCCATACTATTTGTGAGGGTGCTGGTGTAGGCGGCGACAGTGCAGGTACATGTGAAAATTGGATGTGCATGCACAGCTTTCCTCCACTGATCTAAATATGCCCAGAGGAATGCCTTTTGGCATGTGGCTAAAAGTTGCACATGCTCTAGCAGTCGTGCATATTTTTTTGCCACATTTAAGAAGGGCACTTTTCTGTCAGGCCATTTTACCTGGGTAAACGCCTTTGAATGCTGCTCTCTCTAGGAAAAAGAAGCATGTCTCACTTGAGGATAGAGCTCTAGGTGAACGCTCTCTGTACAAGCTGGAGCAGGTCTCAGGACAGACAAATCCCAAACATGAGCTGAGGTCTGACAGGGAAGACAGCATGCCCCTTTTATAGGATGACAGTAATTGAAATCCTGTTCCAAAAGCAGTACTTACGACACAATTCTTCGCTCTGGCCCAAATTCTGACTCGTAGTAGCCATCCCTGCAGTCTTTTCCGACTAGGTCATGGGGATGTGGCTTGAATGGCTCACTTTTGGTTACTAGGGTAACCCGCACCTTGCCTTTCCCAGAGTAATTTATAATCTGCAAAAGAGGCACAATTATAAAAAGTTCAATGAGCTACTCTCAACACACATCCTGGCATACCAGTACCTCCTAGTCTAAGAAATGACCTTATAAACTAGAATGCTTTTACCAGTCAGTGTATGCTAGTCTGACAATGAAACGGCTATAAACCATTTAAGGCAGTACACATGCTTCATAATTGGCTTTATGACAAAATTGCCTTTAGATTCTTTTTCTGTGTAATCTCCTTCAATCTGTGTGAACTAAATCCCACAATGGGCAATTATTTGGCATTAAGGCTTTCTACCACAATCTACTTCTTACCCACGACAGGGTAAACTATTGCTTTTCCATAGCTTGCAGACTTCAATACACGTATCATTAATTTCTATCTATTGTCAACCATCCAGTCTAGATGAATTAAAAAATGAATATATTTGATAACAATGCCTGCAGAGCTTATTCCTCATGTCAAGTGTAATAATTCAGTTTTTAAATCAGTGCTTCCAATATAAACCATATAAACCAGTAGTAGTCTCATGTAAGTCCCTTTATCTGCCCTAAACTGAAAGAATACAAGTTTTGTGTCATTCAGTCACTCCAGTGTGGATACGTTTAGCGCTGAGACTAACAGTGAGAGATCAGAGATCACTCCAGATCAGACACTCCTTTGACCAACATGTTCCTGCAAGTTCCTCCTTTCCCCAGCCTGCTTTTGGCCTTGCTAGACCTTTTCTCAGCACTCCTCTGCTTAGTAGTTCTCTTTTGAATCACTGAGAAGAAGATGGCAATCTCCAACTCTCTTCTGTACTATTACAAAAGGTAATAAGACAGTCCCCAAATCTCCTTGTCGCATTTCTTTTATTCCTGCTACCTTCCAAACTGACTTTGCTACTGTGCCATGTCGACTGGCTCCCTATCCCAATGGGTCATGGACTCCGATCCAGCATGGACAGAAGGATACAGGACCACATCTGTGAAACTGCAAGGACGCTGTCCGTCCCACATCTAGGTGCTTGTAAGTTATTAATACCTTGGCACATCCTGGTGGAAGGAGTATTTTCACCCTCTACAAAGGAGTTGTATAACCTCCTCCTTAGAAGTTTTCTGTGGATTTAATTTTGGACAAGGCAAAGACTGAAACGTTTCTGAGTCACTCAACGTGTAGCAGTCTCAGAAGTCCTTTGGCTTGAACAGAAGACTGGGAGGCAGGCCAATGTAATGTAATGTAATGACAATTTTTAAAAAGGGCTCCAAGGATGATTCACGAAACTATAGACCAGTAAGCCCAATGTCTATGCTGAGCAAAATGGTAGATTCTAAAGTTAAGGCCTAGCCTAATGGGAAAAAGCCAACATGGTTTTAGCAAAGGGAAGTCATGCCTTATCAATCTATTACAATTCTTTGGAGGTGTAAATAAACATGTGGATAAAAATAAGCTGGTTGATATAGTGCACCTGGATTTTGGAATGGCATTTGATAAAGTCTCACATGAGAGACTCCTCAGGAAATTATAGGAATGTCCACTGTGGATTCATAACCAGTTAAAATTTAGGAAACAGACAGGAAGTTTAAATAGTCGGTTTTCCAAAAAGAGAGCTCCAAGACTGTGTATTGGGACCACTGCTATTTAACATATTTATAAATGATGTAGAAAAAAAGGAGAAATGATTTAAGGTGATCAGATTTGCAGATGACACAAAATTATTCATAGTAGTTAAACACGAGCAGACTGTAAAAGGAATTGAGGGAGGACATTGTGGGACTGGGAAACTGGGCATCTATGGTAATTGGTCGATGAAATTTAAATGTGGACAAGTGCAAAGTGATGCACATAGGAAAGCATAACTATGCATACACAATGCTGGGTTCCACAGTAGGAGTTACCCAGGAAAAGGACCTCGGGATCATTGTGGACAACATGTTGAAATCTTTAGTGGGCAGCAGCAGCAGCCAAAAAAGTGAACACAAAGCTAGGAATTATTTGGAAGGGAACGGAAAATAAAGCAGAGAATATAAAAATGCCTCTCTCTTGTTCAATGGTGCAGCCACACCTTGAGAACTGTCTTCAGTTCTGGTCGCGGCACCTCAAACAAGATCTAGTAGAACCAGAAAATGTAGAGAGAACAGCAACAAAAATGATTGTAGGGCTGGATCAGTTCCCTTATGAAGAAAGCCTAACCTGGATTCAGCTTGGAGGAGAGATGACAGAGAGATACGATAGAGGTTTGTAAAATCGTGTGTGGTATGGAACAGGTAAATAAGAAACGGATATTTACATTATCAAATAGTACTCAAACTAGGGGACATTCCCTGAAACTAACAGGTAGCAAAATTTTAAACAAATTTAAGAAAAGTTTTGGGGGGGTTTTGTCAGCTCATGATTAAGCTGTGGAACTTGTTGCTAGAAAGCAAGGCTAGTAACGTAACCGAGTTTAAAAAAGGTTTGGAAAATTTCTGCAGGGCAGATCCATAAATAATTATTAGCCAGACAGACTTTGATTACTCCGCCTCTAAATTCTTGGGAAGAGTGACATGAAACAGTTTTTCATATTGAGATTTGGCGGACAGTTACATGTGACCTGGACTGGCTGCTGTAGGAGACAGGATACTGGGCTCAATGGACCACTGGTCTGACCCAGCATGGCAACTCTTGCATTCTGATTTTCTTAGCTGAATCAATGGGGCAATCAGAACTAAAACTCCCTGCACGCAATAGGGTAGAACTGGAACTGGAGTAGCCTGTTCCTTATGACATGGAACCAGATGTCAATCCTACACCAAAACAGACAGGGAAAATAGCTAATAAGCTGGTGCTGAAAGGTGCCTTTCAAAGTAGCTTTCTCCACACTTCTCAGTTCACATACACTCCACTACTCATCTACCATAACCACACCTCCTATTACTAAGATGCAGCATTACCCCCTAAAAGCACACATAATCCCCACCCACACAAACCCTTACTCACCATCCACAGACCTGGCACTTACAAATGAGGAAAATATTTCTGATGTCATCCTAGAAAGTTACCTGGGATCCTAGTGATCACCAGATGAGGTGGTTCGGTATTATGGGCACAGGCAGTGATGATTTACACAAAAGATGAGGGACCAAGATATCAGGAAAACAATGTTTGATAAGTTGGGGGAAGTATCTTGAGGAATCATTAACCGGATGGAAACAGCTAAGGGAAGTAGAAGAGCAGGGGCAAAATTAAAAGGCCATTGTAAGGACAACAAACCTTAATTTGTTAGAAAAAGAAAGTAAATAAAAGTAAGAGAAGAAAAGGTTTTCTAAAGAAGTGGCTGAAAAAAAAGTAAGAACAAAAAGGTTTGCATTCAAAAACTACAAGAAATCACAAAAAGAGAAAGGCAGGCAACAATATCCAGAAAAACTGAGAGGAGCTGGGAAATTAGTCAGGAGAGCAAAGATACAAATAGAGGAAAATATAAAATATAGCAAATAGAGTAAAGTGAAGGGGGACAAGACAGGAGGTGGTTCAAAAGAACTGTAAGACTAAGAGATGAAGGGGAGGATTATGTAGAAGCTGAGAGACAGTGGAATTGCTAAACAAATATTTCTGTTCAGTGTTCACTGAACAAGGGCCTAGAGTAGACCACAAATAGCTGCCAGAAATAGGAATGGTAGGCCTAAAAAAAAAAAATAAAAAAATTCAGAAGACTGAGTTCACAAGGCGTTAAATGAAAAGTAGGTAAGGTAGTGGAGCCAGATGGGATATATCCAAAGGTATTAAGGAAGCAAGGGAAGTTCTGGCAGCTCCACTGTTGAACACTTCACTAGAGTCAGGAGTGGTCTCAAAGGACTGGAGACAGGAAGCTCAAAACAGAGTATAGCAGTAATATATAAAATATAGCTGCAATTGAATAATAAAATGGTGTAATAAAACATAGGGAAAGAACAAAGTATACAAAATATACTATAAATCAAATACTAACCAAAAATAAAATATTTTATAAATACAAATGGCCGCTGTGCCGGGGGCCTCTAGCCCCGCCCCTTTCCCGGGACATACACGCGTGGCTGGGCCTTTGAAAATAGGCCCAGCATGCATAAGGGCCTTGGTGAGCACTAAACACTGGGATTAATTTAGTTAAACCTCAAGTGATTACTTTGGACGCTATCTGGGTAAGCCCTTGTTTCTTTGGAAAAGCCTATTTTTTCATTAGTATCTGCAATTTCTGATATTTATCAGCGTATTCAGGTTACCTAGACTGCAATTACCTCACAAAAAGAGAAACTCAAAGACTTGGGCCAGCGGATTAACCAAATACAGAATATTTAGTCTAATTTAGTTCAAGGTAGTTTGGTACATGCAAAGAAAATAGAAAATGTGGCGAATTCTGTTAGGTATTTAAATCTCGCTAAACAGGCAGTGTAAACAGCACACACATATATTAAATATACAACAGAGGAATGATGTGTGGCAAATCTGACAGTGCTGAATTTTCCTAAGAGGACTATGTCTCACCGTTGGATCAGTTTAAAAAGTATATGTTGGAAATATAAAAAATTCCCTCTGAAGCAATTCCACCTATAGCCAAAATTTACTTTCTGCCTATTGAGAAGAGAGATTTATCTTTGGAGAGTGCTCAAAGGACAGTAGTTGGCTCTGATCTAACTGCTTTATTGAAGAATTCTGAAGACCTTCAAGTGACTAATAGTGGCACTCTGCTTGTTTCCTCAAGACCGAGACTTAATACTGAGGCTTTTTCTTCATAACAGGAATATTTTGTATCATGGACAGAAAGTATGGATTTATCCTGATATTACTAGATCTACTCAAGATCAAAGGAAAACATTTCTAGCTATGCTCCAAGAAGCCCTGGACCTCGGTGCATGGGTTATTGTTCATTGTCCATGCAAATGTATTTTGAAACTCCAAAATGTTAGATATGCTCCCTTTGAACCATCTCACTTATCAGAAATCAAAAAAAATACTTTGGAGGACACCCAGCCAGACAGGGAGTGACTGAAAGGGTAAAATTCCTCCCACCGCTTCAGGAATTCCAGACTGGTGTGCCAAAGTAGGACCAAAATCTAAACATGGCAAAAATCTCCTTCTTCCTCTAACTTCAGCATCAACCCTGCACGGCCCACTTTTACAATGCTGCAAGCTGCTTTATAATCCCTGGGGCTGGCCATTCCGGCAGTCTCGAGGGAGGTGCTGTTCAGAATGGTGCCTCCACTTTCCCTACTGCTGTCTCTCCTGTCCTAGCTCAAAAAGGGTAAGAACCAGGGCCAAATGTTGACCATCTCAAAAGGTTGTCACACTTATAGCACTCCTGAATCTTTCACCTTCATCTTATGATCCCTTGTTCTAGAGCGTCCTTTCCGTTGAAAGAGGCATGCCCCCCCTGTGCATTTATTCCTTACAAGTATTTGTATGCCTCGATCATATCTCCCCTTTCCCTCCTTTCCTCCAAGGTGTACATGTTTAGATCTTTAAATCTGTCCTCGTATGTTTTACGGTGTAGACTGTTGACCATTTAAGTAACTGCCTTTTGGATCGCCTCCATCTGATTTTACATCCTTTTCAAGATGTGGTCTCCAGAATTTTTCACAGTATTCTAAACGAGGTCTCACCAGAAATTTACGGAGAGGCATTATCACCCCCTTTTTTCCTACTGGTTACTCCGCTCCCTATGCACCCCAGCATTCTTCTGGCTGTTGCCACAATTTTATCAACCTGTTTGGCCACATTATCAGAAACTATCACCCTACAGATCCCTCTTGTTTTGTGTACATTAGAACTTCGCTGTCCTCTAACAGCCAGAGGGAGAGAGTTCCACAGCATAGGGCTGATCATCGAAAAGGCTTAACTGCGAGTTACTGACAATCAATAATTCTTAAAAGAAGGGAAGAATAATGATTTATCAGTGCAATGCAGTCTCTAAGCTATCTTCAACTTTTAAGCTCCCCTGGAGAAAAAATGGTAAATGTCACTACATTAGCTGGAGCTGGTAAGTTCACGTCACCTGTAAATGGCAAGGCTGCTACAGTTGTCCACATCATTTGTCATAAGATGCTCACATCGATTGAGATGCAAAAATGTGCATCTTATGCCAAACGGAAAACATGTGTACTTCTTGGCATTGGTACTTATGTTGTCTTCTTTGTTTTCACAGCTCTCACCCAGGACATTGCCGGTCCCAGCTGTCAAACCCCAGGGACCAGCAGAGGAGCAGCACTTTTCCTAGGCTTAGCCAGCGGACTTGCTATGCTAAAGCAAATCCTGGTGTTCAGCATTTGTGCCATCAGGAAGGGAGATGATCTGACAATAGGTGAATCCCTTTGACCTAATGTAATTCACTACATGCACTACTATGCGAACAACATGCTCCATGTCCAGGACATTGTTGCATAGTGCCTCCTGATGTATAATTCAGCGAAGAAATATTAGCTGTTGTGTTGGGTACTCTTCTTTTACTTTGTCCTCTATTCCTTTGAGAAGTCCAACATTTTTAACAGTTAAATGTGCTGATCCATCTGTGGTGATATTTATCATTTCTCTCCAGGGAAGCTTCAAATGTTGAAGACAGCTAGAGACTGCACTGTACAAATCAACTCCTCTTGTACCTTTCATCGATTCAAATGATGGAAATTCTTCAGTCATTCCAAATTTGCAGTTAATTCCTCTGACTGTGTATGCAACACCACCATGAACTGAATGTGCCCATCTACAGTGCTAGATATACAAAGAGAGAGAGTCCTATTCTCCCTATTACAGTGCTCTCTCTCTCTCTCTTTGTGGAAATTGCCTATGCGATGAGGAAGATAAGAAATTAGCCTAACCACGCCCATTTTTATAGCACAGGCACTATTTCTGCTATATTTATAGCATTTTGATGAATCTATGCCAAACTTTGTTAATAAGGAAAAGTACCTCAAGGAGGCATTAACTGGATAAGATAAACTAGAGGGCGTAGAAGAGCAATGGGCAAAACTAAAAGGATATTTTGTAAGGGCAACAAGCCTTTTTGTTAGAAAAGTGAATAAAGATACGAGGAAAAAGAGGCCTCTTTGGTTTTCTAAAGTAGGGAATGAAAAGGTAGGGAAAAAGGTTAGCATTCATATATTACAACAGTGCTGAAAGAGGAAGAAAGGCAATTATATCTGGAAAACCTAAGAGAAGCTGGGAAAGTTGACAAGACAAGAAAAAAATAGCTAATACAGAAAAACAGGAGAACAAGACATTTTTTTAGATATATTAGTAACAGGAGGAAGTGAAAAAATAGGATTGTAAGACTCAGTGGTGAAAGAATATGTTGAGTCTGACAAGGAGCAAGCAGAATTGCTAAACAAATATTTCTATTCAGTGTTGACTGAGGAAGAGCTTGGAGTAGGATCACAGAAAACAGCCTCAAACAGGAGTGGAAGTGAGTTAGGTAGGCTTCAAACAATTTCCAGAAGACTGCGTTCATGAGGAGCTAGCAAAACTAAAAGTAGATAAAGCAATGGGGCTGGATTGGATACGTCCAAGGGTATTGAGAACATAGGAAAGTTCTGCAGCTCTGCTGTCTAACACGTTCAATACTTCTTTAGTGAGAAGTGGTTCCAAAGGCCTGGAGACAGGCAGAGGTGGCTCCTCTTCATAAAAAAGTGGATGTAAGCAGAAGTCTGAGAACTACTGGCCAGCAAGTGTAACCTCAGAGTGGAGTAAATTAATGGAATTGCTGCTGAAACAAAGGACAGAGCAGGTTCGGGAATCTGAAGCATCACCATTTTACCAGACAAATGTAATCAATTTCTTTGACTTGGTGACCAAAGGGATAAATCAGAGGAAAAAGTTAGACGCAGTGTTCTTGGATTTCAGCAAGGCTCTAACACTGTTCTGCATAAGCAACATAAATAAACTGAGCGCCCTAGGTATAGGCCCTATAGAGACTGCCTGGGTAGTGACAAAGGGTAATGTAAATAGGAGTGCGCAGCCAAAAAATGTTTATTTTTCTTTTCTTCTGTTTCTTATTTGTTTTGTTTCATATTAGTACTCACTAAATATTCTAGTGAAAATTAATTCCCATTAAGTGTGCATGAAAAAAATTTAAGTGCACTAAAACAAATTATTGCACACTAACTGAAATGAAATAAATGCACAACTCTAGAGGCAAATGGAGTTAACTCCAAGAAAGGAAGGTTACCAATGGTGTGCTGCAAGGACTGTCCGCCCCCCCCCTCTAGTTCTGTTTAACATTTTTGTATTGCAATAAGGGCTATAGAGAAAAGTTTGTTTTCATGCAGATACCAAAATCTTCAACAAGCCAGAAGGTGTGGAAACATGAGGAGCAATCTAGTAAAGGTTGGGGAATGGTCTAAGTGTCTGACAGAGTTATAAAAACTCAAGGGTACAGAATTGTATAGGGGGGTGTGCACAAAACCAAGACATGGATCTGGGCATGATGAGATATGTAGGGCCCCATTAGAATCCCTATTATTTATTTATTTAACATTTTTACATACCGACCTTCATGAAAAAAATTCATATCAGATCGGTTTACATGTAACAAGGGGTAAAAACTTAATCAACCATATAACAAGAGGCGAAAGATACATATAACAAGGAGGTATTAACTTGGAGGGCTAGGATAGCCGGAGATATAGGACAGCATAACTGAATAAATTAGATAATGCAATAATATAAAGAAGGGAGGCATAAATATAATGCCTAAACTTGGAGGGGCGTTTAGTTAGGAGTCAGTGTCCGGTCTGGTTGAGAAAATTGTTGGATATGCCAGTTAGGGGAAGGCTTGGAGGAAGAGCCATGTCTTGAGTTTTTTTCGGAAGGTTAGAGGGCATGGTTCTAGTCTGAGGGCATGTTGTTCCAGATGGCTGGGCCAGCTGTAGAAAAAGCTCGTTCTATTACACGAATAAGGCCTAGTGGTTAGGTCTGAGCAGTGCAAAGCAGAAATACCGCCTGTGTCATAACACCCACTAGAGGCTAAGGTATTGGTTTGTTCCTGCTTGCATAAAAGCACGTGTCCCCTACTGTTTGTATGGATTTTTAGTTTGATTTTAGAGAGAGATGGGTTTCCTTTCAGTTCTCCTACTTTTCAGAGTAAAGATGCAAAGTTTTGGATACGTTTTGGATGGGCAAGGAAATCACTTAATCTAAGTGATCTCCTTGCCCATCCAGCAATCAGAGAACAAGGAGCAGAATGGATGCCCATCCAGAATCCAAACAGAGAGAAAGTGGACAGAGGGGAGTGGAGAAAAAGTAGCAACCATTCAGTGCTTAATCACTATAGATACACATCCATTACAGAGATGCAATTGCTCTCAATGGAGAAAGGTAAATAAAGGAGTGCCACACGATCCGTACTGGGACTGGTGCTTTTTAATATATTTATAAATGATCTGGAAAAGGGAGATGATCAAATTTGCACATCACGTAAAATTATCCAAAGTAGTTAAATCACAAGCCAACTGTGAGACTGGGGACTGGACATCTAAATGGCAGATGAAATTTAATGTGGGCAATGGGGAAGTGATGCACAGAGGAAAGAAAAATGCAGACAAAGTAGACAATGCTGGGTTCTGTACAAGGCATCACCACCCAGGCAAAGGATTTTAGAGTCACTGTGGATAATACTTTGAAATCCTCGGCTCAGTGTACAGTGGTGACTAAAAAAGCAAATAGATTATTAGGAAAGGAATGGAAAATAAAATGGAAGATATCATAATGTCTATCTATCCATGGTGCAACCACATCTTGAGTATTGTGTACAATTCTGATTGCCCCCATCTAAAAAAAAATAAAAAAAAAAAAAATAAAAAAAAATAAAAAAAAATAAAAAAAAATAAAAAAAAATAAAAAAAAATAAAATAAAAAAAAATAAAAAAAAATAAAAAAAAATAAAAAAAAATAAAATAAAAAAAAATAAAAAAAAATAAAAAAAAATAAAAAAAAATAAAATAAAATAAAATAAAATAAATAAATAAATAAATAAATAAATAAATAAATATATATATATATATATATATATATATATATATATATATACTGAAAAAGGGACCCAAACTGATAAAAGGGTATGCAAGCTCCCCTATGAGGAAACACTAAACTGGTTAGGACTCTTCAGTCTGCAGAAGAGATGGATGAGAGAAGTTATCATAAAGGTCTATAACATTATGAGTGGGGTAGAATGGGAAAATAGGGAACTGTTATTTATCCTTTCCAATAGTACTAGTACTAGGAGAAACCTCATGAAGCTAAAAGGTAGCACATTTAAAATATATTGGAGAAAGTATTTTTTTTCACTCAGCACAAATTGTGGTATTTAATGCCAGAGTTGGTTGTGAAAGCATTTATTGTAACTGGATTTAAAAAGTGTTTAGACAAACTACTATTAGCCATGTAAAATTCTGTTCCATGCAAGTTATTGTTTTCCTTTAGTTATTCTTCCTGTCCTTTCACCCCTGTACTTTGCTCTCTACCTTTCCCTTTCCCTGTTTTTTGTATTTTCTCTCAGTTACATGTAAACCGATATGATGTGCCCACGAATACCGGTATAAAAAAGTTGTTAAATAAAATAAATAAATAAATGTAGACCTGGGAAAGCCACACTGCTTATCCCTGGTTATGAGCAAGATGGATTGGACCTATTTTTTGGGATCCTACCAGGTACTTGTGATTTCGATTGGCCACTATTGGAAACAGGATGCTGGGCTTGATGGACATTTGGTCTGACTCAGTATGGCATTTTTAATGTCTTATGGTAGAACACAGAAGTAGAAAGGAGAGGGAAAAGTTGGAGAATTCAAAATCAAACATTTGTAATCCAGGTATTTGAATGGAGAATTAAAATTGGACGAGGTCTCCGCATTTCACAGTAACCCGAGGCAGCTTCACATTATAGCCAACTATAAGGAAGGGACACAGAGTTGAATCAAGGGATCACAGAACCACAGATTTAATATTTTGACTTGTTTATGGAGACTGACTGAAAGACTTCTATCATGGGCCATGTTACATGTCTGAACTGCTTCATCAATAAAGTTGTGTTGGAACACTAGCTTGGTGTGCAGTTGGGATTTTGGCACTCACTAAAGAAGCTGATAATTAACATCCAGGGTCCAACAGATTATCCTCCCTCTCTATGTAGAATCATTATAACCTGAAGTCTTGAAGAGACTGAGTTATCTTAGATGGACACTTAATCCCAATATTGAGTGTGCTCCCTAGTCTCCATAAAAATGATCCCAGTCTGGAGATTACATATATGATGTTTTGTGGCTTACCTGTATCGATGGGTAAGACTTGTTATTTACTGTGCTGCGTTCTCCCAGAATGCTGCCTGCAGAACGACCTTCACACTTGTACCTGAACCTCATGCCTCGCTGCTTGGGTTGTTCAAATATTTCCACATATGGTTCTAGACCACCTATAAAAACAAGTTTATGTTGTTTTGGTTAATGCACTAAAGTAACACGTACAACTCTTCTTTCAAAAGAGATTAGGGTCTAGCCAGTTTGTCTTACCTAACAATGAGTGCCTCTGCAGCAAACTTTGAGGATTTGGCACTGTGGTGGGAGAAAGAGAAAAGAAGAAATATGTTATATAAATCCTCCAAGATAACACCAAACAGCTGCATAATCAATAAGTGCTTCAAGGTATTACAACTAAACTAAACATCTGTGATAAAATAATTTATGTTGTCATAATAGTGCTGAAACCAAAACCCACTTGTTAGCCATCAAATCTGCTGGTTGAGATTTGAAGCCCAGGTTCTGAATTCTGCTCAAGATGGTTGAGGGATTTACTCATATATCATTTTGGAACACCATCCCCCAAGGTTCCTGGATGTGCAACAGCAATGGAATTACTTGGCCTAAGTCTAACAAGCTTGGTTTAGGATGTATTCAGAAGGCAGGCTTCAGCGTTCTCACGCCGACCCCCACATCACATGACTAAGACAACTGTGAGAACAGGAGGAGTATGTAATAGATATGGAGTGTGTGAGCTCCTAGTGCTGTGGCATAGTTATCGCAATCCCCAGGGTGAGTCCCCGAGGCCTACGCTGGCAGGTGGCAAACATGCCTTGTAAACAGGACAGTCTGGAGCTTCACCTTTACCAGTTGTCTCCTCCGCAGGTTGAGCCCTTGTGGAAAACTGTAAAGTGTTACTTTGTGGTCGTAAAGAATTTTGTAATGCGTGAGTTGTGATACTGGAACAAAGTAAAACATGCTGTTTTGATATATGTGCCTATTGTATATAATAGCATTTATATGGCAGTTTTGCTGTCCTTATGGGTGATTGCTTCATGACCTTTTTACGGTACTTGTTGCATTTTGCGTGATAAGTACATGCATCTACCATATATGGGCTTATTATTACACATGAAGCGTAAGGAACCCATTGTCTGACCACTGGGTTGAGTCAGGCTATTGCTTATCACAAGGGAGGCAGTATTAAGTGATTTGAAGTAAGCCAAAGAGAGAACTATAAATGAAAAGTTATAGATAGCTCTGGTTAGATCGAAAGAAGAGTGCCTTAGCCATCCTACTGAACCACTGATCAAAAGAAGAGCATTATTAAGCCGTCCTATCAAACCAATGTTCGATCTCCAGTACTGTGTTTCTGGATATATCATGATACCCTACTCACACTGGGAAACTGTGAGGGAAAATCATTGTAAGTATCTTTTGCTACTACTTTTTATATGTACATAATCTTTGGTATCAAACTAAATATAAGAATTATAATATAACCAGTGTTTTATTTGTGAAACATTGTCATAAGTATCTGTTTTGTGCATATATTATACAAAGAATATAGCTTTTCATACTTTTACATAAGCTGTAGTAAGGTAATTATTTTCTGAGTGTGTCTGTGTGATCCAGACCACAAGGCAAAAACTGCTATCTTTCAACCCACTATAGCACTTGGATTCTGGTGGCCAGCAGGACTTAGGTGGGTCCCTAAGGGAGAGGTGATACTTACAGTCCAGTGACACACCAAAGACAAAGTAGACAGCAGGCTTGCGGAAGTGAGAGGAGAGCCAAGGTCAGGGCAGGCAGCAAGCAAGAGTAGTCCAGGCTAGAGCTCAAATACAAAGAGGCAATCTGAGGGAAATGTGGACACTCAGGACTGATGATGAGAATGATGAAGGCAGGCTGGGCTGGAAGATGAGTCAAGGCAAGGCTGTATGAAGCTGGGCTAGAAGGCAAGGCAAGGCAAGGCATGAAAAAGTAAGGCTGGACTGGAGACAAGATGAGGCACAGGAATGCTAGAAACACACACTGGAAGGCATGTAGGAGACCCTCCTCTGCTGAGGTGATGAGAGGAAGTCCAGAGAGTCTTTATATAGGGCTGCTGACATCATCCATGGGTGCCACAGTCTTTTTCCCTCCGTGGACCCTTTAAAGAAGATGCTGTCAGGCACACACGGCCAGAGGCAGTGGTCCTGGCAGCATCCTTCTGTGTGCACGAGGCTCAGTGGTGTCCCGTCACGGAAGGAGGCCTAGATGCTGCGGCATCAGGGGGTAAGTTCAGAGGCCTATGGGGATGTCCCACAAGCTGCCAAATGTAACAAAGTATACAGGAGCCATGGTGAGAGAGTAGCAAGAGAAAACCAATATTGTTTTGGGATATTGTACATCTCTCTCAAAACATGATTTCAGATGTGCAGACAAAGAGAGTATTATATTAACAGAAGAAGGGAAAAGAGATGGCAGAAGGACAGAGAGAGAGAGAGAGAGAATGAATCCCGAAGCTACAGCTGCTCTCATAAAAATCTTAAGAAAATAATTTGTACTATATTATTGCAACTATTATCTTTATCTATCTTTTACTGCATTGCTTTCTAGAAGGTAACTTAGAATTAATAATAAAACACTAACTATTACTGGGATCTGAACATGTGCAGACTCAAAGCTGTGTGTAAGTGTGCAGAGGTTTCTAGAAAATTGTTATAAATTCCCACTAAGTATAAACATCAGCGAGGAAAGATGAAGTGAACTCCACAGGGATAAAATGTGATAGTCAAGTGGAGTAGGCCTTAGGTACACGGCCTGGTCACTCTGCAAGCATACCTCTATAAACCTGCAGTGAGGCTCCCCTGTGAGGGATGGCTGCGGGTAATAGTAATAAGTCTGCCTGAAACAGCAATCTATAATTGAATATAGCAGCTTCTAACTTACGTATGCTGTTAGCATTTAACTAAATTGGTTCTGGACCGGAACTGACCAGAGAAGTGGCATGATCAGTTTTGTTTTGTTGATTAAATTTATTTCACTTCGACATTTGCATGAGACTGGCCTAGAGATTTTAAGAAAGAAGCTGCTTACTTTATTAGACCGTATTTATACTTTTCTATAACTTTTTCTATTCCTTTTATTTTGTGATCTGAGTGGCTGGCCAGTGGCGTCTGGATGGGAGGAAACAACCGTGCATGTGAGTTGTGACCTCCATACTCTATTTAGTCATGCATTATGTGAGTTACATTTTTTTTTTTTATCTGTTTTGTGTTTTGTTTGTTGGCTTTGGGTGGTGGGAGGGAAGAGTAAGATGGGGCAGGGAAGTAAAAGGGGAAATGGTAGAATAGGAAGCAATATGTGCTCTACATCTCGTATTTGCGCAGTTATGCTATCATGGTTTATGAGAAGGCTGTTGCTCGGTTTCGGAAACTGCAAACCTTCAACATTTAGCTTGATATTCTGTCAATTTTGGCACGATATAAAAATGTACAAGATCTTGGAATATAGCAGAACTTGGTAGTCCTAATAAGAGAGAGAAAGATTAGACATCTACAAAAACTGGATTGCAGAATTGCCTTTCTACAGGAGATGCATCCGATAAAGAACATGCAAAGCTAAAATGAAAGTCGGGGTCCCAGATCTTTTAAGCATCTGGAACATCTAAAAACTGTGGAGTTGCTGTGTTAATATATAAAAATGTTGCTTTTAAAATGGAAAAGGCTATAGGGGAACCTAGAAGCTGGATTTTAAAAGGCCCGAGCATAAACACCGGGGTTTTACGTGCACAAGTGCCGGGCCTCTCTGAAGGGGTGGGGGTCCTGGGCAGGGAGGTCCAGGACAGCGCCATTCTACACTGTCCCAGGGAAGTACGCCCCGACACCCAGCCGACGCATGCTGATTACTTCTGCTCCAGAGGAGCAGTAAGTAATAAAGCAAACAAAAAAATAATTTGTAGATAAGAAGGGTTTAGGGGGTGGGGAGGAGAGGGGAGGGGAAGAGGGAGGGAGTTTAGGTAGGGGGAGGGTAGGGAAGTCCCCTCCCAGTTTGTTCCTTAATTGGAGCAGACTGGGGGGGGGGGGGGAACTGGGGGTCTCAATTGCGTTGCCGCGCGTATTAATCTAAAATTTACCCCCTGAGCGTGCCACCCGCACATGTACGCGCGGACATCAGATTTTAAGACATGTATATGCCGGCGCGCACATTATAAAATTAGCGCGTCCATATGCGCGCACCAGGAACCGCATGCACATGGACGACCGTGCGCTCCTTTTAAAATCGACCCTTAAGTGTAGATCTATAATATTGCTTAGTACTCTGGTAAATCTATCATACTGGTTTCTGCGCCAAACCAGTGCAATCATGGTTTCTTCACAACTTTAACATCCCAAATTATGAGCCTAGGGGACAACCCTATTATATTAGGTGGAGATTTAAATTGTATAGCTGATCCTGAGCTAGACAGACATATCAACATATCACACAGTCCCCAAATATGTATAAAGGAGTCAATTTTCTATGTGATAGTTTGGTACTAAATTGATGCTTGGAGACTATTAAACCCAACACAGAAAGATTTTACAAATTTAGCGAGAACACTTGTTAATTTCAGAATCCCTTTTTAGTAGACTCAATATGACTAAGATTGGGGTGCTTGTTATGTTTGACCATCATCCATTATCAGGGATACTGCAAATTGGTGAAGGAATGATTAGGCAAACTGGAAAATGCCTTTGTGGCTTGGCCAAGAAAGATTTTCAGAAATTTCTATCTGAAAAATGGGACCACTAAGCGCACCCAAATGGTCAGCACTAAGAAAATCCCATTCTCTTTTCAGAAACAGCCAAGGTTATGTGTGTGCTACACATATGAAATTGAATGCAGATATATTAGAATTAGGAAAACAAATTATAAATCCTCAGAGGGCATTGATTGAGGGAGGAGCAATACAGAGCAATTAATGACATCCACCATTTTATTCACCATTCCCTTCCTAATAATTCCTATCATTCTGTTTGCTTTTTTGACCTCCACAGCACACTGAGCTGACAATGTCAATGTATTATCCACTATGATGCCTAGATCTCTTTCTTGGGTGGTAACTCCTAAGATAGAACCTAACATTGTGTAACTATAGCAAGGGTTATTTTTCCCTATATGCATCACCTTGCATTTGTCCACATTAAATTTCATCTGCCTTTTGGAAGACCAATCTTCCAGTCTCACAAGGTCCTCCTGCAATTTATCACAATCCGCTTGAGATTTAACTACTCTGCATTATTTTATGTCATCCGCAAATATGATCACCTCATTCGTCACACCCCTTTCCAGATCATTTATAAATACATTAAAAAACACCGGTCCGAATTCAGATCCCTTAGGCACTCTACTCGTTACCTTTTTCCACTGTAAAAACAGACCATTTAATCCTACTCGCTGTTTCCTGTATTTTAACCAGCTTGCAATCACAAAAGGACATCTCCTCCTATCCCATGACTTTTTAGTTTGGTTTTCTCAGAAGCCTCTCATTTGGGACTTTGTCGAATGCCTTCTGAAAATCCAAATGCACCACATCTACCGGTTCACTTTTGTCCACAAGTTTATTCACCCCTTCAAAAAAAAAAAAAAATGTAGGAGATTTGTGAGGCAAGACTTCCCTTGGGTAAATCCATGCTGGCGTGTCCCGTTAAACCATATCTATCTGTATGTTCTGTGATTGTATTCTTTATGAGAGTTTCCACGATATAGACTGAAGATTTTACCTCAGATTTAAGATTATCAATTTAAATTATTATAAAAATCTCAGAGCCACTTATAAAAGACTAAATATAATGCAAGATAAGGTTAGAACCAGCAGCTGTGAGATATCATTGCATCAGACGGAGAACACAAAGCAGATTTGGGATTGAGAAAGATTGGGTATCTTCAAATATGCACATCATCACAGCCAGAGGGTAATTTTTTAAAGTATTTCTAGTGCTTTGCCTGTAGAAATGGCCGGTTACAAAACTGCCTGCCCAATATGCGAGCAGACTTATCTGACCATAGCCAGAAACATGCAAGTATACCCAGGCTGAGCAGAGGTGTTGTGAGGGAGGTCTTGCGGTTTCAAAAGTGCGCACATAAATTCTGCCTACCAACCTGTGCAGAAATTGGCAAGCGTAGTAATTGTATGCAGGTAGTTCAGGAGGGATCATATGCTGAAGGAAAGTAGGTACCTGCTTTCCCTTTGAAAATTGATATAAATTCTGAGCTGATCTGATTTAAATTTACGCAGGCTATTACAAAATTACCCCCCCCCCCCCCCCTCGAAAGCCATGCAGCACAGCTGTAAAGCAAACTGCACAGGTGACCAACCAAAGCAATACGGTAAAAGAAACCAGAAAAGAGAATGCAAATAACCATAGAGGGCTGAGGGCAAAGCTTATTACTCTCTGAACATCTTTATAGCAATGCGAGGAAAAAATGCTACAGGCCAACTATCACCAGGAACTTGTCCATTCGTGCAGCTCAGAGGCTTAAGAAACAATCAAAGGAAACAATATTAAAAGGGAAAGGAAAGGTGACAAAGCTGAGTATATAAATGGTTCCAAAAATACACACTGAATGAGGAACAGCAGAAGCACTAAACACCTAACTGTGCGGTGTCTTCACAGAGGAGAAAGTGATGCAAGGGGCAAAAGTCACGACAACAGATTCAGCAAAGGGCAGTCAGAGGATGCTGTCACGGTAATTTTGCAGAGCACTTTGAGTCATCCACGGGAAGGAGGACAACACTAACACCAGCTATAACAGGGCGATGTCTGAGAAGTCCATGAACTAAGTGCAACCAAACGTGGAAGCCTGAAAGCACAGCCTCCTCAATTTTAAAGAAAAATTACAGAAATCATTCCCCTTCTGATTTTGGAGATATTTTCAATTTTCTGATCTAAACACACTTCTAAATAAAGGTTACCCAAAGCCTTGATTACCAGTGAAACAACTAGCACTTAAAGCAGATGCAAGAGTTACACAAATTGATTAAATTAGTATGGGCTGCAAAATTCCAGTAGAAATTGATGCCCATCACATGAGATCATGTGAAATCAATAGGTTAAATCATGGACACAGTCTGACCCTTTCATTTATTAATTTTTGAAAAAGGGTTTTATACTTCGCCTAATATATTTAGGGGGTCATTTTCAAAGGAGTTACGCATGTAAATGTGACATATTATCGTAGCAATTTTCAAAAGCTATTTACTCGAGTAAAGTGCACTTACTTGAGTAAATCCTATGGACAATTCAATGGCATATATTGTAGCAATTTTGAAAAGCCCACTTACTTGAGTAAAGTGTATTTACTCGAGCAAAAACCAGTTTTGCTCGAGTAAATGCTTTTGAAAATCTGGCCCTTACTTTATAACATCCAGCCTGGACAATGTGTGAGCTCTTTCTTATTTTCCAACTCTTGATGGAAATGAAGCTGACGGTCCCCCACCACAGACCGTGTTTCAAAAAAACTGCGTTGGGAGGGACCAGATCTTGACTGTGTGCTTTGTTTGCATCGAGAGTTGTATTCCTTTGTGAAGTAAAATAAATATACTTCTCTGAACAGCAAGACTGTTGGACTACCGAAGTCCTATTCCATTGCTTTTGTTGCCTGTTAACTCATTGCTTCTGAATTTCCACCCTTATCCTTTTGCCTACACAATAGGAAAGCCATGGCATTATTTGAACGTGTTTATATACAACAGAGCAAAGACCAGCGGTTCATGCACCCCCAGGGAAGTACAGAACAGTACATGAGGGGGAAACCTAAACTCGCCCCGCCACATGAAGCGGTAACCTCAAGCAGAAGACCTCCGGGACTGCCATTGGCTGCCCTGTTTTGACCTGGAGCAGAAAAAATGGAGATGCGCGATATCACTGCCACCGCACGGAGGCTGCTGCCCCAAGCAGAGGAG
Organism: Rhinatrema bivittatum; assembly: GCF_901001135.1. Classification (NCBI taxonomy): domain Eukaryota; kingdom Metazoa; phylum Chordata; class Amphibia; order Gymnophiona; family Rhinatrematidae; genus Rhinatrema; species Rhinatrema bivittatum. Next base: position 125,861,648 of record NC_042617.1, read on the forward strand.
ACGTAGGAGATGCAGAGACAGCGAGCACTGTGGGAGGCAGTGACAGCACCATGCTTAATTTGCCCCCTCCACCTCCTGTTTCTCTATTGTCCAGGCTCCCCACTTAGAAATGAAGCCTGTACGGGGCAAGAGGATGAGGAAGCAGCCACAGGGAAAGGACGTGCAGCATTTGCACCATCCCCCACAGGCCCTGCGGCCTCCCCCGAGTCCCACTACCCCCCCCCCCCCCCATATGCCTATGTCTGCTGCTCCTCTTCAGATTCCAAGGGAAAGAAACCACGATTCGGGAGATGGAGGGCTGAGAGGTGGGCAAGCATGGGAACGCCGAGCTGGAGAAAGCAAACAAGAATGGTCAGGAGCCGAGAGTTGAGGAGATAAAGCGAAGTGACATGGAAGACTGGTTGGTAGAGGGACATAAATAATAGATTTTTATTTTATTTAGCTCACGCCTTTTCATTGGTAGCTGATGGAGAGTTACATTCAGCTACAGTAGTCCTTTTCCTGTCCCCAGAGGGCTTAGAGTCCAAGGGTCTGATTTACTAAGGCTGTGTATAAGGGAAAAATGCTTGGTAAATGAGGCCCTAAGTTTGTACGTGAGGCAGTGGAGAGTGAAGAGGGTTTGCCCAGGGTCACAAGGAGTGGCAGTAGGATTTGAGCCCTGGCTTCCCTGGTTCTCAGCCTGTACCCTAACCACTAGGGAGAAAGGGAGATGCAGGGCCAAGAGGCATTGCGGAAGGGGCGCGGAGAAAGGGAGATTGAAGGCTGGAATACATGGGAGGGAAGAGGTAGGAGAGGGATGGAGGGCAGGATGCATGGGGGAGATGAGGAGAAAAGGACATGAGGCAAGAGAGAGAAAGAAGGCTCAAGAAGGCTGGTGGAACGGGGAAAAGTGAAAGGTAAAAGCTATGATAACAAAGAAGAAAGATGGTGAAAACTGAGAATAAAGAGAGGACAGGAAGAGATGGATGAAGAGGACAATTTACAAAGCCATTGCCATGAGTAAAAATGGGTTTTACCCCTAGAAATGGAGTTTACTGAAGAGGATGTTGGAGAGGTACCAGTACTGGAGAAGGTTTTCATGGGTAATGATTCAGATGGACTGAACCAAATCACGGTGAACCTAGAAGATGTGGTAGACCTGATTGACAAACTGAAGAGTAGTAAATCACCTGGACCAGATGGTATACACCCCAGAGTTCTAAAGGAACTAAAAAATGAAATTTCAGACCTATTAGTAAAAATTTGTAACCTATCATTAAAATCATCCATTGTACCTGAAGACTGGAGGATAGCAAATGTAACCCCAATATTTAAAAAGGGCTCCGGGGCGATCCGGGAAACTACAGACCGGTTAGCCTGACTTCAGTGCCAGGAAAAATAGTGGAAAGTGTTCTAAACATCAAAATCACAGAACATATAGAAAGACATGGTTTAATGGAACAAAGTCAGCATGGCTTTACCCAGGGCAAGTCTTGCCTCACAAATCTGCTTCACTTTTTTGAAGGAGTTAATAAACATGTGGATAAAGGTGAACCGGTAGATGTAGTATACTTGGATTTTCAGAAGTCATTTGACAAAGTTCCTCATGAGAAGCTTCTAGGAAAAGTAAAAAGTCATGGGATAGGTGGCGATGTCCTTTCATGGATTACAAACTGGCTAAAAGACAGGAAACAGAGTAGGATTAAATGGACAATTTTCTCAGTGGAAGGGAGTGGGCAGTGGAGTGCCTCAGGGATCTGTATTGGGACCCTTACTTTTCAATAGGCCCTAACAGTAGGCCCTAAGAGGAGTTGATGCTTTCAGCAGGAGGACTGGATCAGGGGGATTCCCACATCCCAACAGCTTATGAAGCAGCAAGAGGAGATAGGGAATGGGGGTTAGTGGGATTGAGAGAGGAAGGGAAGCAGGTGAGGATGGCCAGCTTAACCATTCGGCAAACTAGGTGATTGCCTAGGATGGCAGCTTCTGGGGGGGCAAAAGAGCAGCTACATTCACTTCAAAACAATAATGCTGTTTTGATATGACAGGTTTTCTATATAGACTCAGTGTCTTTTTGCAGGGTTTTGTGTTAATTCACATAAGGGTAGATTTTTAAAAATATGTGGGCACGCTACCCGGCGTGTGCACAGACATGCGGTTTTATAACATGCACGTGCAGATCCCCTGTACCGGCGGCCTCCAGCTCCACCCTGCCCCCTGGACCGCCCCTTGATAGATGTCCGGCTCTTGAGCGCGTAACGCACGCAAGGCCCAGCCACAAACGTAACCCCCGTTTTCCCCACGCGCAGGGGATTTAAAATTTAGCTGAAAGAGTCTGACAGGAGAGGAAGTACGCATCTCTGTTACTCAGGGGAGACCAGAATTATTATTATTATTTTTTTTTAATAAGATGAGTAGTAAGGGGAAACATCCTAGTTCAGTTTAGCCAACCATTTCAGAGATTATTTTTAGCCAATGTGGTATGGATTTCTTTTAATTTATAAAAATTCATGTTTGTCTTCATTTTATTTGCATCTACCCCCTCCCCCCAATTACAAATAATACATTCATCAGACACTGTGACATGATTTCTGAAACAAATAATATATATATTGTATATACAAAACAAAATTTAATATTAAAAAAATCTGATGACCAATTATATGTTTTTACAAGATCATTCTGGGAGGAGTAGTAAGAACATAAGAAGTTGCCATACTGGGCCAGACAGAGGCTCCATGAAGCCCAGCATCCTGCTTCCAATTCAGGATACAAGTACCTGGCAAGTACCCAAACAAAGGATCATATTCTACTAATGCCAGTTATAAGCAGTGGCTATTCCCTAAACCAATTTGACTAATAGTATTTATGGACTTCTCCTCCAGGAACTTGTTGAAACCTTTTTTAAACCCAACTAAGCTAACTGTCTTAACTACATCCTCTGGCAATGAATTCCAGAGCTTAATTGTGCATTGAGTGAAAAATGTTTTTTTTCCAATTTGTTTTGAATGTGCTACTTGCTAACTTCATGGAGCGCCCCCTAGTCCTTCTATTATCTGAAAGAGTAAACAACTGATTCACATTTACTTAAGTTTAATTATCAGAGTATTGGGAGGAAGTGTCCTGAAAGTTAATTGGGTTTGTGTGTGTTTCCCTAAGTTATATTTGCACCAGCCCTTCAGAGAAGCACAGGTAACTGCTGGAGGTAAAGAACACCATTAGATATTTTGTGTAGCCTTTCCAATCTTGTTTTCCCATGGACAAATAATGGGAGAGATAACTTAGCAAATCAGGCCCTAAGTCTGAAAGACCTATTTTTTTAATCCAGTGACAAATAGTATGTTTGCTCTATGCTGTATCATCAATGAACAGGTCAATTATCTCTAAACAGGTAGAATGAATCATTTATGATAATGGATGAGTTGTAAAATCAAAATTCTACATTTACTAGACCGTAAAATCCACTTTACAAGTGGATAAATAATCACTGTATACGGAGATAATAAATAATGGTTCAATCTGTCTCACCAATGAGCAAGGAGAGACGTTTCTTTCCGTAACTTTTAACAAGGTCATAAGTGAAATTATTCAAAAGAAGGTGCAGCTAAATACTCGGGATGTCTAGCTGTAAAGAAGCGAAGCCAGAGTTCAGCTAGGGTCTATGGTCCTTATCTGCTGTCATTCTATATTGGCATGGAAACATCAGCACTGGGTGAAGAAGGAATAAGTCCTGCATTAAACAACATACGAATGGCACTTTATTTCAAGAAACATGAATTTAATTCCTGATGTACATGTTCCAGGCTGCTCTGATTTGGTAGTAACTGTTGGTGTCTTTGTCATGCCTTTAACCACAGTGGCAACGGTTAACTCTGACACCAGTGGCAGCCAATTGGTTAGAGATGGGCTGCTGTGCCATTCCACTTCAGTGCCAGGGCACTTTCTAATGTTCTGAAAACAAATAAAGGAATGTGGCTTTTATTCTGGAGACAACCATGCAGACTCAGCAGCTGAATACTCAGCAAAAAGGAGGAAGTGTGAAGTCTAGACGGAACAGAATCCAGCGCAAGATAAGAGGGTTCCTAGTGTCAGACCAACCAGGGAGAAAGATGCATGTGAAGAACACCCAGCATCTTTCTCTTAGTACTCTGAATATTTGAAGACTGCCTTGATTTACTTTTGATTGCCCATGATGGCAGACTTTATCTGGACATTTTAAATTAAAAAAGGCTTTTATATCCATTTTTTGACACAACGATCTATCCGTTCAGCAACCTTTTCCATGTAAGGCTACCAACCCAGGGGTATGACTGGATGCACAGAGCCTTAGATGGACTCTTATGAGGTAATTTTCAAAGGAGTTATGTATGTAAAATTTGCATATACCCATGTTAAGTAGCCTGTACTCATGCATGTGCTATTTTATAAATATGGAAAGTACACAAATATTTCATGCACACGTATATCTGCGCAGAAAAGGTGCAGTCTACGAGTGTTCTTAGGCAGCGCCAAGAGGTACATAGCAAATTACTATTTTATACGAGATTTATGCAAATACATTAGGAAACTCATTCTTGCAATTTCACATCTAATAATTAACTAGCGCAACTGATATCAGACTCATCTTGTCTGCTGTTTTTGAGTGAGAGGTCTGGAGGTAGTTCAAGGTGAAGTACTATGAGGGTCTCAGTGAATTGGAGACTGACTGGGTGAACTGGCGGAGGTATCAGCAAATTGGTGAATTCAGTACGGACACCTGAATGTGTCTGGTCTGTGCAGATTATAAAATATGCGTATATCTGGTCCCCAACATACATGCGTATGTTTCAGCACAAGCGAATATTTGTGATGCATTGAAAGCACATATTTTTTCTTTTGTATTTATTCATTTTACAAACTTTATCAAGTATTAACTTGAAAGGAAATACATGCATTTTGCAACATTGTCAAGATATGAAAAGGAAAAATTACACTTCCAGATAGAAACTTATATACGGTAGGTAAATATCCCTACCCATCAAAAAAGCTTATACTCAAAATTACAAAGTTATAAATCATGCAGCAAGCCCACAATAGAGATTTACCCAACCCAACGAATTGATACATTACTAAGGTAAATTGGCTACAAATGGGATACAGCATAATATAATAAAGGTCTTTAGTTACAGCTTATGGAGTTTCTAAGCTAGCAGTTAACGAAGAGCTAAACAGAGTTTTCTTTTTATCAGAAAGAAATGATATTAACTGAGTAGGCTGATAAAACAAGTATGAAACCCCCTGATGTTTAATCAAACACTTGCACGGAAATTTTAGTAGAAATATCACTTATGTTTTCTACCTATTTTCTAACCATATGTGCGAATATTTTATGCACAACAAAAATAAAATTTGTTCACATAAAACCCTGATATATACGCAGAAGTACATTTTTAAATATTAGCTTGTAGTTTACAATCAAAGCTAAATATCTTAATCAAAAAATGCTCCACGATTCAGCTGTGAATCTGAGTGAACCATAAACTCCATCGGACAGAATAAGACAAATCCAGCTTGTAAAACCATCAGGGGAATAAATTTGGCCAAATGACTAAAGAGAAGGGAACTGCCATTCCTAAACACTGTGTTCTTCCCCATGAACTTGCTCATCAGCATTCCCAAACTCAGACACCTCGACCAGAGCGAAAAGCCAAAAATCCAATTTATGTAACCACTTCACCATGTCCTGCTAATCTCTCTAATCGTTAGAGAGAAATAAGGTGGTTACTTACGAAAAAGTACCTCAAAAACATTACCATATATAAGGTGAGAAACATGTGAGGAACGGGTGTTGCAAGTAAGCTATTCCAGACCTAAGGTTGTTCAGAGTTCCCATGGCAGTGAGCTGAGATGAATAATTACTATTGCTTCATTGCCTTGCTTTGGTAGCATCTTTGTAGGCTGTGACACCTTTTAAAGGACCAGCAATAAAAATGTTGTAAGTACATGAGCTTTTGAGACCACCCAGGCCCCTTCTTCGGATGAGTGGATGGATGGTTTGGTGGCATGCTCTTTATCTATGATCCTGTACGCAAAACACTTGTTCTTTGTCAGCTTGGAGCAAAATTAACTGCAACAGTGGCAATTAGGGATGTGAATCATTTTTTGACGATTTAAAAAAATCGTCAGATATTTTTTAAATCATCAAAAATCGTTAGAGTCGCGATACAATAGAAATTCCCCCGATTTATCGTGAAAAATCGTAAATCGGGGGAGGGGGGAAAACCGGCACACCAAAACAACCCCTAAACCCACCCCGACCCTCTAAAACAAATTCCCCACCCTCCCGAACCCCCCCCCAAAATGTTTTAAATTACCTGGGAGGGTCCTGGCACGATCTCCCGCTCTCGGGCCATCGGCGCCATTTTGGCTGCCACTAATATAAATGGCGCCGATGGCCCGATAAAAAAAAAAAACCCACCCGACCCTTTAAAATGACCCCCTTAGCCTCCCCCACCCTCCTGACCCCCCCAAAACCTTTTAAAATTACCTGGTGGTCCAGCGGTGGCACGGGGAGTGATCTCCCGCTCTCGGGCCATCGGCTGCCACTAATAAAAATGGCGCCGATGGCCCTTTGCCCTTACCATGTGACAGGGTATCCGTGCCATTGGCCAGCCCCTGTCACATGGTAGGAGCACTGGATGGCTGGCGCTGGACCCCCAGGGACTTTTGGCCAGCTTGGGGGGGCCTCCTGACCCCCACAAGACTTGCCAAAAGTCCAGCGGGGGTCCGGGAGCGACCTCCTGCACTCGGGCCGTATTGCCAGTATTCAAAATGGAGCCCACGCTACCTTTGCCCTCACTATGTCACAGGGGCTGACGGCCAGCCCTTGTGACATAGTGAGGGCAAAGGCTAGCGGCTGCCAGTACTGAAAATGGCGCCGGTGCTAGCCTTTGCCCTCACTATGTCACAGGGGCCTACCGTCGGCCCCTATGACATAGTGAGGGCAAAGGTAGCGCCGGCGCCATTTTGAATACTGGCAATATGGCCCGAGTGCAGGAGGTCGCTCCAGGACCCCCGCTGGACTTTTGGCAAGTCTTGTGGGGGTCAGGAGGCCCCCCCAAGCTGGCCACAAGTCCCTGGGGGTCCAGCGGGGGTCTGGGAGCGATCTCCTGTACTCAGGCCATATTGCCAGTATTCAAAATGGCGCCAGCGCTACCTTTGCCCTGTCACATGGTAAGGGCAAAAGGCCATCGGCGCCATTTTTATTAACACAGCCGATGGCCTGAGAGCGGGAGATCACTCCCCACGCGCCCGCTGGACCACCAGGTAATTTTAAAACCTTTTTTGGGGGTTCGGGAGGGTGGGGGAGGGTTTTTTGATTATCGGATCGGGCGCAGCCGATAATCAAAACTCAAATCGGGCTGGGCGATAAAAATTTTAAGATTTGGATCGGAAGCAGAACCGATCAGATTCCAGTTCCGATTCACATCTCTAGTGGCAATGTCAGTCCAAGTCACAGCGGACAACTTAAGGTGTGTGGAGAAAGTATTTAAAAACTTGTGCTTATTACGCTGATTATTGTATTCTTGAAGAAGGTATGGACTGAAACATTGATATACAGGGAAGTAAGGTGAATTCTTGAATGGCAACCTTGCTGTGCTGAAGATTTTTTACTCACCCCTTATAATTTGGTATTTCAGGGACTGTAAATACTTTGTATACAAAGAACAGTAGACCTGGCATTATTTTTTTTTAATCCTGAGATACACAAGGCAGAGACATGCAGCAGTAAGCAGCATATATGCCATGTGCGGTCATATTACCATTGTTATGGCTTTTATAACTCCATTGTAACAGATTCCTTATACAGCTGTAATGGGAGAATACAGCAAGGAAGCTTAGTTTAAGACTTTTTTTTCCATTTAAATAACCTACTCTAGACTGTCCCCTGTAGCACAGGAGACTTGTGTTAAGCGTCTTGTCCACGGAGGTTGGCTAGAATGGGATAAGCTGCAGAGGTACCAGGGAGATATGCAGGCTAGAGGAGTTTGTACTGAGGGGTGGTCTCGAAGGCAGCTTCCCTGCAGCTCTCCTGGCTGACTAGGGACCTGATGTGTCACCCCGGCATGCCATCTGTGGTGGGAGTGGGATTTAAAGAAAGAAAAATGGGGTCAAGCAATTTAGAAACTACCAAATCTATTCTGCTCAGAGAATGTTCACTGCAATGGGGGAGTTATTTAGTGTAACTCAGGCCAATAGTTGAGACGGGGACAGAGAGCCAAAAAGAGAGAGGAAAAAGCTGACAGACAAAAGGTGAAATCACGAGGACAGGGAGTGACAGCCAAGGGAAGAGTTATGGCATGAGACATGAGACACAGAGCAGAGAGGGGAGGAAGAAAAAAGTAAGAGTTAAAAAAATAAGAGGCAAAATAGATCACAGAAGCGGTGAGATAAAAGAGATGAGATATGAGACGCTAAGTAAGATAAAACGATGGACAAGACAGGGAACAATAAGCGAAAGGCAAAACTATAGGCACTGGAATCAGTAGGGCAGAAAAAGATTTGCAGCACTAAAGCCAGGGAGCCAGTAGCATAAAGCAGTACAGAAGGAAGGGTGCAGAGAATCCCCATCTCTCATAGCTGTCCAATTCCAACAGTGCTTCCACTGTCTCCCCTGCTGCACAACACCACCCGAATTCACTCAAAGCAAACAGCAGAATACCCCCTAACACTTTCTGGGGGTCATCCAACATCAGGGATGGATTAAGGGTCCCCATCTCCTCCCCTCCCCCCTCCCCACCAATCCCATTACCCTTTTTTTCCCACACTCTATGAGCCCTCCTCCAGGTGTGTGCCCTGGGTGACTGCCCCATCCAAGCTCTCAACATCTATCACTGCCCAGGACAGGCACTGCTGAATACGCTCCTCCAGGGGCAAAATTTTGAGCAGAGACTTTCTGTCAGAAGGGGATGAGGCAGCCATGGGATGATTCTTCCATACACTGAAACATTCTGCCATGTAATTTACTGGCATCGTCAGCTCATTAGCTGCTCCACACAAACCAACGCTCGCCTGTGCTCCTGGCCAGACAAGGAGGCACGGATACGAGAGGAGAAATGTGAGGAGTGGGGGGAACAGAAGCAAGGGGGAAAAAAAAAAAAAAGGAAAGGAGTGAGGTAGAAAAAAAAGCTAAAATGTCAGAGGGTTAGCAAGAAACAGCAGGAAGGAGGGAATGGGGCAAGACAGGAGAGATCGAAAGGAAAGAGCAGCACTAGGCACACATGAGGCAGAGCCACCAAGATCACCCTCTAAACACAACCCATAGCATCAGGCTCCTAGAGTCATTTGGCTTCAGGAAGGGCAGATTTATCATAAACCTCTCATTATTACTTTGCTTTTGATGCCCTTGGGAATGAGAGAGAAAATATGACAAGTGGCAAGGCAGGGAGCAAACCAGGAGAGGAGAAAGATTCCCTTTTGCTAGCAAAAACGAGCACAACTGCTCATTTCAAGTACTAATGCCTGCAACTAAATATTAGATCATTCAGTTTGGCAGTTAAAATCCATTAACTTCTTTTTGATCTGCATTTTTATTTAATTTCTAAGGTGGAATTATTGGTTAAGGTTTAAGCTCCTCCTAGTTAGCCATGCCCTCCAATATGAATCTAAGAAAATTGGTGCCTTGATGTGCTGATCCTTAGTGGAACTCTAGGCACAAATACATACATTACCATAATTAAAATTAAACACCTTTTATTCCAGAAAAAGAGGGTGAAAACATAAGAAATGAGATATATCTGAAGAAAAAGATAGGAGACTTAGGAACCAAAGCCGAAGCAATATAGAGAACCAAACAAGCCAATATTTTCATGGCAATAACCAGGTCAAGTGCAGCAAGTCTCTTGCACAAGTAACAGTGACCTGTCTGCATCTCGTGCACCTCTGACACCACCACCAAACTCCCTGGATCTAGCAACAATTAAATTGTTTCAATAACATTTACATTAATGAGGGTGAAGACCTTTCGAGCAGATCGTTCCAACACTGCTCTTCCTAGCCTGCTGAAGGTGTGCCAGCAACCCTCTAGTGTGCAGCTTCCTCCTCTCTGCATCAGTCCACTGCTTGCTAAAAAATGATCACTTATAAAAATATTCCAACCAGGACAGCTGGGAGTGATTTACTGAAGAGCGAGGTTGTTTATCTGACATCCAGGAGGTCATAGTAGAAAATGTGACCCTGTTGTCTGTGATATAAATTATGACATTTGCAGAATGTTAACTAACCCAGTTAGCCACCTTTGTACACTTCCTGTTTTTTTAAATCATATGACATTACAAGCTGTCACTATGTCAGTACTTGGAAGATAACTTCCCCTGTTCAAAAGCACTTGGCTAACAACATTCTAAAAGAATTACGGTATAATATAGATACTGGTAATCCAACTCAACCACGTTACTTCTCCATCCAGTGCAAGAGATTCTCGTTAAGGCAGAGAGGTATACAGGTTCTGATTAGGGAATAGCATGTACCGGTCTGAGTAAAAAACCAGACTCAAAATAAACAAACGCTATTTATCTAACTCTACCCATTACATTAAGAAACAAACTAGAATAGAAAAATAGCTTTGGAAAACTTTACACTCGTTCTTCAATTACACAAATTTGTCCGACTGAATACACCCCGCACTGCCAAGACTACACCTCACTGTTTCACCAGCTTTGATACTCGTGGTTTATTTCTACAATCATAAATGAGCATCATAGCAGACTCTGCACAAAGAGGAAGTACCAGCCCTAATGATTAACACGGATGGATAGCACTGCACGTCCGATTAGTTCTTACAAACCTTTTAAGTAACACTTACACATTTTGACTGGGTTATAAAAGAATCAAAGATTTTATCCAAACACAGCTTTTCTTGTTACTGTCTTCTACAATTACAATTGCTACCCTAAAACTGGAGCATTTTGCAGTGCTTTATGGCCCTGTTGGTTAGTATTCTGTGTTACAGAGCAGGACTCGGGGGTTCGATGGGCACTTACTGCCTCCTGGGAGGCAAGAGTGAGGCAAACACTCATGGGGCCCTGAATGAGCAGCATGGCAAAGTACCCTGGAGGATGCTGCATCTTGCTTTTGTGAGCAAAGGAGACAGCTATAATGCCTGAGAAAAAAAAGATTCTGGGGGTCATACACCTCAACCCCAATGGGGGATAAATGGGGTGAAGTGCATTCTGAGGCCTTATAAGATTGGAAAACAGAAACCTCCTGGTTCCCCCCCCCCCATCTTTGTTAAATCTGTAAAAGATGGGGAGGGGAGTGGTAATTTTATAACTGTGTGGGTTGGGGTAAAGTCTGCATTTACCTTTCATGTGCAGGCTTTATCCCCAATTTGCAAAGCAAATTTATGTGCATAAATTCACTTTGAAAATCTGTCAGCTGGTATCATTGTATGGCACAAACTCACCCACAGAAAGCTGTGCCTGCTTTGTGCGAGTGAACTTACCGGCATATTGTTTAAAAATCAAAAAGCGGGTGTGTAATTCTAATTCCACCTGCCAGGTTGCCTCTCTGCAGTTTGTGAAAAAGTATGCAAATTATATGCATATTTATCTACACTGAGTATAGGTCAATTTTAAAACAGTAATTTACAGAAAAACAAGTTTTATGCATGCACACGCCGGAAATCAGCACTAAATGCAGTCAGGTACACCATACAAAAAACTGGGCTACCTCTGTGCCTTTTATTACCACAATCAAACAGAGCTCGGATAAAATCCACATTCGGCTAGAGATTTAACAGTTCATCTTGTGCCCAGCAGCACAGCTAAGAAAAATACAGAAGTTCAAAGGATGCACTTTAAATATGTTAAAAACAAAATGCATCGTCCATCTGCCTTACACCAAACTGCCCAACTTCCTGATCAATACGAGATAAAAAAAAAACCAAAACAAAACCCAAAGCAAAGCTTTTTGCACATTATGGTGCACAAAGCAAAAGCAGTGGGTTTCAGTGGCAAGCCTTCTCGTTTCCCTCTGGTATCGCCAGAGTTTGAAACCCAGAAACTCTGCTTCTCATACGGACTGCGCCCGCCTGGCAAGGGAAGGCGGCAAGTTCCCCGTTGGCAGAAGATTCAGGATACTCTACTGACACGGGCTGCCAAAGCAAAACATAAGGCGGCGACGAGAAGAGGGAGGCTAGGGTGCCAACTTCTAGAGCTCGTTCCGAGGCCACTCACGAAACCGCTCATCCCGGGCAACGAAGGCGCGGGGCCCGGATGCTTCCCTACACACAGATCCCCAGCTCCCCGTGGCGGAGTCTCTCTTACCTGCCATGTCTGCGGGACGTTATTCGGACAGCCGGAGCTCGCAGCGCCGCTTATAGCCTGCCCGGCACTGTGGGGAGAACGTCAGGTTGGCCGCGCGCGCTCGCGAGCCCTCTCCCTGCCGGGAATTTCCCCCTCTCACCGCCCTGCAGCGTGACGTCAGGGCAGAGGCGCGGCCGCCCGAGCTCGGCAGCGCGCGGTGTCGGGAGCACGGGAGGTCGTGGGCGCTGTGAGGAGGCGGCTCTGACGACACCGAGTAGCCACAGTCCCCTTGGCCGTCCTATCTTTCACATCTTAGCTTTGACTTTTCTGGTTTGGCAGGGGGGGGGGGGGGTGAGGAAGGGGCAACTAAGCGACACCTGCCCTTCTCGCTCCCCCGCACTTGCCCCGGCCTTTCACGCACTTACCTTCTCGTTGACGTAGGCAAGGGTAGTTTCGCGCTCTATGGAGCTGGCTTTTCTTTTTTTTTTTTCTCACAGCTTAAGCACCAAAGAGGGGCAGAAAACGTTTGTAAGTCGGCGCCGTCCCGAGAAGAAAAGCTGACAGTCATGCAACGAAGTTTAGGAGTATTTGCCCCCCCCCCCAAAAAAAAATATTGACACTTCTTGTCTTTTTTGGGGGGGGGGGAGGGCCGTGTCCCACTATAATAAGGAATACCTTTCAGGACCAGCTGAGTCCTGTACAGTTGCATGTCCCACGTGGCCAAAACCAGTAGCAACCTGTTCTACTTTTTCGGCCATAAATCCTATCGTGTCATGAGGCCGAGGATTCGCAATAGTTTATTGCAGGTATTGTAATTTTTCTCTGCTGTTGTGCACGGCTTTGGAGTGTCTAGTTAGGTCAGAAAGGAAATGTATTTATTTTTTATTTCTTTAGGCGTTTTATATACCGGCGTCCCAAAAGAAGATCACAACCGTTTACAGAACCTGCGTTCATGTTCATGGTCAACATTTCCCTACTGCGACTGCGTTCATATTGTGGGTCAACCCAATAGCAATACATATCCTAGTTCATATTCGTACATTGTCTAGGTCAGCACAAAGTAAATAAGCTAAGAATAAGAACTTTAACATAAATGAATACATTGCATACATGAAACCATAGCATATAATAAAGTTTTCACAAATTTAGGTGTATTTGTTGGAACTTTTGTTTTTTCCTTTTAATTTGTAGACTGGCAAATTGGTTCATGTGGCAGATTTTGGTTCGATTCCTGGACTTGGCTACAGCTCCCCTGCTTGCTGGGGTTGGAGATGCTGCAGCAGCGGTGTTTAAATCGCCTGGGGAGAAACAACAATGCCATGGCTCCAGAGATAGGGGCCTATGATTGCAGAGTTTTAGCAGCAGCCCTGGCCGAGGGGCCCCAGCCAAGTACTATCACTGCAAGTTCTGGGCTAACAGAAAGGAAAGGGATGTAAAAGAGAAGGCCCCAGGTAATTGCAAATTAAGGCTTATAGTGCTTTAGCCCAACAGAATCTAGTTCCCATTGAGTTGAAAACCCCAGGCTGCAGAAGGAAAATGTTGCCCCTACTCCAAAAAAAAAAGTGGAATGTGCTACTTTTTAAAGTAGAGTGCTTTACTTTAAAATCAAGCTATATGTCTCAAAAAGAGGCATTTGAAGAATAGGACACATAATGGATATAGTAAAATTCCCTGTTAGACACCCCACCTACCCTACATCACTCATCCATCAAAAGAAAAATAAAATCTTGCTTGCCAGCACCTTTAACCCTTCGACTGCCAAGGTGTTCATCACAGGTGTGGCCAAATACATTTTTTTGTAATAAAATTTTCAAACCACAATCGCCTATTCATTCTTCATATTTACAAATGCAAATCATTTCTATTGTACATAATTGTTTTTTTGCATTGGGGGGAATAGGACTAATGGGGCACTGATGCTCAGGCTGAATGGTGCTTGGGAGAAAGGGCTGCGTAACAAGGCCATCTTAAGGTATGGGCCTTCACAGCCCAGGTTTAGGGTCACTTATCTGTTGGGGACTCAGGTCCTGACCCTACTAAAGTGAATCAATTTCCTTGAGGTGCAGCATGCATATCTCCCCTCAGCTGCACATAAGACAAAGGATCTGGGAGGAGGAGCACCAACAACCCCTCTCTTCACTCTCAAGTGCTCTCCATAAAGATGCATAACATTATGGCAAGAAAAGACCATTATGGACTATTAAGCCTGTCCATCCCCACCACTTCCTTCAGATATTCCCTGCACTTGTCCCATGCTTTCTTGAATTGAGATACTGTCCTTGTTTTTACTACCTCCACGGTGTGTTTTGATCCCCTTTCCAAGTTTCAACCTACAACAATTGTTATTGAAAACACCACTTTCCCACTGAACTCACATATATATATTTTATTTTATTTAAAAGCATTTATATACCGTTTAAAAATTTTTTTTTTTGTCAAAAACGGTTCACAAAGATAAAAATAAAACAAAATAATCAAAATAAAATGGAATTTGTTTTTTAATTTTACATAAAATAGTCAATAGCTAGTCAGAGTGCTAGCATTAAGGCTTTTATAAATAAAAAGGGTTTTTTGGTGCCGTGGGGCTTATTATTTTGGGGGAATGGATAGGTAGAGAGTGTGAAATATAGAGGTTGTATGATATTATAAGGGGAAGGAAGGATGTATTGATTAAAGAAAGTATGAGGTGAGAGTTATGGAGCGAATGAGTATGTTTTGTAATTATAGATTGTATAAGGTGAGAGTATATGGAACCTTGGGGTCCTAATTGACCCTTTGCTTTCTTTTCGTCCTCACGTAAGAAGCATCCTAAAGTCTGGCTTTTACAAGTTACGCATTGTATGTGGACTTAAAACACCTTTTAGACAAGCCAGATTTTTGGACTGTCATACAGGCTTCAGTCCTGCCATTAGTCGATTACTGCAATTCCATCCTCATCGGCTTACCTGCCGTGACCTTAAAACCTCTCCAACTTATATTAAATGCCACTGCGCGTCTCATCTCAGGTTGTAAAAGAAGTGATCATATTACACCCGTGCTGACTGATCTCCACTGGCTATCTATTACTGAATGCATCCAGTACAGAATTGCAGTCCTCGTATTTGATTTCTTCTTCTGTCACACCATTCGCCATTTGTGTTCCGCACTAGAGACTGTGCTTTCTCTGCTGTGGCTCCCATTCTTTGGAACTCTTTTCCAGAAGCTTTGCGCCTGGCTGATGAAATCAAATCTTTTAAAACCTCGCTGAAAACCTGGTTATTCAAACAGGCACATTACTAGCTTTTGATTGTGAACCAAGCATTTCCGCTGACGTTTCTGATTGCTATGGGTCTTTCTGATATTGTTTTTATGACTGTTTGTAATTTATATTTTATGCTTGTTTTGCTTGTACATCGCCTAGAACACCGCTTTAGGCGATTTATAAATTCAAATAAAGATAAAGATGCATTCGCCAACCTTTCTGTAAAGAAAAGTGGAAAAGTTTGACGTGCCCTCCAAGGAATTTACCTCCACCCAAAGTTTGGCAAAGCCACCTGCATCCATTGCAAAGGGGCTGGGGGAGGAGAAACAACTCTGCCCTCTTCTCGTGCCACCCAATCATTCACCAGTTTGAGAAGTGGAAATGTCAGATGCCCTCCCCCCAAAGACCAAATAGGGTCATTTATCAAAATGCTGTAAGGCGTTTTCGCATGCGTTAAGGGCTTATCGCATGCGAAAAGCGTGCATGCGATAGCACCATAACGTATGGTGCGATACAAATCTGAAAAAGAGAAGGCATTAGGGGCGGGAGTAGGCTGGGTAACAGCAAGCTAGGTTGGGAGAACATTGCACAAATCTCATCTTTGAGTGAGTTTCCTCACTCTGAAGGTAATCAAATCTTCACAAGAGAGCACTGTTCTGTTCATACGTCTCACTTTGAAAGTCAAAGTGGCCCCTAACCCCTACACTAATTCCTAAACCTCACCTCGAGTTACTAGGTGGGCCTCCTATAGAGGTATAAATACCTATCTAGTGTTAAGGCATTATGGCTAGGCACTCTCTCTCTCCCTCTCTCCTCAGTGGCCCTGATATGGTTTCCCCAGTATTGTGATGAACTGCCTATTACCATAAAATATGCCCCTTTTTCTATCACATGCGATATTTAGTGCATTTTGATAAATCCAGGCCAAAGTTTGGTGCAGCTAGGTCTAGTCATTCTAAAATGATTATGGGGGCAAGGGGGGGCAGGACACACACCTAAGCCTCTCTGTTCTATTCAACCAAGGTTAATGCTGCTCTAGTTGAAGAGTATTTTGGGTATCATCACTTCCTGCGAGAAATTAGCATACCACATATTTTTAGTAGATTATTTAGTCTCACTTCAAAAAATATAACTTCTGTCCGAATGTAATTTTTATTAAACAGTTTATTTATAACAGGATCATGGAACATAAGAAACAACAAACAATTATTTTATTCAGATATTGGTTTTTCTAGAGAAAAGAGGACGACAGCCACAATTCGCCTTGAAAAAAATGCTGAGGGCCAAGCTCTGTCTTCCCTATGAAAACAGTGACTGAACAATAAAATATCAAGACTACAAGTAATATTTGCTTAAACTAGACAATTGTAGATGTACAAAGATATGATTCAGCTAACCTCCTGGAGTATTATCATGGAATGCAGTAAAATGCACATACATTTGCCCCAATACAGGGGGATTATGGGTAACAGAACTTGTGCAGAAAGTTGCATTGCCTATTTCTGAAAACATAATTTTCTCCACTTTCAAATAATATAATATGGAGCCAGGTGCCTTGCAGTTTGAGTATGTGAAAGGCGAAGAGGAAGGGACAGCAACAAGCAGTCTTCCTGTCTAACCTGGCCTCCTTCTCTCTCCAATTTTACACATGCCAAATAGTGTTAAAATAATGAAGCATCCAGTTCCATGTTATTATTTCTGCCAGTGTCTGCTGATAATCCATCCTTTCCATAGACTATTTCCCATGGTTTTTTTTTAATCTACATTATCAATAAAATTAGGCTCACCAACAATATTGTGAATGTTTTCTTATTTTTAAGGTTCTTCTCTCTAGCTGGACCTGTCTCTGGTCATTTTTTTTTTTCTTTTCCCTTTCCTGTAACACTTTCTGCTCCCCCCATGCTGTGCTGTTTTTACTACGTTTTGTTTCTGTTCTTCACTCTTTTTTTTACCTTGTAGCTTTTTCTCCTTTTTCTACATCTCCCTCCTCATCAGCTCTCAGACCACCCTCTCCTCCTCCATATTCTTCTCTGGACCTTCCCTGAGCCCCATGATCCTTGCTATCCTCTTTTAAGCTTTTTTTTCACACCCCCTTCCTCATAAATAGTAATAAAAAAGAAAATCCTGCCTATCCCTTTTTTTTTCTTTTGTTGTCTTTTCTTGCCACTATCCACCCCTGGCTCCTTAAGAAGATTGTATAAGAAGAAAATTGAACTGGAAAGGTATGTTACCCTCTAATCCTTGCAAAAAATCTCCACCCAAGTAGTGTAAAACTCAATCAACTCAAAAAAATCTGCACCACTTAAACCATTAATTATTTTTTATATATTTATAATGATTAACTGATCAAAAAATTATACGAGGGTAAGTCAGTAAGTAAGTCACAAATCTCTCTACTAAGGTAATAAAACATATGTTTGTAATGTTGTCATATTCCATAGATGGCAGCACCTTAGAAGTGCTTATGTACATAAATAGTTATTTAAACTGTGCATGCGCAGGGGCTGTGTACACAAGGAAAATGGCTGCTGTGTTGACAGATTGTATGGTCGAAGAACAACGTGCTGTTTTCCGATTTTTATGGGCTAAGGGCTTAGTGGTAAAAGACATTCATAAAGAAATGTATCCAGTATATGGAGAGAAATGTCTCTCACGTAAAGCAATTTATAACTGGACCGATAAATTTGCACAAGAACGTGCCAACGTGAACGATGAAAACAGACCTGGTCGACCTGTAGAGTTTGCGACAGAGGCAACTGTGAAGCAGGTTGAAGAGATGGTTCGCGCTAACCGGAGGGTAACAATTGATGAAGTTGCCAAAGAAATTGGGTGTTCTCACAGATTAGCATATTCCTTAGTGCCCGATGCATTGAACTTTCGCAAAGTCTGTGCAAGATGGGCTCCCAAACAGCTGGCCGAAGACAATAAGAACAACCGGATGGGTGTCTGTTTGGAAAATCTCTGCCGTTATGCAAACGAAGGTGAATCAATGATGGCACGTATTGTTACTGGTGACGAGTCGTGGGTGCACCACTATCAACCAGAAGCGAAACGCGAATCCATGCAATGGAAGAATCCACTATCACCGACACCGAGAAAGTTCAAGCTTGTGCCTTCTGCAGGAAAGGTGATGTTGACTGTGTTTTGGGACCGAGATGGGATACTCTTAACCAGTTTTCAGAAGCGTGGTGAATCTGTTAATTCGGCTTCCTTCTGTGCTACTCTATTAAAGCTTAAAGGAGCTAGGGATGTGAATCGTTTTTTGACGATTTAAAATATCGTCCGATATATTTTAAATCGTCAAAAATCGTTAGGGCCACGATACAATACCAATTCCCCCGATTTATCGTCAAAAAATCGTAAATCGGGGGAAGGGGGAGGGCAGGAAAACCGGCACACTAAAACCCCCTAAAACCCACCCCGACCCTTTAAATTAAATCCCCCACCCTCCCGAACCCCCCCCCCAAATGCCTTAAATTACCCTGGGATCCAGCAGCGGTCCATAGCTAAATCGGGGGAAGGGGGAGGGCAGGAAAACCGGCACCCTAAATCCCCCTAAAACCCACCCCCGACCCTTTAAATTAAATCCCCCCCCCCAAATGCCTTAAAGTACCCTGGGGTCCAGCGGCGGTCCGAAACGGGCCAAAAACCGGCACACTAAATCCCCCTAAAACCCACCCCCGACCCTTTAAATTAAATCCCCCCCCTCCCGAACCCCCCCAAATGCCTTAAAGTACCCTGGGGTCCAGCGGCGGTCCAAAACGGGCTCCTGCTGTTGAAGCGTGTTGTCTTCAGCCGGCGCCATTTTGCAAAATGGCCGCCGCAAAATGGCGGCGGCCATAGACCAACACGATTCGACCGCAGGAGGTCGCTTCCGGACCCCCGCTGGACTTTTGGCAAGTCCCCAGGGTACTTTAAGGCATTTGGGGGGGTTCGGGAGGGGGGGATTTAATTTAAAGGGTCAAGGGTGGGTTTTAGGGGGATTTAGGGTGCCGGTTTTCCTGCCCTCCCCCTTCCCCCGATTTAGCTATGGACCGCCGCTGGATCCCAGGGTAATTTAAGGCATTTGGGGGTGGGGGATTTAATTTAAAGGGTCGGGGGTGGGTTTTAGGGGGTTTTAGTGTGCCGGTTCACGATTTTAACGATTTTCACGATATTCTAAACACCCAAACGGCAACGATACGATTCCCTCCCCCTCCCAGCCGAAATCGATCGTTAAGACGATCGAGGACACGATTCACATCTCTAAAAAGAGCTATTCGTAGAAAACGCCCAGATCTGGAAAAAAGAGGAGTGCTGATTCTTCACGATAATGCCAGACCACACACTTCGAATGAGACTCGTCAGACAATTGCGAACCTGCACTGGGAAGTTTTTGAACATCCACCATACAGTCCGGATTTGGCACCCAGCGATTTTCACTTGTTTGACAAACTGAAAAGCCATCTCGGTGGTAAACATTTCACCAGCGATGAAGAAGTGGAACAAGAGGTAAAGCGCTGGTTTCGATGCCAGCCAAAAGACTTTTACGCAGAAGGTTTTGATGGACTTTTCAAACGCTGGGACAAATGTATAAATGTTCGCGGCAATTACGTTGAAAAGTAGTTGGTTTTTCCAGAAAAACTGTTTGTGACTATATTCTGTATATTTCACAGTAAATAATTCATCTTTTGCATTTAAATAAATTTCATGAATATTAATCCCATGTATGTTTATGACTTACTTACTGACTTACCCTCAAATTTAAATGGAAGGCAGGTGTTTCATACACAGCAAATTAAAGTACCATCCAGGATACCATGGCATACTACTTAATCATTAAGCACCTGCAAACCTCCATATTTCAAACAGTTAATACATCTATATATTTTTTTAAGAAAATGTTTTATGTTGAATTGCATTTTAAAAGCTTAAAGATGCCAATATAATTTCCCATTATTCAGCTGAAAAATAATTTTCTTTATCTATAAAATGGCAATACTTAAGGTCATGAAATGTGAGAGAGAGAGGCTCTCGTATAAGTATACTATTTATATCACTGTTGGAGGGTCAGCTAGTAACTGAAGGTGAGGTTTTGGTCATGGTCTAGGGTTTGGGGGGCAGTTTTACATGCACAATCATAGGTTCAATCAGTACAGTACATATCATTGAAGATTTGATGCAATTTGGATTGAGGAAAGGTACACAAAAATGAGATTTATTCATTGTACTCTCGACCTAGTTTGATGCACTCTCTACCTAGCTGCTATCAAGCTAGGTCGAGAGTACATTGCACAAATCTCATCTTTGTGTACCTTTCCTCACTCCAAATCACATCAATTCTTCACTGATGTCTACTGTGCTGATCGTACCTATGATTGTGCATGTAAAACTGCCCCCAAAACCCTAGACCACCACCAAAACCTCACCTTGAGTTACTAGCTGACCCTCCAACAGTGATATAAAAAGTTGACTAATATATGTGCCACATCTGAGGCTCTCTCTCTCTTCTCTACCCCACTCCTCTTCCCCTCCCCCCTCCTATCCAAAACAGAATTTACAAAAAATCTTATTTCAGATATAATACACAGCTATCACAGGTCATAACACTTGGAAAAAAGATGAACTTATTTCCAGCTTTATTGCCCACCATAGCATGATTAACACATGCATAGTGCTATTCCACACAGCATTCCTACATCTCATTTTCATTTTCTCCACCCAAACTCCTCTCAAATTCCGCCCACCTGAATACATTTTGCAAATTTGCATACACAGCACACATTGTGATAAATAACACATGAGTTATTGCGAGCATTGGGGTCCTAACTCATTTTGCTGAATGAACTTGTAAGTTTGTTCTTTATCTATTTTGTTAAGAGTGAGGGGCTAAAAAAGGAGGGAGTTAGCTTGTTTTGATTTTTTTTGGTTTAAGGCAATAATAGTCTTCTCAGGGCCCATGGAATACATCCAGCCTTGACATTGATTTAATGCAGGTCTCCAAACAATATGAAAAAAATATTAATTAAGGGGTAGATTTTCAAAAAACGCGAATAGGCGTACTTTTGCTGGCGCATCAGGCGCAAGCAAAAGTACGCTGGATTTTAGTAGATACGCGCGGAGCCGCGCGTATCCACTAAAATCCTGGATCGGCGCGCGCAAGGCTATGAATTCTGTATAGCCGGCGCGCGCCGAGCCGCGCAGCCTACCCCCGTTCCCTCCAAGGCCGCTCCGAAATCGGAGCGGCCTTGGAGGGAATCCTCTAACGCCCTCCCCTCACCGTCCCCTCCCTTCCTCTACCTAACCCACCCCCCCGGCCCTGTCTAAACCCCCCCCTTACCTTTGTCGGGGGATTTACGCCTCCCGGAGGGAGACGTAAATCCCCGCGCGCCAGCAGGCCTGTTGCGTGCCGGGACGCGACCTGGGGGCGGGTACGGAGGGCGCGGCCACGCCCCCGGACCGCCCCGGGCCGTAGCCACGCCCCCGTAGCCGCCCCCAAAACGCTGCCGACACGCCCCCTAAACGCCGCGACGACCGGGCACGCCCCCGACACGCCCCCCTCGGTGAACCCCGGGACTTACGTGAGTCCCGGGGCTCTGCGCGCGCCGGTAGGCCTATGTAAAATAGGCTCACCGGCGCGCAGGGCCCTGCTCGCCTAAATCCGCCCGGTTTTGGGCGGATTTAGGCGAGCAGGGCTCTGAAAATCCGCCCCTTAATTGTTAAGCAGCAATGGGATTCTTGGAAAGCACACAACTTCACATTTTCAGGTGCAGTCTTAAACTTCTTCTCCCCTGCCTAAGCATGCTAATTAGTATATTTTATATTGTACTGCATCTTATATGCATATCATATTTAAAACATATCAATGTGCATTTGCATGCAATATATTATCTACAGGAGGAACATAAGAAATGCCATACTGGCGGGCCGATTCAGTAAAGTCCGCGGGAGAGCGGGCAAACGTCCGCTCTCCTGGCACGCGCACAGGCCACTGGTACAACTTCTACCAGTCTGTCTCTTATCAGTTCCTCACTACCTCTCTTCATCAGGCCTTACACCACCATTGTGGGATGGGTCTCCCTCGCCAAAGATTACAGATTGCGACCAGCTAACCTGTTCTCTACTGCCACCTCTGGTGGTCATCCTAGCTGTATAATAAAAGAAACTCTCTCTGTGTTTCTGCTATTGAGTCTAGCCTGGTGCATCAGTCTCCCTACAGGGCTCCTCCCCATAGGAGATAACATCACTGTTGCCCCTGAGAATCCACCAAACACCTCGATATCATAACATTATCATTTTGTACTTCTCCACATTAAATTTCATCTGCCATGTGGATGCCCAATCTTCTAGTCGTGCAAGGTTTGCCTGCAATTTATCACAATCCATTTGTGATTTAACAACTCTAAATAATTTTGTGTCATCTGCAAATTTGATCACCTCACTCATCATTCCCCTTTCCAGATCATTGATAAATATATTGGACTTCCAATTTTGGCTGCCTGTAATCGAATGTAGGGAGAAGGAGCTCCTGTCAGGTTCCCCACAGATTCATGAATGCTGACTGAGCGCTGCTGTTAGGCACCAGTTAAAGAACATTTAGACGGCCCTCTTTAAACACAATTGTAAAATTATTAGCTAAAACCTGGCTGTCTTGCGATCGCCGGGTCAAGTTATGAGTGTTAGGGTACCACGTGGTACTCAAGAGAAAGTGAATACTGAAGAGACACAACCGGTTGCTGGAGAGAGTGGTCAGATCTTGGCAGTAATATCTGAGGAAATGTTGCAGCAAATTTCAAAGGCATTCTCTGTCGCCTTTGAACACCTTATAAAACTCCAGTCAGCGATGGACGAGATAAAGGGAGTGATGCCATGGTTCTTCAATCATGGTTCAATATAAACCGGTGTGATAAGAATCTTCGTCTTGAACGTCGGTATAGTAAAAAGATGTAAATAAATAAATGGTCAAAATAAGCTCTAGCCTGCTGTCTATAACCGAGGCATTGTTTTGACAGTCATCAGCAGGGGGAGCCACAAAACCTGGCCCCTTTCCATACACACATACTCTCTGAATCTGATACCATACCATTTCTTACAAGCCTTTCTGCCAAAGCGTTCAAGGTGTGCTACAGCAAAATAAAAAATAGCAAAATAAAAGAGTTCTATAACAAATAAAAATACTCAAAGTATGTTACAGCAAAGTAGCAGGATAAAAGTCATATTACAATATAATTAAACCCCCCTTAATACACACAAAAGAGCTACTTTATATAAAACCATAATAATCACAATAATTAAAAAAAAAAACAAAAAACTATTTCAAAACTAAAACTCCAATTACTAGATAAGTCTCCTCAAGAAAGAAGTAAAATTGATAACTAATCACCCAAATGAGTAGGAGGTCAGCCACGTTCAGATGTGAACACTTGAAGTATAATAAACCTACAGCTAACTCCCAAAGCCTGGCAAAAAGGCCAGCTCTTTATACTATAATCCATAAATCCAGAGGTAAACCTAATCATACCCATAGGCGTCACTGTTGTGTGATGATTGGGATTCCTTCTTTCTGGGGGCTATAAATGCTGCCTCCACAGCATCCCCCAGCCAGCCCAGGAAATTCAAGATTTGACTTGGGGATCAAACCCAGCTCTTCTGCATGACAATGCAAGGCACCAATGCTAAGCTACTTGGCCAGCCCACATCAATCATATCTTAAGAATGAATGGAAAACACTTTTAGAAGAAAGCTGCATGTAATAGATATGATTGAAATTTGTAAAATCAAGGGTGGGGTGTAACATAAATAGTGAACTGTTATTTACCCTTTCAAACACTAGGGCTAGGGGACACTCCATGAAACTAGAATTGGCAGATTTATGTTAAACAATTTTTATTATCATTAAAGCACATAACAACATAACAGCATAACTGCAACTTGAATTGGCAGATTTAAAACAAATCGTAGGAAGACTTTTTTCACTTAGCGCTCAATCAATCTATGAAATCTGTTGCCAAAGGATGTAATCAAGGCAACTAATATTGTTGCGAAAGTCAGCCGAATGGGACCGCAGCCAAACCTCACCACCTACTGGCTCGTCCGACTCCACTTCCTCGGACCTGAGAACCTCACTTCAGCTGGTGGTCGCAGTCGGCGAGCCGCGCCGCAGCCCTCCTTCCAGATCGCCATGCCGACGCCTCGTACAGGACAGCATGCTGGCGGCTCCTGCTCTGGCCTTCCTCCTGACCCTTGGCTTCCCAGGTGTGCGTGCCACCTGATCCCTTCTCAGGGGGTCACCGTGGGAGGGATCCGGACTTCTCCTCCCAAACCTGAAGGTATTTAAGGCAGGGCCTGCTTCTCAGGCCTTGCCTTGGCTACTCCTGGCTTCAGTTCCTGTTTGGTTCCACTGTCGTCTGTTACTTGTTTCCTGCCTTTTGCTTCTCCGTGCCAAGGCCCTTGCTTGCCTGACTACGAGATACGCTGCCTGCCAAGACCCTTGCCTGCCTGACTACGAGATTCACTGCCTGCCAAGACCCTTGCCTGCCTGACTACGAGATACGCTGCCTGCCAATGCCTTTGCCTGCCTAACTACGAAATTTGCTGCCTGCCAAGACCCCGGCCAGCTTCGCTACAAGGTACTCCCTCTGCCTGCATCCTTGCCTACAGACTCTAGTTCACCTCTGGCCTGAGACCCCACGTAAATCCAGCCGGCCCCAGTACCCAAGAGCTCAACCTATGGGGAACAAGGGCTGGTAGTGGTGAAGGTCCGGAGGGGTCTCCTATAGCCTCGCTTGCCATCGGAAGGGCCCTCTGGTGCTCCTCCCCATTGGTTCCCTACTCCACCGGTCTAAGGATCCACTCTCGTAATAAATATAGTGGGATTCAAAAGAGGATTGGACAAATTTCTGAAGTTAAAGTCGATAAACAATTATTAGCCAGGTAGACTTGGGAAAGTCAGAGCAGATCAACTACTGGGGATCTGATGGGTGCTTGTGACCCGTACAGGCCATTGTCTGAACAGAATTCTAGGCTTGAAGGATCTTGGACTGACCCAGCATTGCACTTCTTATGTTATGTAGTTCCATCTGTGTTTAAACTCCTTCAGGCCAATACCTTTGAATGTATAAGGGATGAATAAAAATACCCCTCAGCACACCTAAATAAAAGGAGCACATACCCAATTTACAGTGTGATGCAAATAATTCTTACAAGCTGAACAGGAATAAAATATTTATTTATCTCAGATATACCAATGAAATATGTTTGTTGAACCTGAATTTCTAGAAGCAGTAAAAGGTATATCCTTCTAAAGGAAAGCCTTGATACCTGCTCTTTCGTTTTGGTACATTTTTGTCATAACTGTCCCCTCTTTCTGACGTTTTTTGATTTGTTTGAAATCCTTCATTACCTGGCTGCCTACATAGTAACATAATAAATGACAGCAGTTAAAGATCCAAACAGTCCATCCAGTCTGCCCAGCAAGTGGTTTAGGGTTGTAGCTGCTGCTTTGTTGTGATTACTCCCCATGCCTTCTATCACAGATCATACAAATAGACATGATTTAATGGGACACAAACTTCTGTTTATTGCCTGCCTTACTGACCACCTATTTAAAACAAAACAATACACTCCAATAGCTTACTTCTCCCCAATACTTAAAATTTTCCCCAAGCAGTACTTACTGATTCTTTTCAGCCACCAGCAAGGTGATCCTCTCCTCTCAGTGCTCCCACTGGATCAGAAACAGAGAGTTAGGATTAAATGGTTATTTTTCTCAGAGGAGAAAAGTAAACAGTGTAGTGCCTCAGGGATCTGTACTTGGACCAGTGCTTTTTAATATAGTTATAAATGATCTGGAAAGAGGAATGAGTGAGGTAATCAAATCTGCAGATGACACAAAATTATTTAGAGTTGTTAAATCACAAGCGGATTCTGATAAATTGCAGGAGGACCTTGCGAGACTGGAAGATTGGGCATCCAAATGGCAGATGAAATTTAATGTGGAGAAGTGCAAAATGATGCACATAGGGAAAAGTAATCCACATTGTAGTTACACGATGTTATGTTCCAGTTTAGGAGTTACCACCCAGGAAAAAGATCTGGGCGTCATAGTGGACAATACATTGAAATCGTCATCTGTGTGCTGCAGTGGTCAAAAAAGCAAAAAGAATGTTAGAAATTATTAGGAAAGAAATGGTGAATAAAATGGAAAATGTCATAATGCCTCTGTGTTTCGCTCCTTGGTATGACCACACCTTGAGTACAGTGTGCAATTCTTGTTAACATATCTAAAAAAAAAGATATAGATGCACTGGAAAAGGTTCAGAGAAGGGTGACCAAAATGATAAAGGGGATGAAACGGCTCCCCTATGTGTAAAGGCTAAAGAAGTTAGAGCTGTTCAGCTTGGAGAAGAGACGGCTGAGGGGGGATATGATAGAGGTCTATAAAATCATGAGAGAATTAGAACGGATAAATGTGAATCAGTTATTTACTCTTTCTCTTATAACAGGTGTGCACAAATTAGCTCACAGTTCTACAGTCCTTGTTGGTGCTGCTCAGTGTGTTTTGGTGCGATTTCGTCTTGAAATATTTGATCAACTGATCCACGTCTGGCCATACCACCTACTATTCCTGAGCTTTATCAAATCAAGAAGAGAGACTATCTACGCTTTACATGAGTTATCTTCCAGCATATGGCTCATTTGCCATAGAACAACAAACTGGATTGTGCACTAGCTAATAATAATAAAAAAAAAAGTTTCCTTATCTAATTTTTCCTACTACTCAAAATTATTCTCTCTCTGATTATGTGTTTGTCAGTCTTACTGGCATACAGCTCTAGTAGAGAAGGGTTTTAGTGAGAAGAGAAATCTTCTTTAGATTTTCTCTCCCCATTTATTAACCAGGATATTTAGTTCCAATCACTGTGTAGGTCTCAAAGAAAAACTGCCTGTTTACAACAGCAGTTCACTCTGCCAGGGAACTTGTGCTTCAGTCAGTGGTTACAGCTTTTGGTTTTAATACCAGCCTCTGACTGAATAAATCCTTGAACTTTGTATTCCCAAAGTCATGATTAAATGGATTCCATTCAAGCTTTTCTTCACTCAAACTTAATTACAGTAAATTACTATTTTTGCATGTCTCTGCTGGTAAACTAAATTGCCTTTCACAAAAATTTCTCCTTTACTTACCCTCTCTTCAAAGGTTCTCTTTTCTTCTAGCAGAGCTGTACCACTTGTTAAAATGCAACCTACATCTGCCTCAGTTAAGGACTTTCCTTTGCCAATTTCTTTTTTTCTCTGACTGAAAAAAAAAACAAAACTACTTTTCTTTCTCACTACTTGTAGCTGTAGAGGCATGCTTCCGGTCCTCTCCAAACTCTCTGCAGTCTGGCTCCAAATTGTTCCTTTTCCATGTGCAGAAGCAATAAACATGAGCACTGCTCAGCTCAACTGCTTATTTACTTTTCTTTCCCATCCTTCCTGTAGAAGGTTCTACAGATCAATAAGTAAAGAATTTTTAAAAACCCAAACAATCAGAGGATTTTTCTGTTAGATAGAATGCAGCTCTGCTGATCTCTCCCAGGACCATTCTATAGGAGCCCAGGCATAAATTATTACTTTTTTTTTTTTAAACTCAGTTACAATATAACAAGATAAAAGCCAAGTTATTACCCAGGAACACACGAAGAATGCACTTTTTGGGATTGGATAATTATACAATCGGACCATCCATATACTGTACATATTAGGACTATTTAGTCTATGGTGCAAAGTTTTGATGAGGATATATTACTGAGTTCTGAAAAATTGCGGATAAAACAAAGGAAAAATAGTACATTTTTTGGCAAAAATCACAGTGCTCCTTGTGAATTTTTTTTTCAAATTTTCACCCTGATTTTCAAGTTGTAAGATCCTTTTCAAACCATGTAACAAAGGCAAACAATGATGTGCCAATGCAATGCCTCAATAGACAAGGTCCTAATATTTGCTCACCATATATTGCACTTTACCAAATTTATAATATAAACTATTTTTTTATTTGTATTCTTTTCTTCAATATTACAAATTTCCTTAACTAATAGCCCTATATAGTAACCTCTTATACAAAATTGATAAAAAAAACCCCAAAAACCCAAAACGCCTCTACCTTCATGGTACTTTTGGGGAAGACGGTGGTACCCAGGCAACTGAGGCAGAAGGTCCTTCATTGGGTTTTTTTAAATCAATTTTGTATAAGAGGTTACTATATAGGGCTATTAGTTAAGGAAATTTGTAATATTGAAGAAAAGAATACAAATAAAGAAATAGTATATATTATAAATTTGGTAAAGTGCAATATATGGTGAGCTAATATTAGGACCTTGTCTATTGAGGTATTGCATTAGCATAGAGAGAGACGGGGGTAATCGGTAGTAGGCTATAGGTATAGATTAAACAATGATGTGCGACATAATAGCAGCTTTAACTACAAAATGTGAGTTAAACCAACCACATGGGAGCCACATTCAGGAGAGTCACCCTTAATGTGTCTATGCAGCCCAGAAAGGGGAAGTGATTACTCTCAGTGTACGGTTTCCTCCCTCTGCTCTCACCTCAAGGGAAGTCTGATAACAGGGTCAGGTGTTCTCTTGCACAAACTCCTCTGCTGCTTTGCAATTTTTTTTCTCACTACAAAAGGAAACATTCACAGTTTTCTTTTTTTAAACCTCACTTACCTTAATTCATGCTTCCTTTATATAAAAAGGCAGCACAGTCCCTCCAAGGTAGAAGGATATTGTCCTTTTATTTTTCCTTTCTAAAGCCCTTATACAACCCTATGGCACAGTAATCGCAGACATCTGTAATATCCCACAGGTGGCTGCCTGCCTGCCTGTTGTGCTGGTTGCCGTCAGAAACCTGTGATGGTGTCACACCAAAGCATTCAAAGCATGAGCACAGCATAAACAGTTCAAGCGTGGCTTCAAACATAGAGACTACACCCAACAGGCAGTCTACACAGGGCTTAAAATAAAAGGTGAATTGTTTTTTAATCTGGCAGTTTTCATGCTCCTTTATGTTTCTGGTTGAATTCGAACCAGGGCTGGGATCTGCTCCATGAGCCTTTGTTCGCAACTACCCAGAGATTATTTTTTTCTCCTAATTCATATCCCCCCTTCCCCACTTACGTCAGTTCATTCATTGCAGCGATGATCTTTGGCCACACAATAGGCCTTCCTTCTGGAACCCTGCAGTCATGGGACCTAAATCTGGCCGCAAGACATAACCATTGCATGACTGAGTGATGCCCTCTTCCCCAACAGGGGAGCAGCATCTCCAACCCTGGCCAACCCGGCGAATGGAAGACCTGAACCGGGACTCAGACCCAGGTCCTGTGATGACACCGAGCCGGCACAAGATGAATAACATTTTAATTATGTCAAATACTGAAATATAAGAAAAAAATATACATATTTAAATTAGAGCAGTGAAGAGAGGAATGTAGCCACACACAGGGAAACTGGCATTTTGAAATGGAGAAATTATTTACCTGATAATTTTGTTTTCCTTAGTGTAGACAGATGGATTCAGGACCAATGGGTAAAGTGAACTCCTGATAGAAGTTGGAGACGGATCAGATTTCAATCTGACGTCAGCCCTAGTACATATACCCCTGCAGGAAGTGCAGCTCTTCAGTATTCTCCTCGAAAAGCAATTGTGGATATATGTATGACTGAATAATTGGAATGAATTGATTAACTTTATAACTTGGATAACTTCATTAACTTTATAACTTGGTTAACTTAATTCATTTGAATTGGTTATAGCTGGAGACCGCCACGGCCCTCAACCGAGAAACGTTGACACCCGGTAGGATGGGTGTTCTAGTTGGAGAAAGGCATGGCTTACCCGTGAATCATTCGCTGTTGGTGATGTCACTCGAGGATTCCATGAATAATGGAAGCCGTGGGTGGGATGCTGAGTCCATCTGTCTACACTAAGCAAAATGAAATTATCAGGTAAGTAATTTCTCCATTTCCTAGCGTGTAGCAGATGGACTCAGGACCAATGGGATGTATAAAAGCTACTCCCGAACCGGGTGGGAGGCTGCCCGTGACCCACTTAGTACTGCCCTTGCAAATGCTGTGTCCTCTCGAGCCTGAACATCCAAGTGGTAAAACCTGGAGAAGGTGTGGATGGAGGACCATGTCGCCGCCCGACAGATCTCGGTGGGTGAAAGCATCTTGGTTTCCGCCCAGGACACTGCCTGGGCTCTAGTGGAATGGGCCTTGACTTGTAAAGGTGGTGGTTTACCTGCTTCTACGTAGGCCGCCTTGATGACTTCTTTGATCCAGCGGGCTATGGTCTCTCGCGAGGCCGCTTCCCCTTGCTTCTTCCCGCTGTGAAGGACGAATAGATGGTCAGTCTTTCGTATGGATTCTGATCTTTCCAGGTATCGGATTAGGAGTCTGCCGACATTGAGATGGCGTAGACTGCAAGCCTCTTCCGAATTCTTATGCTCATCTGGCGATGGTAGCGAGATGGTTTGGTTGAAATGGAAGTGAGACACCACTTTGGGGAGGAACGACGGAACTGTGCGTAACTGAATGGTTCTCGGTGAGTCTGAGGAACGGCTCCCAGCAGGAAAATGCTTGTAGCTCGGAGATACACTGGGCCGAACAGACTGCCACCAGGAAGGCTGTCTTCAATGTTAGTAGTCGGAGAGATAGGCTGCGAAGAGGTCTGAAGGAGGCTTCTGCTAAGAAATCTAGGACCAGGTTGAGGTTCCAAAGAGGCACTGGCCACTTTAGGGGTGGTTGGATCTGCTTGACTCCTTTCAGAAAGCGGGAGACATCCGGGTGAGAGGCTATGCTGCCGCTCTCGCTCTTGGTTCCGTAGCATGACAATGCAGCCACCTGTACCTTGATGGAGTTGAGAGACAATCCCTTCTGCAGTCCGTTTTGCAGGAATTCCAAAATTGCAGGAATTTTGACTGAGAGTGGCATGATGTCGTGGTCCTCGCACCAGGCTTCGAATACTCTCCAAATCCTTATATATGTTAGGGATGTGGAGAACTTGCATGCTCGGAGTAGGGTGTCAATTACTGCCCCCGAGTATCCACTCTCCCTCAGGCGAGTCCTCTCAATGGCCAGATCATAAGAGAGAATCGAGCTGGATCCTCGTGGAGAATCGGTCTCTTTTGGAGCAGGTCTCTGTGTGGCGGTAGCGGGAGGGGGCTCCCTGTCAGCAGTCTTTGCATGTCTGCGAACCATGGTCTTCTTGGCCAGACCGGGGCCATTAGAAGTACTGGTCACCTGTGGTGTTCTATCTTGTGGATGACTGTGCCCAATAGGGGCCACGGCGGGAAGGCGTATAACAGAGTCTCCTGTGGCCAGGTCTGTACCAGGGTATCGATTCCCTGGGACTGGGGTTCCCGCCTGCGGATGAAGAAGCTGGGCACTTGGGCGTTGGACCGGTTTGCCAGGAGGTCCATGGTTAGTGTTCCCCAACGGTTTACTATCAATTGGAATGTTGTGGTCAACAGCTTACATTCTCCTGGGTCTAGACTTTCTCTGCTGAGGTAATCCGCAGCAACGTTGTCTTTCCTCGCGATGTGGTGGCCGAGATCTCTTGAAGATTCGCTTCCACCCATGACATTAGGGGGTCTATTTCCAGAGACACCTGTTGGCTTCTGGTTCCTCCCTGACGGTTGATGTAGGCCATTGTTGCGGCGTTGTCCGACATTACTCTGACCAATTTGTCTCGGAGTCTGTGACCGAACCATAGGCAGGCTAGTCTGACTGCCCGGGCTTCTAGGCGATTGATGTTCCATCCCGACTCTTCTTTGTTCCATTGCCCTTGGGCAGTTAGCTCCTGGCAGTGTGCTCCCCATCCTCGTAGGCTGGCATCCGTGGTGAGCAGGATCCAGGTTGGTGAGGATAGCCTCGTTCCCTGGCTCAGATGGCCTTCTTGTAGCCACCATCGTAGTTGGGTCCAAACTTTGTCTGGGAGCTGAAGACGTATGGTGTAGTTTTGGGACAGTGGATTCCATCGTGATAGTAGTGAGCGCTGTAGGGGTCTCATTTGAGCTCTTGCCCATGGTACTACTTCCAGTGTGGATGCCATAAGGCCGAGGACTTGTAGGTAGTCCCATGCCGTGGGGCGAAGTTTGATCAACAGGGTTCGCAACTGGGTCATCAGTTTTGATCTCCTTGTCGGTGTCAGGATGACCTTGTCTTGTTTGGTGTTGAACCAGACTCCTAAGTATTCTAGAGATTGGGAGGGCCACAGACAGCTTTTGTTTGTGTTGACCACCCACCCAAGGCTCTCCAGTAGAGTTTTGACTCTGTTGGTCGCCTGGTGGCTTTCCTCTGGGGATTTCGCCCTGATCAGCCAATCGTCTAGATAAGGGTGTACGTGGATTTTTTCCTTCCTCAGTGTTGCTGCCACAACCACTATGATCTTGGTGAATGTCCAGGGTGCTGTGGCTAACCCGAATGGTAGTGACTGGAACTGGTAGTGACGGTCCAGGATCGTGAAGCGTAGAAAACGCTGATGCTCTTGATGAATCGGAATGTGTAGGTAGGCTTCCGACAGATCCAAGGATGTAAGGAACTCTCTTGGTTGTATCGCCCTTATTACTGAGCGTAGGGTTTCCATGCAGAAGTGAGGAATCTTCAGGTGACGGTTGAACGCCTTGAGGTCCAGGATGGGCCTGAACATTCCTTCTTTCTTGGGAACAATAAAATAGATGGAATAATATCCAGTATTTATTTGTTGTGGAGGCACCGGTGTTATAAACTCTAAGGCTAGCAATCTGGTCAGTGTAGCTTCCACTGCCATCCTCTTGGAAGGGTCGTGGCAGGGGGATTCCACAATCTTGTCTGGAGGGAGGTGGTGGAAATCCAGGTAATATACCTCTCGAATGATGGATAGGACCCACTTGTCCAAAGTTATCTCGACCCATCTTTGGTAGAATAGGGCAAGTTCTGCCCCCTATGGCTTCTTCCTTTGAATGGGTCGGCTGATTTTCATTGTGGGGTGCGGCTGGGGCCTGGACCTGAGCTGGCTCCCCATTTGTTTTGCTTGTTCCGAAAGGACTGGCTCCTGCCTGCGGGGTGAGGTGCTTGATATGTGCTTCTGTATGGGTTGAAGCGCTGTGATCCTCTGCCCCTGGAGATTCGGGGGAAGGGTCACTGGTTTTTCTTATTCCTGTCCTCCGGTAGTCGCGGCAGTGGGGATTCGCCCCATTTGTTGGCTAGTTTCTCTAGTTCGCTTCTGAACAGGAGGGTTCCCTTGAAGGGCATCCTTGTGAATCTCGTTTTGGAAGATGCGTCGGCTGACCAGCTTCGGAGCCAGAGTTGTCTTCTGGCTGCCACGGCTGATGACACTCCTCTAGCAGCGGTGCGCACCAGATCAGAAGCGGCATCCGTGAGGAATGATACTGCTGGTTCCAGGGCTTCCCCAGGAGTGTTGTTCCTGGTCTGTGATAAGCAGGCGCGTGTCACCATGGCACAGCAGGCCGCGATCTGTAGAGACATAGCGGAGATGTCAAAGGTCTATTTGAGGATGGATTCCAGACGTCTGTCTTGAGCATCTTTGAGTGCTGCTCCTCCCTCCACTGGGATAGTAGTGTGCTTCGAAACCACTCAGACAATGGCATCCACTTTCGGACATGCCAGGAGGTCTTTGGCAGCTGGGTCCAGAGAGTACATGGCTGCCAGAGCACGCTCCTCTTTGAACGTAGTCTCCGGGGCATCCCATTCCAGGTCTGCTGGATGGCTTGTAATACTGGGAAATGGTGGGAAGTCTGACAGAGTCCCTATAGTAGGGGATTCGTCTTTGGTTCCCCGAGGCACTTGTGCCCAGGATAGCAAGCTCTTTCAAGCTGTGTGTGACCAGGTCTGGAAGCTTGTCCTTGGTGAAGAAGCGCCTCATGGTTCGGTGGGGCTCTGTCCCCGGAGGGAGTTCCCCTTCCTCCAGGGGTTATGATTCCTCATTTGAGTTGTCCATGTCCCCGAAGATGGGGCTTCTGGGTGGTGGAATCACTTCCCTGGGTATAGAGGGTCCCGGGATGTTGAGGTCCTCTGGTGGAGGTTGTGGCCATATTATCGGAGGTTCCGGTTGCATGTGGACGAAGGTATGCAGGCCTTTGAAGAATTCCACCCAGGAGATAGAAGCTGGGTTTAAACTAAGAGGCGCTGTGTCCCAGGGGAGCCCCATTTGAGGGAGGGTCCCACTGGGAGAAGCTAGGTCCGGTGTACTGTTTGAGGAGCTGGAATCCGGTACCGGCTGGGGAGGGCCATGGGCGTGATCCACCAGGGCCTCCTCGCACTGTATACCCAGAATGGAGGCCTCCTCATGCTGTGCAGCTCTAATGTGGCATGCTGGGCAGAGGCCCTGAGCCTTGAGCTTCTTTTCCAGTGGTGCCATGGCTTTGTGCACGTAAAATACAGGTATGCGCTCCGGTGCGTCAAATTTGTATGCGTAGGATTGGTATGTGCTCAGGGAGGAGTGCGCACTGTTGTGCGCTCAGATCGAAGGTATGTGTCAAGCACAGTAAGCGCGTGGCTGTGTGCGTCGCTTGTGCGCACGGTACTTGGGCGCGCGACTATGGGCGCACAAGGTATTTGTGCGCATGGCTCGTCTCTGTGCGCACAGGTCAGAATGGCGGACAGGGCGGTGTACAGATCAAAATGGTGACGGCGACCACGCGGACAATATGGCGACCACCTCGGAGGGTCCCCACGTGAGAGGACCTTCGGATCTGACCGGGGTCTAGCCCTGCTAGGGCAGATCAACCCCATGGCACTGGTCCTGGCTGGCAACCTGTGCGACTCCTCGAGCTTCGGAGACCGGAGACTTTTAAATAGATTTCTACCTTACTGTGACTCGGCGCTTCCCGGTCTTGATCCAGGCGATCTCCAGCTGCGGGAGGAGAGGGAAAATACCTTCACCGCTGTGCTCAAAGTGGCCCCCGCTGTCTCTCAGCCTCACCCGATGTCGGGGGCTAGATCCCTGCTGAGGGTCGGCCGCCGGTCCGAGGCTTACCTCTGAGGGATCGTGGAAATCACCTCGGGAATTCTCAACTGGGGGAGGGACCCAAAGGGTGTCACTGCAGGAGAGTGGGGCTCGTCTGTAGAGATAAGATTTCTTCTTGTTTTGGGTTTTCTTTGTAAAATTTACTCAAACGCTGTGCTAGCGTGCATAGAGTCCCGAACTGCTATGGAGACGGAAAATACTGAAGAGCTGCACTTCCTGCAGGGGTATATGTACTAGGGCTGACGTCAGATTGAAATCTGATCTGTCTCTAACTGCTATCAGTAGTACACTATACCCATTGGTCCTGAGTCCATCTGCTACACACTAGGAAATCTTCAGTTTTGAGAACTAACTGGGTTTTCTCTAAGAAACTGAAATCACAACCTCCTGAAAAATTCTATAGTCAGTTGTGTTCTCATAATCTGCTTTAAAAATGCTAAGATGTAAAACTATATCATCTCATTCTTTCTAAATAGGGACCACTGTACAACCCAGGCCTGCTTCCCGTCACATAAAACACAAGCATTTAGAAGCATTCAAATTTTCCAGCATTAACAGTCACATTCATAGGGCCGGCTTTAGGTGTGAAGAGCAAGTAAGACAATTTCTCCGGGGCTCCAGCAAAACAAAGGGTTCACCTTGGCAAAGCTGAGTGATGTCACCAAGGCAGTGCTTCAGGGTGCTTGGCACTGGCTGAGCCGCTCTTTAGGTTCTGCCCCCGGCCTCGGTGGATTTAATAACAACCCTAGGTTCATTACAGGCAGGGCCGGCGCATCCATTAGGCGAACTCGGTGGCCGCCTAGGGTGCCGAGCCGTAGGGGGCGCTGAAGAGCAGCCACGTGGTGCCGCAAACGGGGCCTATCCCGCTCGCGGCAAAGAGAAATAGAGACTGTGTGCCCTGAGAAGCACAAAGTCGGCACCAAAACAGGTAGGGAGGGGGTGTGACCGGGGGAGGATGTGCGACCGGGGGGGGGGGGGGGGGGGCAGCACAAGGGTCGCCTAGGGCGCCCAATACCCTTACACCAGCCCTGATTACAGGTCTGTAAGCGCCAAAACAAAAAGGCGCCAGGTGAATTTTCTTGCCCTCGTTAGCTTGTTTTGCTTTCTTTTTCCGTATGCACATGGGTAAACCCTGTCCCTATGGTACACCATATAAAATGGTTATTAACACTGTAAGTCTAAACCAGGGGGTGAAGTGGAGAATAAAATGGAAGGTGCCCTTTCTCCTTTCTATCCCACCAAGGTCGCTGCTCCCATATCCTATCACTCTTCCTGGCCCATGCCCCATATCTTGATCTTTCACTTATTTCTCTTCTCTCCATCATCTATTTAACTATCAACCCCAGCCCCTTCTACCTTTCTCTTCCTCCTGCTCTCCCTGTCTGCCCATTCCCATACCTTTCACTCTCCACATCACCTCTCTTCTCCCGATGTTACCTTCCTCTTCCCTCACATCTGTTCATTCAGGGTCCTCTTCTTGCTCCTGCCCCTCTCCTTCCAGATCCCTCTCCTGCCTCCTCCTTCCAGGTTCCTCTCCTGTCCTCTGCCACCCAGGTTCATTGCCTCTCCCTCTTTCCCTCCCAAGATTCTTCACCTGCCTCCCCCTCCTCTTCCCCTTCAAAGTTAATATCACACTCACTTTCCTTCCCCTCCACAAAATCTTTTGTCACAATTCTTTACCTTTCATCCGTTACTCTCCTTCTCCTAGGACTGCCACGGCGTGAACGTAGGTAAGGTAGGCCATCGGCAGCACACCAGGGACACAAGGGGCATGTGCCGCTGATCATCATGGCAGCTCCTCCTCCATCCCTGCATGCTTCCTCTCTAGACAGACTACGGGTAGGGACCAGGGGAAGCTATCACAAGGAGCAGAAGATTATGTAAACTATGCTGCTACCAGTGCTGGGTGAGGAGGCAAGAGGATGGGGACATAGGAAGTGTAGGGCAGGGCAGAATCAGGATATTGGGGGGAGGAAGAGGAGATGGGGGCTGCTGCTAATGCAAGTATGATTGGACAGTGAGGTGGGGGAGAAGAACCTAGCCACGGCTGTTTACCCTCCTGGGCTGAGATGCGAAGTGAAAAACACCAGTGTATGGTGCCAGCCTATGCCATCCCATTTTAAGGCCTGGTGTAAATGAGATCTTTGTGAAATCTATATGGAAGGGACTTATGAGCCCTTCTGCCATTCTCGTATTCCCTTACTGCTATCATCGTCACTTGCTGGTAATCTAGCCCGGTATAATATGTGTAATGAGTTGTGCTAGAACTAGATGATGACGTGAGATGTAATCATTAACATTAACAAGATGGGCACAAATGCAACAAAAATTTGAAAACCTGAAGAGTTTGAGAAGCTAAACCTCCACCCAGCATGCTCCACCTTGGCATATTATCATATGGCTACAGTGTCCCACTCTGGTCTTCAGAGAACTGTTCTGGTGTCTACGTTTCCATCAGCTTCTGTGCCTAAAGGAGATCTTTCATCATCACTTCCAGCAGAAGCAGCCTAGAGAGAACAGCTGAAAGGAGAACAGATGAAATAATGAATCATACTGATAAGGACTGAGAGGAGAAAGGGAAAAAAATAACTCCACATTCTAATTAAATTAAACAATAACCCAGGTGCCCAATGAGTCACTCCTAACATAGTAACATAGCAACCAAAAGAGAAGTCATGAGGACTTCCCATTTTTGATCCTTGTCCTCTCTTCACCTGTGCTATGGCTTATTGAACCCTGTAGAGAGCCATTACAACAGCAATTCTTTCTGCTACTTTTCGCTAGGGGCATGTGCCCTACCAATTTCAGATAGCCAGAGACTCCTGGTTCTTCCAAAGAGTTCCTGAGCTGTTTGTGCCCCCTTCCTGCCTCCTGACTGCTGGAAGGGGGGCGCAGACAACTCAGCTGGGTTCTGAATGCTGGGGCTGAGGACAGCAGAACCTTGACCGTCAGTATCAGCAGCAGGGGGATAGGAAAAGAATGATTGCGTCCATGGGCCTCGTGCTACCCTACCTTGTTTGCATGCAGGGAGAAGGCAAGGCAGTGACGCTATTTGTGAACGCGCAAGTCTTTTCCTGTTCCTGCACTGCAGATGCTGATGATGAATGAAAGGAAGCTAGTTAGGAATCCGCAGGACACAGCCATAGCATTTGGATTCTGGCGGATCCAAGAGCCTGGGGCTGCAATCAGCATGAGGGCAGAAGGGAGGGAAGGGCAAAGGGACCAGGTAATGGAGATTGGTAGGAGAAGGAGCCAGAGAAGGGAAAGATTCAAGGGTAGAGAATTTGACAGGTGGAGAAAGTTTGACAGGTGAGGTGACATGGGGAAGAAAGAGAAACAAAGGATAGATACATAACATATGAAATGCCATACTGGGTCAGACCAAAAGACCATGAAGCCCAGCATCTTGTCTCTGATAGGTCACAAGTACCTAGCAGGATCCAAAAGAATAGATCCAATCCTCACTCATAATCAAGGATAAGCAGTGGTTTTCTCAAGTGTTCTTGCCAATTATTACAACTATGGCTGCTGTGTAGCCTCCTCACCACTAGAGGCCCCCCATGAGCACGCTCCCCTGGCTGGCCCGGTCTTCCTTGCCTATCTGCTCCATGTCCAGAACTCCCTATTTAACCCCGTCTAGCCCATACCTTGGTGCTTCGGCATCGAGTTCCTTTGGGTTCCCAGCTTTATCCTTCTATTCCTTGCTTTGCTCGCCTTTGCTGATCTTGCTTTGTAGGCATTCAGCCTTGCCTGCCTTCTTGCCTCCTCTGTCCCTGAATCCCTTTCTGTTGCTGCCCTATAACTCTCCTGCTTCCTTGCCTCTGGGCATTTTGTGGTTTCATGTTCAGTGTAGTTCTTGTCCTGGTTTGTCTAGTCCCATCATTGTCTGCCCTGGTTCCCCTTCTTCAGCTCATGCTTACCTGCATCCAGTCTCACCCTTACTCGCACGCTATCCTGATTCCACCCATACCTGTACTCAGTTCTGTTATAACAGACCATGCTTACCTGCATTTACATCCACTCGTACCCACATGCTGTTCCAGTGTTTCCTGAAGTTCATCCTTCTCGGCCAGCACCCAGCTCCAGAGACCCTTCTCGGCCAGCACCCAGCTCCAGAGACCCTTCTCAGCCAGCACCCAGCACCAGAGACCCTTCTCAGCCAGCACCCAGTTCCAGAAATTCTATCATCCTGCACCCAGCTCCAGAGACTCTACCCAGCCTCACCAGATCATCTGCTATTGCTCCCATCCTTCTGTCCTGTGTCACTCTTGCAGGTGGTGTTCACCACTCCAGGCTACAGTCCAAAACCATAACAGCATGTCGAAGCCATCCACCTCCAGATATAGGGACAGGAGTCTGCATCAGTTCGGTGAGTCAATTTATTTTTCTGCTCTGTACAATATTCCTGATACTCAGCGGTATCTTACCTGTACTTGTCAAACCTTGAATTACCCACATTACCAAGACTGTCTAGTCTGTCAGCTTTCAGATCACAAATCTGGGGCATGCAGTAGCTATCAGAAGAAAAATGTCTCTGTATACCAAG
Source organism: Rhinatrema bivittatum (assembly GCF_901001135.1). Lineage (NCBI taxonomy): Eukaryota > Metazoa > Chordata > Amphibia > Gymnophiona > Rhinatrematidae > Rhinatrema > Rhinatrema bivittatum. Next base: position 125,901,693 of record NC_042617.1, read on the forward strand.
AATGCTTGAATTGTAACATTCCTAAGCCAGGATGGTGGAAATGTCCCTGTATCCCTAGCCTACTACCCCCAGACAAAGCTTGCCCTGGTTGCACAGCTACCAGACCAGCTGTTCCACAAGAAACATTAGCCTGTTTAATTAGCCTGTGTCCTGCTCCTAGCCAGGCAAACTAGGTAGTTACATTGGGCATTACCTTGGTAAAAGATCTCAGTGCACCTTCTCATGGCACCTTAGAGAAAACCTCTCAGAAAAAATTAAAATCTCTACCAGAAAAGCCGGGCACTCACCTGGTCAGTAATGTTCCTGTGACTTCCTTGCTCTGTCCTCAGAAACAAGGTTCTCTAGAGCAGAGAACACTAATTAAGCCAAGCAGAGCTCTGCCTTTCATAGCTGCAGGTCTATGGGCCTTTGCTGATCTTGCTCTGTAGGCATTCAGCCTTGCCTGCCTTCTTGTCCCCTCTGTCCCTGAATACCTATCTGTTGCTGCCCTATTACTCTCCTGCTTCTCCCTGCTTCCTTGGACTTCCTTGCCTCTGCCTTCGGGCATTTTGTGGTTTCATGTTCAGTGTAGTCCTTGTCCTGGTTTGTCTAGTCCAGTCATTGTCTGTCTTGCTTGACCTGGTTCCCCTCATCCAGCTCACGCTTACCTGCATCCAGTTCATGCTTACCTGCACGCTACCCTGATTCCACCCATACCTGCACTCAGTTCCAGTATAACAGACCACACTTACCTGCAATCACATCCACTCGTACCCACATGCTGTTCCAGTGTTTCCTGAAGTTCACCCTTACCACCACGCTCTCGGCTCCAGAGACCCTTTTCAGCCAGCACCCAGCTCCAGAGACCCTTCTCATGTAGCAGCCAGCACCAGAGACTCTTCTCAGCCAAGACCCAGCTCCAGGAATTCTATCATCCTGCACCCAGCTCCAGAGACTCTACCCAGCCTCACCAGATCATCTGCTATTGCTCCCATCCTCCTGTCCTGTTTCACTCCTGCAGGTGGTGTTCACCACACCAGGCTACAGTCCAAAACTGTAACACCAGTAATGGTTTATAGACTTTTTCCAAATCAAAAACAACAAAGAGTGACAAACTGTCTCATATAGAGATACTCAAATGAATGCTAGAGATAGTGTGAGAAATGACAATTTGAAGAGAATTGGTTTTACATGGTCATCCTTAAATTGTCATGATTGGCAACTCATGGGATGGCCCTGCTAGCCATTGCGCTTACCCCCGATGCTGGCAAACAGTTTTCACTGCAGAGATTCTGCTAACCAGGTCACGCCTGCAATGAGGACACTGTCATTCCCCTGAGGCTCCTGAACTCCCTCCTAAGGCACATGTATGCCCAACGTCCTGACTCTTAAAGAGGCCATGGCGGGAGAGTCCCCAAGGTGCACTTTGATGACATCACAGGGCGTGGCCTAAATAAACCTACTTCAGATGCTTTTCAGATGTCTCAGCAACAGATCCCCTGGTATTTCTTGTTCCTATGTGTGTTGCTTCATTCCTTGCCTTGTTCCTTGTTTTGTACCTTGCTCCTTGTCTTATTTCTTGTTCCTAGTCCTCTGCCTTGATCCTTGTTCCTTGCCTTGCCTTGTTTTGTCTATTTCGTGCCTGTCTGTTTTGTTGGTCCTTCCCCTGTCTCTTGTTTCTTCGGCTTTACTTCCTGGTCTTCAATCTTGGCTCCGGACTTGACTTTGCTCCATCTGCTGCCTGCTCCAACCTCTAGCCCGTCTTCTGGTTCTGCTGCCTGCTGCCCATCTCGACCCCTAGCCTGTATTCTGATTCTGTTATTTGTTACCTGCTCAGACCCATGCATCACCTTGAACTCCTCTTGGGACTGCCCTAGGAACCCACCTAAGAACACAAGGGCTCAACCTGCAAGGGAGATGACTGGTATAAGCGAAGTTCCAGTTGATCCTGCCTCAGGGCTTTTCCACCAACTGACGGTGTGGGCTTAGTTGGCCTCCCTACTAGGCAGCACCAACTAGAGATGTGCAACCAAAAAGTTTTCGTTGCGTACGTGATACGTATTCGTGGGGGGGTCAATTCCGTTTCATGCAGAAGTATGGAGAATTGCACAAGTTGTCGAGCTGTAAATACGTTACTACGGCGAGTTAAATTAGTGTCCCAGCTAAAATTAAAATTAACTACAACCCCCCACCCTCCTGACCCCCCCAAGACTTACCAAAACTCCCTGGTGGTCCAGCGGTGGGGTCTGGGAACTCGTTCACACACTCGGTGCTAGTTTCATCATGGCGCCGATAGTCTTTGTCACAGGGGCTACCGGTGCCATTGGTCAGCCCCTGTCACATGGTCATCGGCGCCATCTTGTGCTCCTACCATGTGACAGGGGCTGACCAATGGCACCGGTAGCCCCTGTGACATAGTATGGGCAAAGGCTATCGGCGCCATTTTGAGTCCTGGCATCGGACGGCAGGTCGCTCCGGGACCCCCGTTGGACCCACAGGGACTTTTGGCCAGCTTGAGGGGGCCTCCTGACCCCCACAAAACTTGCCAAAAGTCCAGCGGGGGTCCAGGAGTGACCTCCTTGAACGCCGTCCGTCTGATGCAAATACTCAAAATGGCGCCGATCGCCGTCATAATGAGGGCAAAGGCGATCGGTGCCATTTTGAGTATTGGCATCGGACGGCGATTTTGAGTCTCAAAATGGCGCCGATCGCCTTTGCCCTCACTATGACGGCGATCGGCGCCATTTTGAGTATTTGCATCGGACGGACGGCGTTCAAGGAGGTCGCTCCTGGACCCCCGCTGGACTTTTGGCAAGTTTTGTGGGGGTCAGGAGGCCCCCCCAAGCTGGCCAAAAGTCCCTGTGGGTCCAACGGGGGTCCCGGAGCGACCTGCCGTCCGATGCCAGGACTCAAAATGGCGCCGACAGCCTTTGCCCATACTATGTCACAGGGGCTACTGGTGCCATTGGTCAGCCCCTGTCACATGGTAGGAGCACAAGATGGCGCCGATGACCATGTGACAGGGGCTGACCAATGGCACCGGTAGCCCCTGTGACAAAGGCTATCGGCGCCATAATGAAACTAGCACCGAGGGTGTGAATGAGTTCCTGGACCCCACCGCTGGACCACCAGGGAGTTTTGGTAAGTTTTGGGGGGGGGGGTCAGGAGGGTGGGGGGTTTAAATTTTTATTTAGGCCGAATAAAACAGAAATCTGTTTAATACGTGGGGAGTCGCGATGCGTTTCGCCTCCCCACATATTTAACAGATAGCAAAAAATAAGTTGCGGATTACAAATCCGTGGAAAACAGATGCACATCCCTAGCACCAACCATACCTCAGTACCAAGGGTCCACAACCCTGTTGAATCTTACAGATTGCTGAGGCCATGGACTCGGTGGATCTCAGCTCTCTTCAGGACATTCTGGGTCTGACACAGAAGATCCAGCAGCAATAAGGGGTCCTCAACAGGTCACGGGGCTCCTGGAATGAATGGCTTTCCAGATGGATGCTCTGGCGATGGCACAGGCACCTTCTCCCACAGTCTCGCCTCCACTCCAGCTGGTGCCTTCTTTTAGTCCAAGTGCAACATTCCCTCCTCCTCCACATTATCACAGGGATCCAAAGAAGTGGCCACAGCTTCCTAAATCAGTGCCACATGTTTTTCAAACTTTAGCCAGCACTATTTCCTTCAGACAAGACTAAGGTCCTATATATTCTCTCCTTCTGGGAGGCACTGCTCTCGCCTGGGCATCATCCTTGTAGGAGCGCGAGGATCCTTTCCTCTAGAGTCTCCCCATGATCCTGTCTCAGTTTTGCAGGGATTTTGATGAACCTGGGTGATCATCGCACAAGCTGCAGAACTTCTGCAGTTGCTTGAGAACAGTGGGAGAGTACACTATACAATTTTGCAACCTTGCCTCTGAATTGCAATGGAGTGAAGACAGTCTCTTCGCCATCTTCTGGCAAGGTCTGGCTGGAAGAACGAAAGATGAACTGGCCGGCAGGGGGTTCTCACAACATTGGATTCCCTCAACATGTTGGTACACCGCATTGACTGGCAATTCCAAGAGCGGGCCCAAGACAGCAAGGCTTTATGCCTCAGATCATCCTGGCACCCCGCTTCCAATGCCCGCTGGCACCACTACCTGTTCCTGAGGTTAAGACACTAAAGGAGCCCATGCAGTTGCGCTGATCCAGACTTTCTCCAGAAGAAAAACTCCAGAGAAGACACCAAAGTCTTTGCCTATAGTCTTCCCACTGCCCCGAGAAATCAGGCAACTTTTGGGCCTAGGGTTAATCAGGGATGTGACTCTAGGCTGCGCTCTGTCCTCCCCTTAACTACTTGTTCTGGTTTCCCTTACTGTGGAAAAATGCTTAATTTCAACAGAAGCGTTCATCGATTCAGGCCCAGGCAGAAACTTCATTGTGGCAGACCTTGTCTGTTGGTATGGGATCCCCACTTCCTAACTTGAAATGACCGGTGACCATCACCTCGGTTTATGGGCATCCACTCCCCAGCTGCCTTACTGAAGTGACCGAACCTCTCACCAGGTGGACTGGCATCCTCCATAAGGAGGCCATTTCATTCTACATTATACCATAAGCTATGGATCCCATCATTCTCGGCCTACCCTGTCTTCAAAGTCATCAACTGGCAATCATTTGGGAGTCATTGGATCTGACCCATTGGGCTATCTCTGTCATACCACCTGCCTCTCTACTGTGTGACCAGCAGCTGTCCTAACAGTAGCAGCTACATTGTCAGGGCTCCTCTGCCTCCGCACCAGACCTTCAACTGTGACATCGACCTACTTCCGGGTAAGGTGCCACTTCAAGGCCATGTATATCCACTGTTTGCCCTAGAAATGGATGCAATGAGCAAATATATTAAAGAAAACTTGGACTGAGGATTTATTCGCCCGTCTTCCTTGCCCATCGGTGCAGGTTTCTTCTTTGTGGGCAAGAAGGACGGCTCGTTACACCCTTATATTGACTATTGGGATCTCAAAACCATCACAAGAAAAAAAATTCACTTCCCTTGATTTCTGAGCTGTATGACTGTCTACGGGGAACCCAAATATTCACAGAGTTGGATCTTCGAGACTGTACAACCAGGTGCAGATTGCAGAAAAATTTCAGTGCAGGGGATTTTTTCAAAACCAGCCCACGGGGTATCTGACTCCCTTGGGCACTTTCTCTGCAGCACATGCATCAAAACGCCAAGCCGACTCTGAAACATGGCAGAAGTAAGCCCAAATATCTCCAAAATAAATTTCACATTTTTCCTAAATAACTAAGTAATAGAGCATACTCTAGACCGGCAGTGAGTAAACAAAGCTGTAGACTCCCATTGTATCCATGCAAATCAGTTGGGGCCACCCCACAAGTCTGAATAAGCAGAATACTTCACTTAGTCACACATGTAGAACATAGATAGACCCTCACCAAATACAAAATAAAAAGATAATAATGTATAAATAGAAATATGCAGACAATAACTAAACTTGAAACTGCAACAAGCCAGACTCTGATGGAATGGAAAAACACATATCATTCCTCATTAAACATCAAACAATAATATCAAGAAGTATAAAGCATCAATCATGATAGTAAAACCAAACTCATAAAAAGAATAAATATTTCAAAACAGCTGATGAAAAAAAATCTAATGATTAGAAATGTTGCGGCCCCGGGTCCCCTACCTACCTCGAGGCCGGTCCGGGCCGTCGCGGATCTGATTGGGCCTGTTCGGGCCTCTGCCGCGGCTCTCCCTCCTTGAGGGAGACGCCGGCGTTTCGCCATGGCTGGCCTCGCCCCTTAGGCGTGCGTGCTCGCGCAGGGGCGGGAGATTTAAAGGGGCCAGCACAGGAAACCTCAGGACTGCCCCTGGATGATGTCAGACGCTCTGGCTTACTTAAGCCCTGCTTCCTGGTTCTTTCCTTGCCGTGCAACAAGGTTCCTCAGCTTGTCTGAGTGCTAGTTGCCGCTGTAAACTTGGATTGCGTTTGTCTTTGACCTGGCTTGCTTCCTGACTCTTCTGCTTCCGCCCCTTGGTTTTGATATCGACGTCTGACTTCTGACTTGGCTCCGTTCCACGACTTCATCTCCAGCTTCTGTTCCTGGTTTGGTATTCACTTCTGACCTCTGGCTTCCGACCCGGCTCCGTCCACGACTCCGTCTCCTGCCTTATCCCTGGCGTTGGTGTGTATCTCTGACTCCAGGCTTCTGACCCGACCTTGCTCCTGGACTCTGACTTCGGCTTCTTCCTCCCTCAGGCATCCGGTACTTGCTGGCCCAGAGGATTCTCCTAAGTCCCAGCAACTCGGGCTCTCACGGGCTCCTCCTGGGGGAGCCATGGGCTTCCAAGGGTGAAGACTTTTCTACTACCTGGGTCCAGCCGTCGTCCACCTCTTCAGCTGCTGCCTGGGTTCTTGGCCGCATAGGATCCAACCTAAGTCCCAGAGGTCCGGGTCCCTATGGGCTCCTCCTGGGGGGACCTCGGACTTCTGGTGGTGAAGCCCTCCGAGTCTCTTCAGTGCCGCCTCCCAGCTGGGACACTCGCTGTGGGCCTCCGCAGCATACCATCTATTGTCTCAGCTGGCCCAAGGGTCCACAACCGTAACAAGAAACATATAAAATTGTTTTTTTAATTTCCCAAACATCAATAAAATATTTCAAAATAGCAGACACAGCAAACAACACCCAATAATTAAAGCTAAAATAAATCCCCTGCTCTCTGTACCTGGGAACTTTAGATTCCAGTCACTCTGAGATTGTCATGGATTAGTAAGGGATGGGAGATAAGCATAACTTTCTTCTCTCTCTAATACACATGTTCATTTTCATAGAAACTTCCTTATATTCTCTCTCTCACACATGCTCACTAGATCACACGATGTTTCTCGTACATGCTCACTGGCTCACAAGCTCTTTCTCTCACAGACATGCTCATGCTCACTGTGTCACACACATTCTTGTTCACACATATGCTCACCGGCTCAATCACTCTCTTTTATACTCACACACACAGGCCCACTGGCTAAAATAGTCCTCTTGCTCAAACATATGCTCATTGGCTCACTCGTTCTTTCTCACTCACAAACATACTCTGGTAACCACAACAAGTCCAACAGTATTTGTAGTGCAACAATGGAAAAACAGAAACATAATCATTCCTCACAAAACATCAAGCAATAAAATCAAGAGATATAAGACATCACTCATAATATTAACACCATGAAAAGAATGAATATATCAAAACAGCCGACAAACATAGGGGGCTCAATATTCAAAGCGCCTTAGCCGGATAAGAAGGGCATATATGGTTAAGTAGCAGCCGCTAAATATGCACTTCCATTTAGTGGCTGCTGCTTAGCCACATAAGTCCCTTATATGGCTAAAAAGTTAGCTGCATTAGGAACTGGGGAACCTTTTGGGGAAGGGGGAGTCTCTTCCGAAGGGATGGGCTCCACCTTAACCAGGGTGGAACCAGACTGCTGGCGCTAACCTTTAAAAAGGAGATAGAGCAGCTTTTAAACTAGAACAAAGGGGAAAGCCGACAGTCGCTCAGCAGCGCATGGTTCGGAGAGATGTATCTTTAAAGGATACTAATGATGCATTAGAATTAGGGCATCCCGACAGTGAGGTTCCAATAATTAGAAAAGTAGTCCAAGTGCCTGTAACTAAAAACTCACCTGAGCTAAAAAATTCTAACTTATCCCTATCAATTAAAAAGCAGAATAAAAATACAATCAAAAAACAAACTTTGAAATGTTTGTATGCTAATGCCAGAAGTCTAAGAAGTAAGATGGGAGAATTAGAATGTATAGCAGTAAATGATGACATAGACTTAATTGGCATCTCAGAGACATGGTGGAAAGAGGATAACCAATGGGACAGTGCTATACCGGGGTACAAATTATATCGCAATGACAGAGAGGAGCAGTCGGGAGGAGGTGTGGCGCTTTATGTCCGGGATGGCATAGAGTCCAACAGGATAAACATCCTGCATGAGACTAAATACAAAATTGAATCTTTATGGGTAGAAATCCCTTGTGTTTCAGGGAAGACTACAGTGATAGGGGTATACTACCGTCCACCTGGTCAAGATGGTGAGATGGACAGTGAAATGCTAAGAGAAATTAGGGAAGCTAACCAAATTGGTAGTGCAGTAATAATGGGAGACTTCAATTACCCCAATATAGACTGGGTAAATGTATCATCGGGTCACGCTAGAGAGATAACGTTCCTGGATGGAATAAATGATAGCTTTATGGAGCAATTGGTTCAGGAACCGACGAGAGAGGGAGCAATTTTAGATCTAATTCTCAGTGGAGCACAGGACTTGGTGAGAGAGGTAACGGTGGTGGGGCCGCTTGGCAATAGTGATCATAATATGATCAAATTTGATTTAATGACTGGAAAAGGAACAGTGTGCAAATCCAAGGCTCTCGTGCTAAACTTTCAAAAGGGAAACTTTGATAAAATGAGAAAAATTGTTAGAAAAAAACTGAAAGGAGCAGCTACAAAAGTAAAAAATGTCAAAGAGGCGTGGTCATTGTTAAAAAATACCATTCTAGAAGCACAGTCCAGATGTATTCCACACATTAAGAAAGGTGGAAAGAAGGCAAAACGATTACCGGCATGGTTAAAAGGGGAGGTGAAAGAAGCTATTTTAGCCAAAAGATCTTCATTCAAAAATTGGAAGAAGGATCCAACAGAAGAAAATAGGATAAAGCATAAACATTGGCAAGTTAAATGTAAGACATTGATAAGACAGGCTAAGAGAGAATTTGAAAAGAAGTTGGCTGTAGAGGCAAAAACTCACAGTAAAAACTTTTTTAAATATATCCGAAGCAGAAAGCCTGTGAGGGAGTCAGTTGGACCGTTAGATGATCGAGGGGTTAAAGGGGCACTTAGAGAAGATAAGGCCATCGCGGAAAGATTAAATGATTTCTTTGCTTCGGTGTTTACTGAAGAGGATGTTGGGGAGGTACCCGTAATGGAGAAGGTTTTCATAGGTAATGATTCAGATGGACTGAATCAAATCACGGTGAACCTAGAAGATGTGGTAGGCCTGATTGACAAACTGAAGAGTAGTAAATCACCTGGACCGGATGGTATACACCCCAGAGTTCTGAAGGAACTAAAAAATGAAATTTCAGACCTATTAGTAAAAATTTGTAACTTATCATTAAAATCATCCATTGTACCTGAAGACTGGAGGATAGCAAATGTAACCCCAATATTTAAAAAGGGCTCCAGGGGCGATCCGGGAAACTACAGACCGGTTAGCCTGACTTCAGTGCCAGGAAAAATAGTGGAAAGTGTTCTAAACATCAAAATCACAGAACATATAGAAAGACATGGTTTAATGGAACAAAGTCAGCATGGCTTTACCCAGGGCAAGTCTTGCCTCACAAATCTGCTTCACTTTTTTGAAGGAGTTAATAAACATGTGGATAAAGGTGAACCGGTAGATATAGTATACTTGGATTTTCAGAAGGCGTTTGACAAAGTTCCTCATGAGAGGCTTCTAGGAAAAGTAAAAAGTCATGGGATAGGTGGCGATGTCCTTTCGTGGATTGCAAACTGGCTAAAAGACAGGAAACAGAGAGTAGGATTAAATGGGCAATTTTCTCAGTGGAAGGGAGTGGACAGTGGAGTGCCTCAGGGATCTGTATTGGGACCCTTACTGTTCAATATATTTATAAATGATCTGGAAAGAAATACGACGAGTGAGATAATCAAATTTGCAGATGACACAAAATTGTGCAGAGTAGTTAAATCACAAGCAGATTGTGATAAATTGCAGGAAGACCTTGTGAGACTGGAAAATTGGGCATCCAAATGGCAGATGAAATTTAATGTGGATAAGTGCAAGGTGATGCATATAGGGAAAAATAACCCATGCTATAATTACACGATGTTGGGTTCCATATTAGGTGCTACAACCCAAGAAAGAGATCTAGGTGTCATAGTGGATAACACATTGAAATCGTCGGTTCAGTGTGCTGCGGCAGTCAAAAAAGCAAACAGAATGTTGGGAATTATTAGAAAAGGAATGATGAATAAAACGGAAAATGTCATAATGCCTCTGTATCGCTCCATGGTGAGACCGCACCTTGAATACTGTGTACAATTCTGGTCGCCGCATCTCAAAAAAGATATAATTGCGATGGAGAAGGTACAGAGAAGGGCTACCAAAATGATAAGGGGAATGGAACAACTCCCCTATGAGGAAAGACTAAAGAGGTTAGGACTTTTCAGCTTGGAGAAGAGACGACTGAGGGGGGATATGATAGAGGTGTTTAAAATCATGAGAGGTCTAGAACGGGTAGATGTGAATCGGTTATTTACTCTTTCGGATAGTAGAAGGACTAGGGGACACTCCATGAAGTTAGCATGGGGCACATTTAAAACTAATCGGAGAAAGTTCTTTTTTACTCAACGCACAATTAAACTCTGGAATTTGTTGCCAGAGAATGTGGTTCGTGCAGTTAGTATAGCTGTGTTTAAAAAAGGATTGGATAAGTTCTTGGAGGAGAAGTCCATTACCTGCTATTAAGTTCACTTAGAGAATAGCCACTGCCATTAGCAATGGTTACATGGAATAGACTTAGTTTTTGGGTACTTGCCAGGTTCTTATGGCCTGGATTGGCCACTGTTGGAAACAGGATGCTGGGCTTGATGGACCCTTGGTCTGACCCAGTATGGCATTTTCTTATGTTCTTATGTTCTTAAGTTGTGGGCAGGCAGTGGGTGGAGTGACTTAGTCACATAACTTATACAACTAGGTAGCAATATTCGGTCATAGCCACATAAATTTACCAGCTACGTTAGATGGTTATAACTGATACGGCTAAATATAAATATATATGTGTATATTCAGCGACATAGTCATGCCGCTAAATATACTGTGTAATTTAGCCAGATAAGTTATATCTGGCCAAGTTACTTAAACAGCCATCTTTCAATATTGGGCCCCTAATGATTTAAAAAGTCACATAAATTTGTTCTATTTCCCAAACACCAATAAAATATTTCAAAACAGCAGACACATAACACCCCAAAATTTAAAATACAAAAATTGAATAATTAAAAAATCTCCAGCTCTCCATATCATTAAATAAATAAATACCTGGCATTTTTTGATTTCCCAGAAAATGTTGTAGGTTTTGGTTGAAGGCAGCCATATAATCCTTATCTTCTCTCTCTCCTTCACACACATAGGTGCTCTCACTCTCTCATGCACACATGCAGGTACTCTCATAAAGACATGTAGGCACGCTCTCTCATACATATGCAGGCTCTATTTTGGCCCTGTTGTGACCTCCCTTGGGTCGCATCAAGTGCTGCGGCCCCACAAAAGACCTTGCTCCATGGCAAACCCTCAGCAGGAGCTGAGATGAAGACCATGTGACTAGTGCGACTGGCCCACTGGGGGATGCCCGATCCCCCGATAAGCCAATCCACCCCTGCGTAAAACTTGATCAGGATCCGAGAGGGTGACGAATGGAAAACTGCCTTTAATACCCGTGATGGTCACTATGAATAATTGGTGATGCCCTTTGGGTTATACAATGCTTCAGCGGTATTTCAGTTTATGGTGAATGAGATATTCAGAGATTTACTCTACTTTCACGTAGTAGTTAATCTCGATGACATCTTCGTGGTCTCCAAATCCCTATCAGAACATCGAGACCAGGTGAAGCAAGCTCTTCAAAAACTCTGTGAAACCCACTTCTACGTTAAGTTGGAAAAGTGCATTTTTGAAGAAAATGTATTCCAAAAGTGAAAGTTCCTTATGTACCATCAAGGGTTCAGTATGGATCTGGCCAAGGTGAAGGCCATCATGGATTGACTCCGTCCAGTGGGACTGAAGCGCTTCCTAGGATTCACCAATTAATACAGATTTATTTATTCTCAACTACTCCTCCCTGACAGCCTCACTCACATAGTGAGAGCAAAGGCTATCGGCGCCATTTTGAATACTGGCCCGAGTGCAGGAGGTCGCTCCCGGACCCCTGCTGGACTTTTGGCAAGTCTTGTGGGGGTCAGGAGGGTCCCCCAAGACTTGCAAAAGTCCCTGGTGGTCCAGCGGGGGTCCGGGAGCGATCTCCTGCATTCGGGCTGTCGGCTGCCAGAAACCAAAATGGTGCCAATAGCCTTTGCCCTTACTATGTCACAGGTGCTACCGGTGCCATTGGTCAGCCCCTGTCACATGCTAGGAGCACAAGTTGGCGCCGGCCATCCATTGCTCCTACCATGTGACAGGGAATGCAATTTTAAATAAATGTAGTTTGGACTTATTGATTTTAACCATAAGACAAACACATAAGTCTTTACAGTCTATATATAGGGTGAAATCGTTGAAGCTACTACAGCGTTACAGATGATTCTCTCTGCTGATAATTTCTCTGCTCAACATTGGGATTTTCAAGATAATTTAGAGAAATTCAAGAGTGATTTGAAGAAATCAAAACTAGATAAAATCAATCAAGACAATTAGGATTATCAACGAAGCTCATTTTATCCATGGAGTGCCAGCTCAACACCATCAGATGACTTTTGATTCATCAAGAAAAGACTCCTCAGGAGATGAAGAACTCCGGACATCAGATTGCTATTCCTCCTCTTCTTCTCATGCACCAAGTTTTTTTTATCAACAGGGAACTGCTGGAGATGTGGCAAGAGCAATACCTGGAACACTCCGCAAAACAGAGGGTTTTACTTGTTTCCACATTCAGAACAACTTGCCACAAATAACCCGTTTGAAGTCCAACAAACCTCTACCATTCTAAACATCATCAATGACTTTGTCCCTGATATAAGGGCCGATACAGTACAGTGCGCTCCGGCAGAGCGCACTGTTAACTTGCGATTGGATGCGTGTTTTCGACGTGCTAGCGTTACCCCTTATTCAGTAAGGGGTCGAAAACGCGCGTCCAACCCCCCCGAACCTTATAGCGCCCGCAACATGCAAATGCAGTTAGTAAAAACTGCTTTTCTGTGCACCCTCTGACTTAATATGGAGATATTAAGTCTGAGGTCCCAAAAGTTACAAAAAGTTAAAAAAAAAAAAAGTGAAGTCGGCCCGCAGCTCGCGGATTGAAAACCGGACGCTCAATTTTGCCGGCGTCCGGTTTCCGAACCTGTGGCTGTCAGCGGGTTTGAGAACCGACGCCGGCAAAATTGAGCGTCGGCTGTCAAAACCGCTGACAGCTGCCGCTCCTGTCCAAAAAGAGGCGCTAGGGGTGCGCTAGTGTCCCTAGCACCTCTTTTTACCTGTTTTTACCGCCGGACCTAATTTGAATACAGAATCACATGCACTTTACTGTATCGGCCCAATAGTTGGCAATATTATCTAAAGACTTGTCTTTTGTGCCCACACCAAGATTTGATGGTTTTGCTTCAGAGATTAGTCTGCTTAAATGTTTTTATTCTTTAAAAATGGCACCGCTCGGCCTTTGCTGCTATCACGTGATAGGGGCAAAGTCTGGGTGGCTTCATATAGGAAAATGGTGCTGCATGGGCCTGGAGCTTAAAAGGTGTGTTGGCCCCCCCATGTCCCACCAATGATAATTCCGAGGTAAAGAGAGTCCTTGGGAGGTGGGGGGCTGCTAGACTTCCAGGAATAATTTTTTGTTGGGGGGTCTGGGGAGGGGGTATCTGGGTTTTATTGTAAAGCAGCGGGATTGTGGAGCATCACCACGAGTACAACAAAAGTTTATTTTAATTTTTTAACAACGGTCCCCTTCTAGGGCCACCGGGGGAGGTGGTGGTAGGACAGGGGATCTATGCAAATCCCCATTGTTTTTACTTGACTTGGGGAAGCTGTCTCGGGGCCCTCCTTTAAAGCTAGGCTGTATGTGCCTCGGGACATGAGTTAAAGTTCCAAGGTATTTGCAAGCAATTAACAACTCTGTTGTTGTTTATTTCATGCCAAATAACACAGCTTGTGAAACTGTCGACAAGCCACATTATTTGATTTACATATGTTAGGGTAGTAGTGAGCTCATTAACATGCATTTACATGCTAATGAGCTCATTTAAATATGCATGTGCCGGGCCTACAATATCACGAGGTATTTTAAATACCTCACATTATTCTTGCGTTAGGCCATTTACTGGGCAAAAACACCATTTTTTGCATGTTAAATGGCCTAATGCAGCTTAGTGAATGAGGCCCAAGCTATTTTATAAATCTATATTGTTTTGGGGCCTCCTCTATAAGAATACACACCAAATATGAGAACTACCAAGCTAGAACATTTTAGTTTAGGGGGCGGAGCGCTGCGTTTCGGGGGCGGCGATGTGGGTGTGGTTTCGGCCCGGGGGCGTGGCCGCAGCCTCCGGAACAGCCCCCAGGACTGGACCACGGAGCGGGGCAGCCGGCCGACAAAGGTAAGGGGGGGGTTAGATAGGGCCGGGGGGGGGTGGGTTAGGTAGGGGAAGGGAGGGGAAGGTGGGGGGAGGGCGGAGGGAACAGGCAGCGCGCGCTGGGCTCGGCGTGCGCAGGTTGCACAAATATGCACCCCCTTGCATGCGCCGACCCCGGATTTTATAAGATACGCGCGGCTACGTGAACAAAAGTACGCGCTTGCGCAAGTATTTAAAATCTGCCCCACAGTTTCTCTGGCTTGTTGTGGTTTCCAGTTCAGTTTTTGTCTGATGCTTTATGATCTCTATTCCTTGTTAGGTGAGGGTCTGCACATGTGACTGAAGTGAGGTTTTCTGCTGGCGTGTAGCTTCTGTGTAGGGCTCTATAGCAGCCTGACTTGGTCCATTTTCCTAATAGGAGATGTATTGGTGTCTTAAGGCCTGGTGTAATATTTTCAGTGTTGCCTTTTCCTAGGTAAGGTGGTTACAGTTTAAGTGCTGAAAATTGGTGCAGTTTTGGTGTGGGATGTTTACTATTTATGCAATTTCTATTCAGACAGTATATGTATCTTTCCCTTGTGTCATTCTTAACAATTAAAATAATACTGGTCCTTTATTTTTTATTACCGCTGTGAATTGTAATGAGCAGTGTGTCACACATGTGAGCGTGGCCTGTCAGGTGTGTCACGATGGGAAAAAGGTTGAGAACCACTGACCTAGATGCTTCTGATACCTAAAATCCCTTTTTCTTTTTAGTTCCTATAGTGAAAAAGGGCAGTTCAGTTCTGCTGAAAAGTTCGGGTCAGTTAGAGTACATTTTGACGTCCTCAAACATTTTCATAGCTGCCCTGGTCATAATGATATGCAAATGTCTGTGCTAAAGAAATAGAGTGGTTGCTTTGTTAGCCCACTTGGGTAAGAAGAAATAAAAGTCAGCAACAAAAAAAAATAAAAAATAAAGTAGGCAATTCCTTATTTATTTATTTATTTTATTTATTTAATGGTTTTTATATACAGGCGTTCATCCAAGGATATCGCGTCGGTTTACAGTGAAAACAAAACAAAACGTCAGAGCGTTGTACATAGAGCATGGTAGTAATAATTATGAACTAATATAAAATAATTATGAAAATAGAAACGTAGTACATATAACAAGTTTATAATGAGTTTGAACTAGTATATAATAATTAACAGGGAAGGATTAGGTAGTTTAAACGGTAGAATATAGATTAGAGGGAAAGGGGGAGAGGGGAGGAGAAGGGAGGGAGAGGATGAGGGGGGAGGAGGAAGGGAGGATAGGACATGGAGAGGGAGTTAGAAGAGTTGCATCATGGATAGGGCAGAGCAACGTGGATAAATGTTTAAAGTGCTTGTAAGGTAGGTGGAAGGTGTTGAGATGAAACAGGAGGGATCATGTGTAGGCTTTAGTAAATAGCCAAGTTTTAAGATTTTTTTTGAAGGTTTTCGGGAATTGTTCAAGCCTTAGCTCAGTGGGCATAGAGTTCCATAAGTTAGGGCCAGCTAGGGACAAGGCGCGGGCCTTAGAAGATGAATATTTATAGAGTTGGGGTGAAGGGGTTTGTAAGATAGCCAGGTATGAATTTCTGATCGGCCTATTAGAGGTATGAAATTGCAGAGAATTATTGAACCAATTCATTTCTGGTTTGATTAACAACACATTTCTGTCTAACTTTTGGGAGCTGCAACTGCTTTCATCGGGTCAAAGAAAAATAAAAAAAATCAAATGTTCACATACCTCTTAGTATTTGATTTTGCTGCAAAATCACTGCTTCTCTAGCACCTCATCTGAAGTTTGTGAATCATTCCACATTACATTTGTGGTCTATAAAACTGTGCGTTCCTTGGCTGTATCATCTCAGCATACTTACAGCTGGTGTTTAACAAGGTGCATTTCTCCAGTACCATAGGCAGGAAGCTTCATACGCAATAGCAAACAAAAGGCAGACCATTGTAGAGAAAACAACCCAATCATTATAATCATTTATAATCGGGGAAATAATTATTGTTGGGATTTAGACTAGACACATTTGGTCAGTGTATAAAATCGGAGGTAGGTGAAAGAAATGTTCTGCACAAACAGTATTTTTTCCTAAAGTTGCGAGACATGAGCACTAGTACCTTCCCAATCTGTTATGTGCACCAGTCCAGGGCTCTGCATACCTTCCCAATCTGCTATGTGCACCAGTCCAGGGCTCTGCATACCTTCCCAATCTGCTATGTGCACCAGTCCAGGGCTCTGCATACCTTCCCAATCTGCTATGTGCACCAGTCCAGGGCTCTCCATACCTTCCCAATCTGCTATGTGCACCAGTCCAGGGCTCTGCATACCTTCCCAATCTGTTATGTGCACCAGTCCAGGGCTCTGCATACCTTCCCAATCTGTTATGTGCACCAGTCCAGGGCTCTGCATACCTTCCCAATCTGCTATGTGCACCAGTCTAGGGCTCTGCATACCTTCCCAATCTGCTATGTGCACCAGTCCAGGGCTCTGCATACCTTCCCAATCTGCTATGTGCACCAGTCCAGGGCTCTGCATACCTTCCCAATCTGCTATGTGCACCAGTCCAGGGATCTCCATACCTTCCCAATCTGTTATGTGCACCAGTCCAGGGCTCTGCATACCTTCCCAATCTGATATGTGCACCAGTCCGGGGCTCTGCATATTGCTTTCCCAATCTGATATGTGCACCAGTCCGGGGCTCTGCATATTGCTTTCCCAATCTGTTATGTGCACCAGGCTAGGGCTCTGCATACCTTCCCAATCTGATATGTGCACCAGTCCAGGGCTCTGCATATTGCTTTCCCAATCTGTTATGTGCACCAGTCCAGGGCTCTGCATACCTTCCCAATCTGATATGTGCACCAGTCCGGGGCTCTGCATATTGCTTTCCCAATCTGATATGTGCACCAGTCCGGGGCTCTGCATATTGCTTTCCCAATCTGTTATGTGCACCAGGCTAGGGCTCTGCATACCTTCCCAATCTGATATGTGCACCAGTCCAGGGCTCTGCATACCTTCCCAATCTGATATGTGCACCAGTCTAGGGCTCTGCATACCTTCCCAATCTGTTATGTGCACCAGTCTAGGGCTCTGCATACCTTCCCAATCTGCTATGTGCATCAGTCCAGGGCTCTGCATACCTTCCCAATCTGCTATGTGCACCAGTCCAGGGCTCTCCATACCTTCCCAATCTGCTATGTGCACCAGTCCAGGGCTCTGCATACCTTCCCAATCTGCTATGTGCACCAGTCCAGGGCTCTCCATACCTTCCCAATCTGTTATGTGCACCAGTCCAGGGCTCTGCATACCTTCCCAATCTGATATGTGCACCAGTCCGGGGCTCTGCATATTGCTTTCCCAATCTGTTATGTGCACCAGTCCAGGGCTCTGCATACCTTCCCAATCTGATATGTGCACCAGTCCGGGGCTCTGCATATTGCTTTCCCAATCTGTTATGTGCACCAGTCCGGGGCTCTGCATATTGCTTTCCCAATCTGTTATGTGCACCAGTCCAGGGCTCTGCATACCTTCCCAATCTGTTATGTGCATCAATCCAGGGCTCTGCATATTGCTTTCCCAATTTGCACATCAACATTTTTAAAACTAAAAATTTAAGGTACTTTCTCAAATAAATTCAGAAGAAATGCTTACTACAGACTGTAGAAGAGTGCAATTCCTCTTTCTTGGTTTCATAATGACAACATGAATAGGAACAGTTTCAAGAAATACTCTTTGTTGATAATTTAAAAATCCCAATCAGCAATTTGCTGCTCTTTCCACACTGGGACAGAGGTAGGAAAGGTAACAGAAGCTTTGCATTGCCATGGAGTTTGCTGATGGTTTGGTTTTTTTTCTGAAGGGTTGGTCCCAGGAACTTGAGATCTGCAAGATTGACTGCTTGCTCTGGGTGTTATCATACTTTCTGGTCTAGACTACTGCAACTCATGATACATAGGTCTTCCAGACACATCAGTTCATCTGTTACCATTAATTCAAAAATGCTGCAGCCCGACTTCTCACAAATAACAAAATCAGAAAACACATTACCCCGGTTCTGTTCGACCTTCTCTGGCTACCAATTTGACAGCGTATTCACTATAAAATATTGACACTAATCTTCAATTATCCTGCCACCATCTGGCTATGCATCTCCCCACGCCTTTACCAACCTCTGTGCCAACTATGGTCAGCTGATAAAAATCTCCTTCAGATTCCAACAGTTAAAATAGCCAGGCTCGACTGAACACGCAAACAAGCTTTCTCAGTAGCAGGACCATCTCTATGGAACTCTGTTCCAGCGACTCTAAGATTACTGACCAACCCTACAGAAAAAAATAAAAAACCTACTTATAGTGCATTGTGTTCAACACCTCACACACCAACTAACTTTTCTGTGCCAAGTTGTGTATTTTTTTTTTTAATTGTATACCAAGTTTTATGTTGTAAAGTAGCCTCTGTTTTCATTATGGGTGTTTATTCTGTAAACAGCTTAGATCTTAATTTGCGGTATACAAAAGATTTTAAATAAAAAAAATAAATCCTTCCACTGACAGATCCTAAGAGTAGGCCACAGCATTAATCTGGATAGGTCCTCCTCTCCAGTGCCCCTTCTTGTCCAATGGTGTCAGCATTTGATTAGAAATAGTACTTAATCTTCTCTTTCTGAAAGATCTATTTATTTACTATTTATTTATTTAATACATTTATATACCGTTTCACCAAATACTAGAAATGACCGAAGCGGTTTACAATATTTTCAAAAGAAATTTAAATTAATAAGTTTTTATAGAAAAATAAATAAAATAAAAACAAAAACAAAATGAAATAAAACTTACTTTAACTAAAATAAAAACCAAAATTACATTAAAAACATCATGATCAATCCGACAAAACCAAGTTTTTAAAAAAAATAAAAATAGATATAACTAACATTCGTTTATAAAAAACTTAAATAAAACACAACAGTTTGCAAACAAGGGGGGTCATTTATCAAAATGTGGTAAGTACTGCTTGCGATAGCAAAAGGGGTGTGTTTTATGCTAATATAGGATTTATTGCAATTTGCGATAATTACCTGGGCAAAGAGCTAAGTTAGTGCACATTGCAATACCATTTCAGATTCTGTGATAAGTGCCAAACCTGTTGTATTTCTGTCATTCAACCACCAGGGGACCATTGTTAATGGTCCCCTGGTGGTTGAATGACAGAACTCACTCCAAGATGAGATTTGGGCAAGGTTCTCTCAACCTAGCTTGATGGACTCTCTACCTGGGTAACATCAAGCTAGGTTGAGATAACCTTGCCTAAATCTCATCTTGGAGTGAGTTTCCTCACTCCGAAGGCCAGCAAATCTTCACAAGAGACCACTGTTCTGTTCGTAGGTGTCACGTAGCATGTCAAAGTGGCCCCTAACCCCCTACACACTTACCTAATCCCCACCTCGAGTTACTAGGTGGGCCTACCCTAGGGATACAAATACCTGCCTATGGGCCATGCTATTATGGCCAGTCTGTCTGTCTGTCTGTCTGTCTGTCTGTCTGTCTGTCTCTCTCTCTCTCTCTCTCTCTCTCCCCCTCTCCCTCCCCCCCCCCAAGCCTTCAAATTGTCTGAAATAAGCCTTACAGGACACATCACCACATGGTCACAGTGGCTATCACACAGCCTAATGCAATCTAAAGAGGTGTTGTTAAAATCAGCATTATGGCTGTGCATTAGCTCTTCACAGGCAGGCTAACCCAGCCCACACTCCACCTATTTTTGGAATTTGCATCACACCATACGATATGGTGCGATCGCATGCGGTAAACACATTTTTGCATGCATTAAGGGCCTATCGCATGCGAAAATGCCTTACCGCATTTTGATAAATGAGCCCCTTATTTGGATATTTGATTGATAGCTAAGCAGCTAACCTATCTAAACAGTATCTAGAATACTGAAGGCTTCTTTGAAAAGATGAGTTTTTAAGGCTTTTTTAAATTCCTTTTTATTATAAATTTGCCTTAAAGGGTCAGGCAAGGCATTCCACAATGTGGGTCCCGCAACTGAGAATGCTCTATGTCTGGTAACGTTTAAAGCAGCCTTTTTTACTGAAGGGACTTCTAGGAGATTTCTTCCTTTTGATCTAAGATCCCTAGAAGGTTTATAAATTCTGAGTTCGGAACAGAGCCATGTAGAATCAATATTGTTTAATAGTGAGTGAATAAGGTTGAGAATTTTGTATTTTATTTGATACTTTACCGGCAACCAATGTAATTTCTGTAAAACTGGGGAAATGTGATGCCTCATTGGAGTAGCTGTAAGTAGTCTCGCTGCAGAATTTTGGATAATTTGAAGCGGTTTAATGGTGGATTCAGGTAATCCTAAATATAGGCCATTACAGTAATCTATACCAGATAGAACTAAGGCCTGCAAGACTGATCTGAAATCATTAAAAAATAATAAGGGCCTTAATCTTTTTATCACATGTAACTTGAAGAATGAGTTTTTCACAACCTTTGAGACATGTTGTGTAAGTGATAAATTTGAATCGATCCAAACTCCCAAATTCCAGGCGATTTTGGTAATTTGGATGGTATCCTTTCCCAATTTAATATTTACAGGAGGAGCATTATTGGAATTTGATATGAAGCTCAGTAATAAAATTTCAGTTTTCTTTTTGTTTAATTTTAAACGGTTATGAGCCATCCATTTTTCGATGGTACTTATATATAACTGCACCATAGCCAATGTTTCTGTCCAGGAGGATTTATACAGTACAAAGAGTTGAATATCATCAGCGTAGATCTTATACTGTACATTCAGTGATGAAAGAATATGACACAAGGGAAGCAGGTAAATATTGAACAATATTGGTGATAAAGATGATCCCTGAGGTACGCCTGTAGATTGGGAATAATGGTAAGAAGAATGGGAGCCTATATTGATTTGACATTGACGGTGTTCAAGAAAGCTTTTAAACCAATTTAGTACTGAAGAACGCAATCCTATATAATGTAGAATAGATAATAGAATTTTATGATCCAAGGTGTCGAATGCAGCTGATATATCCAAAAAGATCACCAAGTAATCTGTTTGATATCCAAAAAGATCACCAAGTAATCTGTTTGATCTATTGAATCTATTGATGACACAATAGTTTGTCTATCCACAAGTTGTGCAATCAAGAAATATAGCAGTGGGGGAACTTGTGGAGTAAAAAATATTTATTTTGCAAAAATTATATAACCAAGAGAATTGCTATAAAGTACTATGATAAGTTAGTTTGGTTATGATGTTAGTCCACTTAAATGTATGAAAAATAAAGATCAACAAGAACAAATTATATAATGTGATACTTTTATTTATTGGACTAATAATACATACTCCCTTCCTCAGGTCACTTTGTTTCTGAACTGTGAAAAGGCATGTTAGCGCCAAAAAGCTACTCATGAAATGCATTTTAGTCCAGTATGAAAGAATGACCTTATGTAATTGCTTTTTTGTTTATTAACTAGAAAGCCATTAAAGTCCACTGACCAAACCCTGACATATGTTTAGCTGTTACTTCTGCAAATATTCACAAACCACACGAGCTTGATATTATTTATTTTATTTATTTATCGAGTTTTAGATACCGTCATTCGGTTTCGCCATCATAACGGTTTACAAGTTTCGATCGGAAACTTATTTGCATTTATCATCCATCTGGAATTCTGGGTGACTAACAATTAGGGCCGGATTTTAAAAAGCCTACGCGTGTAGGTGGGGTTACGCGCACCGGACCTATTTTAGAAAGGCCTGGCAACTCGCGTATGTCCCGGGGCTTCGAAAAAGGAGAGGGGTGGGGTGGTCCGGGGAAGGGCGGGGTCAGAGGCTCCCAGCACAGTGGCAGGAGTCCACTGCACAGGAGCTCCAGGTTGAGGCAGCCTAAGCTTCCTGAAACCAGAAAAAGAGGCCTGCCAAGGAAGTGATATTTTAGTTTCTTAACCTTTGTCTGCACTTTTTAGTAAATAAATGCACTTTATTGTAAGTAAATGCACTATCACCTTATGAAATGTCTTTCTATGAGAGTGCTCCTTTGTTGTATAGCCCGCCTTTGACTCAAGCAATTGATTTCTTGAAATTCATCCAGAGTCAGATGCTCTTCCTCCTCCTCCTCTTTCTTTTGAGGGCCCTCCTCTGGAGAAGGCATGTGTCTAAGTGCAAGGCTATGTAGCATACAGCAGGCTAGAAAGATCTCACACACTTTAGGGGAGCTGTAAAAAAGGCATCCTCCAGATCTTTCTAGACAGCAGAAGTGTGATTTAAGTAAGCCAAATGTTCGCTCTATGACAGCCCTGGTCTTACGTTGTGCCCTGTTGTAGCGACACTCAGCAGCAGTTGCAGGAGTGGCAAATGGGATCATGAGCCAGGTTTTCAGTGGATAGCTTCTGTCACCTGTAGGATAAGACACAGAAAATCAGAGTAACATATACCTTCTGGGTTTCATAGTGGCACATCTCACAGGCCTAGTAAACAGGAGCCCTGCAGTGGCACCCTAAATATAATGGTGACAAAAAGAAAGCAGGGAACTATATATGTTATTTATTTATTTATATGCTTTTTTTTATACCGAAGTTTAGCTAGCTGCCTTCACTCCGGATTACAGCTCAAACAACTTAATACAATTTGGTAACAAATAATACAGTCAGGAAATAACTGGAAAACATACAGGATAATGATCCACAACTCAATACATCTTGGTAGCAAATGATACAAACAGGGAAAACTGTAATCAGATCAGATAATGAACAATAATAATTGATTAAACTTATGTATATTATATCAGCTTTAGCGGTGGGTTAATTTACATAAGATAGATTATGTTATCTATGTATGGAGAAATATTGTTCTAAAGTAAAAAGATGATATCAGTTCTAGAAGTGCTAAGAGAATCTGAATTTGAGAGACTGTGATTAAATATATAGTATCATTCTTTTCGGTTAATTGTCTAGTTTAAATGTTCTCTATAATAGACTTGAAATTGTTCTTTGCAAAGCCGATGATGGATGTGTGTTATGTTAGAAGTGGTGGGTATCTTACAAGCTAGAAGCCATCCCCCAGTGATGTGTCCTTGCTGGAAGTGCTCATGAATTCTTGATTGTGAGAGAACGTAGGCATTGTGAGGGGATCCTGGAAAGCGGGGCACCACATTCTTGATGATGCCCTTGGTGTTGCAGACCACTTGCATGTTTAGTGAGTAGAAACCCTTGCAGTTGCAGTAAATGACCTCATTTCCTCCTGGTGCCCTTATGGGCACGTGAGTGCAATCAATAGCTCCCAGGACTAAGGGGAAATATGCAGTTTGATAGAAATCAGTCATTTTGTGTTGTTATTACCGTCTGCTGGAGGGGAAGGAGATAAAGTGTTGTGTTTTCCTGAGCGAGGCAGCCAGGACCTGCTCTAGACACCTTGAGGTGGCAGACTGAGTGATTGCAGATGTTATTCCTAATGGTGTTTGGAAGTTGCCAGTAGCAAAAAAGGCCAAGGCAGTAGTCACCTTGATGTGTACTGGCAAGGCATGAGCCCTTTGGGTGGTAGGTTGCAGTTCAGGCTCTAACACTTGGCAGAGGTACAGTATGGTTTCCTTATTAAATCTGAACCTGCACATTAATTCCTCCTCAGATTCAAAAAATGTGTCCGAGTGCTGTAAAATCTATGTAAAAGGTACCTCCTCACCCTCAACATTCTTCTTCTCTCTCTTTCTCTTCTGAACCGTATAGATCGGAGGACCCATGCAGCTAATACAATAATGTTGAGAAACAGAAATGCAAAATATGCCACTGAATTGCTGATCCTTGTGTTTATCACCTCCTGTTGTAGTCTCTTTCGGTTAGACAAAAATCAACAGTGCATACGTAAACACTTTACAGTTTCCCAGTTACCAGTAAGTTCCACAAGCTCTTCCTCCCACCTTCTGCCTTCCTCCTGAATCGAGTGACCCAGAGCGAGGAGCCCAAGAAACTGGAAACATCCAAGGAAACTTGAAAGTAAGCAGTCTCTCGCGCATACAGGCAGACATTAGTAAATATACAAGTGTGAGATTGGCTGAACGCGCCAGGTCTTATGCGTTTGTCCCTTATAAAATACGTCATGCATGTGTTAGTCAAGAATATACCCCTGGCACACTCCAGACACGCCCCCTTTTATGCACACTACTTTGTGCACGCAGGCACATATGTGCACACAAATACCGCTATGCAAAATTCGATTTCTACGCGCAGGACCTACTTACGCGTGAGGATGCCGATATTTAGACACGCAGGTCTTTTAAAATCCACTCTAAAATGTTTAGCAACTGCAGAGTTCTGGTTTTTATAACTAATAGTACAGATGCACTTCAGGATGTGCACCCAGAGACACTGATATGGCCCATGTGCTTATTCCCACATTTATGATTGATGTAGAAACCGTCTCTGTTCTTCAGTTAATAAACTTCCATATTTTCAGAGGACCTAACCCTCATCTTCAAAAGATTTCCTTTAATCCACAAACTCACACACACTGACAAAATATTGGTGTAGAAGCCAGTCTCTTCTCGTTAAGGTTTCCTCATTACGTACCATGTCCCAGAAAATCCACTTTATTATATAACTTCTAAAACATAATGCCACAACTATGGAAAACCTTCGTTCAAAACTGTCTCTCACAGACTATGCCCAATTGTTTTTCAATGCCTTTATAAATCACTGAACTTTAACTAAAATATCTGATGAAAATGAGAAAGAAGACAGAAATCAGAAAAGCAAAATGTCAAGCAGAAGAAAGGATTGCCCAAGAGATAAAGAGAGGTAACAAAACATTTTTCAGATATATAAGAGAAAGAAGAAAAGCCTGAAACTGGGTGACTAGAGATTTGGATCAAGGAAGTGCACTCAATGTCATCTATTTGGATTGCAGCAAAGCATTCGATACCGTTTTGTGAACAAAATGAAAAGCTTTGGAGTGAGTGCCAAGGTGGTGGAGTGGATTACAAACTGGTTGACTGATAGGAGACAGCGTGTAATGGTAAATGGAACCTACTCTGAAGAGAGAACAGTGTTAAGTGGAGTGCCACAGGGATTCGTAGTGGGACTGGTTCTGTTCAATATCTTTGTGAGCGACATTGCGGAAGGGATAGAAGGCAAAAGTTTGTCTATTTGCGGATAATACCAAAAATCTGCACCAGAGTGGACACGCCTGAAGGAGTAGAGAATGAAAAGTGATTTACGAAGGCTTGAAGAGTGCACAAAGATTTGGCAGCTGGGATTCAATGCCAAGAAGTGCAGAGTCATGCATCTGGGATGCGGTAATCCAAAAGAGCTGTATGTGATGGGGGGGGGGGGGGGGGGTAGGCTGATATGCACGGACAAGGAGTGGGATCCTGGAGTGATAGTTTCTGGCGATCTGAAGATAATGATACAATGTGACAAGGCGATAGCTAAAGCCAGAAGAATGCTGGGCTGATTAGAGAGAGAAATAACCAGTAAGAAAATGGAGGTGGCGATGCCCTTATACAGGTCCTTAGTGAGGCCTCACCTGGAATATTGTGTTCAGTTCTGGATCCCTTATCTCAAAAGGGATAGAGACAGGTTGCAGTGGCATACCTAAAGTATTTGGCACCCGGGGTGGATAATTCCTTTGGCATCCCCCCCCCCCCCCCCCCAGATTCACTTCTCTGTCTCTCCTTCCCCCCCCCCCCCCCACAGGTTCTCTCCCTCTCTTGCACACACTTTCACACATTCCTGCACACAGGGTCCCTCCATTTCTCTCTCACACATACACACCCCTTCACACAGCTCCCTCTCTGACACACAAACACACTCTCACTCACATACACATACACACCCAGACATGCTCTCTCACACACATAGACACAAACACTCTCTCACTTCCTGCCCCAGCTCCCCATCAGAAGCACAGCAGCAGTTTCCTCCTTCAGCCCCTGTGACAGACAGGAACTCTTAATTTTTCTTGAGGCGGCATGGGGGGGCTGGTGCGGCTTTAGTTCCTGCATCTGTGGTGGGGAGGGTAGGGGGCAGCGCCATTGCTCTACTTCCTGCTTTGGGCCGCGACTGCATGACCTTTCCTTCTTCCCACCCTCACAGACCCACCACTTCCTCTTCTGGGCAGCGGGGGTAGGAAGAAGAAAAGTGTATACAGTTGCCAGCTCCAGACCCGTGGCACTCTAGGTGGCTGATCAGTGCTTCCACCGCTCATAGCCCAGAGGCCTCCCTCTGCTACTGTGATCAGGATGGGCTCCGCTCGCAGCTACCGACCTCCCAGCTTGGCTGTCACCCGGGCCGAACTGCACCCCCACTCTTAATATGCCACTGACAGGATGGAGGTGGTCCAGAGAAGGGCTACCAAAATGGTGTATGGTCAGTATCGGAAAGGAGAGACTAAAGGATATGAATATGTATACCTTGGAAGAAAGGATGTGTTACAGACCTTCAGATACCTAAAAGGTTCTAATGATGTGGAAATGTGAAACCTTTTCCATTGGAAAGAAATCAGTAGAACGAGGGGTCACGAAATGAAACTCCAAGGACGCTGCCTCAGAACCAGTGTCAGAAAAAATTTCTTCATGGAGAGGGTAGTGGATGCCTGAAATGCCTTCTGGAGGAGGTGGTGAAAACCAAAACAGTGAAAGAATTCAAAGGGGTATGGGATAAATAGTGTGGATCCCTAAAGGCTAAAGGATGGAAATGAAGAAAAAAAGAGTGCATGAGGTAACTTGACTCCTAGCTAAATACTGTCCCAAGCAAATAAATGGTGAAAAACCCTAAAGAATGCCAGTGGGCAATTTTTTTTTTTTTGGGCAACAGACCATTTTTTGTATTTTCAGATTTAAATGGGGGCATATTGGAAAAAAAAAACCCCAATGGCCCTAGGCGTGACGGAGCTGAGTTCTATACCTCAAAGAGGCTCCTCAGGACAGACAAGATGAACTTATTGTCACGTGAGGCATCCCTGCCCAAACAGTAATGCAACGTGACAATGTGGAGAAACTTCCACGTCACAGCCCTGCAGATCTCCTTCATAGAGACGTTCTGAGGTGGGCTACAGATGCTGCCATGGCTCTGACACTATGAGCCTTGACATGGCACACCACATTCAGGCTTGCTTGGGCATAACAGAAGGAGATGCTGTGAAAGGTAACGGGTGTGTGAGCCCTTTGTGCTGTGCAAATTTGAGGACAAACGCACAAGGCCTAAGCCAGCAGCAGGTGAACATGCCCCGTAGTGGGACAATCTGAAGCTTCAACTTTACTAGCCATCTCCCTCGCAAGTTGAGCCCTTGGGTTCTGGCAGGTGGCAGGATTTAGGCAGGTCCCTAGGGCAGTGAATCGAACTAGACTCCAGAAGTACTTTGGGGACACGGCAGGAGACAGACTAACAGAGTCAGAAATAGGCAAAAGTTGGGGTAGGCTGCAGGCAATCATGGTCAAGTCCAGGTGTCTATGTAAAAAAAACAAAACTTAGTAAGTCAGTTTCTAAGTAAGACAATAAAATAAAGTCAGTCACAATTTTAAATAAAACCACACCTGCTGCAACCATTATAAAATATTTATTGAACAAGTTTCAACCTATAAATGATCAACCATTCTATAAACTCCATGGGAAAGAGGAAATTGTTGCAAACAAGGAAGCATTTTATTTATTCATGCATGGAGAACTGTTGCCATGAAGGCAGTCTTCTCAATGGCAGGATGAAAACATACATACCAAGGAGGTGACGAAATACTGGTGAGAGAGGAAAACTGGGGAATAGGAGGAGAAAGAAATGCAGCAATAACTCCATATGATGTTTCTCAGTTTCTGGACTACCCAAAATGAGAGAGTGTAAAATAAACTATTGCAAGCAGCAAGAATTTCAGAAAATAATTGTAGATTAACTTAAATCGCTGAGGATCTTTTCTTTATTAAAAAAAAAAAAAAAAAAAGCACAGTGGGCATTATAGAAGAGTGTGGTTTACTATAGCTCCTTACACATGCACACAAAGTTTAGCACAAATCAAAGAGAAATATGTAACAAATGATCTAGAAATTAAAAGCAGCATTTTCTTAACTAACAGAATTGCTTTCACTGGAGGGATACAATAGGCTAAAAAAAACCATATCAAATGCTGAATACCATTTCTTCATGAAGAAATGAATCAGAAGTAGTGAGCCCCGGCTCTAAGGGTTAGTTTCCTGCAATTCTGCAGAAAAAACAGCAAATTTGGCAGGTGCCATGGCATTGTAGGAAAACAAAGGTATTGGTTATGTACTTAAGGTTACATGTTTCCCTATGGCACAGTGGCACTGAGGTGAGGAACCAGCTGAATGAGGATCCCCCGCAGACTCTTGGGTAAGGCTGGACAGGATCTTCCACCTGGACCAGCCAACTCTGCATGTTCTGGTGGCTGGTAGGGCTTAGGCTGTAACTGTAGATTAAGTCAGGAATTGGACACACAGCTGGTACTGAAGGTAGGCAGGGCTGGAGACAGGCAGGGACTGGATATAAGGGCTGGAGCCAGAGGCAACCCAGGATCAGGAGACACAGCAGTTCTTGGAGGAAACAGGCTGGACTGGATTGGATGCAAGGTCAAGGCTTGGAACTGAAGACAAGGACAGGACTAGAACAAGCAATCAACAACAAAACAAGAAGGCCCAAACTGGCCACAAGGCAGAGTTAGGTGAACCTAGAAGGCCCGAAGGCCACAAACTAGGACAGGAAGGCCACAGAGCAAGGCAAGGCAGAATGACTGGGTCAAGGAGTTGAGGTGACTTGATGAAGAGGCTCCAAGATGTGGGAAAGACTGCATTAAATAGGACTGACCTTGCTGAGTCATGGGATCAACAAGATGGTGGCAAGAGCATGTGAGTATGTGACTTTGTGAGGACCTCTGCAAGTGGGGAGGCTGCCTAGCAGGCAGAATTATGACAGTATCCCCTATTAAGACCCCCTCCTCTTGGATCCCATTTGCCATGGGACCTGTGGACAGTAGCTCAAGGATTATTTGAAGCAAGGGCGGCAGCTTTAACCTCAATGCCAGTAGGTACTGGCTTTGAAAAAGACAGATTGTATAGTCCATAGCTTGGAGGCGACACATGCGGCCTGGACTGGGATTTTGGTGTATGCTGCATGCAGAGCAGAAATTGGAGTCATGGGAACAGAGTCCATCTGGTTCAAAGTTATTGGAACAGAGTCCCTCAGAGGTAAAGCTGGTGGATCAGAATCCCTCAGAGGCAAGGCTGTTGGAGTAGGAACCCTGAGAGGCAAGGTTGCTGAAGCAGGTTCCCTGTGGAGTAAACTGGCTGGAGCAAATGCCTTCTGTAGCAGACTGGCTGCAGTGGACTGGCTGGAGGGTCTGGTTCATCAGCCTGTGGAGGCAAAGCAGGAAGAGCAGTAGTTAAAACCATTGCAGGGCTTACCAGCAGCTGGAAGTAGATAGCTGGAGTCTTGAAGTCTGTGGATTCCAGAGCCTGTAGCACAGTCTGGGCTGTTGCAGAAGAAGCAGAGGACACGGACTGGGCTAAGACCACAATAGAAGCTGCAGGCATAGCTGAAGCCAGGAAGACAACTTGGACTGGACTCTGAAGAACTGGATTGGAGTTAGCTTCTGAGCCTGGCTTAGTGGCGAAAGATCCTGATAGAACATCTGTAGGAAATGCACACACTACTTTCCTTGAACTTGTTAAGGTTAAGCTGGAAACATCTGATTGAACCAGAGTCATCAAGGTTGAAGCAACTACAGCTATCTATTTTAAAACTCCTGAATCTGACACAGAAGTACAAGGGCACTAGAACCTGAAGCAGGACCCACCTCTGTAGGTACAGTTTGGTTTTTTTTTTGTTTACTTCTTTGGCTGGTTTTGACAATGTTTAAATTAGCTGGGGGTGTAGGGATTACGGAGCAGGGAACTCTCTGAGCAGCAAGTAGCATGTTAGAAGCATTCACTGGTGATAAACTAAAACTAGTTGAATGCCTAGGAACCAGGAAAAGAACAGAGCTGATAGATCAAGGATCTTCAAAAGCTGTGCTCTGAGATGGCCTGGCTGGAGCAGAGTCCTTCTGGGGCAGACTGACGGACATGGACTCCTTCTGATGATGGCCACAGAAGTCACTGCAGGACTGGATTTTTCAGCAGATCCCACTTGTTCAGGTAATAATTTTAAACTGCTTTGATTAGCCTTGTCTGTACTTGGATTAACTCTAGCTTTAAGGGCAGTTGGAGTACAAAGTTGTTTAGCTAGCATTGTCTCCAATCTGGTAATAGTAGGAATCAAGATTCATGGAATTGTATAATCTAAGGCATTCCTTTGTTTGGAATTTGCTGGTCTTTTCCAATACAAGGGTTTGCAGCGCTGAGTCAGCCTCAGAAGAGAGCAGAGATTTCTTTGCAGCAGAAATAACAGGAACTAGTACAGTAATAATCTTGGTTGTAATTTAATTAATTTCTGGCTAGCCTGAGACCTCTGTGCAGCCAGCCAATCTAATACCCTCAGGAATTGGGGGGCTGTAGTTTAGGACCCATTTTTCTGTATTACAGTCAAGACAGGTAGCTGTAAATAAAGGGTTTTTAGACTTACACACCTTACACATCCACATGGCAGGATTAAGGAATTTATACTTGAACCACTCAGTGAAAGGTGGCAGATTCCAAATTTGACAACTAGGGCATACCCAATAGAAGGCAGCATTAGAAATGGCTTTAGGTACTGAGGCTGGAGAATAATCACTAGTGGCTACAGATAAGAGTAGATACATTTTTTCTGGACTCACTGGACTAGTCAGTCTTCATACTTGCAGATGTCTGCTGAGCTGGAGCAGAGGTCTGTGGCTTGGAAGCTGGTTTAAGAACATAAGAAGCTGCAATACTGGGTCAGACCGAGGGTGCATCAAGCCCAGCATCCTGTTTCCAACAGTGGCCAATCCAGGTTGCAAGTACCCAAACATTAAGTAGATCCCAGGTTTCTAATGCCAGTAATAACAGTGGCTATTCCCTAAATCTGTTTGATTAATAGCAGTTAATGGACTTCACCTCCAGGAACTAAGCCAAACCTTTTTTAAACCCAGTTACATTAACTACCCTAACCACATCCTCTGGCAACAAATTCCAGAGCTTAATTGTGCGTTGATTGAAAAAGAATTTTCTTAGATTAAAAAAAAATGTGCTATTTGTTAACTTCATGCCCCCTAGTCCTTCTATTGTCCAAAAGAATAAATAACCAATTCACATTTACCTGTTCTAGACCTTTCATGATTTTATAGACCTCTGTCATATCTCCCCCCCCCAAGCCATCTCTTCTCCAAGCTGATCAGCCCTAACCTCTTTAGCTTTTCCTCATAGGGGAGCTGTTCCATCCTCTATCATTTTGGTCGCCCTTCTCTGTACCTTCTCCAGTGCAACTATATCTTTTTTGAGATGTGGCAACCAGAATTGTACACAGTACTCAAGGTGCAATCACACATTAGAGCAATACAGAGGCATTATGACCTTTTACGTTTTATTCACAATTCCCTTCCTAATAATTTGTAATATTCTGTTTGCATTTTTGACTGTCACAGCACACTGAGCTGATGATTTCAATGTATTATCCACTATGATACCTAAACCATTTTCCTGGGTGGTAGCTCCTAATATGGAACCTAACATTGTGTAATAGAATGGATTATTTTTCCCTATATGCACCACCTTGCACTTGCCACATTAAATTTAATCTGCCATTTGGATGCCAATCTTCCAGTCTTGCAAGGTCCTCCTACAATTTTTCATAAGCCGCTTGTGATTTAACTACTCTGAATAATTTTGTATCATCTTCAAACTTGATCATCGCATTCCTTTCCAAATCATTTATAAATATATTGAAAAGTACTAGTCCAAGTACAGATTCCTAAGGCAGTTCACTGTTTACCCTTTTCCATTGAGAAAATTTAATCCTATTCTTTTTCCTGTCTTTTAACAAGTTTGAAATCCATGAAAGGACATTGCCTCCTAGTCCATGACTTTTTAGTTTTCTTAGAAACCTCTCATGAGGGACTTTGTCAAACATCTTCTGAAAATCCAAATATACTACATCTACTGGTTCATCTTTATCCACATGTTTATTAACCCCTTCAAAAACAAAAAGATGCAGATGTAAAGCAAGACTTCCCTTGAGCAAATCCATGTTGACTGTGTTCCATTAAACCATGTCTTTCTATAGGCTCTGTGATTTTGATCTTTAGAATAATTTTCACTATTTTTTCCGACCCTGAAGTCAGGCTTACTGGCCTATAGTTTCCCGGATCGCTTCTGAAGCCCTTTTTAAATAGTGGGGTTACAATAGCCACGCTGCAGTCTCCAGGTACAATGGATGATTTTAATGATAGTTTACAAATTTTAACTAATAAATCTGAAATTTCATTTTTTTAGTTCCTTCAGTACCCTGGAGTGCATAGCAGCCTGGCCAGGTGATTTGCTACTCATATGTTTGTCAATCTGGTTACTACATCTTTCAGGTTCACAGTGATTTGGTTCAGTTCATCTGATTCATCACCCTTGAAAACCATCTCCAGAACCGGTATCTCTCACATATCCTCATTTAGTAAACACAGAAGCAAATAATTAATTTAGACTTTCCACAATGGCCTTATATTCCCTAAGAACCCCTTTAACTGCTCAGTCATCTAACAGTCCAACTGACTCCCTCACAGGTTTCCTGCTTCGGATACATTTTTAAAAGTTTAGTAGGAGTTTTTGCCTCTATGGCCAACTGGCAGAGAATCATGGCCCCACTCCAGAGGGGTCTGTATGGCCTCTTCATTCTCTTACAATAATACCAATCTTTATCCAAATTTACATTCTTCCATGGACACTGAATTTTGCAACAAAGTTATTGTGACCATCATACTAGGCATCATTAAATGTAACTTTGTACGGTAGATTTTGCCTTATATGTAATCATCAGTCACTGGTGACAGTCATGAGCTAGCCACCTCAATTTTTTAACATGCAAAAATTACTTTAAAAAGTCCATATATGGATAACTTATCTTTAATAACTCAGTGGTTCTCATACCACTCATTTCATTCTAGATGGTCGGTCTTCACTGCACTTTTTCATGAGGCCATTCTTTAAAAATCTTTCAACTTTTTGCCTTGCTGTACTCCCATTTTCACTGACAATCTTCCTCCAGTCTCCCGCCACGGAGCCGTGTTTCGGACCTACTAGTTCTTTGTCAAGGGAACATTTTGCAATATGGCGGATCAGCTTTTTCCTCCTTGTTGAAAAAGTGCAGTGAAGACCAACCATATAGAATGAAATGAGTGGTATGAGAACCACTGAGTTATTAAAGATAAGTTATCCATATATGGACTGTTTAAAGTAATTTTTGCATATTAAAAAAAGTTAAAAAATTGAGGTGGATAGCTCATGACTGTCACCAGTGACATGATTATATATAAGGCAAAATCTACAGTACAAAGTTACATTGATGATGCCTAGTATGATGGCCACTTTCCATGAATAATAACTTTGTTGCAAAATTCAGCATCAGTGGAAGAATGTAAATTTGGATAGAGATTGGTATTATTGTAAGAGATCGTTTCACCTACCTATCCACATTAAAAAAGTGTTGGAACTTTAGTTGTATTATAATTGGCCTCTTCATTCTGTCATGGAGTTGGGGGAACCAGCTGGATGGAGATCCCCATCAGGAATAGAGCCAGACTCTAGGGCAAGACTGGACAGGATCTTCGACCTAGATCAGCCACTTCCACTCCAGGTTGAGCCCTTGGGTCCAGTGGCCAGCAGGAGATAGGCTATAACTGGACATATATCTGGTACTGAAGACAGGACTGGAGATAGGCATTGACTGGATACAAGGGCTGGAGCTGGAGGCATAGCAGTTCTTGAAGGTAGGGAGGCTGGACTGGAACAGGGGCATGGACAAGGACCAAGACTGGAGACAAGACAGGACTGGAACAACCAACAATAAGCAAGAAGGCCCAAACAGGCCTCAAGGCAGGGATAAGCAAAACTAGAAGGTCCAAAAGCCACACAATAAGCCTGGAAAGCCACAGAGCAAGGCAAAGCAGAATAGCGAGGTCAAGAAGTCAAGTTGACTTGATGAAGAAGTACTAAGTTATAGGAGAGGCTGAGTTAAATAGGGCTGCTGGCCTTGCTGAGTCATGGAGTCAATGAGATGGTGGCAAGAACATGACTCTGAAGACCTCTGCAGGTGGGGAGGCTGCCTATCAGGCAAAATCATAACACAGAGACCAAGATGATCTTGAAAGTTCAAACATCTAAAAGGTAATGACATTCAAGTTGAATATAAAGGCATTACAACATGAAACAATCCAATTTGCACTGGGACCAATATGACTTCTAGAACTCTTTACTTCAGATAGCTAAAATGTTATCCAACCATAAATACAATTTAACCCAAAATATTTTGGGTCATTCTAGTGCAGGTGACACTGAGGATCAGTGAAATGATCTGGTGATAGTATCTAAAAGTCCACAGGAAATAAAAAATCCAAATTCAACCTTTACTTTTAACTGCATTTTTTGTCTTAGTAAAAGGTACGATTGTAATAATGCGTATTCACTAAGCACCAAACAAAGGGTCTAAACATCTCCTCAGTAAAGTAAAAAAAAAAACCAAAACAAAACTGGAGGGGGCAAAACAAAATAATTCTTTAAGTATCCAACTTTATAAAAGCCACATTAGCTTACAATTTTGTCCCTATTGGCCCTACTTATCCCAAAATATATTTATTAGGACCAAATCAGACCCCCCCCCCCCACACACACACATCACGGATCTACATACATCTCAACCCACAGAAGCAGTTTCTAATTGCACCTCATTATGCATGTGGAAGCTGTAGAAAACAAATCAGCTCATTACAAATATACAGTTCAAAAGAGTTATACATGTAAATAAAATGGATACATGTATAAAAGGACAAGATTTAACTTCAGTATATAAAAGCTTACAAATAAATAAATACATACATTACACTCATCAAATAATCTTTTATTATGAAACTATGTAACCGAACCTTGATGGCACGTTTTTAGAACGTATTACCCTATACAATTCCCAACATTATTATATGTACCTTTCTGTAAACAGTTGTGATGGTAATTAACTTGATGGTATAGAAAAGATTTTAAATAAATAAATTACAAAGCTCACTCATTATTAGGAACAGCATTTTGCATTGTGATTAGTGTACTTGAAGGTGGGGGAAGCTTACTTTGAACTTATTGCTTAGAATAGTTCTTATATAGAATATAGCATTATTTATTTATTTATTTAGAATTTTTATATACCGACATTCGATACAAATATCAAATCATATCGGTTTCCATTATAACAAAACAGTCGCGGTTGAGGCGTTACATTAAACAGGGCGTCTGAACAATAGATTCATTTAAATAGTAATAAATGAATCATCGAACAGCGTTAATGGGTGTAACAAAATAAAATAAAATAAAAATAAAAAATAAAAATACATGGAATAGCGAACAATGTTAATGTGCGTAACATGAACTAATGCATCTACTAGAGTATCTTTCGTAACCTATGGACTGTCCAAATCAGGCGTAAGCGGGTCCTAAGGGAAGTGAGAATGATCATGGGTCCCATAGTGGACTGTTATGCCCTTTGACCGGTGTCAGAGTGTTCTTGAGACTCCGGGAAGGCTTGACGGAAGAGCCAAGTTTTTAGGTGTTTCTTAAAAGTTTGATGACATGTTTCTTGGCGAAGCTCCGGAGGCAGTGAGTTCCAGAGGGTGGGCCCAGCTGTAGAGATTGCTCGTTTTCTTAATGAGGTTTTGACCGGTGGAGCATATAGAGATCCTTTGTAAGCGTTTCTGATAGGTCTTAGTGATGTGTGAGGGCAGAGTTGCGAGCTTAAATTGAGGTGGCCAATGCCGATAATGTCCTTGTGGAGCATCATTAACGCTTTGAAGGCGATCCTGGATTTTATAGGGAGCCAGTGAAGACCGCGTAGAATTGGTGTGATGTGGTCTCTTATTTGAGTTAGTGAGTATCCTCGCCGCTGCATTCTGGACCATTTGTAGGGGTTTGATAGTTATGGCAGGAAGGCCTAGGAGAAGAGAGTTGCAGTAGTCTAGCTTTGTAAGAATGATAGACTGAACTACTAAACAGAAGTCGCTGAAATGCAGGAGGGGTTTCAGATTTTTGAGCACTTGAAGTTTGAAAAAACATTCTTTAGTAGTGTTGAGGACATGGGTTTTAATTTGAATAGATTGTCGAGTCGAACCCCTAGGTCTCTGACGGAGGGGGGAGTGATTAATGGATGATTTTGCGAATTGGGATGCGCTTTGGGAGTTGAGAGTGTGGTTTTCGTCAGGCGAGATGAGGATTTCAGTTTTATTTGAATTGAGGATAAGGTTCAAGCTGGAAAGCAGAATATTGATAGACTGTAAACAGTTGTTCCAGTGTGCCCAGGTTTTTTGCAGGGATTCAGTGATAGGAAGAAGTATTTGAACGTCGTCAGCGAAAATGTAATACTTTAATTTGAGGCTGGAGAGTAGATGGCAGAGTGGTAGCAGATAAATGTTAAAAAGTGTGGGGGAGAGGGATGATCCTTGCGGGACTCCTCGGTTTGATTTGAGTGGGAGTGATTCTTTGTTATTGATCCTGACCTTGTAGAATCTATTCTCCAGGAACGATTGGAACCAGCTATGGGCTTCTCCTTGAATTCCTACATCAGATAGCCGTTCCAGTAGGATGGAATGATTAACCGTGTCGAATGCGGCGGATAGGTCGAGAAGGTAAGGTTGTTTTCTTTCAAGATTGAGGAGGATGGAGTCGGATAACAAAGATAGTAAAGCTTCCGTATTTTGCAATTTCCTGAATCCGAACTGGAAAGGGGAGAGTATATTGTTCTCCTCCAGGTAATCAGACAGTTTGTTTACGAATCTTTCCATCACTCTTGAGATCAAGGGAAGGTTAGCGATTGGACGAAGTTAGCAGGGTCAGCCGTCGAAAGGTTAGGTTTTTTTAGTAAGGGTTTTAGGATAGCTATTTTAAGTTGTTCTGGAACCTTTCCTTGAGTTAGAGAGCAATTAATGATGTCTGCTAACACTTTGGAAATGGTGTTTGGAATGGAGAGTAGAAGATTGGAGGGTATTGTGTCCAATGGATGAGAGGAAGGTTTGAGCTTTTTAAGTATGATTTCGATCTCCATTGATGATGGGGTCTAGAAAGATGTTAAGTTGAAATTCTTGGTAGGTGTTGAGGAGCTAGAAGGCAGTGTTGTCGGCTGTAGGGTAGAGATAGGCTTAAGGAGGTTGGTTATCTTCTTATCAAAGTAGATGGCTAATTCCATGGCTTTGTTGGATGCTTGCTCGTCAGGGATGATAGGTGGCGAAGGTTTTGTAAGAGATGTTACAAATGAGAATAAGGCTTTGGGGTCGAATGAGAAGTTGTGAATTTTTTTTGCAAAGAAGTCTTTTTTGGCTTTGAGGATGGCCATCCTGTATGTATTGAGGTGGGCTTTGTAATTTAACGTTGTGACGGTGGAAGAGACTTCCGCCATCTGATTTCTTTTTTCCGAAGTTCTTGTTTGAGGATTTTAAGTTCCGGAGTGTACCACGGATGCCTATTAGCTTGAGGTGGTTTCAAGGATTTAGTGATGGTGGG
The DNA here is from genome assembly GCF_901001135.1 of Rhinatrema bivittatum. NCBI lineage: Eukaryota > Metazoa > Chordata > Amphibia > Gymnophiona > Rhinatrematidae > Rhinatrema > Rhinatrema bivittatum. The sequence continues at coordinate 125,939,731 of NC_042617.1, forward strand.
GCAGGATAGATCTGCGACCTTACTTGTTATCTTGAACCAAGAGTTAATAGCTGAGGGAGCGTCAGTGAGATCCAGTCAGTCGAGCTCTTTGGTGAGCAGTTTGCTAAGTAGGTCTGTGGGGCAAGGTTTCCTGTATTGTATTGTGGTTGCCGGGTAGATGGGACGTGGCTGGTCATTAATTTGAAGTTCGGCAGAGATGATGTGATGGTCTGACCACGGGACAGGGACGCAAGTTGGGATAGTGGCCGAGGATAGACCATCGTTGAGAAAAATCAGGTCTATTGTGTGTCCTGCTTTGTGCGTGGGACCTTTGACGATCTGGCTGAAGCCTAGGTGATTGAGGGCTGTAAGTAGGATGTCACAGTTATGGGATAGATGGGAGATGTTTACATGGAGGTTAAAATCTCCCATCAAGATAGCTGGTTTGTCCCGCTTGAAATGTTTAGCTGTAAATTCAATTAATGGTGAGGGATCCGTGTCTAAGGTTCCTGGTGGTGAGTAAACCAAAGTGATTTGGAGATGGTCCGAATTGAATAAGGCAAGTTCGATGTTGCTTATTTTGGTAGATAGTTGCAGCGAGAGTCCAAGCCCCTTTTTTGTAGCTAGCAGGAGACCTCCACCCCTTTTTTTTATTCTGGGGATTGAATGTATGTCGTTAAGGTGGTTGGGGAGCTGATTTAGTAAATCTGTGTTTGTAGGTTTCAGCCACGTTTCAGTAATGGCGCAAATGTCCGGGTTGTTGTCCGTTAGGTGGTCGTTGAGAAGGTGAATTTTTTTTTGTGATGGATTGGGCGTTGAATATGGTTAGGGTGAATAGAGTAAAACCTAGCATTTGGGAGATCATGATTGGGATCAATCTCTGATGTCGAATGCCTAGAATCCTGGGTTTGTTAGTCGTGAGCTTGGGGGTATAAGGAATTGTAGGTATGGGGAGTGAGTGCATCTTGATGAGCTGGATTGTGTCCTTGCGTATTATTAGGAGTTGTTGTTGGAATTTCAGGGAAACTGGAAGCCTGTTGTAAATTGAGGTGAAGACTGGCTTGTTCTATGGTAATCTATACCCGTGGCTTCTAATTTTACTCGAGGGGTAAACAGAGCTGGGTTAGGGTGGACTCGGGTAATGAGGTAGGGAGGACTGGAACTCTCTCCTTAGGTAGAGCTAGTAGGCTACGATCCGATGAGGTGTGATTTTGTTCCCAGAGAAATAATAACAGCGTTAGATGAGGTAGAAGAGTAAAAGAGTTGGGCCTCACACCTCAGGGGCTGCATGAAGGGGCGCACAAAGGGGCGGGCCCCTTTGTCGCGCTCCTTTGGCACGCGACGCCAGGAAGTGCAGGGGTTTTTAAAACCCTGCCAGTCGTGTCTCGCTGACGTCACCCCCGCGACCCTGTGGGCGGTTCTCGTTGCGGCGGTGCCGGTTCGGGGCGAGGGATCGAGGCCCAGCAGGTAGGTTGGATCAGTGGTGAAAGGCCAGTGGTCGGCGTGGAAGCCCGATTGGGGTGAGCGGAACAAGGGAGGCCTTGTTCCGCTCAATTATTCTGGGGTGCAGTGTGGGAATACAGTTCTCTTAAAGCAGGACGTTTTTCCTTTGTAACAAGTTCTTTGGCATTCCTTTAGCAGGCAAGTGAGTTTGAGCTACCTTGTGGGAATTATAAGCTTTGCCAGCAAGCCATTTCAGGGTTTTACACTATCTTCCCTTCTCCCTGGCCTTGCCTGAATAAAAGCATCACTTGTGCTTAAGTCTCTGCCTGGGAAAGGATACCTGACTGTCATGTATTTCTCTAGTTTATAATTAATCCTGATAGCCTGAAAGTAGGGCTGGGTGTTCCCTAGTCAGAGGCAGGACAAAGTCAGGAGGTATAGAGTTCAGCATCCAATGAAATGATCCGTGCACACCCCCTGAGCCAAAGCCAATAGTGTAGAGACTCGTCTGTTGCTATGGGGAAAGTAGCCAATCATGTAATGACACATCATCTGCCTTTGTATGAATGTACAATAAAAAGAAGAGCCTCGTGAGGGCTCACCCCTTCTTTTCCTGCCTGCGATGAAAGCTGCCTGAAGTGTCTTCTTTGCCTCCATATTCAACATCTGGTGAGCCCGCACGTGATGATAAACTCCATGCTTATTTCGGCTGGTCAAAGCTTAGGTACGTACCGTTCAACAGATTTGCAATCGTAAGTATTTTTAAAAAGTACTTTTTAGTAATTTTTAAGTATTTTTCAGCAAGTTTGTTCCCCACATTCGTGAGCATGGGAAGTGATTTGACTGTACAGCAGAGGCTACATGCTAGGGAGCTGCAGCAAATCATCAATAATCATTATTTCATCACCAGAAGAAAAGAAATAGCACAAGTCAGCCTGGGGGACTTAGAAAAATTAATACGTGAAATAGCTTGCCGTTGCCCTTGGTATTCACAGGCAGGAACTCTGAATATCCAGGACTGGATTTTAATAGGCAATTGTCTTCATACGGCTCCAAGGTCCCCAATCAGGCAGTTATTGTTATGGCAAAAATGTACAGAGGCCATAGAACACATAGAAAAAAAAAGTTTCAAGGCAGCATTTTCAAACCATGTGCTTTTAGAAGCAGGCAAACGCAATCAGAATACCCTTCCCCCATCTTATGCTCAGTCTCCCTCAGAGACAGCAAATTCTTTGTATCAGCTCTCCATACCCACACCCAAGCCCATTCACACCTTCCCCACTTCTTTAGAAAAGCAGTCCTTGAGAACAATTGAGCCACAACCTGGCCTGGGTGGGGTGATTAGCATTGAATTTCAGCAGAAACAGCAGAAAGAAAACCTTACAGAAAAAGAATTATTAGGACTTCAAGCTGTGGCTTCCTCTGCGTCCATCTCAGAGAAAAGGCCCCAGGAAACTGAAAACAGAGGTCAGAAAAACTAGCATTCCTCCATCTTGCCTGCAACCCCCTTCCCCCACCAACCACTTCCTGTACCCCCATTTGCCATTGCCTGAGACAGTCATTGATTCTGCATCATCAATTTGTCTAGGTAAATTACCATCTCAAACCACTGCTCCCGGTAAGAATTTATGTGCCGCGGTCAGCATGGGATTTCACCTAGAACATGGAAATCTCACAAGAGAGGAATTATTGAAAGGGATTCAAGCCTCTCCTATTACAAAAGGAATTAAAGAGCTGGGTGTGGCAGCAATAGAGTTGAGTGCCGCCCGGAGTGCCATGAGCAGTGGCTATGCCCCCAGGTCTTCAAAGAAATCAGCGTATAAGACCTTGGGCCAAGCAGCTGCACTCCTGTGTTACAAGCAAAGAAAATATCAATATGAAAAAAATGATTTAATTAGACTCCTGCATTACAAGCAAAGAAAAAATCACTATGAAAAAAATGATTTAATTATACACCTCAATGACCTATTGCAGTCCAGATTAAACAGAGTAATTGCACAGACAGTACAGATTTGGAAAAAATGGTTTCTCTTGGTCTTCGATGTTCAGTTGCAGAGGGACTGCATGCTTAAGGAGTAGTTTCTCTTTGAATTCAGTTACAAAAAATCTGCATACTTTGAGAGTATTTTCCCCCACAAAGTGAATGCAGAACCTTGTTAAAACTGTACTGAAAATTGAACAATTACTGTATAAATTACATGTGAAAATTTCCCTTTTACAAAATTAATTTGGCTCACATTTAAAATGACTCCATTTCTCTGAGATTTAAGTTTATAAGCAATTGCTTGAATTGCCAGCGCACAGATTCTTATTGTAATTTTCCCTACAGGAGAAAGATAGAATCTGTCTGCAAGAAATCAGCAAGTCCTTGCCAAGCCATTGTCTCTGGTTGATGTTATCTAGATTGTTAAACAATGCTATCTTTCAGTTCCTATTGACTGAAGGATTAACTCCTTGGGTGCAGTTCTTTTCTTTTGAGAAACACTGCTCCTCCCCCCCTTTACTGTCTTTCTGTTAACTCTTGCTTGCCACTCATGGGGGAGGGAGGGAGAACTTTTGAAAAAAAAAAACAAAAAACTGGACTTAGTCCTGCAGTTTCTCTCTCTAGTTTCTATGTTATAACTCAGACAGATCTGCTGATCCAAATCTTTTCCCTCAACTTTCAATGCATTACTGCACTAGCCCTTCCTCGTCTCACTCTCTTTCTGTTAATCTTTTTAATACGTTCAAACATACTTTCAAACTTCTTTAATACTGAACTGAGGTTACTGACAAGGACATTTAATATTTATTTATTTATTTATTTCAGATTTTTATATACCGGCATTCGAGACAGCAGTCACATCATGCTGGTTCACATAGAACAGGGGTGCATAGTAAACATAACTATAACAATGGTGCTGAAAAGGCAGTTACATATAACAGGGTGATAAGAACTTGGCTGAGAAGGAAGAGAAAGGACAGGTTATTAATTCACACAGGTAAACGATAGAAGATATGGTTAAACAAGGTGTAGTTAGAGATTAGTTGACCATGTTGGCGTCCGGGAAAGCTTGTATGAATATCCAGGTCTTTAGTCTTTTTTTGAAGGTTGAGATGCATGGTTCTGTTCTGAGATTTGAGGGGATGGAGTTCCATAACGGTGGAATGGCTGTAGAGAAAGCCCGGTCTCTTAGTGTGCAGTGTCTAGTAGATTTGGACGGTGGTACCTGTAGCGATCCCTTGTATGCATCTCTTGTCGGTCTTGACGAATTGTGTAGTCGGAGAGGGATCTGTAGGTCAATGGGAGCCAGTTGGTGGATGATTTTGTATGTGGTAAGAATGGCCTTGTATATTATTCTAAAGTGTATAGGTAGCCAATGGAGGCTCTTTAGAATCGGGGTTATGTGGTCCCTTCTCCTGGTATTTGTCAGAATTCATGCAGCTGCATTTTGCACCATCTGAAGTGGTTTGGTGTATGAAGCGGGAAGGCCGAGTAGGATGGTGTTACAATAGTCTAATTTTGAAAAAATGATTGCTTGTAGAATGGTTCTGAAATCTTGGGCATGGAAAAGAGGTCTGATTCTTTTCAGCACTTGTAGTTGGTAGAAACAGTCTTTGGTGGTTTTGTTAATGGTGGCTTTGAAATTCAGGCGATTATCAATTAGGACTCCTAGGTCTCTCACTTGTGTGATTGTTGGCGTGGCTTGTTGTGCAGAGGTGATGGTGCTATTTTCTGAGGCGATGAGCAGGAGTTCAGTTTTGCTGGAATTTAATACCAGGTTTAGGCTGGTGAGGAGGAGTTTAATTTTTTGAAGGCAATTATCCCAGTAAGCCAGAGTTTTTGCAAAGGAATCCTTAATGGGTATCAGGACCTGTATATCGTCCGCGTAAAGGAAGTGCTTGAGGTTAAGGTCGGTGAGAAGTTGGCATAACGGTATAAGGTAAATGTTAAATAAAGTAGGAGACAGGGAGGACCCCTGTGGGACTCCTACTGACGACGGATGTTGAGAGGATTCTTTGTTCTGTATCTTGACCTTGTATCCTCTATTGCTGAGAAATGATATGAACCAAGATAGTGCTGTGCCTGAGATACCTATGGAGGCTAACTGGTGTATGAGTAAGGAATGATTGACGGTGTCAAAGGCGGAAGATAGGTCCAGTAGGATCAGTAAGAAGGCTTGACCTTTAATCGAGGCCCAGGATGAGGTGATCTGTTAAGGAAATGAGGAGGGACTCCGTGCTTAGTGTTTTGCGGAAACCGTATTGTGATGGGAATAGGAGGTTGTTTTCTTCAATGTAGTTTGAGAGTAGGGTGTTCACCAGTTTCTCCATAATCTTAGCTATGAAGGGGAGGTTGGCGATCGGTCGGTAGTTGTTTGGGTCATTAGGATCTAGATTAGGTTTCTTGAGTAATGGTTTGAGAGAGGCCAATTTTAGGTCATCTGGGTAAGATCCTTGTGTTATTGAGCAATTTATGATGTCTGACAGGGATTTGGAGATGGAGTCAGGAATTGATAGAAGCAATTTCGAGGGGATATGGTCCGAAGGGTGAGAAGATGGTTTCATTTTCCGTAGAATGCCTTGGATCTCAATGGAAGAAGTGAGTTCCAGTTCTTCTAAGCGGGTATTTTTGAAGGCGGTCTGAGGTGGTGTTGAGGTAGATGCGGTGTTAGGGGGCAGCTGAGTTAGAAGTTTGTTGATTTTGTTATTGAAAAATAGCGCTAGTTCTTCCGCTTTAGATTTGGCTTGGTTGAGAGCGATTTCTGATGGGTTTAATTGAGTGAGGTTAGAGACGTAGCTAAAGAGGGCTTTAGCGTCGAAGATTAGGTGGTGGATCTTGGATGCGTAGTAGTTCCTCTTGGATCTTAAAGTATTCGATTTGTATTGGTGAAGAGTAGATTTATAGGTAGATAGAGTGATGGTGCATGGGTTTTTACGCCATTTAGCCTCATTTTGTCTTAGCAATAGTTTGAGCTTTCTTAGCTCTAGGGTAAACCATGGTTGTCTTTTGGACGAGTTGGGGTGAGGATTTTTTGTTGTTAGGGGGCATAGCTTGTTGGCTATCGATTCCGTGATGTTGTTCCAAGATCGAAGCGCTGAGTTTGGATTGGTGAAGTCTACTTGGGTGAGATGTGATAATAAGTGATTGCTAAGATCTTCTGTGGTGCATGTTTTCCTGTAAGTGAAGCAATGTGAGGGTATGCGAGGTGGACTGGTATCTTTTATTGAGAATGAGGAAGTTATGAGGGAGTGATCTGACCATGGTACCTTCGTGCAGGTGGGGTGCTGGACCAGTTTGATTGCTGTATTGACGAAGATAAGGTCTAACGTGTGTCCGGCTTTGTGTGTGGGTTTGTTAACTAGTTGAGTGAAACCTAAAGTGGAGTATGCTGTGAGTAAGGCTTCGCAGTTGGGTGATAATGTGGAGTTGTCGACGTGCAGGTTGAAGTCACCTAAGATTATCGCTGGGGCATCTAGATTGATAAGGGAAGTAGTTAGTTCGACCAGAGGAGATGCGTCTGTTTCCAGTAAACCTGGAGGAGCGTAGAGAAGTAAAATTTGGAGTTTGTCTGACGAGAAGAAGCCAAATTCGAGTTTCGAGTCGGAATTGGAGGAGTGTTGAGTGAATCTGAGGTCCTTTTTTGTAGCTAGGAGGATTCCTCCTCCTTTTTTTTTTCCCTGACGTGGGATGGAGAAGAAGTTGTATGTCTCTGTGGGTAATTGGTTGATTATTGCAGTATCTGAAGGTTTGAGCCATGTCTCAGTAATTGCGCATATGTCCGGTTTCACATAGATGAGATAGTCGTTTAGTATTACTGATTTCTTAGTTAGGGATTGTGCATTGAATAGTGTTAACGTAAATAGTGTGAGGCCTAGCAGTTGGGTAATGGGAGTGATCACAATTGGAGAGAGGGATTTAAGGTTATGGTAATGGGCGTGTCGAGTTGAATGTCCTTTGGTAGGTGGACAGTGTGGGAGGATTGGGATTGGAAAGGATGGAGACATTCTTCTTAGATTGTTGGAGTGTAAGCTGGAGTGGCTAGACTGGATGCGGCTGGACGCTGGAGTGGCTGGACTGGATGCTGGAGTGGCTGGACTGGATACTACGGTGGCTATAACGGGTATTGGCTTTAATGCAGGCAGTAAACTTTACTATTGTATTGTTAAGGCTGTGGTCATAGGCTGTAGTTACTTTCGTGGGTGTGGGTCTTCCAGCTATAGTCACTTTCGTAGGCTGAGAGCTTGCTGAGATGGCGCTGGCTGGGCGCAGGCTGGTACTTGCTGGGTGAGAGCTGGACGAACGTGAGCAAGATGGACGCTGGAAGAGCTCTGGTGCGGTAAAGTTGTGAAGCTGCTCGGGGAAGCGAGGATCGAAACGAAGGGGCGAAACAAAGGGGCAGGCCAGTTTGTCGCGCTCCTTCGGCGCGCGACGCTCGGCACCTAGCAGGTAGGATTTAAATCCCTGCCGGGCTCTCTCTGGTTGGTCGCCGGTCTCAGTTGGGGGCAGGCCTTATCGCGTTTCCCTGTTTTTTTTTAAAGGTTTGCGTTTTTCTCGCGTTCGCCGGATTGGGCCTCGGCGATCGCGGCTGGCGTCAGGGTCCCCCGGGTGGGGAGGCCGAACACTGACCTGACCTTCCCCCGGTGGGGCTCCGGCGCCGGTCGCGCAGGTCTTCGGTCGCCGCGTGGAGAAGGAGGAAGCGCGCCTAGCAGGGAGGATTTAAATCCCTGCCGGGCTCTCTCTGGTTGGTCGCCGGTCTCAGTTGGGGGCGGGCCTTATCGCGTTTCCCTGTTTTTTTTTTTTACAGTCACTTTAGCGCGAACAGCGTGTTTAATTTCCTATTCTAATAATTATAAGAAGAAATTCTATTCTGATATTCCACATTGAAAGTAAGCTCAGAGTATTATTGATTGCAACCTGGAACAATAGTTGCATTCTATAAAGTAATGATGGGGTCTCCACTAGGAGGCGCTATGTTATTCTACCAGTTATATTATATTATTGTTTTAATAATTCTGTTATATAATAGTTTTTATTTTTCAGATCTGCGGTCCTCATGTCTTAAGGACACTTCAGTTTTATTTTCTTTCACAAAATTTATACAGAATTCTGAACCTTAAAATTTTTACTGATAGAGGTTGCTACATCTAAAGCAATCCCTCCCAAGCCTTTTCTTGCAAATCCAAATTGATTTTATTAAATTGAATAATAGAATTGATTTCTTCAAGGTTAAAAAAGTAAGAATTTCACTTTAATCCTTACCTTAGTAAATTTTTTGCTGTATGCCAGTTTTTGATATTTTCCAGACTGACAGCCTTCCTGCCCTGAGAGATGTGAAGATGAACACTTTGCAGTTTATTTTAACATTTTTCTAACACCTTTTGACTTTTGATCCTTGATCTAATTTTGTTTTTGATAACTTTTTGATAAGATTTTTAGCTCAAATTATGTGTTATCTGTTGTCTGTCTTGATGCCAAGGAGACTATGAATGAATATTTGCAGAATGAATATGAATGTCAGTTTTGTGTAAATTAATATTTGCAGGATGAATGAATGTGTCAGTCTTGTGTAACATGTTTAATGTAATGTCTAATATACTTGTCATTTGTGATTACTGCAAATGACTTTTCCTTTAAATGCTTAATTTACATTTATTGCTATTTTACTGAATGAAAATTGATCACTGCATAAAAACTTTCTTGATAATGGGACTACCCTCTGTTCTGAAAAATGGCTCTGCTTATTGCAGCCATTCCTTTGCATGAATTTTGTCAATAATTGAACATTAAATACTTATTTGGCATCCCCTACAACACCACAGGGCAAGCCATTGTGGAGAGAGCCAATCATACCCTTAAGAGCTCTTGAACACAAAAACAAAAAGGAGGGATTGCCCCTGGATTTTCCCCTAAACAGGTTTACTTTAAATCATCTCAAACATATCAAATTTAAGACCACAGCCATGAGTAATCATTATGGGACTAGGGTTAGTCACCCACAGGCATCAGTTTTGTATAGAATATTTAATGTCTGGTACGGTCCCGTTCCCTTAAAATGGGGAACGAGGATATGTTTCTCTGCTTGCTTCCACAGGTATCAAGCCGTGGAAAGATGGAAAGGTGTCCAGGTCTACAGGACCCGATCCCAAACTTCTCCCTGAGCCTCCACAGCCCTCAGAAGGACAGAGACCGGACTCCTTGCAAAAAGCAGCACCACATGACCTGGGGACAGATCAAGGCCCTATCTAACCAATCTGCACAACTCTTAGAACAGCAAGGCCTTGAGAAAACTCCAGAGAACTTATTAGCCGCCTTTTCTTGCCTGAATGCCAACTCATTAACAATTGTGTTCTGCACCCTCCTCCTTTACCTTATTTCTCCAGCTATGGCGATTTCAGAACAAGGACTCTGACAGAACATGTACATCCTCGATGCACAGAACTTTTCACACCTGTTGAATCGAACAGACTGTTGGATCTGCACACACATGCCAACCCAAACCTGCGGAGAACGACTGATGCCTGCTGTACCATTTAACCTTACAGTATGGACTAATTATCCTTTACAGAGAGGTGTTTTCATTAACTCTCCAGTTAATAATACCATACTACACATTGGTAGCTGTATTCAAGAGACTGCCGCTCTTTGTTGGGACTATGATACAGGGGATGGGAAAGAGACTTCAGGTGGGAAATATCCATATTGTAACCGAACCTTTGTATTAATCACTGAACACTTGCATAGTTATACCACATATGTATGCAATTGGCAGATTTCAGGATGTGCAGTGGGAGACCCAAGCAGGTGCAGAGAGTATAGAGGGGACGAGGGATTTACCCTTTGTAGTTATATAGCCCAAATGATAACCAATGACATGTCCACTAATCTGTTAGGAAACATATGGATGTTATGTGGGCGTAGAGCATATATGTACATTTCCCCAAGATGGAGAGACAGATGCACTTTAGGCTACATCCTCCCCTCATACTATGCAGTCAAAAATTTACCCAAAGCAAGGCTCCGTAACAAAAGGGAGGCAATAAATAATCCCATAGAAAAGTATACAGAAACTCAGATAGCTAGAAGCCTGTTTCCCCCAATGGGGACAGCTATGAATTACAGAGACTTACACATCCTAGCTAACTGAACGACTGCCCTATTTAATCAGACAGTCCATGCATTAAAACTACTCACAACAGAAGTCTCTCAGATTAGAGAAGTAGCATTACAGAACAGCCAGGGCCGGTGCAAGGGGATTTGGCGCCCTAGGCGAGCCTTCTTCCTTGCGCCCCCCCCCCCCCGGTCTCGGCCCCGACTCCTACCTCATTCTCAATCACGCCCGCTGACTGGGGTTTTCTGGGTCGCGAGCAGATTGGGCACTGCTTGCGGCCCGCCAAATCTCCACTCCTCTTTGCCACCACTTGCGGCCCCATATGGCTCGCACCCAGTGGCGCACCAAGGGTCTCCAGCGCCCAGGGGCCAATGCATTTGTGTGCCACAGAAAATCAGTGGCATCTCTAGACAGAAGAATTTGTTTTGGGTGGGGGGGAGCCAAAATGACATTTCTTCATCACACCCACCTCTATAGCATGGATCCTGCTTTAAAATTGGTTATAAAAAAAAGTGTTGTTAAAAAAAGTCCAAAGGGTCCTCTGCATTATTTTAAAAAGCTGGCCAGTTTCACACTTCTAGTAAAACTACTATAAAATTATTTGATAGCCTCATTCAACTAATTCTATATGATTATGAGAATGAAGTCTGGAATATATAGGAAGGGACAGAATGTCAATACAAATCCTGCACCTCCAGTTCTGTATCTCTGTGCATCCACTGAAATTCCCCCAAACAATGGAGCTTGGATGTTTCCCTTACAGCTCATCATACTAAAAGATATTTTCAAATTCTGGTGTCACCTCACAGTAACAGCAGCACAAACACCTTCCACTGCCAGACACATTGTGAACTAACATAAAGCACCGCAAAAGAGACACCCAAAATCTATACTGCAATCCCATCATAACATAACTGTAATAACACCAAGGATTCAAACAATAATAACCCTACCTGTGAAAAAGCAAGGGTAAATATTACACTGGGTCCTGGGATAACAATACACCACCTACTGAGGAAACAAAACAAACCCGATTGCTATAGATCCCTATACAGACACTACATGCTAGCAGAATCTCTCATCGTGGTCACACACACAGAGCAGAGACAGACCCTCACCAAATACAGAATACAAAATAAAGGAGCACAAATTAGACAAAAACTGGAATGGAAACCCCAAGAAGCCAGACTCTGTGTATTAATAATGGAAAAACAGAACCACCATTCCTCATAAAACAAATAAAATCAAGAAACAAAGCATCAGTTATAATAGTAAAACCATACTAATAAAATATTTTAAAACTACTGATAAATAGAATTTCTATTAATTAAAATCATATACATTTTTTACAATTTCCCAAACACCAATAAAATATTTCAAAACAGTACATATATCAAATAACACACAATAATTAAAATTAATAAGGATTTTAAAAAGCCCCTGCTGTCCATACATGGGAGCTCTTGATTTCCAGTCACCCTGATATTGTCGAGGATTAGGAGGCTATCCTCTCTCTCTCACACATACTCACATGTCCATTCTCTCTCACACATACACTGTCACATACATACACATTCATGCTCTTATACCCAACCATAACCTCTCGCTCTCACAGACACTGACACACTCAGGCTCTAAGGCACTCTCTCCCCCTCCACACACACCCCCACACAAACTCTTACTCCCCTGGATTTTCTCATACACACTCATGCTCTCACTCTCACTGGCTCCCTCACATACACACAAACACACACTCCCAGGCAAGCTCCCACTCGTTCTCACACACACACACACACAGGCAAGCTCCTAGTCATTCTCACACTGAACCCCAGGCAGGCTCCCATTCATTTTCACACCACTCCCTCCCCATCCCCCAGGCATGCACACATTCATTCTCACACACACAGACCCCCAGGCAGGCACCAATTTATTCTCACACACACCCATACACCACAAACAGGCAGGCACCTATTCTCACACATACAAACCCCAGGAAGACACCCATACATTCTCATTCACAGACACACCCTCAGGCAGGCACCCATGCATTCACACACATACACCCCCAGGCAGACTCCCATTCATACACATGCACACACTAAAGGCAGAGACCCCCTCTCTTTCTTTTGCCAGCAACCTCAGAGCCTCTCTCATTCTTCTGCTGCCACTGTCACTGCCGCTGTATGGCTATTGCGGAGGTGCTGATTGCTGCTATTGGCACTGAAGCCCATTCTGCTGCCTCCTCTGTGCAGGCCCCATGGGCTTCCAGTTCCTCTATGCTGATCTCGTACATTGTGAGATCCGCATAGAGAAAGTGCTACTCTTGCACATTCCCAAAGATTACATGTTCCAATCAGTAAAAAGTAATTTATTTCTTTTTACATTTGCTGTCTGATCTTAGTTTTCTAATCGGTTGGTCACAGGCTTTTTTTTTCCACCTTCCCTTTCTTATTTTTTTGCCAATTCCTTTTATAACATATTTATTTTCTCTCCATCTGTCTGCTTCCCTCAAACACACGGTCAGGTTCTCATTCTCACATGCTTTCTCTCTCTCACATACACAGGCACTCATTCTCACATGCTGTCCCTCATACAATCATTTATACACAGTCTCTCTCTTGCACATGCTGTCTAACTCTCACTCCCACATGCTGTCTTGCTCAAGCACAGGTTCTCACTGTCACATGCTCTCTCTCATACAATCATTCCTACACACAGGCTCTCACTGTCACATGCTGACTCACACACACAGGCTCTCTCTCACTCCCACATGCTGTCCTGCTCAAGCACAGGCTCTCACTGTCACATGCTCTCTCTCATACAATCATTCCTACACACGGGCTCTCATTGTCACATGCTGACTCACACACACACACACACACACACACACAGGCTCTCTCTCACTCCCACATGCTGTCTTGCTCAAGCACAGGCTCTCACTACCACATGCTGTCTCTCACACACACAAAGGCTCTCCCATGCTGTCTCTGCAAACATTCAGGTCTTCACTCCCACACACACACACAGTCTCTCAACTCATCTCATACACGCACACATACACACTGTACAAACCCTCAGTCTCTCTCTCTCACCTCTGGGCCTCCTCTTCACGGGCCACTGCAGGATGGGCTCTGCAGCGGCCCCGGTCTTCTCGAGCCGCGCTGATCCTCTTCTGAACGTGGCAGATGCTCCTCCTCCTTCCGGCACGCGGCTGATGCTCCTCCTCTTTCCTGCCCGCGCGGCTCCGGCAACATTTTTCTTCCGGGGCCGCGCGGGCAGGAAGGAGGAGAAGTTCCTGCATTGGCTGATGCTCCTCCTCCTCCTTCCTGCCCGCGCGGCTCCGGCAACATTTTTCTTCCGGGGCCGCGCGGGCAGGAAGGAGGAGGAGCACCAGCATGTTTAGACGCGACTACCCGGCCCTGCGATCTTCTTGCTGTGTGTATCTGCCATTGGGATGACGTCCACCGGCGGCCATTGGCCGTCAGCGGCTGGCGCCCCCTAATGCTCAGCGCCCTAGGCGATCGCCTAGTTCGCCTAGTGCTTCCGCCGGCCCTGAGAACAGCTATACCTTAGAAACCATTTTAGCCTTAAAGGGTGGTGTTTGTGCATTAATTGGATCTCATTGCTGTGTGTACATATCAGTTTATAAAGCAAACCTCACACATACCATAGAGCAGATAGAAACCATGGTTGCTGATGCACCATTTTCAGGAAGAATACCAACTTCTCCATGGGACTGGCTATGGTCCTGGCTCCCTGATATTTCTGGTCTCAAAGGGGTGATTTCTATTATAATTACTGTAATTGTCTTAATTATCTGCCTGTGATGCTGTATTCAGTGCATACCCAACCTCATATCCATACTGAAACCTTGCTCTCAGCCCAGATATAAAGATGTCTTGTATGCTGCTTAATAGGGAATCTTGAGCCCTGCAGCGTTGGCACACCACCTGCACCAGCTCTGGGTGATATGGAGATTCAGGAGCTCATCGGTGGCTGGCACACCACGCCGAATCAGCTTTCTTCTCTCCATAATCCCTTCCCCTATTTCCAGCCCATACCAAGACATAACAGATTTCAGTAAGGGTCTAAAGCTTTATCGAGCTGCCTAAACAAAAACAGAAAGGGTGAGATGTGGGAATTATAAGCTTTGCCAGCAAGCCATTTCAGGGTTTTACACTATCTTCCCTTCTCCCTGGCCTTGCCTGAATAAAAGCATCACTTGTGCTTAAGTCTCTGCCTGGGAAAGGATACCTGACTGTCATGTATTTCTCTAGTTTATAATTAATCCTGATAGCCTGAAAGTAGGGCTGGGTGTTCCCTAGTCAGAGGCAGGACAAAGTCAGGAGGTATAGAGTTCAGCAGCCAATGAAATGATCCATGCACACCCCCTGAGCCAAAGCCAATAGTGTAGAGACTCGTCTGTTGCTATGGGGAAAGTAGCCAATCATGTAATGACACATCATCTGCCTTTGTATGAATGTACAATAAAAAGAAGAGCCTCGTGAGGGCTCACCCCTTCTTTTCCTGCCTGCGATGAAAGCTGCCTGAAGTGTCTTCTTTGCCTCCATATTCAACATACCTTAAGGGTTAGGCTGAAATGTACTGCTTCCAAGGTCTATTAGGTTTTATGCTGATAAAAGTGTAAAATAAATCTTTGCATCATATTATATCTATTCTCCCTGCACCTTCAGTGAGCCTGAAACCATTAGATCTTTTAGTTCCTTCTTTTAAATAACACGTTTACAAGGTGTTTTTTTTGCACTGTTGTGCTTTTGAATGTATAAAACTGCAAATTTATTAATGAAACCATAAAATCTTGAAAACTGAGCAACAGTGAGCCTGACATACTTTGATGGGAGATTGCTAGGTAAGAAGTACTGCAAATGGAAAAGGTAAATTACTGCACTATCTAACCAAGAAAATCAATCAATTGTGAATACAATAAAAGGTGCAAGATATTATGATTACGACCTATTCAATTAGCTTTGCCTTGATGTAGTTATACACTACTTAGAGGCAATGTCATGCTATACATTAAGACCCTTGATTTTAAAAACCATTTACATGCTTAAAATTGGGTTTTACATGTGTAAATGCACTTTACCCAGGTAAGTGGGCTTTAGAAAAACATGTGCCATTGAATTGTCCATAGGATATTCGTGTGCAAGTGTACTTTACACATGTAAATGGCTTTTTTAAATGATGGTTGGTTACATTTCCATGTGCAACTTCTTTTAAAATTACCTCCTTAACCAATAATGTTCACCTAAGGAAAGCTGAAATTACCAAGAAAACAGCTTATATTTTGCATGTCTGCATACCACCGACTAATGACATTTTGATGTAAAAATGGTAAACATTTTAAAATATTCAGGTACAATATTAAACCTTTCATATTTATTTCAACAGATCATTTATTCATTTCATCTTCTGTGAAAAGCTTAACAAAATATGTTCAGCATATATTCACTAATCTAAAGCCCTCTCCTAAAGGAATAGATGTTACTCATTTACAATGTATTCAAAAAATATAATTAGTGGGACAAACTCTAGGGTCCAATCCAAAAGGCTGCACACACACATCCCATTAAATATTTTCTCCAGCGCCTACATTTTAAGCACATTTTCTATAAAGAAAAGGGATAACGTCCCCATCATAAGATTTGCTGCTGAATAAGCTGCTTTATTGAGATGCATGTGCAGATGATGCCATCCATTCTCAAAACATGTATAGTAAAAGAAGGATTGCAGCACTGCAGGTCAGAGTAGAAAGGCCGGAAATCTCAGGGTTTGTTATGAAGCTTTAAAAGAAGACTGATTCCTGGTGACAGACAGAAGCAAGTATGCACATGAAAATGCTTAATTGGTGTTTGAACAAAAGGAGTCCACACCTAAAAATGGGTTATTTACAAGGAATCAGCAAGAACTATTCCTTCCACCTCTTCAGGTGCGTAAGCTCATAAATTAAAAAATATTTCTGGAGTAACTGGTTTGACCTCTGGGAATTTCCACTGTAGCTCTCTTTCGTATTATTAACACTTACCATAATCCCAAATTAACTCGAGGAAAAAGTTGCATAATTGCCAGGTACCTTTTAAAAGCTTTTAAATAAGCAATTCATGTTTGTGTACTACAATTTTACCTCTTCCTTTACCCCTGATGAGAGACAGCCCACAGAAACTTAGAATAACCTCAAGAAGCAGTAAAACTGTACATGAAGGACAGATATTTAAAAATTAATCAGAAAAATGTGGTTTCTTTTTAAGGCAAAGCCTGTGCCCACATTGAATAGTTGATCTATATATTCAAAGTATAACAAAAATGGAGTAAAAAAATATGCAAACACAAAACAAATCAATACAGTTTGGTGTTCACAATGTCCATAATGTTTTATGATGTATACCCAATGTGATACCAAAATTAAGAAAATGCCCTTTCCAAGTGACTTTCCAAATCTTGCATTAATGGTAATGTGGTCTATAGGCCTTCAATTCAGACAGAAGAACTGGACAGAGATCTGATTGAAGACATCAAAATATGGAAAAGAAGGAAGAAATGTTGCTCATTGGAGATTTTAGTCTGCCAGATGTAGACTGGAGTATCCCTTCTGCGGAATCTATGAGAAGTAGAGAGACAGTGGATGCCCTCCAAGGGACTATACTCAAACAAATGGTAATGGATTTCACAAGGGAGGTGTAATCCTAGAATAGTGCTCACAAATGGGGATAATGTCTATCATGTCTGGACAGGTGTGCACCTGAGTACAAGTGATCATCAGATGGTATTTAGATTTTTTTTTTTTTATATTCCGCACTTTTTTCAGCGTTTCAAAGTGGATTACATTCAGGTACTGGTATGGTTTGATAGTGTATAAGATACAAAGAAGTCAAAAAGATCAGCGTTCAGGAAGTATAAAGGATCCCAAAAAGAGGAACAGGGAACAATACCTAGTGAAAATGAGGGAGAAGAAAGAAATCAGAAAAGCAAAATGTCAAGCAGAAGAAAGGATTGCCCAAGAGATAGAGAGGTAAAAAAACTTTTTTCAGATATATAAGAGAAAGAAGGAAAGCTCCAAATGATATAATGAAATTGAAAGGTGATGAGGAGCAATGTGCCAAGACAACCAAGGAAATGGTGTAAATATTAAACAAATTCTTCAGTTCTGTGTTCACTAAAGACGACCCTGGAGAAGAACCATTACTGGTTGAGAAGACTGTAGAAGGGAATGGGCTAGGCAATACCTTTTACAGAAGAGTATGTATGAGAAGAGCTAGGAAAACTGAATGTGGACTAGTCCATGGGGCCAGACAAGGTACATCCCAATCCAGAGATGTCCTGGCGGGTCTACTAAATGACCTGTTCAATAGAACCTTGGAAATGTGAGTGGTGCCACAAGATTGGAGAAGAGCAGTTGTGGTCCCACTTCATAAAAGTGGTATCAGAGAGGAGGCTGGAAACTATAGGCTGGTTAGCCTCACCTTGGTGGTGGGAAAATTAATGGAGACTCTGCTGAAAGAAAGGATATTGAGCTATCTACAATCCGATAAGTTGCTGGACTCAAGGTAGCATGGACTCACCAGAGAAAGGTCCTGTTAGACAAATGTGATTGATTTTTTTGATTGGGTGACTAGAGATTTGGATCAAGGAAGTGAACTCAATGTCATTTATTTGAATTTCAGAAAAGCTTTCGATACCGTTCCACATAGGAGGCTTGTGAACAAAATGAGAAGCTTTGAAGTGAGTGCCAAGGTGGTGGAGTGGATTACAAACTGGTTGATTGATAGGAGACAGTATGTAATGGTAAATGGAACCTACTCTGGAGAGACAGCCATGTTAAGTGGAGTGCCACAGGGATTCGTATTGGGACTGGTTCTGTTTAATATCTTTGTAAGCAACATTGCGGAAGGGAAGGTAAAGTTTGTCTGTTTGTGGATAATTCCAAGATCTGCAACAGAGTAGTGAATGAAAAGTGATTTATGAAGGCCTGAAGAGTGGACAAAGATTTGGCAGCTGGGATTCAGTGCCAAGAAGTGCAGAGACATGCAGCTGGGATGCGGTAATCCAAAAGAGCTGTATGAGATATGGAGGGGGGGGGGGGGGGGGGGGGGAGAAGGCTGATGTGCACGGACCAGGAGCAGGATCTTTGGGTGATAGTTTCTGGCGATCTGAAGATAACGATGCAATGTGAAGGCGATAGCTAAAGCCAGAAGAATGTTGGGCTGCATAGAGAGAGGAATAACCAGTAAGAAAATGGAGATGCCCTTTTACAGGTCCTTGGTGAGGCCTCACCTGGAGTATTGTGTTCAGTTCTGGAGCCCTTATCTCAAGAGAGAGAGACAGGATGCAGTGGCATACCTAAAGTGTTTGGCACTTGGGGGTGGATAATTCCTTTATTCCTTTGGCACCCCCAGATTCACTTCTCCGTCCCTCTCCTCCCCCCGATCTTTGGTTCCCCTCTCTTTTGCACACACTTTCACACACCCTTGCACACAAGCTCCCTCCATTTCTCTCTCACATACATACCACTTTACACAACTCCCTCTCTCACACACTAACATGCACTCTCTCTCCCATACACACACACACACACACCCAGACATGCTGCAACACAGACACACACAAACACTCACTTCCTACCCTCGCTCCCCATCAGCACGGCAGCAGTTTCCTCCTTCAGCCCCCACAACAGATGGGGGACTCTTCATTTGTCTTAAGGTGGCACGAGGGGTGGTGCAGCTCTACTGCCTGCATTTGCGGTGGGAATGGTGGGGGGCAACACTGTTCTTTCTCCTGCTTCGGGCCGCGACTGCATGACCTTTCCTTCTTCACACCTGCACAGACCCACCACTTCCTCTTCTGGGCCACGGGGTGTAGGAAGAAGGAAAGCTGCCGGCTCCAGAGCTGTGGCACTCGAGGTGGCTGCTCAGTGCGTTTATCGCTCATAGCCCAGATGCTTCCCTCTTCTTCTACTGTGATCAGGATGGCCGCTGACCTCCCAGCTGGCACCTGGGGTGGACTGCACCCCCGCACCCACCCTTAGTTTGCCACTGACAGGATGGGGTTAGTCCAGAGAAGGGCTACCAAAATGGTGTATGGTCAGTATCGGAAAGGAGAGACTGAAGGATATGAATATGTATTCCTTGGAAGAGAGGAGGCGCAGAAGTGATATGTTACAGACCTTCAGATACCTAAAAGGTTTTAATGTGCAAACATCAAATCTTTTCCATTGGAAAGAAATCAGTAGAACTAGGGGTCACAAAATGAAACTCCAACATCAGAAAATATTTCTTCACAGAGAGGGAAATGGATGCCTGGAATGCCCTTCCGGAGGAGGAGGTGAAAATCAAAACAGTGAAAGAATTCAAAAGGGCATGGGATAAATACTGTGGCTCCCTAAAGGCCAAAGTATGGAAATGAAGAAAAGAGTGCATGTAGTAACTTGGTGTGGCGGTTATTACCCTTAACCAATAAGCCTTGATGCTATTGATGCAATTCCATCAGTGCTCTCTGCTTCAAGAGCAGGGGGAAAAGGGGAATTGGATTCATTCAGCAACTGAGGGCCCTGACTTTTACTGTCTGTGGAAAAAAGTATGGGTTAATTTGCTGATGCAGCGATTACTCCCCTTAACCAATAAGACTGATACTTTGATGCAACTCAAACATTGCTCTCTGCTTCAACAGCAAGGCACAACAGGGAATTGGATTCAACAGCAATCAGCAAGGGCCCTGACTTTTATGGTCTGGGAAACAGATAAGCATAGGGTAACCTATGCAGCATAGCAGATACTACCACAAACATACTGGGCAGACTGGATGGACCATTTCGTGCTTTTCTGCCATCATTTCTATGTAGACAAGATAACCTGTGGCCCTGCCATTTGGTGTGCATGTATGTTTTGTGGGTGGTCGTAAGTATCCTGAAAACCAGACAAGGTTGCAGCCCTTGTGGACCAACACTGGTCATTTCTGCTTTAGAGCAACAGGGAAGGTAACAAAATGTGTGACAGGTCTACATATCTTACAATGGAAAAGAGTTTCTTACCTGCTAATTAGGTTTTTCAGAGTTCCACTAGAAATAGCTTAATGTCCAATTCTTAAAATAAAAGTTGGAGGTGGAGGTCAAGGGTGTTAGAAGCTTAAGTACATAATCTCAAAGATTTCTGTACAAATACATTACTGAGTATGAGGAAGGCCAACTTCCAGCTTTGGAAAATTTGAAAAACCGAGTCAGAGGAGTGGATGCCAGCTATTCACAGTGAAGAGTTCCTCTGTCCATGGTTTTTTTTTTTTTTTGCTTTCTCCACCTGCTTGTTTGCCTTTTAGCACATGACAAAGATTTACAACAAAGTGGTCCCCCCCAGAAGGAGTACATGGAATAAAAAAATGAGTGGTCTAATACATGGCAATTGATTCAATGCCAAATAGTGCAGAATCATGCTCTTGGGATACAGAAATCCATATAAGCAGTATGCAGTAGTAGGTGAAGAGCTGATGTGCACCACCCAGGTGAGGGACTTGATAAGGCAGTGTCAGATCAAGATAATGAAACAGCATGATAAGGTGGTGGTCATAACCTGAAGGATGCTTGTATGCATAAGAAAGGCATAACCAATAGAAAAAAAGGGTAATGACTCTTTACAGGTTGTTGAGGTGGCCTCACATGGAGTACTGTGGAGGCTGCATCTCAGAAAGCATGGAGAGGCTAGAGATGGTTCATTAAATAAAATAGAACCAAAATGGTGCAGGATTTGTACCAAAAGCCCCATGAGATAAGACTGAAGGAATTTAATATATATACACCCTGATAGAGGTGAAATGGGGGTGGGGGATATGATACAGATATTTAAATACCTGAAAGGTATTAATGCACAGGAAGCCAAGCTTTATCATTAGAAAGGAAGCTGTAAAACTAGGCATCACCATATAAAGCTCCAAGGTGGTAGATTCAGGAACAATGTCAGGAGGTATTTTTTCCACAGAGAGGGTGGTAGATGCCTGAAATGTCTTCCTGGAGGAAGTGGTGACAAGGACAGAGACAGACTTCATAAAAGCATGGTTGTAAACATAGGATCCCTAGTGGCAAGAGATTGGTAGTGAAGCACTGGGCAAAATTCAGAGTGGCAGTTTTATCCCAAGGCAGCAGTGATGGGGCTGCATTGTGATGGCTGGAGGGCATGGGGTAACCTGCACAGAACACCCTAAAGGGACACAGTTGCCAGAGGAGATTTGATTTGCTTTGGGTAGATGCATACAAAATTGCTGCTGGGCAAACTAGATGGGCCTTTTTGGTCTTTATTTGCCTTCGTTTTATGTTACTATCTCACGGGCTGGGTTTTTCAGATAGAAAAGCTGAGAAATCTATTTAGCAGGCAGGAGATCGTTTATTGGATTCCAAGAAATTCCATGGATTTTGAATCCATGCCATTTATGAAAGCAAACTTGTAAATGCCACTTGGGAGGAAATATATTTCCTTGAAAATTATTGCTTAAAAGTAATATGCCAAATTATGCGTCAGATAATGCTACAGTATTCAGGCAGTAATGTTTAACAAACAGATGCACAGCTGGCTGTCTTGTAAATTTCCAGGGGAGTAGCTTGTCATTGTTTGCCCATGAAACCACTACCCCCTCTTACATATATATTCATATTATACCCTTATGCCTGGAAGCAGATTCTATACTACTATAAAACCTGTTTAATTGCTTCCTTTAGGTATCTACAGTAGATAACTTCTTCTTGCTGCAAATATTTTCCTATGTCCTCAATACCAAGAACTACCTTTCCAAGTTCCAGAACAAGCTTGTTTGAGAGTTACATTGTGAATTGTAAATATTTTTATAGTTTATCATTTTATGTTTACGCATTTGTCAATATACTGTAAACCACCCAGAACAGGTTCTGGAAATGGGCGGTATATAAATGAATGTACATAAAGAAATAACATAAAATGTTGAATTCTCTCCCAGCATTCAGTAACTACTAATTTTTCTCTTGTGATATTAGATTAGGACAAAAGGGAAGAAGCAGGGGTAGGGAGAAAATCTACATAATATGAATAAACCTGAAATCAGACTGGATATATACATATACACATATACACATATATACATACATACATACATACATACATATATATATATATATATATATATATATATATATATACACACACATACACATACATACATATAATACATTTAACAATTTGTGGCAAAATTAACCCCGACTAAAATTAAAAGAAATTATTCCATTATAAATCTTAGGAAAACAGATTAGGAAGAATTCTTCCTTATTGGTTGGAGAAAAATTTGCTTTGTACCAGGAAGGGGATTAAGTGATTTAGGTCAAATGTTTGTCATCTGCAAATGGAACAATTAAGTCAATTTCCGGAAAGCTAGATTGGTAGCATCTTATTAGATCTTGCTAGTAAGTATTTCTGGTTAGTCTGGTTTACGTTTATACCCAAGCCAGTGTTTCCCAATCTTTTGAAACCCAAGGCAAACCTAGATTGACAAAATGTTTTATGGCACAATAACTTCAATGGTACAGGAAACGCAGATTTAGCACTCATTTGGTCTAAGAAGAGCTAGGGAAACACTGAAAGTCCGACCAATATCTCTTCCAAATTTTAACAAACATGAACTTGTCACACTGGGCCAGTTCCCTCCACACACATACACACTCACGTGTGTGTGTGTGTGTGTGTATATATATATATATATATATATATATATTTTTTTTTTTTTTTTTAATTTTATCTTTATTAATTTTCAACAAATTTAAGTAATACAATCTTACTTCCAGAAAAAATTGGTTTACACATAGTATTATATCATTTAACCAAATACTGATGTTTTAACAAATAAAAAAAAAATCAAATAATTTCAAGAATAACACACATCTTTCAATATCCCATATATATCTTAATCTATGTGACCCCACAATAAAGGAAAAAATAAGGTGAGACAAAAGAATATCACTGGGAGAATTATATAAATAGCAAAACAAGTATAAGCTGTGTGTCCAAATCTCATTTAACTAAATGCCTTCAGGACTAGTTTTTAGGTACAGAGGGAATAACTATATTCCTAGCATTAACAAAGGATTTTAATTGTTCTGGTATAAAAAAAATGAAAGATTCATCCTTCGATCTGACCATGCACTTGCATGGATATCTTAACTGGAAGTTATAACCTAATTGTGTTACTTGGGATTTTAATTTTAGGAAGTCTCTACGTCTTTCCTGAGTAACTCGTGTAAAGTCCGGATAAATCCTGACTTGTTGAGAAAGAAAACTGAGATATTCTTAAAATATCTCTGCATAATCAGGCTTAAATCAGCCTCATTGAAAAGAGTTATCAACAGGGTTCCACGTTCGAGAACTTCCTCAGTAGAATTTTCCAAAAATTGCGTTAGATTCTCTAAGGCTTCTGGCTGTATTTGATTATCTCTAGAATTTATTAATACAGGTAGAAAATTCAACTTATTAACTACTGGAATATTTTGTTCTTCAAATTTTAATACTTGCAACATATATCTTTTAAAAGTCATTAAAAAGTCTTGTCCCAAAACTTTAGGAAAATTAAGCATACATAAGTTTAACCTTCTGTTGTAATTTTCAAGATGTTCTATTCTTCTGTTCATATAGTTATAATCCTTTACGATTTTCTCAACACAGTCAGAGTTCTTAACCAAAGATAACTCCAGTTTCTCAAAACGCTGTTTAATTTCGACAGGTTGCCTTCTCCACCCTTTCCTCCAGCAATTCCACCTTTTCTTTCAGAGGGGTGAGCAAGATGGCCGCTGTGTGAGGCAGACCAGAGGAATGCTCTCATTCTGATGAAAGTTTCTTGAAGATGCCTGCAAAAAGGAAAGGCAGGGTGCGTCTATACCCCTCCGAAGCCGCCATGCCCTCCACTCAGAAATTGATAACGGCTTACCGGTCGCTTCCAAGTCAACAGGAGGAGAGCGATACCCCCGCTGAGGTTCCTATCGAGGGAGCGAGGGAATCACCTGGGGAAGTAACCTTAAGCCCTCCTTGCCTTCAGCCACACCAGGCCCTGGGATTGTCTGGCTCCTCTCTCGCGCCTGGGACACCGAAAGATGACGTTGGACGAGTTGTCCCAGAAGGTGGGGGCCAGAGAGAGGACTTGCCCGAGTCAGGCGGTTCGCAGCAACGCTCGGGGGGACTGAATGGAGAAGGAGATGGGACGAGGTTCCTAACTTCAACACCGGACGGTGGACACGAAGCGATGGCGCGGACTGCTGGAATTGCCGGGACAGCAACGGTGAGAGAGGACACTGCCCAAATGGAGCTGGGTGAGTCCTTTCATATACCAACTAGGCCTGAGGTGGTAACGCTGGAAGCGTTATGGGACCTAATGGTTGGCCTAGGCCAATGCCATAAGCAACAAGGGACAGAGTGTGTGTATATATATACATACATACACACACATATATATACATATATATACACACATATACATATATATACAAGCAGGAGAAGGAAGAAGTTGGTATGACGTGGGCAGCCAGCTTGGTTAGTTATCTTGGCTGCAAATTGTGCTTTTTAGAGCTCCTCCACTTCTGTTCCTAACACTCAGTCACATCCAGTACTCTGCCTATGCGCTCCCTGACTCACTCAGCCTGGTGATAAAACAGAGGCTGGAAAGTGGAGTTGGCATTGTGAACCACACACAGCAGAGCTCAGCTATCCATTCATGAGCCCATTAGTTACCACACTCTAAGGCGCATGCTGTAGCTAGGAAGAGGCATGCATGATAACATGCGTTCTTAGAAAGGAGCTCTTATGAGTTTTAAGAGCCATTGCTGGTGACTATTTTTGCTGTGGAGGTGCTGAGAGCAGATTCCAGGTGCTGCAGGCAGTGGTGACTTTTCCAGTGCACACCTGATCAGGTCTGAAGGCATACCAGTATGCCATGGTACACTGGTTGGGAAACACTGCTCTAAGCAACAAGATTCTACAAAGGGAGCTATCCGAAATTGCACAATACATGCATAAACACATATTATGTATGAAAAGATAAGATAAACCACACCATACTTCAAAACAACTAAGCAAGCAAATGGAGCTACAAACAGGCATTCTGAGTGTGTAGGTAGAAGAGAGATACCACAGATTTCCTTATTTAACTTCCAGAAACTTAAGGAAAAAGGTAGGGACTTTGGTACATTTCTCATTTCTTTCAACAGGTACCAAACTCTAACAGCAGAAAGAAACCCTATGTGGCTCAAAACTGGACACAGGAATGGGTAAGGAGAGGTGAATTTAAACCTGGAGATTATAGACTTATTGCAGCAAAGGAAAGTAGATTATGGACAAGATGGTTCAGAGCCAGCATAGAAATATCCTCAACCCCCCCCCCCCCACTAAAACATATTTTCAGTTCTGTTTTATAGAATCTTCATATAACAGCCAAGAGTTCATCAAGAACAATATTCTGTTTCCAACAGTGGCCAATCTAGATCTCAAGTAGCTAGCAGGATCCTAAATAGTAGATAGATTCCATGCTGCATACATTCAGGGATAAGCAGTGGCTTTTCCCAAGTGTATGTGGTTAATAACTGTTTATGGACTTTCCCTCTAACTTGCCTAAACCTCTTTTAAACACAGCTAGACTAAATGGCCTTTACCACATCCTTCGGCAATGAATTCCAGAACTTAACTATGTGTTAAGTGAAAACATTTTCTCTGATTTGTTGTAAATGTGCTACTTAGTAACTTCATGGAGTGCCCCCTAGTCTTTATAATTTTTGAAAGCATAAACAACCGATTTGCATTTATCTGTTCCATGCCACACTTATGATTTTATAGACCTTTATCATCTCTCTCCTCAGCAGTCTTCCCCAAGCTGAAAAGCCCCTAACCTTGTTAGCCTTTCATAGCAGAGCCACTCCCTCTATCATTTTGTCCTCCCTGCTCTGCATCTTTTCTAGTTTTAGTACATCTCTAAGATGTGACAACCAGAACTGCACACATTATGCTGCAACTGCAGCTAGGGTAGAGTGATACAGAGCTATTATGCTACTCAATTATTCTCCATTCCCTTCCTATTAACCCCTAACATTGGGGCCGATGCAATATCGGGCGCTGAGCTCAGCACGTCGCTAAACGCACAGTTGGACGCGCGTTTTGGATGCACTAGATATATGTCCAATGCAATATCAGGATTAGCGTGTCCAAAACATGCATCCATACTGGCATGTAGCTAATAGCGATCATATGGAAATGCCAGTTGATGAGGCTATTAGCTTGATCTAAAAAAAAAAGTGCACATCGGTCACACAATAACGCTCAAAAATTAACGCAGTTCAGTGCTGGTGTCAAGTTTTCTGAGCATGGCCTAGGGTGCCTCAAGAGAAAAAATACAGTTTTTTTGTGGTTACTCTTACTTAATATTGTTGTGAAACAAAGTAGGAGAAACCACAGAAAGCTGCAACAAAAAAACAAAAACAAACAAAAAAACCGACAGCAGTCAGGTTAGGAAAAGGGAAGCTCAATTTACGAGCATCCATTTTCCTAACCCATGGCTGTGCACGAGTTAGGAAAGGGTTGCTTAGAAAATTGAGCGTGTTTTCTCACCTGCACAGACAGCCACGTCTCCTGGGCACTCGATGGTAATGATGCAAATTATCCATTGCATGTCCCTTTTGGCGCACCAGCTCATTAGATCGAGCACCCAAGGGGGGGGGGGGGGATGTGCGTGTGTTCAAAAGACATGCATGATATTGCAGCGGCCCTGTTTGCTTTTTGGACTGCTGCTGCACACTGAGCCAAAGATTTCAATGTACTGTCCAAAATAATGCCTAGGTCCTTTTTCCCCTATGTGCATCACTTTGCACTTGTCCACATTAAGTTTCATCTGCCATTTGGATGCTCAATCTCCCGGGTCCTTCTGCAATTCTTATGTTCTTAATTTCTCATAATCCACTTGCGATTTAATTTGGACAAATTTTCTGTCATCTGCAAATTTGATCACCTCACTTTTTGTTCCTTTTTTCAGATAATTTATAAAATATTAAAAAACTTCAGTCCCAGTACAGGTCCCTGGGTCATCCCACTATTTTTCTTCTATTGAAAAAAACTGATCATTCAGACTGCTTTCCTCCTTCCTTTCCCATGATTCTAATTTTTTTTCATGTTTGAGGGACTTTGTCAAATGCCTTCTGAAAACCCAGATAATGATGAGCCAGTGGATATAGTTTATCTATTAGCCCCTTCAAAAAATGTTAGGAATTGGTAAGGCATGACTTCCCTTGAGCAAATCCATGTTGGCTCTTCCCCATTAAACCATGTCTTCTCGATGTTCAGTAATTCTGTTCATTAAAATAATTTTTACCATTTTTTCCTGCACTGATGCCAGTCTCGCTGGTCTGTAGTTTCCCAGATCACCCATGGAGCCCTTTTTACATTGGCCACCCTCCAATCCTCGGCTACAACAGATGATTCTAATTATAGTTACAAATTACTAGCAATAGGTCTGCAATTTCATTTTTGTGTTTTCAGAATCCTGGTGTGTATACCATCTGGTCCAGGTTATTTATTTATTTAAAATATCTAAAATCCTTGCACTCCAAAGTTTTTCAGATTGCTCTATTACATCTTCCAGGTTCAGCTTGATATGTTTCAACTCTTCCAAATCACCATTAAATACCATTTCTGGAATGTGTATTGCCCCAACATCCTCATTAAACAGTGAAGCAAAGAATATAGTTGCAGGGATGGACATTTGGGAATAACAAAATAGGAAATAAGACAAATTTTCTATTTCATTTTGGATCATTTTCAAAATAGAACAATTTAAATTCCAATTAAATTTTGTTGGAATTTCATCCCGTTTTGAAAATCAGAGGGAGGAAAAAACTCACCCATTGGGCCTAGGCCTGAAACCAGGGCCTTGCATAAGGAATAGGTGAAGACCCAAAGCAGGATACCTGGCCTATACCAGAGTATGATTCCAGTGCTTCAGCATTGGCCTGAAGCTGGTGCTTTGACTAGAAATAGGCCGCAGCCCAATGCAGGGGTTGCAACATGTACAAGTGCGATGCAGAGGGCACGACCTAGGCTCTAGCCTGATGCCAGGACCCCAGCTGAGACCCATGCAAAGGCCTGGGAAATTTCTTGACCCCAACTTACCTTATCTGTCAGCAATCTAATGCTGCATCCAGGCCCGTCTTGACACCTGGGCCTTGAACCAAGCCCAAGTCTGACACTGGGGCCCGGCCTGCAGGCTGGGTTCCAACACCTGGGCCTTGGCCCAGGTCAGATGCCAGAGCCAGACCCAATGGCTGGGTCATGATACTTGGGCCTTGGCCTAAGCTAGAACCCAGGGCCAGGCCTGAAGGCACAGTCCCAATTCCTGGCATTGTCCCAAGCCCAGGCCAGACACTGCAGCCTGTGCTCGAGGCCCAGGCATTGGAACAAAGCCTCCGGATTGGGCCCCAGTTTCGGGCCATGGCTTAGGCTAAGTCCCAGGCATCAGGGACCTGGCCTTGGCATAAAGTCTGGGTCCAAGCATTGGGATCCAGTCTCCACGCTTGGGTCTTGTGTAGGGCCTAGGCTAAGGTCATGATATCCTACCAAGTGCTAGGCTTACTCAAGGCCAAAGTTTCAACTTGGGACTAGGCCTTGTCATTAGAGCCCTCACCCCAACAGCCAGGTAAGTGGGAGCAGTGGAGGATCCTGGCCCTGGCATGATGAGTGGTGGAGACAGGAGTCCTTGGGAGGCTTAGTATCTTTTCCCATTTTTTAAAAATGTTTGTTTTTTTTAAACAAAATAAACTTTAAACAAAACAAAATTCATGGAGAAACCCCCCAAAAAACAAAATGAAAAAGAAAATTAAGTTTTTACTTCTTCCCACCCCTATTAATTTGGTCTTTCCGCTATGGCCTTGTCTTCCCTAAATGCCCCCTTTATGCCTTAAGCTTCTAATGGTCCAACCAACTAGCACAGACTTCTTGCTTTGGATGTATTTGAAAAAGTTATTGAGTTTTTGCATCTAAGGCAAGCTTCTTTTCAAATTCTCTTTTTGCCATCCTTATCAATGATTTGCCTTTAACTTGCCAGTGCTTATCTTTTTTTTTTTCTCTTATTTTCTTCATATGGACCCATTTTCCATTTTTTTTTTAAAGAATGTTTTTGGCCTCTTTCACTTCACCTTTTAACCATGCTGACAGTTTAACATAAGAAGTCTTCACATATCTTAATAAATACAGAAATTGTTTCATAATTCACATTGGGGAGAAATACATAGGAAAAGAAAATAAGGAAATAACTAGTAATTCCTAATTTATGGTCAGTCCTTACTCCTTAAGGCTGCTAAAACATCAATGGAAGTAGCTTTATTTTGGAGGAAATTTTCTAATTGAATAGGGTCAAAAATATATAATTACCACCTTGAAACTTGATTACACTTACATGGAAATCTAAGTAAAAAGGAAGCACCAAGTGCCAATACTCTGGGCTTAAGAATATCTTCCTTCGATTTTGTGTCTAACATCTGGAAAAACATTTATCTTTGACACAAGAAATAAAGTATCTTTAAAGTGAAAAAATAATTTAAGAGTCCATTGTCATTCTCGAGCAAATGTCACCAACAACATTGTTCTAACCTTAACATCTACTATGGACTCTTCCAAGAAATCTGTAAGATTGAGTAATTTATCCCTTGCATCCAATTCTCTCTCTATAGCCCCATCTTGATCAGGTAATTTATCACCTAAAATATAAACAGCTTTAATAATCTCAGGAATGGATTCTTTAGAGATTTAAGAAATCCAAGTAGAATTTCTTAATCATCTCAAAGAGAGGCAGTAAAGAACAGCAAGGGAAATTAAGAAACCTTAAACTACATCTCTTAGAATAATTACCCATACTTTCTACCTTCCTGCTTAGAGATTGCCTCTGAACAGAGACACTGATATCATGTAATGTATTACAATCAGCAACAACTTTTGCAATTTTACTCTATGTTAACAATTGAGACTGTTCATTAATTGAACCAGATAAATCACCATAAGTGCCCAGAATATTATCAATACATGAGGAAAGAGCTGATTCCAAATTGGTAATAGCTAACCATGTTATTTCAGCAGGTTTAGCCATCTTACTAGATGTTATTGGCAAGGAAACTCCTGACTTCCCTCCAAAGGATGATTGGATACGCTTGTTACATTTACCAAGTTCTCCCTAGGTCCAGTCCCACCAACAACTGCAGTGGGACTGGACCAGAAGAGCTATGTGAGAGTGAACACTCTCCAGGAGCAGAGCCAGATGGTCCAGAAGCTCCAAGCTCACGTATGCCCATTAATGAACTAGTAAAATTAAAAAAGTTTCCAAACCTGGTTGGATAGACCGAGGGGTAGATTGAGAGGCAGGAGGGAAGCTCCTCAGTGTACCTTTTCTCTTCTTACCCATATCCTGGTAGCAAAACTCAGAACAATAAGAAGACTTTCACCAAGTAGTCAGAAATGTGAAAATTCAAATAGAAAAAAATAAATACAGTAAAACTGGACAAAACTTTTTTTTTTTTAGATATATTAGTGATAGAAGGAAATGAAAAATTGGCATTGTGCGAGTCAAAGGTGAAGGATGCATATATATAGAGGCTGATGAGGAAAAAGCAAAATTGCTTAACAAATATTTCTGTTTGGTGTTCACTGTGGAAGGATCTGGAGTAGAACCACATAAAACAAACACAAATAAGATTGGAAGCGAGGTAAACAATTGATTTTCAGAACCGTGAATTCGTGAGGAGCTAACCACACTTAAAGTAGATAAAGAACTGGGGCCAGATGGTTCTAAGGGTACTAAGGAAACTTAGTGATTTCCTGGCAGCTCCACTGCGCTGACCTTTTCAATCCTCCTTTAGAGTCTGGTGTAGTTCACAAGGACTGGAAAAAGGCAGATGTGGTTCCTAGTTATAAGTGAAGGCAAGGAGGAGGCTAGCAATAGTAACATGGAATAGTCTTAGTTTTTGGGTACTTGCCAGGTTCTTATGGCCTGGACTGGCCACTGTTGGAAACAGGAGGCTGGGCTTGATGGACCCTTCGTCTGACCCAGCATGGCATGTTTTTACACACCAATCATCTCCCGACCAGTCTCTTACATACACACCAGTCACCTTCCCAATCAGTCTCTCTCTCATACACACACACACAGGCTTCCCACTTCCATGTTCTCTCTTACATATTTGTTTTTTTTATACAGACATTCAATAAGGCTTATCACTTCGGTTTACATGGTAATTCATGGAATAATTTGACAACAGGTCATATTATCTTTACATTGTAACAGCAATATAGTCCTATTATGATAACAGTATAAACGAATAACATTGATAGACAGTTTGGAAATTCGTTTGGAATATTATATTGCAACATAAATGCGTTAGGTCCTATGACAGAGTAACAGTAATACACAGTTAAAAATGTGTTTGGAATATTATATAGCAGTGTATCTGTATTAGATCATTGAGGTGTTAGTGGGCTCTAAATTTGAGGTATACATATATTCTGGGGAGGTAGTGGACTTATACAGGCTTTTCACTCCCATGCTGTGTGTCACACACACCCAGGTTTCTTACTCCTATGCTAGCTCTCGCCATAATCACTTTCTCTCTCTCACACACACATATCAGTCACACTCGCATACCAGTTTGTTTCACACACCAATCTCCTGACCAGTCACCTTCCCAAACAGTCTCTCTCTCACACACACACAGGCTTCCCACGCCCATGTTCTCTCTTACATATACAGGCTTCTCACTCCCATGCTGTCACACACTCCCGTGTTTCTCACTCCTATGCTAGCTCTCTCCACATGCACATAATCACTTCCTCTCTCACACACACACACCCACCCACTCTTCATCTCCCTGACCAGTCACTTCCATTGTCTCTCCTATATACACACACATCACCTTTCCTTTATTGGGCCTGGCAGGCAGCTCCTCTTATTTCCTTCTCCTCTTTCTGGTCCAGTGGGAGGCTGTTTCTTGCTTCATTCCCCTACCCTCCACAGAGTGAAGAGAGAATCGGCAGCATCGCTTCCAGGTCCAGCGAGGAAGCATAAAGTTGGCTTCTTGGCAGGCCCAGAAGAACAGGAGTTGGTAATATGCCACTCTGACCTGGATGAAGCAAGAAAGCCTGCCACTGGACCAGAAAGAGAAGGAAATAAGAGTAGCTGCCTGCCAGGGCCAACAAAGAAGGGCCTGATGAGTGGAGAGCCTCCTGCTGGATCTGCAACAGTTCCTAGAACGTCACTATACCTCATCAGTGTGTTCTGACACACCTGCTGAGAACCACTGCTCTAAGAATTTACAGTTTATGGGACAGTGGCTGGCCTAAAATTGAATTTGGATAAATCAGAACCACTGCTCATAGGTAATTTAGGGGGTTATTTTCCAACTTGCGTTATGGCGTTTTTGCATGCGTTAAGGAAGGGAATGGCAAAAAAACCCCAAACCCAAAACGGAAAATGTCATGTCATCTCTGTAAACAGAGAAAAATCAAGACAATGTAGGTCCTGTATGTAAACACAGATATTCTGAAGCTTTCAGAAGTACAGGATTTATAGATGGAAACCAAGTCATCCAATCAGCAGTGGATTTTTCAATCAAGGTATCATCTGACCCAGATCAGCTCACTGTTTTGCTTCTCAACAGTTAAAGGAGAGGGGGGCACCAAGCTGTCAGAAGCAAGAAAGAACCAATCACACCTCTAATCATGCACCTCCTTTATTATGCATTAGCTCATTGAATAATGCATATAGTAGCCCTTAAAACATGAAGCAAACGGGGCTCAGCCATCAAGAATAATGACACCAAGTACACTGCGCCCAATCTTTGCTTGAATATGGGCTGACTGACCAGATTCATTTTGCTGGAGGGCACTGCATATAAGAAAGTCTCCTTCTTTGCTGCCTTGTAGCCAAGCACTGAACTTGCCTTGTTCCTTTCATGGGACAAGGACAATCTGTAGGAGTGGTGAGATTGGGGCTTTCCACCTGGGTCTGGTTCAGGGCAGTTAGCTAGGCTTTTTAGCCATATTAAAAGCAAGTCCAAGCTAATGTGATGTGTTATTGTCTTGCTAATTCCCTAATATCTGCTAAGTTCTAATCACCCAAAAGTATATTCTGTGGTCGTGTTTTCATACAAGCACCTTTTCTGAGATTGCTGAGCTATTATGGTAACTCCTAGTGACCTAAGAATCCCTATAATAAAATTTCTTATCCAAGACAAATTGTGTTGGGTAAATCCCTGCGTGTAGAACTATAAGTAATACATTTCTGTAGAATTCTCTATCCAAGACAGGGGGAGTTGACTGTGATATAAACAAAGGTTTGGAGGCAAAGGAGTTTATCAGATGGTGTTGACAAGTGACAGCTACCTAGTGTAATAGTAGGGTAAACAGGCAGATAGAGTGAACCTCAAAGGGAGAAGTGAGATGGGGCAGGGAAAGGGCTTGAAATCTATAGAAGGGGAGTAGCAGCTTACCACTGCTACTATACCCAACCAAGGGAGGTGAAAGGGAGAAAAAAGGTAACTGTAGGGGTGAACCCTGAATTTTCACTACTGTACATGTAACTAAAATGGATTTTGACAGACAGCTTACACTTAGTAAATCCCTACATAACCTTCATGACAGAAGGCAGCAACTGAGCAGAGCACTTAAGAGGGAGACCAAGTCTCTGTTAAGGCAAGAAAAGAGTATAAGATAGAGATCATGAAAATAGTTAAGCTCACTGCAAACAGAGAAGGCATTCTACAGGGAGTGAAAAGGCAGGCAAGAGGGGCATAAGATTGGAGAGTTAACTGTTGCGCCTTGCGGGCCAAGATTTGGAGATCACCCCCTGGCTGAGTGGAGAACTACAGGAATTAAAAGAAAAGAAGGGGGAAGAGAAGTATGATAGTGACGAGGAAGACATGCTCAAGCAGAATGGAGAAGGCTTGAAAGGAAGAAAGCGTTGACACTTAACAGTGGATAGTGCAGAAGACAGAATAGCTGATAAGATAAGAATGCAGAGAATGGGGACAGTGTTACTAGCAGATTGTGGTACAGAATAAGACAAGGAAGGATTAGAATCGGAAAGAGAAAGCATAGCAGAGCCACAAAAAATGGAAAAGTCTGATCCGAAATGGTGAATCGTGTGCCTTCTGGCAAGAAGGCAGAAGTAGGACAGGGTGGACTCAGGAATCCACCTGCCTAAAATCTCAGTTACTTGAGGGGTTGAAGGCAGAGGTACCTGCTGGGAGAGCATCCACCACATGATCTCATCTATTCAATGTGGAACATTTAAGGAACATGCTGTAGTTATATAACAGGAGTGAGCTTATCAAATTTGCAGATACATAGTTTAGAGTAGTTAGATCACAAGCGGATTGTGATAAATTGCAGGAGGACCTTGCGAGACTGGAAGACTGGGCATCCAAATGGCAGACGAAATTTAAGTGTGCACTAGGGAAAAATAACCCATACTGTAGTTACACAATGTTAGCTCCTAATATAGAACCTACCACCCAGGAAAAAGATCTAGGGTTCATAGTGGATAATACATTGAAATCAGTTCAGTGTACTGTGGCAGTCAAAAAAGCAAACAATTGGGCCAATACAGTAAAAATCGCGGGAGAGCGCCTGCTCTCCTGGCGCGCGTGCACAGGACACACTCCTGTGCACGTGATACAGTAAACAAATTGATTTAAATTAGGCCCGGCGGTAAAAAGAGGCGCTAGGGACACTAGCGCGTCCCTAGCACCTCTTTTCAGACAGGAGCGGCGGCTGTCAGCGGGTTTGACAGCAAACGCTCAATTTTGCCGGCGTCTGTTCGAGCCCGCTGACAGCCATGGGTTCGGAAACCGGACGCCGGCAAAATTGAGCGTCCGGTTTTCAACCCGCGAGCCCCGGGCCTATTTCAAATTTTTTTTTTTTTTTTTTTTTTACTTTTTTAAACTTTCGGGACTTCTGACTTAATATCGCCATAATATTAAGTCTGAGAGTGCACAGAAAAGCAGTTTTTACTGCTTTTCTGTGCACTTTCCCGGTGCCCAGAGAAATTAGCGCCTACACCTTTGGGTAGGCGCTAATTTCTGAAAGTAAAATGTGTGGCTTGGCTGCACATTTTACTTACTGAATCGCGCAGGAATACCTAATAGGGCCATCAACATGCATTTGCATGTTGCGGGCGCTATTAGGTTCGGGGGGGGGGGGGGGGTTGGACGCGCGTTTTGTCGCTCTATTACACCTTACTGAATAAGGGGTAAAAGCTTAGGGATGTGAATCGGGCTTCGGACGATTGAAAATATCATCCGATATTTTCAAAATAGTCAGAAATCGGGGGCTCCCGATAAGAGAACTCCATGATTTTGTTCCTGGGGTTCTCTTATCGTTTTGGGGGAGGGCGGGAAAAATGGCACACCAAAATAATCCCTAAACCCACCCCGACCCTTTAAAACTGTTCCCTTAGCTTCCCCCACCCTCCCAAACCCCCCCAAAACTTTTTACAAGTACCTGGTGGGCCAGTGGGGGTCCCGGGAGCCATCTCCTGCTCTCGGGCCGTCGGCTGCCACTAACAAAAATGGCGCCGATGGCCCTTTGCCCTTACTATGTGATAGGGTATCCGTGCCATTGGCCAGGCCCTGTCACATGGTAGGAGCACTGGATGGCCAGCACCATTTTTAAAGATGTTGCCCGCTGTCCATTACTCCTACCATGTGACAGGGCCTGGCCAATGGCACGGATACCCTGTCACATAGTAAGGGCAAAGGGCCATCGGCGCCATTTTTATTAGTGGCAGCCGACGGCCCCGAGAGCAGGAGATTGCTCCCGGGACTTCCACTGGACCACCAGGTACTTGTAAAAAGTTTTGGGGGGGGGTTCGGGAGGGTGGGGAAAGCTAAGGGAACAATTTAAGGGTCGGGTGGGTTTTTTTGTTTATCGGCTCGGGCGCAGCCGATAAACAAAACCGCAATCGGGCCGCACAAAAAAAAACAAAAAAAAAACTAACGATGTGAATCGGAACCAGAATAGATTCCGGTTCCGATTCACATCTCTAGTAAATCTAGTGCGTCGAAAACGTGCGTCCAAATGCTGGCTAATAGTGCGCTCCATCAGAGCGCACTGTACTGTATCGGCCTGAAAGTTAGGAATTAGGGAGAGAATAGCGAAAAAAGGAAATTGGCATGTCTGTGCATCACTCCATGGTGAGACTGCACCTTAAATACTGCGTACAATTCTAATTGCCGCATCTCAAAAAAGATATAGTTACAGTGAAGAAAGTACAGAGAAGGGCGACCAAAATAATAAAGGGGATGGAACAGCTCCTCTATGAGAAGAGACAACTGAGGGGGAATATGATAGAAGTCTTTAAAATCATGAGAGGTCTAGAATGGGTAAATGTAAATTGGTTATTTACTCTTTCGGATAACAGGAGGACTAGGGGCCACTCCATGAAGTTAGCAAGTAGTACGTTTAAAACTAATTGAAGAAAATTCTCACTCAACAAATTAAGCTCTGGAATTTGCTGCTAGAGGATGTGGTTAGTGCAGTTAGTGTAGCTGGGTTTACAAAAGGTTTGGATAAGTTCTTGGAGAAGTCCATTAACTGCTATTAATCAAGTTGACTAAGGGATTAGCCATTGCTATTACTGGCATCAGTAGCATGGGATCTACTTAGTGTTTGGGTACTAGCCTGGATTGGCCACTGTTGGAAACAGGATGCTGGGCTTGATGAACCCTTGGTCTGATCCAGTATGGCAATTTCTTATGTTCTTAGGATATGATCCTAGCTCTGCTGTATTTCTCATTTACCATAAAAAATGTTTTCTAGGAACTTAAGTGGTTAGAGCAATAGGCTACAAACTGGGATTCAAACCCTGCTTCTCCCATTAATATTCCTTGTGATCTTGGACATGTCACTTTAATCGTTGCCTCTGGTACCCACTTAGATTGTTGGCTCTGTGGGATAGACTTCTTGCACCTGAAAAATGTGTAAACTGCCTTGAACTAAAATGCAAAGGCTGTTTAGAAATACAAAATATTAAATAATGGAGACCCAAGTCTATGTACCTACTTCCAAGTAGAGAGAGATGCAGTGCTGCAACTTACTTTCTTGAACTGCATCACTGAAATACTAAACGTGAATATTGTAGAGCATTTGTTATTCCAAAACTGGTATACTTGACCCCAAACTGAATGTTATCAAATCTACAGTTAAAACTTCATTTTACAAACTTGGACTTCTGAAACATCAAGCTGCTGCTTGATCCTATTGCCTTCCATACAGTATTTCAGTCCTTGATACTCAAAATTGGACTACTGTAATTCCCTTTATTTAAGCCTACCTCAATCATTACGACCACTGCATTAGTACAGAATGCTGCAGCTCACTTAGTATCTAAGCAAAGATTCCATGATCATATCTCTCTGGTTCTTTTTAAATTTACACTGGTTACTCATTAAATGGCAAGTTCAATATAAAACCTTGACTATAATACACTTATAACAAAAATCCATGGCTATCCACAATTTTTCATCTTTACATTCCATCCCGAAACCTTAGATCAAAAGATCAACTCCTCCTACAGGTCTTCTCCAAAATCTACCAGACTGGTCATGACACCCATGAGTATGCCCTCCATTGCAGGCCCAATTCTATGGAACCTAATGCCACAAGATCACTTAAGTAATAAGGATAAAAAAAAAAAAGCATTAAAGCATCTTTAAGCAAGCAATCCCAGACCTATGCGAGACAAACCTACTGGTCTTTAGTCTTTATTTACTCTGTTTCACTTTCATTTTACCTATTTTTAGTTTAATTTTAAGACTATTTTCTCATTTTTATCTATTGCTTTTTATGTTTGTATCAATTATGAATGTATTATTGTAACCCACCTTGAACGTTGGAGGTTGAGAGTAAATACTTTTAAACAACACTGACTTGAATTTGTGGTAGCAGCACTGAATGTACTATGAAACTCATTCTCCTTGTGCCACAAGGAAAGAACCTCATTTTGTTCCAGCTTCAGACTGATAAAAATACAAATGTCTTAAAAGTAATACTCAGTAATAAGATTGAGACTACTGACTTTTTGCTGTACAAATATTTTAATGACCCCTAACTTACATATATAAAGTATATCAAAGAACAAGTGGCACTTGAATAAGCGTTAACATTAATATAGTTGTGTGCAAAGTTTAGACACCCTGGTCAAATTATGTGTTTCAATGAATCTCAAAGTGGGCGGAAGCTGAATCTCTACAAGGTACAAAAATATCTTTCTGCAAATGTTAATACATTTGCAGGTTTTTGAAGATTCAAAAGAAAAACAGTGAATAAGGCATATGCAAAATTTGTGCACCTTTCACTCAGTACTTTGAAACTATCTTTGGCAGAAATAGCTTCCTAATGTTTCCTATAGAAAACTCAGTCTATTATTGCTTTTGGAACTTCCCCAGTTCCTTGCAGAGTTCTAGTTCATATACCGCATGTTTGAGATCTCCTCAGATTTCATAATATTCAAGTCTGGGGACTTTAGCCATTCATTCTACAACCTTCGCCTTTCTTTCCTTAAATACAGAGTGGTTGATTTAAATATGTTTCTGATAGCTATCTTGCCTTGCTATTTTTTAGCTTTAATTTCTTCACTGACTGTGGGACATTAGCTTTAATATGTTTAGTAGAATCCATTTTTACTTTCACCTGCACAATGTTTCCTGTGCTATATACTGCCACAACACCAAAGCATAATAGATCGACCCCTATGGTTGGTAAAGGGTTTGCTTCAAACGCTTCACCATTTTTTCTTCCTCCAAATATATCTTATGCATTTGTAGCTAAACAGTTTGTTCCAAAGATTCAGGCTCAAAGTGCTTTGGGCTAATGGAATTAAATGTTTTTGTTAAACAATAACTTGTGATAAGGTTTCCTTCTGACAACTCCCATGAAGATTACTGTTACGTAGTAACATAGTAATGATGGCAGAAAAGGACCAAAT
Source organism: Rhinatrema bivittatum (assembly GCF_901001135.1). Classification (NCBI taxonomy): domain Eukaryota; kingdom Metazoa; phylum Chordata; class Amphibia; order Gymnophiona; family Rhinatrematidae; genus Rhinatrema; species Rhinatrema bivittatum. The sequence goes on from NC_042617.1 coordinate 125,979,261, forward strand.
GGTCCATCCAGTCTGCCCAGCAAGCGTTTTAATGGTAGTACCTGCTTCTCTGTGCAGGTTATGCCCATGTTTCTATTAAAGGTAGCATCTGCCACTCCGCACAGTTATCCCCCAAACCTTAACACCCATAAAAATCTACCACCATTTTTACTAGGTGATAAGCCTTCTTGAAAATTCAGATAGTGCTGCTTGAAGGGCTTTATGGACTTGGCCATAGAAGCAGTTCTGTGCTTTTTCCTTTATGTCTGTATATCAATACCCTGGACCATATAAGTCAGGGCCCATGATGGTTGAATCCACTCTCTCCCCTTCCCCCCTGGCTGTTGTGTAAGCAATGCTATAATGAAAAAGCTACCCCAATGGCAGTTAAACCGTTCAACAGATCTAACCAATGTTTGGGCAGTTCTATCAGCCTTTTGTCTTCTAGAACATAATCCTGACCTCAACAGTTCCATTTAACTTCCATTTCTTAATTTTTCTGACACTTTAAATTCCTAGCTAGAAGCATTTATAGTCTTTTTTAGCCTTCCCCTGCTTTGTAAGAGTGAATTATTTTCATTTTCAAATGCTATTTGCTTAGAGGAGCCCATGGATGTTGAAAATACAGACTTTGTATTTGTGCAACTCTGGAATTGTCTTCACCTGACTGAAGCCTTAATAGGTCAATGTTTGGGCCTTTTTTTTTTTTTTAAAAACAAAAAATAGTGAATTAATTGGACATCCAAGCTTTTGTATTTCATTTACTTTCAATCTGTTAAAATAAATATTAATTTTGCATTAAACATTGCAGAGAGATGTGTAACTTTGTACCATGTAGAGATTGTGCCAGCTTGTTCATTTAAATTGGATGTAATGGTATATTACAGCAAGAGGAAATGTGGAATAAAGGATCGGCATTCACAAAGGGGGGAGTAGCTGGCTTGTTACGGCGGTTACTACCCCAAACCAAATAAGCCTGTTACTTCAATTTCTATGCATATACAGCATAGTTCTCTGCTTCAAAGGCAGGGGAGAAGAAAAAACTGATACTACACACATCCAGCAGAGCTCTCTGCTTCAACGGCAGGGGAGAAGAAAAAAGGGTTCGCACTCACAAAGCGGGGAGTAGCTGGCTTGTTACGGCAGTTACTACCCCAAACCAAATGTGCCTGATACTTCACTTTCGATGCATATCCAGCATGGCTCTCTGCTTCAACGGCATGGGAGAAAAACTGATACTTCACGCATATCCAGCATAGCTCTCTGCTTCAACAGCATGGGAGAAGAATAAACTGATACTTCAAGCATATCCAGCATAGCTCCCTGCTTCAACGGCAGGGGAGAAGAAAAACAACCAATAAGGGCTGTATAACAGTCTGAGTAAAACAAATAAGCATGGGTGTAGCTTGCTTATTGCGGCGGTTACGACCCCTACTACCCCTAACTAATCAAGCTAGATATTTCACTTGGATGCAGCTCCATCACTGCTTTCTACATTAATGGTGGGGGTGGAAGGGAAATAGAACCAAGAGCTAAGAGAAACAGATAAGTATGAGAGAAAAAAGTGTGTGAAGCTTGCTGGGCAGACTGGATGGGCTGTTTGGTCTTCTTCTGCCATCATTTCCATGTTTCTATATATATATACTAAAGCAACAGAATTACAGGGCTTATGAGGTAAGGAGGCAGCACTGTGGGTTAATCTGAAAGAAGGAATAGAACATTTGTCTAATCTACCAACCTCCACCACAGACAAAACTGTCTTCTAGAAGTAGGGAGATGTGTGTCAACTGATACTGGAACCCACAGGGGGAGGGGACAATACTAGACCTGGTGCTTACCAATGGGGCCCAATATTTATTATAGTAGACAACCATCTGGAATCCAGTGATTACAGGATGGTGTGGTTCAGTATTACAGCACAGGAGATAAAGGTTCATTCAAAGGAGACTATTCTACCCTTCAGGAAACCTGGGAGCAGCTTACGGAGTCATTACCTGGAAGGCAAAATCTAGAAATAGAAGGGCAGTGGGCAAAACTAAAAGTAGATATTAAGAGCAACTAACCTTTTTGGTAGAAAGTAAATAAAGGAAAGAGGAAAGAGGCCACTATGATTTTCTAAAGTATCATCTGAAAAGTGCATTTGTGAGGAGTTAACTAAACAAAATAGATAAGGCAATGGCCCGGATAGGATACATCCAAGGGCACTAAGGGAATTTAAAGAAGTTCTGGCAGCTCCTCTAGCTGACCTTTTCAATGCATTTTTAGAGTCAGGAGTTGTTCTAGAGGACTGGAGAGGGGCAGATGTGGTTCCTATTCATAAAAGTGGAAGTGGCTGGGGACTACAGGCCAGTTAGTCTGACCTCTGTGGTAAGCAAATTAATGAAATCACTGCTAAAACAGAGGATAGTGCAACTGCTGGAATCCAGTGGACTGCAAGATCTGAGACAGCATGGTTTTACCAGAGGTAGATTTTGTCAGACAAATCTGATCAATTTGATTGGGTGACCAGAGTTGGATCAAGGAAAGTACTAGATGTACTGTGCTTTGTTTCAGTAAGGCCTTTGACAATTCCACATAGGTAATTTATAAATCAAGAGCCCTTGGTATGGGCCCTAGAGTGACTGAGTGGGTGGTAATAAAGGGTAGTGGTAAATGGCTTTCACTCTGCTAGTAATGCCTCCCCTCCTCAATGTGCTACTGGTATCAGTCCTTGGACGGGTTCTTTTAAATATTTTTGAGATAGACATTGCAGGAGGATTGTTGAGAAAGGTTTGTCTTTTTGCTGATACCAAAACCTACAATAGGGTAGACAACCAGGAAGGTGAGGAAAACATGAGGGATCTAATCAAAGCTCAAGCAATGGTCTAGAGATTGGCAGTTGAGATTAAATGCTACAAAATGTAAAGTTATGCAATTAGACTGCATAATCCAATCCCAAGGGAAATGTACAGTATCGGGGCTGAAATTCTTCTAATCACAAACGATAAGCAGGATCTGGAGATGGTGACTACTAAAATGGTCAGTGGTCTCTGTTCTAAAGCATATGGGGATAAACATGTATACTCTACAGGAAAGGTGAGCTAGGTAGATATGATACATATTTAGATATATCCAAGGTTTCATGCACAGGAAACAAGCCTCTTTCAACATAAAGGAGGCTCTAGAGTGAGATGTCATGGAAAGAAGGAGCAATCTTAGGAAATATTTCTTTTCAGAGAGGTATTGATGCATAGAACAGCCTCCCAGTGAGGTGGTGAAGACAGACCGTATCTGAATTCAAGAAAGCATAGGATAAACTCGGGGGGGGGGGGGGGGGTCTCTTAAGGAGTGATGGGAATTGTAAAGCTGAATTAGTTGGATAGAATAGATGAATAGATAGGTCAAAGTTTGCCATCACATTTCTATGTTTCTATTTACTGAAACATGCAATTTGACCAGGTGTCCCAAAACTAACTGTACATAGCAAGTAGCTAGCTTGTGCAGAAATCAAGTAGCTCTACAAGACAAACTAATTGTAATGCTTTTTACTGAACATAAAACAAATTTTAAAAATGTACATGGGTTTTCAAGACCACATTAAGCAGCACGTTTACGCTCAGCAAGCAAGTCAGACATTTCAACAAGCCTTCAAATGCAGTGTTTAAAACTGAATTAGTACAGGAACAGCATAAGCTTTGTTCTTTCCAGTTCATTCTTCAGTATAAAGGGAGAAGAAAATTGAACAGCTCCGTTCAAGGGTCCAGTGGGAAATTTTCTAAAAATTCAGTTACTGCCTACACTAATGAAAGGTAGTTTATAAGTAAATGCTAGAACAGATTTAAAATGTTTTTGCTCCTGACAACTGCAGGATGTTCCCACATGTAACTAGATGCTCTCTCGTCTATGGTTTTCCACATAAGCTAGATTAAAAAAAAACCCAAAAAACCCACGAAACCATAAAGTAACCGGTCACCATTTTAAGTCTGACCTTAAAAAAAAAAAAAAGTTAACTAGAATAGCATTAAGTATTCCAAATATTGTGTTAAAATTAAAAGGCCACCATCAGATTTTCATCAAACTGGGTCACATGGTCAGGTTCTTATGCATCTGGATTGGTTATACACAGTCAGGAAGCAGGAGACAGTGGTCAATTCAGACAGGTATCAGTTAAGTCCTAGGTCAATTTGACTGGGAACTCACCCAAAAGAATGGAATCATTAAGTGTTGATTAGGCAGTTATGTATAGTATAACATCTATGCTTAAAGCATTTAAGATCTGCCAGTTTGAACCAACTCAGTGGTACTGCACAGCTATTTAGAGGTTTGAGTTAAATTGCTGGGTAAAAGATTTTCACTCAAGGCACCCAGGGCTGGGGATGGTGTGGAGGCAGTGTTTATTTAGCACAGCCGGGGTGAGGGCAGGAAAGATTCCCCAATGTCTGCAGGGTCCTGGAAGAAGACGGAGCATGACCCCTGGCTGTCACTGCAATGACTGGGCTAAATCATTTGGAAAGGACATAATAGGAGGGGAAAAATAAATCACTGGGGTAACTGCAATGAAGGCTCATAGCCGTCCTTAGTTAATACTGTGCTAGAAGATCAAAAGGAGGCAGCAAGTGTTGGGCACAAGAAAAAAAATTTCTACAAGTTTACCAACTTAGAAGCACTAGTGAAGCAATTAATTGACTAGGATATGCATTCGTTTGAAACAAATGGGTAAAATGCAACGAATACTTTTGATGCTATTCATAGATCTCTGAAAAATGGGGGGTGCCTATGAATTTAAACAAAAATGTGTTTCCCATTCAAGTTTATGGTACATAGAAAAGTGCTGCAGTAAGACTGGTAATTATAGCAACCAATGCCTTGTTAAGAAGCAGACTGGCCAGAGATGAGGCAGGAGAAGGAAAAAAAATAACCAAAGAGGATGGAGGAACAATCAAGAGGGCCCGATGCAATATTGAATGTGGACGCTGACTTTTCAGTGCCCGCTTTTTTAATGCGTGCATGGCGCCCACAAGAGGGGTGCCATGCAATAAACAAATTAGGGGGTTGCGCTAGCAAGCAGGTGCTAGGGTCGCTTGCGAGACCTTAGCGCCTCCTTGCTAATGCGACCCCACGGTTACTGGTGGTCTGCCGGTTATGAACACAGATGCAGAGTTTATCAGTGTCAGTCTTCAATGCAGCCGGCTAAGGTTATTTTTTTCTTTACTTTTAAAGTACAGAAAAGCAGTTTGGCAGTTGGATCAAATATAACAAGATATCCTCCCAGTGAAAAGTTTGAGCTGTGCAAAGAAACAGGTTTTCTTGGTTGGATTTCAGTCCGATAGTTTGTCTTTTCAGAAGCTCTTAGAGTTAAAAGCTTTAAAAAAATTTTTGGCATTAGCAAAGGTCTTTTTCTTATCTTTACTGTTGCAGTCACAATTCTTTACCTATGATAGAGGCACTGATTTGTCTTGTTCACGGAGGCAAGATAGTGGACTGGATATACAGAAGCAAACCATGAAGAGGTTAAGAGGCAGACTGGAACCCTGCCTCTTAACTTTTAGGAAAGGACTTAAGACTTGGTTATTCAAGCAAGCTTTCCCAGACACAATCTAATATCACGTTATAGATACAAACCAAGGACTTCAAATATTCAGCCATTAATCATGCCATTTTTACATAGCATTTAATTTATTTGTATACCGTTCAACCGTTTATTCTTTCCTATCTCTTCCTTCTTATCCAAGTTCTGCTACCCTTGTTATTTGTAACTGCTCCTTCGATCACCACAGTTCTAGTTGTATTTAATGCACTCCCGTTCCATGTAAACCAGCAAGATATGTGCTCATGATTGCCGGTATATAAAAACCTTAAATAAATAAAAATAAATAAATAAATTTTGTCTAGACTCCATGCAATACACTGCACTATCGGTAGATAGACTGCAGTGAAGAGAATGGAGAAATTACTTACCTGATAATTTCGTTTTCTTAGTGTAGACAGATGGACTCAGGACCAGTGGGTTATGTGTTCCTCTGGTAGCAGATGGGAGATTGAGTCAGATTTCAAAGCTGACATCACTCTAGATATACCTCTGCAGTGTGTCCTCAGCTCCTCAGTATCCTCCTCGAAAAGCCATTGAGGATATATATCTTTGAATAAACTTCTTGATTAAACTTCTCAAACTTGATTAAACTGATTTAACTGGTTTCAAAACTGGAGACCGCCACTGCACTTAACTAAGTTAACGCCAACACCAGACTAACTGCGGGTGTCTTGAACTAGGGGTAGGCAACAGCTTACCCATATTTGTTTAGTCTCGAGGTTCGCTTTCCAGGGTCCTCCTTCTCTGGGGCAGCTGTGGGTGGGATGCTGAGTCCATCTGTCTACACTAAGGAAAACGAAATTATCAGGTAAGTAATTTCTCCATTTCCTAACATGTAGCCAGATGGACTCAGGACCAGTGGGATGTACAAAAGCTACTCCCAGACAGGGTGGGAGGCTGCCCGTGGCCCACTTAGTACTGCCCTTGCGAAGGTTGTGTCTTCTCAGGCCTGAACATCCAGGCGGTAGAACCTGGAGAAGGTGTGTAGGGAGGACCATGTCGCTGCCTGACAGTTCTCGGTGGGCAATAGCAGTTTGGTTTCTGCCCAAGATACTGCCTGGGCCCTAGTAGAATGAGCCTTAACCTGCAGTGGTAAAGGCTCTCCTGCCTCTATGTAGGCTGCCTTGATTACTTCCTTGATCCAGCGGGCTATGGTTGCCCACGAGGCCACTTCTCCTTGTTTCTTCCCACTGTGAAGAACGAACAGGCAATCTGTTTTGCGCACCGGTTCCGAACTTTCCAGGTATCGCACCAGGAGTCTGCTGATATTTAGATGGTGAAGAAGGCAGAAGTCTTCAGAGTCCTTATTTCATCCAGAGATGGTAGGGAGATGGCCTGGTTCAAATAACACTCTGAAACCACTTGTGGTAGGAAGGAGGGGACGGTGCGCAGCTGTATGGTTCCTGGGGTGAACCTAAGGAATGGTTCCCAACAGGATAGTGCTTGTAGTTCAGAGATGCGACGAGCTGAACATATTGCCACCAGGAATACAGTCTTCAATTTTAAGAGGCATGGTGAGAGACCACGTGTTGGTCTGAAGGAAGCCCCCGCTAGGAAGTCTAATACCAGAATGAGGTTCCATAGGGGCACTGGTCACTTTAGGGGTGGTCAAAGTTGCTTAACCCCTCTTAGGAAACAGGTCAAATCCAGATGCCGCTGATAGACTGATACCGTTCACTTCGGCTTTGAAGCAGGAGAGGCTACTTGGACCTTGAGGGAGTTGAGTGACAACTCCTTCATACCATCCTGTTGAAACTACAGAATCATGGGGATCTTGGCCGTCCACGGGAGTATCTTGTGGTCCTTGCACCAGGCTTTGAATATTCTCCAGATCTGTATGTATGCCAGGGATATTGAGAACTGGATTGCTCGGAGCAGGGTGTCAATCACAGGCTTCGAGTAACCGCACTTCTTCAGGCGAGTCCTCTGAAGGGCCAGACCATAAGAGAATAGTAGTAGGGAATCCATGTATTTAGAAATTGGTTCAAATAATGATCCCATACCCAATTTCTAAATACATGGATTCCCTACTACAGCCGGCTGTACGTGATATTAAATCATACATTAAAGATTCAGTGGACTTTATCAATAATGTATCACAATTAGAGGGAATACAAGATGAGTGGTGGTTGGTGACAGCAGACATATCTGCATTATATACGAACATTCCTCAGGACTCTGCTGTTCATATTGTACGTAATAGATTAGAAACAATGGATATGTCCACTAAGAAAAAAGATTTATTATTACAGCTATCGTCAATAATCTTGAAAAAAAGTTTCTTTCAATTTGAAAATGATTTTTTTTCATCAAATTAAAGGCATACCGATGGGGTCTTCTATGGCCCCATCGGTAGCCTGTTTATATGTGGCAATGTTCGAGGAGATCCACGTATATCAGTCTGGTTTTTGGAAAGAAATAGCATTTTGGCGGCGATTTATTGACGACATCTTTTTTGTTTTCAAAGGTTCATACCAACGATTAAATGAGCTGAAGGATTGGATTAATGCGCAGGATGTTAATTTGCAGTTTGAATTTACGGAGAACAGGGATAGTGTTTCTTTTTTGGATATGCGGGTCTATAAGGATGGTGGGAGGTTGTGTACCACCATCTATAGGAAACAGACGGACCGAAACACAACCCTAGAATTTTCTAGTTTTCATCCAAAGCGATTAAAAGAGAATATACCCATAGGGCAATTCCTGCGCTTAAGACGCCTTTGTACAACAGTGGAGGAATACAAGTTAAAATCTCAGGAGATGTCAGCTAGATTCCTAGAGCGTGGATATACGAAAAAAGTAATCAGAAGGGCATTTAAACGCGCATTATACGCCAATAGGGACAATTTGTTAACTACAAGAAGGAAGGAACCTCTTACTAGGGTGGTATGCACACTCCCCTTTTCTCATATAGGGTTCAATATTAAATCGATCGTGAACCAGTATTGGACGGTTTTGCGTGATGAAGGAATATTTGAAGAATTACCAATTTTTGCTTTTCGTAAAAATAGGTCACTCAGAGATATATTAACGTCTTCGGTACTCCCTATTCAGAGTGATGATCCCGAAACCAAGGGACAATTTACATGTGAAGGTTGTTTGGCATGTCCATATGTCCAACAAGTTCAGCAGGTTTATATTCCATCCACGGGTGAAACTTATTATTTACCAAAATTTTTCAATTGTAAAACGGCACAGGTAATCTACATGATCACTTGCCCCTGTGGGTTATTTTACGTCGGTCAGACGAAGAGAGTTATTAAAATTAGAATATTGGAACACATTAGCAATATTAGGATCAAAAAAGACAAAGCCCCATTAGTTTCTCATTGGCTTAAGAAGGGACACAAGGTAGAAGAGTTGAGGTTTTGCGTGCTTTACCAACTAACGCTGCAACGTGGGGGCAATGTTTCTAGAGTCTTAACCCAAAAGGAACAACGTTTTATTTATAAGTGGGGTACTGTGGAACCAGGAGGTCTCAATCAAGAGATAGAGTGGAGCATTTTTTTATGATTCCCTTTTATTTCTGATCTTGGCGTCTCGGTTGCTAGGCAACAATTTGGAACTATCATGTCGCGATATTTTAGGGTATTGTAGAGGCGCGGGAAAACTTGAAAAGGAACAGGTTGCTAGGCAACAATTTGGAACTATCATGTCGCGATATTTTAGGGTAGTGTAGAGGCGCGGGAAAACTTGAAAAGGAACAGGTAACAGGAAGTTGGTAATGCGCAGCCGTGGCGTTTTCCTGCAAAGGAGAGACGCCCTGTAATATGGTGGTTTTGGAAGTAAGGAGGTTCAAATGTAACAAAGTAAGTGATTTTTGGTTTTGGATAGAAGAAAACCTTATGGTAGTATTTTGGACGGAATAGATTAAAGGTGGTTTATTTGTTACAGAGGAAAACATGATGGAATAATGGTCGGCATGGACAATGAAATACTTGTATGAGAATATAAGGGAATGATATAGTGATATAAATTCCAGGTTGGTATAATGGCTAAAAAACGGAGAGTTGGTTATGTGATGATATTGTGCAGTTTGTATATATTGATTGTATTTTTGAATTTGTAGAGATGAAAAGCAGTTTCTGATGAAATACACAATGGTAAAGCAGTTCTTGAAGTGATATATAGCGGTTTAAATGGGAGCTATAGCAGCTTGGGTAAGTGCAGTCTTGTTGATAACGATGACTAGGGAAATATAATATTTTTCAAATATTTTTCTAATATTTTTCTAACAATTTTTCAAAAGATTTATCATATTTTAAAAAATATTTATTAGAAGGAATGGCATTGCTGTAATAGGTATTCATTTAGTACATGTTTTTTGTTTTAAGGTTTCCGGTAGTGCTGTGATTTGGGCAATCGAGTTGAGATTTATCATTGCAAATTACTATATGAACAAAATCCCCTGAAGAAACCAGTTGGGAGAAACAGGAGCTTCCTGTCGGGATAACATTAAAGAAATTGCGGGATAACATTAAAGAAATTGCGGGATAACATTAAAGAAATTGCAATATTGATGGGACAATATTAAAGAAATTGCAATGTTAACTACGTATTATAAACGAATTGTATATTAGGGAAGGTTGCAATAGTATTGTTAAAGTGCAATAAGTTTGTATTGAGGAATTTTGTGTTAAATATTGATGGTGGAAAATTGGGGTAATTAACAGAAGCAAAGTATGTGTATATTGTATACTAGGGAATGTGGCAATAGTATTGATAAAGTGCAATAAGTTTGTATTGTTAGTTTTTTAATAGTGTATTGATGTGTGAGTGAATGTGGTGTGTATGGATGATATAATTAGGTATGTGTTATGTTTTAAAGGTTTGTGAAATAAAAATTGAAGATAAAATTTAGTGAAATACACGGGTATATTTTTTGTAATACTTGTCAGTGTTAATACCTGTGGTAGACCCAGGATAATTTGATTAATAGACTTGGGCACTGAGATAAGATGGCCAGTAGGTCCATGGCTGGGAGGCCCCAGCAATTTACTATCAGTTGGAAGGCTGTGGTCGACAGCATCCATTCCAGGCTCTCTCTGCTGAGGAAGTCTGCTGAGACATTGTCTTTTCCTGCGATGTGGGAGGCCGAGATCCCTTGTAGGTTTAGATCCTCTCATGGAATGGGTGGAGATATCTCCAGACACCTGCTGGCTCCTGGTTCCTCCCTGGCGGTTGATGTAGGCAACTGTTGTAGCGTTCTCAGACTTTACTTGAACTGCTTCGCCTCAGAGTCTCTGGCTGAATTGCGGGCATGCTAGTCTGACTACTCGAGCTTCCAGGTGGTTTATGTTCCATCCTGCCTCTTCCTTGCTCCATTGTACCTGGGCCGTCAGTTCCTAACAGCGGACTCCCCACCCTCGCAGGCTTGCATCCGTGGTTAACAAGATCCAGTTCGGTGGGGATAGGCTTACTCCTCTGCTTAGGTGGTCTTCCTGTAGCCACCACTGAAGCTGAAAACTTATCTCTGCTGGTAGTTGGAGGCAAATTGAGAAGTCCTGGGACAGTGGGTTCCAGCATGACAGTAAGAAGCAGCGCTGGAGTGGTCGCATGTGGGCCCTTGCCCACGGGATGACCTCCAGGGTTGCTGCCATGAGGCAGAGGACTTGAAGATAGGACTTGGGGCGTGCATTGGTCATCAATCATTAGCTTCCTTCTCGGGGGAGGGAGGAAGACTTCTGTTTGGTGTTGAAACGGGCCCCCAGGTACTTGAGACTGAGGGCTGCAGACTGCTCTTGCTCGTGTTCACGACCCGAGTTCCTGCAGTAGATTCTTGATTCTACTGGTCACCTGTCTGCTGTCCTCCGAAGACTTTGCCCTGATCAGCCAGTCATCCAGGTAAGAGTGTACCAAGATCCATTCCTTCCTCAGTGTTGCCGTCACGACCACCATAATTTTGGAGAATGTTCTGGGGGCGGTTGCTAGTCCGAAGGGTAGCGCTTGGAACTGGTAATGGTGACTCAGTATCGCAAAAGTGCAGAACACGCTGGTGATCTTGGACTGGAATGTGAAGGTAGGCTTTGGAGAGGTCCAAGGAAGTTAGGAACTCTCCTTGGTTGTACTGCCATTATTATGGAGCGAAGAGTTTCCATGTGGAAGTGTAGTATCTGCAGAAAACTGTTGACGTTCTTGAGATCCAAGATGGGTCGGAATGATCCTTCCTTCTTGGGAAGGATAAAATAGATGGAATAGCGCCCCGTATTTTGTTGGGGCGTAGGAACCGGAGATATTGCCTTCAGACTGTAGTCTTGTCAGAGTGGCTTCCACTGCCAGTCTCTTGGTGTGGGAGTGGCAGGGTGACAAACTTGTCCCGAGGGATGCTGCGGAACTCCAGAGAGTAGCCTTCTCAAATGATGTTTAGTACCCATTTGTCAGACGTGATCTCGACCCATCTTTGGTAGATGAGGGAAAGTCAACCCCCTATTTCCCCTTCCTGTGGATGTGTCGGCCCATTCTCATTGGGGAGCACGGCTGGAGCCTGACCCCGGGCTGTGACTTTCCGGAGGGACGAGGTGCTTGGAACTGCAAGTTCATGTAGGGTCTGGGATCTTTTACCCCTGTCTTCCGGTAGCCAAGGCACTGGAGATTCGCCCAACTTGCTGGCTAACTTCTCCAATTTGCTTCCGAATAAGAGATCCTTTAAAGGGCATTCTTGTAAGATTCGCTTTAGAGGTCGCATCAGCAGACCAATTCCACAGCCATAGTTGTTTTCTGGCTGCCACTACAGAGGCTACTCCTCTGGCTGACATATGCCCCAGATCTGAGCTTGCATCCGTCAGGAAGGTTGCTGCAGGTTCCATCATCTCACCGATATACATTAAGAGTTATTTGCCTCTCAAGAGGAGCAAGCAGGAACATGCCACTAGTGCGCAGCTGGAAGCAATCTGCAGTGTCATTGCTGTTGTGTCGAAGGCCTGGTTAAGAATGGATTCCAATCATCTATCCTGAGTATCCTTCAATGCAGCCCCTCCCTTAACGGGAATGGTTGTTCACTTTGAGATGGCACAGACCATGGCATCCACTTTGGGAAATCGCAGGCGTTCCTTGGTAGGCTCCAGCCATGCTCCCCAATGAGAGTGGGCCGACATCCACAGGAAGCTGGCCTCCGGGGCATCCCACACCAGGTTAATCAGTTCCTGGATGGCTTCCATCATTGGGAAGTAGCATGAGGTTTTACGAAGGGACACCAAGATGGGGTTCTTCTTTGGTTCCTCCATAAGGTCTGTGCCTGGAATACCCAGAGTTTTCAGAGTCTGGGAAACAAGGGCTGGTAATTCATCCTTGTGGAAGAAGCGGAGCATGGTCTGGTATGGTTACAGGCCTGAAGGGATTTCTCCTTCCAGGGAGCAGACATCTGAGGTGTCCAGGTCCCTGTCAGGGAAATTCTTGGTTAGGCAAGGCATGTCTCGAGGCATCAGAATAGAGCCGGGAGGATCTTGTGCTTCTGGCAGGGGTTGAGCCCGGGATGCAGACGGGGCTGATTGTGCCTGAACGAAGGCTTGCAGCCCTTGGAAAAATTCCAACCAGGGGAAGGTCCCTGGGTCCATGTTAATCCCGGGGGATTAACATGGAGTCCTGAAGGGAGGCAGGACTCCAGTTCAGCATGTGCGGCTCTTATGAGGCAGGCTGTGCAAAGAGTGCCTTCTGGCCTTCTTGGATGCTGGTGCCATTGCCTCTATGCCTAGACGCAGAGGAAATGAACTTCAATGCACACGGTGTGTGCGCGCGTCTGTACTGGGCGCACACAAGTAGGTGCATCGGCCGACTGGCCTGCCCCGTGCATACCACCGTCGAGAAGGGAAGATAGCGCCGACGACACCCTGCGTGTAAGATGGCACCCCCGAGGGTCTCCACTGTGTTGACCTTGCACCGGATTGGGGCCTAGCACAACCAAAGCTGCTGAACCCAATTGGTGCTCCTTTTTACCTCGCCGGAAGGAGGAGGAATCTGTATAGCAATTTGAGCTCTGGAGACCAAAGACCTGAATTTAAAGTTTTCTGCTTACTTGGTCTCGGCGCTTACCGATCTTGTGCTAGACAGTCTAGCTGTGGGGGGAGAGGGTTTTACCTTCACCACCACGCTCTGTTATGCACTCACTGCCTTTCAGCCACTCTGAGGGCTAAGTCCACACCGGGAACCGGCTACTGGACCAAGGCACACCTCTATGGGATATTGGAAATCACCTCAGGAATTCTCGGCTGGGGGAGAGACCCTTAGGTATCACTGCAGGAGAGCGGGGCTCGATCTTCTTTAAGGTTATTTTGTCTTCTTGCTGTAATTTTCCTAACACCGTTAGTGTGTGGGATAGTGTCCGCATCTGCTAGGAGACGTAGAGATACTGAGGAGCTGAGGTCACTGCAGGGGTATATCTAGGGTGACGTCAGCTTTGAAATCTGACTCAGTCTCCCATCTGCAAGCAGAGGAACACATAACCCACTGGTCCTGAGTCCATCTGGCTACCCACTAGGAAAGCACAGCCTTGTCAGTTTTATTCTTTAACAATTTGTTTTACATGTACAAAAGGAGTGCAAAGGGGCATGCACTCATTTCTGCACACACTGAGGAACAGCCCCAGAAAGAGTTTGTGCCAATAGCAAGCTAATTCTGCTTAGCAAGCTGGCAATGCTTGCTAAGCAGTGAAGCGAACAAGTATGTCAACCTGACAGTGTGTGACAGTATTAGAGTGGTAATGGTGAATGGTACAGTATCAAAGTATATTGTGACTTCAAAATCCCCAGCTGCCACTTCCAATTCACTCTTCCCACTGTGAGGAAAGGGGAGGAGGAGGGAATTGCTGTGGCAGAAAATTGGGGTTCCTGCAGAGCCAGCCCAGCCTGTCAGAAGCACATATAATAGCAGCAAACAAAAAATAAATGAGTCCTGTTCCTGAAAAGTCTGCCACAGAAAGCCTGGAATGGAAGCCAGCTCAAGCCATAAGAAATTAATACTGGGAGAATATGTGCTACCACTGCCCTTTCCTCTCCCTCTTGCTTTGGAGCACAAGCAAAAGTGAGAGCTGTCCGAGACGGGCATTTGAGCAGAAACAAGGCCAGGTGTAGCAGAAGTGCAACATCCAAAACCAGCAGCACGCACCTCCATGATTACTGCTTATGAGGTAATGGAGGCAGTATTTTGAAAATCTGATTTTCTGAATCATTGGCTATCAAAAAGCTAGTAGCAAAAAAGCATTTGGAAGCTTTAGTCACCAACATCTTCGTCTTCTGTGAGGTAGGGGAGAGGTAGATACTGAATGTTGAGAGCAACCCCCAAGAAAAGCAGACAGTTGATGGAAAAGTTGTTTTTCTTGAAAATCAATCTACCTTTACTGGATTTCCCCGAATTTCTATGAGTGACAGGACAGCTTAATCTTGGTGGTGGTGGTAGGTGTGATTTGCTGCAATACGCTTTGCTACACCTTTTTTGGGGGAAGGGGTCTTGCTGCAATAAATCTTATGCTACACCTTGGGAGGATGCCTTGCTGCCACACCTAAGACTACGCCTTGGGGTGTTGACACTGTGGGCAATTGCTTTGCACTCATGGTGCCTTGTGTTCATGCCATCTTTACTGCTTCATTCCCCCTTCATGGTGCCTTAGGATGTTCAGGCCACTCCAGGTGCCACTTTCCCTCTTGTGCTGCCTGCCTTCAGGGGTACATGCCATGGTAGGTGCCCACTTTTGAAGCCTTGGTGCATTCTTGCCACTGCTGGCATCCTTTTGCCCCTTTATGGTACCTTAGGCTATTCATACCACTTTTGGTGCCATTTTGGCACAATCTTGGTGCCCTGGCATTCTCTTCTCCCTTCTGTCTACCCACAAGTTTCATTAGAATTAGAAAATCCCAATGTGAGCTCAGTAGGTTGCATTGCTTCCCCCATTGACTTTAATGGAAAATGAAAAACTAATTTTTTTTGTTTAAAAACCAGCCGAATGGAGACCTACAAAACAAAAATTTTGCCTTTGCACATCCCTATCATTGATTTTGCCTCTGCACATCCCTATCATTTTCAAACCTTGTTTTCAGCACAAAGAAATCATGACTAAACATCATAGCAAAAATGCCTGACCATACCAGGTGAAAGCTGGGAAAAAAAAAGTCACTATAGTTTTTTTTTTTTTTTTTTTTAAATAGAAAAAAGTACAAACTGCACAATGGAATGGTTTAAGTTGATAGCTTTACTAAAGCCAGTTTTCATAAATTTGCATACAAATAAAACTTGAGACCAGTGTTTTAAATGTTTCTTTCAAGAGACAATATTTTACAGTACATACAAAAATACTCTGCAAATACATAAGACTTCATTTACAAAAACAAACATTACAAAAAATTACATTTGCTAGTGAGTTTGTATAAACAAGTTTAAGGAAAACAATTTTAAAGAAATGCATTGACTAGTCATTAAAATGTAGCTAGCTCATTTAAAGATCCTGAGACTTATGCTTTCGAGCAATTCCTCAAATGGTATGTTTAAAAATAAATCAAACTCACTGTTTGTTCTACACACCTCATTAGTGCCTTTATTTCCTTTAGATTTTAAGTAGAACAAAGATAGGAAAGAATGCCTTGTTACTACATCACTTTAAATTTAGGTTTTTGTTAAATGGTTATTTGTTAGGTTGGTGTTTTTGGGAGGCATATGGGCAAAGTTTTATTCTGATACCATGCAAGTGTAAATGTTCACGAGAAGTCTCAGCGCTGGCTAGAGGTCCAGTGATAGATACATCATACTTTCATACCAGAAAACTGGGATTTTGGAACAACCTATCTGCTTAAGCAAAAAGAGAAAACACTTTAGACAATCCCAAGGCGGCAGAACTGCAGTGGTAGACATCCATACTTGGAGTATACCTCACAAAATAATCCAAATTTAAGATCTGAAAGTTTTTAGTTGGTAGATCAAGTTCACACTACTCAGTGTAAAGGAAAATGAGAATTTAGTAGGCTATTTTAGAATCCAGAAGTATGGGCAGTCTCTCCCTCATCTGACACTATACGAGGGAAGAGAAGGATGTATTTTGTTATGAAACCAGAACACAAGAGAAGGAATGGGTAATTAGATATTTGCAAAATGCTGGCCATTCCACTGCAGTTCACTATAGCACGAGACATTGTCTACATTAAACTTATTGTAGCAGGCATTAACTTAAGTTCTTTGTTGGGCCTCCATAGGAGGCAGCTCACTAGACCTGTCCAAGGCTAGATCCTCTAGAAGTAGAGCACCCTTTAAGTGTTAGAACAAACAGTAAGTTTGTATTCTAATTAATTCATAATAGCTAAAGCAATTACAAAAGTTATATGTACATCAATTGGGAAAGCAGAAAATTCACACATTACTAGTGTGGCTTCAAACAAAACAAAAATACGTTGACATACATTGAAGAATTAGACAAGAATGTTTTTGGGGGAGTTTTTGCTTTTGTATTTTTTTTTGTTTTTGTAATTTTTTTGGTTTTTTTTTGTTTTTCCATTTTTTGCAGCTTGACAATGATTATAACAAGAAATTCACAAAACTTCAATAAGTACAACAAGTCTCTGTAACAGGGAATAAGATTTTAACATTAAGGCAATTTAAAAGAATTATCAAAACCTTGAAGGCCATAATTTCAGACAATGGCTTGGCAGAAAACAAAACTTTTAAAACAAACTTAGTACTGGTGAATCAAACACTTGCAGGTCAAAATATGGTTATAAAAAAGCTCATGACACCTTGCATACATTTGCCAACATAGCAACTTCCCATGCTTTGATGTTTTGATAAAAAGGAAGTCAATTTTGTGAAAGATATTGCATATTCTTTACCTGAAGAATCACCAATGTTACCGGTTGAGCGTAAGTCTGATGGAATTTTTAACGACACGAATATTATTTGTTGGTATAGGAGAAGATGCATCAGGTAGTTCTTTACTAGGTAGTCTCTGCAAATGAAGAGTAGAACTGTTAAACACAGCAAACTAAGTTTTAGCAAAGTTATGAAAGTTTAGGTACATCTTTTACCAATAAGTTATGGAATAAATCTACTTAACTTCCTACATGATAGTAAAACAGAGCTACCCATTGCCTTAACATGTTATGGGGTGGTTAACTCTGGTCCTCATGAGTAACATCCATCTGGTTTTCAGAATATGCATGAGAATAGATTTATATATAATGAAGGCAGTGCATGCAAATCTCTCTCCTGCATATTCTTTGTGGATATCCTGAAAACTAGATCTATTTGTGGCTTTTGAGGACCAGAGTTGGCAAACCCTGATATAGTATATACAGGGTTCTGCTTCAACTAAAGTAAGATATCTAAGAAACTTATTGGCTCATACAAACAAATCCCATAAACATGCAATTATAAAGATAATACTAGGTTGTACTGTCTAAGGGGTAGGCAATGTGTTAGGAATGCCACAACAACGTCTGGTATTCAGGATATCCTCAATGAATATGCATAAGCTATTTCCATGCACTGCCTCCCATTATAGGCAAATGTATCTCATGCATATTAATTGTATATGTCCTGACAATCAGATCTAGTTGTGGCACTCCAGAACTGGCTACCTATCCCTGTATTTGTCTGTTAAAATAAAAAATAGGTTTTGCCAAGATTTTCTTCAAATATTTGTTTCTGAGTATCTTGTCTGGGTACTTTAATGTTTATACCTAAAAAAGTACTGGAATAAATAAAAACACTTAACTGCCTGGTCTATAATTTGTTGGTGCCTCTCCCAAGACATCACAGACAGGAATGTAGCAATGGACCAGAGTGCACAGCAACTTCTTTAAAATGGTGCTGTGCCCTTGGTCCTTTCCTGTCTTATTAGGTATGGTGTCTGAGTTCAGGCAGGGATTTTTTCCCCGCCAGAACTCAGGATTCCACACAGAA
The DNA here is from genome assembly GCF_901001135.1 of Rhinatrema bivittatum. Taxonomy (NCBI): domain Eukaryota; kingdom Metazoa; phylum Chordata; class Amphibia; order Gymnophiona; family Rhinatrematidae; genus Rhinatrema; species Rhinatrema bivittatum. Next base: position 125,997,685 of record NC_042617.1, read on the forward strand.
GCAGAACGCCACAGGGCAGAGGCAACTGGAGGGAATATAAGTGAGGGCAACACTGATGCAGCTTTCGTTCACCTCCAGAGTCATGTGGGAAATTGTTTTATGAAAGGCTGCTTCTTGCTTTGAGATGGTAATATTTTTGTCTTATGAAGTATGTCTTCTGTAATCTGTTGCTAAGCTTTTTCCCTGTTATAATGGAAATACTGCATGCTTTGACCTCTCTATACCTTTTGAACTTATCCACTTAATTTCCATCTTAGTTAGAAGGGCTTTAGCGAATTTTAAGTATCCTTGTGCTCTTGCAATCACACTGCTTTAGCTACAATGCCAAAACATCCCCTGGGTAGTTCAACCTTCCAATCTTTGATCATGCTTGTAAATGCTCAATCTGTGTCTAGGAAAGGCCCTGTAATTTCTGACTTACTGACTGAAGGAGTTCCAGATTGCTTTGTATTATTATACAAGCAATACATGACTGTTTGTGCACAGCCCAGGAGCCAACTGTTTCCAGTGCAGATAAGCTACAAAGCATTATATTGAGGAAGCTTCTGTGTAAAAATACTGCTCTGTGCTTTCATTATCCCTTTCACTTCTAGTTCTAGTTATTGTATATTAATTTGTTTGGTTTCTTGCTATTGGTTTGCTTTAAGATTCAAAAGAGTATGACTGAGTGTGCAAAGAAAGCTCTATTTCCTTCAAAGATCTCAACTGCTGGAAACTTGTATGCTCTTTTTAATAATCAGGAAACTCACTACTATGCAAGCAACATTGCATTCAATTCTGAGCAATGCAATGATTTTGTTCCATTCTTTAAGGATAAAATTGAGATCTGCAGAAGATTTCCTGGCATTAATTCAGTAATGGCACAAGTTTCTAATTCTGTTTTACCTTTGTGGGATTTTTTTTTCTCCCGTCTCTAAAGGCTAAATTATTCAGTTTATAGCTAAATTAAGTTCCTCTTGTCCTTTAAATCAATGTCTGCCAGCTCTTAAATGCGTGAACATATCATGAAGTTCATAAATTTTATCTTTAAAGGAAAGAGTAATGCCACTGAGCCTAAAACAGCATTAATCTGATCTTTATTAAATTCTTCTTTAAACCAGTCAATTATAGTAATTATAGGTCTATTTCCATGAAACTTGAGTGGGTTAAGCTTTCTCAGCTGGATGAGTTCCTTGGAACAATGTTTTAGACTGTCAGTTTGACTTCAGAAATTTTAGTACAAAAGTGTTTCTGCTCTCTAGTATAGACACGATTAGGCATGGGTTTGATACTGGGACTACTTACTTCATGGTTCTATTTGACATCTACATCTTGGACCGCTATTTAGATTTCTTGCCTTGCAAAAATTGGAATAGCAGGATATGTACTTCAGTGGCTCAAGTCATATCTGATGGAATGCAAAAAGTGAATATACCTTCTGCTTCATCCATGCAGCACAACATCAGGAGTATCTCAAGGATCAGCTTTATCAGCTGTACTCTTCAACCTCTATGACACCATGGTGTAAACTCCTTGCTACAGAGTATTCATTTCAAAATGTATGCCAACAATATTCAGTTCTTCATAACCAAGCTTTCCACCTGATCTAATGACAGTTGCTGTTTATCTTTTATCACATCCTGGCTATTATATAATTGTCTGGCCTTAAACCTTGGAGAGATTTTTAAGTAGACTTTCTGCAAATGATAGCCCTACCTCAATTTTGAAGGCTTATCCAATCTTGTGAAGTCTCAGGTTTGGAATATAAGCATCATCCTTGACTAACGTATCTATGTGCCCTATTAAACCTTTAGTCAAGACATCCTGCTCATAAAATTACGAATGTTGTGGAAGTTAAAGCTTAACTACTTGTAGTGTACTAAGGAACAATGGCAGCCATGGCGGAAGGACCGAGCAGTTACAAAGCGCAGTGGAGATTGGCCAGCGTGAGAGCACTGATGGGAGACTGTGGGCTGCATCATGGAGGGAGTGAGCATGCTGCTACTGCCCGTGACCATAGAGGCAGGCTATGGACTCATACAAGAGGTGACCTGGGGAGGATCTATGGTCACAGATCCTGGTGTGTGGCTGGCTCCAACAACCCCTGTCCCCTCCCTGGAGTGAGCAGCTGTGGCTGCCCACAAGGCACTGGAGAGCTGCCCATTGTCAGGGTGCACAGCTGACCCAACTCCTTCAGCAGCTGCTCACCCTGTGCGCTCATAGGCTGCTCTGTGGCCAGTTCTAGCTCATGATTGGTTGTCTATCATTCCTTTTGGCTTTGTTCTTGGAGCGTATCAGTTGCTCCTTCTGCTTGCTGACAGCTGAGAAACCAGATTTGCATATGAGATCCATGTGTGCATTTTCCTATTTATTTTTACAATACTTTCCACAGTTTCTGGTTTAAGAATTTATCTTCCACTGGTTCCATGCTTGAGGCGAACTGGGCTATAATACTTTTGGCTAACTGTTGTAATGTGTACCACAGTTTATGCCCAAAAACACAATCATGGGGGTAGGGCCCAATATGAGTGAGGCAGAGTCATTTTGCTCCGGCAAACTTGGTTCGCTTGCTGACCTTTTTTCTTCTCTTTCTAAAACATTATGCCTCACAAGAGGAAGGGTAAAGAGGATCTATCCCTCAGATTCTTCACTCCTGCTGGATCAACGGGTGATCATGGTCTTCGGTGCCTCTCCCCAACAATGCAGGTAAGCCCCGCTGGCAGAACTGGCAAGCAGGAGTGCAGTTCTCACCTGGGGAAGTGTCTCATGCTACTAGACCCTAGGACGCTGCTGTTAATTTCTCCTGTGAGTGTGACTGCTATCCTGGGGAAATCGGATGATCCCAAATACTCACAGATTGAGGGAGGCAACGGCCCATTGCAGGTACTTTTGGAAATTCCTGTATTTACTCCTAGCGGGTGAGGAAGCAGCTGGGGGAGTTCAATTAGCTCCCCTCTGAAGGGGAAGCTCTTTCTGGAACTGCTCTATTTGAAAATCGAGCTGCACTGGGTCCCACCATAGCTATTACTAAACCCGCAGTGGTAACTTTAGACTCACTTTGGGATTTGATAGCGGGCCTTTCACAGGTCTTTAAGGATCAGTCCCAGCAATCATTCCAACTATAGGAACACAATGTTGGGTTCCACATTAGGCATCATTGTACAGGAAAAAGATCTTGCAATTAGAGACAATACTTTGAAATACTTAGCCAAGTGTGTAGCGAGGAATAAAGAAAATGGAATGTTAGGTATTAGGAAGGAAGGAATGGATAACACGGGATATAAACCTTTTATTGATCCATGGGGAGACAATGAAGTTACTAAGTGATGCATTTAAAACTACGAATTTTTTTTTTACACTCAATACAATTAAGCTCTGGAATTCATTGCCAGAGAATGTGTGAAAGCTATTAGTTCAGCTGTGTTTAAAAAAGGTTTGGTCAAGTTCCTGGAATAAAAGTCCATAAATCACTAAGGTGGAGTTGCATAAATCCACCTCCTATCTCTGGGATAAGCAGCACAGAATCTATCTTCACCTTGGGATCCTGCAAGTACTTGTGACCTGATTGGCAAATATTAGAATCAGAACACTGGGCTTTGATAGATCTTTGGTCTGACCCAGCATGGCAAATTTTATGTACTTATGGTGTCTGCACCGCAAGTATGTGCTGTTCTGGTTGCTCCATCAATAAATAGCAGAACTTTCTGCCCATCTCCCCCCACCTTCTTGCACCCCCATCCCTTGGTCAGATCAGTCGCTAATAGTGACAGAATTAACTATAAAACAAAAACAGACTCCCATTGCTAAGAAATCCTCTATCCAGTTCAGGAAACCTTGTTCCATGGACACTCTCAACAGCAGCCTTGCCAAAGACCTAACCAAACTGGACCTCTCTGATGCTGACACCGCTATTAACGCCTGGCAAACCATCACACACTCAGTAGCAAACTTAATCTGCCCCTTATCTTCAAAAGTTATCAACCCTGCCCACACGAACAAAAAACCCTGGTTCTCTACTGAATTAAGAAAACTAAAACAAGACCTACAACACAAAGAACAACGCTGGCGAAAAGATCCCTCCCCTACCTCACTGGCTTCTTACAAAACAGCAATGAACTTTTATAGGACATCCATTACTCACACTAAACGAGATTTCTACGCCAAAAAAATACACGGCTTCCTATACGACCCAAAAACTCTGTTCTCATATGTTGCAGCCCTTACCACCCCTATACCCCCCACCTTCCCAGAAGAAGCCCAAAGCAAATCCACAGAGTTGGCAATCTTCTTTGACAGCAAAATCAAAAATCTTCTTGCCCCGCTGGCAACATCCTACACTTCATCAACTCCCTCGCTCCCACCAAGCCAAAATCATTCACCAACCATCCACGAACAGACACTAGAATCTCTTGAACCTACATCAGCCCTGGAAATCGAATCAATCAAGAAAATGAAACCTTCACACCCATCGGACCAAATACCGACCAAACTACTTCTCACCATTCCTAACACCATTGCCAAACCTCTGGCTGACATTATAAATTGCTCCCTCAATCAAGGATCCGTCCCTGACTCTAAAAATTGCTTCCCTGAAACCTCTACTAAAAAAACCCAACCTGGACCCAGCTAACACTGTAAATTTTCCCATTGCAAACCTACCTTTTATAGCCAAGCTAATGGAAAAGCTGGTCAACATCAGACTCACAGACTACCTTGACTCAACATTCTCTACCCTTCTCAATTCGGTTTCAGGAAACGCCTTAACACATAATCCCTCCTTTCTTTAACGGACATCCTGATGGGCCTTGACAAGGGACAATCATACCTGCTAGCCCTAGACATCTCCGCGGCATTCGACACAGTTAACCATTCTATCCTCATCAACCGTCTAAAGGAAATAGGCATCTCTGGCTCTGCACTGCTCTGGTTCAAGTCTTTTCTGAACAGGCACTACAAAGTTAAAATTAATGACAAAGAATCCCACCCCATACCTTCAAAACAAGGAGTACCACAGGGTTCTTCACTTTCCCCTACCCTGTTCAATATCTCTCTACTCCCTCTATGCCAGCTACTTAACAGCCTCAACTTTACCCATTTTATTTACGCGGACGATGTGCAAATCATAATCCCCATCTCGGATCCCATCTCCTCTAAATTTTTGGAACAGCTGCCTACACGCCATCAACCTTCTTCTCTCGAGTCTCAACCTGGTCCTTAATACGTCCAAAACGGAACTCCTGATTATCTCCCCTAACGATAACAACCCCTTCGCCAATAATGCAATTATTCCACTAGCTAGCCAGGTTAGAGACCTTGGGGCCACCCTTGACTCTAGAATGAATTTCAAAAAGTTCATTAACACTACAACTAAAGAATGCTTCTTTAAGCTACAGGTCCTGAAGAAGCTAAGACCGCTCTTACACTTCCAGGATTTCCGTTCAGTGCTGCAAGCCATACTGTTTTCAAAGATAGACTATTGCAACGCTCTACTACTCTGTCTTCCCGCCTCTTCTACTAAACCTCTACAGATGCTGCAAAACGCAGTGGCCAGGATCCTTACAAACACACGTCGTAAGGACCACATCACACCTATTCTAAAAATCCTTCATTGGCTACCCATGCAATATAGAATACAATTCAAGACTCTCACCATCATCCACAAATCTGTATACCAGCAATCCACACTCCAACTCTCTATCCCTCTCGAACTACATACTTCCATAAGGCCGATCAGATCCGCCTACAAAGGTTCTCTCAAGGCCCCCCCTAACAAATCCTCGGTCCACAACTCCATAAGCGAGCACTTTCGACTACAGGTCTGCTCCATTGGAATTCACTTCCCCCAGATATACGCCAGGAACAATGTCATCTCTCCTTCAGAAAGAAACTGAAAACCTGGCTGTTCACTCAAGCTTACCGTTGAAGGAACCTTTATCAACCACATTGACTCTCACCCTGACCGCTTCCCTAACTCCCCCCCCCCTCCCTGTCTTAGTCCCTGCCCCGCCACCCCCCCCCTGCTTCCTCTCCATGTTTCCCCCGTCCACAAGATATATGAATAATTGCCTAAGATAAACCTACAGTTGAGCTCAATCTAGCTGATTATGTATCGCTTTCTATTGTTTTTCACTATTTTACCACTCTTCAGTTATCGTTTTAAAAAATCTTTCCTGTCCTCCAGCTCCCATGTTTTTTGCTCCCTGTTTGATGTAACTTTTTACCTTCTATATAGTTAATTGGTTTCCCCCTGTTCTATTGTAAACCGGTACGATAAGACCGCATCTTGAGTATCGGTAATTTAAAAGAATTTAAATAAAATAAACTTGAAAAGGTACAGCAAACGGTGAATAAAATAAAGGGAATAGCATGGCTCTGCTATGAGGAAAGACTAAACAGGTTTATTTAAATTTTTGACTGCTTTCAGATTCAACAAGAATGGCCAGAGGTGGTATACAAAATATGCAGATATCAAAAACCTCAGTTTAAAAACAGAATATAAACACAACATGATGTATTTTCCCTTTTCTTGGCTGCCCACGTGCACAAAACAGTAGGTGCAAAGTACATGGGTGATTTTAACATGTGTACTTTATGTAAATTTTCAAAGGGAAAGAACCAGTGTGGTTTCCTTTTGAACATTCAGCTACAGTATAATTGTTAAAACCATATGTTTTAAAATCACACACTCAGCATTTATAAATAAGAGCAAATAAGCAATGGAAACTCCTGGCACAATATAAATAATTCATCAGCATGATTGAACTCAGGGTTCTAAAGCCTGGAGAAGAGAGCTAAGAAGAAATAGGATAGTCTATAAAAATCTTATGTGGGGGTGGAATGGGTAAACAGGGAATTTCTTTACTGTTTTAAATAGTAATAGTATTTGGGACACTCCATGAAGCAATAGGTAGCACATTTAAAACAAATCTGAGACCGTATTCTTTACTACAGCATGATGCTAGGAGGGTAGCAAAAGCAGTTAGCATAGCTGCATTTAGAAAGGGTTTAGACAAGTTCCTGAAGGAAATCTCCATAAAACATTAGACATGTAGGACTTGTGAAAGCAGTTTATTCCTAATAAGCAAGAAGGATTGGATCTATTTTTTGGGATCCAGCTATGTACTTGTGAGCCAGATTGGCCAGTTTGAGATAGGATGCCAGACTTCTGTCTCCTGGAGCAGTAGATGGGAACTTTAATGACATTGTAAACAGGATCTATCAGCAGAATGCCCTTAAGATACATGATCCTCTAGTGACCACTCATAAGGTTGAAGCTGTTGAATTAGCTTATCTGGTTTGGGATTCCAGGGAGCTAAACAGCTATCAGGTAGAATCCTTGGGAAAAATTGCCCATTTCCAGATTCTGCATGCCTTTTAACAGAGGTAAAGCCTATTCCTTACTTAAAATTGCTACTGCGTTTTAATTTTTTTTAGCCAAGGATTGAATTCCTTTAGAGCACTGCAGGTTGCTCTTAACTAAGTGATTTACAAGGAGTAATTTTGCCTGTGGAGACCAAGTTCCTTGAGAGCAAGTGTTTGAGCTCTCTATTCCTAATAGCCCTTAACAGGGTTTACTGCAATCTGAATTGGAGTTTGGAAGGACTGACTTGTGAACAGATTTGCAGAATTCAGCCACCACACGAGAGATCACATGAGATTGGATATATTCACCCGGGGGGGGGGGGGGGGGGGGGGGGGGGAGAGAAGGGGAGTGACTGTATAAAACTTGTATCCACTGATATTTCAGGTGTCACTGTCTCATACTGAGGTACGTAAAAAGGATAGCAAGACTGTTGCCATATATTCCAACATTTTCATGAAGCACAGGCAGAAACCTATTGTAAATTATTTATATTATCTTGGTTAATTTGCCTGCCCTCTGTTGAGGGACTAACACGTTCTACTGTATTGTTTCAGGCAGGCTCCTATGAACTGTTAGGAGTCCACTATAAATAGATTTCGGGAAATTATGAACTCTGTTTGCAGGATGCTCAAAGTGTGGAGGAATGAGTTTTTGAGTGTGGCCGGATACAAGCCAATTGTCCAAACATGGAAGTCACTGGTCTTAGATGAGCAACACCTACTGCAAGACATTTTGTATAAACTCTGGGTACTGTGGAAGGATGAAGGGTAGGAGTCATTACTGTAAAGGTTGATGATTAAGGAGAAAAGCAGAAATCTGCTGCAATTCTTGGGAATCAGGAGAGGAAAATACAAAAAAAATTGAGACTGCATAGTTATCCAGTCTTCAATCTCTGGAGGTATGATTGTGCCCAAAAAATTCATTTTGAACTTAAGGTGTTGAAGAATGAAGTCCAAGATGGATGGAGACCACCCAGTGTTTTAGCATGAAGAAATATTTGGAATAAAACCTTGCGTTTCTCAGTTACTAGAACAGATTCTACCCAATTTGCTTTGATGAGGGTTGGCAGCTCTTGGAGGTGAATTGCTCTATCATGGAATGATTCCTTGGTTTATTTTGGGGATAGCTCTTGAAATTCAAATGATATCCTCATTGTATGATCAACATTCAACTGTCTGTGGTTAAGGATCATAATGGACGGAAGCATTCCTCTCACTGGCTGTTTAAAACTAACTGGGTTCTTTATGATATTGTCAAACGTAGGGTTAGATTTTTACTGTGTTTAATGGAATGGATTAAGCTGTGACTTAATTTTTAGGACAGCCTACACTACTGCTGCTGGTGTAGTTGAAATCTTTGAAAGGAAGATTTTTTGAAAAAAATAGTATTGGTTTTTCTGTATTGAGGTTGACCTTTCCTGGCTGTACACAAAAGGTCCCCAAACTAACAAGAGAGCCAAATGTGACATTTCAAACTGCTGAGAAGGCTGGGGAGGGTCCCTATTAGTGATTTGAAATGTTGCAGAAGAGGAAATGGGGAGGGGGAGGCAGGATGTCAGTAAAAATTTCTAGAAAATTGGCAACCCTATTACATTCCAAGGAACCCTGTTTCCCCCCTTCAGCATCTGCACCCTGGGGGAGTGAGAGGGTGTGAACAGCAAGATGCATATCCCAGTCACACTTCCTATGCACTTTCCTCTACTTCCCTTTCGCTCACTCCTCCCTCACTCCTTCCCCCCCCCATTTTCTTCCTCATACCCCCATCTTTCCTCTTCCCCTCCCCTATACTACTCTCCCTTGGCTTACCTGATTCCTCTCCTTACCAGCTTCTATCGCCCCTCTGCTTCCTTCTTCCCCTAGCAGCATCCCTGATCCTGGCTGCATCTTCCCTCTACCTTCCCCCATTAGCATACCTGCTTCCCTTCCTTCCTATCAGCATACCTGATCCTACCCACATCTCCCCTCTGCCTTCCCCTTCCCTCCACTAGCACACTTAGCCCTATCTTAATTTCCCCTCTGCCCTACCCCAACAGTCTGCATGTAATCTGCTCTGAAGTGCCTGAACTATCAGTCAGTCTGCCTCCCCTATCCCCCACAAACATACTGGTTCATGGGTTCTCTCTGACTCCTTCCCCCACCATATCAGATTCCTTTTTTTTGTGGTCTGTCCTTGCTGCAGCCGCTTCTCCTCAGCCCCAGCGGCAGTGCAAGAATGGTGATATGAGCCAAGACGGGGATGGAAGCATGTGGTTGGGTTTTTTCCATCTGATCTTTGCAGCAGTTGCCTCTGTAGAGCTAAGCTGCAGTAGGAATGGAACCATGTGGGTGAAGTTTTTTTCTTTTTGAATTCAGCCCTTGTTTCTGCTGCTTCTTTGGCCCTGGCAACAATGCTGGTATGGAGGTGTGAGCCATGGCAGAAACTGGATGAAGCCATATGGATTCCTGCCCAGTACCTGCTGCTTCTCCTTGGCCCAGTAGTAGTACACAGGAAGGGTGAAGTGAGCTGCAGCAGGGTAGAGACAATATAGCTGAATTTTTTTTTTTTTTAAGCTTAGTCCCTTACTGCAACCACTTCTCGGGGCCAGCCAGCAGTACAGGTATGGTAGTGTGAGCCATGCAGGGAACAAGACTACATGGCTAAATTTTACTTTTTTTTCCCTGCCTGATCACTAATACAACCACTTCTTCCTATCCTACTTGTGAAAGAATAGAGGAGGAGGACTTGCCTCCACCACACTCTCAAAATTAAAAAAAACCTAAAAAACCCAAACAATACCTGATTGCAGGCCAGAATGAGCTTTGTGGCCAGATTTGGCCTATGGGCCATAGTTTGGGATCCCCTGCTGTAGATGGGGGAATTATGAATTATATTTTGTACAGAGGCTCCATTCCTAAATTGCTGACTTATCAAAAGATTTGTAACCCTGATAAGCAAAATGCTGGCCAATATCAGTGGTTCATTTTAACTGAATATTGGATGGCTATTGAGCTTTGAACTGGCTGAAGCTTTTGTTCAGAAAATCATGAACAGACTAGTGTTCAATCTACAATAGAAATTCGGTAAGCTTTGGTTCAAAAGGTATATTTATTTAAAAAGCTTATGCACAATCCTTGGGGATTCAAGAACTTGTGTATAACTGTGGGAAGTTCAAGTCAAAGAATGTGGATTTTGTTCATCTTTACAATTGAGGAGCAAAGGAAGAAACAGTGCTTAAACTGCAGTACAGGAAGTAAAATTCATATGGACACATTGTTAACAATAATTTTAACACTATGTATACAAGTTTGTACAAAATAAAGTCCATAATTGTAATAAAGTAATTTTTAATTATAATTATGAGTGATTGTATATTCATGATATAAAAAGTTGTGCACTTCTATTTGCAAAATTTGGATTTAAAGGTTTCTCCTTTTTATATTTAGTCAGCTTAGAAGTAACAATCTATAAAATAACTTCTCATAAGGCAAATATTTATATAATGTTTATATTATATTCAAATCCTGAATACCCAACTGGCTAGGTGTGCCTCGAGAGGGTTGGAAAACACTGCAAAATCTGAAGCTCATGATGCTGCAAACTGAAGCATCCACTATCAGAAAGTTGCGTAAGCCATGTATGTCTACTGTAGCTAGAGGGTCAATTGGGGATTTCACCCAGGTAGAACTAATGTTTAAATCCCACTGTGCACATGTAGTCTGACTGCATGTCACAAGTAGTATAAACCCTTTCTAAAAACAAGGTACTAGAAGGTGCTGAGAAATAGGCAAACCTTCGAAAGCTGATAAGCCACTATTACATGCAAATGCATTCTAACTGAATGACTAATCCTGAATCTGCCAGAAGATACAGAAGATTGTTATAGGATATGTGAAAAAATACTTAAGATACACACACCAGAAGGTAAACCTTTTCCATTTAAAAATATGATCTTCAATTAACGGCCCAGCTAGGGAAACATGTGCATCCCCAATTTGTGTAGATAAGCCATAAGCACTGTTAGATATTTTGTGAACACTTGTGGAACTGATGCTAGGCTGAAGGAGGTATACAATATTAGAGATGGCATTTCCCTTATTACAAATCCAAAATACACATAGTAAGTAGCCTTTATTTCAGAATGCATAGCCAGTTGCTTTTTTCCAGAAAGTGGATTAAGGTGCCTACAGAATTCATCTAAAACTTCCAACAGGTACTTTTTAAGGCCCTTGGGTCTAGGATAGAACAGAGGAGTCCTGACTTTTTGGAACCAGGAAATACCTGAAAAAATCCTTGACCTCTTTCCCCTGGTAGAATGGGTTCAATGCTTTGGTCCCTAAGAGAGGAGAGTTCTTGATACTGAGAGGCAAACCATGATCCTCTCTGGGCAATTTGGTGGGATTTCTAATAGATGAAGTCTATATTTTGATTTATATTCTGCTTTTCAAACACTTAAATGTGATTACATTCAGGTACTGTAAGAATATTTCCCCATCCCCAGAAGGCTTACAATTTATGAGCCTGATTCATCAAGGTATTTTCCTATTGATGCAGAATGGGAGAAAAGCTTTATTGAATCAAGCAGTATATGTTTGTTCCCTATTATACTGAGAACCCAGCTGTCTGAGGTCACACTGGGCCAGTGGATCACAAAACTGCAGCCTCCCCCCACATGGAGGTTCTCCAGGACAAATACTGGAATTTACCTGGGGAGTTGTCTGATATGCTTTTCTGTCTGGGACATGAATGAGGTCCTTGATGTTTCTGATGGAAACTAGGGGATGGAGGATAATGCTTCAAATTAGAAGTGCTTGGGTAAGTAACTGTAGAGCATGAAGCATGATACGGTGGTCCTTTATTTGATCTGCCACTGACTTTATCCCTGAAGATATTTTCTCTTGAAAGGCACATCAATAAGCTTATCCTGCACATCTGATAACAGGTCTGAAGACCACATTCTTGAGTCTGAGCACTGATAGTAGAAACTCTTGAAGCAGTTTCAAAATCACAGGTCAATTTGATGTGGTTTCCAACCTTCTGTTACCACTTATGAAGATACACGACTGGAGAAGGGCAAATGTCTCTTTTTAAAAGTGGATATAAAGGAAATAATTACAGACCAGTTAGTCTGACCTCAGTGGGAGGAAAGTTAATGAAAACTTTACTGAAAGAAAGGATAATGGAGCATCTATAATCCAGCAGCATGTAAGGCAACATAGCTTTACCCAAGGAAGATCCTGTCAAACAAATCTGATATCTGACTGGTGACCAGAGAATTAGATCAAGGGCATATGTGACTTGGTTTGCTCTGATTTCAGCAAATCTTAATACTTTCCTTAAGAGGCTGATAAACAGTAGCCATGGGGAGAACCTCATGGTGATGGCCGAGATTAGAAACTGGTAGAGTAATAAAACAGACTGTAGTAGTAAATGGAATTCATTCTGAGGAGAAAGATTAGTTGAATGCCTCAATGATTGGTCCTGGGGTTCTGTTCTATATCTCTGAAGGACATTGTGGGATGGTTAGAAGAAATTTCCCTTTTGCAGAGTACACAAAGATCTGCAACAGAGTACATAATTAAGGGAGCAGAGAGAATGAGAAGTGATTTTAAAATGGTTGATTCATGGACAAATGCTTGGTTCATATTCAATGCAAAAAAATTGTAGTCATGCACTTGGTGTGCAGAAATCGAGGAAGTGGAACATGTTGGGAGGTGAAGAGCTGATGTACATTACTAGAAAATATCTTGGTGATTATGTGATCCCGATGTAGTGAAACTGATAAGGTGGGCAAAACCAGGAAAATGCTTGGGTGTATAGGAAGTGGTATAATCAGCAGAAAAAGGTGATAATGTCCTTATACAGGTCATTGGTGAGGCCATATCTGTTTGTGTTCAATTCTGGAATCTGTCTCTGAAAAACAGCAGAGGCCAAGGCAGCTCAGAGAAAGGCAACCAAAATGGTGTGGGGACTGCACAAAAAGCTATACAAGATGAGAGATCTAAAAATATGTATTCCCCAGGCAAGAGAGACTGGAGGAATATGACAAAAGCATTTTAGTAGCTAAAAGGCATAAATGGTCCACATGAGGCAAAGCTTTCAATGGAAGGGAAGTTAGAAACAGAAACTTAAGGGCAGAATGAGATCATGAGGCCTATTAAATTTGCCCAGCGACACTAACTGCTTATGCTCTTCTGAGGAAGTGGTAGAGTGCAGAGCTAACATTTGCCCTACTGGGTCAAACCAAAGGTCCATTAAGCCCAGTATCCTGTCTCCAAGAGTGGCCAATTCAGGTCACAAGTACCTGGCAGGATCCCAAAAGGTAAACAGATTCAATGCTGCTTGTCCCAGGGATAAGCAGGGGATTTCCCCAAGTCCACCTTAATGGTTTATGGACTTTTCTTCCAGAAGCTTGCCAATTTTTTTTACACAGTTACTCTAGCAGCTTTCATTACATCCTCTGGCAAAAGATTCCAGAGCTTAATTATGCAGAGTAAAAAAAACCGACCCGCTGTACTTATGTTTTCTTGAATTTAGATACTGTCTCCCCACTAGAAAGCAGCATCATGAATTCATGACCCTTTCTGTAAAGAAATTTCCTTAGATTACTCCTGAGTCTACTCCTTTACACTCATCCCATGAATCATTCCAGAGCCTCTTTTCCACTGAAAGAGGCTCACCCCGTGCACTGATACCTTGGAGATATTTAAAAAATGTTTCTATCATCTCCCCTATCCCATTTTTCCTTTAAGATATTTATATTTAGTTCTTTAAATCTATCCCCATATGCTTTAGAACAAAGATCATGGATCATTTTATTAGCTATCCTTTGGACAAACTATCCAGTTTATATCCTTTTGAAGATGCGGTCTCCAGAGCTGTACAAGTAACCCAAATCTCACCAGGGACTTATGCAAAAGCAATCTCTCCTCATTCTGATGACCATTCTTTCTGCACATCCAAGCACTTTTCTGACTTTTGCCATCACCTTTATCCACTTGATTAGCCACCTTAAAATCAGATACAATGACCTCCAGATCCCACTTGTTCAGATTTTCACCCTTATACTATACTGCTTCCTTGGTAGGAGGTTGCCAACAGTCCAGTCATCACTGCATGTGCAAAGGTTGCATCGTCCCAGGCCTGCACATGCAGACAATAAAACCTGGAAAAAGTGTGTAAGGACCACGTCACAACTCAGCAGATACTAACTGGAGACAGACTAACCTCTGCCCATGACACTGCCTGAGCTCTAGTGGAATGAGCCCTAACCTGAGTAGGCAACAGCTTTCTAGCATCCACTTATGTGGCCATGATCACCTCCTTAATCCAACGCGCTATGGTAGCCCATGAAGCCGGAGCATCCTGCTTACTCACACCATGGAGAACAAACAGGTGATTCATCTTTCCAAAGGACTCAGACCTCCAAATATCGTACGAGAAGACTTTCATCATCTCCCTCCGGACAAGTTTGTGGAATCTTCATGTCCCATACACAAAAAGGCAGCATTGGAAGCTACCCTGGCGAGGCTCCTGTCCTTGAAAGCCATCATCCCAGTACCTGCCTGGGAAGTGAATTCTGGACACTATTCCATTTATTTCATGGTACCCAAGAAAGGGGGCACCTTTCGGCCCATACTGGACCTCAAGTCAGTCAATCGATACTTAAGGGTCACGAGGTTTCGCATGGAAACTCTGCGCTCCGTCAAGACCGCAGTACAGCCAGGAGAATTCCTCATGGCCTTAGACTTGTCGGAAGCCTACCTGCATATCCCGATCCATCCGGATCATCAGCGCTACCTACGCTTCAAGGTTCTAGGATGCCACTTCCAATTCCGGGCTCTGCCCTTCGGGTTGGCCACGTCACCGCGGACCTTCACCAAGGTGGTCGTAGTGGTAGCAGCGGCACTCAGACGGGAAGGAATCCTGGTCCATCCCTACCCTAGACGATTGGCTGATAAGGGCGAAATCACGAGAGGAGAGCCATCTGACAACCGACAGAGTGATCGCCCTTCTGGAAAGCTTGGGCTGGGTAATCAACCTCAGCAAGAGTTGCCTACAGCCTTCCCAGTCGCTGGAATACCTGGGAGTACAGTTAGACACCCGGTCATGAGGCTCCTTGAGGGCCGCCCCCCCTTCAACTGGAATGGTAGTGCGCTTGACCACAGCGCTAATCAAGGCGTCGACCTGGGGGCACGCCAGCAGCTCCTGAATAGTCTGTGCCAGGGGGTACATGCCTGTCAGGGCCCGAACCCCTTTGAATGAGGCCGCTGGTGCAGCCCATTCTAAATCTATCAGCTGTTGTGCCGCTTGCAAGAATGGAAAATGGCGGGCTGTAGGACGAAGACCTTCCAGCAGGGGTTCTGAAGCACTGGGACCCATAATATCCAACTCCGCCAGGCACTGAGACACCAGGTCGGAGAGATCCTCTTTAGGGAAGAACCGCCTCATGGTTCTTTATGGCTCAATCCCTGAGGAAAGTTCCCCCTCGTCCGGGAGTTCGGATTCGTCCGGTGAAACATCCGGATCAGACTGGTCCGGACTGTCTGGAGGTGGAAGGTCCGGCACACGATAAGGGCGTGAAGGTCCCGGAACAGGATCCGCTGGAGCCGTAACCGCAGCTGGACCAGCAGGGCCTGGACGGGAAGCTGTTTGCATCTGTACAAAGGCATGAATCCCCTTAAAGAGATCCACCCAGGAAATGGAGGCGGTCTCTAATCGCCAGGGTACAAGATCCCCCGGGATTCCAGGTTGGTCGAGACAGCCTGCTAAATCCGGGGTAGCCCCTGGGGAACTGTCAGCGAATTGTGGCCGAGACTGGTCCTGACCCGAGGCTCCCACGGCCTCCTCACATTGGGTACAGAGAATCTGGCTCTTCACTGTGCGTGGCTCTAAGCTGGCATGCAGAGCAGAGGCCGAGGGCTTTAATGCCGGAGGCAAGAGGTGCCCCTGCTGAAGCCGCTGAGGCGTTCTGTTCCATTGAAAAATATGCGCTTAATAATAAGCGGCAGCAATATACGCTTAATAGAACAGGTGCTCAATAAGCGGCAGCAATATACGCTTTAATACAACAGGCGCTCAATAATAAGCGGCAGCAATATACGCTGAATACAACAGGCACTCAATAATATGCGGCAGCAACATACGCTTTGTACAACAGGCGCTCAATACAACAGGCGCTTAATATGCGGCAGTAATATATGCTCAGTGATATCCAATATGCTCTCAGCAATAGGCGGCTAGCAATATACGCTCAATGATATGCAATATGCTCTCAGCAATATGCGGCTTAGTCATAGACCTGCGCCTAGCATGGGCGCTCAATACCTGAGTAAGGCCACAAAATGGCGTCCGTCCACGGCGTGCCGCCCACAGGCCTACGCCGCCAATCTTCGTTCCTCGGAGACCAAGAGTAAGAGATGTATGCCTTACCTGATCCTCGGCGCTTCCCAGCTGGAACCCGGGTGGTCTCTGGCTGCGGGGGGAGAGGGCAAGTACCTTCACCGCCGCGCTTTGAGGAAATGCACCCACTGCCTCGTCCACGCCGGGACCGAGGCACCTCGTTTGCCCTGCCCGAGCCTCGCCCGGGGGCTACGTCCCTGCTGCGATTCGGCCACCGGACCGAGGACTTAAACCTCCGGGGGATCATGGAAATCACCCCGGGAAACTCAACTGGGGGAGGGACCTTAGGGTATCACTGCAGGAGTGCGGGGCTCGATGGTGCTGTAGAAGTTTTAGTAAAAAGAAAGTAGAAAATAGAAAGTAGATTTGGAAACACGCTCAGCGAGCGTGCCCGCTCTCCAAACTGCTTTGGAGGCGGAAATTACTAAGTTGCTACACTTCCTGTGGGGGTATATATACACCCGTGCTGACGTCAGATCTGTCTCCAACTGCTAGCACGAGCATACTATACCCATTTGTTCTGAGTCCATCTGGCTACACGACAGGAAAGTTTTATTTTCATCGCTCAGGCCGGTACTGTGTTGAGCAATTAAGAAATATAATAAATGTAAATGTAAGCTGTAATGCTCCCAGAGTCACCTGAAGGAATGGCTCCTGGCAAGACAATGCCTGCAGCTCAGAAATCAGAAGTGCAGAACAATATAGCCACCAGGAACAGAGTCTTCAAAAACAACCATAAGGAAAGGCTATGCAGTGGTCGGAACGTAAGGCCGCCACAAGTCCAGCACCAAATTAAGACTCCACAATGGAACCAGTAACCAAGGAAGAATTAAGGTGCTTCACTCACTTAAAAACACAGGCCACATCAGGATGAGACAAGGAAACACCATTCACTAGGCCTCTGAAACAGGCAAGAGCTGCAACCTGCACCTTCAAGGAATTAAGGGCCTGCAAAAAAGTCCAGAGTGAAAGGGATCTTAACTGAACAGGAAGAAAACCCTGCTCCTTACACCAGGTCTCAACAACTCTCCAAACCCACACATAAGCTAAGTGAAGAACTTGTGAGCACGGAGTAAAGAGGCAATCACCACAGAGGAATAACCACGCTTTAACAGGCAAGCCATCAAGGGTCAAACCGTAAGACAGAATGGAGTCTGATCCTCATGAAGAACTGGTCCCTGCTGAAGCAGATCCATGTGCGGTGGAAGACAAAGGGGGACCTCTACCAGGAGTAGTTGCAGATCCACATACCACAGATGCCTGGACCAGTCCAATGCCACCAGGAGTACTGGCCCCCCTATGGCTTTCGATCTTGCAAATCATCCTGTCCAGCAAGAGCCACAGAGGAAAGCCAGCCAGATCTGTATGAGAATGTCTATTCCCAGGGACCATGGATCTCTCCTTGAACTGCAAAGATTCCTCTCCTACAGTCACCGAAGTCACCAGCAGGAAGACCCCAGTGATCCACAATCAGCTGAAACACCTTAGCTGACAACACCCACTCTCCTGGGTCCAGACTCTCCCTGCTGAGAAAGTCTGCTCTTCCATTGTCTTTCCTGCAATGTGAGAAGAGATCTGCAGATTACCTTCCGCCCATTCCATCTGCTGGTCTATTTCCTGCGACACTTGCTGGCTCTTGGTTCCTTCCTGGCGACTGATATAGGCCACAGTTGCATTGTCAGACATCATGCGAACCGCTTGATTCCATAGCATGTGGCTGAACTGCAAACACGCCAGCCGTACTGCCTGGGCCTCCAGGCGATTGATGTTCCAATGGGTCGCTTCGGCATTCCAGCACCCCTGGGCTGTTAACTCCAGACAGTGAGCCCCCTCAACTGTGAAGACTCGCATCTGTTGTAAGTATCAACTAGGCTAGAGAGGACAAAGGAACTCTTCTCAGATGATCCTGCTGCAACCACCACTGGAGGCAGGAGCAGATTTTCATAGGCAAGTGGAGTCGAACCGCATAATCATGAGATGGCAAGTTCCAACGAGATAGTGCTGAAGAGGACACATGTGTGCCCTGCCCACGGCACCACTTCCAGGGTAGCTGCCATCAAGCAGAGTACCAGTAGGTAGGACCATACCATTGGGCATATGGTGTTCAACTGACAGACTTGAGACATCAATCTCTGGATCCAAACTTCTGATAGGAAAACTGTCGTATGTTGAACCAGATCCCCAGATACTCCGACTGGGATGGTTGAAGACTGGGTGGTGAACCTGACCCAAGAGCAATCGAGCTCCTGCAATAAGGAGGAGATCACCTTGTGTGTTAGCAGGAGGCTCTCTTCCTGAGACTTGGCTCAAATCAGTCTTCCAAATACAGGTGCACCAGGATTCCTTCTTTTCCCAAGGCCGCCCCCCTACCATCACCATAATCTTGGAAAATGTTCTGGAAGTGGAGAGGAGACCAAAAGGCAGTGCCCGAAACTAATAGAACCCCCTCTCCCAAACACCGCAAAGCACAGAAAATGTTGGCGTTCCACTCAAATGGGAATATGAAGGTAAAACTGACAAATCCAAGGTGGTCAGAAATTCGACTGCACTGCCATTACAGAGCATAAATGTTTACATTCGAAAACGAGTCACTTTCAAGTGACTGTTGAAACTCTAGATCCAAAATGCGACTAGAGGAGCCCTCCTTCTTGGGCACAACAAAATAAGTGGAATATCTCCCCATACTTTGAGACGTGGGCACTGGAACCACAGCCCCCAGTCTGAGAAGCCTTTGAAGTGCAAATTCCGCTGCCTGCTTCTGCGCGGAGTGGCAAGGGGGCACCATGAACACTTTCCAAGGAATACTGCAAAGTTACAGTGCATAACCTTTGAGTATCACTTCAAGGACCCACTTGTCCAAGGTGATCTCGACCCACTTCTGATAAAAGACATCTCCCTATTTCCTGTTCCGGAAGGTGGATTGACAAACCTTCATTGGGAAGGTCAACCACCCGAGCCTGCTCCTCTCTTGGGCTGCCGGGGACAAAGACCCACTGAAAGGCAGAGTCTGCTGAAAGGTTGTCCCTCTGTATGGACGAAAACACCTAGAACCCCAGAAATGACCCCTCATACCAAAGGGGTGCTGTAACTATCTTCTGGCAACCGAGGTCTGGGAAATCAGGGCCAGCAGTTAATTTCTATGAAAGAACCACAACAGGGTTCAATATGGTTCCAGCCCTGGAGGAATTTCCCCATCTTCCAGGGAATCTGGATCAACCTCATTAGTGCCAGATTCCTGTCTGGCACACCCGCAGGGAGCAGAGGCGAGCCCCAGTGCTTAAGTGTAGGTCTGGAAGAGGGAGGAGCCACTGTCTGAGGTGCTGACTGTACAGAAATGGGGGAAGCAGGGGACTGCATACGAAGAAAGGCTTGTAAGCCTTGAAAAAATCCCACCCAAGAAAAAGCAGCTGCATCCAGAAGGAGCTTGAGCTGGTCCCACAGAACTGCCCTAGTCACTGGAGGAACAAATCAAAGGAGAACCAAGATCTCGTGTCCCCCCAGTCAAGGCTGTGACCAACCCATCACCAGAAATGGAAGAGCCAGGCTTAGCATATTCCAAGGAAGACTACTCTCCCTGAGCGTCTGAGCAGCACTGACAGGTTAGAAGCCAGGTCAGACTGAGAAGCCCTAATATGACAGGCAACACAGTTTAGGCTTCTTGCTTAGCAGTGCCATTGCTGTGGTAAACGTGCATCGGAACGGCTCGAGCTAAAAAATGACATGCGCCCAAAAAATAAGCGCTTAGAAGAAAGCAGGGCAAGGCACACATACAACCTGTGTGCCAAGTTAAGCACAAAGTTTCTGCACATAAAGAGTGTGTCCAAAAAAGTGCATAACGCTTGCCTAGAGTAGACACTGCGCAAGCCTGTAGCAGGGTTTGGCCTGTCAATTTATCCTGTACGTGGCTATTATAATTCATAATTGGTACATCATTGGTAAATGGAGATATCGCCCTTAAATACTGGGATGTCAGCTTGCTCTGTCTCCATCTGCTGGTGGGGAAGCATAAACACACTGGTCTTGAGTCAGTCTACACACTAAAATTTACAACTGGGTTGATACATTAACAGGGAACTTTTTCAAAACAAAAAAGTCAATAAGGTATGTAACCAGGTCTAATTTCTTTCAACAGGTACCAGAAGCTACCAACTGAAAAATGGCCAGGACATACTACCACCAAAGTTAAGAACATAAGAACATGCCATACTGGGTCAGACCAAGGGTCCATCAAGCCCAGCATCCTGTTTCCAACAGTGGCCAATCCAGGCCATAAGAACCTGGCAAGTACCCAAAAACGAAGTCTATTCCATGTTACTATTGCTAGTAATAGCAGTGGTTATTTTCTAAGTCAACTTAATTAATAGCAAGTAATGGACTTCTCCTCCAAGAACTTATCAAATCCTTTTTTTAAAAACAGTTATACTAACTGTACTAACCATATCCTCTGGCAACAAATTCCAGAGTTTAATTGTGCATTGAGTGAAAAAGAACTTTCTCCGATTAGTTTTAAATGTGCCACATGCTAACTTCATGGAGTGCCCACTAGACTATTATCTGAAAGAGTAAATAACCGATTCACATCTACTCATTCTAGACCTCATGATTTTTAACACCGCCATCATATCCCCCCTCAGCTGTTTCTTCTCCAAGCTGAAAAGTCCTAACCTCTTTAGTCTTTTGTTGCTGCTGTTACCACTTCTACTGTTGTCCAGACAGATGTCTTGATCCATTGTGATGAACTGGCTCAGTGTGAAAGATGTCTGCTGTTTCCTGAAGGAGTCTATCTACAAATTGGGAAGCTGATTCAAAAAATCTATGGGAAGGATAAGAGCAGCAAGCAAAACTAAAAGGGCAACTGACCTTTTTGTTAGGAAATAGAAAAAGAGCCCACTATGGTTGTCTAAAGAAGCAAAGGAAGAAGAAGAGGTTAGTATTCATAAACAAGAGATCACAGAAAGTGGAAGCAACAATATCTGGAAAAGCTAAGAAGCTGGGAAAGTAGTCAGTAATGCAAAAATTCAAATAGAAGACAGCAAATACAATAAAACAGAGGAATTTGTTGCCAGGGGATGTGGTTAATGCAGTTAATATAGCTGTGTTTAAAAAAGGTTTGGATAAGTTCTTGGAGGAGAAGTCTATTCCCTGCTATTAATCAAGTTGTCTTAGAAAATAGCCACTGCTATTTCTAGCATTAGTAGCATGGGATATACTTCGTTTTTGGGTACTTGCCAGGCTCTTGTAGCCTGGATTGGTCACTGTTGGAAACAGGTTGCTGGGCTTGATGGATTCTTGTGGTCTTACCCAATATGGCATGTTCTTATGTTAGAAGGAAGTGCAAATGTGGCATTGTGAGACTTAGAGGTGAAAGGGAAGCATATGTAGGGGCTAAAGAGGAAAAAAAATCAAAATTGCTTAATATTTCTATTCCGTGTTCACTGTGGAAGGGCCTGTAGCAGGACCACAAAATGAAGACAAAAAATTAGAAGCAAGGTAAAAATCATTTTTTTAGAACAGTATGTTCATGAGAAGCTAAACTTAAGGTACATAAGGTGATAGGGTCGGTTAGCCTGACTTCAGTGCCAGGAAAAATAGTAGAAAGTGTTCTAAACATCAAAATCACAGAACATATAGAAAGACATGGTTTAATGGAACAAAGTCAGCATGGCTTTACCCAGGGCAAGTCTTGCCTCACAAATCTGCTTCACTTTTTCGAAGGAGTTAACATGTGGATAAATGTGAACCGGTAGATGTAGTATACTTGGATTTTCAGAAAGCGTTTGACAAAGTTCCTCATGAGAGGCTTCTAGGAAAAGTAAAAAGTCATGGGATAGGTGGAGACGTCCTTTCATGGACTGCAAACTGGCTAAAAGACAGGAAAGAGAGAGTAGGATTAAATGGACAATTTTCTCAGTGGAAGGGAGTGGACAGTGGAGTGCCTCAGGGATCTATATTGGGACCCTTACTTTTCAATATATTTATAAATGATCTGGAAAGAAATACGACAAATGAGGTAATCAAATTTGCAGATGACACAAAATTGTTCAGAGTAGTTAAATCACATGCAGATTGTGATAAATTGCAGGAAAACCTTGTGAGACTGGAAAATTGGGCATCCAAATGGCAGATGAAATTTAATGTGGGTAAGTGCAAGGTGATGCATATAGGGAAAAATAACCCATGCTATGATTACACAATGTTGGGTTCCATATTAGGTGCTACAACCCAAGAAAGAGATCTAGGTGTCATAGTGGATAACACATTGAAATAGTCTGTTCAGTGTGCTGCGGCAGTCAAAAAAGCAAACAATGTTGGGAATTATTAGAAAGGGAATGGTGAATAAAACAGAAAATATAATGCCTCTGTATTGCTCCATGGTGAGACTGCACCTTGAATACTGTGTACAATTCTGGTCACCGCATCTCAAAAAGGATATAATTGCAATGAAGGTACAGAGAAGGGCTACCAAAATGATAAGAGGAATGGAACAGCTCCCCCTTGAGGAAAGACTAAAGAGGTTAGGACTTTTCAGCTTGGAGAAGAGATGGCTGAAGGGGGGATATGATAGAGATGTTTAAAATCATGATAGGTCTAGAACGGGTAGATGTGAATCGGTTATTTACTCTTTCAGATAGTAGAAAGACTAGGGGGCACTCCATGAAGTTAGCATGGGGCATATTTAGAACTAAATCGGAGAAAGTTCTTTTTTACTCAACGCACAATTAAACTCTGGAATTTGTTGCCAGAGAATGTGGTTAGTGCAGTTAATATAGCTGTGTTTAAAAAAGGATTGGATAAGTTCTTGGAGGAGAAGTCCATTACCTGCTATTAAGTTCACTTATAGAATAGCCACTGCCATTAGCAATGGTTACATGGAATAGACTTAGTTTTTGGGTACTTGCCAGGTTCTTATGGCCTGGATTGGGCACTGTTGGAAACAGGATGCTGGGCTTGATGGACCCTTGGTCTGACCCAGTATGGCATTTTCTTATGTTCTTATAGGATACACTGGAGGGTATTGAGGGTACTTAAAGAAATCTTGGCAGCTACACTGACCAATCTTTTCAATGCTTCTTTAGAGTTGAGAATAGTTATGGAGGATTGGAGAAGGGCAGATTAGGTCCTTATTTATAAAAGTGGAAGTAAGGAGGAGGCTGGGAACTATAGGCCAGTTAATTTGATCACCACAGAGGAAAGACTAATAGAATCACTGCTAAGACACAGGACAGTGCAAGATCTGAGGTAGCATGTTTTTATTAGAGGTACATTTTGTCAAATTAATCTAATCAATTTCTTTGATTGGGTGACCAGAGTTGGATCAAGGGTGAACATTTGATATAGCATACTTGGTTTTCAGTAAGGCCTCGACACTTTTGTATGGGAGACATAAATTAGCTTCCATACCAAAGGCGCTCAAAGTGACTGACTGGTTTAGAAACTAAGTAGGTGGTGATAAAAGGTAGAGGTATGCCTCCAGTTATCAGTCCTGGGACAGATTGACATTTTTGTGAGCAACATAGCAGAAGGAGTGTCAGAAAAGATTTGTCCTTTTGCAGATACCACCAAAATCTGGTACAGGGTAGAGAGCAAGGAAGGTGTGGAAAACATGAAGGGATCTAGCAAAGCTAGAGGATTGCTCTAGAGACTGGCAGCTAAG
Organism: Rhinatrema bivittatum; assembly: GCF_901001135.1. Lineage (NCBI taxonomy): Eukaryota > Metazoa > Chordata > Amphibia > Gymnophiona > Rhinatrematidae > Rhinatrema > Rhinatrema bivittatum. Next base: position 126,022,059 of record NC_042617.1, read on the forward strand.
ATTGAATATTTAAAAAGGCAAAGTAATGCATTTAGACTGCAAAAACCCAAGAGAGGTACAGTATTGGAGGCAAAATTCTTCTAAGCACAAAAGGGGAGTGAGATCTGTTGGTGATTATGTATCTGATGATCTTAAGGTGGCCAAACAGATAAAGGGACAACAAGAGCCAGAAAGATGCTTGGTTGCATAAGGACAGGAATGATGAACAGAAAAAATAGTGTTCCTGCATAGGTCTTTGGCGAGACCTCATTTGGAACACAGTGTACAATTCTGGAGACTGCATATTCAAAAAGGATAAACAGGTTGGAGTCAGTCCAGAGGGTGGCTACTAAAATGATCAGTGGTCTTATTTGTCTGTCCCCATATGCTTTAGAACTATCTAAACATGTACACCCTGGAGGACAGGAGAGATATGGAGATATGATAGAGATATTTAAATCTCAAATATTTCCATGCACAAAAGGCTAGCATCTTTCAATGGAAAGGAGGCTCTAGAACAAAGGGATCATGGTGAGGGTGGAAAGGGGGTAGACTCAGGAGTAATCTTAACTATTTACTTACAGAGAGGGTAGTGGATGCATGGAATGGCCTCCCATTGGGAGTGGGAGGCAAAACCGGTATCTGAATTCAAGAAAGCATGTGATAAATGCAGGGGATTTGAGGGAGTGATAGGAATTGTAAGGCTAGATAAATCAGGCAGATAGGCAGACTAGATGGGCATGGTCCTTTTCTGCCATATTTCCATGTAGATTGGAATACGTGATTCCAGCTTTGGAGTGAAACTGATCTAGTTTTCAGGATACCCACAATTGATATATATGCAGTATACTTGCATGGATTTCTTCCACTATATGCAAATCTCATGCCTATCCATTGTGGATATCCTGAAAACCAGACCTGTTCGCAGCACTCTAGGACAAGAATTGATATTTCTGATGTAGATTCTTGAGTTACTAAATATAGAAACATTAATCAGTTTGACTTGGCAAGCTTAAAAGCTGAAGTTTATATTCTGATTCATGTAACAGGTTGAATGAACAGTATACAGTGCTATTCAAAAACACATTTTGATTAAAAGTGTTTTGTGCCATTAACACTAATTTCTCCTTTTCACAACTTTTTTCTTTTTTAGTTAGGAAACTGCTTTTATTTAATGAGGCTCCAAAGCAGGAGTGTTTGTGGTGGGGAATTTGAGCACAAATTGCATTAATACTAGACAAATTATAACAGCAGTTTACATCCACCACCTAGTGGGCTGAACATAGAACAGCATGAACAGAACTGATCAGTGCACAAGTAATACAGTGTTAGACATTAGAAGAAAGCAAGCAAAACAATGCTTCCTGCTTCAAATTCAGCCCAGATATTTTACTTGCACTAAAGGGGCTGACTCGTCCCCAACTAAGGTGGGGTTCGCCACAACCAGCAAGGTGATCTGCCTCTGGAGCAAGGGAGGGGGGCAGGGGCTGGGCCAAACAAACAGAATTTAAAGGTGAGCCAGCCTGCCCCCCAACCTCTTCTTTCGGCCGTTTTCTTGTGTTAGGTTTTCCTTCCTATGCACCCAATCTTTGTTGCCTTGTGATCTCCCTCTGTCGGAAGCTGTGGGTCATGGGATTTGGGTGCAGGGGAGTAGTTGAAGTGGTGTTGGACCAACTTGCAGCATTCAGCGACACGGGATATTTGACCATAAAAACACAAAAAAACCTTGGGGCAGTTTGATGTCTTGTACTACACTGTTTGGGCATTCTTGGGTAGAGGGAGGTACAGGGTGCAAACCACTGTGGGATGCTGGCTGTGCCGGCTCTGTATTCCTGGAAGTGATTTATAGTGCAATAATGGTATTGAGCGTGGATCCAGAGTGGTTTTCTTGGTGTTTGCTGGGCAGCAATTCTGGTCAGTAATAGGTTGTATCACTGGGTTGCCTATTTGGATGCAGCAGAGGTACTTTGCCAGGTAGAGGGGTGAACAGCATGGTTACTGAATGTGCAAATATGTAAGTCCATTGTGCAGTGTATGGTGGCAGCCAGTTCGGCATCAGCCATGTGCCTGGATGTCTGGCTGCAAGGAAGGGAGGATGGTCATTTACATTTATTTAAGAATTTTTTATATACCGGGGCACGTTAAAAACATCACCCCGGTTCACAATGTAAAGTAACGTAGCAACAGGCTTTACAATAATTTAGAATAGATAAGCATAAACAAACATTATTTAGCTTTACTATAAATTAGAATAGATAAACATTATGACAACTGTTCAACTTGGGATAGGTGGTTTATCAGGTGATTACGTGATAAACTCTTAAGGAGAGTAGAAGAGAAAAGGTGAATGGAATATGGGCGGGTAAGGAGAGAACTCTTAGGAGGGTAGAAGAAAAATAGGTTCTTTAACTATTCATAAGGTGACAGGTAAGAGGGCGGATATGGAGGGGTAGGAGGAGGATGGGGCTGTTGAAATGGGAGGAGGAGGAGGGGGGGTGGGCCCAAATCCATTGGGCCCTGGATTTGGCAAAGGACATCCTATGGTATCTGTGCATACAATTGGCAGGATTTGAGGAGCAGCAGGAGGGCTGAGGTCTGCTGCATTCCATCTATGCTGTGTTTCATTTGGCAGAGGGCAGTCTTCGGCTGCTTTTCTGTGGTTGGCTTTTGCCAAAAAACTCTTGGCTTGCTTAATCTGTTTTTGCATTTGGTGTAACAATGTTTGTTGTGGCCTATTTAAGATAAAAATAGTAATGTTTGTTTTTGGAAAATTTTATCTCTTATTGTGTGGTCTGCAGCTTTTCTTGTCTGCTCCTACACATGAACCAGTCTGTGGGGTCTTGGAGGCCCCCATATTAAGAACATGCCATACTGGGTCAGACCAAGGGTCCATCAAGCCCAGCATCCTGTTTCCAACAGTGGCCAATCCAGGCCATAAGAACCTGGCAAGTACCCCAAAACTAAGTCTATTATGGTGTATCCAGGGGTATTGGTCTGTCTGATGGGCAGTGACACGTGGCTACTCTGTGCTGCTTTTGCATCCAGGCACCCATTCACTATAGACATGGTAGCATTGTGCAGCAGACTATGGTGGTGACTGCTGCTCAGCGCCTGTCACCCCAGGCTTGTGCTCAGGTAGGTAATGTTGCATTGAAAACAGTGATCTGTCGCACCCATGGATTTGTTGGCTGAATTTTGCTGGGTGAGAAGCCTCTCTTGATTCAGGTAAGGCTGCTTGAGTATGCATTGTTTTGGGTTTGGCTATGGAAGCAGTCCTATGCTTTTCCCTTGTGTCTGCATGTCAGTATCCCAGGCACTGGGAGTCTGAGCCTACAGACCAGGACATGGGGTTTCGTGGCAGTGGATGCTTTTTCAGAAGCTTCGGTGTTGGCCTTCCCAATTGTCCCCACGCTGTGCATCGTCCTCTTTCCCTGGCAGGTCATGCTGTATCAAAGTTACTGCAGGCAACAATTTTGGGTTGAGCAACCTCCTTTGGTCAGACAAGACCCCAGAACATGCTTTATGGACCTTTGCTTATGCTACAGTCTTCCCAGGTTACCGTGCTGGGGGTGGTATGAGCATCCATTTGTTGGAAGCCAGTGTCCTAAGAACATAAGTTACCAGTGGTGGCAGTGGCTGCTCTAAGCTAAACACTACTGGTAGTGGCCAGTGGACTTCTCCTCCAGGAACGTATCCAGACCTTGTAGGCTCGGCTGCAGTGGCTGCCCTGGCCACTTCTTCCGGCAGAAAATTTCATATCTTGGTTCTGCATCGAGTGAAGAGATTCTCATTTGTTTTGGGTATGCTGCTTGCTGGCTTCATGGAGTACCCCCCTAGTTCTTCTATTATCCAAAAATCTCTTATGGCACCCAGATACCGTGTTTCCTAGGTCTTAGCATTCCCTTGGTAGTGATGCTCCTGTTGCATGGACTAAGTGAGCATATCGTATGTTCTGGGTGAGGAGCAAAATCTTTATACATCTAAACTGCCAGCATGGATAGTTCTTAATTTTATCATTTTACCCCACTTCCCTATTGAACAATTTCCTTTTAGCTTTAGCACCCCTCTTTAAATTACAATTACTCAGTGTTACAATTACTCATTTTCTCCAATCTGGATTATTGTAATTCCCTATTATTCGGACTACCGCTTTCCAGTATCCATCCCCTTCAAATCTTACAGAACATAGGGGCCAGAATTCCAACAGGTACAAAAAAATACGAACATAACACTCCAATCCTAACATCTCTACACTGGCTCCCAATAAAATTTCGAAGAGATTATAAAATTGACCATTCTACACAAATTAATACACGAAGAAAAAACTGACTGGTTAGGTGCAGCTATCAGACTCCATGTACCGCAGCAAAATCTTTGCTCTGCCAACAAAGGCCTTTTGACAATTCCCTCTGTTCGATCCACACAACTCATCTCAGTCCAGGAACGTGCAATTTCTCTCGCTAGCCCTAAACATTGGAACACACTTCCAACCGAACTAAGACTACAACCAAGCTTGAAAACATTTAAGAAGGAATTAAAAACCTGGTTGTTCAAAGTTTATCAAGACCCACAATAACAGTTTCACAACCATCTCCCACTTTCCCTAAACTATTGAACTTCACTTTTACTACTTATAACTTTTTAATATTTCTCCTCTAATTATCTTAATTTTATGTACTTGTTTTACCTGACTTATTACATTGTATTGTATCAATTTTAAGTGTTTTTATTTATATTGAAATTTGTAAACAGTTATGATGGCAAAACCGAATGACTGCATATAAAACTCACTAAATAAAAGGCTCTTAGCGACCAGATATATTTGGTGTTGATCCCATGCTGCTTGATATTGTTTCATTTCATTGGTGGTGGCACAGAATCTATCCAGGACTCAAAATAGAAAGGGTCACCATTGGTTTCCAGGGATTTGGTTCAGCAAGTACTTTAATGCACTGTGTGATGGGTCAGAAGGATGACCATGACTGGGGATTGGTAGGTATTTATTTATTTTTATATACAGATGTTCCTATATACAATACATATCGCACCGGTTTACATGGAACTGAACTGTCGCCTCAGGGGTGGATACATTGTAACATGTTGACAAAGAACTTTTAGGGGGACATTCATAAACAAGGTTAACTGAAACAGGGTACAAAATCAGAAAACGTATGTACAGTGGTATGGATACAGTCTATTGCTTCAAGTTTTAGCTCTCAGGGAAGGCTTGGGTGAATAGCCAAGACTTTAGCTTCTTTTTGAAAGTTGCTAGGCAAGGTTCTTGGCGGAGGTCCGGTGGAAGCCGGTTCCAAAGAGGGGGACCTGCAGTGGACAAAGCTAGTTTCCTCAGTGAAGTTTTAGCCTGGTGGGTGTGAAGCATGTTCTGGTATGCACTTCTGATCGGCCTCTTTGAGGTGTGCTGCTGTAGTTGAAAAGATAGGTTGAGGGGGGAGATGTTGTGTAGAGCCTTATGAATCATCATGAGTGCTTTAAAGTGTATCCTGAATTTTATAGGCAGCCAGTGAAGGTTCTGGAGGATAGGGGTGATGTGTTCCCTTTTTTTGGTGTTAGTGAGGATTCTAGCCGTCGCATTCTGGACCATCTGAAGTGGTTTGATGGTGCTAGCGGGCAGGCCCAGGAGGAGAGAGTTGCAATAATCCAGTTTTGGGAGGATGATAGACTGTAGTACCAGGTGGAAATCTCGGAAGTGTAGGTAATATTGCTACTTAGATAAGGAAAATGCAGAATTATAAATTCTCAATCTGCTAGGTTTGGATAGTCATGCAATTGCATTTGGATTCCTTTATTCAGTACCCCTGCATCATAAATACTTGACAGAGTTGCTGGTTATAGGGGATACCCACTATCCCTGATGCTTTCTTTAGCAGGGCATCTAGACATGTGTCATGCTGTGATTTACTCTGGGTAGGTGAGACCTTTGGCCTTCATTCATACATTGGGATAGGCTCTGGCAAGGATTTGGAAATGAGTAGTTAACTTTAGTTTGTTAATTACTTTATTGAATTTGGGGCATTTGGGTCTTCAGGCATCCACACTATTCTGTTCGCATTTCGAGTGAGTTGATCAGCTACACTGCCTATCCTGCCCGGAATAAGATTACTGCATATTCTCATGATTCTATGTTAGGTGGCTATTCTGATGGATGGGGGCAGGGAAGCACCAGCTGGTCAGATTTTTTCACAATAGCACTCTACCTGCCCAGACTGGCGCATATAGCATGCCCCTATAAGGTATTTGGGTCAGCCTGTAGCAATAGTAGCTCTGACACCGGATTTCTTTTCTCTTCAGGAGGTGTTGCCCCTGCCAAAGCTTGGTTGTTCAAGCAGGATTTCATCTAGTGTTCATGGGGTGGTATCATAGCTTGTATAGCATTGGGGCTAACAAATTTAATGTTCTCTTTGCTACAAGTGAATGGAAGGGTGATTCATAAATGCCTATGATCTAGTCTCTAACTTATACACGATCTTATTGGAAGGACCCCTTTTGAAAAGTAACCTCGAAATATTATGAGCCAATCGTCCAATATTTGCTAATACAGTAGCAAAGTTTATTCAGTATAAGTTCCATTTGAGTTTCTGGCTCTTGCAACCTTGCACTATACAATAGTTAACACATTTATCATCGCTTGGGCTCTAGACCAAGCACTAGGCAATTTTAGTGCTATTCAACTATGTTCTAGAAATGAGCTTAGGAGAGTTGGGGGTGATTCAGGACTACAATATGCTCATTTGATGATTACTGCATACAGCATACAGCACATTCAACATAAACTCCATAGGTTTTGGGATGGAGGGCTCGACAGACTCAGTGATAATCAGCACATTCCAGAATGGAAGCAGTCACATAGGTGGGTGACAATATGCAGTACCCTCCTGTGGATTTTGAGGGGATGGTGCTATCTCCGGAGCAGTATGTATTTCGAGTAAGACTGAACAAGAGCATTAGGTGTTAAAGCTCTAGGTAGATTGTAAGATATGGCTGCAGCTGGGTTGGTGGGGTGCCCATGGCAAGAGAGGTGTCATTACCTTGGGCTTGACCACAACCCGGAGTGCATGGCATGTGCAATTCTTGAAAGCTATCTGGGTAGAGAATACCAAGTAGCATGGTATTCCTGCTCTTACCTTGCATTGGTGGGTGACAGCGAGATGAGTTGACTGTCAAGTCTTTAGCTTCAATGGCTGCATCTTCCAGAATTGTGTTGGCATGCTTAAGGAGTGACACCTGCACTTTTATGAAGTATGACTTCAGCACACTGCTGAGAACTTTGTTGGTGATCAGGATCAAATGCAAGATAACCTGAGGGGTAAGGCTTCGACAGCCCTGTGTAGCCCGGTGCTACTCTGCTGTAGCATACTACTATTAAAGCCCTTGTGAAACTGGATCACAGCTTCGATGGCCCTGCGTCCACAACATTGTTACATTGCAGTAGCAGGATCCTATGGAGCATTTAGTTAATTGAAATTCAACAGGTGATGGTGTGGTCACCCCTGGGGATTGAGAATATTTTAGTAATTGATTTGTAAATTGAAAGTAATTGTTTTGTAATAGTCGTATGCTATGACTTATGCTGTGGCCATATCCATCCAATAAAGATCTTTCAAATAATGGACTGAGTAGTTTCTTACAAATATGATGGCATGGGACAAGGATGGGGTTAATTATAAATGGGCAAGATGAGTAGGATGCACCTGAGATATTTGTGTGCCTGTTTTCAGACCTCTGCAAGTATTACAGCAGTTTGCATCTGCTATACTCTAACCTGGTTCATCTTTGTAGCCCAGATAAATATAGTGGAGACTGTGTTCATTCTGCCTACCAGAGAATGCATAGCTGTGCAAGTGCTCTTGAACCATTAAAGGTCAGAACTCATGTTTTAAACAGCAGCAACTTTCTTGGCTATAAGCTTACTTGCCTTTCCAATTTCTATCCAGTCTGATTTGCTTTTCCAGTTTTTGGTTTTGGACTTTCATTCCCTAATTCTAGTGTTTCCCTCCTTTGTTCTGTGCTTTGAAAAGCATGAGTGTCGTTAGGTCTATTCAAATTGATCTTGGCTGTTTAAATTGCACTTGCACCACTAACAAGCCAAAGAGCCCTACTGCTTCCTTTTCTCTCCATAGAACACTCAGCAACTAACCATCCCTAAGAGGGCAGCAGGGTATTTTAATACATAAATTGAGACTATATAGCTTTATTTTTTGGGGGTATTACATCATTGTTGATTAATTCTACCATTTTTCATAAAAACCAAAGTAACATCCTGGACTGCATTTCTTTAGTTTGCTATCCTTTGCCTAAAACTGAGTGCAGGAGGCAGAGAGTCTCAACTTTCTATTTAACCAGATTAAAAATTAAGTTCCTAAAACTGTTTTTCCTACTTAAAGATGTAAATTAGTACATATTAAGGTCCTCAGACAAAATAGAAATTAATTCCTACTGAATTAACCCCTGAGCAGGTAAATGGTTCAAACTATTCCTCTATTGCAAATGACTGGAGTTTCACAAAGTATGAGGATTTCCTCCCTTTCACTATGTAAATTTGGTTATGCTATAGCACTATTAATGTCAATCTTTACCATTTGTTGATCTTCTAGTCCTTAAAACAGTGTCAAATTTTCTCTTATATGTTTACGTACGAGAAGTACTTAGAGCTCATGTGCATTTTGGTAGGAAATGTTTTAGTCCTGAAAGGTTTATGATCTGCCTGCAGTAGCTGGCATGTGAAATGCTTTCTGTCCAATTAGGGTCTCATTTTAAAAGGAGAAATTCGATTTCTGCCATGTTTACTATAGAAGGTCATATTTTGCTATTTTCATCAATCAATATAGCATTTTGAGATGTTGAGAGTTCAATAGCACTGACTAGGAGCATGTGGAAATTGGATGAAAAGACCCCCTGAAGCAGAACGCGATCGAAACATGGCCATGTCGGGGTGATGTACGGTTTGACATTGACGTTAAGTACTGGTTATTGTTTGGCTCCTGGACTTGGGCAAAGTTGCAATATAAGATCTCTCTCCCCCGAGGATTTTCATGACTTTTTAAAGAAAAAAATAAAATAGTAAAAAAATTTTCTTGACTCTGAATGAGCGAGATGATTAAAGTATAATAAAGTTGGACCAGAGGTAGATACGGCTTGTTATGTTTGCAAGCTGAGGTCATGAAGGTTCTACAAACTACCCGGTTTTTTGGTATATATGAGCCTTGACATGACATATGCCTTTGTGAGGATGAAATCTACTTGGAAATATGCAACCTATAAATCAATTAGAGTTCTTTATTATTGCAATCCCAGGTTTGCTGGAGAAAAGACAAAAAGCTGAGTGAGCTTTTAAGGTCTTTAGTTTGCTCCTGAGAGACGACCATGGTTCTTCTGCAATCTGAAATGTGTAGGGCTTGTTCATTATTGGCAGGTGGCTTTGGGAAAAATCTTGGTAAAATTAGTAGTTTAGGGGCCTATTGATGCTCCAAATAAAAAGGTACTTCTACTTCAAAATCTGGAGGATACAAATACTGTACCACATCCAGATACAAAGCTAGAACTGTGCAACTCCCCTCTAAAAGGCCAATGCACTACTTGCACTTTAAGAGCATGCAACGCTAAAGCTCTTTTGCTAACCAGCCTCTTAAATAAAAAGATTTTCATAGGAATTGAAGCCTGAATTGGACAGAATCCCAAATCCTGACACCAGAAGTCATATGCCAAGTTGACACCTTTCTGGCTTGTATTAAGTTAGCAATAACTTCCTAACTCTCAACCCACTCCTCCTCAAGAGCCAAGATGTGAGAAAGCAATCCACTTGTTCTGAGCAAAGAGGCCCCTGTCGAAAATTGACAACATCTGAGACTCAAAGGCCATCTACCTTATATCTGCAAATCATGGACACCTGAACCATCTTGGAACCATCAGAAACACTCATCCAATATCATCCAAGAGGGAAAACAAAAAATGTTCTGAGGCCCTGGTTAATACTAGGCTTCCTGGCCTTCTGATCTTAACTCCCATCTTTGATTGGAAAACCTTTGTCTTGGTGTTCAGTCCCAATTGCCACAAAGTCCCACCAAGGATTTCCCCACCTGGATTTGAGAGAGGCCTTATCTGGCAGCTCCCCTTCCTGGGGTCTAGCCTGGTGACATAAAATGGTGACCATGCCTTTACATGCTGTTCTGCCCACCGGATTAGCATTCCCACTTCCAAGGAAACCCTTCAGCTCTTGGTTCCTCCCTGTCTGAATACTGTATATGCTACTGCCATTGCATTATGCAGCAGGACTCTTTCAACCTTGCTCCTGACCAGAGGTTGAAAGAACAGCAAGGCTTTCCCAATTGTACTGGACTTTAACCAACTGATTGATCAGGCAATCTGACACCATCCACTGAATCTGTGCAGACTCCCTGGCAACTGACCCCCTCCCCCAGCTGCTCAGATTGCATCCATAGTCACTGCTACTCAAATTGGAATTTCCAAATTCATTTCCTAGGACAAAGTGTCTTGCGAAAGCCAACAGGAAAGACTAAACCTGGCCTTCTCCTGCAGAGGTTAACCTGATCTTGACATTCTGCAACTGGAGGACTCAGAAAGGCCCACATGAGCTGGCACCCAAGGAACCAGGTCTAGTGAGGATGCCATGGATACCAGCACATGATAATCTCATGCTATGCAGGACATTTCCCAGGGTAACAGACAGGCCAACCTTTGAGGTTTCAATCTCCTTTCCACTGAAGAGCACTCATGTCAAAACAAGCACCCAGGTATTTCAAGTTCTGTGATGGATTCAGCTTTCTCTGAAAAAAAGTTGACCATGCAACCTAAACTGCAAGAGGAGAAATAGACTGAACGATGACCATTCTCCTTTGACTTTGCTCGAATCAGCCAACTGTTAGAGTATGGATGTACCAGAATTCCTTCCCTGTGCAGAGTCACCGCTACACAGTCACCCTGGAAAACTTAAGATGAACCATCACCAGCCCAAAAGGGGAGAACCTGAAAATAGAGATGAACGCCCCCCCAGCTCCAGAAACTGAAAGGACCTTGGATAACCTTTCTGAATAGGCCTCAAACAAGTAAGCTTTCATAGAATCCAATGGCAAACTCTCCCTTTCTGACTGCTGCAAATATGGCCTAAAGAGTTTCCATATGAAAGTGGGGCACCTGCAAGAATGCAGTCACTTAGATTCAAAATGGATTTTCAAGCCGTTCTTTTGTTACTGAGCTTAAAAATTATTTGTGGAAATGCAATCAAATTAGTTTTTCTGATTTAACCTGTCCCTAACAATGCAGCCTTGGCAAAACATGGTCCATGTCAAAGGACAGTTTTGACTACTACCAGATATAAGTACATATTTCAAGCATATTCATCATTGCATGGATGTTGAATAAGCCCACACTATTTGAAAGGACTGTGGTTTTTACATTAATTGAAAGTCAGATTGCCTACCTTTATCAGACAACCTTGCATTTGCTATTGACTTGTGTAGTGTGTTCCTGAATATTTCCACTCTTTAAATAGGTTTTATATACTGTCATTCCAAAAGATCACAATGGTTTACACAATCATATCCTTGTTCAGTTTCCACAATCTGGGCTAGCATTCATATATTGGGCCAACAATACATCAGTATATGGATTCAAGGTCATACTCATTTTCATTTCATAGGTCAACATAATATTGTGTACAAGTTCCATTTCTCCTTACATCACACTTTATATAGCTCTGTAATATACTAAATGATTATACTATCATATCTGGCCCTGAGAGTGAATTTATCAGCCTTAGTGGGTAGCAAGTTACATATACAGTAAATTACAATCAGTACAAAACTAATACATCTAGAAGATTAAACAAAAAGATTACATTAAACAAATTAAAAACATCTTAAACATAAAAAATTGCTAGTCATCACCATAAGGCATACTATAATCCCTTGAGATAATTATTTAGGAAAGCTTTGGAGAAGAGATATTTAACATCTTTCTAAAACAATAGATCATAATCCATTTTTAGTTGTTCTGGGAGACTATTCCAAAGGATGTAGCCTGTGATGCTGGAAATTCGAGAATGTGACTCAGCTAAGCGAATGGACTTATGCAGGGATCACCAATCTACCATCTGCCAAATGCAAATCATGAGGACAGTAAAATAAAACTGGTTGTGGAAAAGGAACAAGGCCCTTAATGGCTTTAAAGATTAAGTATTTTAAATTGGATCTACTGCTCTATTGGGAGGCCAGTGGAGTGCAGCCAAAACTGGGGAGATATGTGCATGTAATGAAGTGCCAGAGACCAAGTGGGCTTTTGAATTTTGGATAAGTCGTAGCACATGAATTGTGGTTTTTGGCAGTCCTAGAGAGAATTATAATAATCTGAGTTCAGGACCAATGCTTCAGTTGCCATCTTAAAATATGAAGGATTTAAGAAAGGCTTAATGGACTGTAAAAGGCAGAGTTTATGGAAAGAGCCCCTCACCAAATATTGTAAATGGGGTTATAAAGAAAGCTTAGAGCCAACCAAAATGCCCAGGTCTCTAGCATCAGACCTGATAGGAATAGTAGTAATGTTAACAATCTATCTGGGAAACTGTCTGGTTCCAAGTAACAAAAGTCCTGAATTTTAAGATGGAGATTGTCATCAGAAAGCCATCTGTAATGTGAGAAAAGCAACAAATGCTGCACTAAAGGAGATTGTGATAAGAAAAAAACCTCATCTGTAAACATTTTAGAATTAATATCAAGCGGAGAATAGTACAGAGGTAACATGCAAATATTAAAAAGAACTGGGGAAAGACGGACCATGAGGAACACCTGTATCCAATGGTAATAAACTACAATTGGAATCCCCAATTACTCGGTAGAAGAGATTTGAGAGGAAAGAAGAAAGCCATTGATAGTCTGCAGATGTAATACCTATGGATTGAAGATGGCCTATGAGAATAGAATGACAAAAACCAAACACTGTTAAAAGGTCCAACAATACCAGAAGATATTTTAAGTCCAGAATTAAATCCAGTCTGAATTGAATCAAAATTAGAAGTAAAACTGTTATTGGGGGGGACGGGGGGGGGGGGGGGGACGGGGACCAGCCAAAACCATTGAACCTCATGTAGAATATGGTCATCTAAGAAATCCTGTAGTTGGGTGGGGACTCTCTTCCCAATGAGCTTCACTAACATTGGAAATGACGAGATGGGATGATAAGTCTGAAGGATCTTTTGGTGTAAATATATAAAACCAATAAAATAAAATTAGGAACTCCTTGTGCATTCATAACAAACTGCAGGGGAAACAAAAGGCTCTTTAGCAATCTGTCCCCCAAGGCAACTCACTGAGCACTCAATTCCCCTGCCACAGAGGCCCAAAGTGAGAATTGGCATTTTTCTCCTCCGAGCCGCCTAGCCATGGAATAAACAAAATGGATGCAGTTACAGCTCTGTCGAAATAAGACAGCCCTGCACAGAGCCTCGGAGCTGCTGCTTCATACCAGCAGCCGGTGGAGGGCTTCCCAAGCAGCCCTCTGCTGCCCATACCCAGCCACAAATGAGATGTATGAGGCTCAGCTTGGGGATCTCCACAAGGAAAGCCCTGCTTCCCACACTCCATGAGGGCAGACATACTCAGCACTGCATGGAGGCTCTCCCTGCACCACAGCAATGCACCACTCTGCAAAGCCTGCACTATGGGCAGGACTGCTGCTGAACTGCTCTGCATAACATGCCCAAAACCTCTCTGCTGCATACTGAAGAGGCTTTTTTTTTTTTTTAAATTCTTAAAGGAACCCATCCACTCTAAATAAAGCCTCTGAAAGAATAAACTACTATCCTTTTGAAGTCAGGTGGCCAGGCAGAGTCCAGACAGCAAGTCTGAGGAGTCATGGAATGAGGGAGCCAGCATCATTGGCTATCAAATCCTCAATTCCAAGGTACATCCTAAATTAGAGCCATTGACACCATGATAGACCCTAATTTACTAGGAAGATGACCCCAAGATCAGGACTTAACACCCCTGAGAGTAATTTCTTCAAAGTCCAACTGCAGGTTCAACACCTCTACCATTCGCTGGAGACAGAATATGGAGACTACAGGTGGCATAGTAACCAGTACCAAGAGTCCAGTAAAGCTTTTTGTCTCCATCTGCTGGTAGTGACACTCATCTGGAGGAAAAAAAATGTCACAGTAATGGACCCAGATATTTTTGACTAACATTACAGTAGTTTCACCTTGTAAATCTCAATAGCCCTTGGCGACAAACTTCAGATGATATAACTGACCTTTCATGATCCTCCCAGACAGGTGGTGTTTTTTCTGTAATGGGCATCTGCCTGCAGTCTGAGCAAAACTAAGTTACTGCCCTTTTTGGATATTGTGCAAACGTTTGACAATGCAGATGAGGATATGTTGGAAAGTGAGTAAACCACAACCTGGTTGGATTGGCTTGGCAGATCCAGGCACACTGACCAGGCTTGAGTAAAGCTAGAAAGGTTAAGACATACTAGTGTAGAGAGCTCTATCCATCTATACTAAGGATGGTCTCATTGTGACAGGAAGTAGTTTAGTGGGATTTAGCTCCCACACTTGGGAGACTGCAGTGGAGGAGTTCAGTTATAAAGCTCATTTTGCAGTAAGGATTGAGTTACCCCTTGAAGAAGGCATCTCTGCCTGCTCTTGATTTTGCTTATTTACTTTTGGAAAAGGACCCCATGGCCCCTAGGAAGGAGACCTGGGAATGGAACAAGCGAAAGGGTGCTTTTTTTTTTAAACCAACCTTATGTCACGTTCTCTCGATTTGTGATGAAGAAAGTTGTATTCACCCTTTCCCTCTCACTTTTTAGTTATATTTTCAAGCTATTTCACAATCTGAGTTCCCCAGGACCTGGTGACTCCATGCTCAACACCTACAAGGCATTTGGAGACTTTCATTGAGAGAGATCCAGTAGTCTCTTGAAGTCCTGCAAACAAGGACTCTCCATTCATTCCTGGGAGGAGAAGTGGTTTTGGAGAAGACCAGTGGCGCTTAGTGTTAACTATAAGGATACAGAGATATTGAAGAAAGGAGAGAGGAGTTACAAATCAGTAAGGGCAGCAAGGACAGTAAGGAGAAGGGCTAAGTAAATCCAGTACAGCAGGATAAACTATGCTGAACATGGGACTTTCATTTAAGTCATCTAAATTGAATTGAAAAACCCTAACCACTGAGTGTTGGGTGGGAATTCTATAACTTTCATTGGAAAGCAGCTGTAATACCAGATCAAATTAATTTAACTATGAATTTACTACTGGTCTTTCCAATAAATCTGTAACACTGTTTTGAATTACCCCTTGTAAGCAAATACTGTTTCTTAATCAGTAAAGTTAAGCTGGAAATCAATTTAATCTCCAGCATTAGATTACTGTTATATACAAAAGATAATGCTTACATATGAGGAACTCAGGTCCTTGCAAATATCTGTTTTTTCCCCACTGACAGGGAATTCTGGTCTCAGAGGGGCTTAACAGTAAAGAACCTTTGAACCATCAGAAGCCCTAAATAAAGGTGACCCTGGGACTCCTTAGGGAGTTGTTAGCTCTGGGGTTATACTAGGTTGCCTAAAAGGGTCAAAAACAAAGGCATACTGATTTTTTCTTTTAGAAAAACTGCTGAAAAGACAACTGCCAAAAAAAAGTTGCAAGATGACTGCTAAATGTGATAACATGACCATTCATTCAAAGAAATCCTAGAGGCATGCAGCTTGAGTTGCCATGCATACCCAGAGGAGAGTAAGAAATCCAAAAAAAGCACCAGAAGGGTGAATCAAACAGCAATGCAGTCATCCAGATGTGACTGACTATTCACTTGACTTCAAAGAACCTGTAGCCTCTGGTTTTTACCAACAAGTTTTTACCTACCTCTGTACATATGTTCCTGATTTATGGTTCACAGTTACATTTAATTGAGTTTATGAAAGTTCTCTTTAATAGTTTTCCTGTATACTTGTGTTAATGTATTCTGCCTTGAGGCGACTGTTTTAATGTATTTCCGCCCTGGAGGCGACTGTTCAGTTCCTTGTAAACCAGTGCGATATGTATTCTTTACAGGAACATCGGTATATAAAAATTAAAAATAAATAAATAAATAAATAAAGTTCACAAATTGTTTTAAGAGAAAATATGCTCTTTTTGGCAGTGTTGGAAGATTAGACAAGCTGATATGGGATACTGATATTTAAGTAGAAAGAAATTGATAGTACAAAAGATCAGTATAATATACTCCAGTAGGAAAAGTAACTTTCCAACCATTGACCACAGGATGCTAAATGGAATATTCCTTTTTTAAAATAAAGTAGGCATAAAGCAAAATTGGCTGAAGAGTTTGAGCACTTCGTTTGCTGAGCAAGTTTTCTATACACAAAGCCAAACCTGATAAGCTATTTCCTTTATTATAGCCTGCCTCCCTGAACTACAAGGATCTACCTAGGCAGTAAGATTATTCTGCCATGAACAAGTGACTAGACTTAGTTTCTAGTTGTGAAAATCCCACAGCCCATTTGTTATAGAAGATGGCATGTTGTAATTGCTGGCAGGAGAATTTGCAGGTAGCACTATAGATCAGGGCTTACAGCAAGACAGGCAATTGGCTTAGTGTAGAGCTGTTTGCACCTAAAGTAATCTTTACCACTGGAAAAAAAAAAAGAAAACAGAAAAATGTCCACTCAGAATCCTCCATCTGGCAGCCATTTACATTAATCCAACTTGATCACTGAGGAGACATGTTGCTTTGGTTTGCCAGAAACTGCCCTTTCATACAGGACAGCCAAAGCATGTCCTCAAGCTAGTGATAACATTTGACAGCTTGACCTTTACATTAATGGAGAAATTTACCTGAATTTCGTTTTCCTTACTTAGTATAAATAGATGGACTCAGGACCAGTGGGTTTATGCTCCCCTACCAACAGATGGAGAAGGAACAAGCGGATATCACAGTATATACAACCCTGCAGTTGACCCCAGCCTGCCAGTATTCTCTTCAAAAGCAACTGTGGACAGACTAGCAAAAAAATTGATTAAAAACATGATTACGAACAGATAACTAGAACTGTACTCAACCAACTATAAACACTGAACTCACATAAGATTCTAGGTAACCCGAGCTAAGGACTGGATGAACATTTACCAGTAACTGACACTCAGCTTCTTGCCCTCAGCTGCTGCATGAGTCCATCTGTCTACCCTAAGGAAAACAAAATTATCAGGTAAGTAATTTCTTCATTTCCTAGCATGTAGACAGATGGACTCAGGACCAGTGGAATGTACGAAAGCTAATACCCAAATGGGTGGGAGGCTGCCCGCAGTCCAGTCAACACCGCATGTGCAAAGGCTGCATCGTCCCGGGCATGCACATCAGACAATAAAACCTGGAAAAACTCGCAGCTCGGCAGATATTGACAGGCGACAACAGACTAACCTCCACCCATGACACTGCCTTAGCTCTAGTGGAATGAGCCCTAACTTGAGTAGGCAACAGCTTTCTAGCATCTACATATGTGGCTGTGACCACCTCCTTAATCCAACAAGCTATGGTAGCCTGTGAAGCTGGAGCACCCTGCTTACTCCCGCCATAGAGAACAAACAGGTGATCCATCTTTCGAAAAAAAAAAAAAAAAAAGACTCAGACCTTGAGATACCACACAAGATGCTTAACATCCAAGCAGCACAAAAGGCAAGACTCCTCTGTATCCCTGACCTTATCCAAGGATGGCAAGGAGATGGACTGATTCAAATGAAAGCCCAAGACTACCTTGGGCAAGTAGGATGAACAGTATGCAGCTGTAACGCCCTCAGAGTCACCCAAAGGAATGGCTCCTAGAAAGACAAGGTCTGCAGCTCAGAAATCCAATGCACAGAACATATAGCCACCAGGAACACAGTCTTCAAAGTCAACCACGGTAAGGAAAGGCTACGCAGTGGTCGGAACATTTATTTAAATTCTTTTCTATACTAACATTCATGACAAGTCATATCACATCAGTTTACATCAAACGAAGGTAGTTTACATCAGAGGTGGATTAACCAAAACCTAATCAGTTAAGTGAGGAACGTAAGATGTGGTGGTTATAACAAGGTTAGAAATTCAAAACGATAATTCGAATTCACTAGGTCGCCTGCAGAATAACATAACATAGTAGGGTATCAAATAACTTTAGAGAGGTTAGGAATCTAATGACATTTGTGATGTTTGGGAAAGGCTTGTGTGAACAGCCAGGTCTTAAGTTTTTTCTTGAAGGTCAGTGGGCAGCTTTCCTGGCATAGGTCAGGGGGCATGGCGTTCCACTGAGATGGTCCAGCTCTGGAGAAGACCCATTTGCTAGTGTGGGTGTGCATGATGGATTTGGTGGAGGGGGGTGTGGAGGGTTTGTTTATAGGCTCTCTAACCGGTCTATTTGAGGTGCGGAGTTGGAGCGGCCCACCAAGAAGTCCAGCACCAAATTGACTCCACAATGGAACAGGTAACCTCAAGGGAGGCCTAAGGTACTTCACTCCCTTAAAAAAAACCAAAAAACCTGTCACATCAGGATGAGACAAGGAAGCACCTATTACCAGGCCTCTGAAACAGACAAGAGCTGCAACCTGCACCTTCAAGGAATTAAGGACTAAGCCTTTATTCAATCCATCCTGCAAAATAATTCAGAATGAGGAGATCTTAACCGAACGAGGAACACCCTGAGCCTCACACCAGACCGCAAAAATTCTCCAAACTCACACAAGCCAAGGAAGTCGAGAACTTGCAAGTGTAGAGTAAAATAGCAATCACTGCAGAGAAATAACCACGCATTAACAGGTGAGCCCTCTCAAGGGCCAAACCGTAAGACAAAATAGGAGTTGTATCCTCATGAAGAGCTGGTCCCTGCTCAAGCAGATCCATGTGCGGCGGAAGTTGAAGGGAGACCTTCCCCAGGGGTCGTTGCAAGTCTGCATACCACGGACACCTGGGCCAGACCAGCGCTACGAGGAATACTAGCCCCCAGTGGCCTTTGATCTTGCGAATTATCCTGCCCAGCAAGGGCCTTGGAGGAAAGGCATAAAGCAATCTGTCTTCCAGCCAGACCTGTACGAAAGCATTTATTCCCAGGGACCACAGATCTCTCCTGCAACTGTAGAAGTGAGGAACCCTCACATTTTGAGAAGTCACCAGGTCTAGGAATGGAAGGCCCCAGCGATCCAAACAAACAAACACCTTGGCTGACTTCACCCACTCTCCTGGGTCCAGACTCTCCCTGCTGAGAAAGTCTGCTCTTACATTGTCTTTTCCTGCAATGCGAGTCAGATCTGCATATGACCTGACCATTCCATCAGCTGGTCTATTTCCTGTGACACTTGCTGACTCTTGGTTCCTCCCAGGTGATTGATATAGGCAATTGTTGCTGCACTGTCCCAACATCACACAACTGCTTGATTCTGCAGCCTGTGGATGACCTGTGAGCATGTCAGCCATACCACCTGGGCCTCTAGGTGTTTGATGTTCCAGCAGGACTTCAGCATTCCAGCACCCCTGGGCCATTAACTCCAGACAGTGAGCCACCCAACCATGGAGACTCGCATCTGTCGATGAGTACCAACCAGGTGGAGAGGACAAGGGAACTCCCTTCTCTGATTCTCCTGCAACCACCACTAGAGGCGGGAGCAGATTTCCATCGGCAAGTGGAGCTGAACCGCATAATCCTGAGACTGCGGGTTCCAACGAGAGCGCGCTGAAGAGGACGCATATGCGCCCTTGCCCACGGCAACACTTCCAGGGTAGCTGCCATCAAGTCAAATACTTGTAGGTAGGACCTTATCAGGCGTATGTGCTCAACTGAAGCACTTGAGACATCAATCTCTGGATCCGAAGTTAGAGTAGGAAAAAACTGTCCTTGTGTCAAACCAGACCCCCCCCGACACTAATAACTGATGGTTGAAGGTTGCTCTTGGTCAGGTTCACCACCCAACCAAGCTCCTGCAATAAGGAGATCACCTTGTGACATCAGGCGGCTCTCTTCCCGAGACTTGGCTCGAATCAGCCAATCCAAATACGGGTGTACCAGGATTCCTTCTTTTTACAAGGCTGCCACTACCACCACCATAACTTTGGAAAATATTCTGGGAGTGGTGGCTAGACCAAAAGATAGCATCTGAAACTGATAATGGTGCCCCAACACTGCAAAGCATAGAAAGTGTTTTGTATTCCAGTTGGATGGGAATATGAAGGCAAGCCTTTGAGATCCAAGGGGGTCAGAAATTCCCCTGATCACACCGCCATTATTACAGAGCGTAATATTTCCATTCAAAATGAGTCACCTTCAAGTGACAACTGACCCACTTGAGATCCAAAAAGGGATGAAGAGAGCCCTCGTTCTTGGGCACAACAAAATAAATGGAATATCGCTCCATACTTTGAGACGTGGGCACTGGAACCACAGTCCCTTGTCTAAGCTGCCTTGGAAGCGTGAACTCCACTGCCTGCTTCTTCTGCAGGGAGTGACAATGGACACCATGAAGTCCTGAGGAATATTGTGAAATTCCAGTGCATACCCTTCACATATCACTTTCAGGACCCACTGGTCCGACGTGATCTCGACCCACCTCTGATAAAACATCCCGCTTTTTCCTGTTCCGGAAGGTGGGTCGGCAAGCCTTCACTGGGAAGCTTGGGAAGGTCCACCACCTGAGCCCACTCCTCTCGGCTGCCAGGGACGAAAGGACAGACCTACTGAAAGGCCGAGTCCGCTGAAAGGTAGTCTCTCTGTAGGGATGAAGACACCTGGAACCCTGGAAACGACCCCTCTTACCAAAGAGGTATTATAACTGTTTATCCCCTGGCAACCGAGGCACCATAGACTCGCTCCACTTACTGGCCAGTTTCTCCAAATTGCTCCCAAACAAGAGCAAGCTTTTAAAGGGCATCTTGGCAAGATTGGCTTTGGAGGCTGTGTCAGCTGACCAATTTCACAACCAGAGTTGACACCTAGCTGCTATCACCGAAGTCACTCCTCTAGCTGAGGTCTGGACCAAATCACAGCCTGTATCTGCTAAAAAGGTGGCAACAAGCTCCATAACCACTCTGGAATTCCCAGACTCAACCACCTGAGAGAAGCAGCAGACAAGATCTTGCCACTAGGGTGCAACAAGAGAATCTGTAAATTCATCGCCACTGCAAAGGCTTGCTTAAGAAAAGCCTCAATCCTATCATTTACATCCTTCAAGGCCGCTCTACGGGGATAGTTGTCCGCTTAGATACGGCACATACTAGAGCATCCACTTTGGGGAAACTGCAAACACACAGCCGGATCCAGGGTGTAAAGGCCTTCCAATGTCAGACCCCCTTTAAAATTTGTCTCTGGGGCAATCCATTCCAGATCAATCAATTCCTGGATGGCATCCATCACCGGGAAAAAGCAAACACGAGGCCTTTATGTAAGGAAACCAAAATGGCATTCTTCCTTGGTTTTGACTGCATCCAAACCAGAACACCCAGCTGTTGCAAGGTCTGGGAAATCAGGGCCAGCAGTTCATCTCTACGAAAGAACGGCAACATGGTTCAATATGAATCCAGCCCTGGAGTAATTTCTCCATCTTCCAGGGAATCAGGATTAACCTCTTCAATGCCATCCAGATTCCTATCTGAATACCCGCAGGGAGCAGAGGCAAGCCCTGGTACTTAAGCATAGGACTGGAAGAGGGAGGAGCCACTGGCTGAGGGTCCAACTGGACAGAAATGGGGGAAGGGGAGGACTGCCCTTAGAGAGGCTTGTAAACCTTGAAAAAAATTCCACCCAAGAAAAAGCAGCCGAGTCCAGACCAAGCTCAGAAAGAACTAGTCCTACAGAACTGCCTTTTGCCTGTGGAGAAGCCAGTCAAGGAAGAACAAAGATCTGGCATCCCCCAGTCAAGGCCGTGATCAACCCATCAGAATGGGAAGAGCCAGCTTAGCAAAATCCGAAGACGACAACTCTCCCTCTGAGGGTCTGAACAGCACTGACAGGCTAGAAGCCAGGTCAGGCTGAGAAGCCCTAATATGACAGGCAACATAAATAGGAAGATGTTTATGCTTCTTGCTTACCGGTGTCATTGCTGCAGTAAATGTGTGTTGGAACAGCTCACGCTCAAAAAATGAAATGCGCCCAAAAATAAGTGCCTAGAAGAAAGTGTGGCAAGGTGCACGCCCAACCTGTGCACTAAGTTAAGTGTGTAAAAATGTTTGTGCACGTAAAAAGCGTGCCCAAAAACAGAGTGCACAATGAGTGAGTAGAGCAGACACTGCGCTCACTGACAGCCTATAGAGGGCAGAACACACACACAAGAGTGAGCTAAAATGGCCACCACGGCCTACAAGAAAAAACCTAAGCGTGGGGACTAGCCCGCCAGGCTGCCCAGTTTCCCAACCCCAATGGGAGCAGGAACGAGTGTTGGCATTGCTCACAGAGACCAGAGACCGGAGGAAGTCCTGAAGCCCCTCTGTCTCTGATTCAGGTAAAAAACATTTTTTAAATTTTTTTTTTTAAAACCTTAGAGCTCAGCACTTACTGGCTGAGAACAGAGACCATCTCCGGCTGTGGGGGGAGAGGGCATCTGCCGTCACCACTGCGCTCTGTCTCCTGCACCCATTGCCTTTCAGCTAAACTAGTAGCTAATTCCTCTCCAGGAAACCCAGCTACCTGATCAAGGCACACCTGAGGGACCATGGAAATTGCCTCAGGAATTCTCAACTGGGAGGGGGACGTTTAGGTATCACTGCAGAAGATTAGTGCTTTCTTTTCCTGAATTTAAAATTTCAGATTCCTCCTCTCAAAAAGCTCAAAGCAATCCCCATAAGGAGATGCATGTTCACCATCTGAGAGAGAATAGTGGCAGGCTGGGGGTCACTGCAGGGTTATATATATACTGTGATGTCAGCTTGCTCAGTCTTCATCTGCTGGCAGGGAAGCATAAACCCACTAGTCCTAAGTCCATCTGTCTACACACTAGGAAAATTAATTTTCTTTAAGGAGACTGCAACATTACTCTTTCAGAAAGGGTTGTAAAATGTTAGTAATATTTCCTGATCTAGGTTTCACACTTAAAGAATGAATCCTCACTCTGGTGGCAGAAGGCTCTTTAAATCCAGCAGTACATTACCATTTTCAACTGGAAATATTTAAAACTAAAACCTATGCACACATTTAAATAGCAATACAAACTTCACACTAGACAGCATGTATTCCTTGTTATTTAATTCCTAATAGGTTGTGTTCTGAATTCTGGTTGGGTGTTCCAACAACTTTTTGTAGATTGTAATCCTCCAAACATGTTAAAGTAAACAAAAAAAAAGTATAAATATGCATTCAAAATTTTACCTAAGGCAAAGTCATTCAATTTAGCTGTAGAAAGATTTTGCAATAAACAGGAGCAATTGTGAAAAATGTTTTTACTATTGCAATTAAGAGAAGTGTAGAATTATCTCTTACCACAATATTTCTCTTTACATCTTCAGGGGAAGAATGTTCTTTGCATGCACAATCCAAATCAATCAGCTGCAAGGGTGAAAGGGAAAAATTAAACAGATTCAAGCTCAGACCCTTAAAGATAAGTAAACAGGTAAGTAATCACAGTAAGATTTATGAGTTACAGAATTCTAAATTAGTGGCTACAGAAGGTTTACATCCCCCTCCCAAAATGCATTAACCATGTTTATTCCATGTACCATGCATTCTACTCCACAAATGTCAAGTGAAAAATATATTTCAGAATTCCTTAAAATAAGGTAGAAATAAAAACATGGAATAGCTCAGTTGAAAGCAGAGTTGCTTACCTGTAACAGGTGTGCTCCAAGGACAGCAGATTTAGTCCTCACACATGGGTGACATTGGATGGAGCCCTGCACAGAAAACTTGTGTCAAAATTTCTAGAAACTGACTGGTACACTAAACATGTCCAGCATAAGCTCACCATATGGGGTTCTCCTTCAGTCTTATAACAGTTCACGAAAAAGGAAATAAAAAAACCCGAGAAACCCAAATCTGTGGGGTGGCAGGCAGATTTTGTGAGGACTAAGATTCTGCTGTCCTTTGAGAACAGCAGTTACAGGTAAGCAACTGTTTTCTCCAAGGAAAAGCAGGGTGTTGGTCCTCACACATGGGTGATTAAGTAGCTTCAGGCCGCTCCGAACATGTACCGCAGAGAACTGATGCTAACATGCATAACTGGAGTAGCAACAATTACAGGAGCAGGCCTGCACCCAAGGACTGGGCCCCTGGAGAGAGAGAGTTTGGCTTTATGGCTGAAAGATTATAGACTGTCTGAATCGACAGTCCTGCTTGCCATCCTTGCCCAGGCAATAATGTGAGGCAAACATGTGGAGGGAACTCCAGGTCGCTGCTCTGCAAGTCTCGTGAATGGAACTGCATGCGAGTGAGCCACCGAGACTGATATGGCCCACACCGAGTGGGCTTTGATGTGACCATCAAGCTGCAAGCCCGCCTTAGAATAGCAAATGGCAATACAATCTGCTAGCCAATGGGACAGGGTCTGCTTGGAGACCATAACTCCCTACCTGTTTTTGTCAAAGGAGACAAAAAGTTGAGTGGAGACATGGTGGGGCACTGTCCGTTCCAAGTAAAAGGCAAGCGCCCTCTTGCAATCCAGGGTGCGAAGAGCACGCTCACCCTGGTGAGTATGAGGCCTTGGGAAAAAGAAGGCAAAATAGACTGGTTGAGATGGAACTTTGAAATCACCTTGGGGGAGGGGGGGGGAACTTCAGGTGTGTTTGCAGGACCACCTTGTGACAAAAGCCTTTGTATAAGGTGGGTATGACATCAGAGCTTGCAGTTCACCGAACCTGTGAGCTGATAACTGACCAAGAATACAACTTTCCAGGAAAGGTATTTCAGGTTGCAAGATCACAATGGCTCAAATGGAGGTTTAATGAATTGAGAGAGGACCATGATGAGATCCCAGGAAACCAATGGAGGGCAAGTAAAATGTTTTAGCTGTAATAAGTCCCTCATGAATTGACCCATGAGCGGATGGAAAAAAAATTGCAGTACCATCTGCACCCCAATGGCACTGAGGTGAACTCACTGAAGTGAATTGCAGACCAGATTTGGAGAGGGACGGTAGTCCCAAGAGTGAGGGTGGGAGTACGAAAAAGGGTCCAGACCACGTCCCTCACACCAAGGTGGAAACCTTTTCCACTTTGGATAAGATTTTCTAGTGGATGGTTTTCTGGACTCCAGAATAACACGCGATACCCCCTCCGAAAAGCCAAGGGCCTGCACTGTCACCCGGTCAACATCCAAGCTGTGAGAGACTTGTAGGTTGGGCTGGCAGAGCCTGCCCTGGTTGATTAGATCCAGAGCCGTTCCCAATCGGATCAGAGGGCACGAGGCCAGGTCCAGAATGGATGAAAACCAGACCTGATGGGGTCAGTAGGAGATAATCAGGATTATGGAGTGTGATATTAGAGGAAAGGGAGGGTAAGCGTACGGTAGCCTGTTGCACCAGTGAATTGAAAAAGCATCTATCGATCCGCTGCTCCTCCGACTTAGGGAGCAGAAACAGTGTACTGTCCTGATTTCCAAGGAGACAAAGTGGTCTAGATCGTGGGTCCCCCCAGAAGCAAAAATTCCAGTTCACTACCTCTTGATTGAGGGACCATTCATGAGGCCAGAATGATCGGCTAAGCATCTGCTAGGGTGTTGTCTACCCCTGGTAGGTACACTGCCATGAGAGGAGAGTGATGCCGTTTATGTCCTACAATCAAATGTGGACCACCTCCTGACAGAGGGTAATTGACAGGTTCTTGTGGCCTGGTTTGGCCTCTATTGGAAACAGGATGCTGGGCTTGATGGACCCTTGGTCTGACCCAGCATGGCAATTTCTCATGTTTGTTCAGATACTACATGGCTACCTGTTGGTTTGCACAAGTACCACCTTGTTCAGAGCTACTCTTAGAACACCTGCAGAGCATACTGAATTGCTCTCAGCTCCAAAGGTTGATCTGGAACTGAGATTCCTGTGCAGACCAAAGCCCTTGGGTGTCAAGGCCCACATCTGCCCCCCACCCCATCTGGGATATGTTGGTGGTGAGGCCTGGGGTTGAGGGCTCCAAAAGAGGCATCCTCATGCCAGATTTGAGGGGGTTGCCCACCACTGGAGGCTGCTGCAACAGTGTCATAACCAGAACATGAGTACGCAGGTCCTAAGTAGCCTGACACCACTGGGAACGCAACGTCCACTGGACTCTGTGCATGTGCAGCTAAGCCAGCGGTCTGACATGCAACTGTCACTGCCATGTGGCCCAACAAGCGAAGGAATTGCTGTGCCAAGACATGTGAGCAGCTTGAGATCTGTTGAGCAAGAGCCGTGAGTCTCTGCCCTATCAAGGCAAAAAAGCTTTCGCCTGTACAGTGTCCCGTCGAGCTCCAATGAAGTCCAGCTGTAGTAAGGGTTGGAGATGGGATTTTGGGTAGTTGATCAGGAATCCCAAGGTCTCCAGAATTTGAATCATGTGCATAGCGTCCTGTCCCCCTGTCAGGAGTTGATCTTGACAAACAATAGTCAAGGTACAAGAAAACGAATCCTCCGCCTTCAAAGATGGGCTCCAACAACTGCCAGACATTTGGTGAAGAAGCTAATAAGCAGTAGTTAGTCTTTGTATATTGTGCAAAAAAGGTAGCCAGAAGCTAGAAAGAAGCTAGGAGCAGGGTATACCTAAGTAAAAAGGTTGAAAAGTTCAGTTACTCACCTTGGAAAGGTGTTAAGGTAGTGCGATTTGATTAGGTACCAACATTTGTTAAGAGAGCAGTAAGTCAATCTGGCTGACTAACCGAAGTTAGATTGTATTTCCCAACCCTCCCATCCCTCACCCACAGCTCATCCATTAATTTATAGGCAGGTACTACTTTCACACAAAAAAAACAAAACACCAAAATACCTTATTGAGAGTTAGTGAATTCACTATGACTGGTAGTGGCCTACAGGGGAATTATCAAACATTTAAAGAATGTTAGACACATTCCTACTCCCATAGCAACCTAAAACTTAACTAGGAACTGAACAAATTTGAGATGAAGGCAGGAGTTCAGCAGCAAGAGGGGGGCTTCCCAGTTTTTTGCATTGTCACATGTATGATTTTTTATCCGCCAGTGAGAAATTGTATATGTGCATTCAATGCAAAAAGCTCCTGTCTCAGAATAAGTCCAATCTCTGGAGGCTAGAGTGGCAGACCTGAAGGAGCTGAGGCAGACAGAGAGGTATATACATGAGACCTTCAGGGACATAGTAGGCAAGTTCCAACTTCAGATTGGCAGCCCTGGTGCCCCACTCTCAATCCGGGCAGCCAACAATCCAATGCTTGGCAACAGCTATGCATTTGGGGCCAGCGGATCCGGCTGCTGTAGTGAGCGGAGGAGAGCTCACCACAGCTTCGGAGGAGGCGTCCCTGAGCCCACTTGACAGAGTACCTCAGTCCATGCAGGAGGGTCCGTAGCAACTTGTTGGGCAGAGTTCTGGAGAGGTTTCTTGTGCTGCAGATGCCAAGGGAGCAACTGCAATGGACATCCCTATGCTGGAGGGGCTGGAGACCGTAACGGGGAGACCAGCCATGCCCCTGCTGGATGAAACACTTCGAGGGCAGAGAGGTGGTGAAGGAGAGAGGCAGATGTCTGCGGAAAGAACCTTTTTACCTACCCAGAGGCCAGCTGTGATCATCCTGGAATCATTAAGGGACCTTGTTACAACTATGGGTAATGATTTTTCTGAATGCTCCTCTAAGATTACTGTTTTGTCAACAATTTGAGACAGTTTGTAAAAATATGTTACAACATCAGGATAATCAGCAAAAATGTAATCAACTAGAAGAGAAGATACAAACTATTAGGGGAGTACAAAGTTCTTTAATTCAATATAGTGATCTTTTGAATAGAATTTGTTGAAAATAGACAGGCATCTAAACCTGAGTTTTTAAACTTTCCAAGGGTTGTGGGAGAATTGCCACGTTTTACTTTAAAAAGTTTTTTTTCTTGAAATTCTAGAATTTCTCAGAAGCTATTCCCCCCTTGGATAAAGGATACTTTTTACCATCTGGTTTAGGATCCCAAATGCTAGTACCTGCTGTTGATTTGGATAACCTCACAGAATATCTGGAATCTTCTAATTATGAAGTGGTTGAAAGAGCTACACTGCTGGTTTCATTAACTGAGTGATTTGAGTGCTGTTATGAAGAAGTATTTCAAGAAACCTAATACACCATTCATGGGACAATCTGAGAATATTCCCGGATTTGGCTAAGACCACACAAGAAAGAAGGAAGGGATTCTTGGCCCTGCGCCAGGATACCATAGCCTGAGATACCTGTGCAAATGTTTAGTCAAGTATAAAGGAGATAATTTTGTGTTTCTTTCACCTGAGCAACTTAAAAAGTTTGATTCTAGGAAAGTGTCACCATCTGATAGGATCGATGTAAACTGACGCAAGTAAGTACTGGTAGCTGTGTTAAGCTATGTCTAATATTTGTTTCTTTGTACTATCCTTGATTTATGCTAGCCTCCCCCCCATGCTTGGGGCCTATAGGATACTGAGTTGTATTGGAAAACTGGTTTTCTTTTCAGTTTTATTGCTTAAATTGATGTATCATTTCTGAATGAAAGTGGATTCTTTGTGAAGTCATTTTTGAAGTTAACAAAAAAAAAAGGAGGCTCCACAAACTGGAGGATTTCCAGCATCTTGTGGCTGGCATCTCAGTCAATACTGAAATGGAATGGCTTCCGCCATTACCCACACAAAACCTGGGAAGGATAAATTCTGCAGTAGGGACCTCCTCCGCTCTTCTGGAGATAGTCCTGAATGGAGACCCTCCGAGCACTCAGAGGAGGACTCCGTAGTATCATCCCCCAGGGGTCATAGGGACCCTCATCCTCACTAATCTACAGGAGATGGGCCCTGGGTCCTCTGGCTTCGTCCAGAGGGGCCGTCACTGGCAAACCCAGTGCAGACCCCAGCAAAGCTGGACAGGGGTCTGCAGGCCGGTGTCTTCAGCTGGCCTAGGCGGAGCTTCCTCCTCTGAGGAACCAGCAACAACCACCGCATCGGTCAGGGGAAGCATCTGTGCTCTGCTGGGCATCAATGGCCTCCTGGGCACTAGTACCAACCAGGCCGTTAACACAGTTGAGTACACTGAAGTAGTTCCAAAGCGGACAGGAGCTGCATCAGTGCCGCAGGACCTATACCCTGCAGCATCTGCTCCACTGCCAGCTGGATGCAGCACTCCAGCTCCTCCTTGAAAGTTGCTGAAGCCAATACTGACTGGGAGGAAGGAGAGGTGGCCAGATCTTCCTCTGATCCCCAAGGTGGATCAGCGACTGGCATCAGGACTGGTAGAGACAGTTGCAGATGCCCAGCTTTGATTAAGGATGGGCACTCTCCACCGTAGGGTCGCTTTCTTCAAACAAATCCACATTCAGAAGATACCCACATTGATTAAATTATCTTTCATAATTTCTTCCTATCTCTAACCCCAAACAAACCCAAGCTCCAGATCCAACTACAGCCTCACAATTACTACAATCAAATATGGATTTCTGCCAATTGAACAACTTTCCTCAAACGGCTTGGATACCACTATACCCAAATCTCTGCTTAAATAAGCCAAAATCTGGAACAGAATGCAGCTCCAGAAGCAATTTGTTCCAGAGGTCAAGTGCTGCACAGCAAAAAAGAAAGTCCTCTTTCTGATCTTAGATATTCCTTCAAAAGAGGTTAGGTTCATTGAGTTTCCATAAGATCTCAGTCCTTCCAGGCCTGTACAACTTTTACGTGATTCTGAAGATATTTAGGAGCTTGACCAGCAATTATCCTAAATGCAAATATTAAGATTTTAAACTGCACTCTGTATTCCACTGACAGCCAGTGGAGAAGCATACTGGTGGAGGATATTTTCAGCCATCCACCATGCTTCCTGTAGCACTCTGAATCAGCTGCAGTTTGTCTTAATATCTGTAGTCTACCTTTAAAGATGTTAACAGTCTAGCAGACAATATTAAAGCCTGGACTAAAGCATGAAGGCTAGCTTGATCCAGAAGCTCCTGTATTTGCCAGATGGCAGAGTTGGCAAAAAAAAAAACCTACTTAGAAATTAATCAGCTTTGTTCCATCTTCAATTCACTATCTAAGATTATACCCAAATTCCTTGCCAATTTAATGGCACTGAAACATTCTAAACAATTCTATCTACTGGAATACCTCTACAATGCACACTGAACTGCAGACACACAGGGTATGTGCTAATTTTATACATAAGAACATGCCATACTGAGTCAGATCAAGGGTCCAGCAAGCCCAGCATCCTGTTTCCAACAGTGACCAATCCAGGCCTTAAGAACCTGGCAAGTACCCAAACACTAAGAAGATCCCATGCTACCGTGTTTCCCCGAATATAAGACAGCGTCTTACTTTCTTTTTACCCCCAAAAGTCCCACTATGTCTTACTTTCAGGGTATGTCTTATATTGGAAAAAAAACCTGAGTGTTAAAAAAAAAATTATTTTTAAATACCTGTCGGAGGGCCGCGTGGGTCCAGGCGGCTGGCGGCGGGAGCCGGGTGGTCGCGTGTTAAATCTAGGCCGCGGGCGGTCGCGTGTTAAATCTAGGCCGGGTCGCACAGGCCCGCATTCATTCACTGCCGGTGGGGGCTGCCTCGGCAGCCCCCACCGGCAGTGAATGAATGCGCGCACAGGCCCACAGCGCCTGTGCGACCCCTGCGATTCGGCGCTGGGGGCTGCCGGTGGGGGCTGCGGCAGTGAATGAATTCATTCATCCAGGCGGAGGAGCCGGCTGCCGCTGCCGGCTGCTTTCGGCGCTCAAGGCAGACACATGCTGTGACGTCACAGCATGTGACTGCCTTGAGCGCCGAAAGCAGCCGGCAGCGGCAGCCGAAAGCAGCCGGCTCCTCCGCCTGGATGAATGAATTCATTCACTGCCGCAGCCCCCACCGGCAGCCCCCAGCGCCGAATCGCAGGGGCCGCACAGGCGCTGTGGGCCTGTGCGCGCATTCATTCACTGCCGGTGGGGGCTGCCGAGGCAGCCCCCACCGGCAGTGAATGAATGCGCGCCTGTGCGACCCGGCCTAGATTTAACACGCGACCACCCGCCGCCCGCCGGCCGTCTCGAACTAACGCGCGTCCACCCGCCCCCCCCCCCCCCCCCCCGCCTGGAACAAGTGCCCACCCGCCCGCGGCCTAGATTGAACACGCAACCACCCGGCTCCCGCGCGGCCCTCCGACAGGTATTTAAAAATAATTTTTTTTTTTTTTGAAATGACAGGTACGTCTTACTTTCGGGGGATGTGTTACATTAGCCGACCCCCCTAAAATTCCCACTACGTCTTACTATCAGGGGTGTCTTACTATTGGGGAAACACGGTACTGATGCTAGAAAATAGCCACTGCTTTCACTAAGTCAGCTTAATTAATAGCAGATAATGGACTTCTCTAATCCTTTAAGCCAGGCTACACTAACTGCACTAACCATATGCTCTGGCAACAAACTCCAGAGTTTAATTGTGCATTGAATGAAAAAGAACTTTCTCCAATTAGTTTTAAATGTGCCACATGCTAACTTCATGGAGTGTCCCCTAGTCTATTATCTGAAAGAGTAAATAACCAATTTACATTTACCTGTTCTAGACCTCTCATGATTTTAAACACCTCTATCATATCCCCCCCTCAGCTGTCTTCTCCAAGCTGAACAGTCCTAACCTCTTTAGTCTTTTCTCATAAGGGAGCTGTTCCATCCCCTTTATCATTTTGGTCACCCTTCTCTGTACTTTCTCCATAGCAATTATATCTTTTGAGATGCGGTGACCAGAATTGCACACCTTGAATACTGTGTGGTCTCACACATTTTCCGTTTTATTCACCATTCCCTTTCTAATAATTCCCAACATTGTTTGCTTTGACTGCCGTAGCACACTGAACCGACGATTTCAATGTGTTATCCAGTATGACACCTAGATTTCTCTCTTAGGTGGTAGCTCCTAATATGGAGCCTAACATTGTGTAACTGTAGCATGGGTTATTTTTCCCTATATGCATCACCTTGCACTTATCCACATTAAATTTCATCTGCCATTTGGATGCCCAATTTTCCAGTCGCATTAGATCTTCCTGCAATTTTTCACAATCTGCTTGTGATTTAACTACTTTGAATAGATTTGTATCTGCAAATTTGATTACCTCACTCGTATTTTTCCAGATCATTTATAAATATATTGAAGAGTACGGGTCCCAATACAGATCCCTGAGGCACTCCACTGCCCACCCCCTTCTGAGAAAATTGTCCATTTAATCCTACTCTGTTTCCAGTCTTTTAGCCAGTTTGAAATCCAAGAAAGAACATGCATTGGTTGTGCATTTTTCTAAAGGGCCATGTCTGTCTGGAAAGCACTACTTTATGTACAGAAGTCTCGTTAATGATTACCTCAAATGTGCACTAAGATCCTGAGTAGATAAAGTACGATTAACAATACAAAGATGTAGTCTAAGGAAGAGAAATTTCACCCAAAACTATAAGGTAACAGATCATTAGCGCTCACTGATAGACCCACAAAAACACTGGAACCACTTTTTAAATTAAAGCAAAATTTACCATGTTTTAACCAAGCTGATCAAGATTTAGTTCAGATGACTAGATCACATCTTGATCTAGTGGAGTAGCTGTCAAGTCAGAGTAGGCTACTAACCAGGGAAACCAAGGCTCAAATCCTGTGACCTTGGGCAAGTCACTTCACTCTCCATTGCCTCAGGTACAGATAGATTGTGAGCTCTCTGGGGACAGAGAAATACCTACAGTACCTGAATGTAATCTGCTTCAAACTGCCAAAAAGTGGAATATAAATAAATTCCTTACACCTCACGTCCATCAAAAGTTACATCACTAGCTACATGAGAATGCTAAACCTCAGTCTGGACAAAGATAATGCATATTTGGAATTTTTTAAACACATACAGGGCAAATCTGGAGACTAAAACATGGCCATCATCCCATGCAGCTAAGTATCTCATGCAATTTTTCTAATCAATCTGTTAAAGTACTTTGACAGCACATTTCTCATTTTAAGAGTAATTTGAAAATCTGTTTTGCTATTTAAAATACTGCTAACAGGTAATAAAGTTTCGCTGTCATACAGCACAGAATTAAGAGTCAGCATTAGATCTGTATTAGGCTTGTCAACATTCCTGTATTTCAATTTATTGAATACTCACCTCTTCCTTTCAGAATCCATCATGGAGTCCAAATGTCAAGCTGAAAAGGTAACCCATTCTAAAAATAGCTCTAAATAGCTCTGAAATTATAGAGCTGCAAAGTGAATTATGATCTTTTGATATGACATGTCATGCAAAACAAACTATTGCTCTAGTTTGGGTCGTTGCCAACCTAGAACAAATGGGGATGAAATTCAAACTTTGTACCTTTTCTGTGTCTTTGAGCCTTTTAGGCGATTCTTCCAAAGGCGGTGAATGAGACCTCTTGGACGCAGCACCTTTAGGACTGATATCTGACTTTCCACTGATGTGTTCTGGTGGCTGAGGAGCAGAAAGGGGAGGAGATATGAGCTGATGAATCATATTTCATCCCACCACTGTAGGAATACAGATGAAGGTTCTGCTGTTCTTACTGCAATTGTAGTTTCTGTGTCTGCATTCAAAGAAGTCTCCTTAGAACTCTTTTCATGGTGAAGTTCTCTGTTGAAATTGGCTATATTCCCATGCATATTTGAACCAATAACTGGAATAGACAATCCTTTAAGTGGTTCTAAAGTAAGAGTCACATTCAATGGCTTCTCAGCAGTAGATTCTTTTTCAGGTAAAGGGTTCCTTCAAGGAAAAGAAAAGCATTTAAGTTCTATTCAATGTGAAGTAAAAATGTTGCAGTTACCTGTCATATGCAGTCTGAACAAACTTATCTTAAGATTCTTTTCCAGACATACGTATAGTGCAACCTGCTAAATTTACATATTGGGCTGCATAAAGCAGACAGATTCAACATCCAGCAACTCAATCCACATGCACTCCTTTTCCTATTAATGTAGAAAGAGCAGTTACAGCAATCAATTGCTTTGGTGATTAATGGGGCAATTTTCAAAACCATTCCACACTAGTGAAAAGTGCATTGGTACAATTTCCTATGGGATTTGTACCAATTTTTCCAAAGTGAAAGTATGCGCACATCCCAAGTCACTGTGGGAAACATACCTGCAGAAATTTGCATCTGCTTTGCCTTTTTAAAACGACACTATTTGGCATCGGAAAACCTACCCATTGCAAGCTATGCATGTTGGCCTCTCCGGACCTAATCCCACGCCAGGGAACACATCCACAAAGTGAGCCCAACTTTCAAACCTATCTGCAGTACAGCATTTCCACTTAACTGTGTGTGTGTAAAATAAAGCTAGCATTTTATTATATATTGTGAACTACAAGAATGTGTTTCAGCATGCACCTATATATATCCAATGCAAGAACCACATACTTTCTCTACCCATTTTATAAACATACATGCATATATTTTAAGCACAAAATCATGACAATGTGTAAACATACACCCAGTACTACAGGCAGGTATAAAAAATACTTGCATGTATATTTTGTCAATACCTCCACCAGTTCACCATGAACCAACCTCCAGTTTATCCAGAACCACCCAAGAACTTCCGACTAGTCATTTCATTTATGCCAGTCAAATTAGGTATAAAAGTATACAAAAAAGATTGGTAATGTCTTATAAAATAGACTATGCATACTTCTGAAGCCCTCCCCAGACCTCTTCCAGATCACTCCTTTTTCTCCAATGAAATATTTGCATGAAATTGAACACCCGTATTGTTTATAAACATGTGCACACATGCTATTTTTACACACAGCACACCGTTGAAAATTACCTTCTGTACACCTAAGTATGTGTGATGGAATGTTACACACACTTAGTGTAAAAAGAGTGGGCAATTTCCAAACAACCCTTTCACCAATTCAGGGTTTACCCAGATACACAGCCTTTGAAAACTGCACTTTGTAAATAAACAAAGTTGTGTGAATAAATCAATATTCTCCTTGAAAAATGTATTTTAAAAAAGTCATTTAACAATTTAAACACAAACTGGCTTATGGCCAAAGACTAAATGAATTCTAAAACATTTTAAAGTTACTTCCTATAAGGATAAACCTAATAAGAGGGTAATATTTTATAAGTAGGCCAGAATGCCCCATATTACTAAATCTTGTGAGAAATCTGCTATCCAAGTATGACAGACTAACAAATTGTATGTTGGACGTGGACACTGGGCTCACTAAAGATAATTAGAATTATAGGCCAAAATACTTAGCTTTATTGGTTGTACACAGCTTGAAAATGTACTTTTTTTGTAATTTATCATACATAAGGTCAAAAATTGTATTGGCTGTCAAATTCTATGAATCCTAACCAGTCCAGACAGGTAAGCTATGTCCCCTATAAGCAGAGCATACAACTTTTTCAGTGATGTCATCACCACTACATAGAGGTGTGCAGCACAGAGAAACCTGGCCTACCTATGACAAAGCTAAACAAAATGTCAACATTTCACAACTGGAAGAGAATATCCTCTTACAGCATAATACCTGTCCCAACCTTACTCAAATAGGAATAGAAATGAGGAAAGTAGAAGAGACTTGAACAGAGTGCGAAACTATATACAAGAAACAGGATCCACTGCCACTTGCCTCCTTATGTAGTCTGCCTTCCTGGGAAGATCTTAGATGTAAGGGGGGGGGGGGGGAGGAATAAATGCAGTGACCAGCATGTTCCCACCTTACAAATGTCCACTAGCACAGGAAGATGACTGGGCTGTAGTAGAATGAACTTTAAGTATCTTGATAGCCTAAGCAGATATGCTGAAGAAATTGCTTGATCCACCATGCTAGAGTAAGCTTTAGAAGCTGCTTCACTTTTATGCTGTCTGAACAGAATAAATAACTGTTCTATGGCAAGGATTTGTAACCTCTAGATAACTAAGAACTCTGAACATCCAGCAATTTCAAAGACTTATGACTACCCTGACACTCCTCAGAGAAAGCTGGCAAAGACAGGTTGAGGTAAAAAACCTGAGACCTTAGGAAAGAAAGGATAGTCTGAACAAACAGGCTGATGCAAAAAACCAAAAAAGGATCATTACAAGAAAGAGCCTAAACTTCAGAAATATGCCTGACAGAATAGATAGCTACAAGAAAAAACTGTCTTCAAGGATAAGTTCTTAACTTAGGAAGGGTTCAGCAGCTCAAATAGAGATGTCACCAGAGCCTTCAGAACCAAGCTGAGATCCTGAAACACCAATGGCCTAACTAGAGGACAAAGCTTTTCACTCCTCGAAGGAACCTGTAATTCTCATTCAGATGTGGTCAAAGAACCCCTGAACTACACCTAAAATAAGAGATGGTGGCTACTTGAACTTTAAGGAATTTAAGGCTAAGCCCTCATCTGGACCCTTTTGTAGGAAAGCTAAAACAGAAGGAATAGCTGACCACCAAGGAGAAATAGTCTCATCTTTACAGAAAGTTTCAAAGATGTGCCATCTCCAAACACAGGGAAAGGAAGTGGAATATTTGAGCTTTTAAAAAAGTGTGGAAACTATCGTAGAATACTAATACTTCTTCTTTAATGACCTTTCAAAGGCCAAGCTGTAACAAAAGAGACTGATTCACCATGCAGATTGTTCCTGAACCAGAACACCTCAAACTGCTCGGCATCATATAGGCTGGTCTACCTGCAACCTCATGAGATCTGTATACCAAGATCTCCTTGGCCAATTTGGGGAAACCAGGATCATGGGAACCCTCTAATTCTCTTTCACAATTTCCTGCCTATCAACACCAAGGTGGACACACAATACAAGTTTACTTTTGATCAAGGCAGCATAAAGTCAGCTCTTTCTTCAGCTCTTAACTGTGCCTGCTTGGGGGGGGGGGGGGGAAATCACTGCATTCTTGTGAGTTGCCAGATCGATGTACAGTAGACTCCTAGGCACCATCTGCTAAAATGCATCCTGACTGAGCTCCCATTTGCCAGGATCCAGGAGAATTCTACTTAGAAAATAGGCCTGAACATTGTCCTGGCCTGCCAACAAATATAGATTTTCTTCTGCCCAAGGAAGCAGAAGTCCATCTCCCAGACTTCGGGTGCTACCCTGTGTGTTCATGTAAGCCACGGCTATCACATTGTCGGATAGCATCTATTTTCCCTGTATCAAGGGAAGAAACTGATAAAAGGGCCAACCTTATTGCTCTCGTTCCCAATCTGAACCAAGCAGTGGCCTCCTGAGACTACAAACTGAGCTATCTGATCAAGACAATGTGTTCCCCAACCTATCAGGCCAGCATCTTTCAAGATTAGGATCCAGTAGACAGAATCCAGACTCACCTTCAAAAGACTGGACTTCACAGATCTGGGTAAAGGGAGACAACACTCACTCTTGAGAATGGGGAGACAGGAATGACCCCTGAAGGGGCCTCATGTGGGCCTGACCCAAGGCACTAATGGCTGCCATGAAACCTAGAAGCTGAAGACAGTCCCAAGCTTTCAGGGCCCTTTGAGTAGAAACCATTTAGGCTTGTTGCACAAGCTTGGACACCTTTTCCGAAATCAAATAAACAGTGATGGGTTGAGTGTAACTTTGCACCCAGATATTCCAAGAACTGAGTAAGGTGAAGTTTCTTTTTTGCAAAACTGACTAGCCAGTCCAAGCTTTCTAAAACCTGGACTACTCTGCCAGACACGGGAGTCCTTCCTGATAGAACTTGGCCCTGATAAATCAATCATGCAGGTAAGGATGCTTCATGATGCCCTCTTTCCTCAAGGCAGCCATTACCACCATTACTTTTGAAAATGTTCATGGAGCAGTGGCCAACCTGAAAGGAAGTGGTGGAACTGAAAATAATGAAATGCAGAAACAATTTTCAATTTTCTGACTGGTGGGAATGTGAAAATATGCCTTGGATCCAAGGACAATAAGAACACCCCTCACCAGGATGCAGCAAAGAATTTCCACTCAAATGTGAAATATGGAGGCTGCTGTTCACACCCTTCAAGTCCAAGTTAAGTCTGAAAGCTCCACCCTTTTTGGGAGCTACAAAATAAAATCAAATATTGACTATGACCCTGGCTGGATTGAGGATCCAGAATAGCCTTTAACAGCTGAAGTGTTTCAAGAGTGACCTGGACTACATCTCAGGCTGTGGAACATGGAGATACCATGCAAGAATCAGAAACTGGAGCGTCAGATTCTGGAGAATAACAAATGGACAACATCCAATACCCACTGGTCTGACATTATGTGGGCCCACTCCTAGCAAAACTGTTGCAAGCAACCTCCTACAGGGAGAACCAGAGTGAAACTGCCATGCTTCACTGGGAACCATGACTAGTAAACCGAGAGGGAAGACATGTTAGGCTTGGCACTTTTTGGACACCCAAAACATCCTGCCCCAAGGCCATAAAGAAAAAAATGCCTGTTTGCCAGGTCTATAGCATCTGAAGTCATAAAAATATCTACAGCCTCTATCAGGCCAATAAAAAGACTGAACTCTCTTCAGGTAGCCTGTTTGGTTTTCATCTCCAAGATTCTTCACTAGCTATTCTAGATCTTCAAACAATCCTCTCTAAACAATCTTCCTTAAAAGGAAGAATACCCAACCTTGATTGGGACCATGAATCTGCAGCCCAATTGCAGAACTAGAGTCTCCTTGCCATTATACCTGAAGCCAGAGAGAGGAAATTCTCAGCAGATCATAAAGGACATAAGCCAAAACTGCAGTAGCAGACTCCTTTTGAGCTGCGTTTTTGGTCTCTGGAAGTTACAGGATCCATTGCAACAATGCTTGGGTGACCATACTCCCACAGATCAAAACAGACCTGAAGGAAAAACATGTTTAGGAGTTCAGTCTTTCTATCCTGCAGATCATTCAGTGAAGTACTACCCTCCACTGGAACAGTGATTCCCCTAGTGACTGCTGTGATTCAAATGCCACAGGTGGACATCTTAAAGACACAACCACCATTTCAGGGGAAGGGGCTTGATCATGTTTCTTTACTCCCATGAGGCACTTTGGGACCTCTTATTCAGAGAAAGATTTTTCACCTCAGAGTGAAAGAACACTAATCAATTTACAAACTTTAAGGTATTCCAGGCTAGGGTTTCCTCAACTTTAGAATCTGCAATCCTTGAGAGGATACTACCTGAATGAAGGATACTATTTCATCTCTGTGAAAGACAGAATTGAATCTGAAGCATTATCATTCTCCTCCAGAGGCACAGTTGGCAGGATCCAGCTGGTGCTTGGGGGAACTTCTATGCCTCCTCAATATTAGTGAACAAAATCTGAAGACAACTTTGGGCACTTACTAGGTGCCTGATTCTCCAGGCTGCACCCTAGAGAGGCCAGGCCCAAGGAAAGATTGTTTTGTTCCCTCAAGCTTCTGAATAGCACAGAAGGCCTGATGTAGGAATCTAAAAAATTCGAGAGACATATCCAAATTTGAGGGACCTGAGCTAATCTCCTTTCAAGAGTCAATACCAGGGAAATCCCAAAGTCTTAGCATACCTTAGAGAAATGCTGTTGAGAAGCAGAAGCAGCTGCAGGAATAAGATCTAAAATGGTAGTTTTTCCTGCCAAAATGGAAATTCAGAGGCTTTCTCTGATCGCAGGCCTGCAAGAGTACTACCAGAAACACCCAATGCTGAAGAGTATTCTTTGGAAACCTCCCCGTTTTTAATACAGGCAGTGCAAATCTGTGGCAGATGTGGAATTATTGGCCACAGGCCCCACAGTGCAGACTGCAGTCTGCTTGTTCCATGCTAGAGGAAATTTATGCACTAGTGAGTCTCAGTGCTGAGATGCATTAAGGCATTCAGCCCCTCCAGCTACTTACCTGAGCTGAAAAACAGGTCAGTCAAACCACTCACTGTCTTAGCAATACTCTGGTTCAATTTGCAGTCAGCCATAGACAACCCCCCCCCCCCCTTAGTTTTTCCACAATCATGGTCCAGAAGCACAGGGAGCAGAAAGAAGTGTGCTGACACTTGTTTTCTTATATAATGCCAAGAGAAGAACCCCCTGTGCTATACTAAGACCCTTCTGAGAATAGGAACCTTTGAGAGGGACTAGCTACTCTGGTCTAAAACAGGTGCCTGGCCCAAGGAAGGTAAGAAAGCAAGCCAATGCTTAAAATCCATCCAAGTGGGAGGCAGGCCAAAGAAAAAAAAAAAACAAAAAAACTCTTGCTGCACCAGTTGTCCTATAATTTGCTGGAGACAGAATACTGGGTTTCTCTGTGCTACCCCACCTCTACATATCATTGAGAAAGCTGTGTGCTTTGCCACTATCTACTGGTAGGGGGACTTAACCCACCTGTCTGGACTGTTGTAGTAGGATAAAATGGAATATTTAGTTATTTGCATGCACACACTGAGCTAACTGCGTATAAGAATTTTTTCACAGTTTTTGAAAGTGCCCAAGAGCTTTTCTAGGTACTCAATTTTTATCTTTTAATGTAGTGGCCAAATAGTTCTGGTTGTGCCAATTTTGGTTCAGCACATTATGGAATAAATATGTCCATCTGATTGGTCTCATACTTGTCTTAGCTTCTTATTGGATTCTTTCTACTTGGCTAGGAACTTTTATTATACATATTTAGTTCTAGGTTGCAGGTCACAAAACTAGTATGTTCTGCAATTACTACATCTAGTTTCAGGATGTCTGGCCACTTCAAGTAACTACTGTGTTTTGTCTCCTTTAAATAATGTTTGTATACATATAAAAGATTTAATTTAACAAATGCATATGCCAGTGTATCATTTCGTGTAAAGACGTTTGGCACAAATTGAAGTTATCTATTTCAAAAATATATAAAATATATTTTACAGCTAAATCTGAATAGCTATACCAAAGCTTAAATGCATATATTTGGTTAAGAGGGTACATTCTAGAAAGAAAAAGTGTTGCACATATAGTATAAAAGGCTATTTAGTTGTAAAATGTTTTAATTAAAAATTGCGACATTTACATTAATTTAAATACAAGCTCTTGGTGATTTAAATTAATCCACCCTGCCAATGGGAGCACAGAGGAGAGGATCACCTTGCTGGTGGCTGAAAGGAATCAGTACGTTTTTGCTTGGGAAATTTTCTTTTTTAAAAGAATTGGGGCAAAGTTAACTATTTGGGAATATTATTTAGTGTGTTTTTGCTTTTAATAGTCAGTAAGTCAGCAAATAAACAGAAGTTAGAGTGTTTGTATATTAAAAACAAAACAAGAGTAGCCAGAAGCTAGAAATAAGCTAGGAGCAGGGTATACTGAAGTAAAAAAGTTGAAAAGTTCAGTTCAGTTTCTCACCTTGGAAAGGTGTTAAGTTAGTGTGATTTGGTACCAACATTTGTTAAGAGCAGTGAGTCACTCTGGCTAACTGAAGTTAGACTGCATTTCCCAACAGTCCCACCCCTCACTCATCCTTTAATTTATAGGCAGGTGCCACACCTTCACAAAAAAACCACCCTTATTGAGAGTGATCATTCCCCTGTAGGCCCAGACATTAGTGAATTCACTAATACACTTAAGATGTTAAACACATTCCTGCTCCCATAGCAACCTAAAACTTAAGTAGGAACTGAACAAATTTGAGATGAAGGCAGCAGCAGGAGGGGGGCTTCCCAGTGTTTTGCATTGAGTGTCACATGTATGATTTTGCCCACCAGTGAGAAATTGTACACGTAGAAAGCTTAAACCCAGAACCTCCAGGGTAGCATTCTCTGAAATGCTCCCTGTTCCACGTGCAGGTCCCCAGAGGTAGGCAGAGCTCCAGAATCTCAATGCGTGGATACGACGATGGTGCAAGGAAGAGGGATTCAGTTCTGTAAGGAACTGGGGAACCTTTTGGGGAAGGGGAGTCCCTTCTGAAGGGATTGGCTCCACCTTAACCAGGGTGGAACCAGACTGCTGGCGCTAACCTTTAAAAAGGAAATCGAGCAGCTTTTAAACTAGAACAAAGGGGAAAGCAGACAGTCGCTCAGCAGCACATGGTTCGGAGGGAGGTATCTTCAAAGGATGCTAATGATGCATTAGAATTAGGGCATCCCAACAGAGAGGTTCCAATAAGAAAAGTAGTCCAAGTGCCTGTAACTACAAAGTCGCTTGAGCTAAAAAATTCTAACTTATCCCTATCAATTAAAAGCAGAATGAAAATACAAACAAAAAACACACTTTGAAATGTTTGTATGCTAATGCCAGAAGTCTAAGAAGTAAGATGGGAGAATTAGAATGTATAGCAGTAAATGATGACAGACTTAATTGGCATCTCAGACATTGTGGAAGGAAAACCAATGGGACTGTGCTATACCGGGGTACAAATATCACAATGACAGAGAGGAGCACCCGGGAGGCAGTGTAGCGCTTTATGTCCAGGATGGCATAGAGTCCAACAGGATAAACATCCTGCATGAGACTAAATGCACAATCGAATCTTTATGGGTAGAAATTCCTTGTGTGTCGGGGAAGACTTTAGTGATAGGAGTATACTACCGTCCCACCTGGTCAAGATGGTGAGACAGACAGTGAAATGCTAAGAGAAATTAGGGAAGCTAACCAAATTGGTAGTGCAGTAATAATGGGAGATTTCAATTACCCCAATATTGACTGGGTAAATGTATCATTGGGACATGCTAGAAAGAGAAAGTTCCTGAATGGAATAAATGACAGTTTTATGGAGAAATTGGTTCAGGAACAGATGAAAGGGAGCAATTTTAGATCTAATTCTCAGTGGAGCACAGGACTTGGTGAGAGGTAACGGTGGTGGGGCCGCTTGGCAACAGTGACCATAATATGATCAAATTTGATTTAATGACTGGAAGAAGAACAGTGTACAAATCCAAGGCTCTTGTGCTAAACTTTCAAAAGGGAAACTGATAAAATGAGAAAAATTGTAAGAAAAAAAACTGAAAGGAGCAGCTACAAAGGTAAAAAATGTCCAAGAGGCGTGGTTATTGTTAAAAAAATACCATTCTAGAAGCACAGTCCAGATGTATTCCAAACATTAAGAAAGATGGAAAGGCAAAACGATTATCGGCATGGTTAAAAGAGGAGGTGAAAGAAGCTATTTTAGCCAAAAGATCTTCATTCAAAAATTGGAAGAAGGATCCAACAGAAGAAAATAGGATAAAGCATAAATGTTGGCAAGTTAAATGTAAGACATTGATAAGGCAGGCTAAGAGAGAATTTGAAAAGAAGTTGGCTGTAGAGGCAAAAACTCACAGTAAAAACTAAATATATCCGAAGCAGAAAGCCTGTGAGGGAGTCAGACAGTTAGATGATAGAGGGGTTAAAGGAGCACTTAGAGAAGATAAGGCCATCGCAGAAAGATTAAATGATTTCTTTGCTTCAGTGTTTACTGAAGAGGATGTT
Source organism: Rhinatrema bivittatum (assembly GCF_901001135.1). Taxonomy (NCBI): domain Eukaryota; kingdom Metazoa; phylum Chordata; class Amphibia; order Gymnophiona; family Rhinatrematidae; genus Rhinatrema; species Rhinatrema bivittatum. The sequence continues at coordinate 126,065,513 of NC_042617.1, forward strand.
GGGGAGGTACCCGTAATAGAGAAGGTTTTCATGGGTAATGATTCAGATGGACTGAATCAAATCACAGTGAACCTAGAAGATGTGGTAGGCATGATTGACAAACTGAAGAGTAGTAAATCACCTGGACTGGATGGTATACACCCCAGAGTTCTGAAGGAACTAAAAAATGAAATTTCAGACGTATTAGTAAAAATTTGTAACCTATCATTAAAATCATCCATTGTACCTGAAGACTGGAGGATAGCAAATGTAACCCCAATATTTAAAAAGGGCTCCAGGGGCAATCTGGGAAACTACAGACCAGTTAGCCTGACTTCAGTGCCAGGAAAAATAGTGGAAAGTGTTCTAAACATCAAAATCACAGAACATATAGAAAGACATGGTTTAATGGAACAAAGTCAGCATGGCTTTACCCAGGGCAATTCTTGCCTCACAAATCTGCTTCACTTTTTTGAAGGATTTAAACAAACGTGGATAAAGGTGAACCAGTAGATGTAGTATACTTGGATTTTCAGAAGGCGTTTGACAAAGTTCCTCATGAGAGGCTTCTAGGAAAAGTAAAAAGTCATGGGATAGGTGGCAATGTCCTTTCGTGGATTGCAAACTGGCTAAAAACAGGAAACAGTAGGATTAAATGGACAATTTTCTCAGTGGAAGGGTGTGGACAGTGGAGTGCCTCAGGGATCTGTATTGGGACCCTTACTTTTCAATATATTTATAAATGATCTGGAAAGAAATACTATGAGTGAGATAATCAAATTTGCAGATGACACAAAATTGTTCAGAGTAGTTAAATCACAAGCAGATTGTGATAAATTGCAGGAAGACCTTGTGAGACTGGAAAATTGGGCATCCAAATGGCAGATGAAATTTAATGTGGATAAGTACAAGGTGATGCATATAGGGAAAAATGGTAACATGGAGTAGACTTAGTTTCTGGGTACTTGCCAGGTTCTTATGGCCTGGATTGGCTACTGTTGGAAACAGGATACTGGGCTTGATGGACCTTTGGTCTGACCCAGTATGGTATTTTCTTATGTTCTTATTGTTCAGTTCAAATAAGGAAGTCATCCCAAAACAAAAAACATACTTAGCAAAATCTGTATATAACAATGTAATGTGTAACTTGAAAACTGAGAAGGCTTTGATGCGTCACTGTTAAGACGCTACAAGTCACTCCCAGGAAACCTGTATCCTATATTCTTCTTCTGGCTTTCCTTTGCTTACTATAATAAAGAGTATTATTGAGAAATGTAAAAACTGAGTGTTTTCTATAACAAACCAGCCTGCGCAGCAAAACCTCCGAGTGCCACGAGCCTCAGTAAATTAAGAACCTCTTGTAAGGTAGATAGTCGCAGAGACAGCCGCCCTCGCGACTATAAACTGGTGAAAGAAGCTATTTTAGCCAAAAGATCTTCATTCAAAAATTGGAAGAAGGATCCAACAGAAAAAAATAGGATAATGCATAAATGTTGGCAAGTTAAATGTAAGACATTGATAAGCATTTTCCTAAATAGCTTGTGCTCTCTCATTAGCTGTAACTCCTCTGGCACTGAATTCCAGAGTATTGTCTTGCCACTAATCGCTCATTCACGCACCATGTTTAAGCTAGCTCCCTTCTGAGGGAGTCACTAAAAGACCTTTATTCACAGATACTAATTCCCTTTGCGGCTCATACCACCATAATCTATGTGTCAACCATACATTTTCCAATTTAGAGAGTACCTTATGTATTACTAACACTAAAACTAATCCTAAAAGATACTGGCAACCAATGAATGACCTTAAGTACAAGCATGATACATTCATACCACCCCACTCCACAAAGTATTCTGGCCACAGAATTTTGTAACTATACTGATTTAATCATGTTTTGGTAACCCTGGAAGGAAAGCGTTACAATAGTCAATATTTTGTACCATCATTTGCATAATTAACCAAAAATCAAACCCCAAAATATGGCTTTAATCGACATAATATACACAAATTGAAGTTCCCGACTTTCACCAGGTTACACATGACCTTTCATAGCTAGTTTGCAATCCAGCTGGACTCCCAAGTTACATACAACTGATAGTAGAAGATACATTCCTTCAAATGACATCTGACACTGGCAATTTTTTTTTAACAATATAATTTCAGCCTTACTGATGTACCGATTTAGAGTTAAAACTTTTTTTTTTTATTGACAAATGCCAGCATCTTAAATGCTTCTTTCAGGGAATCCTTAATTGGGATCCAAAACTGAATATTGTCTGAACATCCAATATTCTACCCCCAAAATTCCCAGTACCTGTCATAAGTGTAATATAAATATTAAATAGGGTAGATCTCTGTGGAATCCCCAATTTAATATCAAACCACTTAGAAGTTCCCGTACTAAAGATTACTTGAAAGCTTCTCTTTGAAAGAAATGAGGAAAATCAGTCTGAACCCCAGATATACAGAATTCAGTCAATGTAGCAGCAAACTATGATCAACTATCAAATGTTGCAGATGTATCGAGCAGCACCAACAGAAACCTTTGACCCTGCTCAAAACCCCTCAAAAATATAGCTGATAGCTCCGTGTTCTCTCCCCTAAGCCCATGTTGGCTGGGATTCAAGAGGGAGTTTTCTTCTAGATACCTATCCAACTGTCTATACACTACTTTCTCAATAACCTTTGCAAGAAGGTCAATGAGAAAATAGGACCTTCAGGTTAATTTTCAAGATTTATGCTAGACAATCAGTTGATTTTCCAATGGTTAGATCTATGACAGATACCATTTATCATCTCTCAATGTCTGGGGTCTGTAAAGAGCTGGCTTGGTGAGAATTTACATCTAAGCGTGACCAAATCTAGAGCTCTGGGTGGGCACAGGGGATCAGTCTATAGATCTCACTTAGGGATTGGTGACACCTTGCTTCCATTTGTTGATTCTGTACGGGACCTTTGTTTTATTTTAAACCAAGCCAGACTAAAACCATAAATGTCTTCAGTTATTCAAACCGGTTTAAATTAAGGCTGAGATTCCTTAAATACGTACTTTCCAGAGAAGACTAAGAACAATTGTACAAGCCTTTGTAGTAACCATTATTGCAACTCTGCATATTGGGTTACCCAAATATTGTATTCGAGCTTTGCAGGTTCTGCAACATGTGGCAGCACGCGTGGTAGAGACTTATGCCATGCACGAGCACATTACAATGCTGCAGCAGCTTCATTGGCTGCCCGTAGAACAGTATGTGAAGTTTAAAATTTCTATTGTAAGGCTGTACACGGATCAAGGCCCTCATTACAGACAACAGTTTACAAGCCTGGACGTTCATGTTCTCTGCGTAAATATCTACTTACTGTTCCATCTTTCACAGACTACTGTCTTCAAACCATAAGGAGGGGAGCATTCTCTATAGTGGGTCCATCCCTTTGGAATGAGCTCCTGCCTGAACAGCGTACCATGTTTTATTGCTTATAATTGTGTTTTATGTTATACTGTACCCTGTTCAGCAGGAGATTCTCTTTATGAGCAGTCTGACTAAATATGAAAAGACATTGCTAGCAATTTCAATTACAAGCTTCTGTAAAAGTAATGGATAGCAGTGGTCACCCTTGTGAAAACTTGTGAATAAAAAAAAACTTCTGCAATGTTATAAAATGCATCTTAATGAGTACCATGGTATTCCTACCAAATTGCTCATGGTACATCAATTAAGTTGGAGGACTTAGCACCTGAAATTTAAACTTATAAATTCTTATTTTTTTGAAATTCTAAAGCATGTCCTATGACTAACAGCTACAATAAATTATTTAATTTTTAAAAACAAATTGTACATTAAGTAAGTTTACACAAAAAGCTAATCTAATTTAGCACAAGATTGTCACAGAAATTTCAGGACTATGACAAGTCAAGGAACAGAATAATGCAGAAAGACACCTTCAGACATTTTTAGAAAGAGCTCAAAGAAAAAAATGTGGTAAAAACTACAAACCTTTGAGTCTCCATCCTGGGTGGGCTCTCTCGATTGCAGACTTTATTAAAGGGAACTGGGGAGGTGAACAGTGCTCCTAAATCAGTCTCTCTGGAATTGTCTAAGCAGTTTCCATCCAGGGACTTTCTTTTTGACTCCAATCCACCTGCATTTTGGTTGATGTCTGGTATGCTCTACTGGCCAAATAAGATGGATTAATATTCTGCACTTTATATAGAAAATTCTATAGATACAAGAGGGGGGGGGAAGTCCTTGGAAAACAGGTTCCATATGTTCTTACCTTCTTTTTCTTCTGCACGATTTCTGCAGGAAGGAAAAAGTGTAGCTGTTTCTTCTTCACATGAGTTGCTTCAATCCTCATCCCTTCTTTTAACATGTTGATGTTATTTGCCTGCCTATAAACTGAAGTGAATTTAAAAGAGTTACACTATATTCCAAATCAATTTTTTTGTGCATGTGAAGTTAAGGCACAGTTATTTAAGGATTTGCAGGACATATCAAATACATTTACAGCTAAAGGAACTCTAGAAAACACTGCACTGAGTAGCAAAACCCTTTTTGCTCTATACAGAAAAGGTTCTCAAAATGGGGACACCCCGTGCTATTCTCTTTGCACAGACCTTGAGCTCTAACACCACCTACCAGCCTGCATACATTCACAGGTCTCATCCCCTCCAACTGACAGGCCCCCCCTACTGCCTGATGTTCACCACTGTTTTCTTGCTCTGGGTGAGTAGAAGGGAGAAGAGTGGATGCCTGCTTGTTTGATCATCCGGTGTCATGTGAATTTAAAATGTTAATATAGGTCATAGTGGATAAATGTTTTAGTCCTGGGGGAGTTCTGTGCTACTGTGGAATGCAGAATTTGCACAGAATTCTCCCTTCCTGCAAAATCCACCGCAGCCAAATGCTTCTCCCTTCCGAATGCTCTGTCGGAAGAGGAAGCAAAACCGGAACCATCGCGACATGAGCAAGTTCGCGGCTCACGGAGAGCAGAACCATTGAGGCACAGGCATGCGCACGGAGAGTGGAACCATCGCGGGTGAGGTTCCTGCATGGAGAGCACAGGCAGTGCTGCAGAGGCGAGGTTAGCAAGCTGCACTGTACAAAGGCCAGAACCCTACAATCGGAGGGGGGGAGGAGAGGGAGAGAATTTCTAGTGGGGGCTCAAGGTATGTGGGGAAAGCAGAATGGGACCGGGGCAGAGGCCAAGGGGGATTCATATTTCCATTTGTTCTGAGCCAGATGTCTGCAGCCTGACATGTATGCCCTGGCACTGGACAGCTGAGCGGACTGACTTCTGCCGCAGAGGTTGCATTTAACCAAACATCTCCTGCTGTGCAAGACTGGTCCCACAGCAGTGGGAGATGTTTGGTTAAATGAGACTCCTGCTGCATGTGAGGCTTGGAGCTAGCTTGCTGATTCAGGTAGTGGCAGCTGTCTGCTCAGCTGTCCAATGCCATGGGTTGCTGCCCCTGACCTAAAGCAGATGGAAATGTGAATCCTCCTTTGACCTCTGCTTCTGTTCCTGTTTACCTCCTCATGAAAATACTGGATTGCACTGAAATGCAGAATTTGCAAAAAATATTATTTTGACAAATAAATGTGCAGAATTTAGAACGTGCATGCAGAATTTTTGATTTTTTGTGCAGAATTCCCCCAGGAGTAAAGTTTGGGAAATCCTGCTATACAGGAATGGGATGTTTTGTGCCTCTAGGTGCAGCATCAAATCCAGGTGTAGTCAGAGGCCCAAGACATCCTGTGAAAAACAGAACTGCAACATAAAATTTACCAGATCTGCTACCTGCACTCCTGAGATCCAAAACACATTTGGGACAGTATAGAGTTAAGACCATAACTTGTAGGACTATCAAATGGTTATAAATATATTCTGCTTTTACCAAGTTGGTCCCAAAGCAGATTACAATAGTATCAGTTACCAAGGGCAGAAGTTGCAACATGCAAGGAAATACACAGGACAGGGGGATAATGGGATAGAGATGATAGAAATAATGCCTTGTACCATGAGGTCCCATATAATGGAATTCATCTAGTGAAGGGAAAACGTAAGAGGACTAGATCTTCGCCAAGAAGAATGCCCAAAAACTTTCAAGCGCAAGCTTAAGACCTGGCTCTTCACCAAAGCATACACTTAAATTCTCATTTCTCTCATCTATGCCCTCCCATCTCTGTCCCCCTTGACCCAGATTTTCACTAAATGCGGATGAGTCCCCCTCGAACTGGTCTCTCCCTAAGCACACATCATTCCTCCTCTCACTCCCTTCTGTATTACCCTACCCCCTCCCTACCCCTTCTTCTCCCCCCCTCTCCTCACCCCTTCCCTTCACATTTGATATTTCATGTTATTCCCTATAATTGTACATATTGTATATACCTGCAATCTTTGCCTACACTAATTTATTAATCTAATTTCATTCTTCTGTCACTTTTCCTCCTTTTTTCTCTTTTTACCCTCTTGTATTCATGTTATTTTAATTTTAGATTAATGCTTTATTTCCCCTACCTTTCCTTACTCTCTAATTATGTTTCAATATGTTCTAATTGTATTATGTTAAACTTGTTCGATGTAAAGCGCCGCCACAGGCACTAGTTTCTTGTTTCGCTGTGAACCGATGTGATATCATTGATGAATGTCGGTATATAAAACCGTTAAATAAATAAATAAAAATCTTAGTGAGCGCGATGTCAATGTTGCAGTCATTCAAGTCTAGCATGGAGTCTAAGGCCTAGTTGAATAGCAAGGTTGATTTTTTTCTGAAGGTAAGAAAAACTTGTCTCAAGATATAGGTGTAAACATTGTTCACGTTTAGGGGAAAGGAGCTAAGTGTGCAGTCTTGTACAAGTTAACTTGGCAAAAACAACTGGGAAGGAAAGGGGGGCTATTTGAAAGGATCAAAGTTTTCCTGTCAAAGGATGGGGGGGGGGGGGGGGGAAGATATAGGAAAACTCCTCAGTAAGTTGTTCACACAATCTGACATGTAGCAAGGCTATTTAGAAGCAGAAGACAGGCTCTCACTGAAAGTGACTTGAAGCTAACAATGCCTTACACACATCAATGAATGGAAGCACATCAGCACTCCGATCAGCTCTGAGGTACTAATATGCAACTGCTCCAAGACCATACTTTAAGGCACCAAAGTACAAAATACCCAAGCATTGCCAAGATGTTAACACACACACACACCGGGGATATCAAAGCAAACAAAACATTTAAAGGGTTTTAAAGGGAAAGCAGCACCCAAGCCATTATGAAACAATACAGTAGTCTCAAGATGCCAACATTCCTTCTGGACACTAAACAGCAGCACCTGTTAAGGCATGATGGTGTGATCATACACCACAAAATACCTGCTCTCTTAAGAACTAGCTTGTTGCAGAGTGGCCCAAGATCTTCTTCTGCCTTATTGGAGCAATACTGAGAGTAGTCATCAAGTGACTGGAACAGACTGAGAACCAGGATTCAAACCCCACTGCCAGTCCTGGAGATCTTGGGAAAGTCACTTTAGCCTCTATTACCTCAGGTGCAAACAGACAATCCTCTGGGGACAAGGAAATACAGTTGCCTGCAACATTTTTCAATCCCCTAGAAAGGCAGATGACAAATTGATAAAATGATACTTACAAATTGTTCCAGTGTTTATTGCAAGCCAGTATGCCCTGAATGTAAAATTTTCAGTGTCAATTTTATTTTACAAAAAATGTAGAGAAAAACTGAAAAAAGCTTCTTACATAAGTATTCAAACCCTTCAAACTAGTACTTGCTGTAACAGCAGTTTTAGTCTGTTTGAGTATGTTTCTACCAGCTTTGTACATTTTTTGGGAGTGTTTTTTTTCTCTTCGTTAAGATTTGCTCCAGGTTGTTCAGGTTGGTTGGATGACACTTATGGACTGCAGTTTTGAAATACTGCCACAGATTCTCAACTGGATTGAGATCTGAACTGACTTGGCCACGGTGGAACATTCACCTTTTCAAATCATTCCTGTATTGCTTTGGCCTTGTGCTTGGGAACTTTGCCCTTCTGAAAGGTGAACTTTCTCCCAAGTTTTAGTTTAAGCAGACAAGCAGGTTGTCTTACAGTACCTCCCTCTATGTTGCACCATCCAAATGTCCTTCAGTTTTAACAAGATGCCCAGTCCCCGCTGAGGAAAAGAATCTCCATGATGCTGTTACTCATACTTTGCTGAGGAATTGGCAATGTCAGGTGTGTGCCACATAGCATTTTGAATTTTGGCCAAAAGCTCCATTTTTGTCTCATCTGACCACAAAGACTTATACATTTTAGCTGGGTTACTCTGATGCTTTCTGCCAAATTCCAGATGTAGGTTTTCTTCAGTAATGGCTTCTTTCTAGCCACACTTCCTTGTAGGCCAGTCGTATGCAGAGCTCTTGATATAGCTGACTGGTACACCTCCACTCCAGTCTCAGCCACTCAACTATGTAACTCCTACTAGCCTCTGACTTCCCTCAAGTTTCTTCCTTGCTCAGATACTGAGGTTTGAGGTGCGGACTTGTCTAGGTGGTGTCATTCAGCTTCCATTTTCTCACAATTGATCCACAACTTTCACTGGGATATCCAAGCACTTTGATATTTTTGTAGTCTTTTCTTATCTTTTGCATGTTTATAACTTATCTTTAATTTCCTTAGAATGCTCTTTGTCTTGATTTTTTATAGCTTTCCTTCAGATTCACAATCTGACCAATGATACTGGAATTTGGGGGTCTTATCTAGAAAAGCTGACTTTAATGATTCACAGGTAGAGGCCAACTAAGCCAATTGTTAGGGCAATATCTGTATAAACTTGGAGCTTCCACAGCACAGGAGTTGAATACTTATGCAAGGAGCATTTTAGTATTTTTATTTTACCAAAAATGCAGAGAAATAATGAATTGTGACCTCAAAAGTTTAAGAGCAATAAACATACTGTCTGGAACAATCCACCAAACCTCCATACACAATCACCCATCGCACTCAAATTCTCAACTGAGCGTCCTAATGCAACAGTTCAGAATGACACAGAGATTTCCCATCCCAATTCTTCAACACAACCTCCTCACCACAGGAAAAACCACTTTGCTACAAAGATCTCGCAACTACACAGCCCTTATCCCAATTACGATTTCTCCTCTTACCCAATTACTAGGACTAACACTATTTTCAATTATGCTATTCAATGCTCAATCTCACCAAAAAATCCCTGATTCTCAATGACTCTCTTAGACTCCAACCCAGACATCTGTGCCATAACAGAAACCTGGCTTAAACCAACAGACATTGCAATAACAACTCCCCACCGACCTCTACGACTTCTTCTCCCTCGTCTCAAAAAAAGGGGAGGGGGCATTCTTTTGGCAGCCAAAAAAGATTTGAAATTTTCCCAACTCTCAGTTAAATCAGACTCTAAACTGGAAATAGGACTTTTCAAAACAGCCCAATTCCAAGTCCTACTCGTCTACGCCCCTCCGGGCCTTCTAGATTCAGATGCCTCCCCCATTGTAGAAATAAATACAACACACCTGAATTTGGAATCCCCGGCAATAATTTTAGGAGATTTCAATTTACATGTTGACAACCCTACACTCACCACCAATTGCGAGGCTGTAGTCACTGCCCTCTCAACTATGGGATTTAAGCAGATCGTCAACAAGCCCACCCACAAAGCTGGCCACATCCTGGACCTCATCTTCGTAAATGCAGGGATCAAATACTCCTCCCCTCCTTCTTGCACTCTGGTCCCGTGGTCAGATCATTCACTAATCACCGCCACTTTCACTCTGACAATTCAGGAAAAATCCCCCTTCGAAATCCTCATTTCTCTGCAGAAGACCCTGCTCGTCCGACAACCTCAACAGCCACCTCACTTCAGAGCTTCCTCACATTAACCTCTCTGACCCTAACTCAGCCATTCTATCCTGGAGCAACATCACCGAGGCAGTAGCAAACAAACTATGTCCTCTTTCAGCAAAAAAAATAAACCCAAACCCAACAAAAAGACAACCATGGTTCTCAAACAACCTCCATAATCTTAAACAGAGCCTAAGACACAAAGAAAGCAAATGGCGTAAGGCCCCCTGCCCCAGCACCTTAGCTGCCTACAAACTAGCTCTACATCACTACAAGAACTCCACCCTAAAATCAAAAAGATTACTATGCTAGCAAGATACATGACCTTGTATTTGATGCAAAAGCTCTTTTCGCTTACATATCCAACCTGACACATCAACACTCCAGATATTCCCTTAGACCTAGCTCAATCAAAATCAGAGGACTTGGCTATTTTTTTCCAAGACAAAATATCTAACCTGCTAGAGCGACTGACCCCCAGTAACAATTCTCACACTAATACTCTGCAGATACTAAACAAAGGAACCTCCTTTGAATCATTCGAACCCATCACAGCCACTGAGATCCTTCTGTTACTTAAGAAAATGAAACCTTCCTCCCACCCCTTCGACCAAATACCTACAAAGCTCCTCCTAATACCGGAAACAATCTCCAAAACTCTGGCAGATGATATCAACTGCTCTTTATCCCGGGGACTATTTCCAGAAGACCTTAAACTAGCTCCTCTAAAACCACTCTTAAAGAAACCTAATCTAGACACCAAAGGACCCCAACAACTTTCGCCCGATTTCCAATCTTCCATTTATTGCTAAGATAATGGAAAAGCTGGTCAACAGTCAACTCTCCAACTACATTGAAGAGCACAAAATACTCTACCCCTCACAATATGGATTCCGTAAAGCTTTAAGCACGTAAACTCTACTCATATCCCTGACAGACCATATCATGGGGCTAGACAAAGGCCAATCCTTTCTACTTATTCTTTTAGACCTTTCGGCCGCATTTGATACCGTCAACCACTCCATCCTCCTTAATCAACTGTTGAACATAGGAATTTCAGGAACTGCACTATCATGGTTCAATACATTCCTCAGCAATAGAGGCTATAAGGTCAAGATCCATAACAAGGAATCTACCCACCATTCTTCATCTTTAGGAGTTCCTCAGGGCTCCTCCCTCTCCCCTACACTCTAATATTTACCTTCTACCGCTTTGTCAACTGCTAACCCACTTGAAAGTAACTCACTTCCTATATGCAGACGATGTGCAGATCTTGATCCCCATTAAAGAAACCATCACCAAAACTCTTGAATTCTGGGAACTCTGCCTTAAAGAAATCAATCTCCTCACGAGTTTAAACCTGATATTAAATACTGCTAAGACGGAACTTCTTATCTCACCAGAAAATAGCAACCCATCTCCGTGTCCTCCAACCAACCCACCTACCACCCAAACAAGGGACTTAGGAATAATTATCGACAACCGTCTTAACTTAAAATCCTTCAAACTACTAAAGACGGATTCTATAAACTTCAGGTACTTAAAAGAATCAAACCGCTCCTTCACGTGCGAGACTTCAGAACGGTCCTTCAAGCAGTTATCTTTTCTAAGATAGACTATTGCAATTCTCTCTTACTAGGTCTCCCTTCCGCTTCTATTAAACCCCTTCAGATGCTCCAGAACTCAGCGGCGAGAATTCTGACACCAGGAGAAAAGAGCACATTTCTCCCATTCTCAAGAACTTGCACTGGTTGCCAATACACTTTAGAATTATCCACAAATCTATCACCATCATCTACAAGGCTATCCATCACCAAGCAACGCTCGATCTACAAATACCACTCAGACGACACACATCCACCAGACCCATCAGAGAAGCCTACAGAGGATCACTCCTTGTTCCCCAAACCAAAACCACTCACCACCTAACTTTCAGAGACCGAGCCTTTTCCACAGCCAGACCTTCACTATGGAATTCTATTCCTCCAGATCTGAGACAAGAACCATGCCTACCTACTTTCAGAAAAAGGCTTAAGACTTGGCTATTTAGGCAAGCCTTCCCAGATCCCAATTGAATGATAGCATCTTTTATAAGAGACTTCACAATATAATGTAAATAATTAATCCTAACTGCTTGGTTACCTTACTCTAATTCTCTCCCCAGTTATATAACCCTGTTGTAATGTAACACTTGATCTCTTTGCACTTGTTTATGTTCCGTTTTTTGTTCACACCCCCTTGTTATATGTAAACCGGCATGATGTGGTTTCTAATCACGAATGCCGGTATAGAAAAACTCTAAATAAATAAATCTGTCATTTGTAATCCAAATAAATCTGACTTTTTAGGGTGTCATACAATAGATACAGTTTGCAAAAGTATCAATGAAATTCATCTTGAGATACCAATGAAATGCCATTAACTAAATCTAGATGCTGAGTTGTCCACAGCAGGGAAGGGGGAATGGGAGGAGCTGGTCTCCTGAAGGACAGAGGTCTAAACCTCATTGCAATTAAGCCCCCAGTTGTGATTAGCTTGGGTACTCTGAATTCAAAATTATTGAAGGCAGAGCAAGAGAAAAAAGGTACCCAGCTAGTAGAGCAGGAAATTGGCAACTATTTTTCCTAACATTTTTCCTAGATGGAGGAATCCCTGCAGTGCTCTTGCTATCTAGCAACATCTGAGTTTTTGCAGGAAGTAAAGCAGGGCCAGGTATGGCAATCTTTCAGATTGTCCGCCCTGATGCAGGCATGTTTGAGCACCAAAACAGTGGCCATGTTGGGTGTTGCTCAAAGGAAAACTGGTAGGGATGTGCAGCAGGGACGGATTCGTCTGATTCGGTATTCGTATTTGTTGGAACCCAAATCCATTGCATCCGTTTTCGGGGGACCCAGATTCGTCCATTAGTTACATATGGTATTCGTTTCCCATTAAAGTTGAAAAAACCCCCATCTCAACCCTTTAAATTTAATTAACTACAACCCTCCACCCTCGCCAAAAGTCCCTGGTGGTCCAACGGGGGTCCTGGAGCCATCTCCTGCACTCGGGCAGTCGGCTGCCGGTATTCAAAATGGTGCCGATAGCCTTTGCCCTTACTATGTCACAGGGGCTACCAGTGCCATTGGTCGGCCCCTGTCACATGGTAGGAGCAATGGACGACTGGCACCATCTTGTGCTCCCTGGATAATGGATAAACTATGCACCAAGGGCAACAGCCTCTTTTTCCTACAATCATGTGTCGATCTATTGATATCTGGATAAATCCAAATTTTCTGACCATTATAAGGCACACTGTTTCAAAGAAAATCTCAAAACAGCACCACAAGCCTGAGGAAATGTGCTAGCAAAAAGAGTGCATCTATCTGAATAGGATCAGAACTTCCCAAAAACGCTCAGACCCATTCAAACCCCATAGGCAGTCCCTGGGGCCATTTCAGATGAACCTCTTTCTAAATTTCTCAATTCTGAAATATTAAAGCCCCCTCCCCCCTTTTTACTACTAACAGTAGTAAGAAACACTTACCTGTATCTGTGAAGGACTGTATGTCATATGTTAAATCAATGTTGACGCTTTCTGCATTTTCCATTTTTTTAAAGTTTATTCCAAGGAACCACATTGATACATATTCACTGCTAAAAGAAATTCAGTATAATAAATCAGTACTTTCCAAAATATAGCATTCAAGTAAAAAACTTAAACAGCATACCATGAGTGTTTCTAAAGTGTGAATAGAAAAGCAAATGCATACAAATTGAAGCAAAGTATGACCTATCCTGTTAAGTTGCTATGTCAAACATTTTTATAAAAACGAAAAAAGCTACATGGGTGGCAACAAAAAAAAAAAAAGATTGATCTACAAGCTTTCAAATTTTAATAGCTTTGACAGTATGTCTAATAAACCCAACAACAATTAGAGACAACTATGCTGAGCTAATGCTGAATATTTGCTTCCATGAGTTAAATCCTTTTCAGTCTAACAGAAGCCAAAGTGTGATTTCATCCAACATGATCAATAAATGACAAATAGCTAAGTGAATCACTAAGCTCTCATGAGTATCAAAACCAACCTGAAACTAACATGGAGGGGATGGTTGGAGGAGCAAGGAGAGCTTATGATTCCTTGATGTTTTCAAATGTTTTATTTAAAGTATTCCTGCTCCTTCTAAATAAAGAGTAAAATGAATCTTTATTCAGTTGTATGGAATATATTTATAATTATGTTGAATCTTTCAGACCTTCAACTTACTCTCCATTGTGCTTGTCACTTCGTAAAGTGAGAGGGTCTCCTCTGTGCTCCTTGTTACCAGGAAAAGACTGAGGGTTTACATGTGCTAAAGTAATGAATTCATTCCTCTCCAGGTTTCCAACAAGCACACGAATTTTTGATTCAACCAAACCAACCCTAAAACAAACAAATTGGTATTTTAACTGGTGGTGCATAGGTAGATGAGAAATATGAAAAGCAAGAATCATTCAAATGTTAGAAATACTTTAACATTCAATGCTAGATAAAGCAAAAGTTGCTTACTTGTAACCAGAACTCTCTCTAGACAGAATAGATCAGCCACCACCAGTGGATGATATCTAACTGTGCTGACATGGACCTAGTTCAGAGCTCAGACATTTGAGCATGTATGAAGTTCCAGTGTGTGGTGACTCATGTGAACCCCAGTCTCTTCCAGAGCTTTAAGTTAAGATGAACAGGTAACTCTCCAGGGAGTCTGGCTGGTAATAACTATATAGCTAATTTATTCTGCTGTCTATGGAGAATTTGGGTTACAGATAACTTTCCTTTCACCATCAACAAGCAGGATTAAAATCTGTCATAACCAGCGAGGAGTCCCAAGCTGAGGGGTGCCTTCCAGAACAACTACTTGACAAACCAGACCCCATCCAGTAGAATACTAAATGAACAGGTTGCAGAGAACTGCTTGTCCAAAAGGAATGGTCTCTTGGACATATTGACCAGACAGTAGTGAAAGTGTGAATACATGACCGAGTAGCAGCTTTGTAGAAATAGTCAACTTAATTGTCCCTCAGATGAGGGACTGAGGTAGTCATGACTTATTTGTACTTGATGAGCCTCTCTCTGTTTGTAAACCAACCAGCACATAATGCACTATATAGTCCACTAGCCAACAGGAAAGTTTTTGGCCAATGCCCTACTCCATCTGTTAGTATCAAAGGACACGAACAGTTATAAATACTTTTAATATCCCACCCCTCCAAAGTTTAGGGTGAGTTACAAAAGTACATACATAATGTTTGAACTAAAATTACATACTAAAATAAAATAACTTTATGGTGAGGTTGAGTCCTCTTGAAGTAATGTGTAAGACTCTCTCCCAATCCATATATTATATACCAACATTCGATCTGAGATATCACATCTGTTTACATTCAGGTACTGTAGGTATTTCCCTATCCCCAGAGGGCTTACTATCTAAGTTTTGTACCTGAGGCAATGGAGGGTAAAGTGACTTGCCCAAGGTCACAAGGAGTGACAGCAGGACTCGAACCCTGGTCTCCTGGTTTGTAGCCCACTGCTCTAACCACTAGGCTATTTCTCCTCCCTTGCATGTGGTCTTGGAAAAAAATAGGCAGCACAATTGGTTGATGTGGAATGCAGATTCCACTTTCAAATAGAACTGTCGTGAAAAACTGAAGGTATGACAAAAGGCTATCACCTTTAATTCATTCATTGAGCCAAGCTAATAACTAGAAGAAACACTACCTTCCAAATAAGGAAGGCTCACAGATATGAGAAGTTCAAAGGAAAGCTTCATAAGCTGAGCCGAGACCATACTAAGGTCTCATACCACCAGTGGATTACTGACTGAAGGCCTGGCATGCCAGTCCCTTCATAAACTTGACATTAAAGGGTAGAGAGAGATAAGAGCTTCTTCTACCCACAGGTGATAAGCTGCAATGACAGTTGAGGTCTGATGAGAGGAAGAAGAAACTGAATGATCCCTGAGATCACATGTAAAAGGGTCCAGGGTGATTGGTCTTGACCCATGCAAAGAACCTCTTCTACTTGAAACTATATGACATTTCTGGAATGTTTTCTAGCAGAGATTAGAGTGTCCTCTACAGTCCTGGGAAGGAGCAAGGAAGATACTTTATGCTCAACATTCACAAAGCAAAATATAGAAATTTTCAGAAAGTGAGCATGGAATCTCATTTAACATTCTGTACAAAACTGAAAAGTTTGTACATGCATTCCCTCAATGTGTTAGCCAACCTATGAGGATTTTACTGTAAATTTTATATGCATTTAACTAGTAAGTTGTGAATGTTGCGTTTCACAAAGGACATGCAGAAAGGAGTTTATTCATAATTTTTGCGTGTTTGCCTTTTAACCACTGAATGTACAATTGTTTTCTGCAATGATCTAATATAGTTTGCGAAATAAGCGTTTAAATATGAGTGGGAGAACTTTCCATCCTCCTGGGCAATGAGCGAGATGCCCCCTAATCAAACTGAAGGCTGAACAGAGATTGAGGTGGTATGGGTACACCACCTGACATGGCCAAGCTTGGGATGCACCCAAGCTGATCTATTGAGCGGGTAACTGCCAAACCCCAATCTCAAAATTTGAGCAAAAGTCTTCTCTGGCCTGTACATTCAGCTAATAATGCTTTAAAAATGAATATAAGGCAGATTTATCTATTAAATGCTTTACAGATAAATCACCCAAAGTAATTTACAAAGTTAAACAAAAATTTACACAAACTAAAAATTACAATTTAAAATAAAATAAAAGCAGATAACAATACAAAGTACAACAAATCCCAGATGACAACCTACCCTTACAGGTGAACCCTTACAAATATCTAACAGGGAAACCAACTGGAGTTCCGTCCATGCTGCCACTTGCACTTTAGTGCAGAGGAGGGCAAACTACAGCCCAAGGACCAAACCCAACACATCAATACCTTCCTTCCAGCCTGCCTCTCTCTTGTAAATGCTGTATTATGTGGCCTGGGTGCCCAAGCTTCTGATATTAAAGGGCCAAACGGTCACCCGACACTGAAACGCATGTCATTGGGCCTTGAGTGATATCAGGCATGTGAGCAGACAGTGAGTGCACAATGCCTTTTTGATTAGATGCTCCCCCACCCAAACCGAGAAGAGATTTCGTGCTAGCTGGTCATCTGGCCCGTGTCACGGGCCAGATGACCAGCTAGCACGTAGAAGAGGATGAGGACAATGACATCCTGGGGTAAGGTGTTAGTTATATGGGTTATAACAAAGGGAAAGGCTAAGAGTAAGGGAATGAAGAGGAGTGGGCAAAAATGAAGTGTGAGTGTGAGAAAGGGAGTGGGTAGAGTGACAGGGAGAAGGAAAGGCTTGAATAGGAGGGGGGAAGTGATAGAGGGAAGGAAGTGATTGGAAGGGAGGGAGGCAGTGGAAAGAAGGGGTGGAACAAGGCAAGGGAAGAGAGTCAGTGGAGGCGTGGGGGTCAATGACAAAGGTGAGCAAGAGGGGGAAGGGAAGGGAGGAAATGAAAGAGGGGAGTGAGAAGGAAGGGTAGAAAGGTGCGTGTGAGAATTAAATTGCGTATGAGATATGAGGAAGTTTTCCCTCCTCTCCTGCACCCCCACCAATTCACTACAATCTCAGCATGACTAGAAATCAAAAGTTTCCAGATATGGAAAAGGAGAAATTTATGTTTTCTCGTTTTAATTGGGTGTTTAATATGTTAACTGACTTTTAGGAAATGTTTAAATTTTTTTTTATCCTTAGATGTCATATTTTATAATGCAATACAAACAGTGCCATAACATAATAGCAAGTTAATAAGCATATAGAATAACCATAGCTAGAGTATAATCATACAATTATATTGCATTACAATTTAAACATGAAAAGAACATATCAGGAGAGAGTTCCAAGATGGTGTCATGAGGAGAGGACATTGAAGTAGTAGCTCCTGAGTTGCTCGTTACTTTCAATAATTTCCTACAATGCCTCATACGAAAAGAAAAGGATGGGTCAGAGAAGGAGCCTCGGCCTCCCTAAAACCTGCTCTTGTTCGGACGAGCATTGCCAGATTCTACCCACCAGCAGATGAAAAAACTCTGGAGGATCCCGCAAGAGCAGAGGGAGGAGAACAAACCCCTCTGCTCGTGGGAGAGGTATCGTTATCATTGAGTCCCGGAGCTCCGACACCTCCCCCGTGCACCCCATGGATGAGTCATCCTTTGGGGTGAGCGCCTCCGAGGAGGGACTCACAGGGGTTAAAGTGGCACCTGTTACTGAGGGTGGAGTGTTCTCCTCCACCCCGCGGATGGGAGGGTTAATTCCCGACTTCGAACGTGATCATAGTGGCATTCAAGCCACTGCAGAATGGAGGGAGACTGTGCAAACAGTCTGGATCCAAAATGGACAACTCCCTCAGACAGCCCAATCGGTAACTTTTACATCTCAATCATTATTGGTGAAACCAAGTGTAGTGACTTTGGATTCATTGTGGCAAGTTATTTCTCTTCTAGAAAATTCAAAAATAACGTTAACCACAGCTATTAAAGATACTCAAGCTCAAATCAATAATTTAAATCCTGTTGTACCTTTGCACACAGAAAAAATTGAAGAAATGGATTTAAAACTTACTCAAATAAAATCAGTGCAGAGGACTGATACAAGGTGAAACAGCCTTAGAAGAGTGGAAAATATAGAGAATACTGCGATATATTTAAATTTAAGAGTCACATTTTCCAAAGTGCAAAATGGTTTCACCAAGGGAACAATTCAGAAGTTACAAGAAATATTGCAAATTTCACAGAAGCACTACCACTAATGTCTAAAGTATATTTTCTTCCAGAAACTAAGATGGAAGGAGAAAAACAAGTTTCTAGGCCAGTATCTTTGAATTTAACAGTTTCTGGAAACCTCTTTAGAGGCTCAGATAGAGAAAAGGGGTACATTGCTGGTAAATTTTGTATTGTCCTCTGACTGGGACAATATCTTGAAAATATTTCTTCGTAACAGGAATACTGTTTACGTGCATGACAGATGGGAGCCCAGATAGTTATTCGATTTCCATGTGTGTTATGAAGATAAATGGTGCCAGATATATTTATGATCCTTCCCAGTTAGGGTTGTTTCTGGACTCAACCAATTCAAAGAATAGCTCAAGTCTCAGATGTCTGAGACTGATTAGAGATCTGCATCCTCTCCTTTTATCTATATGCTGTAATTTGCTCTATTGAAGGATATTCCCCCTCCAGGATATGGGAAAAATTTGTTTTTGGTAATTTTTTAGATGGTAAATTATTTCTTTCCATGATGTACCTGATATTTTCTGGCCCAAATGATTTTCAGGGTCTGAGAAATTAGACTGGACAACTCGTCCCTATGAAACAGCCGTAGCATAGTTCTATGTGGTTCTATATCTGGAGAAGTCTCATCTTCTAACAATCCCTGCGCGATATCTCCCACAGAGGAACCAGACTGTATCCAGGAGTCTTCTGAATCACCTGTCTTCATCTGCCATCTGGTCCTCTGTCCCTTCCGCAGTTTTGCTAGTCTGTGTGGGGAAGAGGATCAGCATTTCCAATGCTTCAAGGAGGAAGACTTCTAGCGAGAGCATTCCAAAAAGACATGACTGGGACCCTCTTGCCCCTGACAAAAAGGACTGAAATCTTTTAAAACTCCACCCACAAGATGGCTGAAAGGTCCACACCCAAGACAGGAAACAACCTCAGATCCCAAACCAGTGGACACCGAAGGAATGGGATGTAGTGGTGGCAGGGCATGCTCCTCTCCCGTCATGGGAAAAGCAGCTCAATTCTTCCCCTTCCATGAGTACCCCAGAGCCCTCCGCAGAGGTAAACTCCCCCAGTGGAACCTCCCCTTGTGCTTCTACCCTTTACTGGCTTAAGCTGAGAGACTTTCTGAACTAATGACCCATATATGGCAGGGCTATACAAATATGGAGCCTCTTCCCCCCCTGTTTACCTCCAAATGCCATGCTAAACAATGCAGTTCAACCTCCACAAAATGGCACTTGCCTAGAATCCCTCCAAGTGGTTAAATGTGAACAGAGCCTGCCTGCTGCATAAAATGGCACCTGCCACATTTCCTTGCACAGCTCCACTGATGCACTGCTCACCGGTCCAGCCCGAACTACTAAGCATCCAACTCCCCAATGCAATGCCCTGCCCAACAGCTCTAATGCCCCAAACTGCCACCGAGTCCCTGGCCGCAGCTTTCTTGTCAGCCATGATGCAGGACTTCCTGTCTGCAATGCACAATACCCCAGGAAGAGAAAAGGTGCAGCAGGACACAGATAGTGAAGGAGGTAAGGAGACTAAAAAGGCCGAACCCAAGACTTCCTTAGCCTACTGGGACCACCACCACTGTTAGAGAAGGCTACCAGCCTTCACCTTGCTACTGCCCTGAAAATGCTACCCTCACAGGATGCTCAACTGAGGGAGAGTGTTTGCTTTCGCCTCAGGTGGTCCACCAATCCACCTGCCCTATATTTGGCAGGCCTACCTCTACAAGTATGCATGTCCATCTGCCGGTGACAATACTGCAGGCTAATGTCTGTGCAGGTCTATGAGAGTGACAAAGGCGAGTCAGTGATCTCAGTCTCCATCTGCTGGTTGGAGCACATAACCCAGGAAGTGTGCCTTTGGATATTCCCTGACTATATCCCCCACTGTTTTACATATACTATTGCTGTTGCACTGTCACAGCTTTTCCCTTTAATAGAGAGAAAGGGATAATTTGCTAGACTTATTGCTCTGGTTTCCAATTTTTTAATTGACCATGTGGCTTTTTTCTGAGACCATATTCCTTATAATGCTTCTCATCCTGTCACATCTGTGGTTATTAATGTTGACTGTAGTTCTAGATTTGTTCCTTTCTGGGTTCTGTGTTTTTGACCACCAAGCAAGACTTCTCTTTACTGAACACTCAATTTTGAGTTTGTGGTGGCTATTAATAGAGAACTTTGTAGAGGTCTCATGTATGCTCTTGACCATGGTACCAGGTCTATTATTGCTGTCATGCCTAATATTTAAAGATAATCCCATGCTTTTGGTACTGTTTAAAATGAATTTTATTCCTTCAAAACCTTGATCATGCACTTTGATGTTAGATATTCGTGGCACTCCCTGGTATTTGTGCACTCAAGCGGTGATTGTTTTTTCAAAGCTGATTACCCACCCTAAACTAATTGTACCATTCTGTACCAATTCATCTCAACCTTCAAAAAAATTCATCTCAACCTTCAAAAAAAGACTAAAGACATGGATATTCACACAAGCATTCCCGGACTCAAACTGATCTACCTTCCACGCCAATCCTTACCTTCACATACACCATGACTAACCTTCTTGTTTGAATTTTATATTATTTTACACTATCGTTACATGTTTGAATTAATAACCTGTCCTTTCTCTTCTCTCTCTGCCAAGTTCTAATCTCCCTGTTATTTGTAACTGCCTTTTTCCGCACCATTGTTTTAGTTTTGTTTACGATGCACACTTGTTTTAATGTGAACCAGCATGATGGGACTGCGTTCTCGAATGCCGGTATATAAAAACCCTTAAAAAAATAAATAAATAAATTCCTTTTGGAAATGGTTTGGCTCTGATCAAATGCCTAAATACAGATGAACCATGACCTTTTCTCAGAAAAGCAGCTACCACTATTACTTTGGTAAATGTTCTTGGTCCCAGCAAGGTTCACACCTTTGATTCTGCTCTGGTAGTATTAGAAAGGGCTGAAGACTGCACCTGGAGAAAGGATTGTAATCCCTGGGGGAAAAAAAAAAAAAAAAAAAAAAAAGACCAACTACCCAAGAAAAGATAGAAGAACCCAATCCCAGAAGCATTTGAGGCATACTCACTGAGCTACTATCCCAAGCTGAGGAACCATTTAGGGGAGACCCAAAGTCAGGGACCCCACCTGAACCGCCTGTACCTAGGCTTATATCTAGCTGGGAAGAGCCAGGCTCAGTGAAATCAGATGAAGGCAATTTTCCGTGAGCCTTCAAACCGTGCTGGCACTCCTGAGATGCCTGAACACTGACAGACAGCGCAAAGAGAAAGACGCTTAGGCTTCTTAGGCATAGGCGCCATTATGGCCGACAGCCACATGCACACACCAGACCAACAATCCTGTTTCCAACAGTGGCCAATCCAAGTTACAAGTACTGGCTGAGTACGGAGGGAGAGGGCATGAGCTGTCACCAAGCTCGGCTTCCTGCACCCACTGCCTTTCAGCTGTTAAGTCCACGACCAAAGCACTCAGAGGGACCCCGGAAATCAGCTCAGGAATTCTCAACTGGGGGAGGGACCATTTGGTATCACTGCAGGAGATCAGGGCAAATGTAATATCCTTAATTCTCCTTTTTCAAAATAAAGCAATCCCCAGTAGGGAAATGCATGTCCATCTTCTGGAGACTGAATACTGGCAGGCTGTCATTGCAGGGGTATATATACTGTGACATCAGTTTGCTCCGTCTCCATCTGCTGGTAGAGTTCTAGATTCATCTGGCTGGATGCTAAAACATTTTTAGGCTCTACCAATACCATCATGTTGTGCTGGAAGAAATGAATTAAGGGCTTGCCACTCATATTTCAGGTGCCTGGCCCAGAGTCAGCCAAGAAAGTGCAATATTAAATGCAAGTTTTACATTTGTTTTAATGAATCTTTAAAAAAACAGGCTAACAAAGCAAATGTTGCTTACCTGTAACAGGTGTTCTCACAGGACAGCAGAATGTTAGTCCTCACATATGGGTGACATCACAGGATGGAGCCCAATCACAGAAAACATCTGTCAAAGTTTCCAGAACTGCAGCCAGCAGGGGTTCCCCTTCAGTCTTATTTAAAAGCTACAGGCAGTGCCAAAAAATAAAATAAAATGTTACGAACCCAACACCGTGGGGTGGAGGGGCGGGTTTCATGAGGACCAACATCTTGCTGTCCTGTGAGAACACATGTTACAGGTAAGCAACATTTGCTTTCTCACAGGACAAGCAGGATGGTAGTCCTCACACATGGGTGAGTACAGAGCTGAAGATGTCTGAACATGCACAAATGTACCCAAAGGCGAGCAACAGGCACAACTGGGGTGGAAATTTGGTAGAGGGCATCCTAAACCCCACCGGGCAGGCGGAAGGGTGTAGGTATGTCACGTTGGAAATAGGTTACGAAGGACAGACTGGCCGAATATGGAATCCTGTCTTCCGGCTTTGTCCAAGCAATAGTGGGTTGCAAAGGTATGGAGAGAACTCCAGGTGGCAGCCCTGCAAATGTCAGGAAGCAGCACTGATTGCAGGTGTGCTACAGAAGTTGCCATGGCCCTCACAGAGTGTGCTTTAACACGGTCTTGAAATGGAATGCCCGCTTGTTGATAGCAAAAGGATATGCAGTCCGCCAACCAGGAGGGGAGAGAGAGTCTGCTTACCCACAGGCTTCCCTAACTTGTTAGGGTGGAAAGAAACAGTTGAGCGCTTTCCCTGTGGGCAGCTCTACGGTCTAGGTAGAATGCTAGAGCCTGTTTACAGTCAAGGGTATGCAGAGCCTGTTTTCCTGGATTGGCATGGGGCCTGGGAAAAAAAGCAGGTAGTATGATGGATTGAGATGAAAATCCGAAACTACCTTAGGTAAGAATTTAGGGGGAGTGCAGAGAACCGCCCGGTCCTGCAGAAGTTTAGTGTAAGGCGGATAGGTAACTAAGGCCTGTAATTCACTAACTCTGTGAGCTGAAGTGATAGCCAAAAGGAAAATCACTTTCCATGTGAGATATCTAAGATCACAAGAGTCAAGAGGCTTGAATGGTGGTTTCATGAGCTGACCCAAAACCAGATTAAGGTCCCAAGAAGGGGCCGGAGGACGTCGTGGAGCAAGCCCTTCAAAAAACATGTTACAAGGGGGTTGTACTGATATAGGGACATCTGACACCTTTATGGAAGGCGGCTACCGCACTGACATGCATTCTGATGGAGGAAGTCTTAAGATCTGACTGATAGATGCCAGAGATAGTCCAGAAACTTCGGGATTGGACAGGAAAAGGGGTCAAGGGACTGAGAAGAGCACCACGACATGAACCTTTTCCATTTGTAAGAGTAAGATTTTCTCGTGGAAGGCTTCCGTGAAGCAAGACATGGGAAACTGGTTCAGAAAGGTTAAGTGGCTGAAGGATTAACCTTTCAACATTCATGCCATCAGGACAAGGTGTGAAGATTGGGATGGCATAGGCACGCATCGTTTTGAGTGATCAGAAGTGGGTCCTTTCCTAAGGGAATGTGCCTGCAAATGGAGAGATCCTGAAGTATTGGAAACCACACTTGGTGTGGCCAGTGAGGTGCTATCAGCATCATGGTTCCCTTGTCCTGAAGAAACTTCATGAGAGTCTTCGAGAGAAGAGGAAGTGGAGGGAATGCATAGAGCAGACTGGTTGCCCATGAGAGGGAGAATGTGTCTCTGGGCTGAGAGCGTTTGCTGCGAATGAGAGCACAGAAGTTCTCTGCGGTTTTAAGGAGACACGAAGAGGTCTATCTGAGGATATCCCCATTGTTGGAAGATCAAGTTTGCTACAGAGGGGTTGAGACCACTCGTGCGGTTGAAAGACTCGACTCAGCTTGTCTGCCAACACATTGCCCACTCCCGGCAAGTAGGTGGCCCTGAGGTACATCGAATGGGAGAGCGCTTCCGCCCAAATCTGTGCAGCTTCCTGGAAGGAAGGAAGGAGCCTGTGCCTCCCTGTTTGTTGATGTACCACATGGCCACCTAGTTGTCTGTCTGAATCAGGATGACTTGATTTGAGAGGCAATCCTGGAAAGCTTGAAGCTCCAGGAAGTTTATTTGGTGTTTGGCTTCCTCTAGAGACCAAGATCTTTGTGTTTGCAGATTGGCCACATGGGTTCCCCAACCAAGGTTGGAAGAGTCTGTGGTGAGCATGATTTGAGGCCTGGAGCCTGGAAGGGCAAGCTCTGGAGGAGATTGGTCTCATTTTTCCACCAGGTGAGAGACAGATGGAGTGAATGGGTGATGTGGACAGTCGACAGGGGCTGAATGGATTGAGTCCATTGTGATCTTAGAGTACAGTGAATAAGTCTCATGGCCAAGCGGGACATTGGTGTGACGTGGACCGAGGATGCCATGTGTCCCAGGAGAATGAGAAATTGGCATGCCGTCGCAGAGTGCTGAGATTGCAGCTGGTGAGCAAGTGACACGAGTTAGTGCTCGCTCTCAAGGCAGGAAAGCCTTTGCCTGCAAGGTGTCCAAGTCTGCCCCAATGAACAAGGTTTGAGATGGGACTAAATAGGATTTGTCGTAGTTGATGAGAAATCCTAATGAAATTAAGGTGTGTAAGGTTAGATTGAGGGACGACAGCAGCTTGCTGAGTGGGAGCCCTGACTAACCAGTCGTCTAGGTAGGGGTAGATGTGAACACCTTGGGTTCTGAGGAAGGCTGCAACTACTACGAGGCAATTTGTGAAGACTCATGGCGCAGACACTAGGCTGAATGGAAGCACTCTATATTGATAGTGCTTGGGGCCTACTAGAAACCTCAGGTATTTGCGATGGAGTTATCACAATATAGGTGTATGTGTCCTGGAGGTATAGAGAGCAGAGCCAGTCTCCCTTTTGTAGAAGAGGGAGAAGCGAGCCCAAGGTTATCATCTTGAACTTTTCTCGCTGTAGGTACTTGAGGGTCCATAGGTCCAGAATAGGACAAACTCCTCCTGATTTTTTGGGTATTAGAAAGTACTGGAATAGAACCCTAGGCCGTGCTGAGAGGATGGTACGGGTTCTATGGATTTGGACTGGAGAAGGAGGGAGACCTCTTGATCCAGAAGAATGGAGTGATCGGATGTTCTCCACATTGGAAGAGGTGGGGAGTACAAAGGCACAGAGAGAAAGTTCAGATGGTAACCCTGAGCAACTATTGCCAGTACCCATTGGTCTAAGGTGATTGAGTGCCATATGTTGTGGAAGTGGCACAATCGACCTCCCACTGGTATGTGAGGCAGTGGAATCTGGCTGCTGCTCTCTAGGTGGAAGTCAAAAACCTGAAGCAGGCCCTGGTTGAGAAGCTGCTTCGTGGCCTTTGTGTTTGACGAGACTGTGCTTTTTGAAAAGGTCTCGTGACATGGGATCTGGCTGTGGTGGATAGGATTTCTTCGGGCGGAAGAATGACTTTAGAGTCCTTGAAGGGCTGCTTAGAAAAGTAGTCAAAGCATCAGAGAGCTGTCTTAGGGTCTCATGATGGTCCCTTAAGTTCTGCCACCGTCCACTGAATCTGTACGCCAAACAGATTATCTCTGACACAAGGCAGGTCGGATAACCTGTCTTGTATTTCGGGGCGAAGGTCAGAAGACGAGCCAGGCCCACCTTCTTGCCGAAATAGCAGCTGCAGATACTCTAGTAGAAGTATCAAAAGATATAAGATGTTCTGATCTCATGCTTGCCTGCCTCAAAACCCTTGTTTACTAGGGTTTGTAGCTGTTCTTGAAATTGCTGAGGCAGGGAGTCCGACAAGTCTTGTATCTGCTTAAAAAAGACCCTATTATATTGGGTCAAATAGAGCTGATAGGTGGCAATCCGGGAGATGAGCATTGACCCTTTGAAGACTGTGACCTATGGCATCTAGGAACTTCTGTTCCTTGCCAGGGGGAACAGAAGAGTGAGGCTTTGACCTCTTTGCTCTCTTCTGTGCAGATTCTACCACTAGAGTGATGATCCAATTGTGATTTTTGAAAACCTGGGAGCTGACTGTACCACATAGGTAGTGTCAGCTTTCCTGTGGACTGGAGGAATGAGCCAGGATGTTACCAGTTCTTCTTCAGGAGATCCAGAAGAACCTGGTGGTTAGGAATGGAAGTTATTAACTTGGGGCATCCAGGAATTGGAGCAACTCCCATCATCTGGTGCCTATCATCCTGTTCAGTCTGCAATTGGAAAGGGACCAATTCAGAAATTTCCTTCACAAAATTTATAAAGGAGAGGTCCTCTGGAGGAGAATGCTTCCTACTTTCAGTGGGTGAAGGTGATGAAAGTAAATCATCTGTGTCTGGAGAGGAATCAAGTCCAGGTGTCGTAGGGATCAGCACCTGTCCCTCTAGGAACTAGAGGGGACAGGGTGATGGAATACCTGAAGGTCCTGGTCTAGGCTCCGAAGGAATCTGAGGAATTATCAGAGGCACTGGCATCGAAGGCATCGATGGATGGCTCGGTGGCACCGGACGTATCGGCATCGATGGCTGAGGCAGAACCCCCGATGGAGGGATGCGGAACGGTGTTTCTCCTCCCGATGACAATGTAAGTGGGGAGGGCACCGGCGCCATCGGAGACCCAGGATCCATCGGTGGAAGAACGGCAATGAGCGCTTCCATCCTGGAGAGCAGCGATGCCAATGCTGCCGGAATCGGGTCAGTGGACAGTTCCGCAATTGGTACTGGTGTTTGTGCATCGCCTTGTCGATGGCCTCCTGAACCATCAGGTCCAGTTCTTCTCAGACCTGGAGCAAGCAGCCCTGACTCCAGAACAGAAGGAGGCAGAGGCATAGCCGGAGGGACCCCTGTTAAAGGTGGAGTCACTGCTCCCGATCCCCTGTCGGGTGAGGTTGCCTTGGTGACCCGGTCGCAGAAATGGTCTGCGCCTTTTCTGGAAGGGGTTTCTTAGACAGCGGCTCGGACGATGTCCATGATTTCGCTCCCTCAATGCTCCGAGTCTTTCGGTGCCGATGGCGATGTTTCTCCCAACGATCCCCTCTGTCCTGAGGGGGAGTAGAGGGTGTCTATGGCTGAGAAGTCGTCAATGCCGGGCGATCACCGGCCAGTGGTCGATGCTGGCTCTGACGTCGATGCAATGGACGGAGTCAAGGTTTGAGCACAGAAGAGAAGTTCCATCTTCTCCATTCTGGCCTTGCGACCTTTTGGTGTCATTAGGGCAAGTTTTGTGCAGGTCAAGACATCGTGCTCACATCCTAGACACAACACAGACTTTATGGGGATCTGTGATGGACATGGTGCGAGTACAGTCCAGGCACCGACGGAACCCCGACGCCATGGAAAAAAAAAAATCAAGCTGCGGTACGATCCATGGCCAGTAGCCCACGAGGGCCAAACTAGACATAAAATGGGTATAAACTTACCAGAGTACCGCGGTCTGAAAAACTTTAGAGGGGACCCCTTTGGGGCAAATTAACTTGTAGTAATTCCATGAGGAAAATTCCTGTCAGGAATCTCTGCAGAACTCCCAGGGTTAGTGCCTGACTGGCCCCTACTGGGCATGTCCAGCATAAGTTCTGGAAACTGACAGAAGTTTTCCGTGATAGGGTGGCATCACAGGATGGAGCCCAATGTGAGAACTACCATCCTGCTTGTCCTGTGAGAAAAATAAAAACCTGCTGTACCATCTCTGTTGAAGGCAGAGAATTCTGGCTTTAACTATCACTGCACCACACAAGCAGTGATGTCACAGAAAATTAATGTGCTCTGCCTCCATCTGTTGGAAGGGGAACATAACCCAATCGTTCTGGACTGATGTAGCAGGATGAGATGGAAAAGCCCTTTAGAAATATAGAAACACGATGGGAAAAAAAAAAAAAAAGACTGTATGGCCCAGTCTGCCCATCTGACCAATTAGTTTAGCATTATAATTCTCATCACTTCCTTAGCGATCCCCTGTATTTATCCCATGCTTTCTTGAATTCAGATACTGCTTTTGTCTCTACCACTTCCACTGGGAAACTGTTCTACACATTCACCACCCTTTCTGTAAAGAAATATTTACAAAGATTACTGAGAATCTTCTAGAACCTCCTTTACTGAGCTGTAATGGCATATGCAGACAACCTATGGCCTAGCAACTGCTCTGAAATAGTATAACCATGCTGTTTCTTCACTGACCTGAGAAAGAGAATTAACTAGTCAAATATATTAATGTTGTCCAATCAAAAAGGTATCACTGCCAACTCGTTTATTGACCTTTATTTGTACATACTGAAGGGGACTAAACACAGAAGCCATGATACTTTTATCTTCTAGTCCTTTAGTTCTCCAAATCTTAAAGGGTATTAATATCACTTGCTCTGACAGCTGTTTACACTAGGTGCCTTCATTTACAACAATCTTATTGTCTATCAACTGCAATTCAGGTTACCAGACAAAATCACCCACTTTTTTTTTTTTCTAAAACACTTCTCTTTGCATATACTATAGATCAGGGGTCGACCCGCCATTGGTCGACCCCAGTGACATAGTGAGGGCAAAGGGCCGTCGGCGCCATTTTGACTACTGGCAGCTGACAGCCCAAGTCCAGGAGATCGCTCCCAGACCCCCGCTGGACCACCAGGGACTTTTGGCAGGTCTTGGGGGGTGTAGTAAATTAATTTTGGAGGTCTTGGGGGGGCGTCAGGCGGGTGGGGGTTTTTACTTTATTAAAGATTTGTCTGCGAGCCCTGGACCCCCGCTGGACCACCAGGGACTTTTGGTAGGTCTTGGGGGGGGTTGTAGTTAGTATGACTCACGGAATTACATTTTAAAATGTGGCATTCATGGTTCTCAGCCAAAAAGGTTCCCGACCCCTGCTACAGATTATATGTAACAGACCATTTTATCCTGCAATGGCTTTTCAAATACAATACTGGCTTCAGTAGTTTAGCCTTTGGGTATTATCAAATCAGTTCTTAAACAGAATATTATGATGTTGAGAGAAATTAGGGAAACTGGAGAAATATATTTGTCCATATATAAACTTTAAATTTGTCACCTTAATGAATGCTCCATTTGTAGAACCAAACATTTGCTTTTTGAATCTTATGTACTTTAGAGTTAAACAAAAAAAGTGCTCAATTACATTGTGCATGTACTGTTATGAGGTTATAAAAATCCATCCTAAAAAGTTGAGAGATTAATGTATGTTTCCAGTTTCCAATATTGCTATGTACACCTGCTTAGAGATTACAACTACTCTAACTTTAGAAACTTTGGTTTAGTAATGACTTCCTTCCACAAAGTATAGTGCAACATTAATGTAAGATTTACCACTCTAAATGATTCTCTTCAGTGGATGCATAAGCCGTTAACACAATATAATGCCTGAAAAAAAATGGAGATATTAATTAAGAAACATACCACTTTAAGAGAAACAATCAAGTAGAATTTAAGGTTGAAGATGCATGTAATTAGAGTTTATTAGCCTAACAATGATTAGCTTTCAGGAGTCTTACTCCCTTTCAGATCAGTATAAGCTAGAAGTCTGAATTGTAAACTGTAGTCCTTTGTCAGTGATTGCTTATTTGTTTTTTGTTTTTTTTTTTATTATAGGCCTTAAATTATCCACAGGCATGGAATGGAACGTCTTGATATGTGCATCAATACAAGTGCAAGAATGAAGTGTGTTCTGGTAGAGAGTTTTTCAAAATTATTATTTAATATTTTTATTGCGGCTACTCCTTATTTATGATACAGTCCTTAGACTGTATCGTAAATAAGGAGTAGCCACAATAAAAATATTAAATAAATAATAATTTTGAAAAAAAACTCTACCAGGAACTCACTTCATTCTTGCACTTGTATGGATGCTCATAATTGAGAGTGCAAGGACTACTTCGGTGTTTGTTGGATTACGTCTTGATATGTGACATCTTCCAACTTAGAAGTAGAACACAATTTCCTTAAATATTTAAACACCTTTTTCTCATTTTTGCATAGCCTTGAGAAAGGGAGTTTCACTGTAGAAAGCTAGGCACAAACATTTATCTAATAAAAAAAGGTACTTGTAACTTATTCAGCATTAATTTCTATGTATCTAAATGAAACTACCACATAAAATTTAACAGAGCTATCAAATCCTTCAGCTTATACAATAAAAGTATGTTCTAGGAATGAATGAGGTCTATGTTTCAATAGCTTGTAATGTGAATATCTGTGTTCCAGAATAAAAAAATGTTATAGATTGTCTACAGAACAGGAAGAGAGAGTAGACATCTTGTGCTACATAATACCAGTTTCTGAATGAATGGCTTTTTTAAAGTCTAGCAGTGGCCAACAGTGCAGAGTACAATCCTTTATTTCTAATGTAATTTGTGTCTTAAATCTGGAAGTGAATGTCTGGGTAGACCCATGATTAAGTCTACCCAGACATTCACTTCCAGACTTAAGACATCAAATTACATTAGAAATAAAGGATTGTACATCTTTTCTTATTTCTCCTGTATGAAGTCAAGGCTTCGAGCCCATACACCACCTCCATTCAAGTACTTCTTTACTGCTCTTCACTTATAAAGAGGGAAGTCTGAAAACTGATGATCCTTTCACTCCATGCTCTCTTCAAACACTAAAGTGCCTAGAGCTATGTAGTTGATCTGGACTAGAAAAGATGCTCAGATCAACATACTGGCCTAAAACTCCTTTCAGACAAGAGTGGAGTCAGTCATTTTACAGCTACTAAAAAAACCCCTCACTAACTTAAAATCAAGTGCTAGTTTAATACATACCTGTACTTCTGAAAAAAGTTTGGCAGTTCTAGTAATTTTGACCAGTCTGACTTTCCTTGTAAGATTTCATCTGTGATAGCAAGACCTATGATGGTAAGCAATAAAAGGTTTTTATCAGCCATAGTATCCTTTTTATAGCCATAGGAGATTCTGTTACTCATATTTATTCAATTTGTTATATGCTGTTATATAATCTCAGGAGAGGCAGTTTAGAAATATGAAAAAAATGGTGGGTCCTGTGGGGAAGAGGGTTTGGCATGCTAGCTGTCTTTAAAAAAAAATTTTTTTTTAAAGCTTTGATACAGTTGTAGTACCAGACTGTATATCCTGACTATACAAAATCCTCTTACAGCAGTTTAAAATCTGTTTAATACAAATGAGAATTTTTGTATCTTAGAGGCTTAGAGATAGTTGAGACATTAAACAATGAGATTCCTTTCATGTATTCAAGTTAAAAGAGGCAGGACTTAGTTTGCCTTTGTGCTATTAAAATAAGTTGACAACTTATGGCATTATTAAATGTTGTCACTCTTGATAAATGACATCTAGCGTTTACAGCTTTTCCATATGGAGACTCATTTTGGCTCAGCTGTTCTGAACTACTTCTGTAGAAGCTCCACTGCAGTGTCCTACTTGATAAAAAAAAATCTGACAAGACAACTACAATGTGGTACACTAATGCCAATAAAACCTCTCCCCCTCGACATGTACCAAATAAACTAGGACATGGAACAAGTTACCTTGTCTGAACTCTTCTACCATTACTGTTCGAGATGAAGTGGACACATTGTATGTAGAATTCTGCTGTGGATAAGCTGGTGTGATTATGGGCATGAGGTGATATCTGTCAGCTGGATTTACCTATGAAATTGTAAAGTCCAAATTTAACATTAAGATAGCCTCTCGCAGTATTTTAGGGCTCACTGGTGCTAAATGCTAAGAGATGGAACATTAATTTAAGTTACAACACAAAGTAGCTTTTTCCATAGAATGAGAAGCTGAAGGTAGGCTCAAAAGAAATGAACACTTCAGAAGGTGGACACACGGAACAGATTTCCAGCAGAGATGATAGGAGCCAGAACAGTGGCAGAATTAAAGCATGTCTGGGATAGACTGAATAGGCAGAACAAGTTGGCATGAGTGTATCAAGAAGTCTTTAACAACATTCTATGTTTCTATATGATCCTTTGACTTAACTGGAAATAGCAATTTTAGAACAAATTAAAATAGTCTACCAGACTTTGTATATATATTTTGGTTTTTTTTTAACTTTTCAATCATATGTTATATTTCAAATCAGAAACAATTGCCTGGTTTAATAAATCAATATCCAGGCAATTCAAAAAGTGTCACCATATATAATGTTCAACTATAGTTAACCCTGTGAAATTTAAGAGCGATTAGTGTCCATAAATCTTGGTCTGTCTCATTTTCTGGTTTATGACTCAACTGAACCACCCAAGGGTTACTTAAAACTAATGATTTTTATCTAGACTTGAAGCACAAAGTTAGAACAAATTATATTCTTTTTTGCTATTAAAGTTAGTCTATGTAATTTACAATTTAGTCTATTTTGTGCTCTAAGGACAAGTAGTATTTCAGAAAGCCACACTTCACTGGGGACATGGCTGGAATAATATTTGGTTGATTCCAAGTTCTGAGTCTGGTTTGCCTAAATGAGGGATTTGGACTTGTAAAATATCAGATATACAAATTTGCATCCATGATATTTTAATATGGCTGCACAGTGAAAAGCATAGAGGTAAAGTCTTATGTATTAGCCAAGAAGCAGCTCCAGAAATATCTTTAAAATCAGATTTATGAACATTTTGTTCCTATGCTGATTTATTGCAGATTTTGAATGCCTGTACCTTGCGTCACACATACAAAAACAAATAGCCTGATACTAAATTGAACACAACAGCATCAATATCAAAAGATTTAATTCAAAATCTCATCTCAATCAACCCTGTGAATAGGGCCTATAAATCTATCAAAATGCCTGATGCCAGATTCCTAGTGAGAGCCAGGAATCTGGCAATTCAGGCATTTTCATCCATTCGATACTAGATCCTATAAATAGAGTCTTAGAACCCACAACACTAACCAGTATCTAATACAATTAGAAATCCTAATGATAAAGATGAGCTTTACAAGAGCAGATAATTTCAATTTTCTCCAGTATAGGATTTGGAAAGGCATTCTATAATAACGCAATAAGATCAACTTTTCACCAGCCTTCATTCACTACAAGGCAGCATATTTCCTGACCTTAAATATAAATATTTAAGCCAGAGAAAGGGTATAGCTCCTGTTCAGATAAAAATATTGAACCTAGGCTGTCCCAGTGGCAGTGTTGTGCTATTCTATGCAGATGTTCCCCAATTTGGTCTACTAACCCCTGGGTTGGTAGTACCTAAGCAAGGGAGTCATGGTCACTGTTAAAGGATGACAATTTGTGTATATCAGAATTGCTTACCTGTAATAGGTGTTCTTCCAGGACAGCAGGATGTTAGTCCTCACATATGGGGGTGACATCGGATGAGCCCTATCATGGAACACTTGTCAAAGTTTCTAGAACTTTGACTGGCACATTGAGCATGCCCAGCATGCCACCAACCCTGCATTCAGCAGGGGTCCCCCTTCAATTTCATTTGTAGCAAAAAAGTACAAGAGAAAAATAAAGAAAACGTAAGCGAACCCAACTCAGTGGGGTGGCGGGCAGGTTTCGTGAGGACTAACATCCTGCTGTCCTGGGAGACACCTGTTACAGGTAAGCAACTGCTTTCTCCCAGGACAAGCAGGATTGTAGTCCTCACATATGGGTAAATAGCGAGCTACAGGATGCCCGAATAGAGAGAACCTAAAGTACCCAACGTGCAACAGGCACAACAGGGGTGCTGTTGGTTGTGAGGGCAGCCTGAATTTCAAGTTGGGTTTTTAAACTGTAAACAAGTTACGTAGGACAGACTGGCAAGATGGAGTTTTGCCTGCCAGCCTTGTCGAGACAATGAGCTGTGAAAGGTATGGAGAAGACTCCATGTGGCAGCTCTACAGATATCAGCAATAGGTACGGAGTGGAGGTGCACCACAGACGTTGCCATGGCTCTGACCGAATGCGCTTTCATGCGTTCCTGTAACGGAAGGCCTGCTTGTTGGTAGCAGAAGGAAATATAGTCTGCCAGCCATGTGGACAGGGTCTGCTTGCCCACCGGAACTCCCAGTTGTCAAAGGAGACAAAAAGTTGGGTGGACTTCCTATGGGCTGCAGTGCAGTCTAAATAAAAGGCAAGTGCACATTTACAGTTCAAGGAATGCAGGGCCTGCTCACCTGGGTGTGAGTGAGGTCTTGGAAAAAATGTAGGAAGTATTATGGATTGATTTACATGGAAATCAGAAACTACCTTTGGCAGGAATTTAGGGTGAGTGCGGAGTATCTCATGACCATGGAGAAATTTTGTATAAGGTGGGTTAGTTACCAGTGCCTATAGCTCTCCGACACTGCGAGCCGAAGTTATAGCAACCAGAAAGATCACTTTCCAAGTGAGATGTCTAAACTCACAGGAGTGTAGGGGCTCAAACGGAGGTTGCATGAGCCTTGCTAACATTGAGGTCCCATGCCGCAATTGGGGGGACGCAGTGGAGGCTTTAACTAGAGTAAGCCTCTCATGAAGTGCCCTACAAGGGGTTGTGCCTAAAGAGGGGCATCTCCTACAACTTTGTGGTAAGCAGCAATGGCACTTGTACTCGAATGGAGGAAGTTTGTAGTCCAGACTAGAGAGGTACCAGAGGTAGTCTAGGAACCGTGTTGTGAGGCAGGAAAAGGGATCTATTTCTTTTGTTGTGCACAAGGAGAATCTTTTCCACTTGGAACGATAAGATTTTCTAGTAGAAGGCTTTCGTGAAGCTACGAGGACCTGGGACACATCGTTAGAAAGGTTAAGGGATTGTAGAATCGACCTTTCAACATCCATGCTGTCAGACAGGGCATGGAGGTTTGGGTGACGCAACAGTCCACTGCGTAATGAGAGTTGATGTATGCACAGGCGAATTGGTTGCTGGACTGAGAGGTAGGATGGGAAACCAAACCTGTCGCGGGGCTATGAGGATCATTGTGCCCCGGTCTTGCCGTAGCTTCACGAGAGTCTTGGTGATGAGTGGAAAAGGACGGTATAAGTATGGAAGACCTGTTTTCCACGAGTGGGCAAAGGCATCCCTCGGTGTTTCGCGGCTGCGGTGTAGAGAGAATTGGTCTACTTTGCGGTTGTGAATTGACGCAAAGATTTCTACGTGCGGGCGACTCCACTGGTGGAAAATTCTGTTCACTACAGTGGGGACTTAGGGACCATTTGTGGGGATGGAAGGTCTGATATAGTCTGCCACCACATTGTCTACGCCTGCCAGGTAGGTTGCTCTCAGTTGCATGGAATGGGAGAAAGCCCAGGCCCATATCTGTGCTGCCTCCTGGCATAGCAGGTAAGAGCCTGTGCCCCCTTGCTTGAGATACATCGCTACCTGATTGTTTGAATCAGGATTACCTTGTTGGACAGGCAATCCTGAAATGCGAAAAGGGCATAACGTATTGGCCAGAGTTCCAGAAACTTTATCTGGTGATTTGCTTCTGCTTTGGTCCAGGTTCCCTGGGTTTGTAGGTCATTGACATGGGCTCCCCAACCCATGTTGGAGGCATCTGTGGTCAAGATAATCTGAGTATCTGGAGTTCAAAAGGGTAGTCCTATCTGAAGACTGGACTTCTGTATCCACCAAGCTGGCTGGTTACATGGACAATATGTGACAGATTTTGGTTTGACTGGAACCACTGGGACTCTAAAGTCCATTGTGTTACTCGCATGGCTAATCAAGCCATTGGAGTAACATGAACCATATATGCCATCTGCCCTAGCAAGGTTAGCAAGTGACAAGCTATAGCGCTTCGGCGAGTCTGCATTGCTTTGGCCAAGGTTGACAGTTTGTGCGCTCAATCCCTTGGGAGGTACGCTCTGGCTTGAATGGTGTTTAGATCTGCTCCAATGAACGATACGGTGCATGATGGAGACAGATGTGATTTGGGGTAGTTTGAGAAACCCCAAGGATTGTAATAGTTGTATGGTAAAACGGAGGGATTAAGTACTACCTCCTTGGATGGATGGACCTCTGAGCAGCCAATCTAGATACAGATAGATACTGCGCTGTCTTAGGTAGGCTGCTACTACTTCCAGGCATTTCATAAATACTCGGTGTGCTGACATCAGGCCGAAGGGGGGAGCACCTGGTATTGGAAATACCTTTCACCTACTATGAACGAGATTTTAGATGAGGTGGGGATATGGCTATATGGGCATAAGCTTCCTGAAGATCTAGAGAGCAGAGCCAATCTCCCTTTTCTAGGAGAGGGAGAATAGTGCCCAAGTTAACCATTTTGAACTTTTCCTTGCAGAGGTGTTTAGGGTGCGGAGGTCCAGTATAGGACATATGCCGCCCGGCTTCTGGAATTAGAAAATAAAGAGTGTAGAACCCTTTTCCTTCGCTGCAGTCAGGGAACCAGTTCCATGGCAATGGACTGCAGGAGGATTGAGAGCTCTGCTTCGAAAAGTGGGGTGTGCTCGATTAGACTCCATGCCGGACATGGTGGAGAGTCTGGTGGTAGTGTAAGGAAATTTAGATGGTAACCGTGGGCAACTACCAAGAAGATCCATTGGTTGGTGGCGATTGTGCCATTTGTTGGCAAAGTGGCACAGGCAGCCTCCCACAGGAAAGATGGTTGGAGGAGGGGGTTGACTGCTGCTCTCTAGAAGGGAGTCAAAACCCCGAGGCAGGACCAGTCTAAGGGGCTGGTTAGGTTTTTGGGGATCTGTGCCGACGAGACTGACCTCTGAAGGGGTCTGGTCCAGCGAGTTCACGACGGAGGAGAATACCTACATGGTTTATAGGTTAGCCTTCTAGGTTCTCATCTAAATGTTGGTTTGGTGGTAGACAAGTAGTCTGAGGGGACAGTGGACAGTTGGCACAAGGTCTCATGGTGGTCTTTGAGTTGCGCTACTGTCTCCAGAATTTTTTCAAATAAGTTGTCCCCTAACCTGTCCTGGACTTGTCGTAAATCAGAGGATTTGAGCTATGCCCACCGCTAACACTCTGGAGGCAGTGTCAAAGATGTCATACGCTGCTCTGACCTCGTGTTTCCCAGCATAGAGACTCTTCTGGAGGATGGTAGACAATCCTTGGAATTGTTCAAGCATGGTCTCAGTGGAATCTTGGACTTGTTTCCAGAGATTCCTGGTGTATTGCGTCATGTATAGCTGATAGGCTGCTATATGTGCCATCAGTATAGATCCCTGGAAAACTCTTCAACCAAAGGCATCCAAGGACTTCTGCTCTTTGCCAGGAGGGGCAGAAGAATGAGGCCAGGATCTCAACCTTTTTCTGGGCAGATTCTACCACTACTGGAGTGTTGGGGTAGCTGAGCTTTGGAAACCTGGAGCTGACTGAACAAGGTATGTAACATCTGTTTTCCTATTGACTGGCGACACTGTTGCAGGGTGTTCCCAGGTACGGTGTAAGAGGTCAAGCAGAACTTCGTGGACTGGAATTGCTATTACCTCTTTGGGGGCATCCACGAATTGAAGTACCTCCAGCATTGTAAAAGGAGATGGCCTCAGACATCTCCTTAATGAAGCTGGCAAATGATAGGTCCCCTGGAGGGGAGTGGCGTCTTTCCTCCAGGGTGAAGCCTCTGACAGAAGGTCCTCAGAATCTTGAGAATCAGAAGAATCATTACCCTAATGGTCTTATGGTGGGTCTCCTCCATCCTGCGGGCCTTCGGATGGAGGCAGAAGTCCAAATCCAGCTGGATCAGGAGGTGGCACTGATGGAAAAGATGAAGGCACCAAGATAGGAGGCGGCAGCACGATGAAATCTGTTTTCGATGGCCGTCGGGGTGGAATTAAACCCGATGGCCCAGGAATGTTCCAGCATCAGTGGCTCTCAGGAAGAAGAGGCACGATCCAGCTCTTAACCGTCTGAAAACAAAGGAATTGGGATCGATGCTGGTGGCGGTAACAATGGTCTCTGAGGTGCCACTGGTCCAAAAGGAATGGGCACCGATGGAAGTGTACTGATCAGTGTCCATTCTCTCAAGGAGGTACCGGATTAGGCATCGGCATGGGAGTCTGTGCCGGTGGAGACTGAAGCACTGCCTCTTGGACCATCCGGTCCAATTCCTCCCGGAAGGCTGGTGTTTGTAACACAGTGGCCGGGGTTGGAGGCTAAATACGTGATGCCGGAGGAACCACAGAAACTTGTGGAGTCTCAGCTCCCAGCACCACTGCAGGTGGGGGGAAACGCCTCAGTGTCCCGGGTCTTGGACGGTGGCTCAGCCGATGTCTATGCCTTATCAGTGACGGCACCCGATGAAGCTTCGCGTCTGTGCTGACTGTGCTTCTCTTGATGCTCGGCCCGGTCCTTCTCCGGTGCAAAGGACGTCGAAGCCTTGGAGCGGGATGATGGCAGTGACAGCCGGTCACCAGCGACTCGATGTTGCTGAGACGGAGTCAATGACTAAAGTCTGACTGTGCGCTCTTGGCCGGAGTCAATGGAGACAAGCAGTTAGAGGCAAACGGGTGCTCCATCTTCTCTAGGTGGGGGTGGCGGCCTTTAGGGATCATTTGGGCACAACTAGTGCACTGTTGGATGTCGTGGGAAGGCCCCAAGTATAAGAGACATCATAAGGGTCCATGACAGTCCTCGGACACTGTGCACTTCCGAAAACCGGTGGCCATTTTGAAAAAGGGGCGGCGCTTGGTCTGTGGCCAGGCACTGATGGAAACACTGCCGGGAACCAATTGCAAAGAACGTGGTAAACTTACCTGCGTTAGCGGAGGTTGGCTATCAATGGGGACTCTGGGACGGGGAAACATTTTTGAATTTGAGAAAATGTTCATGAGGAAAAATTTGTGAGAAATTCTCAGAGCTCCTAAGAATTGCAAGGCAACTGCTACGCAGAAAAGAGACTGAAGGGGGACCCCTGTTGGATGCAGGGTTGGTGGCATGTTGGGCATGCTCAGTGTGCCAGTCAAAGTTCTAGAAACTGACAAAAGTGTTCCGTGATAGGGCTCCATCTGATGTCACCATATGTGAGGACTACCATCCTGCTTGTCCTGGGAGAATGGATTTATAGTCTACGATAGTGTTCAGAAGGAGCCCTGGTTCATGACTCCCAGCCTCAGGATTTCTCTTCCAATAAGCAGACCAGGGTTTATTAAAATAAGGGAAAAATCCCCAAGTAGCTGTGAATGAAGGCTCATGACACCACAATCTCAGTGCTGGCTCCAACTCAGCTGGAAGGTGGTGGGGGGGGAGGGGGGGGGGGGGAAGTGGGGTGGAAAAATAACAGGGCCAAAAATAGTGATCCTAAAGCTGAAATCAGATTATAATTCAAATTAGGATAAGCAAAGATATCCACGGTCAATAGTAAACTCTTCATGCCACATCACTGCCCACATACTCTTGGATCCCACACTGGCAAGTTTAGATTGCTCTCCTCTGGTTGTTTTAACAGCACCGGATTTGGCCATTCCCTGCAAATAAAAAGTAAATGAATCAAATTGGTTCTACAAACCCATACAGAAAGACATTGCCATTGAGGCACCAGATCAGTGATTTCATACACTGATATGCAAGACTAAACTGCAATTTACCAAGCTAATTAGTGATCCCCTATGCTTTTTAAAGCCAGAAAAATCAAACAGTATATACTAGGGATGTGAATCGTTTTTCAACGATTAAAATTATCGTCCGATAATGTTTATATCGTCTTAAATCGTTATAGAACACGATACAATAGAAATTTTAACGATTTATCGTTACAAATCGTTAAATCGTGTTAGTGCGCACTAACTCCCCGTTAGTGCGCACTAACTCCCCGTTAGTGCGCACTAACTCGATTTAGTGCGCACTAACTGAAAATGATACAAATAAACACTTTCCAGGTCACTGAAGGTCAGTTAGGAATGAATATGTGTTCCTATTGGCTGGCTGCCCTCTTATCTATTGATGTTACCAAGGTTACCACTGAGGTGATGGTTGGGGGGATGGGAAATGGAACTGGAAACTAACGAACACCAACAGAAAATGAAACAAAGTGTTCACACTTCCCAGGTCAGTA
Source organism: Rhinatrema bivittatum (assembly GCF_901001135.1). Classification (NCBI taxonomy): domain Eukaryota; kingdom Metazoa; phylum Chordata; class Amphibia; order Gymnophiona; family Rhinatrematidae; genus Rhinatrema; species Rhinatrema bivittatum. The sequence continues at coordinate 126,105,976 of NC_042617.1, forward strand.
AAGGTCACTTAGGAATGAATATGTATGTATGTATTCCTATTGGCTGGCTGTGCTCTTATCTATTGATGTTACCAATATGGTTGGGGGGATGTGAAATGGAAACAGTTGGAAGCTTGACAAAAAAAGTAATGTAATGATCAGCACTCACGTGACTAGAACTTGTTTGTTTATTATTTTTGTTAGCAGGCACCTGAAATGCTAGTGCATGTTGAATTTGCCAATCACTGTGCATTTTAGAAAGGTGGTCCTGGCTGGAACTGTACACAGTTCAAATATATGTAATTGATTGTTGGTAAGTGTATTTTTTAAGTAGCCACACTGGCACCAGTATGTTTACTTTTCCTCCTACTTAACTCACTAGCTCAGCTTTGTAAGAAGGGCTTCTCTGCTTGTGTGTTGTTTTTGTTTGGTGTGAGGAGAGCAGAAACATCAGATCTTTATTCAATCTACTACAGTCATCTCTTACAGTGCCCTATCCCTATTAATACCAGGAGTGTTGTGATCTTCCTGCACACAGTGCCCTAACCCTGATACCAGTCTGAGACAGCTCCCTCCCTGCATTACTAGTGAGAGGCTGGCTTCACAGACAGGGGGGAGCTGCCTGACCCTCACTCCTGACTTCCCCCATGTCCCAGCTAGTGAATGGTGTGTGGGTGAGGGGGGGGGGGGGGAGGATGGTGAAGTCTGAGACAGCTCCCTCCCTGCATTACTAGTGAGAGGCTGGCTTCACAGACAGGGGGGAGCTGCCTGACCCTCACTCCTGACTTCCCCCATGTCCCAGCTAGTGAATGGTGTGTGGGGTGAGGGGGGGGGGGGGGGAGGATGGTGAAGTCTGAGACAGCTCCCTCCCTGCATTACTAGTGAGAGGCTGGCTTCACAGACAGGGGGGAGCTGCCTGACCCTCACTCCTGACTTCCCCCATGTCCCAGCTAGTGAATGGTGTGTGGGTGAGGGGGGGGGGGAGGATGGTGAAGTCTGAGACAGCTCCCTCCCTGCATTACTAGTGAGAGGCTGGCTTCACAGACAGGGGGGAGCTGCCTGACCCTCACTCCTGACTTCCCCCATGTCCCAGATAGTGAATGGTGTGTGGGTGAGGGGGGGGGAGGATGGTGAAGTCTGAGACAGCTCCCTCCCTGCATTACTAGTGAGAGGCTGGCTTCACAGACAGGGGGGAGCTGCCTGACCCTCACTCCTGACTTCCCCCATGTCCCAGCTAGTGAATGGTGTGTGGGTGAGGGGGGGGGGGGAGGATGGTGAAGTCTGAGACAGCTCCCTCCCTGCATTACTAGTGAGAGGCTGGCTTCACAGACAGGGGGGAGCTGCCTGACCCTCACTCCTGACTTCCCCCATGTCCCAGCTAGTGAATGGTGTGTGGGTGAGGGGGGGGGGGAGGATGGTGAAGTCTGAGACAGCTCCCTCCCTGCATTACTAGTGAGAGGCTGGCTTCACAGACAGGGGGGAGCTGCCTGACCCTCACTCCTGACTTCCCCCATGTCCCAGCTAGTGAATGGTGTGTGGGTGAGGGGGGGGGGTGGATGGTGAAGTCTGAGACAGCTCCCTCCCTGCATTACTAGTGAGAGGCTGGCTTCAGACAGGGGGGAGCTGCCTGACCCTCACTCCTGACTTCCCCCATGTCCCAGCTAGTGAATGGTGTGTGGGTGAGGGGGGGGGGGTAGGATGGTGAAGTCTGAGACAGCTCCCTCCCTGCATTACTAGTGAGAGGCTGGCTTCACAGACAGGGGGGAGCTGCCTGACCCTCACTCCTGACTTCCCCCATGTCCCAGCTAGTGAATGGTGTGTGGGTGAGGGGGGGGGGGAGGATGGTGAAGTCTGATACAGCTCCCTCCCTGCATTACTAGTGAGAGGCTGGCTTCGCAGACAGGGGGGAGCTGCCCTGACCCTCACTCCTGACTTCCCCCATGTCCCAGCTAGTGAATGGTGTGTGGGTGAGGGGGGGGGGGGGGGAGGATGGTGAAGTCTGAGACAGCTCCCTCCCTGCATTACTAGTGAGAGGCTGGCTTCACAGACAGGGGGGAGCTGCCTGTCCCTCACTCCTGACTTCCCCCATGTCCCAGCTAGTGAATGGTGTGTGGGTGAGGGGGAAGGGGTGGATGGTGAAGTCTGAGACAGCTCCCTCCCTGCATTACTAGTGAGAGGCTGGCTTCACAGACAGGGGGGAGCTGCCTGACCCTCACTCCTGACTTCCCCCATGTCCCAGCTAGTGAATGGTGTGTGGGTAAGGGGGGGGGGGAGGATGGTGAAGTCTGAGACAGCTCCCTCCCTGCATTACTAGTGAGAGGCTGGCTTCACAGACAGGGGGGAGCTGCCTGACCCTCACTCCTCCGGGGTATTGTGATCTTCCTGCACACAGTGCCCTATCCCTGATACCAGGGGTGTTGTGATCTTCCTGCATGCAGTGCCCTATCCCTATTAATACCAGGAGTGTTGTGATCTTCCTGCATGCAGTGCCCTATCCCTATTAATACCAGGAGTGTTGTGATCTTCCTGCATGCAGTGCCCTATCCCTGATATCGGGATGTGTGCAAGAAGATCACAACACCCCCGGTATCAGGAATAGGGCACTGTGTGCAGGAAGATCACAACACCCCCAGTATCAGGAATAGGGCACTGTGTGCAGGAAGATCACAACACCCCTGGTAATAGGGATAGGGCACTGTGTGCAGGAAGATCACAATACCCCTGGTATCAGGGTTAGGGCACAAGTTCTAGTCACATTGACTGATCACATTACTTGTTTTGTCAAGCTACCAACTGTTTCCATTTCCCATCCCCCATATACTGTCAGTAGGAAACTTGGTAACATGAATAAATAAGAGGGCAGCCAATAGGAATACATATTCATTCCTAAACTGACCTTAACTGACCTGAAAAGTGTCAAATTGTATCATTTTCAGTTAGTGCGCACTAACTCCCAGTTAGTGCGCACTAACTCCCAGTTAGTGCGCACTAACTCCCAGTTAGTGCGCACTAACTCCCAGTTAGTGCGCACTAACTCCCGTTAGTGCGCACTAACTCCCGTTAGTGCGCACTAACTCCCGTTAGTGCGCACTAACTCCCGTTAGTGCGCACTAACTCGAGTTAGTGCGCACTAATCGGAAAAAACGATTTTTAACGATTTTTTAACTAAAAAATCGTGCCTAAGACGATTTTCTTGCCCTGCCACACGATTTCTATCGTTAAGACGATATGGAAAACGATTCACATCCCTAGTATATACAGACACTGGGTTAAAATTATGCAGAAAGTTTTGCAAAAGGTTAATACTTACCATTTAGAAAAAACTAAGAAGAATTTGTGGACAAGGGTCGATGCCACTGCATTTGGATATAACTGACATGTCCTTGCTACTAACATTGCCCAAGAGACACCACCAAGAAATCCAAGCATGTTGGAGTAAATGCCACGCCCTGTAAACAAACTTGCATGCTCAAAATTTCAGATAATGCAACTTGATTTAAATAGAGCAGCAGTACATCCTTACAGAAAATGTTGGTAATACTAGTCCACAATCTATATGTTTAAAATGCATAATGTAACACCCCCCCCCCATCCTGCATTTATACTGAAATAAAAACACACAGCTTATGTGTATCTTCCATGGCTATTTTCATGTTACTTTTCTATTTTAACTTGTGCAATTATACAGCTTATTTAGCTAGAGAATATACTAAACACACTATACAGCTGCAGTTTAGTTTCTGAAGAGACTGTGCATCTGGAGCTGATTTGCCTTGTCTAACCAGTTAATACTCTGGCCAAACATGATTACTGTTAAGTTGTAAATCAAGATACCATATTTAAAAGCCACCTCATTTTGTCCAGGCATTGAGGCCAACAGTGAGAAATCTGAATTATCTACAATAGGATTTTACAAGTAAAAAAACTGGACTTTTGAATGTTCAGTTTTGTTTCAGTCAAATTTCTAGCCTCTACCAAAGAAAATAAATGATATGCAAGTAATGAAAATGAAGTGGGGGTTGGGGGAAGATATTGATATAGTTTCACTGCATCTCTGCTCATTCTTTTCTCAGTACCACCTGGACTATCAAGGCGATGAAAGCATTATTTGATATTTGTATGACAGTATAGTCAATCTGAAATATGTATACAATATTTGAGGGTTTAATTTTTCCCCCAAAAGAACTTGCAAATATTAACAAATTTTAAATCAGGTTTGGCCTGTTTGATAAACTGATTTACACTCATAAGAACATGCCATACTGGGTCAGACCAAGGGTCCATCAAGCCCAGCATCCTGTTTCCAACAGTGGCCAATCCAAGCCATAAGAACTTGGCAAGTACCCAAAAACTAAGTCTATTCCATGTTACTGTTGCTAGTAATAGCAGTGGCTATTTTCTAAGTCAATTTAATTAATAGCAGGTAATGGACTTCTCCAAGAACTTATCCAATCCTTTTTTAAACACAGCTATACTAACTGCACTAACCACATCCTCTGGCAACAAATTCCAGAGTTTAATTGTGCGTTGAGTGAAAAAGAACTTTCTCTGATTAGTTTTACATGTGCCACATACTAACTTAATTTTACATTTCAGATAGAACACCTCAAAATACTTACTTTTTGCCCACAGTTTAATAGCTCTTAGTGTTAACCTGAAGTTCTCTTTGTTGGGTACCAAGTGCAGAATTTCATCAGTAACTCTACAACCTAGAGAGATTTAGAAATTGAAAGTGACACATCTAGTTTAAGTTTTAACATGCAAATTCTCAACATGGTCATGCCAGCTATTAAATTTTGCAGTCCTTGAATGCAGAATCACAAAAAGAATAAGGACAATAAAAAGTAAGATTTAAAAAAAAAAAAAGTTGACAACTGCTGAAGATGAACAGGAAAAACTGCATTTGGTCTCTTGTAAATCACACTGACAACCAATACAGGGATGATGCAAATCCCAGTGCAAATTCTTAAGATCTTTTCAAGTTCACTTCACTAGTCAGTAAAATGAAAGAGAAATAATGACCTATACAAGAAGCTCAAAAGGAGAGAATTGAATTTTTCTGCATTCAGATGATTAGTTAACTTGTGCTAGACAGCTTTCTATGCCTGAGAATCTGCTCAGATTCCTGCAAAGAATTACCACCTAGCACTCAGATCATTTCTGGATGCATTATCCTGTAGCAGAGCTTCTGCTACAGGAAAGGAAAAATGTCTGAAAGTGGAAATAAAGATGTGTTAATTTAACAAGAAACTTTTAGTTTGTCAAAATTTGGTTTCCTGTTGAATGGATTCAAATGAAAGTAATGTCTGTACAAAGACATATTTCAATGGTCGGGAGAGAGTTCTGTTAAAGGATCACCTCTGCAAACTCACTGAAATGTCATTAGTGCTGGTACACAATCGCTAACACAGGCAATGCTTTCTAATACTGAAGAGGGAACAACCTGACATCACTAAGAGGTTCATCTTTGTATTCTTGCCACCAGTAGGCAGCAAGATGGCTCCAAGAATAAATGATCCAGGCTTAAACCAACTTTAAAGGTCACTCAGAAACCTCCCTTCTCCACAAATTCCTCTGATAAATGTCCATTTGCAATTTCTAGTGAGCACAATACATAAAGTCTGGGCAAATACCAATACTGATTTTCAAATGTGCAAAGCTGCCTTAAATGAAATGAAGATTGATTACCTCTACTACCTAGAAAAATTGTGGGTTTTTTTTGGGGTGGGGGAAGAATTCATGGTTACACAGTTTAGACAATTCCTTGTTTTGCTATTACCATTTAAGCTTCGTATACATCTTATATCTAGGCTTCTCAGGCGTGAATCTTCTCTTAGATCCAAATTATCAGGAATAGTCTGCTGGGCCAGCCTAGCAAACACAAGGTCAATCTTAAATTGGGAAAAAAACAAAAAACAAAAACCAGTCATAAGACACTGAAGCGTGCGAGTCCATACACCATTGGTTCTCAACTCTGTCCTGGATGCATGCCTAACCCAACCTTATTTTCAATATATCTGAAATGAATATACATTCATGAAATAGATTAGTATACATTGGAGACCCAGTTTTTGCAAGTCTCATGCATATTTGTTATGGATATCCCAAAAACCAGAAGATTAGGAATGCTTTTAGGACAGGGAAGAGAACCACTGCCATAAGTAACCATCTGAAGAATGTATTACATCAGGGCTTCCCAAACCTGTCCTGGGGATCCCATAGCCAGTTGGGTTTTCAGGCTATCCACAATGAATATTATTTATTTATTTATTTCAAATTTTTATATACCGGCGTTCGAGACAGCAGTCACATCATGCTGGTTCACATAAAACAGGGGTGCGTAGTAAACAAACTATAACAATGGTGCGGAAAAAGGCAGTTACATATAACAGGGTGAAAAGAACTTGGCGGAGAAGGAATATGCATATCCTGAGTCTCCATGACATGCAAATTAACTCATGCATATTCATTGTGGATAGCACTCACAGCAGTTCTGGGGAGTGGATTTAGCCACACACTTTTTGAAAACATGCGCATACATGTACACAATGTTACAGTTGCTCAGCAGCAGGTGAAATTTCCTGCATACATGTCAACATGTGTACCTGCACAATACAGGAATTTTAAGAGTGACTTAGCATGCATAAATCTGCTTTGAAAATTCAAGCTAAAGTCTATGGGAACTTGAAGACTTTAGCCCTACACTGGCTGTTGAAACATTTACCCTCATCTGTGTAGCAAGAGGCTACAGTTTGAACAGAAGCCCCAGGGTGCCATGCAGGAGAAAAGCTGCTCGCTCTGCTCAGGAAGTCTGTCATGAGTTCAACCAGTATGACATAATGTATTAAGAAATCAAAGCATAAGTGCAACATGTGGTTCATTAAGGCCCCCAGTCTGATTTCCACACATCACAAGAGGAAACTAGCCACAGCATTTACGTTTAAAAAAAGAATGAATAAGTAGCTCATTTTGATGCATCTTACATAATTTGTGAATCTAGTGCTTATTAAAGCAGCCAAAATGATGGCACTGGAAATGGACATTCTCCATTTATCCATGTGGCATGAAATACATACAAGTTTCCGGTCCTCCAATGTGCCTCAAGTTCCTCCTGAAACAAGACCTTTATATAAAATGGTACAGAATATCACTCTTGGGAATGGTTGGTATTGATGTCATTTTAGATAGCATCCATTATTCAGAAAAATCCACCATCTGATAAAGTTTCAAATAATGGAATTTTTCCAGACAAGATTGTACAAAGCCAACCAATTTTCAGGTAACAGATAAGGGACCAAGAACTGATTTTTTTTTCCCAGAAAAATGTTTTTGGTTAAAAGGATCTTTGGATAAACAGCACTCTATTGAATTCATTCTCCAATTCTAATCCATCTTAGCCTCTTGTAAAGAGTATCAACAAGTGTGCTGATTGTTAACTGAGAATCAAACTAAGCTAACTATTGTGCTAGATGTTTCTATTCAGTCTACCAACATAGTTGTGTTTTGGACTAGCAAAGGATAAAGTGGTTCCTACCTCAACATTATCAAACTCAAACTTGATGACTGGAACAAATGCATCTTCAACTGCCTGTTTAAAATGACAAGATTACACACAATTACAATAAGAACTTTTATTACAGCTTCTCAGCTATTCATGCAGGGAAAAACAAACTGATTTATCACTATATATTGAACTATTTGCTATTCTGCTAAATACTGGAACTCATCCATCTGGAATGCAGCACCAAAAATGTTTCTCTCCTCCAGAAGTTTTGTCCCACTTTCCTGAATCCACAAACATTTCCTTAGCATTCAAACAAAAAAAAAAGTCACTAATTGTGCTTAAATCCTCTCCTGTAACTCTTGCTTACCTCAGAACTTTGCCTCCTCTCTTATGTCAGATGAATCCTTATCCAATATCTTACCTTTAGTACATCTCCCTCTTGAAAGCACAGTTGCTTACCTGTAACAGGTAATCTCCAAGAACAGCAGGATATTAGTCCTCACACATGGGTATCAGATGGAGCCCGGCACAGAGAAATTTACCAAACTTTCTAGAAACTGACTGGCACACTGAGCAAGCCCAGCATGTTGCTAACCACGTGGGGTCCCTCTTGTCTTAAGAGTTCACAAAAAAATAAAATAAACTGAGAAACCCAACTGTGGGGTGGCAGGTGGGTTTTGTGAGGACTAACATCCTGCAGCCTTGGAGAACACCATTACAGGTAAGCAACTTTCTCCAAGGACAAGCAGGATGGTCATCCTAACATGATTATGTAGCTCCAGGCCACTCAACATGTGCAGCAGAGAACAGGTGCCAACATGCACAACTAGAGCTGCAACAACCAGGGGAGCAGGCCTACACCTAAGGACAGGGCTCATGGAGGGAGAGTTGGGTTTTCATGGCTGAAATATTACAGACTGAAACTGTCCCACCGGCCATCCTTATCCAGGCAATGCGAGGCGAACGTGTGGAGGGAACTCCAGCTCACCGCTCTGCAAATCTTGTGAATGGGGACTGCAAGCAAGTGAGCTACAGACTGATATGGTGCACACAGAATGAGCCTTGATATGACCTTCAAGCTGTAAGCCTGCCTGAGCATAGCAGAAGGAAATAGTCTGTAAGTCAATAGGATAAGTTCTGCTTAGACACAGCGACCCCCAATCTGTTTTTGTCAAAGGAGACAAACAGTGGAGTGGAAAATATGTCTTTGTATCGCTCCATGGTGAGACCGCACCTTGAATACTGTGTACAATTCTGGTCACTGCATCTAAAAAAAAAAAAAAGATATTGTTGCGATGTAGAAGGTACAGAGAAGGGCTACCAAAATAAGGGGAATGGAACAGCTCCCCTATGAAGAAAGGCTAAAGAGGTTAGGACTTTTCAGCTTTGAGAAGAGACTGCTATGGGGGAATATGATAAAGGTGTTTAAAATCATGAGAGGTCTAGAACGGGTAGATGTGAATCAGTTATTTACTCTTTCGGATAACAGAAAGACTAGGGGGCACTCCATGAAGTTAGCATGTGGCACATTTAAAACTAATAGGAGAAAGTTCTTTTTTACTCACACAAATAAACTCTGGAATTTGTTGCCAGAGTATGTGGTTAGTGCAGTTAATATAGCTGTGTTTAAAAAAGGATTGGATAAGTTCTTGGAGGTGAAGTCCATTACCTGCTATCAAGTTGACTTAGAAAAAAGCCACTGCTATTATTATCAACGGTAACATGGAATAGACTTAGTTTTTGGGTACTTGCCAGGTTCTTATGGCCTGGATTGGCCACTGTTGGAAACAGGATGCTGGGCTTGATGGACCCTTGGTCTGACCCAGTATGACATGTTATGTGGTGAGGCACTGTCTGTTCCAAGTAAAAGGCCAGAGCCCTTTTGCAATCCAGAGTGTGTACAGCCCATTCACCTTGGTGAGCATGTGGTCTTGGAAAAAGGGAAGGCAACAATGGACTGATTGAGATGAACTCCATGACCACCTTAGGAAGGAACTTCAGGAGCAGACAGAACCAGCTCATGACAATTTTGTATAAGGGTGGTAGGACATCAGAGCTTGCAGCTCACTCACCCTACATGCTGAAGTAACCGCAACCAAGAAGATGACCTTCCAGGATAGGTACTTCAGGTCACAGGACCGTAACCGCTCAAATGGGGCCTTCATGAGCTAAGACAGGATATTAAGGTCCCAGGAGACCGCTGGTGGCCCCAAGTTGTAACAAGCCCTTCATGAACTGCCCACAGGCAATGTGTGGAGCTGGAAGCACCATCCCTACCCTGATGGTATGCCCCAATGGCATTAAGGTGAACCCTCACTGACATGGTCTGCAGACCAAACTCAGAGGTGCAACAGGTAGTCCAAAAGCTTTGGTGGGGATCAAGAGAAGGAATGCAGACCATGTCCCACACACCAAGCTAAAAACCACTTCCCACTTGAGTTTGTAGGATTTTCTTGTGGAGGAGGGTTTTCTGGACTCCAACAGGATGCGTGATACGCCCTCCGAAAGTCCCAGAGCCTGGACAGACACCTGGTCAACATCCAAGCCATGAAAGAGAGGGCTTGGATGTTTCCCAATGAGAGCATTTTGAACTTCTGACCAGAAACTGGTTGAAAACCCTCAGGTCCAGAATGGACCAGAGGCCACCAGTTTTCTTGGCCACTGTTGGAAATACCTGGAGTAGAACATTGCCCTGCTAGCTTGGAGGGACTGGTTCAAATGCCCAAGCCAGTAATAGGGTGGAGAGCTCTACTCAAAGTATCTGCATGTTCCCATGGACACAGTGGAGAGCAGGGTGGATCTTGTTGGAAATGCAGTCTATACCCCTGGTGCATAATGGATAGGACCCAGGGATCTGATGTAATCAAAGTCCAGTCTGTGAAGAACTGCAGTCAAACCCCCACTGGTGAGTTGACACCATGGGGCAGGGCAGGCTGGCTCATGCTACCTGGCTGCCGGTCAAAATCCCATGACTGGATTCTGCGGCAGGGCTGGGATCGGATGGGGTATATGAAGTTGCCGTGTCTTCAGTCTTGCTGGAGTCCATTGAGGTCTCTCTAGAGACAGGCAGGTAGTATTTATTAAGTTTTGTATATCACTAAGACAGTCCATCGTAACTGTTACAACATTAACAATAATATTTCAGACCTAAATACAAATTCAAAATCATATTCTTATAATTAGTAATTGACAAAAATACCTAAAATTCACTAAAATTATTAACTAAAAATCAAACAAATCAAGTATTTGCGAGGCTAGTAAAAAGGCTGCCTCTGATACTGCCTAGCGGGCTTCTTGGGAGGCTGGGTGGCTGACAACTGTGGAAGGGTCTCATTTTAGTCCTTCAGTTACACCATTACCTCTAATCCTGTCCCCAAAACAGTTTTCAACAGATACAAGGCAAATCTGCCAGGTGGTCCTGGACCTCTGGGTGCAGATCAAAGGCACATAGCCAAGCCATACGGCGAGCCACAGTGACTGCTGCGGCAAATCTCATGGCCGTCAAACATCACATGCAGAGTGGACCTCGTGTTTATCACACTCAAGGCCCTGCTACACTACCCTCTGAAATTCTTCCTGAAGTTGCTGAGGGAGGTGTTCCCTCAACTCCTGGGCCTGTTTCCAGCAGTTCCTGGATTACCCATGTAGAGTTAGTAACTAGCAATCTTGATCACTAACAAAGATTCCCACCCCATAAGCTCCTCACATGGAGTTCCCCAAGGTTCATCACTCTCCCCTACTCTAACATATCTCCTTCCCCTCTGCCAGCTCCTTGCAAATCTAAAATTAACAAATTACATATATGCTGACAATGTACAGATATTGATCCCCATAACAGAATCCATCTCCAAACCCCTCAATTTTTGTAACAACTGTCTTTAAATCAACCTTCTCTCTAGCCTCAACCTAGTCCTCAATACTACAAAAACAGAACTCCTCCTCATCTCTAGCAATGACATTAACCCCTCTGTCAACAACCTCACTACAGCCACTACAACACACGTGAGATCTTGGAGCGATACTGGACAACCAACTGAACTTTAAAAAATTTATCAGCAATACAACTAAAGAATGCTTCTATAAGCTTCACATTCTAAAAAGGCTCAGACCTCTCCTGTACTTTCACGATTTCCACACAGTTCTTCAAGCCACTCTATTCTCAAAAACTGAGAACTAACTCTTCTCCTTGGCCTCCCGGCAACCTCCACGAAACCTTTGCAGATGCTCCAGAATGCCGCCGCAAGAATACTAACGCTAGTCGAAGAGAACATCACACCCATTCTCAAGAATCTACATTGGCTTCCCATCAATTTCAGAATTCTCTATAAGTCACTCACTATCATACACAAATCCATCCACGATCAGTCCTCACTCCAGCTAAAAATACCACTCCACCTTCACTCTTCCAAGAGACCAAGCAGAACTGCCTACAAAGGGACTCTCCACGCTCCCCCCCACTAAATCTATGCTCCACCCCTCAATAAGGAAACGCACCTTCTCTACAGCCGGACCTAACCAGTGGAATGCTTTACCCCCAGAGTTACACCAGGAACAATGCCCACTTACCTTCAGAAAGAAGTTGAAGACCTGGTTATTCATACAAGCCTTTCCTTAATCTCCTGTGACACAATTACGGACTCCTGATGCACGTTCTAAACCTGCTGTAACACTTTAACGTCTTTCCCTCCCCCTAGTGATATCTCCCCCCTCCTCATATAGTTCCTTCCCCGTGACAGCCCCTCCCTGCCACTAGTTCCAGCCCGAAGTTATCTATATCTTCGAGATTAACGCAGTTATTTTGATTAACCCTTGTTATACGGCACTTTATACGCTTTACGTATTTTGATTTTATACTCATGTTATTTATAGTTTTATATGTAACTTTTTCCCAGACTTTGTTCAAGGATGTTAGATACTTATTTTGTAACTTTTCCAATGTTCGGTTCAATGTAAACCAGCGAGATAAGAATCTTCATCTTGAACGTCTGTACAGTAAAAAAGATGTAAACATAGCACCTTGAAACACCTGGCGTCAGAGTGTTCAGAGACCTATACTTTTGCCCTGGGCAGGCTTGTGAAGCCTCTTCGTCTTCAAGGCCAATTTCACCATTGACTGGTGGGGGAGCTGTTGGCACTCGAACCCAATGGGAGGCTGGACCAGATTAACTATCAGTTTTGCAGTTCAGAGGAATGAATATGGGGTGCTCTCAGAGTTGGGCTACCAGCTCCTTAAAGTTCTTATGGACTGGGACAGCCACTTGTTTTGGGGGAATCCAGGAATTACAAGATTTCCGGCATCTTGTGCTGAGAGCCCTGCTCCATTAACAGCTGGAAAGGCACCAACTCCACCCATGGCTTTAAAGAACCCTGCGAAGGTGAGATCTGGGGTGGGGGTTGCCACTCTTCTAGAGGAGAGGACTACAAGGGCAAATCCTCAGATTCCTCAGTGGAGAAAATGGATGCTTCCAAGGGATCATAAGGGGCCTCCCTCTCACTTTGTGTGTCTGGAAACACAGGAGGCCAAGCACCCAACTGCACCCTAAGTGTCAAGTCAGAGGGCCGCACAGGCCGCATCAGAACCGAAGAGGGAACAGAGGGCACCAGAAGGGTTCAAGGCCGTAAAAGTGCCACCGGAGGCACAGATGGCATCTGTCCAGATAGCCCCAGGAGAGCCAGAGGGTGGCAGAGCCAGAGGGTGTGAGATGGCCTGTCCTCACCCAAGGAATTGCTCACTGGGATGGGAACTAGTGGCAGCAGCAGTGATGCCCCCTTCAGCAGTGAAGGGGCTTGGGGCATCTGAGCGAGCTGCTGAGGTAAGATACCAAGCAGCATATCCAGTTGCTCCAGAAGAGGTACAAGCACCATTGGAGTCTGCTCCTCCAGCAGTGGCAGTCCCAGTGGAACCAGAGCCTATGCCCTGAAGGGCCTGGCCAACTGCCAATCACATGCACCTCTAACTCCTCCTCAAGATGCCAAGGATAAAACTGCTTGAAGAGGCGGCAGCAGCGAAATCGGAGTGTCCGAGCCATGAGAAAACACTGAACCCGCCACCGGTGGAGGCCGCCAAGAGTCCTCAGAAGGACCAGAGGGAGTCACGTCCTCCACAAGAGACCACTTCAGGGGAGGCACCGATGCAGTCTATGCCTGCCCGTGATCAGAGTTGGGGGAAGATGAATGGTGGTGATGTTTCCTCTCCTCCTGATGCTCACCTCTGTCCTTACCTGGAACTGATTGTGATAGAGAAGAACAAGATCTTGATTGGAAAGACATCGACCACGCCTGGTCCCCTGTGCCCACCTCAGGACTGACGTGGCAGTGGAGGGGGGGTGTGGAGGCCAGGACTTCCTTACCGAGTGGGTAGTGTCCTGGACACCAACAACTGAGCCAAACATTTAGGGCTGAACAGTTTCTCCATTTTGTCCAAATGTGCCCGATTGCCTTTGGGGTGTCATCTGGGCACAGATCACAGCCACAGACAGTGTGATGCCCTCAGGCAGAGGACACACTCTGAAGGTCCTCAAATCTTCACAAGAGCACTGTGCTGTTTGTACGTCTCACTCTGAATGCCAAAATGGCCCCTAACCCCTATACTAATACCTAAACCTCACCTCACTAGGTGGGCTTCCCATAGAGAGATAAATACCTATCAAGTGTGAGGGCATTATGGCTAGTCTCTCTCGGGCCCCGATAGCTAGGCTGGCTTTTCGGGAGCTTCAAAACAAACTAAAACCAGCATGGGCAAAATCACCACAATGTGCACTAAAGCCATAACATAAGCTATCGCACAGCTTAACGATACTGAAAAAGGTGTAGCTAAAAATCAGCGTTAAAGCTGTGTGATAGGGCTTCGCAAAACTGTGAACAGCCCACTCCGTCCCCCAACTCCTCTTTCTGATTTGCATCGCACCATATATTATGGCAGCAGTTCTCAACCTTTTTCCCCATCGTGACATACCTGACAGGCCACACTCACATGTGTGACACTGCTCATTACAATTCATGGTGGAAATAAGAAGTAAAGGTCCTGTAATTATTTTTGTTTAAAATGACACAAAGAAAAGATACATATTCTGTCTGAACAGAAATTGCATAAATAGTAAACATCCCACACCAAAACAGCACCAATTTCCAGCACTTAAACAGTAACCACCTTACCTAAGAAAAGGCAACACTGAAATATTACACCAGGCCTTAAGACACCAATACATCTATTAGGAAAATGGACCAAATCAGGCTGCTATAAAGCCCTACACAGAAACTACACTCCAGCAGAAAACCTCACCTGAGTCACATGTGCTGACCCTCACCTAACAAAGAATAAAGAGACCAAAACACACAACTAGAAGCATGCAGAAAAAACTGAATTGGAAACTGCAACAAGCCAGAGTGTCTGTATGCAGAGTAAAAAAGGAATAAAGAAACCACCCATCCTTATAAAACAAATCAAGAAATATAAAATCAGTAGCAGTAAAACCATACTAACAAAAAGAACAGATTATTTCTAAACAGCTGATGAGTGGAATATCCAATAATTAAATTGCTTCAGTGTTTACTGAAGAGGATGTTGGGGAGGTACACGTAATGGAGAAGGTTTTCATGGGTAATGATTCAGATGGACTGAATCAAATCACGGTGAACCTAGATGTGGTAGGCCTGATTGACAAACTGAAGAGTAGTAAATCACCTGGACCGGATGGTATACACCCCAGAGTTCTGAAGGAACTAAAAAATGAAATTTCAGACCTATTAGTAAAAATTTGTAACTTAGCATTAAAATCATCCATTGTACCTGAAGACTGGAGGATAGCAAATGTAACCCCAATATTTAAAAAGGGCTCCAGGGGCGATCCGGGAAACTACAGACCTGTTAGCCTGACAGTGCCAGGAAAAATAGTGGAAAGTTCTAAACAAACATATAGAAAGACATGGTTTAATGGAACAAAGTCAGCATGGCTTTACCCAGGGCAAGTCTTGCCTCACAAATCTGCTTCACTTTTTTGAAGGAGTTAACATGTAGATAAAGGTGAACCGGTAGATATAGTATACTTGGATTTTCAGAAGGCGTTTGACAAAGTTCCTCATGAGAGGCTTTTAGGAAAAGTAAAAAGTCATGGGATGGGTGGTGATGTCCTTTCGTGGATGGCAAACTGGCTAAAAGACAGGAAACAGAGTAGGATTAAATGGGCAATTTTCTCAGTGGAAGGGAGTGGACAGTGGAGTGCCTCAGGGATCTGTATTGGGACCCTTACTTTTCAATATATTTATAAATGATCTGGAAAGAAATACGAGTGAGAATCAAATTTGCAGATGACAATTGTTCAGAGTAGTTAAATCACAAGCAGATTGTGATAAATTGCAGGAAGACCTTGTGAGACTGGAAAATTGGGCATCCAAATGGCAGATGAAATTTAATGTGGATAAGTGCAAGGTGATGCATATAGGGAAAAATAACCCATGCTATAATTACACAATGTTGGGTTCCTTATTAGGTGCTACAACCCAAGAAAGATCTAGGTGTCATACTGGATAACACATTGAAATAGTCACAGTGTGCTGCAACAGTCAAAGCAAACAATGTTGGGAATTATTAGAAAGGGAATGGTGACTAGAACAGAAAATGTTAATGCCTCTGTATCGCTCCATGGTGAGACCGCACCTTGAATACTGCGTACAATTCTGGTCGCCGCATCTCAAAAAAGATATAATTGCGATGGAGAAGGTTCAGAGAAGGGCTACCAAAATGATAAGGGGAATGGAACAACTCCCCTATGAGGAAAGACTAAAGAGGTTAGGACTTTTCAGCTTGGAGAAGAGACGACTGAGGGGGATATGATAGAGGTGTTTAAAATCATGAGATGTCTAGAACGGGTAGATGTGAATCAGTTATTTACTCTTTCGGATAGTAGAAAGACTAGGGGGCACTCCATGAAGTTAGCATGGGGCACATTTAAAACTAATCGGAGAAAGTTATTTTTTACTCAACGCACAATTAAACTCTGGAATTTGTTGCCAGAGGATGTGGTTAATGCAGTTAGTATAGCTGTGTTTAAAAAAAGGATTGGATAAGTTCTTGAGGAGAAGTCGATTACCTGCTATTAAGTTCACTTAGAAAATAGCCACTGCCATTAGCAATGGTAACATGGAATAGACTTTTTTTGGATACTTGTCAGGTTCTTATGGCCTGGATTGGCCACTGTTGGAAACAGGATGCTGGGCTTGATGGACCCTTGGTCTGACCCAGTATGGCATTTTCTTATGTTCTTAAAAACTCAAAAAATTTCTAGATACCAATAAAATATTTCAAAATAGCAGACACAAAGACCCAGTAATGAAAAATAAGGACACAAAAATTTTTTTGCTCTGCATATCTGGAAACGTTTGATATCCAGGTGTCCTGAGATTGTTTTGAATTAGCAGGAGGGGTGGTTTGCTTCGAACCTTCTTCTCTGTCACATACCAGCGCTCTCTCACGCTGGCTCTCAATTACACACTTACACACATGCACTCAGTCACTCATATACACATGCATTCTCTCACTTATAGGCTCTTACACTGTCTCTTTTCATGCTTACACAGGCTCTCAATCACACATATACATGCTGTCACACACAGGCTCTCAATCACATACTTGCATGCTCCCTCACCTAAACCAGCTCTCAATCATACACACGCTCTTACTTCTACACACAGGTTCTTAATCATACATACACACGATCTCTCACACAAAGGATCTCACACACACTTTCACACAAACAGGTTTTCAATCACAAACTTACACATACAGGTTCCCAATCGTAAACTTACATTCATGCTCTCACAGACATACTCTTTCACATATACAGGCTCTCAATCACACACACAGGATCTCAAACACACATGCTTGCTCATTCACTCTCTCCCCCTCTGAACTAGCGGCAGCAGCAGCCTCCTCCCAACCCTAACCTCCTTCATTTTCAGCCCTCGTGAAGGAGGAGTCCCATTGGCCATGGGGTTTGAGATGCTTTTCTTCATTTTCCTCCGAGCCGTGCTGCACATTTCAGACTGCACCTCTTCTGTTCTTCGGGCCAACGCTGACCACACTAGCATGGTCTCTTCTTCCCGCACACGATGCTTACCACTTCCTCTTCCCGGCTGCGGGGGAGGGGGCGGCGGGAAGAAGAGACCATGCCTATGCCTCCAGCTGTCCTGCCGCGTTCTGCCCAGGCTGATAGCATTTTAAGCCCAGGCGGAGGAGGACAGGGGAGCAGCTGGGTCAGCGGGCGACTGGGAAGTGTGGAGACACACTGGTTGAGAACCACTGCATTATGGTGCTGTCGCATGCGAAAACGCCTTAACGCAATTTGATAAATGACCCTATAAGATGGATAGAGCTGGGCTAGATTATGAAGAGGATAAAGATAAGGAAACAAACCTGGGTAGCAGTACACTAAGGCTCATGACACCATAGCTCCAGAAGGGGCCAATTCCAACTAAGCTGTAAGCTTTGAACTTTGCTTCCCTTGGCAGCAAATTCATTACTTTAGATATACCTAGGGACCTTCATTTTCCATTTTTTGTTGTTTATTTTTCCTGGGAATTTATCAGGGTTTATTACGACAATAACAAAAACAGGAGAAAATAAGTTGAAAAAAAGACTTTTTTCCAGGTAGTTTGTTTTTATGGACAGATGCCAGTACTATAAGACATCTCTACCACCATCTCCAGCCTAGCATGTCCCTCTCTCTCCTCCCCCCCCCGCCCAAACCCCTGCAATAGCATTTCTATTTACTGGCAGTAGTTTCAGGCTTTTCTTCAGCAAAATACTTGATACTTGTGCTAAAGTACTGCACATCTGCTTTTGTGCAGGGCCAGGGAGCCTGCCAGGAAGTGCTTCTGGTGGACAGGGCTTGCTTCAAAGGCATTCATGGCACCAGATAGCAGGTTCTTTGGCTGCTTAAAGAATATGCCATACTGGGTCAGACCAAGGGTCCATCAAGCCCAGCATCCTGTTTCCAACAGTGGCCAATCCAGGCCATAAGAACCTGGCAAGTACCCAAAAACTAAGTCTATCCCATGCTACTGATGCTAGCAATAGCAGTGGCTATTTGCTAAGTCAACTTGATTAATAGCAGGCAATTGACTTCTCCTCCAAGAACTTATCTAAACCTTTTTTAAAACCCAACTACACTAACTGCATCCCTTGGCAACAAATTCCAGAGTTTAATTGTGCATGAGTGAAAAAGAACTCAGATTAGTTAAAAATGTACTACATGCTAATTTCATGGAGTGCTCCCAGTCCTATTAACTGAAAGAGTAAATAAACTCTTCACATTTATCTGTTCTAGACCTCATGATTTTAAGTCTCTATCACATCCCCCCTCAGCCATCTCTTCTCCAAGCTGAACAGTCCTAACCTCTTTAGTCTTTCCTCATAGGAGAGCTGTTTCATTCCCTTTATCATTTTGGTCACCCTTCTCTGTACCTTCTCTATTGCAACTATATCTTATTTGAGATGCAGTGACCAGAATTGTACACAGTATTCAAGGTGTGGTCTCACCATGGAGCAATACAAAAGTATTATGACATTTTCCGTTTTATTCACCATTCCCTTCCTAATATTTCCTAACACTGTTTGCTTTTTTGACTGCCACAGCACACTGAGCCAACAATTTCAATGTGTTATCCACTATGATGCCCAGATTTCTTTCCCGAGAGGTAGCTCCTAATATGGAACTTAACATCGTGCATGTAACTATAGCATGGGTTATTTTCACTATATGCATCACCTTGCACTTATCCACATGAAATTTCATCTGCCATTTGGATGCCCAATTTTCCAGTCTCACAAGGTCCTCCTGCAATTTGTCACAATCTGCTTGTGATTTAATTACTGTGAATAATTTTGTATCTGCAAATTTGATTCTCTCACTCAGTATTCCTTTCCAGATCATTTATAAACATATTGAAAAGCACAGGTCCCAGTATAGATCCCCGAGTCACTCCACTGCCCACCCCCCTCCACTGAGAAAATTGTTTAATCCTATGTCTTTTAACCAGTTTGTAATCAACGAAAGGACATCGCCACCTATCCCATGACTTTCTAGAAGCCTCTCATGAGGAACTGTGTCAAATGCCTTCTGAAAATCCATGCTGACTGTTCCATTAAACCATACCTTTCCATCTGTTCTGTGATTTTGACTTTTAGAACACTTTCCACTATTTTTCCTGGAACTGAAGTTAGTTTGTAGTTTCCCAGATCACCCTTGGAGCCCTGTTTAAATAATGGTGTTACATTAGCCACCCTCCAGTCTTCAGGTACAATGGATGATTTTAATGATAGGTTACAAATTTTTACTAACTATTGAAATTTCATTTGAGTCCCTTCAGAACCCTGGGGTGTATACCATCCTGTCCAGATGATTTACTACTCTTCAGTTTGTCAATCAGGCCTACCA
Source organism: Rhinatrema bivittatum (assembly GCF_901001135.1). Taxonomy (NCBI): domain Eukaryota; kingdom Metazoa; phylum Chordata; class Amphibia; order Gymnophiona; family Rhinatrematidae; genus Rhinatrema; species Rhinatrema bivittatum. Next base: position 126,125,893 of record NC_042617.1, read on the forward strand.
CATCTTCTAGGTTCACCATGGATTTTGTTCAGTCCATCTGAATCATTACCACAAAAACCTTCTCTGGAATGGGTATCTCCAACATCCTCTTCAGTAAACACCGAAGCAAAACAAATTGTTTAATCTCTGTGATGGCCTTATCTTCTCTAAGTGCCCCTTTAACCCCTCTATCACCTAACAGTCCAACTGACTCCCTCACAAGCTTTCTGCTTTGGATATATTTTTAAAAGTTCTGGGTTTTTGCCTCTATGGCCAACTTCTTTTCAAATTCTTAGCCTCTCTTAAAGTCTTACATTTAGCTTTCCAATGCTTATGATTTATCCTATTTTCTTCTGTTGGTTCCTTCTTCCAATTTTTGAATGAAGATCTTTTGACTGAAATAGCCTCTCACCTCCCCTTTTAATCATGCCAATAATAGTTTTGCCTTCCTTCCACTTTTCTTAGTGTGGAAACAATGTTGGGCATTATTAGAAAGGGAATGGTGAATAAAATGAAAAATGTCAATGCCTCTATCACTCCATGGTGAGACCACACCTTGAATACTGTGTACAATTCTGGTTGCCGCATCTCAAAAACGATATAATTGCAATGAGAAGGTACAGAGAAGGGCGACCAAAATGATAAGGGGAATGGAACAGCAACCCTATGAGGAAAGACTAAAGAGGTTAGGACTTTCCAGCCTGGAGAAGAGACAGCTGAGGGGGGATATGATAGAGGTGTTTATCATGAGATGTCTAGAACAGGTAAATGTGAATCTGTTATTTACTCTTTCAGATAATAGAAAGACTAGGGGGCACTCCATGAAGTTGGCATATGGCACATTTAAAACTAATCTGAGAACATTCTTTTTCACTCAACGCACAATTAAACTCTGGAATTTGTTGCCAGAGGATGTGGTTAGTGCAGTTAGTATAGCTGTGTTTAAAAAAGGACTGGATAAGTTCTTGAGGAGAAATCCATTACCTGCTATTAAGTTGACAGCCACTGCTATTACTAGCAACATTAACATGGAAGAGACTTAGTTTATGGGTACTTGCTAGATTCTTATGGCCTGGATTGGCCACTGTTGGAAACAGGATGCTGGGCTTGATGGAACCTTGGTCTGATCCAGTATGGCATGTTCTAATGAATACATCTTGACTGTGATTCTAGGATTTTTTTTTAAACAATGTCCACACCTCTTGAACATTTAACCTTTGTAGCTGTTCCTTTTCAGTTTTTTTCCTAATTTTGTCAAAGTTTGCCTTTTGAAAGTTTACCACTAGATACATTGATTTGCTTACTGTTCTTCTTCTAGTCATTAATACAAATTTGATCATGATTACTATTGCCAGCAGCCCCACCACTTGTACCGCTCACGAAATCCTGTGCTCCACTGAGAATTAGATCTAAAATTGCTCCCTCTAAGTTCTTGAACCAATTGCTCTATAAAACTGTCATTTACTCCATCCAGGAACTTCTCTAGCATGTCCCGATATTACATATACCCAGTCAATATTGGGGTAATTAATTGTGCATTTAGTCTCATGCAGGATCTTTATCCTGTTGGACTCTATGCCATCCTGGACATAAAGCACCAACTTGCCTCCCAAATGTTCCTCCGTCATTGCGATATAATTTGTACCCTGGTATAGCACTGTCCCATTTGTTATCTTTCCATGTCTGAGATGCCAATTAATCAATGTCATTCACTGCTATAAGTTCTAATTCTTCCATCTTACTTCTTAGACTTTGGCATTAGCATACAAACACATTTTGAAATGTTTGTATTTTCATTCTGCTTTCGAATTGATAGGGATAAATTGGAATTTTTTTTTTTAGCTCAGGTGAGATTTTAATTCAGGCAATTGGACTACTTTTCTTATTAGTGGAAAGTCACTGTTGGGATGCCCTAATTCTAATGCATCACTAGTATCCTTTGAAGATACCTCCCTCCGAACCATGCACTGAGCGACTGCTTTCCCCTTTATTCTAGTTTAAAAAGGAGAGAGCAACTTTTAAAGGTTAGCACCAGCAGTCTGGTTCCACCCTGGTTAAAGGTGAAACCTATTCCTTCAAAAAGGACTCCCCTCTTCCCCAAAAGGACCCCCAGTTCCTAACAAAGCTGAATCCCTCTTCCTGCACCATTGTCTCATCCATGCATTGAGACTCCAGAGCTCTGCCTGCCTCTGGGGACCTGCACATGGAACAGGGAGCATTTCAGAGAATGCTACCCTGGAAGTTCTGGTTTTAAGCTTTCTACCTAAGAGCCTAAATTTGGCTTCTAGAACCTCCCTCCCACATTTTCCTATGTCATTGGTGCCCACATGTACCACAACAGCCGGCTCCTCCCCAGCACTGTCTATAATCCTATCTAGGTGACACATGAGGTTCACCACCTTTGTACCATGTTACCAGGCGATCCTCATGCCCAGCAGCCATCCAAGTTGTCTACATTCCTAATAAATGAATCACCAACTATGATGGCTGTCCTAACCCTTCCCTCCTGGTCAGTAGCCCTGCGAGACATCCTCTGTGTGAAAGGACAATGCACCACCTGGAGAACATGTACTTCCTACAGGAGGGGATGAGAAGGTAGGACTTTAAGCATGGCATGGGCAGCACTTCAAACAGCATGCTCTTTGGCAAACATTGGCTTCCAGCGTGGCTGGAGGCCTTGAAACACTGCATCTGCAGCTCTGGAGCAGCTTTTTAATCAGTCAGGGTGAATCTCAGTTTAAACAGACTGTCACCTTTAGAAAAATCCAGGAATTTATGGGTGAAAATTGGTTTAAACTAAAAACAAAGGATCCTAGATTACATTTACTAATTTGCAAGGAGTCTGAAAATTCCCAGAACAATGATAGGACAGACATTAAGCTTGTATCTTAATATGAAGAGCCTCCAACATTTTCACTACAGTGAAACTATTTAACAAACTGTCCTAGCTTTTGTGTTTAAGTGTCTCCCATCACCTCTCCAGTATGACAGACCCAGAAAATGTACTGGCTCAATCTGGACAGCAAGCCTTCCCAGAGGACAAACTACAAGGCACTACCCAGAAGCAAGTAGGGACTGAGGAAATCATCCTATACCTCCTGGGGTAGAATTATTAGTCTTTGGCATAGCTAATCCTGAACAGGAAATCTTGGCCTCTTGGATTGTACCAGTATTACTACCAAGTAATAAAAACCAGTGAATTGTTTGAAATCTTGTAATGAATAAAAACAGCTTTATTAAACAGTAAAATAAAGTACCCTTAAATTTTTTATTCCTTCTTGATGCTTTAATTTTTCAAAGAATGACTGAAAGAAGTCTGTTCTTTCCACATGTCTAGGTGCAACGCAAAGAGAATCTATATCAGCACCTGAAAAATACATTAAAAACCCATCAGATTTCACAAAATGGATAAGTATATTAAAATTGAGAAAAAGATATCAAATTGTTTGAATTACCTACCTTTTGTATGCACTCCCAGCCTATAGGAACCAAAAGTAAATATTTTACCACCAACACTGGCCACAACTGAGGGTGGGAGGTTCTGGAAAACAAAACAAAGTCACTGCAAAAGTTAAAGCAAAACAATAAGTGGTGAAGTATTTGCCAAATATTGCTAAAGGGGTAAAAAAATCCTGGACACCCTGCCTATAATGAGACACCTGTTCGCATGACACCAGGAACCAAAACTGTGCTGGGAACCAGCACCAGCTGGGTCAGCAATGAACTGATGAGCCCATTGAGCTTCTCCACAAGCAGTACAAAGATAGGCAGCACCAGGTCTAGTGCCACAGGACTGAAGCCTTGCAACCCCCAGTCCACCATTAGGTAGAGACTGCATTCTAGCTACTCCAACAGTGCTGATACCAATTCTGATTGGGAAGGAGGGGTGGCCAGATCCTCAGACCTTTGAGGTGGATTGGTGACTGGCATCAGGACTGGTGAAGACAGTCATGGACCCCTGGCACTCCTTGCTGTGGGGTCCCATCAGGAGCATTGCAGCAAAAGCTGGTCATCCCCATACCTGTCAGTACATCGATGTCAGTACCCTCCCTGGTGCCAAGGCAGATAAGAAACCAGATGCTTTCAAGCCTGGAGGAGATAGACTATGGTCTATCTCCAGGACCCCTGTCTGCTGGCATTGATGGAACCATAGGTTCCACCAACGTCAATGGCTCAGTGTCCAATGTTGCTCCTTGGTATTTTGCTGCCACAGACTGCGACCTGAAGAGCTGCACCATCTTGTAGAGTTGAAGCAGATGTCCCTTCAGGGTCATATGTATGCATAAGCACAACTCCAGATGTCATGTGATGCCCCCAGGCAGAGGACTTCTCATGTGGATCTGTGATAGACATGGTCCTTGAGCACTAGAGGCATTGCTGAAAACCCAGATGTGGCCATGACAGATGAAAAAAGGGGCACAAACCAAAGGCAATTGTGGGGCAGCAATGGACAGTGCCAAACAAACAAGAAGGTAGGCAATCTAAAAAAGCCGTTAGGTAAACAAAAAGGGTAGATGCCAAAGTCCTTCAAATCTTTATTGTGGAGGAGACATTAAAATAACTGCCCGACTCAGGCAGAGTTTTGCTGCTCTTACAACAGCCGCCTCAGGGGCTTAGACACTCATTTGGACTCAGGACCATTAAAAAAGCTTCAAGCTTATGATTCAATATTTAAAAGTAATCTGCAGGGGGAATATATCTTAATTTTTATGAGAAAAACCACAATCTTGTAGACTCCATTCATCTAATGGTGCCTTGCACTCCACAAACGGATATGAGTGGAGACTACATATCCATTTATGGAGCTCAAACTAACTCTCCTGGATGGAGCTGTGGGGCTGGTCTTAGTTTATCTGCCTGCTTCTTAGCTCTGGCCTGCTGCAAAAGTTTGCAGGTGTTTTCCCATAATTCAATTAATTCCTGAGTAGCAAGATCTACCTCAGGACAAGAGGAGGATGTGGCAATGGGTAGTGGTACTAGAGGATGATGTCCAAAAACCAAATAAAATGGTGAAGTTCCTGTGGCTTGTCTAATGTGGTTATTGTGGCAAATCACAGCCCATGAAAGTAATGAAGACCAGTCGTCCTGATGCCGATTCACATATCAAAAATGTCTTGAGACTGATTAATCCATTAGTCTGTGGATGATAAACTGAGGAAAAAGTTTAATCCCAAATTGTTTTTACAAAGAGATCCTTCCAGTAACATGCAGTAAATTGAACTCCTCTATCCAATACAATGTGTTGAGGAGTCCATGGATTTGAAAGATGTGAACAATTTCGTGCTAATTTCGGTTTTGATGACAACCCAGGGAGTGCAATGAAGTGAGCCATTTTAGAAAATAGATTTACTATTACCCAGATAGTATTATTCCCTGAAGGAGGCAGGTCCATGATTAAATCTGTGGCAATATGACTCCAAGGTCTCTCGGTAATAGTTGTAAGCCCCAAGGTAGAGTCTAGGAGCTTTTGGGGGCTGCGCACATAGGGTGGGATTCTACAAGTTGTTTCATATCCATTTCCCACTGTGGCCACCAATAGTAACAGGAAAGAAGTTCCTTAGTCCGTTGAAGTCCCAGGTGCCCCGCAAGACAAGATAGTCATGAGCCCAATGGAGAACTCTTTCCCTTAACCGTTTGGGCACAATTGTCTTCCCTACCGAAACTTTAAAGGTGGAAGTGACTGATTTGAGCTGGGTCAATATGACGGATCAGGAGTTTAATCAGGGTAAAAGCTTCAAGATAAGGCATCAGCTCAATATTTTTCTGCTGGCCAAAAACACAAGTTAAAGTCTGGCTTCTCAGGGATTTAGTCACAGAGTGTGAGAGAAGCCAAGTTCTTGTGATTGGTGTAGATAGTATGTTTAGCTCCTTCCAATAAGTGTTGCCATTCTTAGAGTGCTAGCTTAATGGCCAGGAATTCTCGGTCACCTATAGAATAATCTCAACCGAAGAGAATTTTCTTGAAAAATAGGCAGATAACTAATCTCCCTGCCTCAGCTGATTGTAGGAGAATTGCTCCTACTCCTAAGTGCAGGTGTCCACCTCCACAATGAAGGATCTAATAGGGTCTGGATATTGTAAAGGCTTGAATAGCTTCTGGAGCCCAATTAGGTACACCAGCACCTTTTTTGGTCAAGGCCGAAAATGGCACTACTGTTGAATATTGAGAGATGAATAGTCAATAGTTGAAGCAGTCTAAGAAATGTTGTAGAGCCTACAGACCCACTGGTTGGAGCCAATCCAGATTGCCTTAAATTTCTCCGGGTCCATTCGCAGTCCAGTAAATTATGTAACCTAAGAAGGGTAGTTTTGTGAAAAATGCATTTTTCTAATTTGGTATACAACTTATTTTCCCCACAGACACTGAAGAACCTGTCATATGGACTTTGTTGGCTCAGACTTGGAAAAAGTGTGAATATAGTTAAATAAAAAATGCTAACATGTGAATATAAGATCTCGAAATAGGTCATTTACCATGGCTTGAAATACTGCCAGAGCATTGCGAAGGCTGAAAGGCATAACTAAATACTCATGACCATCATGTGTATTGAAGGCAATTTTCCATTCAACCTCCTCCCGAATCTGAACCAGATAAGCTCCTCGAAAATCCAGTTTAGTAAATATCTTTGCTCCTCTAAGCCAATCAAAAAGCTCAGTTATAAGCGGTAAATGATATCTATTTTTCCTGGTAAAGGCGTTCAGGCCTCGATAGATGCAAGGTTGTAGGGAACCATCCTCCCCCCCCCCCCCCCCCCAACAAAAAAACCCTTGCTCCTGCTGGAGAAGATGACAGCCTGATGAATCCACAAGCCAAGTTTTCCTGAATGTATAGATTCATGGCCTCAGTTTCAAGAACTGATAGAGAGTAGACTGAGGAATTTTCCCAGAAGTAGATCAATGGCGCAATCAATCTTGATCGGGAGGCAGGGTTTCAGCTCATATACTAAAGTGTCAGCAAAATCTGCATACAGGTCAGGTAATTCAGGAAGAGTTGGCATAGAAGAGAGGACATTAAGAGAGGGTGCCTTTACTGGAATCACAGTCCATATGACATGGTTTATGGCATTTGGCCAATTGTGTACTCCAATCTATGTGAGGCTGATGTAACTTCAACCATGACAGACCCAATAGAAGGTAACTTTTTTCCTGGTGCAGCAATCCGGTAGTCATAATTAATGGCCTGGTAATGCAGGAGATTCTATGGGCCAAAGATTCCTGAGCCACTTAGTGTTCCGTAGGAATCTGGTATTGCTGAACAACTCTTTCAATGAAGTTTCCTGCCGCTCCAGTGTCTAAAGGCCTGCATGTGTATGACATTAACTGTGGACAGACTTACAGAAATTAAGATCTGCAGAGGAGATTGCATGACTCAGGGAGGCCTCTCCCTCCAATCCTAGGTCCAAGAGTTTCCCCAGCTTCAGAGGATAAGCTACAGCATAATGATCAGCTCCTGCACAAAATAAACAAAGATTGTTATAGTCACTGACGCTCCTTTGAAGAAATCCTGACCTGGTCTATTTGCATGGTAATGACTGGTAATGCTTCATGAGGTTTGGTGGAGAGAAGCAGGCATTGAAGAGAGGGTGCTAAACACACCGGCTGACGAAGAGTGGCTCTCGAGACCTTTCCTGAAAGCAAAGATCCAGATGAATTGCCAAATGGATTAATTCTAAGGAGTCCAGTGGATATCACCCTGCCAATTCATCCTTAATGGACGATGGCTGTGAGGCTGTCTTCTCCCCAGCGAAGTTCAGCAGCTAAGGTCTGAAACTGGATGGCATACTCCCCTGCCGAATTTGTAGAAGGTCCAAAGCTGCAGAAGCTGATAGTCCAGGTTCATCAAACTAGATTAAAGTCTTTAAGGAATTGATTTAGGTTATCCAATAATGGATCATCTCGCTCCCACAGCAGGGATGCCCATGCTAGGGCTAGACCCTCCAGAAGTAAAAAGAATGAATGTAACATTTGTTTTGTGAGAAGGAAATAGTGCTTGGAGTGAAATGTATTTTGAACTAATTAATAAATCCCCTGCATTGCTGCAGATCTGTTGAAAGGAGGTGGCAAGCGAAGAAAAGTGCTAGGTGAAGAGGTTGCCGGGGGGGGGGGGGGGGGGGGGGGGGTGGCGGCAATGGAGTAGCTATGGCAAGAGCATCCATACAGGTGGCCAAGTCTTTGCAGAACTCCGTCACCTGGTCCAAAACTCCCTGTTGCTGTACCCAAATAGCCAGACCTAGAATCACTTGTAAGGCTGTTAGGTCTACTGGATCCATGGCCTCAGCTGTCAGGGTTTGTGAAGCCAAAAAATAGAACAGCCTTCTCAAGCTGAAGACTGATCAAAGACTGAAGAGTGACACTCAGGCTAAACAAATCCAAGTCCAGCCAGGGGAGGGGGTCAAGGCAGGCAGCAGACAAACCAGTTTCAAGGTCCAAACCAGGGTTGAGGCAACTGAAGAAAAATGCACAGCAAAGCGGCATCAGCACAAGTCAGCCTGTAGCCGAGGCAGGAAGGTTCTGTAAACACTGAGCTCTCACCGCGGGAACTTCCAGCAAGGACACCTGACACACTGAGGGGGAGGAGCCATGATGGAGCATGCGTCCCTCTGTGCTGCCTTCAGAAGATGCTGCCAAAGATGGCCAACACTGCACAGCCGAAGCAGAACAGATTCTGGCTTGCCTCATAACATGTCCTTAGTGAATTTGGATTGTTTTATTGGCTGCGATAGTCTCGGCTAAATATATGTGGGTGTTATCTGCCCCATATTCTCTAGATAATGACTAGTGTGGAGATCTGACTTCAAGCTGTTATGGTTGCAGATATTCAGGCCAAATTGTATCATTTGGTCTGCCCATCTTGTCCAAAGGGCCAGCCATAAATCAACCCCCACCATCACAAATCTCTAAACCCCTTCATCAGTCACCCCCTCCACCTCAAAGTGTGCTGATATTTATGGATGACCCCCAATACTTGTTTTCACTATTCTGTAATGCAACTTCTCTAAAATTAGATTTACATACTGCAGCATTCTTAGTTCTTTATTGCTATGTTGTCTCAATTAAGGATGAAGCTATTGGCTCAAATAGCACCAAGTCGTCATCTATGGATATTCTTAGTGAGACAAGGCGAGCATGCACCAAGTACTCGAAGTGATTCATTTTAAGTATTAAGAACAGCAGCAGTAGGGGAGTTCTAGCAGGCAATCTCATACAGATTTCTCCCGTCTGCTGCACTTGCATTTTCCTGTATATAGTTTATTTAGGTTTTCTATACCATTACATCAGTCGTAAGACCATCACAACGGTGTACAATTAAAATGAAATTACAATGGTGTCATGAGTACAATTAAATTAATACCATAAAATCCTTAAAGTAAAATATAAATATAAAAATCAAAATATCAATAAGCTAAAAAATTACAATATAGAACTTGCTGCTTTGTCATGCCTGTGTATATGCACATGTAGAAGAAAATGGACCAATGTGATGAGTTTGTGTGTGCTGCCCTCTCCCTTTGCTTTAAGAATTTGGAAGAGTGACTTGTGGGGCTTTCAGTGTTCCCTAGTTCTTCTGGCAATGCAAGTCGTCTCTAGGTCCACATTGCCTGCTTTGCAAAGCTTGGTGTGCCACAGTCACCTAGAACTAATAGCAACATTACTTTACTCAAAACCCTCAAAATCAAGGATCAACCATGCTTCCAACTTTTCTAAAAATGCTACTTTTGCTATATAAAGCAAGATTGCCGACCATAAAATGGTGTTTTCCTGTAGATAGCAGGATAAATTTGCCATGCTGTCCGGGGACATCCCTCCGGGGTAGCTAGGTGGAGCTTCAAAAGAGGACAATTTTGCTCTGTGTGCGGCTCCATTTTCTCCTCAGTCTATTCCAAAGCAGGTCTGTGAAGAGTGAAGTGGAGACTGAGGTGGGCAGGTCAGCATGGCTAATTCATCCCGCTAATTATAGAAAGTGTTTATGGTAAGCAAGTTTGCTTTTTCCCCCCTGCAGATAGGCAGGCTGAGTTTGCCATGCTGACTGGGAGTCCCCAGCTGAAGGTTGTGAGCGCAGTATCTAGGGTCCCTGTAGGAAAGTAGCACAGCTCCTTAGGCTGGGTATGATGCATTGCACCCAGCCTGGTCTGGAGTAGTGGACAGTCTTTCCTTATGTGTTCCGATTGGAGTATGGATCTGCCCATCAATGCATCCACAGCAGCTTGCTGGTCGAGACAGTAATGGGAAGTGAAAGTATGGGGAGAGGACCACATAGCAACTTTACATATGTCCATTATAGGAGCCTCCCGTAGGTGAGCTACTGACGCTGCCATCTATTTCATCTGATGGGCCTTTGGCAAGCTGGTTAGGGTCTCTGATCTTTTATTGTAAGAGAACTGAATGCACTGCGAAATTAGAGAGTCCTCTGAAACTGGCAGACCCAGAGCATTCAGACTGAAGGAAACAATTGTGAGGTTCTAAATTCAGAGTGCGTTCTACGCTTATATTAGGCCAAGGCTTGCTTGCAGTCCAGCGTATGGAGCCATTTCTCACCCTCGTTTTTGTGCGGTTTCAGAAAGAAAGTCAGCAGGATAATAGTTTGGCTGATGTGGAAAGCCGAAGCTACCTTGGGTAAGAATGAGGGGTGTGTCCACAAAGTCACCTTGTGATGAAATTCAAAGCATGGCAAATAGTGAACCAGAGCCGGTAACTCGCCGACTCTTGTGGAGGTCAAGGTGACCAAACAGAACTTTCCAAGATGGATCTCATAACTACTTTCCAGAGGTTCAAAGGGGGGGGGGGGGGGGGGGGGGGAGTTACTAGCTTTTCCAGAACTAGGTTGAGGTCCCACAGAACAGGCGGTCTTTGAACTGGTGGTCAGACATAGCATGCCCTTCATGAACTGGGAAACTAGTAGATGGCTGAATACTGGTAGGCTACAATTGGCACTGATGTGGACCTTCACCGAAGCAGTCAGTCCTGCTTGATGAAGGGAATGGAGATACTCTAAAAGGAGTTCTGGTGAGCATGAGAAGGGGGTCTATACCCTTGATGTTGCACCAAGCTGAGTATGTAAGCCATTTGCCCCGATAGTTCCTTCTGGTAGAAGATTTCCTGGATGACACCAGGACCTCTTGGATCTCCAAAGGCAAGTGTAAGTGACTTAATACTGTCCTTTCAACCTCCATGCTGTGAGATGCATCGAGGAGTGCATGGTATGAAGAGTGCTGCCGTACTGTATCAGCAGATTGACACTGTGGCTGAGAATAGGTGGTTCAATGGAAAGACGCACTAGATAGGCGTACCATGGCTGTCTGGGCCAAGCTAGCACTATCAGGATGAGGTCTGCAATACACTTCAGTACTGTTTGAGATGAGCAGGATCGGGAGGTAAGTATAGAGAAGCCCTCTTGTCCATGATACGAGAAACGCGTCCTGTGGCAAATTGCTTCTTGCTGGGGTAGACTGAGCAGAACAACTGCATGTTCCTGTTGCATTACATAGCAAAAAGATCCATGTGTGGAAGACCCCCAAAGCTTAGAAGAGGGTCCTCTGCCATGTCCTGGCGAAGCTCCCATTCATGTGGATGAAAAATCCTGCTTAGTTTGTCTATGTTAGAGTTCTCCATCCTGGGCAGGTAGATCTGAAGGATGAGTACTCCACCCATTTCCAGGATGCATGCTGCTTCCCTGCACAACATCCAGGACTGGACCCTCTTTCCTTGTTTATGTAGATTGTAACCTGATTGTCCATGTGGACCATGACCGTTCTTCCTTGTAGGAACCCCTCAGATATGCGTATGGCATTTCCAATTGCTCGGAGCTCTAGGAGGTTTATCTATTGGACTCTCTCTCAGCCAGATCAGAGTCCTTGTGTCTGTACTTGGTCCAAATGGGCTCCCCATCCTTTGCTTGAGGTGTGTGGGGTGGATCAGCTGAAGAGTGAGGGCAAAACCGTGCCCTGACTGAAAAACTGGTGGTTGCACCCCAGAGCTAAGTCCACCCTCATGTTCCTGGTCACTTATTTGCCGGGACAACGGCTGTGAGCTGCTATCTTTGGTTCTGCTGCCTGCCACAACTTTGCTGTTGTGATGACAGTGGCTGGCAAGATGAGTTTGGCCTGTACAGTTGTCTTTGGAAATAGGTCTTCCTGTATGATGGGTAATACTTCTTGCCCAAGGATTGCTCGGTGGGAGACACCAGGGTCAAGACTGCTATGTTCTGCTCCTTTAATTGGGCCATAGTTTCACACAGCTTATCTCCAAAGAGGTTTTCCAGAAGACAGGGGAGGTCTGCCAATTTCTCATGGATGTCCTCTTGCGTGGCGCTGGCCCGAAGCCATGCCATCTACTGAGCGGCTATGGCTCCTGCTGTGGTATGCGCAGAGGTTTCAAAGGCCTCATTGTATGCAGATGTCTTAGTCCCTCCTCCAAGTCATGAAATTGTTGTGGGGAAGTGGTGGTAAAATGGGTGGGGAAGTGGTGGTAAAATGGGGCTTGAGCAACTGTAGGCACTTGTATAGATACTGAGCGATAAGAGTATTGGTGCTGCTGGATCTTCACATTCCAAACATAGTGACATATTACAATCTATTAATTTTGATTAAGAAATTTCCAAAAGACTTTATGCTCAAATCTTTACATCACCCCAAGGAATATATCTAAAAATCCCAACCCATAATCATACAATAATCACACACACCATTCATACCACTTATTCACACACATCCTTCATATCACCTCCCAACATTAAAATTTCTCCATTTTTTCTAATGAATTGTTTACATACAAATGAAAATCCCCTTTACAGTACTAATCTTTCAAAATCAATTTGTTCACAAACAGAAAGAATTCTATTTCACAAATTTCTTCCTCGTTCTTGAAACCAAATTCTTTTAATTCCTCATCCTCAACGTGTTTCGCCTTTCCACAGGCTTCTTCAGGAGAACTTCAAAGAATTTCCTGCTGCTTATACACCTTCAACATATTCCTGTACAGGTTTCATCTACAACAGTTGACAATTTGAATTAACTTTAATTAAAAAAAAAAACTATACTTCCCAACCAACCCTTTATTTTTCCTTCAAACATCATTATTTTACCTATAAGTCCTGAAAATACTTGACATACATCCAGATATGTTCCGACTCTCACTCTTCAGTGCCTCTAATGAAATCTCACAGTATGCCCACTCTTGTACTATGGCGTACACTTCCTTTGCATGTTACCTATAGCGAATCAAATCAAGATAATTTTCAAGCTTAAAGAAATTTTATCCCTGTATCTTCCCACCAAAAGTAAGATATATGCGCTAAGAAATGAAGGAAGCTTACCTCAATTTTTCAAAAGAACGCCGCCACCTCCATAGCGTTCATACACCGCCATTGAGCGAATCAAAGGTAGTAAATGAACTACTCCCCTCCTACCTCCCTCATCACCAATCAAAAACTCGCACATCTTATCTATGCCCCTTTCTACTACCCGCCAAAATTTAAAGGGACTATTCCCTTCATTTACCAGTCTCCAAAATCTGTTTTAAAGGGATTATGTCTAACCACCATATACACATCGATTTATTGAAACCAACCGCACAAATCCAAAAGACTCAAAGGCATGCCACCCAATCAATTCTTTCATTTAATCCATTGGGCCACAACGTTCCTAAGAGAAAATCCATCTCTGCTCCATTCGTAACAATATTTTATTTAAGTTGCCCCCTCACCTGTTCTTTACTTCCTGTATCACAAAAAACTGAGCTCTTCCACTGTATGTTGATATTCATGCCAATGCTTCACCAGTGGGGCAATTTCAACCTCATTTTGAAGTCTACTACAATGTTCTAATATCTGGGTTTTAATTTCTCGATGTCTTACCCACATAGAACAACCCACATTGGCATTTTATAATATACACTACTGAAACAGACTGACACGTAGTGACTCCCCTCAGAAAGAATTTTTTCCCAGAGACTGAATGGTTAAATTGAACTGATAAACAAAATTTGCAAGCACTACAATTTGTACACTGATAATGTCCACTAGTTGTACCATCCCAGTTCTCTCTACAAACCAAATCCGAATGCACAAGAAAATCCCTAAGATTCTTTGATCTTCTAAATGTAAACATTGGGGGATCTTTCATACCCTCAAAGCCACTGACCAAATGCCAATGGCTTAATGACCTGAATCATTAAGTTTGTTTTACCCTATTTGAATAGGGTAAAACACACTAAAGATCTTGAGTTTACAGTTTTAGGGGCCAATAAAAGATCCCTATTGATATACCGTGCTCTTCTATAAGCCTGTTTAACCACCTGATCTGGGTAACCCCTCACACTAAACCTCTCTCGCAAATCCTTAGCATGTTTTAAAAGATGACATTTCTGAACAAATCCTCACTCTAAAGAACTGACCCAATGGAATATTTTCCCTAATATGTTTAGGATGAAAACTAGTGAAATGCAATAATCCATTTCTATCTGTGGTCTTCCATTACAGCTCATTCACAAAAAAATCCATCTTTTTTGCCTACTTTCATATCCAAAAAAGAAACCCATTGTGTTTGGATATCTCAAGTAAATTTAAGGTTTACATCCTACACATTTAAATGATGGGAAAAAAGCTTCAGATTCTCCTTTGGAACCTGACCAAACTATAAGAATGTCATCAATATAGCAACACCATAATCTCGCATGTTTGTACCAAACAGAAGAATACACAAACCTCTCTTCAAACACTGTCACGTACAAACATGAGATCTTCACATTCAGCATACCCAACTGGAACGCTCTTCTGCTGAAGTCATCCAAGTATTTCCAGTCACACCCTGGAGGAATATTTGAATTAAGGTGTGATTTCTTAGCCCTCTACATGGCAGACCACCATTGCAGAGGTATTTGGGAGTTGGACCACACTGTAGAATGGAGATTGATGCATCCGGAATTTAAGATCTGTTTTCCCGTGAGGTCGCTTGCCTGGAAAAGGGGAATTACCCAAGCCTGTGTCATAATTGCATCTAGCCCTGCTTGGGAAGGCAAGGTGGTTAGTTTGACCGACACTTTGAAAATCTTTAGGATCCCTAAAACCTCAGCACAAGGGTCTGGCATCTTTCATGTTTCGATGTTGAGTCTAGTGCCCAACCTCCACAAATTTTGAATAGGAAGGACTTCAGGAGGGGAGGCTAGCTCAGGTTGCTTCTCCGGCAGGACAGATTGATAACCCATTGAGGAACCCAGTGACGAGGCGAGAGCTGCAGGGAGGAGAAGTCAAGTTGTGGAGAGTGCCCGGTAGTTGGGCCTGCTGGACCGAAGCTCTGGACTAATGTCCCCTTGCAGAGGTGAAACTGGTCTGCCCTAGGAGGGAGACTTTGCATGGAATAGGGCAGGACTTGCTGCTTCCCTAATCCTCCATGGAGGAGAGGAACTGGGTCAAGAACTTGGAAATTTGAGACATTGCCTTTAGGCCAAAACTCCACCACCCGGACGAGATTAGTTCTCTGCCAGGTGATTCCTTGGTGGCAGTGCTGCAAGTTGGATGTCAGAGTCAGGACCTCTGGGATGGATGTTCGCCCATTCCATTGAGGAAAACCTCGTGCCGCTTTTAGAAGGACTCCTGCAACTGCCCTACCAACCTCTTGTCTGGAAACTGAAGAAAACTCTGAGTAGAAACTCTGAGTGAGTGGAGCCAATGGATGCATATTCAGATGCCAGCTCATCAGAAAAGATGAGGTCCACTAAATCAGGGGTGAAGGCCCCCTGCAGTTCCACAGCTGGAGGTGGTTTCTAGGACTTCCCAGTCAAAGGGCTGAAGGCAGGTGGATCCCGGCAACCTTTGGATGCTTGTGTCTGCATCCACGTAGACAGGCTGCCTGAGATTCTGATGACTTTCAGTGATTGTGTGTTGATGCGTCAAGTAGCCAACTCTTCCTTGCGCTTAGACTTCAATGCATGTGGCAACTATGCTTCATAGGCAGTGTCGGGACAGCGTGGTGCTTCGGCCAGCTGCATCAGGGCTTTGACTCCAGGCGCCAATTGCCTCGGTGGTTGGGTTGGTGCATTCCCCGATGCTCCGCATGCCTGGATGGGCTGGCCCACCTGATCCTGATGTTTGACTGGTGGTCCCATGGAGAAAACCCTTTGATTTTTTGGGTGATCCAGATGCAGCCCTGGGAATGCTGAGCCGGGGGGGGGGGGGGGGGGGGGGGGAGGACATGAGGCTACAGTCCCTGCATATTGCCTGGTTGTGATCGGGGCTGAGGCATAAATAGTAATTATGGCAGTCTGTGGTGGACAATCTTACTGCAGTGGCAGAATTTGAAGCCAGGTGGTCAGGCATTTTCCTTTTTTTTTTTTTTTTTTTTAACTGAATGATGCTCTGAGGAGTGAAAGCTCCATGTGCAACCTGCAGCACAGAAAGGACAGACTGAAGAGAAAATAGAGCCATGCGGGAAAGGATGCGCAGCCGCACACAGAGCAAAGCTCTGTCATCTTTGAGAAGCTCCACCTAGCCACCCTGGAGGGATGTCCCCAGACAGCATGGCTAATTCAGCCTGCTTATCTGTGGGAAAAAATGTTTTCTAAGAAAAGCAAAGAGCAATGCCAAAAATGCATGGTTAAAGCAGATTTACATCATATACAGAGCATACAATTAGAGATATGGTAAATAGGACTAAGAATACTTTTAGAAATGCTAGCAGTAAACACAGTTACAACTTGTTTAATAAAATGTTGAGAATAGACCCAACAACCTTTTCTTGCTTTCAGGGTAAAGATTAGTATATAATCTTGCATTTCTAAAGATCAAACCCCCTCTTGAAATTCAAGTATACCTACCTTAGGTACTGCACTGACATTTAGATACCTCGAGAATCTAAGCATCTTTCTAAATACAACAGCAAGACTGGACATCAAAAGGGCAGCAACATGGACAGGTTTGGATACATACTGAACTTTTAAAATAAAATATCCCAAACAAGTTCAAACATATGAAAAAAAACCAATGAAGTGTTGAAAAGCATTACAACAGAGACAACAAGCTCTTACCTTGCTTTCACCAAGTTCAGCAATCCATTCTTTGACTAAATTATTTAATTTACCCAAAACAACTAGCCTGCAATGAGAAACAGAATTAGCATTTAACACATTAAGGCTCAACAAAATCAGAAGCACCCTAAGCCTTACATGCATACCTTATCTATATGCCAGGACACCATGGTACATTATGACAGTAATCTGTTTGTACCAAGGAATGCACTTCAACTGAAATATATAAAACTGGATTGATAGAAAAAGTTACACAATGTTAAGCTTTAATATTTTAAAGTCCAGTGGAATAAGAATGTCTAGGGATCTTTTCTGACAGAGCAGAATTCTCAAAAATCAGCTGTTTTGGAGAATAATCATAGGATGCCATGTAGTCTTGCATGTAGCTCCCCTATATTTAAGGATCTCACTTTTATACAACCCACCGCTGTATGAAGGGGAAAGCAAGCAATTTGATTTGATACCACTGTATGCATACATCTGAAAAATTCTTGTTTTGTAGATTTAAATTGAATCTAAGAGGCCTAAGGTATGTTACCC
This sequence comes from Rhinatrema bivittatum, assembly GCF_901001135.1. Taxonomy (NCBI): domain Eukaryota; kingdom Metazoa; phylum Chordata; class Amphibia; order Gymnophiona; family Rhinatrematidae; genus Rhinatrema; species Rhinatrema bivittatum. The sequence goes on from NC_042617.1 coordinate 126,143,431, forward strand.
TCTTCCTTATAACCACAATGACAATTGGGTATGAAGAGTAAAAAATACTGCTGGTTTAATATTAGTCCCAGTTTAGCAAAACCATGCTCCGGAAACACACAAGTATGATGGCGATCCAGCAGACTGTTCATACATGCCACGTGCTCATACAGTGCTTGAATATTTACTGAAAAAAATCTGACCAGAGTGATGTGTCAGTACGAGTTCATAGATGAAATCAAGTGTACAACCTTGCTATAGGCATGCACTGCATTTCACACACATTAAGAGCAAGCTTGGTCTCCAGAAGCTGAATTACCTCTTTTGCCAAGTAAAAGTGTAGTACTTTAAACCCTCAAATTAAGGGAAAAGTTTCCTATACAATCATGTTGAGTTTTACTGCTGTTAGACTAGACAATTTGATTTGTTCTTCCACCAACATATTGAAAACTAAATTTAGGCAGAGGGGGCCCTTCTCTATACATAGAGCTACTTCTGGCTCTCAAAAAATCTCTTTTCAAGTTACAAGAAATTACTTGGTCAAAAATATTCAGCTTAAAAAAAACTGAGAAAAATGCTAAGTATAGTACATTAATTCTCCCCCCCCCCCCCCCCCTTATTGCATCCTTTTAATTGATGGATTTATCCTGTAAAATATCTAAGAAATCTGTTGGCAACTCCAATAAGTCAGATTACATGAGTTACTTCCAGCAGGACTTGAACTGGTGCATACTCTCACCACGACAGAACGCCAAACCACTTTTCAGATTTTACAAGCTAGATTAAACCAAACAACAAAATTATATATGTAAGTATGCATATGCCAGACTCAAAGCTAACCATTTGCCACAGCAAAGATTAGAATACAAAAGTATCCAATACATATTGGATACAATGAGCAAAGATTAAGTTAAAGAAAAAACTGGTTTCTGGGCTATCACTGAAGGTGATGCAAAGAAAGGGCAGCTCTAGAGATTAAGAAGCTTTCAGCCAAATTAGGAAACGATTTAGTGGCACCAGGCCTAAAACTCCACAGGAAAGACCCTTCCTGAGACCTCTTCAATAACCTTAACCCATCTGGACATACAGCTTAGAAGCCAGATGCCCTTTCTTTGGGCCTAGAAATGGAGATCAGCACACTTAATTTATAATAAAATGTTTAAAGCAATCCTGATAAGTATGAATTCTCCTTTCCCTCTAAAGATGGATTCAGAAATAAAGGTAAAAATGCTTCAATATGAAAAGCAATAGTAGATTTAGAAAAGAATGTGGACCCCTTATTAAAATCACTAAGCATAAAGTATGACTGTCTACAAGATATTCTTCTAGCACGTGCATGAGCTTCAGGACAGCTTTCTTAGAATTTTCTTTAAAATGACAAGCTAATGGAAAATTGATATTTAATAAATATTTAGATGCAAAGGGGAATAGAGAAAAACTATTTGAAAGCTCACACACCAGGATAAAAGTATTCTAATTTATGTTTATAAAAGTTGACCTCTTTCAATGAAAATATTCATAATATGATTTCTAAAAATCCTTTCAGGATCTGCCTCTTGAAAGAAGCGGTCCTGCAACAGGTTATTTCTTGGCAGAGTGAGTCTATAAAATACCAGTTAGTTGGTTTTCAGGATATTCACAATAAATATGAATAAACAGCCTGATGAGTGTAAGATAATCTGCACATTCATTTGGGCTTTCAGGATTTCCACAATGATTTGGGAAGCCTAGTAGTAGAGCCTGTGGCATGACAGCTGCAACCCATGATCTCTGCAGTTGGGTAATATTTATATTACCCAATAGCCATCTTAACATCCTTGGAATTGGTAGAATGGTTGAGAACACATACCTGCTTGATGTTTTATTAATTGTGGATTGAAATTCTGTCGTCAAACTCCTACTTTTAGAAATCTTGGCCAACTACAGACAGGAAAGGACCTTTTACATGGAAAACGTATTTGAATCCTTCTTAGAAATAGGGAAACAAAATTCTCTCCAAGCTTAACCAACTCCTCCACATAAGGACTCTTAAATGGCAGAATTCTTCAATATGCCTTCAGAAGTTTCAGAAGCCTATTCCATTGGCCACAATACTTCTGTCACACATGCCTACCACAATAACCACTATCCAGCAGTCAATACAAGCCTTCAGTTAGCACCATAAGGCTATAAAGTAAACAGTGTACAGCCTGAGTGCTAATCCAAACTTTAGGTTCCAGGCTCCAAAAGCCAGAGAGCAAGAACTAGGCCAGAAAAACCAAGAGTGGCTAGAACTGCCAAAATGGATCAGACCAAAGGCCCACTTTGTCCAGCTGCTGCTTAGATAAAAAAAAAAGTGTTCAATCTGAAATTCATAAAGTTATTCTCTATAGGTTTTAGCCTTTCAAAGAACACCACACCTGGCTGCTGTATTTCCCCACTAGTTTCAATGGGTACATAAAGCTCTGACCAGCTCAGTGAGATGCTAGTATACCACAGAACAGGAGCTTTCTTGGAGTACTCACAATATAACTATAGAACAGAGCAAAAAGTTACTTTCAGTTTGATATGTATACTGCTATTTAAGCACTACAGTCTTACTGATGGAATTTTAATATGGCAGATTTCAATCGGTTGAGGTGAAGTGCCTCTATCATTAATGGTTACTTGATTATGAGAATACTCAGTTACATCAAAAGCCACACCTGTGATTAAGCTCATCATCATCTTCAAACACACCAAAAGGTTTCATGGCTTCAATTAGCTTCTGAGTGTAGATATAATCTATTTCTTTGGGAGCTGCCAAACTAATTGGAGAGGTGATGCCATAATGCTTCACAGGCTGGGTCTCAAGCATTGCATTTCTACTGGAGCAAGATGAAGAGTAAAAACTGTAAAATAAAAACACAAAAAACACACATTATGCCACTTGCGGCATTATACATTCTGAAAAGGAGATCTTAAATACAAAGCCCAAGAATTCCATGACAAATCTAAATGAGCAACCAAGATGCATGTGGGAGGGTATACGAGAAAGCATCAGGTTTTATCGAAGGCAGCACAATTTAACTCGTTTGATAGTACTGTATAATTAAAAACTTGTTTGATTTTGCTAATTTGTAGTGAGTTGTCCAGATTTTAAAACTATAGTATCTTATATTGATTTGTGTTTAATTTAGATTTTGTTGAGAACAGTAGATTTTTGTAAATTTGAATTTGTATCACTATAGAAACAGTTCTAAGACAGTTATTGTAACTTAATTTTTTTTTTTTTTTTTAAATCTTCCCTCTGCGTTTTAGTAAAGAAGTTGGCTAGCCATTTGAACTAAACTATTAATACATCCAATTAACATTTCAATTTCTCTGGAAGACACCACAAATTATACAAACATGATTGGCTGTATGGTCTATCTGCCCATCCACACCAACTGCTCAGGTCTACAATCCCTACCTCACAGAACCTATGCTTGAAATCAAATGTACTCATCTCCACCAGGCACATTTCCATATTACCAAATAAGAAATGACTACTTACCTGATTCTTTCCTTCTCTTTAGAATAGTCAGATGAATTCAGAACCAGTGGGTTATGCACCTCTACCAGCAGATGAGAGAGCAAAACTGACACCACAGTATATATACTGCTACAGTGATATCAGCCTGCCAGTATTCTCTTCAAAGCCAGCAGTGGATGGACTAGCAAAAACTTGATTAACCACCATTTCAGTACTCAGCCAACAGTGAACACTGAGCTCAGACAAAGAATCAACACTAGTCTATGGACTGACTAACTTACCAGTAAACCCCTGGAACATGTAGCCACACAGGATCATACCACAATCATTCAACAGCCAAGGGCAAGAAGCTAATTACCCTAAAGAACAGGAAATCAGGCAAGTATTCTCTCATTTCTTAGTGTCTACTCAGATGAATCTAGAACAAGTGGTCCAGTCAAAACCACATGTGTACAGGATGTGTCCTCTCTGGTCTGCACATCCAGATGATAATACCTAGAAAAGGTGTGTAAGGAGGACCACGCCACAGGTTGGCAAGTGTCAACTGAAGACAATCTAGCACCCATGATTCTGCCTGAGCCCTAGTGTAGTGAGCCCCAACTTGATTAGGCAACGGCAGTTCAGCATCCACATATGCGGCCGTGACTACCTCCTTAATCCAGCGAGCTATTGTAGCAAGTGAAGCTGGCTCGCCCGATTCACTACCATCATGGAGGACAAGCAGGCGATCCATCTTCCTGAGAGGTTTAGAAACCTCAAGATACCTCACAATATGTCTCAACATTCAAGGGACACATGATATTCCTCTGCATCTTTCCCTACCCAGAGGCAGCAGGGAAAAAGCAAGTTTGCTTACTGTAAACTGTTTCCGTAGATAGCAGGATAAATTAACCACGCTGTCATGGGAACTGTCAGGGCCCAGGAGGCGGAACTTCTAAGTAGAGTTCAGAGCTTTGCTCTGTACGGCTGCGTGTGCCTTCCCATGCAGAAAAAGTCTCTCCTCAGTCTGTGATTAAGCAATTTATGAAGTTCGGTATGTCGACTATCCAGTGAGGTGGGTGGGTCAGCATGGCTAATTCATCGGAAACACTGTTTACAGTAAGCAAATTTGCTTTTTCTGCAGTTGATAGCAGGGCTGAATTAGCCATGCTCTCATGGGAGTCCTAAGCTCCTGATCACGCTGCAGTATGTGGTTTTATGTCTAAGCGTACTCTAATCGTGGTGGATAATCAAATGTGTAATCATGTGGAAAAAGATTGTAGAACAGCTCATCCCAGTTTGGCATCAGTTGTCTGCTGATCTAAGCAGTAGTGGGACGTAAAGGTGTACAAGGATGACCTTGTAACCACCTTGCATATGTCTATGGGTTGCACATGTCAGAGATGCGCCATTGAGGCCACAACTGCTCGCACTTTATGTGCATTTGGATGAGAAGATTGGGTCAACTTCTTCTTCTGGAAGCAGAATTGAATGCATTGGGCAATCCAGCTGGATATAGTCCATTTAGCTACAGGAAGACCTGGTGCGTTTGGGTTGAATGACAAACAATTGTGATGCTCGTGACCGACTGTCCTCTTGTAATTGGACTGCAAAAGAGCATTAGCCTATGTGTGCAACAATCTGTCATTCTGATGTTTGGGAAAAAATGTTGGCAGTTCAATGGATTGATTTAGGTGGAATTGGGATACCACTTTTGGAAGGAAAGATGGATGCGTTCGAAGTACAGCTTTGTGATGGTAAAATTGAAGATAAGGGCTATAATGCATTAAGGCTTGGAGTTCGCTATGTGCAGAAGTTACTGTAATGAGGAAGACTACCTTCCATGTAAGGTATTTGATGTGTGCTGAGAGTCTAGTGGCTCAAAGGGCGATAGCATGAGTTGTTCCAAGTTTAAGTTAGATTCAACAGAATCTGAGGTTTAGAAACTGGAGGCCACAGATGGGAAAGGCCCTTTAGAAAACAAGATACCATTGGATGAATTGAGATGGGTTGTCCCCTATGAGGCCTATGATATGCAGCTATGGTGCTGAGGTGCACTGATGGATGAGGTTGCAAGGCCTGTTGTATACAATGTGTGTAGATATTCTAATAGGTATTCTGGTGAACAGTCTAATGGATGTATGCCCTTAGATGAGCACCAGGCAGAGTATCTTCTCCATTTAAAACCATAATGTCGTCTTGTAGACTGTTTCCTAGATTCGATAATTATACATTGTGCAGATGAGATGCCCTGCTCCATTAGGAGGAGCCACTCAATCTCCACGCTGTTAAGTGAAGGGAGGCATGCATTGGGTGCAGTAGTGTCCCTCCTTCCTGTGATAAAAGGTCTGCTCAATCTGGTAGCGAGATTGGATCTTTGATGGATAGATGTAGAAGGTGCATGTACCAAAGTTGTCTGGGCCACGCTGGTGCTATCAATATTAGTTCAGCTGAGTCTTGTATGCACTTCTGTAACATCCTCGTTATGAGGGGTATTGGAGGGAAAGCATACATGAGGGGTTCCGTTCACGGGACTAGGAATGCATCCTGCACCGTTCGATGTTGGCTGAGTCAAACTGAGCAAAATAGATGGCCTTTTGCGTTGACCTCTGTGGCAGAGTTCCATCGTCTGTATTCCCCACTCAGTGAAAATACTTAAGACGGTCTAAGCCAGTAGGTGAAAGTAGTACAAGACAGACCTGTTGCCTTAGGATGGAGATATTTTATTTGCACAATACTACATTGGTTAGAAGAGCCCAACTGGCAGAGGTTTGCACAACAGCTGCATCAGGGGCTGGAATATATAAAAATAAAGTAAAAAACTAAAAAACTAAAAAATGACAAATACATAATTTAAAATGTGAAACAATCAAGACCGGATGCATATAAACCATAAATAAAACATTAAAATTAACACAAGTATGCATAAAGTAAAATGATGAAAAGTAGAAATACATCTTAGAATGAGATATTACGGTTAGCTCATAACTGTAAAAAATGGTTAAATAAATATGAACTGTAAGAACAGAAGATATTGATTATGACCAAAGAATACAATTAAAAATACACCATAAATACATAAAGATATATTGATAACCAAAAAAATAGTAAATAAATTAGGTAGCACATGGAAATAAAAGCAATAAACTGGAGAGGAGGCAGAAAAATAAGAAATACTTTTTATACCTCAAGAATCAAGAGCTTCTAATTCTTCTCTCAAATTTTTTGGAAGCAGCATCTAGTCTGTGAACAGTCAGTATTGCTAGGGAAGGTGAACAAATTGGTAAACTACATCCAACTAGTGTACAGTGAAAGTAAGATGTGAACCTCCAGGTTTCATAGACAAAATATTCAGAAAAAAAATCACTTAATGGCGGCAGCAGCTATCAAAATGAATTGAGATATAAAAACGGAGGTGAAAAATATCGCTGTAAATGGCTGAAAGTAATATATAAACAATTATAGAAACCCTAAACTTAAGATGAATTAAAAAAATATGCAAATGGGGAGTGACAGGGAGTGTATTTGTTGGCAACTGTTTTAAATTAGTGACAAGGAATATGTCTGTAGTGGCGGCAGTACTATTAAAGAACTGGCAATGTGAAGAAAGGCAGTGAAAATAAATGTGCAGAAATGATAAAAAAACTAAATCAAAATGTGAAACGTTAATTTTACCAGAAATGAGATTAAGTTACTTATGGTAATCACCACAGATAGTATCTCCAATGTTGCTCACTGTACACATGGATTACAAAACTCAACCTGGAAGCAAAATTTATACTACCGTGTCATACACTGATTGATAAGTATTTTGTGTCAGTGGATTTTCGATAGCTATCAGTAATGAATACGCCTTGTGTAAAAGCGATCTGTATGTCCAAAAACAGTAATAGTCAAAATTAAGACTGAATTTAAGATTTGGGTCAAGATTGAATTTGTTTCATACTTGGCTCTCATCTTTCCAAACCATGATTATATCTTTCACTTCTGTTTTTATACAGCAGTTAGTTTTGATAGTTTAGCTACCACCATTAAGTTATTTTTTTTCTGAATGTTTTGTCTATGAAACCTGGAGGTTCACATCTTACTTTCACTGTACACTAGTTGGATGTAGTTTACCAATTTTTTCACCTTCCCTAGCAATACTGACTGTTCACAGACTAGATGCTGCTTCCAAAAAATATGAGAAAAGAATTAGCTCTTGATTCTTGAGGTATATTTATAAATAGTATTTATTTTTCTGCCTCTTCTCCTGTTTATTGCTTTTATTTCCTTGGGCTACCTCATTAACTATTTTTTATATGTTATCCACAAGAAAAAAGCAGCTGGATCAAGACCAAGCCCAGAAGATACTGGAGCGGGCCCAACTGAACTGCAATCTCCTGCAGAGAAGCCAGTCAAGGGAGTACCAAGATCTGGTACACTGCCAGCCAAAGCTGTAACCAGACCATCAGAATGAGAGGATCCAGGCTTAGCAAAACAGAGGAAGACAACTCCCCCTAAGCATCCGAGCAGTGCTGACATGTTGGAAGACAAGTCAGGCTGAGAAGCCCTAATATGACAGGCAACACAAAGAAAGACACTTAAGCTGCCATGAGTGGCAGTAACTGCCTTCAAACTGCTCGCGCTTGAAGTTGCATATACAAGTTTATAGGTGCCACAGCAATAAGCACTGCAAGGCGCATGTGATCGTGCGCCCCGCTGGAGCATATCACCATGCGCACAAAGGTCACACCTAGCGCAGCATGCACTGCATATACCAATGTCCTGTAGAGGGCAGTAAAGCACACACAAGCGCGTGCGAAACCACCACCGCGGTCTACCATGTGGCACACCGAAAAAAGCCTATTGTGGGGCCTAGCCTAACAGGGTTGTTCAACCTACCAGGCTGCCCTGTTCCCTTAACCCTAGCAGGAGTGGAAATAATGTTGGGACGACGCACCAAGCACAGAGATCAAAGAAAGGCCTAAAACCCTGTTTCTATAGGTAAATGTTTGTTTCTTTTAAACTTACCAGCTAAGTACAAAGATAGTCTTCAGCTGTGGAGTGAGACAGGGCATCTGCCATCACTGCCATGCTCAGCCTTCTGCACCCACTGCTTTTCAGCTATACAAGCAGTTAAGTCCACGCTGGGAACCAGCTACCGACTAAGGTACACCTCTGAGGGACCACGGAAATCACTTCCTGAACTCTCAACTGGGGAGGGATCTTTAGGTATCACTGCAGGACAGCAGGGTTTTCATTTAATTTAAATTTTTCAAAATTCACAGTAATCCCCATAGGAAGATGCACATCCATCTGCTGGAGATGGTAAATACAGGCAGGCTGGGGTCACTGCAAGAGTATATATACTGTGACGTCAGTTTGCTGTCTCCATCTGCTGGCAGGGGAGCATAACCCACTGGTCCTGAGACCACCTGTCTATATGCTAGAAAATGAAAAAAATTTAAGTTTCAAGAAAATGTCAGCCCCTCACATATATACTTAAAATAGGATGTTGTCGTGTTAGCTCATGTAGTCATGAAAAATTAAAGTCAGTAAATAAGCTGTGACATCTTTTCACTGGCCTAACTTAGAGGCCTATTTACCAAATCACAAACATTAACACAAGTTAGTAAATAAGGCCACTCAGATTAATGAAGCCTATTAACTAATATGTATTACAATTTGATTACCAAGTCTCTTAATATATGTATGCTTAGCTTTCAAGAATGATTATTTTATTTATAAACTTTTCTATACTGATATTTGTGGCAACATCAAATCTGTTTACACGGTAACAGCAAGGAGGAAAATACATTGGATAAATAGGAACAATAAACTTAGTAAGGGAAGAAAGTGAACCAAGCAATAACATCAACAACTAAGATAACAGAGGCAATAAATATTCAACAATATTGTAGCTGTAATTAAAATTGCAACCACTATCACAGTAGAAATAATTGTGACTGAGATTGCACCTACAATCACAGACCAGTTTATATCAGAGGTTGTAACATATGTACAAGGTACTTCGAAGAGCTGGAAAGAGCTGGCATGTCAGGAATAAAGGGAAGCAGGGCTGAAGTTATTGGGGGTACGCTTGTTTGAATAGCCAGGTCTTGAGGTTAGCTCGGAATTTGGATGGACACGTTTCCAATTGTAGGTTAGCAGGTAGGGAGTTCCAATGAGTAGGTCCAGCTATGTAAATAGTTCATTCCCTTGTGGATATGAGGTGTGCATGTTTTAGGGTGGGCACATGAAGAGTCACATTCTTGGAGGCTCTAGTGAGTCGCTTAGAGCTTTTTGGTTGAAATGGTTCTTCCAGCCAATTGGCGTTGTGGATGTGTATGGCTTTGTGGATTATGGTGAGGGTTTTATAGAGAATGCGGGAGGGGATAGGGAGCCAGTGCAAATATTTGAGGATAGGGATAATATGGTCATATTTCGGGCATTGGATATAGTTCATGCTATTGCATTCTGCAGTAGCTGAAGAGGTTTAAGAGAGGTGGAGGGAAGGCCTAGAAAGAGTGAATTGCAGTAGTTAAGTTTTGATATGAGGGTGGCTTGTATAAGTGCGGAAGTCACTGGTATGCAGAAGGGGTTTTAGTTTTTTCATGACTGAGCTTGTAGTAGCCTTCCTTGAGGATTTTGTAGGTTCAGTTGCTGGTCAAGTTGCACACCAAGGTTTTGTGCGCAGGGCTGCATAAAGTAGGAGTTAAAGGCGGGATCGTCTGCAAGGTTGGGATTGGGGGAATATTTTGAGAGATGAAGAGCAGTTCAGTTTTAGAAGAGTTAAGGGAGAGGTGGAGATTGGATAGTAGGGTATTTATGGAGGAAAGGCAATTCTTCCAGAATTCAATTGCATTAGTGATAGAGTTGCAAACAGGAATAATGATTTGAACATAGTCTGCGTAAAGGTAGAACTTGAGACCAAGGTCTGCAAGGAGATGACAGAGGGGGATGAGGTAGATATTGAAGAGGGTGGATGAGAGGGAAGAGCCTTGGAGGAACTCCTTGGGGCAGGGCATGGTGGGAGGATTCAGCATTGCCAATTTTAACAGAGTATTGCCTGTTAGAGAGAAAGGAAGTGAACCAACTTAGTGCAGTGCCTGAGAGGCCAATGTCAGTGAAACAGGAGATGAGTTGGGTGTGGCTTACAGTATCAAATGCAGCAGAGATATCTAAGAGGGCAAGGATGAAGCAATGACCTTGGTCCATTCCTCTGATGAGATGATCAGAGAGGGAGAGTAGCAAGGTTTCTGTGTTAAGGTGCTTACGGAAGCTGAATTGAGAGTAGTGGAGTAAATATTTTTCTTCAAGGTAGTTTTGATAGCTGGGAGTTGACCACCTTCTCCATGATTTGAGATGAATGGGAGGTTAGAGATGGGCCTTGTGGGTCTAGGGAGGGTTTTTAAGAAGGGATTTGATCACGGCATGTTTGAGGGGTTTGGGAACAATGCCTGAAGAGAGGGAGCTGTTTATGATAGTGGCTAAGGGTTTGGCATCGAAAGTAGCACTTTTGTGGGAATGGTGTCTGAAGGATGGGAGGCAGGTTTCATCTTTTTGAGGATGGAATTGATTTCAATTGATGAGGTGAGCTCAAGGGAGTTTAGGGTGGCAGGTGTAGAAAGGGGGTCTTGTGGGGTATAAGGGGGTTCGGGAGGGAATCTGAGGAGGATATTTGATATTTTGCTATGGATGGAAGTAGCTAGTTCACTTTTGTTCTTTGCTTCATTATCAGGGATGGGAGGTGGTCAGATTTGGTGAGTTTAGAGATGTATGAGAAGAGGGCTTTTGGATTGTAGATATAGTCATGTATTCTTGCAGGGAAGAAGTCACGTTTGGCATTTAGGGTGGAGGATCTGTAAATGTGAAGTGCAGATTTGAAGGTGGAAGCTTTCTGTCAGTAAGGGTCTTTCCGCCAGGCTTTTTGTCTAAGGTCATTCTTTTTTTTGTTTCAGATCAGCAGTTTACAAAGGTGTTTGGTTCTTGGCTGTAGGGTTTCGTTCACGTCTAATGATAGGGCAGTGTTTATCTGCAATGTCTAAGGTGAGGTTGCTCCAGGATTCAATTGCGGCATTGGGATTAGAGCAATCGAGTTTGTGGATGGAGTTGGAGAAGGCAGAAATAAGATCACTGGGGCAGGGTTTTCTATAATTAATAGTGTTGTTGGGCATATGGTGGTTTGAGACAGGGGTCTTTATAGAGTAAAGTTTGATGAGTGTATGGTCTGACCATGGGACAGGGGTGCAGACGGGAGTGTTAGTGGAGGATCTGAGAGTTAATAAACAACAAATCTAGGGTGTGCCCAGCTTTATGGGTAGGAGAGATGATTTGCTTGTAACCCATGGCCTGAAGGGAGTTGAGGAGCTTGGGGAGGCATCAACATGCCATCAGGTCAATACAAAAAAGCTAAAGTTTAGTGTTACCTGCTTATTTTCCCTTTAATCTGGCTAGACCAGTCCTTTCATGTGATTTCTCCTCCACAGCTGAGACAGAGAACATACCTTTTTCCCCTATGTGACAATAGGCAGCTATAAGGGAGTCATTTAGGCAGTTGTCAGTAGCCTTTTGTAGGCACAAGAAGTGGACAGCTACCCTATCCTTAATTTGAAAAAGGAAGGAAAGGAGCCAAATTGGAACAGGGAAAAAGCTTCAGTCCCTCTATGCTCTTCCCTGCTCCCTTGGGTTATATTTCCCCTATTTCTCCCTTTTTTCCATGTTGAAAATACAGAACTGGCATGTCTTCACCCACAAAAGTGGGTTGAAAGGGAAGGAAAGATAGATAGCACATCACTTCTAGATTGTATTAGGCTTTGGTAGTATGGTAATCTAAGGTGGACCTTGGAGTGCTCAAGGAAAGGTAGTTAACACCTAATCTTCCTCCTAGATCAGTCCTTATGCATGGGAAATTAAGTTTTTACTTCCCCCGGGTGAGAGCAAGACTGCTGCGCTAAAGACACCGTCTCCAAAAAGCTGTATCTGCCTTGGCTTGCATGTCCAGTCGGTAATGATGCAAGTCTAATCCAGCGTCCCTGTAGTGTGACTCTCCTGCTTCACAGCTAAGGTGGCAATGGTATTAATGGAGTTGTGTTATGGAGTGAATCACTTAAGAAATCAAGAGTAAGGATTGGAAGAGGAAAAATTGCTCTTCCAGCTGAATCTCTTCAGGAAACAAGGGACAGAAACCACCCTGGCCCCATTATAATGTAAATTTCCTATTAAAACAGTCCTTTAGGTTCTCCCACTTGTATTCAAGGCTTAATTTTAAATTTCTTTACACTTAATACTTGTACTTTGGCTTGGTTCTGCCACAGGACAGGAAGAAACAGCCTTCCACTTGCCCAGGGTCTCAGAGAGAATCAGCCCTCTTGAGCAGCCAATACAGTAAAGTACCAGCACCAGGAAAGTGAATAGAAAAGCAGAAAAAATGCTTTTCTGTACACCCTCCAACTTAATATCATAGCAATATTAAGTGAGAGGCCCCAAAAATTTAAAAGTCTGCCCGTGGCCCGCAAGACAGATGCTCAATTTTGCTGGCATCCGTTTTCCAAACCCGTGGCTATCAGCGGGTTAGAGAATAGATGCCGGTAAAATTGAGCATCGGCTGTCAAACCCACTGACAGCTGCTGCCTCCTTTTGCCGTGGGCCCTCATTTGCATGTGGGCAGATACTGAATCACACACCCAGGACACTGGCCTGTGAGTGCGTCGGGAGAGCAGGAGCTTGCCGGCTCTCCCACACTTTTCTGTATCAGCCCGAGGGTCTGGATGCGTGGCTACCTGCAAGTCCTTAATTGGCCATCTGTAGCAAGGTATGGCTTGACCTGCACTTTCAGGGATAAACCTTTGTCAAGACCTTTTCAGATAAACTCCAGAATGCATGCAATGCTTGCTTTACAGGGGGGAACCATACAACTTTGGCAGAAGCTTTTGAACAGCTGCCAAATACAAATATAAGCTACGTATGTGGATGGCTGCCACACCTTTAACATGGTTGAAATAATGAGGGAATAGCCCTCCCTATGCAGGTATGCCCTCTTAAAGGGCCAGGCCACAAGACAAAATGGAGACAGGCCTGGTATGTCTTCCCACCAGTAACCTCATTGGGTCCGTGTACCATAGTCTCCTTGGCCAGTCTGGTGCTATCAGAATTACTGTGAAAGCAGGATTTTCACTTTTTTCAGTGTCTTGCCCAGAGGCCAAAGAGGGAATACAAAGGATATCCTTCAGCCAAAGTCTCAAGATGTCTATCCTGTTTGCCCCTTGTTCCTTCTGCTGAATAACCAGCCCACCTTGGCATTTGCTTAAGCCACCATGAAATCCAGTGCCAGCAATCCATATTGATGCACTATCTGAAATGGTTTTTGGCTGAGTTTTCTGTTCTCCAGGGTTTAGCCAGAGTCTGAGGAAGTTGGCTTGAATATTCTCAAGTCCCACAATGAGTCATGGATGGGAGAGTCAGATTTAGTTCTGCCCACCTGAACAGAAGACTTGCTTCCATTGCTAGTGGCCAACTGCAGGCACCCTTAATGTGGTACTAATATCCCATATTGCAGATATGTTAAAAGCAATGAAGAGGTAGTGAAACTGACCTGTCACAAGAAGCCATTCTTACTCTAAAATTTTTTTTAAAAAGTTAATCATAGGTAACTTTATAATTACTAACAAGTATTATAGCAGCTTTGGTTTTGCTAGCCAGGCAGCTGCCACAGACTAGCTAGAAAAATGCTATGTAAACAGAAAAGTATTGGTACAGAAACTATGTTTAGAAACACACCAAGGTCATGTTGGCACCATAGCTTGTAGCAGGCCCATAGATATTTGCATACAAAGCGAGGGATATAATTTACATGCAGAGCAAGAGCAAACTAACATTCAGCCATTCAGATTTATAGTAAAAAGCAAATCAAATTTTGACAATTGTGTAACCCAGTAGAGAGGCTGGAAATGTACAAGTGTAAACCCAATATATCTTATCAGTGGAATTATTTGAGAGAGTTTTATATGGTGCCTTGCATAGCACTATTTCTCTCCATAAGGTATGCATTATATAAGATTTATAGCATTGAATAAAAAGGATTTCCCTCTCCATAGCTGTTGGCTCTAAGGGTTTATTTCATTGTACCACATCACCCCATTGTTCATGTATACTACCATAATAAACAAAAAGATCACTCAATGGGTCCTGTGAATCAAAATGAATGAACAAAAGTCACCTCTTCTGTATTTTGTAATTTTAAAACGTGGCTCAAAAAGTATCTAAGACAGTGCTAATGCTGTTTCATATGCAAACAATTGAATATAGAAAAATATATTTAAGAGTACCGCATCAGCAAGCCTGTCAACGTATTCAATCTGACGGAATTGAACCATTCGGTCTTATCTGCGGCTCTTTGTGGCTGTATAGCCCATGATTAATGGACGGCTGTATTGCCTGCGATGTTAAAAGTATCAGAAAAGAACTTAAGCTGCTTCTTAAGCTCCGTCTAGAGCGGCACCGAGGCTAGTAATCCAAGAGTCACGGCTGGAGAAAGCCTGTGGCAATTTGACTATTTGTGTGTCTGTCCCATGTACAGTCAAAAAGCCGTGAAGCTTGCAAATGATTATTTGTATGTTGTCTGTTGATATTGTGGCTCTTTCAGCCTGTAACAATGGCAAACAAATCATCTGTGTGCCCCGACTGTACAGTGTTAACCAAACCGACAGCGGCTGGTGTTTCGCTGCTAAGCTGCAGCTTCGTCAGGGGTATTTTTCTAAGGAACAAACAGCATATGGCCGAAATTAGACGGGTAATCAAGAACAAATATACTTAGCTTGGTAATGTTGATAAGCCAACCTCTTTCATGAATGCCAGGTCTCTCAATGATTCTCAAAAGCGGGACAGAGACCGCTGTACCCAGGCAATGAAAATTAAATAGCCCGTGGAAAAGTCAACGCGGGACCAATCTACAGGACCAGTTAGTTCATTCGGATTCAGCAAAACAATCACGCAGCAACGACAGGTTCGCATAAGGCATGCAGCTTGTGTTTGGTTTGCATCATGATAGAAACATCAGCTATCTTTTCCAGACTCAACTTTACTCTGGTGTTAAAACACACCGATTGCACATCAGTTGGATTGGTCTACATAATACAATATCCCTGCAATCTCTGGTATGTAGGAAAAACAAAACACTCTCAAAACAAGGATGATAGAACAAGTCCTGTCTAAATAAAGCACGGGTCACTACTCTAGTATCACATTGTTTGGAATTTTCACACAGTTTTGATTCTTTATGGGATTGTGTTCTGACAGCATCTCCCATTTTGGTGTGGTGGAGATTTTAATACATTTCTACTACAAGAACATTGGATCCATTTATTAAATAAAGTACAACCTGTTGGCCTTAATTCCACGTTAGAACTACAAGTGTTTCTTGAATAATTCATCCAGCAACCCTTTGGTTGATTATATCATACCATCGGGGCACACACATGGCCCCTTCCAGCCTTAACACAGGACATTTAGAGGCTTCACAGCTACTCGTTTAATTGGAACAGTTGTAGATATTGTTCAGAATCACCACATGCCATTACAGTAGTGACATCTAGAATATAAGCCACAGTGTTCATTTTCACATTGTTGACATGGTTGCCATGCTCATGACGTTGCTTTGACGTCATAACGTTGACTTTTCCGCGGGCTATTTAATTTTCATTGCCTGGGTACAGTGGTCTCTGTCCCGCTTTTGAGAATCATTGTGAGACCTGGCATTCATGAAAAAGAGGTTGGCTTATCAACATTACCAAGCTAAGTATATTTGTTCTTGATTACATGTCTAATTTCGGCTATATGCTGTTTGTTCCTTAGAAAAATACCCCTGATGAAGCTGCAGCTTAGCAGCAAAACACCAGCTGCTGTCAGGTTGGTTAACACTGTACAGTCGGGACACACGGATGATTTGTTTGCCATTGTTACAGGCTGACAGAGCCACGATTTCAGACAACATACAAATAATCATTTGCAAGCTTCACGGCTTTTTGACTGTACATGGGACAGACGCACAAATAGTCAAATTGCCACAGGCTCTCTCCAGCCGTGACACTTGGATTACTAGCCTCGGTGCCGCTCTAGATGGAGCTTAAGAAGTTCTTCATTCTGATACTTTTAACATCGCAGGCAATACAGCCGTCCATTAATCATGGGCTATATAGCCGCAAAGAGCCGCAGATAAGACCAAACGGTTCAATTCCAGATTAAATACGTTGACAGGCTTGCTGATGCGGTACTCTTAAAAATATATTTTTCTATATTCAATTGTTTGCATATGAAACAGCATTAGCACCGTCTTAGATACTTTTTGAGCCACATTTTAAAATACATGTACACTACCACCATGATGTTATCAGATAGAATTTATTAGTGACAGAACAAATAGTAGGGCCCATCTGATGGCCTTGGTCTCCAATCTATTAACCAAGTCTATTCTAAACTTGCCCACTGACCCTGCATCACCTGACCTTGGCATTGTGCTCCCAAGCCTATTTTAATGGCATCCATAGTTATGTTGATGCAGGACAGGGCCTAGGTCAATGCCTTTTGACAGAATGGAGAACTCTGCCCACCATTCCAAACTCTCATGGTCTAAAACAGGTAGAGGCACGATTCATATTAGACATTCAGGGACCACAGAAACACGAAGGTTTGTTGCAATGGGCAACTATCTCTAACTCAAGGAATTAAGATAGTCCCAAATTCTGATGTCTCTTGAAATTGGAAGTTCTGTACCTAAGTCATTAGAATGGCTATTCTCTTTGGAGTAAGGGTAACTTCTCTGTGGTATTAAAATAAAAAAAAAATATATATATAAAAAAAAAATAAATAAAAAAAAAAAAAAAAAGAGGGCCACAAGAAATTCCAGGGACTGGGTAGGGTGTAAATTGCTTTTGGTGTGGTTTACCACCCAGCCTAGCTGATCTAACAAATAGAGAACTGTTTGAGGCCTGTTTGCTTTCCTGGAAAGACATGGCTCTGAAAAAGCCAGTCATCCAGGTAGGGGTGGACCAATATGCCTCATTTACGAAGTGCATGAACTACCACTATCACCATGGTGAAAACCCAAGGGGCAGTCACAAGCCCAAAGGGAAGGACTTGTAATTGGAAATGCTTGCCCAAGACACAATCACATTAGATTTTGGTAAGTGTCTCACAGTGAATATGTAAATTGTCCTCCACTAGATCCAAGCATACTAGTAATTATCTTTTTTTTTTATAAACAGACATATCAGAGCAAAGCATTTCCATTTGAAAGTTGGATTCCAGAAACAACTCCTTTCAGATCTAGAAACAGAAGGATCAGCCACCCTTTGGGACAATGAAATACCCCCATCCTTACTCTTAAGGGGACTAGGTCTATTGCCTGCAGCTTTGTTAAGGTGGTCTTTATTGTCTACCTCTTGGCCAAGGAGGAACAAGACAACAAACCTTGGTGACCAGGGGCAAGAATTCCAGAGAATGACCTTGAATATTATACAAGACTCACTGGTCTGACATAAGATGGGTCAATTCCATGAAGAATTACCTGGGACATCCCCATACTGGCATTACCACAGGACAAACCTGCTGTATGTTACAGAGATGGGCATCCAGAGCCTGCAGCCAAGGCAGAATCCCCCTTAGTCTTTCTTGCTCTGCAAAAGGAATGGGTTTTGCCTTACCAGAATGTGGAGGCAAATATTTATCTGGTTTTGAGTCCTTTGTGCCTGACTGGGGATCTGTCTTCCAGGCATCTCTGCACCCCCGACTAATTTTTCCAGCTCTTCTCCAAGAGGCAGACCTCCTTTAAAAGGGGAGCTTACAATGGCACCCCTTGGATACAGCATCTACCACCCAATTGCATAGCTAGAGCAGCCTTCTGGCTGCCACTGCTCAGGATGGCACACAGATTAACCCGGCTGTATCTTCACTCTGGAAGTTGCTGGACCCATCGCCTAGATGTGGCAGGTGCAGAGAAGTCACCACTCCAGTTACCACATCTAGGCGACAAACAGAAAAGTGATAGCAGAAACAGCCATATGGCCCATCTGCCCAATTTAGCATCATTCAGATATTTTGTCTCCACCACCTCCACTGGGAGGCTTCTCCATCCATTCACCAGCCTCTCTATAAAGAAATATTTCCTATTACTTCTCATTCTACCCCATTTCACCCTCATCTCATGACCCCTCATTCTAAAAAGTCTCCTTTCTGATGAAGGCAACTCACCTGCTGTGCATGGAAACCTTTGAGATTTGAATGTCTATCATATCTCCCCTCTCTTGCCTTTCCTCTAGGGTAGTAGTTCCCAACTTGTGCCCCTCAAATCCCAAAGGATCTGCCAGACAATACAGGAACTCCACAAAGTCTGCACCAAGCAGCACAGGCCACCATCGTACCCCACCCTGCAGCAGCCAAAAAGAGTGAAAGAGGCCAGTCAGGCCAACGGTGCACACCATCTGTTGGCAGAATGATAAAAGCAGGCCACGGGGGTGCCAGCAGACTGAGTGAGGAGGCACAGTGAGAGAAGGGGTGTGTATGAGAGAGAGTGCCTGTGTGAAAGAGAGCATGGCAGCTTGTGTGAATAAAAAGAGCATGAGCATGTATGATTGACAGAGTGAGCGTAGTGAGCCTGTGCGCGTGAGGGAGCATGTGTGAGCATGTGTACAAGAGGAAGCGTGTGTGAGCATGTGAGAGAACATGTGCGTATGTATGAGAGAGGAGAAAGTTAGAGCTTCCCACCGTTACTAATCCATGGCAATCTCAGGGTGACTGGAAATAAGTTCCCAGGCATGGAGTGGGGGAATTTTTAAATCCTTTTAGTTTTAATTGTTGGCTGCTATTTCATATCTGAGATTTTGAAACATTTTGTTTGGGAAATTTAAAAATAATTTATATGTATGTGTCAGTTGAAATGTTTAGTATGGTTTTACTATTATTGATATTTTATATTTGATGTTTTAATAGAAACAGCAATGTTTGTTTTTCCACTGTTGCAATGCATACAGAGTCTGGCTTCTTGCAGTTTCCAGTTGAGTTTTGTCTGCACATTTGTATTTCTACTCTTGGTCGCTGAATTCAGTATTTGGCAAGGGCCTATCAGTGTTCATGTGACCAATGTGAGAAATGTTGCTAGCATGTAGTTTCTATATAGGGATCTATAGCATCCCGAGTAGTTCTGTTTTTCTAATTGGAGGTGTTTTAGGGCCTGATGTAATGTTTGCAATGTTGCCTTTTCATACTCAGAGTCTGATAGTTAGGATGTTATGGAGCAGGTTTCCTATAGGTTCTGAGTACTTTTTTTTTGCAGAATTTTGTATTATACAATATTCCTGGTACTGGATGGAGTTTTATTGGAGGTGACAATTGAATTTGAATATTTTTCTGTAGTGTGGGGTAAAGGAAGGTCTCCTTGTTCTGCTCTGCATCCATTGTTGAGGAAGTTTCTGTGAATGCAGATATTATAGAATGTGAAGCACAGGTTTTATATTCGGATTTGTCTTATATGGAAGAATTTTTGATTGATGCTCTTGAATAATGTTAGTGGTAGTTGTACTAGATGGTTGAAATTGGTCAGGTTTTGTTACTTAGGTTCCTTTGTTTAGAGATACAACTGCCAAGCATGTCCAGCAACTTGTGATAAAAGTGCAAAACATTTTTACAGTGCCTCTTGCTTTATGAGCATGGGTGTCCTTCTCTGCATATATGAAATATGGTGACAGGCAGTTGTGGAGAACCATCAGACCCCTGCCAATATCAAACAGGGTGATTTCTTTCAAAATAAATTATAATTAAAAAAATACCACGATGGGGGGATTTCAGAGTGAAATGTGTAGAGAGGTATGCACATATCCCTTTTAGTGATGTGAGCCTCTCAAACATCCATCTTTCCCCCTTTTCCATGTCTCTCTCCCTCCCCCTTCCATCTGTCCAGTCCTTCCAATTGCCCTCCAACTCACTATTTTTTACTTATTTAAAACTTTTTCTATACAGTCTGGTTATGCACCATCACAACGGTTTACAAAAAGGCACATATATTTAATGTTCAGCTAGGGTGATACTACCTTACAAAGTGCCAATATAGTTTTGGTTACATGTTTCAATAATACAATCTGTGTAAGGTGACATGGTACTTGTCTGTACATATAATTACCAGGGTAACCATATAAGTGTTATACTTCATACTGTCTCTATCTAGTCTTCAACTTAAAGTATGAGAAAATAATAAAATATGCAAATACACATCATGGTGACTGAGCTGTGTGTTAATGTTCTGTTGCCTGTTAGTTCATACTTCCTATTCTGTTTTAACAGTAAAAAGCGTTTTTGAACAACCAGGTTTTTAAACCTTTTTAGAGAGATCTAAAACTATTCAAATCCAGTTTCCAGTGGTATTGTGTTCCACATTTGTCCAGCTAATGATAGGGCTCGCTCTCTAACTTGGGTCAGTCTGGCTGTACTGACTGAAGGGATGGTTAGAAGGACTTTATTGGCTGATCTAAGATTTCTGAGGGACATGTAATCGTAGCACTGTGTTTAACCAATCTGCTTTTTCCTCAAGTTTTTGATTGTGCAGAGTGCTTTAAAATGTACCCTTTGTTCAATTGGCAGCCAGTGTAGTTCAGCAACTGTGAGTGATGTGATCTCTTTTTTTCGGGTAAGTATTCTGGCGGCAGAGTTCTGTAAGATTTGGAGTGGTTTTATAGTTGAATATGGTAAGCCCAGAAACTGTTGCAGTAATCTGGGCTAGCGAATGTAAGGGCCTATAGAACTGTTCGAAAGTGTGTTTGGGTTAATAAGGGTTTCAATCTCCTGAGGACCATAAGTTTGGCGTAACCATCTTTCACCTTCAGTGATGTGCTGCTTAAGGCAGAGTTCCATGTCTATTACTCCTAGGTTTCTGGCTTTCTTGGCTAGTTCTACTTTCTGATCATTTTTAAGTCTAATGGGTGTTTGAATTACCTCAATGTTTTTTCACTCTAGGTTGTGACGATGTTGATTACCATGACTCTACCAGTCACGGTAGTCACATCCTCACCATGCTCTCATACCCTCTCCCCACAAGTCTATCTCCGCCAGTCTGTCTCTATCCTGCCCTCTCCTCACTCTGCAGTCCATCCCCTCAAGTCTCTCCAGATCCAAACAGATCAAGCTGTGTAGCTGCCTGTAGTTACACTACATAAGTTATTGAATATGAATATATTCTTGCACATTTACAGCTGTGCTTAGCAGTTATATGTACTCTTTATCAGTAAGCATTTAATACATTTTATATATATCAACGAGTCTGGTGTGCATATAATTGTTTGTCATTAATTTTTCTATGTATGGCACAACTGCAAGAAGCATGTGGGGGTCAGCAAAAACTTTGGAACATATACAGGGGCAATATCACCTCCCTTTTACTGTTGACCATTCCGCTACCTATGCAGCCAAGCATCTTTCTGACTTTTACTGCTGCTTTAGCACCTGTTTGGCCATCTTAAGATCAGATACAATAGCCCCAGATCCTGCTCTCTTTGTGCTTAGAGGGTAAAGGAGGGTAGAGAGCACTTTAACCTCCATTGGCTCGGGTACAAATTTAAGACTGTCCTCTGCGCATCAGGAAATTCCTATAGTACCTGAATGTAATCTGCTTGGATTGTGCCTGACATAGCAGAATATAAATTCAATAAAGAAATAACAAATAAAGAATTTCCAATACTGTACCTCTCGTGGATTTTTGCAGTCTAAATGCCTTACTCTGCACTTTTTAGCATTAAATCTTAATTGCTAGACCTTAGATCATTCCGAGCTTCGCTTGATCCCTCCATGTTTTGTACGCCTTCCTGGATATCCTCCCTCTTTTAGATTTTGGTAACATCGGCAAAAAGACAAACCTTTCCCAATAACTTCTGTTAGTTCACTCAGAAAAATACTGAGAACCAGTCCAAGAACCAATCCCTGAGGTTCACTACTAGTAACAACCCTCTCCTCAACAGAAAACCCTTTGTCACCTCCCAAAAGTATGTAGTGATTACCAGGTACTTGCTTTACAAGCTTCCAAGGGAGAAACCAATCACAGTTCTGCCCAAGAAAATGCTTGTGCCTCCATTCCTCAATTTTCAGTCTTTGAGCCACAGACAGGGTGCTGGGATACTGATGCTCAACTGAGGGAATGAGAAGCCTGTCCTGATCTAATCCTGTTTGATACAAGAGGACAATCCCACAGCATGGCATGCTTATGCACCATCTGCTGGACAAAGAATACTGGTAGCCTGTTAGAGCAGAGCTGCAGTGGCTTGCATAAGTATCTGACTCCCTAAAAAGTCAACTGATGTATGGATTACAAATGCCACTTACACAGATTGTTCTAGACAGAAGAGGTGAGGAAGGCCCCGTCAGCAACTCTGTATCAGCCTCTCTTTACTAGCAGGCAGGTAGAATGACTACAGCGAGAATCCCCATGTATCCACAAACACTTCTCACATGGGATATCTCCATGAATACTCACCTCTGCAAGGTCCTAGGCCTGCCATTGAGTCACTACAGAGTTCAACCTTGACTGATTTTTTTTTAAACTTTATGCTTCCACAGAGGGTAGCAAAAGGTAGAAAGGCAGAGAAGCAAGCTGGGGAGGGGAGGAGCTCCAGCATCTTGCTACTCAGTCTGGCTCCCCAGCTCCAAGGAATGAGGGGGGGAAGCATCTGTACCAGGGCTGCTCTACCAAGCCCTTAAGGATAATAAGGCTCAAGCCTGAGATAAAAAGCTAAAAGGTTTTTTTAAATTCTGGGAGCAGGCCTCTGATGAAAGCACCACTGTTGCCCCAGAAGCCATTAAGCTCGACCAGGCCTAGAACCAACCAAGCCTCTGGGAGCTGCTAGAAATTGTCCTAACTAACCTGCAACAGCTGAAAAAGACTACTGGCAACTGCCTAAGACCTCCCCCATCTCCCTTACATCTGGTGTCTCCTGGCAAAAATGTGTTCCCTACCTCCTACAGCTGTGGAAGGGAAACACCAAGTGCAAGGACTGGTCTAGCAGGAATATAATGCTGCTGTTCAAGAATACAATACATTTGCTATAATTAGCTTAATTATAGCTTAAGTTCAATTTCAAACAAACTTGCCAAGTAAAAGGGCTCAGAGTTTAGTGAGAGAAAAGTGAAACAAAGTTTACAATTCTAGAAAACCAGGCAGTGAATTAGGAAAATTTAAAGGACTCCGACTTAAAAAAAAATGCAAAACAAATCACACTTAGGAGTACATTAAACAAACCTCAACATGTATACTGATTTTTATTGTCACAAACTAGTATTTCTTTTCTTTATTCAAAAGTTATTATATACTGCTTCTAAGGAAAAAACATGCTAAGCAGTTTACAGCAGAACGTACAAAATAAGAACCCAGGAAATAAAGACCACACAAAAAGCAAACACTGAATGATACAACAATCCATAAAGTTCATGAATTCAATGTAATTGATAACAAAAACATAGGGATAGTAAAAATAACATGAGCTGTGTGTGTATATATATATGTTATATTATATATACACTTACACACAATATCAGAATTCAAGAAAGCCTGAAATGAGTAGAGAATCCTCAGCAAGAAAAGCTATCAACTGAAGTCCACAGTATTACAGTAGAAAGGGAAAATACCCAACTACACAGCCTTTATATGCCATCACATTGTGTTCCGACGCTGCCAACTTGAATACCGCACAAATGAAAAAATACCTTTAAGAAAGTAGTACATAATGCAGCCAAAGTCTACATTTACAGACTATTTAAAGACTATTTACAGTTTGACTTCCAAAGTACCAAGAGCTTTATATCAGCTTCAAACAAGAAAAGCCGCAGCTCCCGGAGAGACTTTACGAAAAAGTAGACAAACGAATGAAATCGTTTGCCAGCCCATAACCAACTCCTCAAGAACGCCTTACATTCTTCTTCCCTTATCGACACTGCAGAGGCACACAAGTAAACTTCTGGGAGTACTGAAGGCAGAAGGAAGGGAAAGTGCTGGTGGTACTAGAAGCAGCAGCAGCAATGAGAGAGGCGCGTTTCACACTGACTTTATACACAAAACAGGTTTGAATTTGTACAAGCTGTTCGTAAGTTTCGAATGTGTGATAATTCAACCTCTTTTCGGGTCTTACACGTGTGTCTAATATATGTTCATGCATTTCTCTGACTTCAGAGTAGGGAACTAGGAAACGAGTGTCCACCCACCCCTGAAACACTGCCCATGAAGTGGGAGAACAGAGACCTTTTTCAGGCGCACTGCTCTCAGACAGCGCGTCACTGGTACCCTCTCCCGCCGTAATAACCTCGCCGGCCCCAGACAACACACGGGGGGTTTCCCCATCATAATCCCAGTCCCACCAGAGAAGCTCTGGAGAGTAAACAGCCGGGCGGGGAAAGGACCGCAAGCCCAGTCACTGCCACCCGGCCCCCTCCTCTCACAGCTCCAAGCAACGGACTTACGCCATTTCCTTCATGACCCCTGGGACAGCCAGACAGAAGGCGGCGGCGGCGACGTCCTACCCTCATCAAGTCTCAACTACAACCAGCCACATGGGGGCCGGCCGCAGCCGCTCCCCATTTATTACCAGCCAGCTGTGTCCAACATGGCGCCTAGCGGCTTCCCAGCATTCCCCATTTCTGACCCTCAGCCAACCATAGACGGTAAAGCAGCTCAGCGCTAGAGCCGGCAGTCGCCGCAGCCAGCGCCCCTAGCGGCCATCCCCGGTAATATCTAGGAAGGGTATGGACGGGGCAGATAGAGAGAAACTGGATTTTCGCTGGTATTTCTCAATTCTGTATGTATATTTTTCCCTTTTATTTCACCCACTTTATGTATTACTGTGGCAACCCATGCACAAAATGTCATATTAATACAATTTTCCTGATTCTTAGTCTCACTGAAGGAACTAAAGAATATCAGGGTCTGATAGTGCCACTTAGCCCAATTAGTTCCAATTTATCCGGCTAAGTGGCAGTGTTTCAATATTTGACCTTGTTGAGCAGCTACTGCTTAGCCGGTTAACTATTAGGCCTGCTAAATAGTTATCCAACTAAGTAGTGGGCAGGACAGATAAATAACTTAGGCGTTTAAGTGGTGATTTTCAGCCTTATCCAGCTAAGAGGGCCATATTCAATAAACTAGTGAGTGGATTAGTTATCTGGTAAAGTAAGTCAGATAGCTTGTCCCGTATGTTCACCTGAATAAACCGCCCCCTGCATAATCCTTTCCTAAAGTTATCCAGCTGCGTGTACTCGGATAATTTAAAAAGCTAACCAGCTAGGGTTGAATATAATTGGTTAGCAGGCTCATAGTCAGCGCCACTTAACTGGTGGTTCAGCGGTCCGCACTTAGCTGAATAAGTACTTATCTGACTAAGTGGTGGGCAGGAAATGCTTAATTTAGCCGGGAAAGTGCCAGGTAAGTTAAATGGATGTTAGACCTGCTTAACAGCAGGTCTAAAGTTAGCCATATAAGACTAATCCAGCTAATTAGTAGTTCCTTCTGGGATATTCAGCAGTAGAGCCATGCTGCTGAATATCCCTTGTAAGTTAGTCAGATGAATCTTATCCAGCTAACTTACTTAGATGGATTTCTTTGAAAATGGAGCCCTAGGTTTTTTGGTTATCCAGCCTTGTGTGGCCAGATAATGTGCTATTTAATTGGATATCTTCAAAAGATATCCCAAAAGGTAGCACTGTAAAAAAATAAAAAAGAAGAAAAGGGCCTATTGCCTGATTCCCTTCCTTCCCCACAAACTTTCCTTTTGTTGTGGGTCCATGCTACTGGCCACTCTCCCAGTCACAATCTGACTGGGATTCTCTAGTTAAATAAGAACCTGAAATGCCGGTTTAGTCTCTTGAGTGTTTCTCAATGGCTCTGCCGCATGACTTCTTCTTGCAGCTTCACCTGGTTCCTCCCTCAGAGGCTCCCCTGATCAGGTGCTCCAGTCTCTATTGGCTACTTTTCCTCCGTTCCTTCCAAGCTGTCACAGCTATGGATTTGGGTTCTCTCAACCCAGTTGTGGGCCGATACAGTAAAAATTGCGGGAGAGCGGGCGCTCGCCCGCTCTCCCGGCGCACACACAGGCCACTCTCCTGTGCACGTGATTCAGTAAATTAATTTATTTAAATTAGGGCCCGCGATAAAAAGAGGCGCTAGGGACACTAGCGTGTCACTAGCGTGTCCCTAGCGCCTCTTTTTGGACAGGAGCGGTGGCTGTCAGCGAGTTTGACAGCCGACGCTCAATTTTACCAGTGTCGGTTCTAAAACCCACTGACAGTCACGGGTTCGGAAACCGGACACCGGCAAAATTGAGCATCCGGTTTTCAACCTGCGAGCCGCGGGCCCATTTTAAATTTTTTTTTTAAATTTTTAACTATTTGTAACTTTTGGGACCTCCGACTTAATCTCACCATGATATTACGTCGGAGGGTGTACAGAAAAGCAGTTTTTACTGCTTTTCTGTACACTTTCCCAGTGCCGAGAGAAATTAATGCCTACCTTTGGATAGGCGCTAATTTCTGAAAGTAAAATGTGCGGCTTGGCTGCACATTTTACTTTCTGAATCGCGCGGGCATAGCTAATAGTGCCATCAACATGCATTTGACCTACCAGAAATGTCTACCGAGGCGCCCTCAAAGTTCCCCCTGCGAAAATGACCAAACACATCACTCTAAGAGATCGTGCCACCTCCACTGCTGGCCCTTCTCTGTGGAATTCCATTCCCACAGATCTCAGACTGGAACCCTGCCTCTTAACTTTTAGGAAAGGACTTAAGACTTGGTTATTCAAGCAAGCTTTCCCAGACACAATCTAATATCACGTCATAGATACAAACCAAGGACTTCAAATATTCAGCCATTAATCATGCCATTTTTACATAGCATTTAATTTATTTGTATACCGTTCAACCGTTTATTCTTTCCTATCTCTTCCTTCTTATCCAAGTTCTGCTACCCTTGTTATTTGTAACTGCTCCTTCGATCACCACAGTTCTAGTTGATGTATTTAATGCACTCCCGTTTCATGTAAACCAGCAAGATATGTGCTCATGATTGCCGGTATATAAAAACCTTAAATAAATAAATAAATAAATTTGCATGTTGCGGGCGCTATTAGTTTCAGGAAGGGTTGGCCCCCCTTTTTCGGCGTGTTATTGCCCCTTACCGAATAAGGGGTAAAGCTAGCGCGTCGAAAACGTGCGTCCAAAGGCGGGTTAACAATGTGCTCTGCCGGAGCGCACTGTACTGTATCTGCCTGTTGATGAGTTGGGCTTAAGCAAACATAGTTCCAGGTTGTCCAGATAGTTTATTTTATCAAACAATAGCAATCCCAAAATCATGCAGTAATAAAGCAACTCTTTCCTTAATCCTCATACCTGCTGCTTGCAGTCACTTGCGCTCTGTGTGCCTGTTCTAGGGGAACCAGGCCCTACTGTCACCTCTCACCTCCCTCGGCAGCTGGGATTTGTACTTCCCCTTTCACTATGGCTGCAGCTACATCCACCCACAGCAGTGTTTACTTAAAGCTCCCGACCTGCAGATTCCCTGAGTATATCTTCTTCTGGAGGGGCTCTCCACCCCTCATCTCCCAGGTCCATCGGTTCAGGCTCATTTTCAGGGCTGCTCATCACCTCCACCTCCATCTTCTCTGTCTCTTCTCCTGGTTCTAATAGAACTCTTTCCGGCTCCTGCACTCGTCCCTCCTTCTGACAAGCTCTCAACCTTCTCCCACCTCACCTGGCCTCTCTCCTTCCCTCAATGAGGTAAAGCCTGGGTGGTTCCTCTCCCTCCAGAACCCCTATGTCTTATGGAAGTTGGAGTCTGATTCTTATTCTAGCCGCTTTTACTTACTGGATCACCTTCCCAGGTTTTCCTTACAGCCTGCCTTCTTTTATTGACCAGGGGAATATATCTATCGCCCTATATGCCCTGTCAGGTGTGAACCCCCACCCCTTAAATTTCAGGAAAATATTCTGGGGTCCACTGGTGTCTTCCCCCTTTCCCGGATCTATTATTATTCTAATGTAGTGGTGCTGCCACCCTCTCCCTCCCACAGTTTAAATGTGCTGCGCTGCAACCCCCTCCCACCCTGGCCCATCCCATTATCCCCCGAAACATAAAAAACTCTGCCAGGAGCAGGGTATGAACTTAGCTGCTACAGCACAGCTTCTGTCACCAGTTTAAGCTTCCAGCGCTGGAAGGGTTACCCCCTGCCTCCATGAACGCATTTTGTTTTTTTGTTTTATTCATCACTTTCGCCGTGAGGGAGATATGCTAGCAGATGATTATGTCTGTATGTTTTTATTACTTATATCTATTTCTTTAATGTCTTTTATGCTTGTCTTGGATGTTACCTGCTTTGAACAGTGAATAAGGTGAGTTATAAATTTTTAAAAAGAAAAAAAGAAAATACATTGGAGATGGAGACATAAGAACATAAAATCATATGAAGTGCCATGCTGTGTCAGACCAAGGTCCTGTTACATTCACTGGCTCATGGGACGGTCCCACAACCCGCCTTACTGTCCCCTGATGCCAGCAGATCAGTTTCGTGGCAAGGATGCTGTCTCAAAGATCCAATGCTGCTCCGTGCAGCACGGGACGCCGCCAGCCGCCACTCCCCCCCCCCCCCCGGACATCCCATAGGTGCATGTGCATCCGAAGTGCCCTGCCTTAAAGGGTCCATGGCGGAAAAACTATCCCGCCACCTCCTGATGATGACATCGATACTCTCATACATAAGGCTCCTCCAGAGAAGCCTCAGACCTCTCATCGGCATATTAGGCTTCCTTTCAACAGCAAGTTCAGCCTCCCTTTCAGTCTGTGATTACCCCTCCTCCACAGACTTGGATCACTTCCTTGCTCTGCTCTTCCAGAGCCCGGGCACTTATTTATTTTGTCTGGACCTACTCCTGCCTCGCCATCCCCTGCAACACGTCTTCTGGCATTCACAGATTCCAGTCCCAAGCCAGTCCCATGCCTGCAGAGTCCACATAAGACACTCGACTATCTACATGTCCTGAGCCCCAGCAGCTCAGGAGTTAGTGACATCTCTCCAGCTTCAGGGCCTGAGCTGCATGTGGTGTTTCCTGCCCTCAGTTTGGAAACCCCAGCGACAACTGCTGTCTCCTGCATGATATATCAGAGAATGCTTTTATTTCTTTTTGTAAGAAGGGGAACAATGTTCATCTTAATTCATGCCCCGACCACAGCTGCCAGATTTTTTTTTTATAATTGTTTATTTAACTAGAGGTGCACAACAGCATAACATGGGCATCAACAAGCATCACACAGAAACAGCCATGTTACATACCTTACTTTTTCTCTCAACTCATAAGACAAAGCAGCAAACATACAATACCTCACGTCCCTCGCCAACATACAGGAAATGGACAGAGTACTCTCTTTGCAGGTAAAATTACATAAGCCTCTTATGTAAGCCTTTTGTCCCAGTACTCCCAGTACCTTTGCCACCCATTCTCCCTCTAGGGGATTCAAGGTGGACCAGGCATCTAGCCTGGTCCTGCACAGATTTTCAGGAGGAAACCAGGGGCATTCTCTCACGTATTCCCTTCCTCAGCTTGGGCCCGTTGAGTCAAGCATCCTCACTCCCCCTGGATTCCAACCAGGGAAGTTCTTCACAGCCCCCCCCTCCCCCCCCCAAATCTGGCCTCCTTGGGCCCGAGGTTCTAGGGTCAAGTTAAGCCCCTGCTACTAGGGCAACCCCAGATAACACTATGACCAGCACCCATAGTGCCCCTCACTCAGCATCCAGTCGTAATCCTTTATTTAAGTTCCTCTGGGGGTCTGAGTTCCAGTTCCCCCCCCTAGTAGGGCTTTTGTGGTGTCTCTTGGGTACTGCTGTTGTGGTTTCTCTTCTCATTGTCTCACAGCTTTTCTTTCTTTTCTAGAAGCTCTTCGCTCCCAATTCTCTTTCCAAACCTGGAGCTCTTTCACCGAGGGATCGAGAAACTGACTCTCAGCAGACATAATCTCACGACTAGCAAGCTTTTCATCTTGCTGTAGTAGCAGTCTGGCTACTTCCATTGTTGGGTTTCTCTGAGAATCTTGTTCTGTGCACACACTCTTCAGTGGTGTCTCTGGTGACTGAAGTTTCTTTTTCAGGAATAAACACGAAGTCCTTTTTCACTGATCCTTTCTTCGTGTTTATTGCTGCTAGCCATCTTGGATCGGCTTCCGCTTTGTTTCTTTTTCAGGGCCAGACTCCCCGACTTTGCTTCCAATTTGTCTTTCACTTGAGATGCATTTGTTCCTTACATTTTACTTGTACTGCCTCCTACAGTCTGTTCTCAACATTTCTTGTTTTTAATAGATGATGTTTCCCTGTACTTTCTAACTTGGGGCTCCAACCTTCCAATGCTCTCTCTTTTCTTAAATGCATAGGCTCCAGAGGCTCAGTCTCTTTTGCAAGGGGGGAACTCTCAGCAACTTGTCTGACTTTTACCCTTTCCACTACATTTTGCTGTTCCGACTTCAGTTGTAACTTCCACAGTTCTTTCCCCTCTGCATTCTCCTTGTTGGCATACTCAGGCTTGTTTTCCAGAGAGTCCGTCTCTCTAGAAATCCCTTTGACCCTAACTTGCAGGACCTTAACTTTGTTTAGACAAAACTCTGTAGCATTGTTTACATTTTCTTGTGCAGTTTTTCCTTGTTGCCGATCCGCTTTTGCCCTCGAATGGACAACAGTTCAGCCTGCAATCTCTTAATCTTCCATTGCTTCTTCTTCACTGCTTCCAGACTCTTTTCTCGCTCCCTTAGCTGCTGTCTGAGCCTGTTCACTTTATTTTGGAGATGTTGCTCTTGCATCTGGGTGCTTGCCCTAGGAGTGTACTTGAAGCATTCTCCCTCTAGGGGATTTAAGGTGGATCCTGCACAGATATACAGGGGAAGCCAGGGGCACTCTCTCACAGAGGTCTATAAAATAATGAGTGAAGTGGAACCAGTAAACAACGTTAATTGGTTGTTTACTTTTTCAGAGTACAGAAACTAGGGGACACAATATGTAGTTACTTGGTGATACATTTAATATTAATAAGAGAAAATATTTTTGTATTCAACATGTAATTGTTGTAAACAGAATACTGGGCTAGATGGACCTTTGGTCTGACCCAGTATGGCAAATCTTATGTACTTATATACTAGCTAAATCAAATTAGTATGAATCTAGAAGAAGTGCTATAGCAATTAGACAACCTAAATAGTAACAAAGCACCAGAACCTGAGGGTATTCTTCCCAGAGTTCAAAAGGAACTCAAACATTAAATTACAGACCTACTATTGGTAATCTGTATCCTATCATTCAAATCTGCCTTTGTACTTGGAGAGTAGCAAATGTATTGCCAAATTTCATAATGGGCTCCAGAGGTCACCCAATGCTAAGCACTGTTGAAGTGTAAACTATGGGTAATTTACACTTCCAGTGCAGTTTCTGTCAGAAGCTGGGCTGGAAGTGCAGCCAGGAGTGGTAGGTTCAGTACCTCACTCCCAGCAGGGGCTTTTAATTGCCCAGGGTTATGGGAAGGGGGTCTGGGCAGTGAGGGGGTGGAAACCCATGACCTTGAGACTATGAATGGGTGGGGGAAGGTCCAGGCTGGGATACAAATTTGTTTTATTTTTGAGAACAGAGGATGGAGGGGCTGGGGGTCCCAATCTGTGGACCCTGAACAGTTTACACATTTATTTATTTATTATTATTTTTAATATACCGACATTTGATCTCAATTGAGATATCACACCAGTTTACATTCAGGTACTGTAGGTATTTCTCTATCCCCAGAGGGCTTACAATCTAAGTTTTTGTACCTGAGGCAATGGAGGGTAAAGTGACTTGCCCAAGGTCACAAGGAGTGACAGCAGGACTCAAACCCTGGTCTCCTGGTTCATAGTCCACTAGGCTATTCCTGGAGGGCAAGGGACAGTGGGTACATGGCCTGACAGAGTCTTCTATGAAATTTTGTGGAGGGAAGGGCCACAGGCTCTTTTAATTCTGTATTTTTTTTAATTTGATTTCTCAACACTATTTAACCAGATATCTTTTGAAGATATGTGGTGGTTAAGTAGGAAGTTATCCGGCCACACAAGACCAACTAACTAAATAACCTAACCAGTTATTTTCAAATATACTCGACTGTGGGTTTTTTTTTTTATCTGCCTAGAATTAGCCAGATAACTTTAGGCAAGTATATTCAGCGGGACGTTTATCCCGCTAAATATATGAGACAAGTTATCCAGCTAACTTTAGCCGGATAACTTCTCCACTAACTGGTTTACTAAATATTGGGCTAATAGTGTATTTGGATTTTCAGAAGGCGTTTGATAAAGTCCGTCATGAGAATCTCCTCAGAAAGCTAAGAGCCATGGGCATACCTGGCAACTCTCAGGATTTCACCCTGGCACTCAGGGAGTTTGCATCCATTGCAGGGTCTCAGGGGAAACACTAGAAATCTCAGTGCCTCTCTGTATACAGCTCAGCCACTCCCCTTCCTCAATAATCCAGAAGAGAACAGGAAACGTGGGGAGAGCCTGGAGTGGACACTGCAAGCAGCATGTGGGGAGACATTGGAGAGAGAGGTTGCAATACACAAAAAACTCAGTCTGCAGCTGTGATTCCAGGGCTTGGGAATCACTCAGCTAAGGGTAGCGTGAGGAAGCATACGTCATGGAGCTGAGATTTATAGGGGGAGGGAGCAAAGAGAGTGCTGGGGTCAGGAAGAGACAAAGGGGAAATATGCTGGGATCATCTCTGCGGGGGGGGGGGGGGGGGGGGGGGCAGGTGATGGTGATGAGTGGGAGAAAAAGTGTGGATTAGTTGGGTGGGTGGGGGGGGAGAGAGAAGGTGGAGATATATTATTCCATTTCTTCCCCACCCTCTGCTAATCAACAGCAATCCCAGGGTGACCACAACTCAAAAGTTCCCAGGTATGGCCATGGGTTTGGTAACTGATTTAAAAGATAGGAAACAAAGATTAAGTACATGGTCAATTTTCCCAGTGGAGAAAGGTTAATAGTAGATTCCCCTAGAGATTTTTCCTGGGACCTGTGTTCAACTTTTTCATGAATAATCAAGAAAAGGGAGTGACAAGTGATATGAACAAATTTGCAGATGACATAAAGATATTCAGAGCACTTAAAACACAGTCAGACTATGAGGAACAGCAGAAAAGACCTTGTACAACTGGAGAACTGAGCATCTAAATGGCAGATGAGTTTAATATAGACAAGTGTAAGGTGATGCACATAAGGAGAAATAACCCTAATTTTAGATACACAATTCTGAGTTCTGCTTTAGGAGTAACCACCCATGAAAAAGGTCTTGGAGTCCTGAGGGAAAGTACATCGAAATCCTTCACTCAATGTGTGGTTGCGGTCAGAAAAGCAAAGAGAATACCTGGAATTATTCAGAAAGGAATCGAGGACAAAACGGAAAGTATCTTAATGCCTCTGCATAGGTCTATGGTTTGACTGCACATAAGCACTATGCACTTTTCTGGTCATCCCATCTCAAAAACGATATAGCGGAACTAGAAAAGATACAGAGAAGAGCAACAAAAATGGTAAAGGGGATGGAGCGGCTCCCTTAAGAAGAAAGGCTAAACAGTTTAGGGCTCTTTTACTTGGAGAAGAGAAGATTGAGAGGGATATGACAGAGGTTTGTAAATGCATGAGTAGGGTAGAATAAATAAATAGGGAGAAATTATTTACTGTTTTAAATAATATTAGGACCAGAGGACACTCCTTGAAACTACCAGGTGATTTAAAACAAATTGGAGGGTGTATTTATTCATTCAACGGCTGTGGGATTTGTTGCTGGAGGATGCAATCATGGCACTAGCATAGCTGAGTTTAAAAATGGTTTGGACTATTTCCTAGAGGAAAAGTCCATAAACAGCTATTAACCAGGAGACTCCAGGAAACAAATTGTTCATCATTGGGAGAGAGCAACAAGAAATTGGTTCTACTTTTTGGGATGGGTAACCTGTCAGAAACAGGATGCTGGGCTGACGGACCTTTGGTTTCTCCCACTTCTTATGTTCTTAGAATTTCATTGTGTTCTTTGGCACAGAACCCACAAGGAAAACACTGGCAGTAAAGGATCATATTTGAAAACAAATTGCACGTTGCCTCCAGGACAATAGCACAAAAGAGACATCACTTCCAGGACATTAAACGTCCTCGAAGAAAAGAGCCTAGATCCATGTCCATTAAAAGAAGATGGGAGGTAGCCATACCTGTTCCCTCTGAATCAGGTCCGGATGTGATTGTCAGCATCCCAAAATCTATGGATGCAGCATCAATAACAAAGCAGGGGCGAGGTGGTGAGTTACCTGTAATGCAAGAACACAAAGTAGGAATACACAACTAAACTACTGTAACATTAATTTGTGAGGTTGTTCTATAGGCCCTGACTTATCTATTGAGGCTGTATCAGATTACAGGCCTAATTGGTGCAGGATCTTTTGGGAGGGATCGGTGAAAACTGGATCTGGATCTTTTAGAAAAATTGGGGACTTGGCGCACCGTGCAGATTCAAGAACAGGCAGTTGCAGGATAAGGGCCTTGTGGTAGAGCAATGTTTCCCAACCCTCTCCTGGGGACACACCTAACTATTTGGGTTTTCAGAATATTCATAATGAATATGCATGGGTAGATTTGCATATATCAGAGACCAGTGTATGCAGACCTATAAAATGCATATTCATTGAGGCAATCCTGAAAACCTGGCTAAATAGGTGTGTCCCCAAGAGAGGGTTGGGAAACACTCATCTTTGTATGTTTTTCAAGGTCAACAGTTTTGCTGGCAACACCCTGTACTTCTGGATGCACAAGAGACATATGGGTAGACCTCCCAGATGCCACTGAGAGAGCGGAATCAGAACAGGCAGGTGATAGCTTCATCTAGGAGCACATTGCCAGGATACCCAACACATACCCACAAATGACATAAAGCCTGTGGAGTGAATATATGGGCGCACAATAATTTTCTACTGTATATTATAACCTGCACACAAATGATATGTGTGGGTTTTAAATTACAAGTACATATGCATGCATACATGCTCGTGTATGTAAAAACCATGAACCATGGAGTTCCAAGATGGCCGACTGCTAGGAGGTCGGCATGGCCGTTTTCTCCTGCAACTTTGATTCCTCCAGACCAGTACAACTGATTTGGAAGAACTTACCTTCAGAAAGTTTCCTGCGTATGGGGTGGAAAAGGATACCCAGGACGTCTTTCCCCTTGATTAACTCGGGTCAGACTTTGTCCGGACCTATGGATGCCCATACCGGGGGACCAGCCGCTGGAGAGAGGGGGAGGAGAATACGAGCTCCCCTCTCTCCCTGGCTCTATGTCACCATTGAGCCCAGTAAGAGGAACGCCTCCTAGTAATCCGGCAGCCGAAAGAACCACCCCAACAGCTGTTGAGACGCTGAGAACCCAGGAGGCTGTGTCGGTGAGCTCGGCGGGGAACAGTGGGGCGGAGGAGGAAGCTGCAAGCCCGGTAGCCATCTTGAGAGGCACGGACAGGAGGTATACTCGAGACGGAGAAGGGGGAAATTCAGAGAGGGTAAATCAGGAGATATTATAGACTGAATTGCCAGTTCTAGAGCTGCCTCTAGTGCAAAGACCGGGTGAGATATCTTTATTATCTATATGGGAGGCAATTGCTGAGTTACGAAGCTCTATAACACAACGACTTTCACCTATAGTAAAGTTGTATAACGAAATGGGACAGAAAATTGTGACTATGGAAAATACCACAGCAGATATAAATCAGCAAGTTTCCAATCTTCGAGTGCAAACGAATTTTATACAGCAGTCCCAGCATGTGCTGGCTAAAGATAATGCTAATTTAGCATTAAAAGTGGAAGCTTTGGAAAATACCATCAGAAATAAGAACTTGAGGATTATTAACGTTCCTAAAGTTCCGTTAGTCCCTCCAAGGGATATGTTCAAAAGATACTTAAAGATACCTGAGAATGATATCCCTCCAACATCTAAAGTATTTTATCTGCCACCTTATAGAAGGGAGACCGGAAAGCAGAGAGAAGGAATGGAAAGCTTACAGCCGGTGGAAACACCATTAATGGATTTAACAGCTATCATTGAGACTTTGGACTCGGATATTGCAGTGCCTGCCACACTTATAGTCTCACTAGTTCTAGAGCCTGATAGAGATTGCCTTCTGAAACTGTTTTTCAGACATAGATTAGAAATGTTTATGCAATTCAAAGTAAATATGTTCCCGGATGTGTCGTGCCAGACGCAAAAAAGACGTAAACAATTTCTATTAATGAGGGCTATGGTACAACAGATTGGGGGTCTTTTTATTTTAAAATTTCCTTGCAAATGCTTGGTAAAATACCAAAATGTTTCCTGTATTTTCTTTGACCCACCTCAGTTGTCCCAGTTCATAGTGGGGAAAACTCCTGTGGCTAACTCTGATGATAACCCCCTAACCGTAGATACTCGTAACAATGTTCCTTAAAATATTTAATTGCTACTGCAACCTAACAGTCATTATGCCTTTCCTATTTAAATAATACTTGGTAATTACTTAGAATTGTGTTCTTGGCTCTCCTCTATATTGAGGACTTAAAAATGTATTGATTATTGGAATAGTACAATTCTTCTTGTTTATTTTTTATTTTGGTCTGGAAATTTGTATAAGCAATACTGATTTCAATCAAGAGTGTTCTTGTAAATGCATTTAAAATTCAATAAATAAAAATAAAAAATAAAAAAAAACCCCATGAGCCATGCAAGTTCGAACTTATCCAAAAAAGTAGTGGTACTTAACTGGATAAATTCCAATTTATGCAGCTAAGTTGACGCACTTTGATGGATAAGTCTGAAAAGTGCCACTTGTCCATCTAATTAGCACTTTCATGACTTCTCCGAGTATATAAGATAGCCAGATAAGTCTAAAAGAAAGTGCTATTTATCCAGATAAATTCAAATTTGTCCGGCTATGTAGTGGCAAAAGTGCTATTTAGCTGGATAAGTCAGAATTTAGATGGATAAGTGTGCAAAATTGGTATACCCATATATTTGTACTTCAGATTTTAAGGAGAAATGCAAATAAATTGTATTCACATTAGTTAGATGCATTTACTTCTCCCCCCAAGTCGGCTTTTACAAGCATAAATCAGGAGATTTTATAACATGTGAGAAGCAGTGAAATAATCAGTTTTACCAATTATTGTACAAGTTCGCCCAGTCTAACTGCAGTTCGTGAAGACCCTCTTGGCTGTTCAGCCTGAAGTTCCCCTATTTCACCCAGACACACCCCCCCTTCATTTTTTCACTTTTGAAATGTTAGCAATCACTTACACCAGATATTGAGCAGGAGTAAATATGCACAAGTAAAAAATGTACGTGCATCACATTGGCAGCAGTCGCATAGCCATGAGTGGGCCTGGGTTTGCAGTGGCCTACCCAGTTTGCACTCAGGTCCACCCAATCAGCATTGCCCAGTGCCAGGCCGTTGTGGAGCTCATCCCACGCAGCCCGAGAAGAGGAGGCCCGACACAAGGCCATTGCAGAGCTCATCCCGTGTGGCCCAAGAAGAGGAGGCCCGATGCAGGGCCGTTGTGGAGCTCATCCCATGCAGCCCGAGAAGAAGAGGCCTAAGGCAGGGTCATCGCGAAGCTCATCCCATGCAGCCCGAGAAGAAGAGGCCCAAGGCAGGGTCGTTGCGGAGCTTATCTCACGTGACCCAAAAAGAGGAAGCTTGACACAGTGCCATCGTGGAGCTCATCCTGCATGGCCCGAGAAGGAGGCCTGTCACAGCAAGGACGCCCAGGAGAGAGGGAGATCCCTGTTAGAGTGTGTAGGAGTGAAAAGAATTTTTATGTTTGAGAGAGAGCATGGGAGTGAGAAGCCTGTGTGGGTGTGTATGTGTGTGTATGCATGAGAGAGAGCATGGGAGTGAGAAGCCTGTGTGGGTGTGTATGCATGAGAGAGAGCATGGGAGTGAGAAGCCTGTGTGGGTGTGTATGTGTGTGTATGCATGAGAGAGAGCACGGGAGTGAGAAGTGTTTGTGTGTATGCATAAGAGACAGCATGGGAGGGAGAAGTGTGTGTGTGTGAATGCATGAAAGAGAGCATGGGAGTAAGCCTCTGTGTGTGTGTGTGTGCATGTGTATGCATGAGAAAAAGCATGGGAGTGAGAAGTTTGTAAGATAGCCTGTAAGGTAGCCAGATAAGTCTAAAAGAAAAGTGCTATTTATCCAGATAAATTCAAATTTGTCTGTCTATATGGTGGCAAAAGTGCTATTTGGCTGGATAAGTCAGAATTTAGATGGATAAGTGTGCAAAAATGGTATACCCATGTATTTGTACTTCAAATTTTAAGGGGATATGCAAATAAATTGTATTCGCATTAGTTAGACTCATTTACCTCCCCCCTACAAGTCGGCTTTTACAAGCATAAATTACAATTAGCCTACCAGTTCGCCCAGTCTAACTGCAGCTCGTGAAGACTCTCCTGGCTCTTCAGCCTGAAGACTCCCCATTTCACCAAGCCCCCCCCCCCTCCCCACCCAGTCATTTTTCCAATTTTGAAATGTTAGCAATCACTTACATCAGATATTGAACAGGAGTAAATATGAACAAGTGAAAAATGTACATGTATCACATTGCAGCAGTGACTGCCCACCCACTTTACACTCAGGCCCACCTAATCAGCGTTAGCCGATGCCAGGTCATTGCAGAGATCATCCTGCGTGGCCCGAGGAGGCCCAACGCAGAAGGTAAGAAGCCTGTGTGTGTGTGTGTGTGTGTGTATGCATGAGAGAAAGCATAGGATTGAGAAGCCTGTGTGTATGTGTATGTGAGAGAGCATGGTTGGGAGTGAGAATCATGTGTGTGTGTGAGAGAGAGAGCATGTGGGAGTGAGTCTGTATGTGTTTTTAAGAGAGAGCATAGGGAGTGAGAAGCCTGTGTGGGTATGAGAGAGAAAGTATATATGGGCGTGAAATCCTGTGGATGTCAGAGAGAGCATGTGAGAGTGAGAGCCTTTGTGGGAGTGGGAACCTGCATATGAGAGAGAATATATGAGAGTGAGAGCCTATGTATGAGAGTGTGAGCCTGAGTAAGAGAGAGAGTGTGGGAGTGGAACCTTCTATGAGGGAGGAAGGAAAGAAGACAGGAGAAGATACAGAATAAAAGAGACCTTGAAAAAGGAATTAGGAAAAGACAGACAAGGGGATAAAAAAGACTGTGAACAGCTGATTAAAAAAATGAGATCAGACAACAAAGGTAAAAAATAAATATTTTGACTTTCACCAATTGAAAAATGCCATATTTGGGAATGTGCATTTCTTATATATTTGTATTTTACTTTTTCTTCAGTATTCCACTGTTCACAGATAGTTTCTTATTCTGTAGTAGGAAATTAGCTAATTTATAGTTTCTTATTCTGTCTGGGGTAGATTTTTAAAAAGTATGCCGGCGAGTACTTTTGTTCGCACACCAGGCGCATACAAGAGTATGCCGGATTTTAATAGATACGCACGTAGCCGCGCGTATCCTTTAAAATCCGGGGTCGGCATGCGCAACGCTGTGCAAAATCGGCAGCCTGCACGCACCGAGCCATACAGCCTGCCTCCGTTCCCTCCAAGGCCGCTCCGAAATCGGAGTGGCCTTGAAGGGAACTTTCCTTCCACCCTCCTGCACCTTCCCCTCCCTTCCCCTACCTAACCCCCCCCCCCCCCCCAGCCCTATCTAAACCCCTCCTACCTTTGTTGGAAAGATTACGCCTTCCTGAGGCAGGCGTAACTCGCATGTGCCGGCTGCGCGATTCCCTGGCCCGGGAGCAGTTTCGGAGGCCTCGGCCATGCCCCCGGGCCAGAACCACGCCTGTGGCCTCGCCCCCGGATGACGCGCTGCCGCAACACGCCCCCGACATGCCCCCCAGGAAAGCCCCGGGACTTACGCGCGCCGCCGAGCCTATTCACCATAAGCTCGGCGCGCGCAGGGGGAACTCGGAGCAGGTTTTCGGGGGGTACGCGCGTATCTTACATGCCTACCCCTTTGAAAATCGGCCCCTCTGTGTTGCGCTTGGGTGACAAAGGTGCAGTATTTCAGCTAGCATGTAGTTTCTCTGTAGGAATTTGTAGTAATCTAGCTTGTTTGCCCAGTAGGTGGTGAATTAGTGTTCTGGGGCCTGGTGTAATGTTTGCCTTGCTGCCTTTTCTTAGATAAGGTTGCTGCTGTTTGAGCCCTGAGAGTAACTGTTGTTATGGTATGGCAAGGTTCTATTTGGTTTATTATTATATTTTTTTAGGGGTTTGTATTACTTCACAAAGTGCTTGGCAGTGGAAGAAGTTTGATTTGCTGTTACTGAGATGACACCAGAATCTGAATATATATTTTTTTCACATGTTGTGTTACACGAAAAATAAGTGCAGAAAAGTTTATTGGTCCACATATAAAGTTTCATAAATAAAGATTTACTATTTCAGAGATGGCAACTCCACTGCATAAATATAAATCTTTGGAAGGGTCCCCCGACACGGACCCCTGTGAACCTACATAACTACGGACATAGATTATTGTTAAAATTCATTGTCCCTCCCAACGCAGCCTTGCGGCGAAACACGGGGTCCGTGTCGGGGGACCCTTCCAAAGATTTATTTTTATACAGTGGAGTTGCCATCTCTGAAATATTAAATCTTTATTTATGAAACTTTATATGTGGACAATAAACTTTTCTGCACTTATTTTTCGTGTATTATTGATGCTGAGTGCAGTAACTGTTTTCCCTTGCTTGGAGTGTTATAATTTGAACAATCCTAGTTCTGCTCTGCACCTTTGCAAATCTTAAGTTCTTATAATTGCTGTTTTATTATAGTTATAAAATATTCTGTATTTTTGGAAAGAGGATTCATAAAAGAATACATTGATATTTGTTTTATTACGTGATTGGATCTGATGTTTCTATGAAGAGTTCTTTGTTTAGTTTTTATATGATGTTGTGTATTTATAAATTGCAATACATACAAAATAAATTAATACAGATCAATAAACTATTTTTAATGGCAGTAAGTGCTCGAAAGAAAATATTTTAAAGCATCACTCATGATGCATGATGGCTGTTGCAGACTACAAATAAATTCATTGTCAGGTGCATTCTAAGGCATTATTTATTGATAAGAGTACAATTAGTAGGGCTCAAACCTATATGCCTACTGCCCACCTTGAGCCCCCCCCCCCCCCAAAAAAACCCAACTATAACACACGTGAACAGTGTTAGGGAACAAGAGGTCTTGAGCATAGAAACGCTAGGAGGCCTTCACAATCTGTTAGGGAGTGCTAGGAGAACGGTCCCATTTCCAAGGGAATTGTGTGCCCTTGGGCCAAGGCACAACCTCAGAGAACTCTAAGGCAGTTCCGAAGCAGGCGAGTCATGTCCAAGCCTGGGCTGAGACCAGGAAGCCAGGCCCCTGCCGACCTGCACAGCCTCAGTGAGGTCAACCACGCAAGGTTGGTCTCTGAGTGGTCCTCCAGCCACTCCAAGCCCTTTTGGACCTGCCGCTGGGAACAGCAAAGGCGGCAGGCCAGACAGGAGGCAAGGGCAGACGAAGACTCTGGAACGTGGTGTTGTTTATTTAGGAGAGTAGTGAGTGGATCCTTGGGCCGATGGCAGATGACACGCCCCCGGGGGAAGATCCCGAGAGGGACCACCGGTCAGGCTCAGAGTTAGGAGACAGACACACACTAGTTCTTTTATTAGACAGTATATCGAACCACCAGAGGTGGCAGTAGTGAGCTGGAATGCCCGGCTGGGCTGTAGTCCCTCAGATACTGGAACAGCGATCCCTGGAGGCTGAGCTGTAGAGAAACTGAAATACAGTGAGTAGGCAGAGTATGCAGGGTTCATGGATAGAACCTGATGGTAACACTCACACAATGTCTCAAAGAAGCCTAGGAGCTGGAATGTATAGGCCCTTGAGGAGCGAGTACCTGGTTCCAGGGAAAGCTCTGAGAGAGTGATGGTAACTCACAGATGTAGTAGGCAGTGATGACTTTCAGGCAGAAGTGAATACTGAGCAAGTCTGGGAACGAGAGCCCTCGAGGAGCGAGTACCGGTTCCAGACTGTCACCTGAAAAACAAAGGAGAGAGCGAGGCCCCCAAGGAGTGGGTACCCCTGGTAAGTCCGAGGAGG
This sequence comes from Rhinatrema bivittatum, assembly GCF_901001135.1. NCBI lineage: Eukaryota > Metazoa > Chordata > Amphibia > Gymnophiona > Rhinatrematidae > Rhinatrema > Rhinatrema bivittatum. The sequence goes on from NC_042617.1 coordinate 126,186,083, forward strand.
TAGAGTAGCTTAGCTAGAGTAACCTGAACCCTTGCTAACTCGATGTGTTAGCAAATTCTAAGACCTTATATATCTGTCGCGGGTGACGTCATCTCAGGGGGACGCCCCTGAGGTTCGCGCCATCACCGGTACCTCAGTCGGGGCCGTGCCGTGCGCGTGCCCCTAGGCCTCCAGAAAACATGGTGGGTTGCAGTGTCTAGCCGGTCTGGGGACACCGGAGATCTTCGGCAGAAGGACGCTGCGGCAGCCAATCTTCCGCGGGCGAAGAGGGAGGCACCAAAGAGGTAAGGAGGGGCGGAGAGAGGGCTTCGGGAACCGACAGACACAAAATGTGGAGACTCAGACGAGGAACTTGGAAGGACTCTGAGCACTAGGAAGACTCAGACGAGGACTTGGAAGAACTCTGAGCGGTAGGAAGACTGAGACAAGGACTTGGAACTTGGAAGGACTCGGAATGAGGATTCAGGATCAAGTACTAGGTTGAGGCTGCGACGCAGCGCGCCTTACACAGCCCACCCACGGGACTGGTCATGGACCACGCTTGAACGCGAAGCAGAATCCAGGAGTAGAAGTGGAATTTGAGACTGGAACATGTTGAAGATTCATTGGAGGCCTGCACCAGTGCGTGCCCTACACAGCCGCCCATGGCAGGTCACGGCCCACGCTGGAGTGGAGCAGGTTCTGGCAGATCCTTGGAAGCAGACACAAGTGAATCCGAGGGCTGGAATGAGCCTCAGGGAACAGGACCAAGACGGGACTTGGCTACAGGGAAAGATGACCCTCCGGAGGCTTGAGCTGCAGACAAGAAGAAGGCCTTGACCCACGTAGCACCCTACACAGCCCCCCATGGGCTGGTCACGGACCACGATGGTGGCACGCCAGGAAAGGTGGACGAGGAACCAGGGTTTCAGGATATCAAGGTTGGATCACGGAACATCCGGAAAATCAGGATTGGAACACGGAACATCAGAACTGGATCACAGAACAATAAGACTAGAACACGGACATCAGGACTTCATCACGGAGACCAGGAACAAACAACGAGGGATCCCATGAAGAACAAGGAATGCCAGCAGGAGTGAAGACGAGAAGTCCTAGGGAGGACTAACCCCTTGCAAAAGCAAGGCTAGTCTGACTGTGGGGCCCTTAAATAGGGCTGAAGGTGAGAAGAAGCCCAGGGAGGAGTCCAGGTGGGGCCAGGAGGGCTGGCCCTTTAAATCTGCAGATAACCAACTTGCAATCCACAAAAGGAAATTGCCTCCTAGCCCATGACTTTTTAGTTTTCTTAGAAGCCTCTCATGAATGCCTTCTGAAAATCCAAATACACTACATCTGCTGGTTCCTTTTATCTACATGTTTATTCACCCCTTCAAAAAAAAAGGTAGATTTGTGAGGCAAGACTTCCCTTGGGTAAATCCATGCTGACTGTGACCCATTAAACCATGTCTATCTAAATGTTTTGTGATTGTATTCTTTATAATAGTTTCCATGATTTTTCCTGGCACTGAAGTCAGGCTCACTGGTCTAATAGATCCAAATGCTGATCTTGCCATCTCCCAAGTTTTCTGTATAAATTATCTTGAGAGTCCTTATAGATGTGCTCAACAATGTCAGATGCAACCTTTTTCCATGTTAAACATAGTACCTTTTTTTTTTTTCTGTTTCCACCACACGTGCATGAAAAAGGAGCACGAGCAGACCCAGGGAGGGGGGATCCTGCAGTGGAGGGGAGATACTCTGCATTGATCTGGAGGAACCCCTCCCCTTTCACTATGTCAGAGGAGTGGGTGTGTGAGTTAAGGCAATCCTTCCATCCATGACCAGGGAGGCAATTCCTCTATCCACTGGTTGGTGATGGGAGGGATGTGTAATGTTTTTAAGGAGCTGAAGGGGTTACTTTTTATCTGTGAGAAACAATATGTTTTCCTGCTTCCAACATAAATCTGTAGACAATTTTTTTTTACTAGACAAACTGGCCTTATTTGTGTGCTTCACTCAGTGAATTTTAATAAGAACAAAGAGCCAGATGTTCCTAAATCTATGCGCTCTCATTTTGTTGATTATATGCATATTCAAGGAGTGATAATATTACAAATAATAGAGATTGTGCTGAGGGGTGATGTCAAAAATCTCAGCTGTGTTATTCTCACCTACAGATCCCCAAATTTGATAGCAAAATTATCCTCAGGTTTCTTACTAACCCCAACATTGAGATCATGAACAAAACAAAACCCAAATCATTTAAAGAAGTTCAACTTCTCAGACTCCGCGATTATTACAAATTAGCATTTCAATTTGCTTTTTTTTCTTTAAATTAACATGAAACACCAGCAAACGATGAATAGCAGACAAAGTATAGTCTCAATCTGGAGAAATAAAGAGCTACTTGCGTCTTGAATTTGGGTTTTGAGCCCTAGAGAATCCATCTTTGCACATAGTGTTTTGAAGACTTTGTGTTTGTATCTGTAACAGTATTGATGCCGGTTAAATGAATATTTAGTTTTAATATAATCGCAGTCCCCATCTGTAAACACATTTTTGGTTATATTAATATCTTCTCCGCATGTTGTCAGTATTTGTAAATAATCTCAGAATTTCTTTGATCATCTCACACATACCAAGAGAAGGTATTTTTATGGTTTGTTGTTTACAAAGTGCATCAATGTGTATGGTACTGTACATCAGAAAGGAGACAGGCTACTTTAAAAGGTCAGTTTTTAAACGTTATACTCGTGGGCCTGCAAACGATTTTCAAAGGGAAACTCGTGGCTGGTGCTGCAGGTATTTTTTTTTTTACCCTTCAGTCTTGTAGGTAAAAATGATGCAGGATAGACAATGTGCAGGATAGACAGCGCTTCTCCTTTTCCCCCCATATGGAAATGCACATGCGCTGTGGACAGAGTGTATACGTTTCCCTGGATTGGGGGGAGGGGGAATTTACGAAGGGGCATTTTTCTGCAGGTACAAAATACCCATTTACCTGCAGAAATCATTTTTGGAAAATGCCTCCTAAATTTACAAAGTTACAAAATGTATACATGCAATCCATCCTTAGGACCTTGGCTAGTGAAGCTCATTGCTTTTGTTTGATAGCACTGTGCTTACAGTGGTTAGCAGAGAGGTGGTTGCACAGGCAATAATGTGTGATCACAGAGTGGGAGATCTGGGGAGAGAAACACAGTCCTAGGCCAATTTTGTGAAAAGTGAATGCAAAAGATTTACTGTGGGCCACTTAAAAAATATGTGAACTTTGCATACCCTTCTGCAGCAGTATGTTTCTTTAATTCTCTTCATTAGCAGACTAAAGCAGCAAAGTACCACAGAGTACAAGAAAGTGAAAAGAAAGACAATAGTTTTTCTCTGTGTGGTGACTGCTTGGGATCTTCACTAGATGGCCCTCTTCGAGGACATGGAGTTAGAAGTTAGGAGGGAAGCCTGCATTTCTTATAGCACTGCCTCTGAGCTCACTAGAATGGCAAGCTCCTCTCTGCTCAGGGGAGATCAGTGAGGCATTTTTTGTTATACTTAGGAAAAGCATTGTAATTTTCTGGTCCTCTAATTCCTGGTGGGTTGGACCTCGTGACCTGGTGTTCCCAGTAAAGGAAGGAAGCAGTATACTTTCGTAGTCCACAACCTGGCTTGGAGAGGTTGCCTCGGTGTTCTTGCAGTTTAAGAAATTTTGAATTTTACTTTTTGGTGGTTTTCTGGATCCCTTGGTCCATGATCACGGAAGGAAAATACTCCTGCCTCTGACAAGGATTAGCGTGAGAAGCCTTCAAAAGAAAGAACAAATGTTTTGAAAGCCCCAATCCCCAGTGGGTCCCATTTTGGACAATGACCTCTATTGAGTCTGGAGCCTAAAATTAAATTTAAAAAAAACGCACCATGAGAAGGGCAAAGTTGCATCAACAGAGGCAAAAAAACCCACCCCAAGGCACCTAAAGAGGGGCAAAGACACCTCAAGACATAGTGACAGAGCAAAGCAGCCCCAACAGTGGCAAGAACACCCCAATGATCAAAAAAAGGGAAAAGGGTACCAACAACAGTGGTATATGGTACTGTATATCAGAAAGAGGGGCAAAGTAGCACAGATAATGGCAAGAACTCCCCAAGGCTCCGAAAGAGATGCAAAAGACATCAGCAGAACTGGCACGAAGACACCAAAGGTGAATCAAGCATTTATCTAGTAGAACCTGTTCACAGTTTGTTCTGCTTTGTGCAGTATGAGCTCCTATCCTCATGTTATGTTACTGTGGAGAACAGTTGAACATAATTTACAGTTTTATAGGCTTTTACAGTCTGCCAATTAATATTTTTGTTTTTGTCCAATTTTGACTTTGTCCTTTTATGTTTAATTTTATGTCCATTTTATTTGTTGATTGTTATGTACATTTTTATGTAAATCGCTTAGAGCTTTGCACCAAGCGATTCAAAAATTTGAATAAACAAGCAAACCAACAAACCAAACCAAAGCATTATGAGAGGAAGAGCATCAGAAAGAGTGACCTGAAACCATAGAAACTCTGGAGAAGGTTCATAGTATCAGGGTTGCCAACCAGTTGGTATTTGGCTGGCCTGGTTGGTTTTCTTAAAGGGAAGTTGGTGGTCAGTAGACTAGAGAGTTGGCCAGTGTAAGTGCTAGTTTTCTGCCGACTGAAGGGCTTTTACCAGACTCACTGGGATGCCTCGTTCCCTATCCCTTGCTTGGCAGATCTTTGAACTCGCAGTTATAAGCTGCTCAGAGCCCAATCACTGTGAGGACTGGAGCAGAATCAACTGATGAAGGCATGCTGGGACAGAAGACAGTGCATGCTCTTCTTATCAGCCTGATTCCCATCAGGAGGGGTGGGGCCACTGCAGAGCTTGGAAGGAAAGTATTAACTGACTCTTTCCCATTTCTGTGCGCCTTCACAGTTATTTCTGCTCCAGCCCCTCACAGGGCTCAGGTTCAAAGCAGTTTACAATTGCAAGCTTAAAGGTCTGCCAGCAAAGGAAAATGAGCAAGCTGTCCCATGGCCACTGGACAGCAGCAGATCCAAAGCTTATTTTGAGCCAAATCCCCGACACAGAGGAGTAGTGGATCATCCAGATGACAGAGGAGGATCCAGGATGTGAAAGGAGGATAGAGAAAGGGGAAATGCTGGAAAGAGAGGGTGAAGGAGAGAAAAAAAGATACTGGGAAAAGGGGTGGAGGACAGAGATGTTAGAAAGTGGGGTTAGGGAGAGGAAGAGAAGAGATGCTGGGGGGGAGGTGTGTGGTGGAGGAGATGATGAAGGAAGAGAGGCTGGGAAGAAGCTGGAAAAAGAAGGGAAAAGATGCTGAGAGCGAGGATATTCTTTGGGGTGAGAAGGGGAGAGGCAGGAGAAGAGAAGGTAATATGCTGTGGGAAAAAGAGATGGGATAGATGTTGGGGGAAGAGGAGGAAAGATACTGGAAGGTGGAGAGAGAGAAGGGAGATGCTGGACAAGAATTGGTAGTTGGATGGAAGGGAGAAGGGAGACTGGGTGAAGCAATACAGAGAGGGAGAGATGGAGGGATGAAATGATGCATTAATGGAGGGTGGTAGAGGGGAGGAGGCATGAAATCTATGAATGGATAGAGAGGAAGAGATAAAGAGGCAGAAAAGAGAGAAATGGAAATGATATGAAAAGTGAAAGATTAATGTCTGAGCAAGATATAGGGAAGGAAATGAAGAAGACAGAGGTACACAGAAGAAACAGAAAATAGACAAGGGACTCTTGAAAAGAGTTAGAACATAAGAATTGCCATACTGGGACAGACCAAGGGTCCATCAAGCCCATTATCCTGTTTCCAACAGTGACCAATCCAGCTCACAAATACTTGGCAAGATCCCAAACAGTAAATAGATCCCATGCTATTAACAAGCAGTGATAAATAGTGGCTATTCCCCATTTCTTTGGTTAATAACAATTTATGGACTTTTCATTCAAGAACTTATCCAAACCTTTTTTAAACTTAGCTAGCAGACTGCCTTTACCACATCTTCCGGCGGTGAATTCCAGAGTTTAATTGTGCAGTAAGTGAAAAAGATTTGTCAATGATTTGTTTTAAATGTGCTACCTAATAACTTCATGGAATGTCCCTGTGTATTTTGTGACAAACCAAATAACTGATTTACACTTATCTGTTCTTTTCCACCCATGATTTTATGGATCTCTATCATATCTCCCATCAGCTGTCTCCTCTCCAAGTGAAATAGCCCTAACCTCTTTAGCCTTTTCTCATTAGGAAGCCGTTCCATCCCCTTTATCATTTTGGTTGCCCTTCTCTGTACCTTATCCAGTACAATTATATCTTTTCTAAGATGTGGCCACCAGAATTGCACACAGTATTCCAGGTTCACTGTCATCATGGAGCTTTACAAAGGTATGACATTTTTTATTTTATTCTCCATTCCTTGCCCAGTAATCCCTACCATTCTTTTTGCTTTTTTTGATCGCCACTTCATACTGAGCCGAGGATTTCAAAGTATGGTCCACTATGACACCCAGATCCTTTTCCTGGGAGGTAACTCCTAATATGGAACCTAATATCATGTAACTATAATATAGGTTATATGGGATAAGAGGCAATGTCCTATTGTGGATTGCAAACTGGCTCAGTGTGCTGCAGCAGTCAAAAAAGCAAACAGAATGTTAGGAATTATTAGGAAGGGAATGGTTAATAGAACGGAAAATGTCATAATGCCTCTATATCTCTCCATGGTGAGACCGCACCTTGAATACTGTGTACAATTCTGGTCGCCGCATCTCAAAAAAGATATAGTTGCGATGGAGAAGGTACAGAGAAGGGCAACCAAAATGATAAAGGGGATGGAACAGCTCCCCTATGAGGAAAGGCTGAAGAGGTTAGGGCTGTTCAACTTTGAGAAGAGACGGCTGAGGAGGGATATGATAGAGGTCTTTAAGATCATGAGAGGTCTTGAACGAGTAGATGTGACTCGGTTATTTACACTTTCGAATAATAGAAGGACTAGGGGGCATTCCATGAAGTTAGCAAGTAGCACATTTAAGACTAATCGGAGAAAATTCTTTTCACTCAACGCACAATAAAGCTCTGGAATTTGTTGCCAGAGGATGTGGTTAGTGCAGTTAGTGTAGCTGGGTTCAAAAAAGGTTTGTATAAGTTCTTGGAGGAGAAGTCCATTAATGGCTATTAATCAAGTTTACTTAGGGAATAGCCACTGCTATTAATTGCATCAGTAGCATGGGATCTTTTTAGTGTTTGGGTAATTGCCAGGTTCTTGTGGCCTGGTTTGGCCTCTGGTGGAAACAGGATGCTGGGCTTGATGGACCCTTGGTCTGACCCAGCATGGCAATTTCTTATGTTCTTATGGTTAAAAGATAGGAAACAAAGAGGAGGACTAAGCAATATATAAATTTTAATAAAATACAAAAAATAATAAATACAAAAATGTTCATTTTTCTCAGCGGAGAAAGCTAAATAATTGAGTGTCTCAGGGTTCTGAACTGGGACCAGTGCTTTTTAATATATCCCATGACTTTTTCACTTTGCACTTGTCCACATTAAATTTCAACTGGCATTTGAATGCCCGGTCTTCCAGTCTTGCAAGATTCTCCTGCAATTTTTCACAAACTGCCTGTGATTTAACAACTTGGAATAATTTTGTATCTTTTACAAATGTAATCATCTTTCTTGTTGTTTCCCTTTCCAAATAATCTATAAATATATTAAAATGCACTGGTCCCAGTAAAAGCCCCTGAGACACACCACTGTTTAGCTTTCTCCACTGAAAAAAATGAACATTTAGTCCTACTCTCTGTTTCCTTTTAACCAGTTTGCAATCCACACAAAAGGACATTGCCTCCTATCCCATAACTTTTTTAATTTTTGCAGGAGTCTCTCATGGGTGACATTGTCAAACGCCTTCTGAAAATCCAAATACACTAAATCTACTGGCTTACCTTTATCCACATGTTTATTTATCCCTTCAAAATAACGTAGCAGATTTGTTGGGCAAGTCTTCTCTTGTCTAAGTCCATGATGGCTGTACTGCATTAAACCATGTCTATCTATATGTTCAGTTATTTTGTTCTTTAGAATAGTTTCCATGATCTTTCTTGGCACTGAAGTCGGGTTCATCAGTCTACAGTTTCCCAGAGCACCCTAGAGCCCTTTTTAAATATCAGGGTTACATTGGCCATCCTTCAGTCTTCAGGTACAATGGATGATTCTAATGATAGATTACAAATTACTAGTAAAAGATCTGAAATTTCCTTTTTTAGTTCTTTCAGAACTCTGTGGTATATGCCATCTGGTTCGGGTGATTTGTTACTGTTCAGTTTTTCAATCTGCCTTGCTACATCTTCCAAGTTCACAGTGATTTGATTCAGTTCATCTGAATTATCACACTTGAAAACTGTTTCCGGAATGGTTATCTCCCCAACATCCTTATTAGTATACACTGAAGGAAAGAATTAGTGTAGTCTTTCTGTGATGGCCATATCTTCCGTAAGTGCCTCTTTAATCCCTCTATTATCTTAGATTCCAACTGACTCCCTCACAGGCTTCCTGCTTTGGATAAACTGCATTTTAAGAAGTTTTTATTATGTTTTTGCCTTTATGGCCACTTCTTTTCAAATTCTCTCTTAGCTTGTCATAACAGTATTTTACATTTAACTTGCCAGTGCTTATGCTTTTTCCTATTTTCTTCTGATGGCTCCTTCTTCCATTTTTTTGAAAGAAAATCTTTTGGCTAAAAAAAGCCTCTTTCACCTTCTCTTTTAACAATGCCAACAGTCGTTTGGCTTTCTTTCCACCTTTTTAAATGTGTGGAATACATCTGTATGTACATAGATCTACAGTTGTATGAAGAAAACATCTAGAGTTATGTGAGGAAATATTTAGAGGAAATTTTGGGTGCTTCTGTGTAACAAAAAATTATGAGAACAAATGTTGTAGTAATTGTGTAAAAAATATTAAGATATAATTAAGTAAATGTTAGGGAACTATTTGGGAATTGTTGTATAATTTTTATTTTATTTATTTAGCATTTTTATATACCGACTTTCCAATAACAGAATTACTGATCAATTCGGTTTACATTTTAACAGAACAATAACATTGACAAGTAAATGTCTTACAAAGAACAGGTCGATATAACTTGGATAAGTAAATATGGGGTTAACCAGTAAAGATACATTGCCTAATATAGGTATAAGTAAAGATACAGTGCCTAATGTAGGTTAAATAAACAGTTGCTAATTATAAGGGGAGGCCTAAGTTAAATAAACAGTTGCTAATTATAAGACTAGGTTATGTCTTCGACTGCCATAGATTAAGTGAGTTCTATAGATGATCTAAATAGCTCTCAGGTGGGTAATCATTGGCCGAGATGTTCCACAGGAAGCTGTTATGGGAAAGCTTGGTTGAACAACCAAGTCTTGAGTCTTTTTTTAATGTAGATGAGCATTGCACTGCTCTGAGTTCTGGTGGGAGAGAGTTCCAGATTTTGGGGCCCGCTGTAGAGAAGGCTCTTTTGCTTAATGCTGACTTCATCGGTAGTGTATGTAGGTTGTTTTTATAGGCTTGTCTTACTGGTCTGGAGGAGGTGTGGAATCGGAGAGGGATTTTGAGCTCGAGTGGTGCCAAGTTGTGTAGAGCCTTGTGGGTTAATGAGAGCACTTTGAATAGTATTCTGAATTTCACGGGTAGCCAGTGTAGGGTTTTCAAAATAGGTGATATGTGGTCTCTTTTATTGGACTTGGTTAAGATCCTTGCTGCTGCGTTTTGCAGCATCTGTAGGGGTTTTATGGCGTTAGCGGGGAGGCCTAGTAGAAGCGAGTTGCAATAATCTATTTTCGTGAGAATGATAGCTTGCAGCACTAAACGGAAATCTTGGAAATGGAGGAGAGGTCTCAACCTTTTCAAAACTTGTAATTTGAAGAATCCATCCTTTACGATATTATTTATGAGAGATCTGTAATTCATTTGATTATCAAGGATAACCCCTAGATTTCTGACTTGTGTGGACATTGTTAATTGAGAAGACAAGATGGTACTGGGATGTGTGTGGGTTCCGTCTTGGGAGATGAGTAGGTATTCTGTTTTGCTTTGATTTAGAATCAGATTGAGGCTCGTGAGCAAGTTGTTGATGGCTAGTTGGCAAGAGTTCCAGAAGTCCAGGGTTTTTTGGAGAGATTCAGTGATAGGAATCATTATCTGCACATCGTCTGCGTATAAGTAGTGTATGAGATTTAGATTAATGAGGAGCTGGCAGAGTGGTAGAAGGTATATATTGAATAAGGTTGGAGAAAGTGACGAGCCTTGAGGGACTCCTAAGGTGCAGGTGACTGGTTGCGAAACTTCCTTGTTGACCTTGACCTTGTACTGTCTGTTCTGTAAGAATGATTTGCACCATTTGAGGGCCTCATCTCTGATGCCTATGTCTGACAGACGATCTATTAATGTGTTATGATTGACCGTGTCAAATGCCGCCGAGAGATCAAGTAGGATGAGAAGACAAGGGTGTCGGTTTTCCAGGTTTAGTAATATGGAGTCCGTTAGTGAGATAAGTAGAGTTTCCGTGCTTCGTGATTGGCGGAAACCGAACTGAGCTGGAGACAAAATGTTGTTATCGTTTAGGTATTCAGTTAGTTGTTTGTTTACAACACGTTCCATGATTTTTGCGATGAAAGGTAGATTTGCAATTGGGCGAAAATTGGATGGGTTTTCTGGAGAAAGACTAGATTTTTTTAGTAGTGGTTTTACGATTGCCATTTTTAGTGGATCAGGTACTAGCCCTTGGGAGAAGGAGCAGTTGATGATTTGTGCAATGGGTTTGGAGATGGTTTTAGCGCAGGCGATGAGTAGATTGGTGGGTATGGAGTCCTGAGGGTGTGAAGAAGGTTTGAGCTTTTTTAAGATATTTTCGATCTCTAAGGATGAGGTCGGTTCGAATTCCCTAAGGCTAACCTTTTGTGATGGGACAGCAGCTCGAGGTGTAACTGGTGAAGTGTTGATATTATTCTTGGACTGAGTTAGGAGTTTTGGGATCTTATTTTTAAAGTAGGTAGCCAGTTCTTCTGCTTTGCTTGCTGCTTTATCATCTGGTATAGATGTCAAAGCGGGTTTAGTGAGTGATGATACCAAAGAAAAAAGCGCCCTGGGGTCGAAGATGAAGTGGTGAATTTTTTGCGAGTAAAAGTTTCTTTTTGCTTGGAGAATGGAAATTCTGTATAGGTGCATCGTGGACTTGAATGCTGTGATGTTGGTAGATGTAGGGTTTTTCCGCCAGTGTTGTTCTTTTTTTCTGAGCTCTTGTTTTAAGGATTTTAGATTTGGTGTGTACCAAGGTTTTCTATTGTCCTTGTTTGCTTGATGAGCTTTGGTGATAGTTGGGCATGTGGTATCGGCCACTTTTTTGGTAATGTTGTTCCAGGACGTGATGGCTGATTCCACGTTTGTAAGGTCTAGTTGGTTGAATTCACCTGATAGGCAATTGCTGAGTGTTTCTTGGCTGCACATTTTCTTGAATTGGATTGAGTTATTCTGCCTTCCTGGGGTTGTAGGTAGGTTTATCTTTAGTACGGTGTTGATCAGCATATGGTCTGACCAAGGAACTGGAATGCATGTAGGGTTAGAGGAATGGGTAATTTCCTGGTTAATGAAAATGAGGTCCAGCGTGTGACCTGCTTTGTGGGTGGGTTCTTTAATTATTTGTTTGAAACCCATGAAGTTTAGTGTGTTTAGGAAGGTTTCACAACTAGAAGAGAGGGGGGATACATCTACATGGAGATTGAAATCCCCCAGGATGATCGCTGGAATGTTGGAGTTGATGTGTTTTACTATATTTTCAATCAAAGGTGAAGGGTCTGTTTCGAGGAATCCTGGGGTGGCGTAAATTAGCCCGATTTGAAGGTGAGAAGATCTGAAAACTGCGAATTCTAGAGAGTGTGAGGATATTGAGGTTTGTAGCGACATTCCCAGTGTTTTTTTTGCTGCAAGAAGAAGACCACCTCCTCTTTTTTTGAGTCTAGGGATAGAGAATATATTGTAAGTTTGGGTGGGGAGTTGGTTGATTGTAGCGATGTCTTCTGGTTTTAACCAGGTTTCTGTAATTGCAAATAGGTCGGTGTTTGTTTCCTGAAGGTAGTCATGTAGAAGGTGAGTTTTCTTAGTCAAAGACTGTGCATTTAGCAGCGATAGGGTAAAACGTGAGAGGCCTAGTAGTTGGTTTAGAGGCGAGATGATGATAGGAATGAATCTTTTTTGTAAGGGGTGAGGTAAGGCTTGATTTTTTGCAGATGATCTCTTGACATTGTGGATGATTGGGATTGGTGAACCTGCCATGTTTGGTTTTGTGAGGGGGTTGAGGCAGGGATTGCTTTGGTGGTGTGAGCTGTTGGATTTAGAGGTGGTTAGTTTTTGAGCCTGGAGTGTGCATTCAGATAAGAAGACTCTGAGTTAGTGAGATATATCTTTGATTGAGAGAGGAGGATTTGTAGGTGTGGTAGATTGTATTTTGGCGTTGCTCAGTACTTACTGCGGTTGTTCGGCTGATATGCACAGATGGTCCGACCTTAGTTGGATAATGGATAATGGGATTAGATCTATCTACAGTTAGCGGTTTCTGTCCCAGTTTATATGAAAGTTCGTTGTGAGACCTCAAGTTCAAAATAAGGAGTGTCTTGTTCTAAAGGTTCACTAACCCCTGAAGAAGCTGCACAGTTGCAGCGAAACACCGGCCGCTGTCAGGTACCTTCAAGATTAATCCACAAACTGTGTGTACTCAGTCTTTATGGACAATATATGAACTTTTCTGACGGGACATATATATACTATATTGTTACTATTGAAGTTTTGTAAAAAAATATATATTATTGTTTAATATTAATTTTTCTGATGGGATATATAGATAAATATACTATATTGTCACTGTTGAAATTTTGTGAAATAAGTATATATTAATGTTTTGTAACTCTATAAATATTTAACAAGAGATATATATACATACTATCTTTACCACCTCAATTAAGGACACAGCGAGAAAAAAGCAAATTTAAAGCAGAACTGAAAACATGGTTATTCAATGCAGCATACAGTGAAAATTAAGTGCAGGCCGCTTTTTATTAATTCGCAAGCAAGGCTACAAAGTATATAGTTTTATTGTTTTTACTATATAGTTCTTATTGGTCTTATAGTTTTTATTCACATTTTATATTTTAAACAGCTATGAGTTTGTAATTTCTTTCTTTTAGAATTTAGCTGTTTTACCTTTTATGATTGCATTGTAATTTCCTTACTGTTTATTTATTTGTATTGTAAACCGCTGTGAAGGCTTGCTGAGACAACGGTATATAAATGATAATAAACCTTAAACCTTAAACCTAGTTACTATTTAAGTTTTGTGAAAGAAATATATATTATTGTTTTGGAGCCTCTATAAATATTTGACAAGAGTGGTGCCTTTTGCTGTTTTATTTTGATCAACAGGACCCTTTAAGTGCTGTTTGGTGTTTTTTGTCAAGTTTTTTTAAATATAAATTACAACATACTCACTATTAGTTTTACATAATCTGCGAAGCCTAAAAAATTGTCCAGTTGGAATGTTCTTATGCAGTGCGCTGGGATGACAACTTTGAAAAGATAGCAGGGTGTTCCGGTCCGTCTCTTTCCGGTAAATGGTAGTCGAAAAACGACCGTCATCTACCGAAACGAGCACATCTAAAAAAGCAATCTGAGACCGATGTAAACAAAAATTGAACTGGAGATTCGGGTCACTTGCATTAAGCTGGTCAATGAACATAAACAATTGAACCTCTGTGCCTAGCCACAGTAAAAAAATATCGTCAATATAGCGGAGCCATAGTGCAACGTTTTCAAAACCTTCAGCAGGGTACACAAAAGAATTCTCGAATTCCACCACGTAAAGGCAGGCCAGACTCGGGGCCATGGTGGCGCCCATGGCAGTACCTTTAATCTGAAGATAAAAAGTATTGTTAAAACGGAAAAAATTCTTTGTGAGTGCCAAAGTGGCTAGAGTTATTAAAAAGGAGGTGGGAATCCGTTGAGGGCCAATCCGAGAGTCCAAAACTTGTTCAATAACTCGTAGGGCAACTGGTTGGGGAATACTGGTGTAGAGGGAGACGATATCAAGCGTGACAAAAAGAAATGCTTCTTGAGGGACCGGTGTTTGATCTAGCAAAGTAATGAAGTGTGATGAATCCCTAACATAAGACCTGATCTGTGGCACAAAAGGTTTTAAAAACAGGTCTACGAATTGGGACAGGGGTTCTAAAATAGAACCTATACTGCTCAGTTAAAATATTGTAATGCACATTTATGAGACTAGTGCTGTGTTCCAGTGCTCTTCTGTTTATTCCAGTGTATTTTCTATTCTCCAGTCTCTTTATAAAAGGCTTGTTTAAAAAGCCATGTCTTTAGACTTCTCTTGAATGTTTTGGGGTCTCTCTGTAATCTGATCTCCAAAGGTATTGTGTTCCAGAGTGTGGGTCCTGCTAAAGACAATGCCCTTTCTCTTACCTGGGTTAGTCTCACTGTCTTGACTGAGGGAATGGTTAAGAGAGCTTTGTTTGCTGAACGAAGGTTCCTGTGTGGTACGTGTACCCGTAGTGCAGTGTTTAGCCAGTCTGCTTTTTCATCATGTATGGTGCATAGTGCTTTGTATTTTATTCTTTGTTCTATGGGTAGCCAGTGAAGTTCGGCCAGAGTTTCTTATATGGTCTCTTCTTCTTTTTCCAGTTAGTATTCTCGCTGCTGTTGTGTCCCGTGCCCATGGACGGCCACAGGTGCAGCCCCCTACCTCCACCGCGGCAGCGACCCGCTGCGGCAACCCCTGAAACACTCCCCGGGGCCGGTGCCCATCACCCCGGGGATGGTCCGCAGTCTGGCCGCCCGCTGGGGAGCCGTCCCTGCTCCTCCCTCGCGGCGCTCTGCTGGCTTTCCTCCTCGGAGGAAATCCAAGATGGCCACCACCATCTTTAGGTGCGAGGCCATGCCCCCCTGCTGGATTTAAAGGGACCTGATCCCTTTAATGATACTCACCTGCTTCCAATGATCCAGAGCAGAGGAAGTATTTAAGGAGGCTTCCTCTGCTCATTCCTCGACTTGGCAACGTCCTCCAGCACTGTCCAGTCTGCTTGCTTCGGTGAGTCCTTGAGCTTTGGATTCTGTTCTGTCTTGGTGTTCCTGGTTCCTGACTTCGGATTGGCAAGCGGTGATTCCCTGGTGCACGACTTCGGACTGGTGAGCGACAACCCTCTGGCACTCGACCTAGGACTCCTTCAAGACTCCGTCTCCAAGGGCCCACCTAAGTCCCAGCGGCCCGGGTCCCTACGGGCTCCTCCTGGGGGGACCGCGGGCTTCCAGGGCGAAGCTCCAGTTGGCCTTTGCACCGTAGCTTTGACCTCCCTAGGTCCACCTAAGTCCCAGCGGTCGGGTCCCTACGGGCTCCTCCCAGGGGGACCGCAGACCACCAGTGGTGAAGACACAGCGCTTTATCTCATCTCTTCATCGTCTCCGTGTTCGCCTCAGTCTCCAGTGCCAAGGGTCAGCTGGTCCTGCCTCCTGTTCTGCCTCACCACCCGACGAGAGAGCCTACGGACCCTCCGAAAGGTACACCATCCTCTCGTCGGCCAAGGGTCCACAAGCCTGAGCATAACAGCTGCTGTGTTTTGTAGAATTTGAAGTGGTCTTATTGTTGTATTTGGGAGTCCTAGAAAAAATGCATTACAGTAATCGGTACTGGCGAAAACTAGTGCCTGAAGCACTGTTCTGAAATCTGCAGGAGTTAGTAACGGTTTAAGTTTTCTGAGGATCATGAGTTTAGCAAGGGGTAATAGCGTGTGGAAAACACACGTCCAACCCCCCTGAAACTAATAGCGCGCTCAATATGCAAATGCAGGGTGTATAGAAAAAACTGCTTTTCTATACACCCTCCGACTTAATATCATAGCGATATTAAGTTAGAGGCCCCAAAAATAAAAAAAAAATTAAAAATCTTAAAAAAAAAAAAAAAATCTGCTGCGGCCCACGGGTTGGAAAACGGACTCTCTCAATTTTGCCGGCGTCTGTGTTCCGAACCCGTGGCTGTCAGCGGGTTTGACAGCCGACGCTTCCGCTAATAAGGAGGCGCTAGGGACGTGCTAGTGTCCCTAATGCCTCCTTATTAGCGTGGGCCCTTTTTTGCATACTGAATCGCGCGCCCAGGAGAGTGGCCTGGACGCACGTTGGGAGAGCGGGCACTCATCTCGGAGAACCAGCTCTCCCGCACAGTTTACTGAATCGGCCTGTTTGTGAGGTCTGAAACTATACTCGTAAACATGAGTACCTGAAGAGTTGGGAACTTATGATACTAGGGTATCAAAGGATGTAAGCCATACATTTTGAAAAATAGTGACTGGAGAAAGTTATGGGAGTAATGGAGGAAAGAATAGGCTTTGAGGTGAGAAGTGGTATTTTAAGCACTGGAGTGCAATATATTCTTTTGGTCAAATGCTGTTCTTGACTGTATATTCCATGAATTCTGATTTATTTATTCAGTATCGTTTATCTGCTCCCTATATGTTATGTTTCTAGAATTCAATTTCTTTGACATACTCATGAAATACCATAACGGTAGTCTAGCCCTCCCCTCAGGCAGGCCTAAGAACTTGAACAGTGTTATGGTTGTGGACCCTTGGACTGACTAGAGTGTAGCGAGGATCCACTGGAGGAAGGCCTGCAGCAGAACTCGTAGCCAGCAGGTGGCGCAGGACCAGGAGACCGGACACCTAAACCAGCCCTCGTTCCCCGCAGGTTGAGCCCTTGGGTGCCGGGGTCGGCAGGACTTAGGCGAGGGTCTCCTGGCACAGAGAATACCAAGTACAGTCCGGGTCGAGGCAGGCAGCAGTATGGGAGTAACAGGGACAGTCCAGAGGTCGTGGCAGGTGGCAGCGGTGCAAGACGAAGATCAAGGCCAGAGGTCGGTGCAGGCTGAAGACAAGCGGAGTAGATGGACGAACCAAGGGTCAGGACAGGCAGCAGACGAAGAAGTACCTGAAGCCAAGCAGAAGTCAAACCAGAGAAGCAAGCTGAAGAGGGAGCAGGAACAGGAACTTGGGAGCGGAGCAGGATAGGAACTGGAATTGAAGAAGGCAGGATCAGGAACTGAAGAAGGCAGGATCAGAAACACAGGAACTGAAGAATGCATAATCAGGAACAGCAACTAGACACTCAGCAAGTAGACCCGTTGCAAAGGCAGAGAATGGAGATTCTGGCTGGGTTTAAATACTCTTGGGCATCTGACGTCACTTTAGGGGCCGGGCTGAAGTTTCCTGCCACGGCCAGGCTGAGGTTTCCTGCCACGGCCCCTTTAAATCCCAAGCCCTTGAGCATACGCACACCTAAGGGGTGGGGTTTTGTGCAGGAAGTCAGCGGCATCTCCCTCGTGGGGAGCTGCGCGGAGAACACTGTGACCGACTGCGGAAAGGCAGCAGGTGAGGTCGAGACCCGGCCGTGGACTCCCGCGGCCGGGATTCACAACAAACAGGCAATAAGTGTACAGTGTACGAAAGGCCTAGCAATACAAGAACTTGACTGGGTCTTAATGAAAAGGTTGAAGGAGGTTGGACTTATGTCTAGTAGACCCACTATAGAAAGTCTGCTCCTCCAGGTCCTGCCTAACAGGGCAGAGACCAACAGCCTGTGACATAAGGTAGAAATTAAAAAAGGACATCTAAGTCCTGTCTGGCAGGTCGTAGCCAGGCTCTGACAAGCAGATCGTGAAGGCGATAAGCTATGCCACTGCAATGGACATTATTAGCTGAGAACCAAACTGTGAGCACTTTGGGTGTGGTTCCTTTTAGAACTAATATGTCTTTTTGGAAACTGTTTTCTGACTGTTGAGTAGGATGAGCACATAGTTTGAGTTGAATGCATTTTGAACTTTTTCTGAACTGAAAACCAGAACTGGCTCAACCATTCCTTATGAGCCTGTCAACTGCTGCTCCTGGGCTTGATTTTCAAAAGCATTTACATGCTTAAAACTGCACTTTACCCATGTAAATTGGCTTTTGAAAATTGCTCCAATATATGCCATTGAATTGTCAATAGGTTTTAACCTCGTTAAGTGCACGTAATGCAGGTAAATGGCTTTTGAAAATTGCTTCGATAATATGTTACATTACATTTACATGCGTAATTCCTTTGAAAATTCAACTGCTTAGGCTTAAGGTCAGAATGACCCAGCAAAGGAGTTCTTTCTGAGCATGAACCATATTTTTGAGAGATCTTTATGGGCTGAGCTTTTTGTGTCCCAACTGACTGCGTTTGTTGAAATTCTGCTTAATGTTTCCCATTAGGTTAGATGAGACTTCAGCTTCAGCAGGGAGTTAAGAAAAGGTGGAACTCTTAACAGCTACCCTGGAATGACAATGTACTATTTATATCTCCTTAAGGTATCCTTGTACCTTTCTCTGAGCTTTCTCATATGAATCTTTCCTTCTAAACAACTGAACATGTTTCAAATACGACGTCATTATAAGCAGTGGAGCCCTGAAAGCTCGGGGGCTTAACCCCATTTCAGTCCAAACTGAAACCATGATTAATTATGTGGTTTACCTCTTCTTTCAACAGGTTTGATAATAGAAAATAACTGAGTTTGTTGAAGCAGCTCTAATTTCACTGCCTTCAATCAGGTCTCTTTCTTTGATCAGTTCATTCTCTCTCAGCAGGACACAAAGGTAGCCACAGGACACAAGTGCTTAGTTTACAATCATGTTAATTTTGCTTTTTGTTTGTCTTTAACTGTTGGACATTAATGAATACGAGTGGTGTGTGAATTTGTGACTTGTTCTTATCTAATCACTTAGTGCTAGTTTTTCTAGCATTTTCTTTTTCTGAGCACCTAAGGCAATACAATTCAACTTTATTTATTAAACTGTTTTTCCAGTGCTCAAAGTGGTGCACAAATAAATGAAAACAGCAAATATTTAAACAAAATTATAATATATAAATGATGCCAAAGACTAAAAGCAACACAATTAGAGAACAAAAATAAAAGCAAACCAATGTAAAATAAACGAATATAATGTTCAGATGAAATAATGGTACGATGAATACCATGCAAAGCAAGGCTGAACATAAAAACCAGATATCAAAATACAAATACAAAATACAAAATACAAAATACAAATACAAATACAAATGTTACGGCGGTTACTACCCCAAACCAAATATCCAAATTACTACCTCCACCTTCCTCTATTCCTGATGCCTTTCAACTAGCTTGATCACTCCATTCTTATACTTCACTTTCAATGCATATCCAGCATAGTTCTCTGCTTCAACAGCAGGGGAAAAGAAAAACTGTTACTTCACACATCCAGCAGAGCTCTCTGCTTAAACGGCAGGGGAGAAGAAAAAAGGGTTCGCACTCACAAAGCGGGGAGTAGCTGGCTTGTTACGGCGGTTACTACCCCAAACCAAATGTACCTGATACTTCACTCTCGACGCATATCCAGCATGGCTCTCTACTTCAACGGCATGGGAGAAAGACTGATACATCACGAATTTCCAGCATAGCTCTCTGCTTCAACGGCAGGGGAAAAGAAAAACTGATACTTCACGCATATCCAGCATAACTTCAACGGCAGGGGAGAAGAAAAAAGGATTCACACTCACAAAACGGGGAGTAGCTGGCTTGTCACGGCGGTTACTACCCCAAACCAAATGTGCCTGATACTTCACTTTCGATGCATATCCAGCATAGCTCTCTGCTTCAACGGCAGGGGAGAAGAAAAAAACTGATACCTCACGCATATCCAGCATAGCTCCCTGCTTCAACGGCAGGGGAGAAGATAAACAACCAATAAGGGCTGTATAACATAATCTGGGTAAAAACAAATAAGCATGGGTGTAGCTTGCTTATTGCGGCGGTTACTACTCCTACTACCTCTAACTAATCAAGCTAGATATTTCACTTGGATGCAGCTCCTCCACCGCTCTCTACATTAATGGCGGGGGTGGAAGGGAATTAGAACCAAGAGCTAAGAGAAACAGATAAGTATGGGAGAAGAAAAGAGGGAAGCTTGCTGGGCAGACTGGATGGGCCATTTGGTCTTCTTCTGCCGTCATTTCTATGTTTCTATGTTTCTATGTTTCAATAAGACTGCAGCACCTAAAATTAATGCCGACATTATTGGGGGCAATAATCAAAACCATCCACAATTGTGGCTACTTTTACTTGTGGAGTTTCCATTAATAATCAAAGCAAAAGCTTGCACAGACTTTTGCTATCATTACTACTTCCTGAAAAATTACCTACAGAGATTATATTTGCCTTTTCCATTGGAAACAATGCATGCAGATTTGATTATACATAACTATGCACATTGTTCTGATCTCTATCCCCTCCCTGCCTCCCCTTCCCCCCATTAATGCACATACTTTACCTGTAGTCAGGTTGGGCAATAATGAAAGCCTCAGTTTCTGTGAGTAAATTCCCCGTGGAAAGGGCTTTCATTATTGCCCTCTGTATTTTTATTGGCTCTAAATTATCTATGAAATCTCATATTAGCGTGGTGGTCGATAGCCTTTCATTAATTGAGATTGGTACATTGAAGATTTTTTTACGGCTGACCGACTTCAGAATGATTATGCAGGCCTTGGTTCTGTCAGGAGTCACTTACTGTAACTCACTTTACTTAGAAGTCCCCAACACACTGATCCACATATTATAGCTGGTGCAGAATGTGTATCTGCCTAATGCAATGCCTCTGTCGGTTGCACTGTTTTCTAAAAGGCCATTTCTCTCGGTAAAGCACTACTTTACAAGCAGATTCCCTTTCAAAATTACTCTGTAAATGTCCTAAATAAATAAGAATTAATACATTATATAAGTTACCAATAAAAAATAAGATAGCCACTCTGAACTAGTAACAAAACAAGTTAAAGCTTGAGAAAATAGCCGTGCCTTGACTTATTTATGAAACAAATAAAAATGATTCAACAGTTGTAACTCCCATAGCAAACTATTCCACAGATCAGGTGCAATTCCAGAAAGGCTTTCTGCCTGATCCTAATAGCCTCAAGTCAAGCAGGGAGTATGAAGGCAAAAAACCCTTTCCAGAAGACCGAAACACTTGGGAAAGGATATAAGGACATAAACATGAGGCTAAATAAGATGGTCACTGAGAGGACCCTGGCTGCAGTGTGGCCCGCCTTCCTGCAGAGTGTTGTATCTGTGGACCCTTTAATCCTGCAACTTGCGAGCTATGCCGGGATGGCTTGCATGAGTCCATGGCCTCAGTAAACTGTTGTATTTGTGGACTCTTGGACTGGGGTGAGACCCAGGTGAAGCAGAGACTGGTCTTGAGCTTCAGCTTTACCAGCCCACATCCCCCTTGAGTTGAGCCTTTGGGTGCCGGGGCCGGCAGGACTTAGCGAGGGTCTCTGCTGATGACAAGAGACACGGTCCAAGGCCAGGCTATGGTCGTAGGCAGGTGGTGATCAGGCATATTGAGGGTCAGGTAAGGGTCAGAGGGAGAGGAAGAGGGACGGATAAGGCTGGAGCAGACTGGGCAGATGAAGACTGGAACAGGCTGGAAGCAACATGCACTACAGAACATAGGAGGACATGTTGCTGTGGCAGAGTGCATAGGGAGAGCTGCTCATATAGTTCAACAGTAGTAAAAAATAACCAAAAACATTACAAACAAAACTGCCATGCACAGTGGCTCTGATGTACATGGGAGACTAAGGCAAAGATTCAAATTATAATTTAACAGCAGTATTCCCCTTCCACTCATTTTCTCCCCAGTGTACAAAGGGACAGCTAAACATCAAATTGTGAATCACAGCAACACAACCATCTTAGACAGTGGTATAGCTCAAAAGTTAGTGTTTAAAACTAAACTTTGAGCCTTGTGGGGCAGGGTTTGAATATACTTCTTCCAAATAGCAGTGGTGTGAGAGGCCAGGCGTTCCATCTGCATCATATAATACAAAAGGTTGTGCTATTGCCAAAATGACAACGTTTCCCCCCCACCCCTCCAATTTAATAAAATGGTTAGTTTACCCAAAATACGTTTTCTGGGTAAATAACCTGTCCCGTTCTAAATGAAAAAGAAAAGGAGGAAATCACTCAAACAATCGAATATCCCAAAACTGTTGAAGCATAGCTGGAAATACTTAACCACAAGGGTTGAATATTGAAGCAAAACCAAAAGATATGAGAAAACGTACCCTTACTAACACCACAATGCCCACATAACTCTGTAACAACAATCCCCACCTTAAAAGCAAGTGATTAATGAAAGCTTTCCTCAAAAATGAGAGATCTTTAATATGTCTAAAACAAAAGTGTATGGTAGTTTCTAAAATATTAAATCCGCCCTCTGTATTGTATATATTATCTGACTTTGTACAACGGCGCTTCTCTGCAGATATACAAGGATATTTACAAATAATTTCGTTGAGGCAAATATAAATTTAATATTGCATATCCTTGGAAGACACAGATGCAAGACCTTCAATATAGGCAGGGCAATACTGTGTCTTACAGTCTCTTGTGAAAGCTGTATTATATAGTTTCAAATCATGCATAGAAAATGCTTGTGACGAGGATCACTTATGCAATATGACAGTGTAATAAGCTGACCTTCTCTAGCCTGAGAAATCTCCTCCCACCTTAAAAGTTCCTTTGTTTAGCATTGCTTTGATGTGCTCTGTTTCTTCTGAACTTCTTTATTCTGTTGATAGATCAATCACTTCATCTCCAAGGGGCAGGGAGAAACTCTGATTTCAGTTGGAATCTCTTGGAGCCAGATAAGCAAAAGAATGCAGTTTCAGGCATCTGCCATCGATAACCTCCTGACCTTTAATTATAGGCTTTGCAGAGCCTACAGGTCTTCCAGATATCTTCCAAATTCTTGAGTCTGAGGTGAGTGAAAGGTTCACTGTATACCAGCAGGTTCAGTTAAGGCATACAGCAAAGGACTCTGGGACAAACTGAGTGAGCCAAAGGCCTGAACCAAAATCTTCATATATCAGTATGCCATCTAAGCAACAAAGGTCAACAGTCTACTTATGGCTTCCACCTACTCAATCCTTTGTGAATTTTAGATAAAAGCAATTTCTTCACCAAACCAGGCTGGAACAACTCTTCCAGAGAGTCCAAAAATGTAAAGTCCAAGTCTCTCCTCAGAAGCGCAGAAATATAATATTTCAATTGGAAATATGAAAAAAAACTAGAATCAGTCAGAACATATTGTAGTTTCAGATCTGAAAATGATTTCATCTCTCCCTTATCCCACAAAACATGTATCTGAGTCACACCTTTCAATTTCCATCTGTAAAAGTCCATTGTATTACCACCTGGAGAAAAATCTAAATCTCCGTGAATAGGTAAAAGTTGGGAACAATAAGGGGACCTTTGGAATATCCTTGATAAAGAGTTCCAAGCCCATATCACAGTTGAAATCAACAAAGATTTTGACTATTCTCTTGGAAGTTTACTGTACGAGGCATGTAGGACAAATTTTAAATCTAGAGGGCTAACTAAGGCACATTCCCCCATCAAATTAACATAAAGGGATTTGTCATATAGCCAATCTCTTAGGAGGAGGAGTAAGCTTGCCAAATTGTAAGATTCTAGGTCTGGAAGTCCGAGGTCTCCCTCCGACCAATCCCTTTTCATGCATGATAAGGCAATATGGGCTTTCTTACCCCCTCCCATAGAGAAAGAAGCAACAATCTATCAAGTGTTTGCAGATCTCTGGTGAGTATACAAAGTGGAAGACTTTGAAGAACACAGAACCACTTTGGGAAGACCACCATTTTATAAAGATTAATCCCTCCAACCAAAGATAGAGGTAAGTTTTTCCAAAGTTGACATTTTCATTTGGTAAAAGCCAAAAGATGGGAGATATTAAGCCCATATAATTGGTCTAAATCAGACCAATCAGAACAATTACCAGAAATCTTTAACCCCAAATAACAAATAGGTTCAATAACCCATTTCAGAGGAAAAACCCCTGACAATAGGGCTTGCACTGAAGCCGGGAAGGCAAAGGCCTCTGATTTATCAACATTGAGCTTCAAGCCCGAAAAGGCACTAAACTGTTCAAAAAGCTGCATAAGCGCATTGAGTGAACTCTCTGGCTTAGTCAAAAACACCAAAATGTCATCCGCAAATGCAGCATACTTAAATTATTGATGGAGGAGTTAGATCCCCTGAACTTCTTGCGCCTGATGTAGTGATCTTAAAAAGGTTCCAAAAATAATAAAGAGAGTGCCGGAGAGAGTGGGCAACACTCAAAGGTACCACTCTCAATGGAAAACATTTCAGACTGCATACCATTAGCCATTACAGTAGCTTTAGAGACAGCATATAAAAGTCTAATGGCTTTATGAAATAACCCTGAAGGTCCCATATGGTCCAGAAGAGAAAATAAATAGCCCCATTTTATCCTGTCAAAAGCCTTTTTCATGTCAAAACTGTCAGAAAAGGCATCTGATGACTCTTCCCCAGTGTCATAGCTGTTAAAAGAAGTCTGATATTCATAGAGGCATAACATCCCCTGATGAAACCAACTTGACCAATGTCAACAAGTTCAGGCAAAATTACTACCAATTGATCAGCCAATATCTTAGCAAAGAGCTTCTGATCGAAGTTCAAGACCGAGATTGAATGGTAGGCCATTGGAGTTGTAGGATCTTTTCCTTCTTTGGGAAACACTATGATTTGCGCAAAGTTCATGTTCATTGGGAATGCCCCCTGATCCAACAAAGCTTGGAAAACCATCTCTAAGAGGATTTATAAAATTCAGCTGTGAATCCATCAGGCGCAGGAGCTTTCAAAGATTTAGCTCCATGAATGCCTCCCTGAATCTCTATCATAAGTCTATGCAACCATGACAGATGTTCTATGGTGAATTTGGGTATCTATACCCTTTCCAAAAAAGTTCTGCACTATTCTTGGTCCCAATTTTCAGAGGTATATAACGTCTCATAGAATTGTCTCAGGGTGTCCACTATGCCCTTATTAGTATTTATTAGAGATCCATCTGTGGCTTTAAGGGTATTAATGTAATGAGAGCCTGCATTGAATTTGAGAAGACTGGCTAATAATTTGCCCGACCTGTTACTTCACTGATATAATTTAAATTTATAGTAAGTTCATTATTTAACTGCTCTCTAATATATTAGTGAATTCAAAGCCACCCTAATAGCCAAATAAGCTTCTCTGTTTTGGCTAGTGTTGGAGGCAACCAACAATTTTTTAGCATTAGTAAATTGTTTTTCTAATCGAAAAAGCTGTTTATCTATGTCTCTCCTTCATTTTGCTACATAGGAAATTATGTCACCATGAAGGACTGACTTGGCAGTGTACCAAAACAAAATGGGATCATCTCTGTGTAGGCCATTATGCAGTTCAAAGTCTTTCCACCTTTCTTTAAATAAGTTTGGAACGGATGCTCTAACGTCATATAGTAAGTAAATCTCCAAGAGAACTGTTGCGTCCATCGGTCGCAGACAGCTGCGACCGCTCTGCCTTACCTCTTTTCTTCCTCTTTCTCTCTCCTTGGGCAAGATAGCTGCCTCTGGTGCCAAGTGCCGAGGGTCTTGGCGTCTCCAACCTAGCATGGGCGTTCCAGTCCGCCATGCTCACTCCCGTGGCCTCCTAGGGCATGAGCGTGCACATCTCCTACGCTCAAATACATGTCATGGTGGGAACCTCGGGGGCGGCCCCACCGCATGACTTCAATACCTCCGGGTATATCAAGCCTCCGTTTCACTACCACCTTTGATTTAGCAAGGACTTCAGTTTAGCTACTCTGAACACTCTAAGCTGCACGCTTAGATGCTGCTTCACTCCAAGGGCCTCGCTCTTCTAGAAGCTCTAGACACCCGCTCCTCGGGGGTCTCTCGCTTCCAACTCCCTTCAGGGCCTTTACTAAGGCAACCGCTCCTCGGGGGTCTTTATCTCTCTTCTCCATTTCAGGATATCGGACCATCAGGTACTCGCTCCTCGAGGGCCTACCAGCCTATGTATTTATTTTTTATTTATTTATTTATTTATTTAACATGTTTTGTATACTGTCATTCAGTTTCACCATCATAACGGTTTACAGTAATCATAATAGGTGTACAGAGTAACATCAGGGTATCCTGCACCACGGACCTTCGGTCCCACCATTTCATCATCAGGAAGACGCCTACATTCATGTGAGTACCTCTACAATCCGGTGCCTCAGCTCCACCCACCAGCCGTGGCGTTACCCGCACTGTGGGCTCCCGCCTATCATGAACATCTGGGTGAGATTATACATCCGAGTCTGTTGATATCCGAGGAGTCACAGGATGTGGTGGGTTTAGCTGACAGCACCGTGCTGAGCTCCGGGTATCGCCTGCCCCTTTTGATATGATTCCACATCGCACTTGACTGAATTTTCTTTCCTACCTTGGTGCCAAAAGATTCAGGAACTGACTGGCACAGTTTGGACTGGACGGGGCAATCCCCAGAACAAATGTGCTTCAGCAGGCTAAACGAGAGAAAGAGAAGGGGAAACCAGCCTCACCCAAAATGGCCAATGGCACAGGAGCTGGAAGTGCAGAAGGAGGTGACTCGGTGCTAATTATTAAACTCACTGATGCAGTGGTATCGGCTTTGGACGAGAGATTATCACATATTTCTACACAAATAGAGGAACTTCAGTCATCCTTATTTGAGATTGCTCCACGGCTCGATCATATGGAAGGTCGAGTGTTGACAGTAGAAGATGATATTTTCAATTGGAGAGACGCATGCAGTCATTAGAGAAAGAAATGCAGGAGAAAACGTTGAAAATTGACGATGTGGAGAACAGAGCCCACAGGTCCAACATCAGATTTGTGAGGATCGGATGAAAATGTGAGTAGTTTTTTGGAGGAATGGCTTTTAGAGGAACTGGGCCTACAAGAACTGAGAGGAAAAATTATTTTTGAAAGGGCCCATCGCCTGGACCGAAGCAACAGGAATGGACCATACCAAGGGCTATCATTGCTAAAATTTCTCACTTCTCATATAAAGGTATGATTTGAGAACGTTCTATAAGAAAAACCATCTCTTATACAAAGACCAAAAGGTGTTAATATTTCAAGATTATTCTAACAGGGTAATAGCACAGAGGAGAGTGTATTCTCCTATTTGTGCAAAATTGGCCCAGAACAACATCAGATTTGCATTCCAGTTTCCTGCTCAATTACATATATGGCACCAGGGCTCGAGACATGATTTCAAAGGTGTGGAAGAAGCGGAGAAATATATTCAACAAATTCTCCCTGCAGAATGATGGGACAGAGTTTGATACCATGCATGAAAGAGTGCTTAAAGTTCATATAATGTGACTAATATGTATTAGTGCTGTGAGTAAGCACAGGCTTTCCACATTTGGTTTATTCAACGTTCAGTTGGGATTCACGTTATGGTAATAATTAATGGACAGAGTTTACAATGGAAGAGTTTGCAACTGGAGTTCGATGTAAACAGCCTGCTCCATGACCGGAAAGTGGATGGGTACAGCAAAGCTTTCTTTGGTGAGAGGACACTGGGATAGTGCAGAGCTTCATGAATGGAATTATAACACCATACCAGTAGCTTGGGCAATTTGTACTTTTGCTGTCATTACCTGGAATAAGAAGCAGTAATTTGTTAGCCTGTTGTCAATTTTGCTGGACAGGGTGGCTGTATGATGGCCAACTAACGAATGGATTAAAGTAGTTGCTCATGCTGAAACATGTGATAGTCTATGGGCCGGATATTAAGAGTTAGGCGCGGGCGTAGATTTGTGCGTGCAATCTGGCGCGCACAAATCTATGTCCGATTTTATAACATGCGCGCGCAGCTGCGCGCATGCTATAAAATCCAGGGTCGGCGCGCGCAAGGGGGTGCACAATTGTGTAATTTGCGCGGACCAAGCCGCACAGCCTTCCTCCGTTCCCTCCAAGGCCGCTCCGAAATCGGAGCAGCCTCGAAGGGAACTTTCCTTCCGCCCCCCCCCCACCTTCCCCTACCTAACCCACCCCCCAGCCCTTCCTAAAACCCTCCCTTACCTTTAACTTAGAAGTTGAGCCTGCCTCCGTGCAGGCGTAGGTTGTGCGCACCGGCTGACGGCCGGACCGCGATCCTGGGCAAAGTGGATGGCCCCGCCCCCCCACACCCCGCCCCCTTTTTCAAGCCCTGGGACATACGCGCGTCCCGGGGCTTGCGCACGTTGCCGGGCCTATGCAAAATAGGCTCGGCGCGCACAGGAGCGGATTCTTGGGGTTACGCTCGTAACCCTTTGAAAATCCGTCCCATGTGTACAAGAGCCATGGAATATCATACTCAAGCTGTAAATCAGTGTTTCTATTTATTATCGGCAAGAAGGAATAATTCTTTTCAATGCCATGAAGTCATTTGTCAACCACAGGGACTATATTACTCATTAGGTTACTAATTTGATTTGAGTGATGCTGGTGCTTTATATCTGGTATTCCTACAAATGTTTATATAAGATAAACCAGGGTTTATGAAGAACCGGGGGATTTCTCTATCAGCATATGGGTGGCATGGGGCTAAGGGTGGTTGAGTTTGGAAGATATGGATGATGAAGCTTTGGGAGAGTATGTAGGGGGGAGGCGGTACCTGAATACATTCAAAAGACTCCAAGTTTGTAGTAGGCAATGGGTAAAAGAGAGGTTGATATGTGTGTGTGTGTGTGTGGGGGGGGGGGGGTGGGAAAGAGGGGGTATTGAGGGGGAAGTACCAGAGTCTCTTTTGTTATAGTAGGATGAATGGGGCTATTTGATTGCCAAGTGGTATTGTTAGCACGGCCAAGAGCAATATAACTGCCCGAGAGTTGGGATCCCCTGATAAGTGGGACAGTGCAAGGGAGGGTGTGATCTCTTTTATATTCTTTTCTCTCATGGTTATTAATGGGGGGGTATCATAAGATTATTGCCTGGAATGTTGCTGGGCTTGGCTCCCCAATAAAACTAGAGAAGGTGCTTTCCTGCTTACAACAGGAGTGGAGTCAAATTGCCTTTTTGCAGAAGACTCATATGGTAGCTAAAGAACACGAAAAAGTAAAGAAGCGCTGGGTGGCCCAGGTTTTGCTGCACAGGGAACATCTAAAAGATGTGGGGTGGCCATTTTATTACATAACTCAGTGTCCTTTCAGATGTACCGTACATGTGCAGACCCCCAGGGCTGCTATATCACAATAGAGGGGCTTCTTTTTGGTAAGCCTGTAAGGTTAGTGTCCATATATGCTCCGAATAAATATGATCACTTATTTTTCACTAAAATAATATCTGTGCTGGATTCCCTGGGTTTAGTTCTGTTAATAATGGGTGGGGATTTCAATTGTATTGTAGATGAGAAATTAGATAGACAAGCAAATACCTCAGCCCCAGTATTAGGTTTACAAAAGGGAATTTCTTTTCTCTGTACCCAGCTGCAGGTTTTAGATGCATGGCATATATTACACCCAGGGGAAGTGGGATTTACACATATTGCTAAGGCACATGACACACAAACACAAATTGACTACATCTTTATGTCTAAGTCGCTATTTCCGAAACTTGAGAGCTCCGCTATCAATCCGATTATAATCTCGGATCATGATCAGGTGATATGCCAATTGCATCCCCTGACCCATTTTGGAGATAGACCTGAGTGGAGGATGCCAAGGTGGCTATCTCATGATAAGAACTTTGAAACTTACCTAGTAGAGAAATGGAAGGAATATGAGAATAATAACCATCTTCACTTCAAGGACCTTATTTTATTTTGGAGATGGCAAAGGTGGTAATGAGAGGGATATTAATTAGTTACACTACGTAAAAGTAAAGAATTGGATAAAGACATCTTACAGTTGACAAATACTCTTCAACGAGTACATAGACGTATGACGAGAGATAGATCAGCTAGACTAAGGGAAGAATACTGGACAACTTCTAAATTACTAAATGCCCATCTACATCAGAAAGTCAATTCATCTCTATCCAATTTACAACACAAATGTTTTGTTAATGGGAATAAGTCATGGAAAATGTTGGCTAATTTAGTCTGCTCTAGTTGACAGGCAGCTTATGTTACTCTCATTAAGGCTAGTGATAATAAAATACACACATCCTCTGGGGAGATATGTGGAGCATTCAGAGATTATTATAAAGGGTTATATGAGGAGATCGGGAAGTTGAGCGCAGCTCTGAGACTGACTCTCGAGCGGAAACCGGTGGCCTGGTTGAGGCCAGAGCGTTTTGGTGGTCCAGCGAGGTAACCGAGGAGACGCCCCCGAATGACATCACTGGAGGGCAACGCCGGAGGAGTTTAAAAGCCGCTCCTCCTAACACTTCCCCAGGAGATCGGGAAGTTGAGTGCAGCCCTGAGACTGACTCTCGAGCGGAAACCGGTGGCCTGGTTGAGGCCAGAGCGTTTTGGTGGTCCGGCGAGGTAACCGAGGAGATGCCCCCGAATGACATCACTGGAGGGCGATGCCGGAGGAGTTTAAAAGCCGCTCCTCCTAACACTTCCCCAGGAGATCGGGAAGTTGAGTGCAGCCCTGAGACTGACTCTCGAGCGGAAACCGGTGGCCTGGTTGAGGCCAGAGCGTTTTGGTGGTCCGGCGAGGTAACCGAGGAGACGCCCCCGAATGACATCACTGGAGGGCGACGCCAGAGGAGTTTAAAAGCCGCTCCTCCTAACACTTCCCCAGGAGATCGGGAAGTTGAGTGCAGCCCTGAGACTGACTCTCGAGCGGAAAACCGGTGGCCTGGTTGAGGCCAGAGCGTTTTGGTGGTCCGGCGAGGTAACCGAGGAGACGCCCCCGAATGACATCACTGGAGGGCGACGCCAGAGGAGTTTAAAAGCCGCTCCTCCTAACACTTCCCCAGGAGATCGGGAAGTTGAGTGCAGCCCTGAGACTGACTCTCGAGCGGAAACCGGTGGCCTGGTTGAGGCCAGAGCGTTTTGGTGGTCCGGCGAGGTAACCGAGGAGATGCCCCCGAATGACATCACTGGAGGGCGATGCCGGAGGAGTTTAAAAGCCACTCCTCCTAACACTTCCCCAGGAGATCGGGAAGTTGAGTGCAGCCCTGAGACTGACTCTCGAGCGGAAACCGGTGGCCTGGTTGAGGCCAGAGCGTTTTGGTGGTCCGGCGAGGTAACCGAGGAGACGCCCCCGAATGACATCACTGGAGGGCGACGCCAGAGGAGTTTAAAAGCCGCTCCTCCTAACACTTCCCCAGGAGATCGGGAAGTTGAGTGCAGCCCTGAGACTGACTCTCGAGCGGAAACCGGTGGCCTGGTTGAGGCCAGAGCGTTTTGGTGGTCCGGCGAGGTAACCGAGGAGACACCCCCGAATTACATCACTGGAGGGCGACGCCGGAGGAGTTTAAAAGGCCACTCCTAGCGGTGCGTCGCCGAAGCCGCGCGCACCAAAGGGGCCCGCGGCTTTGGTGCGGCTTCGGTGCGGATTTGTATGGATTTGGACTGGATTTGTTATCTGCTGACCCTTCAAATGCAACACATTTTTTAGAGTCGTGCCTATCTTCCTTCTCCACCGTGTGATACCAACAAAGTTAATCCAATCAAGCTAAGTACCTTCTTGTGTATATTATCTTAATTTAATTTTTTTCCTAGTGATGCCTCACTCGGCTCAGAAACGCAGAGCTCGAGAGAGGCAGATTGAAGGAGCCTTAGCCAGTCCAGTGTTGAGCCCAATGGATGCCCACATTAGGAGAGGGTTTATAATACCGGGTGAAAAGTCGCTTGAGGGGAGCCAGGAAGGCATGGTTTCCCCTCTTGACTTGGAAATCTCTTTGTCCCCGGATAATAGAGCTCCTCCTGAGAATCCTGCGACAATTAGAATGGAATCATCTGGAGACACCACACCTCCATTAGAGATAAATGGAGGAGTAAAGGATGACTCAGGAACATCGATGAACCCAGCCGCAGGAAAAAACAACTTTGTTGGTAGCTCAGAAGGAAAGTTTGCAGAGGGACAAAAACAGTTTAGGGATTTAGACTCAAGTGTCGATAATATAATTTCTGATATACCTGATCCTTTGCCTTTAATTAGGCCTGCGATTATTTCCTTAGAGGCCATATGGGAAACACTAGTAGTTTTGGATAAGAATGTTACCTTACAATTGAAACCAGTTATTAAAAAAGCAGAAAGTTTAGATTTGAAATTGAATAATGTTATTCTAGAGAATGGTAAAAGGGATCAGGTTATAGCTAATGTTTCTAATGAATCTAAAAGGTTGACTGAGCAAAATGTTATGCTAATTAAGGAGAACCAATATATTTCCAGAAAGTTAGAAAATATAGAAAACCAGGCGAGGTGCAAAAATTTAAGGTTGGTAAATTTTCCCAAGCTTTTGAATATTTCTGCAAAAGAAATGTAGAATAAATTTGCTCTTGAATATTTTAAAATTCCCCAACAGGCTTTGCCCCCTCTTAATCAGATTTATTATATTCCCTCCTGGAGAAATGTATCTGAGAAAGGACAAGATTTTCAATTAACTACATCTTTAAATGTAACAGAAATGTTAGAATCTACAAATATGGAAGAAGTACAATCCGCTACATTAATTGTATCTTTCCTCCTAAACTCAGATAAGGAGTGGATTCAAAAATTATTCTTTAGAAACATTGGGGAAGACTTTTATCATTTGAAAGTAAGAGTTTTTCCTGATGTAATGAGAGAAACACAAAAGAGAAGGAAAGAGTTTCTTATTTTGCGCCCTAAATTGTTGCAAATGGGGGCGCAATATAAGTTAAAATTTCCATGTAAATGTTGCATAACATATAAATCAGTTAAATATTGTTTTTTTCAACCATCTCAATTAACTAAGCTTATTACTGATAAAGACACAGAGAGTCTCCCAGCTGAAGGAATCCCTCAGTGATGCAATAATTAAGCTCTATATGTGTGTTTAATAACCCTTAATTGGATTTTCTCTATTGCTTAAAGTTTTTTTTCTTCTTTAATGCCTTTGTTATTTCATTGTGGTATCACACTAGTTGAGTACTAGGAAAACTCATGTGGTGTGATGATCATATGCATGTATTTCTTGTATCAAGTTATTCTTGATTGTATTGTTTAAAAATTGAATAAATAAATAATAAAAAAATAAATAAAAATAAATAAAGGGTTATATACGGCAGAGAGATGTGATAAGGAGAACATGTCCCACTGTTTGGGGCAAATGAAACTCCTCTCACTTTCAGCAGAACAATTGCAATGGTTTAATAGACCTCTCCAGGATCAAGAAAATCAGCTGGCGATAGGGGAATTAACGTTGTTGAAATCTCCGGGGCCTGATGGGCTGACTGCTCAGTTTTATAAAACGCTTTCGCAACAGATTTCTGGGGCTTTGAAAAATTTATTTGACATGATGATACATCAGGGTCGGATGCCGGACTCCCTTAAAAGTGCCAATATCATAGTATTGCCTAAACCGGGCAAGGACCCCACAAGTGTTCTCTCTTACCGCCCAATTTCATTATTGAATTTGGACATTAAATTGTATGCTAAAGTAATAGCTAATAGGCTAAAAGTATTTCTTCTGCAATTAATAGCTAAGGGGCAAGTGGGGTTTGTTCCTGGGAGAAGGGCAGGAGTTAATGTTCGCAGGGTTCTAATGCTATTAGAAAATTGGAGGCGATTGAGGATTCAAGACCCTGTGCTCATTAGTTTTGATGTCAAGAAGGCATTTGATAGGATCTCTTGGGAATTTTTGCATACCATTCTCCCTAAATATGGCATTACAGGTTATATGTTTGATGCCATACATGGTTTATACTCCAACCCAACTGCTAGGGTACAAGTCAATAACTGTTTCTCAGAGTCCTTTTCCCTAACTAGAGGGACCAGACAGGGCTGCCCACTCTCTCCACTATTATTTATTCTAACGTTGGAACCTTTGGTTCAGTTGTTAATGCAGGTGGTGATGAGGCAGGTAGCTTTGGGAAACTTCCCTTTTCTAAAGTTTTATTGTTTGCTGATGACATATTATTATTTCTTCCTAAAGCAAAGGAATATCTGTCCGATATCCTTGATTTATTCGTGTGGTATGGAAGCTTTCCGGGGACAAATCAGAGGTTTTGGATCTTTCTAGCTCCTTACATCAAGAGTGGGTGGATTTCTCTTTATGGTGGGCAACAGATAAACTTAAATACCTAGGTCTTTATATACATAAAGAGCCCCAGCAGTGGTATGTGGCCAATATTCCTTCAATTGTTTTAGGTAGCCAGAAGTTATGTGAATGATGGATGCATTTTCCGGTATCATTCATGGGTTGCATAGCTCTCATAAAAATGACGTTACGTTCCAAAATTCTTTTTATGCTGCAGATGATGCCTCTCATTTTATCTCGCACAGATACCCAAGTTATTACATGCATTTGGTCAACATTTGTTTGGAGGGGAAGAAGCCCAGAATGTTCCGTATTAAACTCATGATACCCAAGGAAGGGGGGGGGGGGGGGTCATTTTCCCAACATGCGTTTTTATTCTTTTGCGTGTGTACTCCGACAACTAGGGGTCTGGATAGGCAATAGAGATCTTTATTCTGACCTAGAGCTGGAAAAATCATTAGTGGCTCCACTATCTTTGTCGTATGTTTTGCATATGGTGCAATCCCAGTTACCTAAATACTTGGCAACTTCATTGTGGATCAAAGCAGCAAGGGCTGCCTGGAAAATACTGAGATCCCGACTTTCTATACCATAGGAGAAATAATTTTCGTTACTATGGCGAGGGAACCCAGATTTTCCACCAGAAGCTGAACTGGAGGTATATAAAGAATGGGAGAAGACACCAAAAACCAGGGTTTTACCTTTTATTGATATACAATCAAGAAAGGTATAATCTTTTCAATATTGTATTTCTAACCTGGGACTACAGACTAATCGTTATTTAGTATATTCTCAAATTAAAAGTTACATCAAATCTAATTTTCAGTTAATTGAAGTCCATTATACTTCAGGTTCATTTCAAAGATTTCAAGAGATGTGTTTTGGGGGAAAACATACGCTCTCATCCCTATACAAATTCTTACATTTAATCACAACATATAAGCAATTACAATCATTTGCTTCTGTGTGGGGTCAAGAGTTAGCAACTTCAATAGATGAGGATGATATGTTTATATATGTACATGAAATCTATGGGACCATTGAAGGGATGACATACCCTGAGTTGCAATTTAAACTTTTATATAGATTGTTTTACTCCCCTCTGTTCCTCAGTTTTTTCCGTCTCCATAGCAGTTCGGGACTTCACACACGCTTGCACAGCATTAGAAAACCAAACTCCAAATTTAAAGAATTTAAAGAAGAAAGAAAGAAAGAAATCTTACCTACAGACGAGCCCCACTCTCCTGCGCTGATACCTAAGGGTCCCTCCCCCAGTTGAGAATTCCTGAGGTGATTTCCAAGATCCCTCAGACGTAGCCTTGGTCCCGGTTTGGACTTAGCCCCCTGCAAAGGGAGCGGCTGAGAGGCAGCGGGTGCAGACCAAATGCGGCAGTGATGGTATTCCCCTCTCCCCCCGCAGCCGGAGACCGCCTGGCAAAAGACCGGGAAGCGCCGAGACAAGGTAAGGTAGAAAACTTTCTCAAAGTCTCCAGTCTCCAAGGCTCGGATAGCCGCACAGCTCGTCCATCCGGCAGCTGTCTAATTGGGTTAAGCAGCCCCGGCCAGGCTAGACCCCGATCCGGCGCGAGGGTCCTCCCACGTGGAGACCCTCCAGGGGGGCCGCCATCTTGATCGCATGGTCGCCGGCTCCATTTTCCTCCCCTTGGTCGCCGCTTCGCCCGGATCCTGAGCATTGCGCTCAGCGGCGAGCCGGGCTCATAAAGATACTTGGGCGCATAAAGATACTTGGGCGCATAAAATGCTGGGGTGCATAAAATGCTTGGCCGCATAAAATGCTTGGCCGCATAAAATGCTGGGGTGCATAGTGATGCGGGCATTTGTGCCGTGCGCACAGTGATGCGCATAAAAGGGCCGTGCGCACAAATAGACTCGTACGCACAACTGCACGCACACCCTCGGACTCTACGCACCCAAAGAGGGTGCACCCAGAACGCACAAAAAACCCCGGCATGCGTATCCGAGAAGGATTCACGTGCAAATCATGGCACATCCAGCCAAAACATCCAAGAGATAGGCCCTCTGACCAGCCTACCACCTGAGAGCGACGCAGCCAGAAGTGGTCACCGCCCTGTGCCTGTAGTGCGGAGAAGCTCTGGGGGAACCGAGACAATACAGTCCCAGGTAACTTCTCCTGGACGGGATTCTTCGCAGAGCTGCAATCCCTCATTCACACACAGTCAGGACCACCGGTGACAAAGCTACAACTCTCACCAGTGGACCAGAAGTCGAGGAAGTCTCAGAACCCCTGGAAGATAGGGAAATCCCTCCTGGAATGGAACCATATCGATCCATGATGCGTTACCCCCCCTAAGACGAGCTGCCAGATCTTGTGGCCACGAGCCTGAAGGCATGGGACACCCTGGATACTAGTCCAAGACTGTATCTGGTCGGGCTCCGTCAGACCTCACGCCATTCCCCAACACTACAGATCGTTCAACAACTGATCGACCTGGAATGGAACAGAGGCCAGCTTCAAGGGAGGTCAGGCCCTAGAAGCCCTCTAACCCTTGGACCCCTCGACTAAGGAACTTCTGAGGTTTCCCAATATCGATGCCCTGGTCTGCGCCACCACAAAGCACACCACCAGGCCAGTCAAGGGAGGAGCGGCACTCAAAGATGCCCATGACAGACGGCAGGAATCCACCTTCAAATAGTCCTTTGATGTGGCGGTTATGTCCTTACAGATCGCGGCCTGCTGTGCCGTGGTGACACACGCCTGCCTGGCTATGTCCAGGGACACATCTTCGCCAGTTTAAGCATTAGATCCGGCAATCTCATTCCTCATGAATGCGTCTTCAGACCTGGTACGCATCACAGCCAGGGGCATCTCGTAACGTAGTGGCAGCCAGAAGACAACCCTGGCTTCGAAGTTGGTCAGCTGACACGACCTCCAAGACAAAGCTCACGAGAATGCCCGCTAGAGGAACGCTCCTGTTCGGAAGTGAACTGGATAAGTTAGCCGAAAAGGGGGGCGAGTCCCCAGTACCCTGGCTACCGGAGGACAGAAACAAGAAGATCCTGTGCCCCTCTCCCCGGGCGCCCAAGGGCAGAGGATCTCAGCATTTTAGATCATACAAAAATACACGCCACGCACCTCGCCCCCTCCAGCAGGGGACAGTCCTTTCGGAAAAGACACAACAAAAGAGGAGCCGGCTCGGGCCCAGGCGCCAGCCGCAACACTGAATGAGAATCAACAGACCCATCAACGGGAAGAATCCGTGTGGGCCTGACCTATTTTACCAATGATGGGTCGAAAAAACATCAGACAACTGGGTCCTAACCATCATCTGAGAGGGATAATTCCTGGACCTTCACAGCATCCCTCTGGACAAGCCACTCCCATGCCACTCTCCATGCCACTCTCCCTCCAAAAGGACGGCAGTGGAAACTACACTGACAAAGCTTCTCGCCTTAAAGGCATTAGCACCAGTGCCCACGCATCAACAAAATTCTGGGCACCACTCCATTTACTTCATCGTCCCCAAGAAAGAGGGAACATTCCAGCTCATCCTAGACCTCAAGACCTTCAATCACTGAAGGTACCCTGTTGTCGCATGGAAACCCTGCGTTCGGTCATAAAGGCAGTACAACCAGGAGAATTTCCAACCTCCTTGGGTCTGTCAGAAGCCTATCCCCACATACCGATCCATCACAACCATCAGCGTTTCCTACGCTTCAAAGTATTGGGCCATCCTACCAGTTCCAGGCCTTATCATTCGGGCCAGCTATGGCTCCCCGAACGTTTACCAAGATCATGGTGGTATTAGTGGCGACACTGAGGAAAGAAGAAATCCTCATGCACCCATACCTGGACGATTGGCTGATTAGAGTGAAATCGCCAGAGGAGAGCTATCAAGCAACCACCAGAGTCATGAACCTACTGCAGAGCCTCGGGTGGATCATCAACACATCCAAGAGCTGGCTGCAGCCCTCCCAACTCTAGAATACCTGGGAGTCCGGTTCAACACAATGGAACAAGGTTACCCTTCCTCCTACAAGGAGAAGAAAATGGATGGAACTACTACGAGCATCACTGATCTCTGCTCTCCCCACGGCAGGGGACTACCCCCAAGTCCTAGGACTCATGGCTTCGACCATAGTAGGTGTCCCGTGGGCAAGGGCTCACAGGCAACCCCTACAGCATTCCCCGCTCTCACGGTGGAACCCGATATCTCAGAACTACTCCGCCCTCCTCCAACTACTGGTGGAAGTTCGGTAGCAGCTACAGTGGTGGCTGCAAGAAAACCACTTGAGCAAGGGAATAAGCCTATCCCCACCGGACTGGATCTGACACACCACAGATGCGAACCTGCGATGGTGGGGAGTCTGCATTGAACATAAACTGACTGGAAGCACGAGCAGTCAGACCAGCCTGCCTACAATTCAGTCACAGACTCCGGGGCAAATCAGTCAGAGTCATGTCGGACAACGCCACAACAGTGCCCTGCATCAACCGCCAATGGGAAACCAGAAGCCAGCAGGTGTCTCTGGAATTACAACCCCTAATGAAGTGGGCAGAAACAAACCTACAAGGGATATCAGCCACCCACGTCGTGGGAAGAGACAACATCACTGCGGACTACCTCGGCAGAGAGAGTCTGGACCCAGGGGAATGGACACTGTCCACTGCAGCCCCCAGCTGATAGTGAACTACTGGGGGACCCCAGCCATGGATCACCTGGCAACCAGGTTCTTCACCCGAGCCCCCAAGCTCTACAGCCGCAGACGGGAACCGCTGTCCCAGGGAATTGCGCCTTCGTCCACACATGGCCACAAGAGGTCCTGCTGTACACCTTCCCTCCATGGCCACTACTGGGCAGAATCATTCGCAAGATAGAACACCACAGAGGGATAGTACTTCTAGTGGCCCCGGACTGGCCAAGAAGACCGTGGTACACAGATATGTGAAGACTCCTGGCGGGGGAACCCTCTGCGTCTACCTCCACACAGGGATCTACTCCAACAAGGACCGATCCTCCACGAAGATCCAATGAGATTCTCGCTTATGGCCTAGCCCTTGAGAGGTCTCGCCTGAAGAAGAGCGGATACTCAGGGCCAGTATTTGACACCCTGTGCCAGGCGTGCAAGTTTTCCACATCCTTCACCTATATACGAATATGGAGAATATTCGAAGCTTGGTGCGAAGACCGTGACATCCAGCCGTAGACAGTCAAAATTCCCATGAGCCTGGAATTCCTACAGGATGACGTGAAGAAAGGGTTGTCACTCAGCTCTATCAAAGTCCAACTGGCCGCACTGCCCTGTCTCAGAACCAAAGTGGACGGCATCAGTCTAGCCGCCCATCCAGACGTCTCACGCTTCCTGAGAGGGGTCAAACAGATCCAACCACCACTAAAGTGGCCGATACCCCTATGGAACTTCAACCAGGTACCAGACTTCCTTGCAGGAGCCTCCTTCAGACCCACGCATGGTCTCACGCTATGGCTCCTGACCTTGAAGATGGCATTCCTAGTAGCAATCTGCTCAGCTCGCCGAATCTCCGAACTTCAAGCGTTATCATGCCAGGAACCATTCTCCAGTTCACACTGGGATCTGTACAGCTACGCGCTGTACCCTCCTTCCTTCCAAAGATGGTTTCTCCCTTCCCTCTTAACCAATCTATCTCACTACCATCCCAGACGAGAACAAGGGCTCGGAAGACTCATGCCGGCTTCGCCATATTAATGTCGGTAGACTCCTAGTCCGATACCTGGAAAGATCGGAATCCATACGAAAGACGGACCATCTATTCATTCTTCATAGCGGGAAGAAACAAGGGGAAGCGGCCTCGTGAGCAACATAGCCCGCTGGATCAAAGAAGTGATCAAGGCAGACTATGTAGAGGCAAGCAAGCCTCCACCGCTGCAAGTCAAGGCCCATTCCGCAAGGGTCCAGGCAGTGCCCTGGGCAGAAACCAAGATGCTGTCACCCGTCGAGATCTGTCAGACGGCGACATGGTCTTCAATCCATACCTTCTCAAGGTTCTACCGCCTGAATGTCCAGAGAGGAAACAGCATTCACAAGGGCAGTCCTAAATGGACCACGGGCAGCCTCCCACCCATCTCAGGAGTAGCTTTTGTACATTCCATTGGTCCTGAGTCCATCTGCTACACGCTAGGAAATGGAGAAATTACTTACCTGATAATTTTGTTTTCCTTAGTGTAGACAGATGGACTCAGCATCCCGCCCATGGCTGTCCGGTAAATACGGGAACCTCGGAGGACAATCCCCGAGAGCAGGATAAGCGCGGGTAAGCCAGCTCTTACCCCCAGTAAGACACCCACAATGATGGGGTGCCGGCACTTCTCGGTTGAATACTCTGGTGACCTCCAGCTAGAAATCAACCAATCCAAGTTAATCAAGTTAAGCAAGTTAGCCAGTCTCACATATATCCACAACTGCTTTTCAAAGAGAAAACTGAGGAACAGAGCCTCATGCACGGGTATATGTAGTGCTGATGTCAGATTGAAATCTGACTCCGTCTCCAACTGCTATCAGGAGCACACTATACCCATTGGTCCTGAGTCCATCTGTCTACACTAAGGAAAACAAAATTATCAGGTAAGTAATTTCTCCATTTCTGTGCTGACATCAGTCTCTTCTCTAGGGGTATCCTCTGGCTACCCTCTGTAGGCCTTCATTGCAATTGATCCAGGGATAGGCATATGTAAGAGGTGTTCTACAGTTTTTTTTTATTTCTACATCTTTGACCTGTTCCATTCCTGGCAGGTAGTATCCTCTGCTCAGGGTGATCAGGAGGGACTGTACACTGTTGTGGAAGTGCTAGGGAGCGGTCCTGATTCCGGGGAGATTGGTGTGCCCTTGGAGCACGGCATGACTGCAGAGGAGCTCTGAAAAAGCGCTGAGGCAGGCAAGACGTGTCCAAGCACGGGTGGACAGGCTAAAAGCCAGGGGCCCTGACCTCTGCTGAACCCGAACGCACTGGATGAAACCCAACAACACAATGCTGGTCTCTGGGGTATCCCTCCGGCCACTCGATAGCCTTTTCGGATCCGCCATCTGGGAACAGCAGGCGCAACAGGATGGACAGAGGTCGAGGACAGGCGATGGTACTGGAATAACAACAAGACGTGGATACTTGGAGATTGGGATGAGACAAGATACTTGGAGACTTGGACGAGATGAGGCACTTGGAGACTTGGATGAGACATAACACTTGGAAACTTG
This sequence comes from Rhinatrema bivittatum, assembly GCF_901001135.1. Lineage (NCBI taxonomy): Eukaryota > Metazoa > Chordata > Amphibia > Gymnophiona > Rhinatrematidae > Rhinatrema > Rhinatrema bivittatum. The sequence goes on from NC_042617.1 coordinate 126,227,445, forward strand.
GATGAGGATTCAGGATAGTCAGACATGGATGAGGATTCTGGATGCTCTGATGTAGATGAGGATTCAGGATGGTCAGACGTGGATAAGGATTCAGGATACTCAGACGTAGACGAGGACTCTGGATACTCAGAGACGAAGACAAGGATTCAAGATTCTCAGAGGCTTAGGCAAGGACTCAGGATACAGGTACTAGCACGGGTTGAGTACTGCACCGCAACACGCCCTACACAGCCACCCAAGGCTGGTCGCAGACCATGCTGAAAGCGAAGCAGACTCCAGTGAAGACTTGGATCCAGAGACATGTCAAAGATTCAGGAGAAGCCTGCACCGAGGCGCGCCCTACACAGCTGCCTATGGCTCGTCGCGGACCATGCTGAAGCGGAGCAGGTTCTGGCTTGAGTCTAGGTCATGGACAGAAGTAGGTACAAGGTACTCCGAAGTCTGGGAACAGGATTCAAGACTCAGAACTTGGCATTAAAAACAGGAGCCTTCCAGAGGCTTGCTGCAGACATGAAGGTAGGCCTTGTGCCACGAAGCGCCCTACACAGCCCCTATGGGCTGGTCACGGACCATGACAGAGGCATGCCAGGAAGTATGGATTAGAGGAACCTGGAAGCTAGATGAGGAGCTGACGAAAAGGACGACAGGATTGGAACTGGAACATAGGACATCGGGACATCAAGGACATCGGGACATTGTGAGATCTGGACATTGGGACATCTGGACGAAGACAAGGGATCCGACGAGAGACCAGAAAGCACAGACTAAGACAGAGACGAAAGACCAGGAACCATAGATGAAGACAAGGGAATTCCCACGAAGAACAGAATGCCTTGAAGAAGCGAAGATGGACCTCAGAAGCCTCCTTGATCGATGAGCTGGAACACAGAAGAATCAATGAGCGGACTGGCTCCTTGCGAAAGCAACGAAGGACTGACGAGAAGCCCTTTTTATAGGGCTGAAGAGGAGACGCCTTGGAGACGTCAGGTGGGGCCGCAGGGCTTTTCCCGCCACGGGCCCTTTAAATGCTGAGGAGAGGCACGGCCGCGTGCCTAGAGAGAGGCAGGACCAGGGACAGCGACAGCGGCGTCCATGCCGCGAAGAGGATCGAGCTGGAGCGGGACTAGGCTGCAAAGCGAAGGCCTGGTATTGGCGGCTCCATGCTGCGAAAAGGTCCAGTGGCGGCGGCATTGGCAGCGGCTTCTGGGCTGTGCCGGGAAGGGACGGTATCAGCGGCCTTCCCGGCCGCGAACGAAGAACATTGGAGGCAGCACTCAGGCCGCATAGGTGACAGCTATGGTGGTGGCCTCCAGGCCGCATAGGAAGGACGTTGGTGGCGGCTCAGACCACGTGGAAGGCGGTGGTGGTGGCAGTGGCTCGCCCACTGCGGATAGCGGACAGCAGCGATAGCAACAGCCTCCATGCCACGAAGGAATGGCATCGGCAGTGGCCTCCAGGCCGCGTAGGGTTGAACATCGGCAGTGGCTGTGACTGCCGCGGAGCACGGGCGGAGGCGGCGCTTGGGCCACATAGAAGATAGTCGTGAAGGCAGCAGCCTCCAGGCCACGGGGCAGGTGAGAGGCTGCTTGCAGCTAGGCCCACAAGCAGCATCGTAACATACACCTTTTCGACCAGCATAAGAGGGAGGTTGCAGCACCTGTGTGAGAAGGGATCCTGATTTAAATTTTCGCAAATTTGGAGAAAGGGAGAATTTTTCTGCCCCCTCCTTTTACCCTGCACTGGAGACTTTGGCAGTTGTTTCTAACATAGGCTTTTCCTTCCAGGAGGCCAGCTTCTGTCTTTTGAAGAGGAATCATCAAGGGAAAAACTTCAGGAGACCCCCAACTGGAGGTTCCACTCTGGGACACAGGAAACTGCCAGGTGAAGTTCGGGATTCAACGTGGACCTCAGGTACTGTGGGAAGGGATCTGGTCACTGTTAAGATTCCCCTGCCATCTTGAGATAATCATCTTTCCTTAACATGGAGGCTACCCCTGTCCCAAGCCCCTGCCTGGAAGAACATTTCCACAGAATTAGAGAGCATTCGAATCCTGCCTCATGTAAATCTAGGAACCCTAAAAGCAACTGGACACTTTAAGTTTTGTATCTAATGATTCTTTTACAATGAACAACAGTAAACTTTAATTTGAACACCCATACAGTGAGTCCTGCCTGGTTTGTAAGTGTTCCTGTCCCAAAGAGCTATGGTAATACAAACACATGGGAGAACACTGCTGCCTGGGCCAAGAAGGTTAGCCTTCACTCCCACAGAAAGGACCCACACCTTGGGGACTCATTAAAGGGGAATGAGAAGTATGCAGACAGCCCCAGTTATAAATTATTTTATGGCCCTTCAGGCCTTTCAGGCCATCCACCAAGAAAAGGTCACAGGAGGAAGAAGGAGAATTGGAGCATAGAGACCCCTTTTTTGTGTGTGGTAGGGTAGGGATTGGGCACACAAGTCCCTTGATTTTGGTGTCAGAGGGATGGGGTCAAGGGGAGGACCTGAGAGCATGGCATCTCGCAAGTGATACAAATTAGCATTTCAGTCCTACCACCTCATATTCAGGCCGATACAGTAAAGTTAGCGGGAGAGCTCTCCCGGCACGTGCACAGGCCACTCTCCTGTGCTCGTGATTCACTAAAACAAAATATTCAAATTAGGGCCCGTGGTAAAAAGAGGCGCTAGGGACACTAGCGCATCCCTAGCGCCTCTTTTTTGACAGGAGCGGCGGCTGTCAGCGAGTTTGACAGCCGACGCTTAATTTTGCCGGCGTTGGTTCTCAAACCCGCTGACAGCCACGGGTTCGGAAACCGGACGCCGGCAAAATTGAGCGTCCGGTTTTCAACCCGCGAGCCGCAGGCCGATTTTAAATTTTTATTTTTTTTTATTTTCAATTATTTTTTACTTTGGGACCTCTGACTTAATCTCACCATGATATTAAGTCGGAGGTTGTACAGAAAAGCAGTTTTTACTGCTTTTCTGTGCACTTTCCAGGTGCCAGCAGAAATTAACGCCTACCTTTGGGTAGGCGCTAATTTCTGAAAGTAAAATGTGTGGCTTGGCTGCACATTTTACTTAGTGAATCGTGCGGGAATAACTAATAGTGCTCGCAACATGCATTTGCATGTTGCGGGCGCTATTAGTTTTGGGGGGGTTGGACGTGCATTTTCGACATGCTATTACCCCTTACTGAATAAGGGGTAAAGCTAGCGCATCGAAAACGCGCATCCAAACGCTCCATCGCACTGTACTGTATCAGCCTGATTGTGAGTAAAGGGGGCATTCCAAGAGACAGGGAACTTCATGGGCTTATCCAGGTAGGGAGGGTCTTTGGCCTTTAAGTTGGTGGAAAGGGCCTGCTGGAGGACAGTTTTTGCTCCAGAATGGGGCTGTCTGTAGCAGGGATGGGAGGGGTAGTTTGGTCTGCTGAGGATGGAAAAGAATTTTGGGACTGAGGACACTTAGGGCTATGTGCCTTTTATTGCTCACAGATAGGGGAATGGGAGTGGGGGTAGCTGGTAACATATGTGCATTAGTGGCTACAGTAACCACACAATGCAGTTTTTATAAAGGGATTAACACCTTTAGTAAATACTATGTTTACCTATACTAATGCATGCTAAAAACACACATTAACTCACATACTTTAGTAAATATGGGCCTAAATGGCCTTAATTTGCACACTAAGCTTTAGAATATAGGGTCCCACAGTTAATCAAAAAATGTAACAGTGCTACAATTTTCAATCCTATAATTAATGCATAGCACTGTGTAATTGAATGCCTAACTTTGCTAACTAGGGAATAATTCACATTTCTCTTAATCATTCTTGATTGGTTTCAATGTGGTTAGTTATTACTATAGTAATGAAACGCCTGAGTAATTGAAAAAGCAGTTCAGTAATCTTTAGGAACAACACAGAACTTAGCTGACATGAGAATTAGCAGCACTGTGAGCAGTGTGAATCTGAAAGTTTGCATTCTATATGGCTGGGTCGAGTGGCGGCTTCCCTCGCTGAGCCGGGGTAGACGTGAGATTGGTGGTCCATGGAACTAGCCCATGGACTACTGATCATAACCGTACCCCCCTCGTAAGCCCTTCTCCATGAGTTTGCAGGGGTACTAGCCACTAGGGATGTGCAGACAAAAAATTTGCGTTGATAAGTTGATAAGTTGAAGTTGAGGGTCGATTTCGTTCAATATGGACATATGGAGAATTCCATAAGTTGAGGGTCTGTCCATACGTTCACCGGTTCCCTAAATAAAAATTTAAACCCCTTACCCTCCTTAATCCCCCCCCCCCAAGACTTACCAAAACTCCCTGGTGGTCCAGCGGGGAGTCAGGAAGCCATCCCTATATTGCTTTGCGAGGAGCACGTGACGTCGGCGTCACGTCGGAGTGACGCGGATGTCACATGCTTCTCCGTGCCTCCGCTCCGGGACCCCCGTTGGACCCAACCGGGACTTTTGGCCAGCTTGGGGGGGTCCAACGGGGGTCCCGGAGCGGAGGCGCCGAGGAGCACGTGACATCCGCATCACTCCGACGTCGGCGTCACGTCAGAGTGACACGGACGTCACGTGCTTCTCCGCGCCTCCGCTCCGGGACCCCCGTTGGACCCAACCGGGACTTTTGGCCAGCTTGGGGGGGGTCCAACGGGGGTCCCGGAGCGGAGGCGCCGAGGAGCACGTGATGTCCGTGTCACTCTGACGTGACGCCGACGTCACGTGCTCCTCGCAAAGGAATACAGGGATGGTTTCCTGACTCCCCGCTGGACCACCAGGGAATTTTGGTAAGTCTTGGGGGGGTCAGGAGGGTGGGGGGTTTAAGTGTTTATTTAGGTTCAATGTATTCAACATAGCTATGTTGAATAAGTTGAAAATCGCGATGAGTTGCGCATCATCACTTTTTTAAGTTTAAAACAAAAAAAAGTTGCGTTTTACATATGCGTTCAAAACGAATGCACACCCCTACTAGCCACTAAGAATCTTTCTGACCCTTATAGGATACTTGGCTCAGGGGTACTAGCTTCTACAACCAAACAATTGGTTTTTCTCCTCTAGTTTGTTGTACTCTGGTGGTTTAGTGTGCCCTTGGGCCTCGGCCCGGGCCCAGACCTTCAGGGCCAAGCCGAGGGTTGACGGTGGCTCCGCATGGCTGATGGTCTTACCCTCTGCTAGGCCTGCAAGCTCCCAGAGCCAACAACATGAGGTGTTGGTAGGGGAACGGTCCTCTGACTGTTTCAAGCCCTTTCAGATCTGCCGCTTAATCGGCATTGGAGCAGCAGGCCTGGCCTGAGGTCGAGGTTGAGGGCAGACGGAGGCCTTGACACGTAGACAGGACTATGACTGACGCGACGGCATCTCAATGAAGACTCTTGGGCTGAAGCAGACGGCATCACTGACGAAGACACTTGGGCTGATGCAGACAGCATCACTGACGAAGACACAGGGTTGATGCCACGGCATCCTTGGACAAAGACACAGGGTTGATGCAATGGCATCCTTGACGAAGACACTTGGCTGATGCGACGGCATCTCGGACATGAGGAGGAACTGAACATCCAAACGGGCAAGACACAAGGCAGGAGGACATTGGCACTGTCTCTCAGGGCACCCTACACAGCCCACCTTCACGGGCAGACCCAATGGGCTGGTCGCGGACCACCCTGTCCCACTGCGTGCCCTACACAGCCCTAGCAGGCTGGTCACGGACATCGAGGGGAGCAGAACAGCGCAGGGAAGATCCAGGCAAGGAGGAACTCCAATGACGAAGCCGGTGTAATCTGAAGCTTCCCCCAAGGCTGGCAGGAATGGAGGCTCAGGAGCACAGGGACACTTCCCACCTGCAAGCCACCTCATTCTCAGGCATACACCATCCGAGAGCACCAGGCTTACAGGAACAGAAGGCTCGAGAGCACCAGACAGGGAAGAACATCCTGGAAGGAAGACACATCAGGATGCGGAAGAACATAGCGAGACATCAGGACATATACCGGGACCTCAGGCGAACATCAAGACATGGAAACGTGGTACGAAGCAGACGAGACGAGGAGCTCCATGAAGAACATAAGACCTTACACGGCTCTGGCAGGCAGGAGCCTCCAGAGGGAAGTCACATCGATGCAAGGCCAAGAACAGACTGACGAAGCAGCCCTTTATAGGGCTAGAGCAGGAAGTCCAATTACAGGTGGGGCCAGCACACTTCCTGTGCCTGGCCCTTTAAATCTGGCAGAGAGGCGCACGCCGGCGCCTAAGAAGCAAGCAGGAAGCTGTGCAGGACTGCGGACAGCGGCCTGCACTGACGCACAAGACAAAGAGAGGCAGGACCGAGCCTGGACGCAGGCTCCGACGTCGGCAGCGGCTCCAGCCGCTGTAAGGGGCCCCGGGGGCGGCTCCAGCCGCTACTCCAGCCCAGGGCTGCGGCCTTAGTGCCACGAAGATGGGAGCAGCGTCGAGGGTGGTCCCGGGCCCCACGGGAGATGGAAGAAGGTTGCGGCCCCGGCTGCGAGGTAGCAGACTCTCCAGGGCGGCCTCCGGGCCGCGTGGCAATACCGACCGCGGCACCAGCCGTCTAGAAGGCCCGACGGCGGTGTCCTGCCGCGTCGGGTGAAGAAACCGGCACGGTGAGTGGTGAGTGAGCCTGCTCGCGGGGGGACCCGCGGGCAGCATTCATAACATAGTTTATGCAATTCCAGGGATTGAAGTGGAGCCACAGGCGAAGAGTTGGACTCGTCTGGATTGCCTTGCCTGAGGACTGTCCCCATCAAGAGGGTGGAGAAGTCTACTTACTTTTCGGGAACTGACTGATGGAACTAGGCATATATGTAGAGTTCTACTCTTCTTCTTGTTGAAGTCGGGCATACAGAATTCATATCTGTTCATCTTTCTCCACGACTAGAGACTCAAACTTTCTCTTGGTAAATTTATTTTCCGTTTCTAAACATTTACGTTTGACCCTTTCTTGTCTCAACTGTTCTTTTAATTGTCCAAATATGATTTTAAGTGTATTCTCCTGGAGGTGCTGTGGAGAGGTCTGAATTTCTCAGGACTCTGTACAAGGAGCAGAAGATGTCGGAAGGGTGGAAGCCATGATTACTGGATGAGCCAAATCTTGAAATACCTTACAGGACTTAGTGCATCTGGGAACCCACTGGATGAGTTCCAATGTGGACCAGGCAAACTGTGGCTGGTGTCGCTGAAGCCACAGCAGGCCTAAAAAAATTGGACTCACAGCTCTGGAGAGTACATAGAAGCTAATGACTTCTGAGTGCAAGGATCCTACCAGTGGGGTCAGTGCACAGTGGACCAGGCCACCCATCCTGGAAGAGGTTCACCCATATACAGATTAAAGCATCAGAGGTGGGGTCTCTAGGACTGTAGGAATCCAGAATCACTCAACAAGCTCTTGCTGGATGAAATTCTCCATGGAATCGTAGTCCACCAGGGCTCTGGTGGAGAAGCATAAGGCAGATTATTCTATGGAGACAGGCATGAGAAGCTGTGGGATCAAGGTAATCAGGCCTAAACTTTCCTACCTGGGTAACTCGGGCATGAAGAAGCACCTCTTCTCTCCAGGCATTGAGCTGATAGGTGGCCATGAGCCATGCAATATAAGCAGAGGCCTAATTGGCGGTGTTGGGTCATCTCTCATGGTGGAGTACAAGAAGGATTAAAATATACATATTTAAAATTAAACTAAACACAAAAATATATGCAGACGAGCTTGGCCCAATTGCATAAGCTCTTCTAGTGAAACCCCCACTGGCATGATGGGGTCAGGTATAGGTGGGAGTTGGAGAGGCAGTGTCCTTGTGAGACTCTTCTGTACTGAGCATCCCTCTCGGGCTCTCTCCTGGAGACATCTATCTGTTTTCCTTGTGAGATCAATGAGTTCCTCGAGAGAGGTAGGGAGCTCCATGGCAGCAAGCTCAGTTTTAATTTTTGGGGCTAAGCCTTTTAGAAATATAGCGAGCAAGTTATCTCCCTGCCAGTTCAGCTCTGTGGCCATTGTTCGGAACTCGATTGTGTAATCCGCTAGAGATCAGATACCCTGGCAGAGATTCAGGAGGTCGTAGCCCATCAAGGGCAGTCAGCTGGGTTCATTGAAGACTTGCTTGAAGGCCAAAACAAAATGTCCATGAGAAAATGATCCGAACCCTCCTATAGAGAAGCAGTTCAGGCCAGGGCCTTATCATCCAGGAGGGAAAGTATGAAGGTCATCTTTGCAGCGTCATAGGAGGAGAGCACTGCTTGGAGAGAAAAGTGCATATGACACTGGTTTAGAAAACCCCAGCATTTCTGAAGGTTCCTGGATTACCAGGATGGGGCTGATAGTCAAAATATTGGTTGGTTGAATTTGGAAACTGACACTAGAACTGCTGTTAACAGCGGCAGGGCAGTGGGTATGTCCAACCATGCAGCGAGGTGATTCATGTCTGCAACTACGAGTTCCAAAGCTATCTGAAGGACCTCTAATTTCTGGACAAAGCTGGGAATGGCTTTTAATATGGATAGGTCTGCCGGGTCCAAGGCCTCAGTAATCAGTTGCAGGCATGGACCCTTGAAATGAAGTGGTGTTGGTGCAGCCTGCAGGGAGGAGTCCTGCAGATACCCACTGTCCGCTGGCAGATCTGGCTGAGACAGATGCCCATCTGGAGCTTCACCCTTACCAGCCCTCATTCCCCTTAGGTTGAGTCCTCGGGTGCCTGGACTGGCAGGACTTACGTGCGGGCTTCTGTTGACGAGGTGGAGATCCGTGGAGATAGCTGAGCCACAGGCCAGGGTTTGGCGCAGGCTGAGTACAGGCATAGTCACAGATAGGCAGCGGCAGGCAGGTGGCCTTCAGGCATGGTCAAGAATCAGGCAGTGGTCAGTGACAGGTAAAGTTCAATCATAATCAAGAATCAGGCAGTGGTCAGAGGCAGGATGAGTTCAATCGTAGTTGAGAATCAGGTAGTGGTCAGTGGCAGGCAAAGTTCAATCATAATCAAGAATCAGGCAGTGGTCAGTGGCAGGTGGAGTTCATTTGCAGTAAAGTGTTAAGCAGGCTGAAGTCAGAATCACAGATCCATCTAAAGGAAAGTAGGGCCAGATAGGCATGCTGGGAGGTGAGGAACAGCACAGGCAGGCAAGAGGAGACACTGAAGGAGTAAAGACTGACCACAGAACGAAGACGAACAATTGAACACAGACCACAGGATGAAGATGAAGAACTCAGAGAAGATGACCATGGATTGCTAAAACAAGGACCAGGAACACAGGAACGAAGACCAGGAACACAGGAATGAAGACCAGGAACACGCTGAGGCAACTTGCTCTACATAAAGTAGTCGACCTATTGCTGAGGTGCAGGTTGCAGGGAAGAAGGGCCTTTTAAGGTCAAGGTTAATGAGGTCATCAAGGTGGGCCACGGTGCTTTTACTGCCTCAGTCCCTTTAAATTTTAGAGGTGTGTATCGGATGGCCCGATCATTTCGGGCTTCATTATCGGGGAACCGCAGGAAATTTCGTATTTCCCGTGGTTCGTTGGTTTTTTTTCGGCTGACCCGACTCCTTGTTAGTGCGCGCTAACCCCGAAAAACCCCGGGGAAATTTCCTTTGTTTTTCAGGGTAGCCGAAACAGGACGAATTAGACAATTTCGTTGAAATTGTCTAATTCGTCCTAGGCGAATGCAAATCCCTATTAAATTTAGTGAGAAGGCACATGCATGCGCCTAGGGAGGACATCGGTGGCATCTCAGCCATGCTAGATGGCAGCGTGCGACCGGGTCAAATGGGAGCCTCCCTTGCTGGACCGAGGTAGACATGAGAGTGGCGCCGATCACAAAAGCTGGGTAAATAAGGGCTCACATGCAAATATGCACATGTAAAAAAGGAGTGGACTTAGAGGCATTCTTGGATAGGGTCAATATATATGCATGTAAGTTGCCATTATAAAAGACACGCATGTAGATTTGACAACATGCACATGTAATTTTACAACTACTAATAATCTTGCGAAAGTGATATCAAACTTGTTTATACTGTATTATTGGCTGGGAGGGAGGTCTGGGTGAAATGGGGGGAGTTCAGGTTCAAGGACCAGGAGGGTGTCAATGACCTGGAGAAGGACTGGGCGAAAAGTTGGACTAATTGGTAAAACTGATAATTTCCTTGATGCAGGCATATTAGAAAATTTTCCAATTTATAAAGCTAAGTCCTGCTTAATTTTTGCATGTAAATTATCTGCACATATAATTTTAAAATAAACATAAAAATATGCATGTTTTATGCATCATGTATTATTAAAACATCTTATACTCCGTTGCTTTCCAATATACATCGGTCCAATGTGGATCATAGAAAAACATCCATAAAATACATATTTTAAAACAACACAATAAAATACATATAAGAAATAATAGTGATATATAAAACAAAATCAAATAATGAAATCAAAAACAAATATCAAAATAACAGTGCTCATCCATACACCTCCCTAAAAAATAATGTTTTTAACTGCTTTCTAAACATACAGATCTCTCCTGGGATTGACTTCCATTGGCATATGAAAAAGTCCTAGCACGCATTCCAGAATTCTTAAAATTTCTAGCTGGCAGTAGCGCAAGTAAATTGGTATTCATTGAATGCAATAACATCCATGGTACATACCAAGTAAGCTTAGCCCTAAGGGCACAGCATTCTTCTGCATACAAAAGGTTATGAACCATGACCAGAAGTCTGAATTTTGCCTGCCACTTTACTGGAAGCCAATGAAATTGGTGTAAAACAGGACTAATATTGTTGCGCTGGAGGTGGACCCTTGGCCTGGTGCAGGATTGGTACGGCCCTCTGGTCGGACCCAGAGAGCGCCTGCCACCAGGAGGTGGAGCACACTAGGAGACAGAGGCTAGCTGGGTTTCTGCAGGTTGAGCCCTTGGGTACCTGGACTGCCTGGACTTAGGTGGGCCTCCGGTGGTCTCCTGGAGAGGTATCGGAGAGGTGTGCCCACCATGAGCAAGGGTGCGCAGCTGATGCAGAGCGAGTGGACTAGACCAGAAACGGAAGCTCTGGAGACCTCGGGAAGTCAACAGTTCAGAGAGGTCCTCCGGAAGAGGCAGGCAGCGCCTGCAGGTCCAGCCACATGTAAGCTGCGGTTGTTATCCAAGTGTGTAGGTCCGAAGGTCACCGGGGGCCTGAAGAGAGTGTCCGAGTGAAGCGCAAGGGTCAATGCCAGAATATCAGTCCAAGAGAGGTCAGCCAAAGCGGGAGTCAATACTAGAGTCAGTCCGTGCGTAGTCGTGGCAAGCGAGGATTGGTTCCAGGCGGCAGACAGAAGAATGGTCAGGCAGGCAGTGGTCAGTTCCAGGCAGCAGGCAGAAGAATGGTCAGGCAGGCAGAGGTCAATTCCAGGCGGCAGGCCGAAGAATGGTCAGGCAGGCAGAGGTCAGTACCAAGAAATCAGTCAGGATAGGTACTACCTGAGAATGACACTGAAGCAGGAGACACTGGAACAGGAGACGCAGGAACAGGAGACACTGGAAAGGAGACGCAGGAACAGGAGACCCTGGAACACGAAGGCAAACTCACTACACAATACTGTGTCGACCCAATTGCCAAGGCAGGGATCAGGGGTTTGAGCCCTGCCTTATATATGGAAGGGTGGTGATGTCATCGGGGCGTGCCTCTCGAGGGTTTCTCGTGCTGGGCCCTTTAAGACTGGTGAGGACGGCCTAGGGGTGGGGCCAAGCCGGCCGAGGATGCGGACCCCTCCCGGGAGCTCCGCTGTAAGGCCTGTAGCGATGGAGATGCCAAGGAAGGCCGCAGTGAGTGACAGGGATGCTGGGGGTTAGCGGCAGCGGGTAATCCTGCGCTAGTGGACGGTAATGCCAGGTGAGCAGGCCCAGTCGCGGTATCCACGTGGCTGGGACGCACAAGTATGGTCTCAGTGGGATATGCATTCAGCAGTTCAGTGACACTTAGCCAGATACATTCTGACTTATCCAGTTAAGTGGCGGTTGCTAAATACCACCCCTTAGCTAGATAAGTCTCAAAAAGAGCTACTTATCCAGCTGTTACATTTCACAGCTCGTAGCTGGGCCCTACAATCCGCACCACTTACCCAATGCTGGCCTCTCTCTTTGTAGCAGGACGCAGCTGTTGCTGCTCCTCCTGGAAGTGCGAGTTGCTGCTCCTGCATCTGTCCAGCCTTGCCCCCTCATCTTTCCAGCCCAGCCTGCCTCATCTCCTCCATTCCCATTCAGTCCTTCTCCTCATCCTCCTCGCCTCCCTTCGGATTGATTCAGGACTTGACCTCGATTTGGACTCTGACCACTTTTGCCTTCTGCCTGCCTCTGACCTTAGCCTCGACTCTGACCATTCTTGCCTTCCTCCTGCCTTCGACCTCAGCCTGAACATTGATCACTCTTGCCTGTCACCTGATCTAAGCCTGACTCCAGATCTATGCTCTAGCCTTCTCCTAAGAGACTCTTGCCTAAGACCTGCTGGCCCTGCAACCCAAGCAGAAAGGGGCTGGTATAGGTAAAGCTCCTGACCTGTCTCTTCTTCATCTAGGTCTGCCAGCTGTCAGCAAGAACCTACAGGGCCAACCTCGCCGCAGCCACAAGGGTCCACAAAAGTTACACAAGCTAAGTAAGATAGCCAGATAAGATTCAAAAAGTGCTACTTATCTGGATAAGGGGGCTAGTTAGGGAGAAGACCACCCTATGTCCATCCTGCTGCCTCTCACTTCCCCTCAAGCGACATTTCCTGAACAGGGAGCGCATAACACTTTTTGAGACTTATCTGGCTACACGTGAAAGTTGCAGAGTATAGATTTACGTATATTATATAACTCATGCATGTGGCCATATATACACATATACTGTATAAGCTCCCTGTGTTTACTTTATTTTATGTTATTTTTATTTTAGGCTCCAGCCTTTCCTCCCCATCTCTGGGGGAACTTTAATTATGTGGGCATGCTACACATACTCATTCCAAATCACACAGCTGAGAGGTGGAGTTATTTATGTGGTCCCTCTGATAGATTGTGGAGGTTTACAGAATTATTAGAAATCTTATTTAAAAAATTAGGGAAATCTTAACCAATACTAAATCTAATGTGTGTCCTGCTACATGTTTAGAATCTGAAATCAATTGCCTGAGACTCACAGCAAACCCAGACCCCCAAAAAATCATTACCCAGAGATGAAGCTGATTGATCAACATGAATGTTAAAATCCCCTAGAATCAATAGATTATGCTGATACATTGCTAAGGGAATAAAAAATGTCACCATTTCCAAAGGATCTTGATTAGAATAACTAGATGGACAGTACACCAAAGCTTCAAATTATACATCTGAAGAACCAAAGTATCAACATTAGACGGACATTCAAAACCAATTTGAGAGGGAAGATCTAAAAATAACTAATATGCTGGCACCTCTCATACCCACCCTTGGCTTGCATTCAGATGAAAAATCACGAGAACAAAGTTCATTTAAAAGAACTACATCTGTCTCTAAAAGTCAATGTTCAAATAAAAGATAAAAAATAATTGGCGTCATAATACATATAGAATGAGTATTCACTAAACAAAAAGCTAAGAAGTAAAAGCTGAACTTCTTTCTGGAAACAATAACACATTTGGCCTAGTTGCTTAGGGGGTAATTTTCAAAAGGATTTACACATGTAAATGTAACTACTATTGCAGCAATTTTCAAAAGCCATTTAGCTGTGTAAAGTGCATTTATGTGGGTAAATTCTAAAAACAAATGGCATATATTGTAGAAATTTTCAAAAGCTCACTTAGCTAAGGTGCATTTTACATATGCAAAACCCATTTTTAAGCATGTAAATGCTTTTGAAAATCAGGCCTTAAGGAATTAAAATGAGCAATGTTTTAAACAATGTTTTTATGGGCGGTTTAATCCTCACCGTTTGGTCTGGGTTCAGAGGCATTTTTTTGCCCCAGTGGGGTTGGGTGGTAGGGTATGAACCTCCCATATGTTCTCATTCTTAGTGAAAAGACCAAGAAGGGACTGTAAAGTATATATCAGGACCCCCCTCAAAAGATGAGGACCAGGCATTTAGCCTGCTCCACCTTCAGGCACAGTCCAGAAGGGAATTCTAGTCCCTAAGCAGAAGAATAAGAGAGGGAAAAGGAAGGCTCTGGGGATGAGAAGAAGGCAGCTCCTGTGGCAAGACTGCCTACTGCTGTAACTTTTAATTTAGAACTGTTGAGGTAAGCAGAACTTTCTAGTTGTTTCCTGTATGCTGTAAAGCTGATTCTATGAAGAAAATCCATAGTCCAGACTATTCTGTCCTCCGGCACTCTTATAAAGCCAAAGATTTAGGTGTTTATTTGGACTCCGCATAAGCAGCATTACAAAAACAAGTCAGGATGGTAGTAAGTAAAATCTTTTTTTTCTATTTAAATATGGTGAGACCTTTTCAGAAATATATTAGTAGGTGCAATCTGTGAGCTGTTGTCTATGCCTTGGTTTTGAGTCAAATTCATTTTTGCAATTCTCTGTACTTAGCTATTCCTAAAAAATGGTTGTGAACACTGGAACTGGAATAAAATATAGCAGCCAGAATTATATCTGAGGCAAAACAGTTTCATTGGCTTCCTATCCAGCAGCAAATCATTTTCAAGGTAATAACTCTTATTCATCAGTCAATTTATGATGAGGTTCATTCACACTGGTTTCCAGGGTTTATTAAATCCAAATGTATCCAAATCTCATATACTGCATTCAACTGGACAAAACTTACTGTTACATATTTTAAAGATTTAAGTTGCAGAAAACCAGAGATAGACTGCTCTGCTTTGCTGGTCCACTTTTGTGGAACTTATTACTGGATGGACTTTGTGCAGATAAAACCAATTAAAAATTTAAAAAACAGTTACAGGCTCAGTTGTTTTAGCAGATCTTTGACTAATTATTGCGCCAGGAGGTGGTCCCTTGGCCCAGTGCAGGATTGGTAGGATCCCTGGTCGGACCCAGAGAGTGCCTGCCACCAGGAGGCGGAGCACAAGAGAAGACAGAGGCTAGCTGGAGCTTCACCAATAGCAACCCGGGGTTCCCTCGGGTTGAACCCTTGGTTACCCTGGCTGCCTGGTCTTAGATGGGCCTTGCAGGATCTCCTTGAGAGAAAATTCAGAGGTGATCAAGGGTGCGTGGTCAGTGTTCAGGCTAAAAGTCTGAGGTGCCAGAGAAGGCCAGAATAAAGTCTCTGAATGTATGACAAGGATCAAGACCAGAGTCAAGGTAGCGTAGTCAGCCAAAGCAGGGGTCAATACCAGTGGTCAGTTCGTGGATAGTCAGCCAAAGCAGGGGTCAGGTTCCAGGCAGTGTACAGACGTGGTCAGAGGACAGGCAGAGGTCGGTTCTAGGCAGCGTGCAGACATGGTCAAAGAAATAGGCAAAGATCAGATCCAGGCAGCGGTCAAATGTAGTCAGTAGTCAGGCAGGCGAAGGTCAAGCTAGGAGAAGAGGTTGGCGTAGTCAGGCAGGCGAAGGTCAAGCTAGGAGAAGAGGTCAGCATGGTCAGACAGGTGGAGGTCAGGTTTGGAGAAGAGGTCAGTACCAAGTAAGTAACAGGTGAAGTCTGTAAGTAGACACTGGAGCTAGGAAGCACTTGAAGCAACAAGGGCTGAGAGGACTTGTTGCAAAGGCAAGCTCTGATTGCCAGAGTTTGCCTTAAATAGTTCCTGGTCGCTGACATCCGTAGGTGGGGCTCTCCCTGCGTACCGCGGCTCCTTTAAATTTAAACAGGAAGCATGCGCCTAGAGGCCATGGGGGAGGAAGTAGCCAGCGGCGGTGTGTCTGCCTCGCGGAGAGGTCGACCGTGGCACCTCCAGCGTGCTAGGACTGCTGAGAGAGAACAGCACAGAAGCTGCTCCCTCTACACCGTGGAGGACCCGGCTCACGCTCCGGTGATGGTGACAGGAAGCGGTAAGGATGGCCGGTCGCTGGTCCTGTGGCTGGCCGCCGCAACACTAAGATATAGTTTTCTAGGGATATTTTGCTGCTGTTTTATTGTTTTATTTTATTTGTCTGTAGGTGTTATTTTAATTGTGTAAGTGAAATTGTATTCCGCTTTGGACAGATTTTACATGGAAATAGCGGCATAGAAATATTGCTAAATAAATAAAGATCAGTTACACATTATTACATATGGTGTTAGCAGTGGGACTTATGCTTCGAGTGCCTGCACAAAGATACATGCCAGCAGAAAAAAAAGGGGGGGGGGGGGAATCTTTTCTTTTTTTCTAAGTCATGGCTGCAGTAGCAACCTTGAAAATATGTACAGCGGGCTAAGGGGGCTAACTCCACTGGATAGTAAGGGACATACAGTGAGTCAGAGCTGGACAGGCCAAGATTTTTTTTTCTCCCTTTCCCAAAAGAAAAAAAAAGTTAAGTGTGGTTTTTTCTGTGTTCTTGATCAGGGTGGTGGCCCTCTGGGAGCTTAAAGCCTTGACTACAGCAGAGTACATACTAAACCAGAATGGAAGGTTTACTCCAGGACCTCATAGAGGGGCAGCATCAGTTAAAGTGGTACGAAACCAGTGTACCCAGCAGCAGCAGGCACTACAGGAACAATTCAGTCAGCATCAGCTGTCACTGACCCAGATAGTACAAGCTATGTAATCTGCCACGACCCAGTTGCCCCCACTGTCTCCAATATTACTTAAAATGGATCTAGGAGAGGACTCAGAGAAAGAGATTAATGCCAGCGATGAGGAGGTTGATGGAAATAATGCTAGAAATGACAGGATATATCATGAGAACATTATTGTGAATGATAAATGAGAAAGAAAGGAAAATGTGCACACTGAGGAGTCAGGCATGCTTTTATTGCAGAGAGAGAGGCCACTTCATCAAAGAAGGTCCCAGGACTGAAGAAGAAGCTTTGATGTCAACCTGACAACACCTCAGATTTGTAGCTTTGTGGATACTTCTAACACTGGCCTAAGTGCTTTTTAGGGATGTGAATTCAATTTAACAAAATTTGCAAATCTCAATGAATAAGGGTCAATTATTTTCATTTGGGGGCTCTGAAACAAATTGAGGAGCCTTGGCCTTGGTCTGAGTTTGATGGGATCTATGCTTAGGCCTAGACCTAGGCCTGAAGCTGGGACTCTCCTAGGGCTTAGGCCGAGGTCTAAAGCAGAAGCCATGGCCTAGGCCTGAGTGTGACCCTGGGGTGCCAGCCCAGGCCCAGGCCGATGCTGGGGCCTTGGCTGAGCCTCAAGGAAGGGCTGGTCCCCCTGAAAAATTTTTACCCATTTATCTGATCCATCGGGTATCTATAGCTGCAGCCAGGCTAGGTCTCGACACTTGGGCTGAGACCCAGGATGCGTCTGATGCCTGGGACTCAACCCAGGCCCAGGCTGGGTCTGACACCTGGGCCTTGGACCAGATCCGATGCCACAGCATGGCCTGGAGGCCGGGTCCTGACACCAGGACCTCTGCTTGGACCCAGGCCTGATGCCAGGGCCCAGTCCTGAGGCTAGATCCCAACACCTGGACCTTGGCCCAATGTCATGCCCAGGCTCAGAGCCCAGGCCTTGGAGCTCCATTGGACCCTTCTTCGTTCTTCTTTTGTGTTCTTGAACTGACACCATCCGCTGGAGTCATGCTGGAGTTAATTAACAGGGTGTTATTCTCCAAAATACAAGGAGGTCCATGTTCAAAAGCCATTTACTGGATAATGCAAAAGTTATCCATCTAAATGGCAAAATAGAAATATTCAGCTACTTATCAGGATAAATTATAGCTAGATAAGTAGTTATCTGGCTATATTTAGCTAGATAAAAAAGAGGCATTGCAGGGGTGTTCCAGGGAGGGGATGAGTTATCCAGCTAACTTGGCTGAATATCACATATATCTGGCCAAGTTAGCTGGATAACTTTAGATCTGCTTCCAAGCAGGTCTAAATTTATCCAGTCTTGTGTGGCTGGATAATGTGCTACTAGCCAAATATCTGGTTAAGTAGCATTGTCATAATCCCTCCAGAACATAATACAAAGGTCTTGTCAGGCCATGGTCTCCTCACATCTTTAATCCTGCATAAATTACATCTGGGATTCCTGTCCTGGTTTTTGATCTCTCAGTGCCTCCAGCACTGCTCTGACAGAGGCAGCACTGTAAGTGTAAGCTTATGGCAGACTCTCTGGTCTATAGTTTCTCAGATCTGGTCCTGCTGATTTATTACTCTTTAAGTTAGCCAATTTTCTCTATTCAACAGGCCATTGTTGAGAGAGCATGAGAGAGAGAGCACCTCTAGGGTGGTACACATAGTAGTCAACTATTTATACTGCTAGTAACTGCTAGTAACTGGAGGTGAGGTTCTAGTGATGGTGTAAGGTTTTGGGGACAGTTTTACATGCAGAGTGAGATGTACAAACAGTACAGTACACCTCAGTGAAGATTTCACGTCATTTGGAGTGAGGAAAGCCAGACTAAGACGAGATTACTTCAGTGTTCTCTTGCCCTAGCTTGATTGTACCCTGGTAGAGAGTCCATCAAGTTAGGGCAGAGAGAACATTGTAGAAATCTCATCTTTGTATGACTTTCCTCACTCCAAATGACATCAAATCTTTACTGATGTGTACTGTGCTGTTCGTACCTCTGACTGTGCATGTAAAACTGTCCCCAAAACCCTGCACCACCACCAGAACCTCACCTCCAGTTAATAGCTGGCCCTCCTATAGCAGTATAAATAGTTGACAACTATATGTGCCATCCTAGAGGTACTCTCTCTCTCTCTCCCCTGAAAAAGAATTTGCAATATTTATTTATTGCAAATTGCATTATGGCCGTTTCAGGCATATCGCACAGCTTAATGCCTGCAAAAAAGGTGTAATTATTTCCAGTGTGTGTTACGCTTTTGCATGGTGCGATAATGCCCCTCATTTTCATTAATCCGCCCAAACCCCTCCCCAATTCCACCCTTTGAATACATTTGCCAAATTTGCATTCATGCCACATGCTGTGATAAATATCGCATGTGTTATGGCATTAATGCCATAATGCACTTTGATGAATGACCGTGTAAGTTTTTAGTTTATATAAATTTTATTTCATTCTTCTGGAGTTTATAGTAGATTTTTTTTACTTTTTATGTTTTTATCCTGGTTTAATGTTTTTGTTGTATTGATTATATATTTTAAACTTTCATGTTATTGTCTGTTTATTATCTAGTCTGTTTTTTGAATTGATTTTGCATTTTTATATTGATTTTATGTATTTATTGTACTCGCCTCAAGCATTTATTGTAAAGATGTGCCAGAAATAATGTTTATTATTATTATAGGCAAGTGTCCATGATACTGAAAGCACCATCACAGTTTGGCACTAATTGGCTTCATTCTTGGCTGTCTCAACAGAGAAGTCAAAGATTGCAAAGGGCAGAGTTGAGGCACATTGGGAGGAAAGTGCAAGTAAGCATGTACTTCCATCTTCCATACTGTACTTTTTCTGTAGATAAATAGAGGACTTTGGTTTTCAGTGAAATGATTCTGACGCCTTTCACAAGCATGGAATTCACTAAAATAAAAAGAAAAGAAATATATTGGCATGACAATTAATGCCACACTGAGCATTTCCATCATAAGACCCTGTCAATCAAATCATTGGCTAGCTGGATACCTTTATCCCAATTCTTCCTTCCCCGTTATAGAGAACTTGTTGGATCTTTTGGGCTTAACTGAGAAATACAAGCTTGTTTTGTGCACATTCATTGTGAGCCCTGAAAATGAAGGCTGCACTTTTGATTTTATATTAAAAAAACCCATAATGATTATTCTTACCTGCTATAAGAAGAAAATTACACAATTATCAACAGTAGACATGTTTGTTTCTGAAGGCCATCTTAAGAGATGAATGTATCTTCCCATACAGCTGTATAGAAACAAACAGCTATGAGTGATTGGTGTATTGTTTTCTGCAGGCAGCAGGCTATGATTCTAGGAATCTTTTTCCATTGTGTTTTGCGAGGTTAGATTATTTAAACTTGCCATCAAATAGAATTAAATCAAAGTGAGCTAATTTTTCTTAAACACTAATCATTTTAAGACTATTGAACTAAATATAGAGGCAGTTCATTAAATCATTAAAACAGCCTGCAATAATGCTCACAAAGTCATTATGGTGCTATTCCCTAGCCAGAGAGGTAGTGTTGCCTTAAGCACAGTTTAATCAAATTAGATGGTAGGCTATGTCATGGGGTTTCTCCTATTGATATTCATTAAAAATACATGATTTATCACTAATCTCTTCAAGGTATATCCCACTCTTCCAAATGAATTTTATAAATGTCAAGGGGAAGGAAAACAGTATAGTTTATTATAATAATTTAAGTGTGGTGTGATCACATTTAAATTTTATATACTGTGTAATTTATCAGCAGATAGTAGTTTTAATATGTCTTCGAGCTTTTTCATTCCTTAAAGTTTTAACAAAATGAAAAACCCTGAGGAGCAGCCATTTTTGTATATTAGTATATTAATTCATGTAGCTCATTAGAGTAGTGCTCATAAAGTTGTATGCAACAATAACATTTTTCATTTGATAAGATTTAATTTAGTGGCACTTACTGAAACAGCAGCTACAGCATGTTTTATTTATGACCAATTCTGATTGTATAATGGGACTCTATTCACTAAGGGATCCATTCTGTAAAATTCCTGATATGTGTAAGTGCCAGATTATCTTGAGATGTTTTGACCATGCCAATTTTTTATGCAGCTCTGCTAAAGTGAATGAGAGTTGATCTCCATGTCCACTCATTACTTTTTTCTTCCTCTCCCTCAATCCAGCGCTCTTTTTAAATTTTTATCTTCCTTTTCCCCCTGTGCTTCCCCCTCTCTTGTTCTACAATATTGTTTCCCAAATGATGCTGGAGACTTCATCTGAATACTTTTCTCCCAGCTGCTTCAGTGGTCAACTCTAGAGGTCACCAAACGTTTCCTGGGGTACTGCCACCCCACACTGTTTGTAGCACTCAACCAGGTGCTGGGGAGGTTGCAGTTCACCTGTATACTTTTCCCAGTGGCCTCAATCCCCACAACCTATCCGGGCCTGGACTGCTGCCACCATGTGCTTCTTACAGCATTTGGCCAGGTATTGAGGAGATTGGGGTTCATTTGCATATTTTTCCTAGCTGCCTTGATGGTTGACTCAGTAGATCACCACAATCTGCCTGGACTTGGATTGCCAGCTGCTCTGTCCTTTTTCCAGCATCAGACCAAGGAGATTGCTGTTCATTGGCATACCTTTCCCAGCAACGTTAGTGCTTGAGTCTAGAGAAGTAAAAGAAAAGCTATTCTTTAAAACAAAATTATTGGCCACATGGATAGACAGGTCCTAGTGGGGGAGAGGCAACATGGATTTAGCAAGGTAAGTATTGTCTTACTAAACTATTAGGTTTTTTGAAGGTGTTAATAAATATGGATAAGGGTGAACTATTCAAAATAGTGAATCTGGATTTTCAGAAGGTATTTGACAGTCCTTCATGAGATGCCTCGGGAAATTAAAAGTAATTGGGATAGGAGGCAATGTCCTATTGTGGTTTGGTAACTGGTTAAAAGACAAGAAACAGACAGTAGGATTAATTATCCAAATGAAGAAAAGCAAATAGTGGAGTGCCCCAGGGATCTGTACTGGGATCAATGCTGTTTAACATATTCATAAATAATCTAGAAAAGTGAGCACTGAGTGAGGAGATCAGTGCACAGTTGTTAAAACATGAGAAGATTGTGAGGAACTGCTGAAGGACCTTGCAAGACTGGAAGACTGTGCATCTCAATGCCAGATGAAATTTGATGTGGATAAGTGCAAAATGATGCACATTGGGAAAAAAAAATCCCAACTATGGATACACAATGCTGGGTTCCATATTAGGAGTCACTATTCAGGAAAAGGACCTTGGGTCATTGTGTGCCAAATACAGAAGAGCCTCATGCTTTCAGTATGCTGGAAGATATGGTTGTCTAAAGACTATCTGATGTATTAAGCTGAACCACCAAATACCTTGTTCCTGCCATACCCATTGTCTACTGGCTCAGTCCAATCACATCTGAACTCAAGGTGCCTGAGGCCCTCCTGTGTTCTACACTTCTCTGTTAAAACCATTCACAGAAACCCTGTTCGAGAGGAGTCATGTGATAGCTGGGTATGTAACCCATGGACTGATTGTCCTGGATAAGGTTCCAAGAACCACACCTCAAACATAGGGGGTTATTTTCCAAGCTGCATTATGGGCTTTTTGCATGCAAAAAGCACCATAATGCAAGATGTGATGCTAATTTAGACAAGGGGTGGAGTTTGGGGCAGGATTTCTGGCCAAGTGGACTGGCTTTGCAACTTGCAAAGCCATATTGCACAGTTTTAACTACACCTTTTTCATTTGCATTAAGCTGTGCGATATGGCTCTATCACACTTTTGTGATGTTTTTGCACATGGCATTGTTAGTTACAATTGCTGTACAATTACAATTGCTGTAATTCCTACCTATAACCACTGGAGGGGGGGAGAGAGAGAGAGAGAGAGACCCACATAGTTACTCGAGGTGAGGTTTAGGTAGGAGTGTAGGGATTAGGGGCCACTTTGACACTGAGAGTAAGACATACGAACAGAACAGTGCTCTCTTGTGAAGATTTGATGACCTTTGGAGTGAGGAATCTCACCCAAAGATGAGATTTGTGCAATGTTCTCTCAACCTAGCTTGATGTTACCCAGGTAGAGAGTCCATCAAGCTAGGTTGAGAGAACATTGCACAAATCTCATCTTTGGGTGAGTTTCCTCACTCCGAAGGTCATCAAATTTTCACAAGAGAGCACTGTTCTGTTCATATGTCTCACTCTGAATGTCAAAATGGTCCCTAACCCCTACACTCCTACTTAAACCTCACCTCGAGTAACTATGTGGGCCTCTCTCTCTCTCTCCCACTCCCCCCTCCAGTGGTTATAGGTAGGAATTACAGCAATTGTGGCACTTACCAAAAAGTTATTGCACTCTGCAGTAATACCTATGTGAACCACTTTGCGATAAATAAGCTATTACCATAAAACACACCCCTCTTCCTATCACATGCGATAGTTTGATGAATCTAGGCCATAGTCTCTAAAGGTTAAGTCTCCCCATGATGTTCACTTTATATTACTGTCTAGGATTCCCTGAACAGAGGGAAGATAACTCTTCTAGACCTTATGCATTGCTTTCACTCCAAGGCCACTACAAAGTTCATGCAAACAGCACTGATGAACATTCAGCTATAACTACAGTAATTTATTTATTTATTTATTTATTTATTTTTATTTAGCTACTCATATATATGCTGGAAGCTTTAGATGGTTTCCAACATAATGTTTTACTGATAATTTGGAAGTTGACGTTTCCAACATAATTTTTCACTGATAAATTGGCAGTTGATGGAAACGTTCTTTACAGCATTGGATGTCTCAAAATATGTTTACAGATTTAGTTCTTAAATACATTTGTGACCTTTTCTCTTTCAATAGATTTATACTGATGTGCCAATCCAAGTCCAATTAATATGTATATTATTTTTCTTCCTTTCAAATCAGTTAGGGTTAGTTTATAAGCTGCCTCTCAACTGATATGTGATAGTCTTTTTTAGTCAGTTTGGTAAAAAAAAAAGTCCAAATTTCTCATCTCTCTCCTGTAGTTCTTCTTCCCTCTTTTTGTCATTATTCTTAGTACCTGAAAGGTACCAGTTTTACTCCTTGTCTCACCTTGAGATGATAATGGACTTATCATCTCTCCCCTTCTCTAAAAAATGGATGAAGATTCATTCCTTCTTCAGGACTCCTTACAGTCCACCCATGCTCTGGAGCCAAGCGACTCTGCTCCTTATATTGCATATACTGAATTCCTGGATGAGCACTCAAGCATGTTAGAAAATCCAAAATATGAGATGAGGAGGGTAGAAAAAATTCAGGAAGCACAAAACTTAACAGGTTTCCAAACATTTGCTGAAATTTTCAGACCTAGCTCTTCAAAAAGGTAAAAGTTCTGTCTCCTTTTCTGAACCGAATTCTCAATCCAAGAGACTCCAGAGGCCTTCCTCCTTAAAAACAAGCCAAACCAGGGAACAGCCATGGACATGTAGCCAAATAATTTTAAGCAAGTATATTCAGCGGGATGTTTATCTCACTGACTATATTGGATAAGTTATCCAGCTAACTTTACCCGGATAACGTGTCCACTAAACGGCCTTCTGTATATTGGTCTCTTTATCCTTAGAAGAGTTAACTAAAAATTCCACACCTTAAATTGGTGGCAGAGGTTTATATACTCTGAGAGCTCACCATCTTAGGCTCCTTCAAGGGGGAGCTAGAAATCCACAGAAGCTATTCTGTTATCTCATAATCTAATAAATGGATCATTCCTTCTGGTAGAGATCCATGGAGATCTCTACAGGTAGAAAGTTAAACTTGTGCTTACAGGGCTCCAGCTCCCACTTCACACAGCTAAGAATTTGTGGTGCATTGTTTCCTGGAATATTGGTGAAAAGGTTTTAGATTATCAAGTTAATGCAACTCACTACAGGGATAAATTTTGTAATGAAAAAAAAAAAAGGAAAAGATGGTGACAAAAACAGGAACGAAAAAAACTGAAACCAGCAGAAAACAATGATCGAGATTGAAAAAAAAAAAAAGCAACTTACACTCATATATTGGAGGAGATGGCAAAACATCTTACCAAATGTGTAACAGCAGTACTGAAAGATAAAATTCTAGTCTCCTATAGAAGAATTTATGGAAACTATAACAGCATATAACATCAGAATTAAATGAGAACAAACTTGTGGTGCAGGAGGACTTAATGGAAAATTTACAGACACAATTGAAACCACTGCAAAAGAAAAATGAATAAATCGAAGAGAGTGGATGATCAAGAAAGCAGGAGGCCACGGAAGAATATTTGATTTATTGGGATTCCAGAAGCTATAAAAGATCGAGTCTTACAATGCTTGTGTGAGCACATCATTCCGGAAAATCTAGGCCTGCAGCCTGAGCAAGTTCCCTTGAAGTATGAATGAAAAATCTGAGGTGTCCTAGACCTGTGATTGCTTGCATCCCCAGCTGCACAGATACAATGGTACTCTTTCAAGTATATAGAACGGTAAAGCACTTGGAATATGAAGGGAAAAATGTTTTACTTTTTCATGACTTCTCTGTGCACATGGCAGCTAAACAATGGGAGATTATGCCATAATGATCCCAACGTTTTCAAAAAAAGATTAAGTTTGCCATACAATACCCTGCAAGATTACATATATTTTATCAAGGTGATCACAGAATAACACAGCAGCAGAGTTTTAAAAATACATGAATGCATTAACCAAGAAAATGGAGTAAGTTACATAAGTAATGCAAACTTTTTTTTTGTTTGCCTCTTTTATTTTAATTCATTTCATGCATGGCTGTGTTGGAAACTATTGTATATTTTTAAGACTTTCGCAAGGTAAGGTACAAGAATTTGGGAAAACCTCAGGGGGTGTACTGTGAGTGAGTTTGGACATACAGTATTATTCAAGAATAAACCTTTTATGCCTTTACTTTGAAATCTGATGGAAGGCAATTTGAGGAGACAATAAATTACCGCTTTTACAGCTCTCAGTGTGTGGGGATTTGAAGGATGAAGACATGTGATGGCATAAGCAGAAGATTGTTGAAATACAGTGTGCAATATTGCCACTGAAATACTGATGGTAAAAACATGATGGGCCGACCATTGAGCATTACAGGTATTTTCATATAAGAGATCTATGACGCAGTAAGAAAAGTCTGTGATCAATGAGTAACTGCCATTTTGTGGAAGAGGTAATCAGCCTTGTTAAGGTGAAATGGATGGGGTATCGACTGCTTGAACCTGCTGGCTAAAGAGTATACTATATCAATTGATGGCATATTGAAATTCTGAACGTCAAAAAAGACAGTTTTTTTAACACCTGATCTATTTTTTGAAGGAGGGGAAAAAAACATCAGAAAGGAGCAAAAAGTGAATAAACACTGATTGCCAAGCTCTCAATCACCTGCCCCAAAAAACCCATTTTACATAATAAATACACAAATGCTAAATGCTTCAAAATTGCAAAAAAAAAAAATGCTTATGTAATTCAAAACAAACAATATTAAAGAAGACAAGATGAGCTTGTGAATGTGTACAGTATAATGGTGCCAATGAATCAAAAACTTTTCTTGTTGAGAGGCTGCTGGTGCTGCAAAAACCAGCTAGCAAGCATTCATAAGTGTTCAATACTGAAGATGTGGAAGTCACTGCAGTTAGGCTAGCATAAGACTAAGTTGTTAGGAGAAAGAAATAATTTTCAAATTGGCCATCATATTGCTAATGAAGCTGCATCAGGGCTGGTCTGCAAAGACAAAAAAAAAAGCTCAAAGAACATGATCCGTAGGTCAGTATACAGCAAAAACATCAGGTAATATACTCGCTTAATAAGTAGACAAAATGTTAATTCTTGACAGTGATGAATCATCTACCACAAGCATTTCAAAGTGAAAGTGATACAGATTAGCAGCAACAATTAGCTATTCTTCCCAACTGAAAAAATAAAGGGGCAGATTTTAAAAGTCCTATGCACGACAAGCCTATTTTGCAGAGGCCCGGGCAATGCGCGCAAGCCCCAGGACACGCGTATGTCCCGGGGCTTGAAAAAAGGGACGGGGCGTGGGTGATCTAGGGCCGGGCGTGGGCGTGGCCAGAGGCCTCCATAGGGCTTCTAGGCCGGGGGATCGCTGTATGCCTGCCCAGAGGCAGGCGCAACTTGTATAACAAAGGCTAGGGGGTGTTTTAGGTAGGGCTGGGGGGCGGGGGGGGAGGGCGGGAGGGAGCAGGGAAAGCCATCGGGGCTCCCCTAGGGCTCGGTGCGTGCAAGGTGCACAAGTGTGCACCCCCTTACGTGTGCCAACCTCGGATTTTATAACATGCGCACGGTTGCACGCACATGTTTGTGCGCGCACAAATCTACGCTCGCGCGTAGGTATTAAAATCTGTCCCAAAATGTGTGCCCAAAAAGTGTACAGAAAAGCAGAAAATACTGCTTTTCTGTACTTCTTCCAACTTAATATCATGGCAATATTAAGTCAGAGGAAACAAAAGGACCAGAATGTTTAAAAAAAAAAAAAAAAAAAAAAAAAGGTATGCCACTGTCAAGTTAGGAAAAGGGATGCTCAATTAACGAGCATCCATTTTCGTAATCCGTGACTGTGCACAGGTTAGGAAAACGGATGTCGTAAAACTGAGCGTCCGTCTTCCTAACCCACTGACAGCCACCTCTCCTGGGTGCCCGCTGCAAAGGAGGCACTAGGGGTGCACATTTGTCCCTAGTGCCTCCTTTTTAGCGAGACCCCTCATTTAAATATTCGATCGCATGCCCAGGAGAAGTGCTGGGTGCACTTTAGGAAAGCAGACGCTCAGCACTGAGCACCTGTTTTCTGCACAGATTTATTGCATCGGCCCCAATGTTTATTCAATAAAATAAGTTTTTGGTTCAACTGATATTATTGCATCTGTTTATGAGTTTGCTGGTCATATGGACATTGTTTGCTCTTTTGAATTGTGCAAGCAATTCCTGCTATTTTGAAGTATTAAACATTATTGTATTAGCCAAAGCAATTTGTTTCTGTTCATAACTTGTTTAGTTTCATGTCAGCATGGCTGCAGTGACATTCACAAGCTGAACATTGGAAAGTCATCTATAGCTTGCTAGCAGCTTTTTGCAGCACTAGCAGTCTTACAACATGAAAAGTTTTTGACTCATTGGCACCATTATATGCATTCACAAACTTGTCTGTCCTCTTTAATATTGTTTGTTATTTTGAATTACATAAGCATTTTTTGCTCTCTTGAAGCATTTAGCAATTATGCATTTATTGGGTAAGGAGGTTCTTATTAAGAGCTTTGCGATCAGTATTTATTCACTTTTTACTCCTTTCTGAGGTCTTTTTTTTCCTCCTTTAGAAACTATGGGGGTTATTTTCTAACCCTATCGCACGAGATAGCTAGATCGGGGCGGAGTCGGGCTGGCGTTGGCACCGGAAGAGGAGGAGTCGGGGCGTCGTCGGGGTGGACGCTGCGGAAACTTCGCTGGTGGCGATAAGGTAAGAACCCTTCTTTTTGCTGCCAGTAGTATGCCCAATAGCACCACCTTTTACGATGGCGCTATTGGGTGCGAAAGCCGGCAGCAATAACACCGCGGTGGTGGATTGCTGCCGGCTTTCGCAGGGCCGCCCCCCGTTACCGCCAAATTCAGAGAGCTGCGCTATGTTAGAAAATCCAGGCCTATAGCAGGTGTTAAATACACTGATGGGATCGTCTTGTTGGTGTTTATATTTAGTCTCACTTTCCCTTGGCTTTTTGATTTCACGTATTGAAATTCTGACCGGCAGATGTTAACAAACTGTAGCGGATTTAATTTGGATGCAGCACAATTTGCTGAAGTATGGAGGTGACCTGTACTCATATCAGGCGCACAGGCTTTATTGATGATGGCCAAGTAAATAGATAGGCTTGAATTTGCTAGCAAGAGTGTTATGCAATTGTTCTGCTTACTTATCAGCACAAAAAGTGCCAATATGTTATGCAAACAACAACTCTTTAGGTAGAAGGCTATTGAATTCGGTATAACTTTGAATACATGAATTTATGTAAAAAATAAGGCATTACACTGACTTTGAAGTGGGTGACAGGCTTACATGGAACAACCTGTTACACATTTATTTTTATTCTTCCTTTCAGACGCTTCAGAGCAGATTACATTCAAGTATTGCATATATTTCCCTGTCCCCGGAGGGCTCACAATTTAGTTTGTACCTGAAACAATGGAGGATCATGAGGAGTGGTAGCAGGATTTGATCCCTGGCTTACAGCCCACTGCTTTAACCACTAGGCCAGTGGTTCTCAACCTTTTTTTTCTGTCGGGACACACCTGACAAATGATGCTTACAGGTGTGACACACTGAACACATGACCGACACAAATATTAACATAAACTCTGCATCCACAGGAAACCCCCCCCCCCTCCCCCAATAGGTGCAGAGCAGAACTAGGACATTGATTGTACAACTGGTCATACAAACAAAATAAAATATTTCAAAACTGCGAACACATTACATAATACCCAATAATTAAAACAGCAGTCAAACAAGAAACACAACTTTAAGAAAGCCACTTGTATAAAAATTAAAACATTTCTAAATACCAATAAACTATTTCAAAACTGCAGACACATCACATAATGCTTTTCTACTAACTGCGCTTAAATTGTATATAATTCTTACCATGTAAGCAATTACTCTCTGCTTACATGCACTGCTCTCCAGTAAGAAATTGTTAATCTATCCCTTTTTTTCTAACAGCCTTGTTCCACATTCCCTGTTGTAATGTAACTTTCGCTTTCAGTGTTAAATGGTTTTTCCCCCTAGTTTATTGTAAACCGGTACGATAAGACCTGGTCTTGAGCATCGGTATATTAAAAGAATTTAAATAAATAAATAAACAATACCCAATAATTAAAACAGCAGTCAATCAAGAAAAACAAACTTTAAGAAAGCCACTTTTACTTAACCTCTTCAGAAAGTCTCTTGCTCCTCTCCCTTGCAGGCCAGTAGAACACACCAGAAGCAGCAGTAGCTTGATCCTCACAATCCTCAACCTTGGAGGGGTAGGAAAAGTTAAAAGTCATCAAACCAATGGTTGTCTTCTACCACTCTTAGGGTTGGAATTTATCCATGATGCTTACTCTTCTCTACCTCCTCAGGGGTGAGAAGCAATTGGAACATGATTGTCTGCCTAAGTGGCTCAATGCAACCTGCTGCCTGAGGTGAGAGATGAGATGGCAGCCCTCTCTTGAAAGTCAAGGCCTATAAAATACATGAGGGCAACAAAACAGGATTAGCAGCCAATGTCCAGAAATTTGGAAAATCTTTATTGCAAGGTGACACGAGTGTGTGAAGAGTGCACTCTTCACACACTCGTGTCACCTTGCACTAGGCTATTACTCCACACCAATTTGTGAGAGCCCATAGAGTGCACTCTTCACACACTCGTGTCACCTTGCAATAAAGATTTTCCAAATTTCTGGACATTGGCTGCTAATCCTGTTTTGTTGCCCTCACGGCTTTGTTAGACAGCCTTCCTTGCTGTTTCTTCAGTCCTATAAAATACATGACCAGTCTCTCTCCCTCTCATGCACACCATTCACCTTCAGGGCCGCTTTCTCCCCCACCCTCCCCAGAAATGATGCATGTGTAGTAGCGAGCTGTTGCGGCACAGCCTATTTGAGTCTTGCAACTTGTTGCGGGGACCAGTGCAGCAGCAATGGGGCCAGGACAGGGCAGCCTCGAGACAGCTCACTTTACTGGCCATGAAGTGAGTGAGGGGGCATTCTGAGCTGCTACATTCCCCATCTCCAGGGTGAAGAAGAGGAGCAAATGACTGGATTCTGATTCCCCAGTTCCCAAATGGCTGCTTAGCATGAAACTGCTGCAGCCACTATGTGCAATCAAAATCACCACAGTCCAAAAAGCAAAGCATGTGCAAAGGAATGGCATGTTTTCCTGGGTAGTGTAGAAGAGGAGCAGCTCACCATTGTCCCACGCAGGAGAAAAAGAAAACTTTCAGCGGCCATGACACACTTCTTGGTGCTTCGTGACAAACTAGTGTGTTGCGACACACCGATTGAGAACCGTTGCACTAGGCTATTACTCCACACCAATTTGTGAGAGCCCATAGAAAGTAAAAATTTCAGTACCTGCCAGCAATGGTTTCTGGCACACGGAAATATAATCATAGACCCTGAGAAATTGCAGTACTTGAATTCGGAAATATTGAACAGCTTGCACTGGATAGATGGCTGTATAAACTTTCACCTTAATTATGAATGGACTGTGACAAGATCATAGTGCTAGTTATTTTTATTTTTTAATTTTCAGGACAAAGATATGCTTTAATAGATGTTGACTTGCTGCCAGATCTATTGATGACTCCTGGTTTCTTATATGATTTTTTGCTGTTTGAAGTTGTGATGCCGAGTGGTTAGGACTAGTCAGAGAACAGACTCCGGGCTGGACTCTGGCAACAATCTTTATCAGCTTCTTTATTGTTAAGCAATAGTAACAAAACAAGTTAGCTGGTTTGCGCATTTCAACAAAATAATTGTAACTTACAGTTCATTTTCTCAAGGCTTCTGTCTTTCTTCCTGGGCCCCTCTCATCCCCTTGGCCCTGGTCTCTTATCCCCACTTGCAGTGATCCACCCTATCCCAGAATTGCTTCCTGGGTTGTGACTTAAGGAGGACCAGTACAGATAGCTGTACATGGCCCTTTAAGGTGTTCTGAAGGAGTTCCTTACATGCTCTCTCACATGCTCTCTGCTTCATTTGGGCCTTGTCAGGCCAGGTATTCAGCCATGCCCAGGCTAATTCCTGGCTCTTCCTCACCGGTGACCCACCCCGAACTGAACCCACAGGGTCATAAACTGGGGACAATATCGTCCCATAATAACTGGGTATGGGAATTCAGGAATAACTCTCGCTTTCATAATGGCTTGACATGCCCTGGTTGTCAGCAGAACCTGACTGGCTGGGTATTCTTGTTTGTCCCTATGAATGCAGGTAACTGTCTCTATTTTCTAGTGATTGAGGCACTCTTTTTAGAGGAGGTTCTTATGAATGAGAAAAAATTGTTAGGAAAAAACTGAAAGGAGCAGCTACAAAAGTAAAAAATGTGCAAGAGGCGAGGCCATTGTTAAAAAATACCATTCTAGAAGCACAGTCCAGATGTAT
Source organism: Rhinatrema bivittatum (assembly GCF_901001135.1). Taxonomy (NCBI): domain Eukaryota; kingdom Metazoa; phylum Chordata; class Amphibia; order Gymnophiona; family Rhinatrematidae; genus Rhinatrema; species Rhinatrema bivittatum. The sequence continues at coordinate 126,259,271 of NC_042617.1, forward strand.
TCCACACATTAAGAAAGGTGGAAAGAAAGCAAAACGATTACCGGCATGGTTAAAAGGGGAGGTGAAAGAAGCTATTTTAGCCAAAAGATCTTCATTCAAAAATTGAAAGAAGGATCCAACAGAAGAAAATAGGATAATACATAAACGTTGGCAAGTTAAATGTAAGACATTGATAAGACAGGCTAAGAGAGAATTTGAAAAGAAGTTGGCCGTAGAGAAAAAACTCACAGTAAAAACTTTAAAAAATATATCCGAAGCAGAAAGCCTGTGAGGGAGTCAGTTGGACCATTAAATGATCGAGGGGTTAAAGGGGCACTTAGAGAAGATAAGGCCATCGTGGAAAGATTAAATGATTTCTTTGCTTCGGTGTTTACTAAAGAAGATGTTGGGGAGGTACCCATACTGGAGAAGGTTTTCATGGGCAATGATTCAGATGGACTGAATCAAATCACGGTGAACCTAGAAGATGTGGTAGACCTGATTGATAAACTGAAGAGTAGTAAATCACCTGGACCAGATGGTATACACCTCAGAGTTCTGAAGGAACTAAAAAATGAAATTTCAGTAAAAATTTGTAACCTATCATTAAAATCATCCATTGTACCTGAACACTGGAGGATAGCTAATGTAACCCCAATATTTAAAAAGGGCTCCAGGGGCGATCCGGGAAACTACAGACCGGTTAGCCTGACTTCAGTGCCAGGAAAAATAGTGGAAAGTGTTCTAAACATCAAAATTACAGAACATATAGAAAGACATGGTTTAATGGAACAAAGTCAGCATGGCTTTACCCAAGGCTAGTCTTGCCTCACAAATCTGCTTCACTTTTTTGAAGGAGTTAATAAACATGTGGATAAAGGTGAACCAGTAGATGTTGTATACTTGGATTTTCAGAAGGCGTTTGACAAAGTTCCTCATGAGAGGCTTCTAGGAAAAGTAAAAAGTCATGGGATAGGTGATGATGTCCTTTCGTGGATTGCAGACTGGCTAAAAGACAGGAAACAGAGAGTTGGATTAAATGGACAATTTTCTCAGTGGAAGGGAGTGGGCAGTGGAGTGCCTCAGGGATCTGTATTGGGACCCTTACTTTTCAATATATTTATAAATGATCTGGAAAGAAATACGACGAGTGAGATAATCAAATTTGCAGATGATACAAAATTGTTCAGAGTAGTTAAATCACAAGCAGATTGTGATAAATTGCAGGAAGACCTTGTAAGACTGGAAAATTGGGCATCAAAATGGCAGATGAAATTTAATGTGGATAAGTGCAAGGTGATGCATATAAGGAAAAATAACCCATGCTATAATTACACAATGTTAGGTTCCATATTAGGTGCTACAACCCAAGAAAGAGATCTAGGCGTCATAGTGGATAACACATTGAAATCGTCGGTTCAGTGTGCTGCGGCGGTCAAAAAAGCAAACAGAATGTTGGGAATTATTAGAAAGGGAATGGTGAATAAAACGGAAAATGTCATAATGCCTCTGTATCGCTCCATGGTGAGACCGCACCTTGAATATTGTGTACAATTCTGGTCATCACATCTCAAAAAAGATATAATTGCGATAGAGAAGGTACAGAGAAGGGCTACCAAAATGATAAGGGGAATGGAACAGCTCTCCAATGAGGAAAGACTAAAGAGGTTAGGACTCTTCAGCTTGGAGAAGAGACGAATGAGGGGGGATATGATAGAGCTGTTTAAAATCATGAGAGGTCTAGAACGGGTAGATGTGAATCGGTTATTTACTCTTTCGGATAATAGAAGGACTAGGGGACACTCCATGAAGTTAGCATGTGGCACATTTAAAACTAATCGGAGAAAGTTCTTTTTTACTCAACACACAATTAAATTCTGGAATTTGTTGCCAGAGGATGTGGTTAGTGCAGTTAGTATAGCTGGGTTTAAAAAAGGATTGGATAAGTTCTTGGAGGAGAAGTCCATTACCTGCTATTAATTAAGTTGACTTAGAAAATAGCCACTGCTATTACTAGCAATGGTAACATGGAATAGACTTAGTTTTTGGGTACTTGCCAGGTTCTTATGGCCTGGATTGGCCACTGTTGGAAACAGGATGCTGGGCTTGATGGACCCTTGGTCTGACCCAGTAGGGCATGTTCTTATGTTCTTATTACCCAGGGTGTTTAGTCATGAGGGCAAACAATCTTATTTATAACCTTCAGGGCTGATCCAGCTAGCTGACTTCCTCCCAGTTCAACTCCATATCCCTGGGTGGGGGGATTCTTTCTATGGGGGGGAGACTCTTGTCTTTGGCCCAGACAGTAAAAGAAATTTGGTGTGTCTCTTGTGTGTATTTGCCGCTATGGCATCCTCTGGAGGTAGATGCTGTGAATAACCAAACAGGACCAGCAGCTGGGTGTTAAATAATTTACTGATTGGTTTAAAGCAAATACAAGTCCATCTTTAAATACTTGTGCAGTTAAAGATGATGTCTTTATAGATAGTGTTTCACTGTGGGTAGGTGTCCTGTTCTTTCAGCTCACTGGTTGAGCTTCCCATGGTAGTGTAAATTGTGCACTAAAGCTCTCCCAGTGGCTTATCCAGGATTCCTAGGTCAGGGGTCCCATCCTAGCATAGCAAAAATCCTACCTTACAGTCCAGCGTCTTCCCGAACACCCAGCCCTGTGTCCTGGTCCCAAATTAGTAGAGATCCGGATGGGGGTTTCCTCACTCTTCCTTGACTCTATTAAGCTGCTCTGGAAGGGTGACTTCTCGGGTTGAAAAGTCTTTGGGTGGGAATCTGCTGATCCAGCCTGGCTCCTAGTGAAGGGGGAGGGGGGGTTAAAACCTCTTCACAAACAAAAAAAGTGTAGTTTCCTTCTTGAAAACAGGATACATTTCGGTCATCAAAAATCTCACTCAGAGAGATCTGTCACCCGTCTTGTCCACCTAAGGTGTAAAGTGGTGCTCATGGATCTTCAGTCCTCTGGACAGAGAGTCCTTTTGCCCCAGAGGGAAATCCGGCAAAAATCTATCTTACTGAACGACATACTTAGGGATCCTCTGGCAGGTTGTACACAGAGGCCAATCTACAAAAAAGGGGAAACCTGATGAGGCAGGAGGCCTCAGGAGGGAGGAAAAAAATCCTATAATCTTGCTTCTCTGGTGTCTGCTCTAAAATGGAACTAGCCAGACCTTAAACCACAAAATGGCTGGTTATAAAAGGCATGAGTAACCAATCCCTGCTCTCCTAGGTGGGAGGAGGACAAGAGTGGATGGATTGCTCAAGATGTTATAGAAAAAGGGAAATGGAACTAAGGCATATGGTAATGGACTGGGGGGTCCAGTCACATCCTCCCCTCCCCATGACAAAATAATTGTGCTTAGAGGAAGGGCACCAACTCATTCACAATTTTTTTCCCATCAACACATATACATATATAAGTAAGAGGGTGTAGTATTGCATCTTGCTACCAGGGTGCGTACTATCCCTGTGGAAACTATGGCCATCATAGTCTAAGACATAAGGATTTGACTTATATCCAAGAAAAATATAGAAAATACACATTAATACATGTACACAATCAAAGGATCCTTTTTCTGCAAATAGAATAACAAAGTTAATTGGGATGAAAGCTGGCACTGCCACTGCTGGCAACCAGAAGGTGCTGCCACCACCAAAGGGATTGAAGTGGATTCTCACACCAGCTGTGGCATTGCAAGTAACATTTAGGACAATCATACATGTCACATGCCTCCCCTTAGTTCCATTCCTGCCAGCAAGAGTCATAAAAGATCTTCCTAATCTTATTAGGTATTCTCAAAGGGGAATACTGAATACATCCAAATATTTTATTACACATAGGGTAATGCTCTTCTTCTCCTTTCCATCACATAAAGTGTGACAGACAATCCACATTACTACTTATTAGAACACAGAAATGTATTATATCTGCAGAATAGCTTCCTGTAAGAAAGTAAACATTTGTGTGAAAGGTGTCAAATCTTATTAGGAGATTCCATTTATAAATGAAATAAATAGTTAATCACAAACATGGCAATAAATAAATTAAACACTCATTTTTATAACTTTCTAAATATTTATATACAACCATAGGGCAGGGAAACACTCAACAAGTGAAAGAAAATGTCAATGATAGCATGGAACAATATTATTATGAGATTTAACGGCAAATAGTCAATTTTCATTTAATTAATTAGCAGCTTTTAACATTTTAAGAGTCCCGAGGGTAGCTGGAACTTCACCCTCCCATGGAAGGCTGGCTTACAGTCTGTACTTTGCTTGAATATCTTCACCCTCCCATGGAGGGCAGGAAACCAGTTCTATAAACACTTTAACTTCAGGCACAACCCAACAGGAACAAATCTGGAACAAAACAGACACACAACATGCAAAAAAATGTCCCTTCAGAGATGTCTGTTAAGTCTTTTAAAGTTAACCCCACCTCAAAGGGCAATCAGCTTTTCTACTGGAGGGTCATCTGACTTCGGCAGTCTCTGGGGCTCGTAGTGCTTGGGGTTAGGCTTCCTTACAGTAACTCCATTTGGCAAAATACAGTTAACGGTATATGAGCACTGATCCCCATCCCGGTGATGATAAACCACTGTGTGCTTGTAAATGTTCATGCCCTATTGCAGTTCAGCAAACTTGTGGTCTAGAGTCTGGCGATAATCTGGGAGCTCCCTACAGTATTCCAGGGTAGCAGAATCTTTTACAATGGTGCAGTTGGCATATTCCACCAGCCAGGTGTCCCGGTTCTCCTTGTTGAAGTTCATTACATGAACAGGCACATAAGGATACTATAGCTCAACATGGCCTGCACCCTGTGTTCCAGAGCCGCTGGCTGTGGGATGCTTTTGACAAAGTTGATCCCTCTCCCAAAAGACTGGGAACAGCCCAGGACTGATCCTGGACCTCCATTGGCAATGTTTGATCTAAGAGATCCTCTCCACTGAAAGCTTCAGAGACTCCTGATGGTGCAGTTACCTCTGAAGGCGTAGGTCTTCTCCCACGGGAGTAAGGTGAACTACCTGGCAGTGCAGAATCTCCTCCTGATGAGACCCCAGAGCTGGATGGCAACACCGTCACCTCCATGGCCATACAGCAATATTCTCGTAAAGTCCTAGGGGCTCTCACCATTAGATTGATCATTAGTGTGACTACTCCTGCTCTGCAGTGATTGCGAGGCTCCAATTCTCCTATTGGAGAAACAGTGGCTCATGATAGACTGCGATTGGGCCCAATGACCTAGAACTTCCTGAAAGAAGATCCACAGATGGTTCTCTTCCCGACCCATACAAGAGGCTGATGTCGCTGTAAGGTGTTCCGGTGGAACTCTCTGTGGGGTTGACAGCTACGGGGTTTCCAATGAAGTGGGTTTAGATAACCCCCGATCTCGCTCAATCACTGATGTAATCATGGCGGTTTCTATTTCTTTTAACTTCAGGGCCTCCATCTGGTCGGCCCAGGAGAGATATCCAGCATTGCTGCTTTCCCCCGACTCTGGAGGTGTCTTCATCATTGGCGTCGACCAGAACATTGGGGTTGTCTCCATACGAGAAGGCCTAATCACACCCAGAGTCCATCTTGGCTGTGCCCGCCACCACAGGACTGCCTGGTGCAGGGGGCAACAGTGGTTTTGTCACTGAGGCAGCTTTCTCTTTTCTGGCACTCCCACTGCTCTCATCTGACCCAGTCGGGGAGATGTGACCACCACTGGAGTGTCTTGCCATCTGGTGAAATGCACTTGTAGCAGAAGGGCCTCCTTGCCAGTTGACAGTGATCCTTGGTCCCACGCCGACATCTTGGAATAACGGCCCCTTGCAATAGTAGGAATGGGTAAAAACCTGCTCGGGTCTCTGGCATGCCCAGCAGTCTGCACATTTGATGGTGAGGATTGCGCCCGTCCCAGTGAACGTCATGTGAAGGACTGCTCGGTATTGTAGTGGACGTGCTACTTCAGTAAGACCGAAGATGTACCCTGGGCCGCAAATGGATACTACTATCTCGCTTACCCACTGTCCTCACAGGGTCTGCATGGCATAGGATGCCTTATGCCCCATCTCGTGACTGCTCTCACTGGAGCTAGCTGACTTTGCTTCAGATTTATCAGCCATCATACCAACAGACGTCATGAAAAGACTTTCTTTCGCCGCTTCACTTAAGCATATTAAATCAGAATGTCCAGTAAAGTCTTTTAATAAATAATTTCTAATGAGGTAGTTTGATTAGATCACTGCGTTGACTATCCTTTAGGATTCAGGACTCACAGTCTATAGCTAGCAATCTCTTAGCGCATATGCCCGTGCACACCATCCCTCATGCTGAAGATGACATCCCGTGTGTGCCATCACTTTTATAGCACTCTCAGGCCTGGAGCGTCTGGGTGTGCAGTGCACACAGTGCATTTGCACAGGGTGGCACACCTGGGAGGCTGGTGGAGCTCAACTCACCAGCACCCAAAAACGAGAAAGGTTTGTGGAGAGGTGGGCCACTGGCGGAGCTCAACCTGCTGGTAGCCAAAAATGAAAAAAGCGCTGGCAGTTTCTGCTTTTAGCTGTGCACGTGTGCTGTTCTGCTGGTGGACCCTTGGACCAAGGGGAAGTTGACGCTACCTGAGGGGAGGAGCCCCACAGGTCCCTACTGTCAGTAGGCGAGGCTGATGAAGTGCAGAGACCCTGCTGGAGCTTCACCATTACCATCCCACATTCCCCTTAGGTTGATCCCTCGGGTCTGGGGCTGCTGGACTTACATGGGGTCTCTATAGCAATGGAAGTCCAGGAGAAGGAGAGGTGCTAGAGAGTAGCCCAAGTTCAGGAACAGGCAGCAGAGCACGAGAGCAGGTCCGAGGCAATGGTCAAGGCAGGCGGAGTATCTTGTGATCAGGTTCCAGGCAGGGGTCAAGGCAGGTGGCGTATCTCGTGGTTGGGTTCCAGGCAGGGGGCGAGGCAGGCGGCGTATCTCGTGGTTGGGTTCCAGGCAGGGGGCGAGGCAGGCAGCGTATCTCGTGGTCAGTATCTGGTCCGAAGTCAAAAGCCAAGGCAATCCAAGGAATGAGGAAGAAGGCAAGGAACTCAGGACAGCAACATGCAGACCGCAAAGTGAGAGGAGACCTGTTGCCAAGTCAAAGACTGCAGGCAGAAACTTGCCTTAAGTAGTGCCGAGGTAGTGACATCATTAGGAGGGACCATCGGCACTTTCCTGCCGCTGGCCCTTTAAATGTCAAGGAGAGGCGCGAATGCGCACCTAGGGAGTTCTGCAGGGAAACAGCATCGGGGTGGTGGCAGCTCCCGAGGAGGGAGCAGTGGAAGGATGGCGATGACAGGCCGCAGGTTAATAGCGACAGCTGGGTGGCTCCCTGCCGCAACTAGGAGGCCCGGAGCAGACTCGAAGTAGCGTAGGGTGAATGAGGCCGGTCGCGGGTTCCCGTGGCTAGCAAGCGTAACATGTGCACAGCTTTGCGGTTCCCTTCCCCCTGTTTGCAGAAAGGCTGGTGAGGCCAAAGAAAGAGTAGCCCGCAGGGTTGTATTTAGCTCATCCCACCATGGCCTGAAGTGAAGAGGAAGGGAACAGAGGGGGCCACGGTGGAGCCCATCCCACTGTGGCCTGAAGAAAGGAAGCCACATGTGTGAGTGTGTGTGTGAGAACTTGTGTGCATGTGTCTGTGTCAGAGCTTGTGTTCATGTGTCTGTGTGTGTTTGTGTTAGAGCTTGTGTACATGTGAATGTATGTGTGTCTGTGTCAGAGCTTGTGTTCATGAGTATGTGTGTGTCTGTGTGAGAACCTATGTGCTTGTGTGTATCTGTGAGAGCCTATGTATCACACATAGGTTTTCACAGGCATGCTCACACACAGATAATGTGTCTGTGAGGATAAGAGAGCAAGTGTGTGTGAGAGCATAGGCATATATGTAAGAGATGGAGTGTATGAGAGAGTAAATATGTGTGTGTGTGTGAAGATAAAGTTTGTGTGGCCCTACCTCCCCAATCCATGACAATCTCAAGGTGAGTGGAAATCAAAAGATCCCAGGTATGGAGAGCAGGAGATTTTTTTAATCCTTATTAGTTCGAATTATTGGGTTTTGAAATATTTTATTGTTTTTTTGGGAAATATTAGAACATATTTTAATTATTGGATTTTTTTATTCATCAGATGTTTTGAAATATTTTATTTGTGTTTGGGAAATTTTGGATATTCTGTTTGTTAACTGGTTTAAAATATTTATTCTTTTTATGATTATGATTTTACTATTATGATTGATGTTTTATATTTCTTGATTTTATTTTTTAATGTTTTATGAAGAATGGTATTCTGTTTTTCCATTGTTTCTCTGCTTATAGAGACTGGCTTGTCATGGGTTCCAGTTCAGTTTTTCTTAGCATGTTTTTCCATTTATACTTTCTGGTCTCTTTATTCTGTATTTGGTCAGGGTCTGCTGTGTTCTCCGTGTGTGACTGAGGTGAGGTATTCTGCTACCATATAATTTAACTGTAGTGATCTATAGCAATCTAATTTGTTCTGTTTTCCTAACAGACGGTATATTGGTTTCAGAGCCTGATGTAAAATGTGCAGTGTTACCTTTTCATAAATAAGGTTGTTACTGTTTGAGTGTTGGCAGTTAGAGTTGTTTTGGTATGGGAGGTTTACTATATTGTAATGGTAATTCCATTTATTCATGGCTTTCTGAGAGCCAAGCCCACACCCAGCACACATTGCTTAGGGTACCTAATACCCTTCCTTTGACCATGGGTTCCGTTTGCGGGGGAGGTGTCAGTTTTTAAAAATATATATTGCTGGAAGGAGCTGGACTTTTTTTGATGGGCGCAGGACAGACATTGAATGATGCGGAGGGGGGGGGAGCACAGTAATTGTTCGCACAGGGCAGCAAAAATGTTAGCACCGGCCCTGAGCACTCTAATAGCTGTACATCAACTACGTAGGCATGATGTCAGATGCATAAGTTGCATGGGCTTTCTTCATTTGGCACACTTCCTTTCCCGCAATACCCAAGCGTGGGAATGGCCGCCATTTTGTTGTAAGTGCCACAGTTATTTTCTATCACTTTTAATACATTGTACATATGTCACAAATTAACATTTCTTGCCTGGAACACAAAATCACATTCAACCACTGTCCTTAAAGCCCCACGTTCTTTGGGCACCAAATTATGTAAACCTTACCTGGGGTGTTTAGTCTTGAGAGCACACAATATTATTTATAATCTTCAGGGTTGCTCTGATATAGCTGACTTCCTCCCAGCTTGACTCCTGATCCCTGGGGAGGATTCTTCCTATGTGGGGAGACTCTCGTCTATGCCCCAGACAATGAAAGAAATTTAGTGTGTCCCTTATGTGTATTTGCAGCTGTGGCATCCTCTTTAGGGAGTTGCTGTGAATAACAAATTGGACCAGCAGCTGGGTGTTAAATAATAATTTACTGATTGGTTTAAGCAAATAAAAGTCCATCTTTAAATAATTGTGCAGTTAAAGATGATATCTTTATAGATAGTTTCACTGTGGGTAGGTGTCCTGTTCTTTCAGCACACTGGGTTAGCTTCCCATGGTAGTGTAAATTGTGCACTAAAGCTCTCCCAGTGGCTTATCCAGGATTCCTAGGTCAGGGGTCCCATCCTAGCATAGCAAAAATCCTACCTTACAATCCAGCATCTTCCCGAACATCCAGCCTATGTCCTGGTCCCAAACTAGTGGAGATCCGGATGGGGATCTCCTCACTTTTCCTTGACTCTATTAAGCTGCTCTGGAAGGGTGACTTCTCGGGTTGAAAAGTCTTTGAGTGGGAACCTGCTGATCCAGCCTGGCTCCTAGTGAAGAGGGGTAGCTTAAAACCTCTTCACAAACAAAAAAAGTATAGTTTCCTTCTTAAAAGACAGGATACATTTCGGCCATCAACAATCTCACTCAGAGAGATCTTTCACCCGTCTTGTCCACCTAGGGAGTAAAGTGGTACTCACGGATCTTCAGTCCTCTGGATAGAGAGTCCTTGTGCCCCAAAGGGAAATCCAGCAAAAATCTATCTTGCTGAATGACATACTTAGGGATCCTCTGGCAGGTTGTACACGGAGGCCGATCCCATACAAAAACAAAAGGGAAATCTGATGTGTCAGGAGGCCTTAGTAGGGATGAAAAAATCCTACATCTTGCTTCTCTGGTGCCTGCTCTAAAATAAAACTAAAATATATCAAAAAGTACACCACAAAATACAGCGAGCTTAAGAACTAAACAAAACAATCTTGAGCAATGCTCGGTAGGGATGTGAATCGTGTCCTCGATCGTCTTAACGATCGATTTCGGCTGGGAGGGGGAGGGAATCGTATTGTTGCCGTTTGGGGGGGTAAAATATCGTGAAAAATCATGAAAAATCGTGAAAAATCAAAAAAACGTAAAATCGCAAAACCGGCACATTAAAACCCCCTAAAACCCACCCCCGACCCTTTAAATTAAATCCCCCACCCTCCCGAACCCCCCCCCAAATGACTTAAATAACCTGCGGGTCCAGCGGCGGTCCGGAACGGCAGCGGTCCGGAACGGGCTCCTGCTACTGAATCTTGTTGTCTTCAGCCGGCGCCATTTTCTAAAATGGCGCCGAAAAATGGCGGCGGCCATAGACGAACACGATTGGACGGCAGGAGGTCCTTCCGGACCCCCGCTGGACTTTTGGCAAGTCTTGTGGGGGTCAGGAGGCCCCCCCCCAAGCTGGCCAAAAGTTCCTGGAGGTCCAGCGGGGGTCAGGGAGCGATTTCCCGCCGCGAATCGTTTTCGTACGGAAAATGGCGCCGGCAGGAGATCGACTGCAGGAGGTCGTTCAGCGAGGCGCCGGAACCCTCGCTGAACGACCTCCTGCAGTCGATCTCCTGCCGGCGCCATTTTCCGTACGAAAACGATTCGCGGCGGGAAATCGCTCCCTGACCCCCGCTGGACCTCCAGGAACTTTTGGCCAGCTTGGGGGGGGCCTCCTGACCCCCACAAGACTTGCCAAAAGTCCAGCGGGGGTCCGGAAGGACCTCCTGCCGTCCAATCGTGTTCGTCTATGGCTGCCGCCATTTTTCGGCGCCATTTTGGAAAATGGCGCCGGCTGAAGACAACAAGATTCAGTAGCAGGAGCCCGTTCCGGACCGCTGCCGTTCCGGACCGCCGCTGGACCCGCAGGTTATTTAAGTCATTGGGTGGGGGATTTAATTTAAAGGGTCGGGGGTGGGTTTTAGGGGGTTTTAGTGTGCCGGCTCACGATTCTAACGATTTATAACGATAAATCGTTAGAATCTCTATTGTATTGTGTTCCATAACGGTTTAAGACGATATTAAAATTATCGGACGATAATTTTAATCGTCCTAAAACGATTCACATCCCTAATGCTCAGTCGCTGTCAACAGTGTCAACTTCAAAATGTAGATTGTACTGGACTTGATAGGGAACTAGCCTCATTTGACTGGTGACGCGATGTCTCCGACCTAGTTGAGAACTAGGCGCATACAATCTCTTTGAACAGTGCAAACCTAAAGGAAAAATACTTAAATGGTAAACCGTTGAAAAAACAACTGCAAGTACATAGAAAATCTTTTTTAGTCCAGACCGAAATGAAGAAAAACTGTTCCTTCATTTTTGTTTTTTCAACGGTTTACCATTTAAGTATTTTTCTTTAACAGGAACAGTTTTTCTTCATTTTCTTCATTTCTTCATTTCGGTCTGGACTAAAAAAGATTTTCTATGTACTTGCAGTTGTTTTTTCAACGGTTTACCATTTAAGTATTTTTCCTTTAGGTTTGCACTGTTCAAAGAGATTGTATGCGCCTAGTTCTCAACTAGGTCGGAGACATCGCGTCACCAGTCAAATGAAAATGAGGCTAGAACACTTTAGTTCACAGTGATTCCATCAGGTCCGCACATTCGATAGCCACTGCATTTGGACAGTTCCCTATCAAGTCCGATTGTGACGTCAAGACCGTCTTCACTCTTTTGAGGTTTCTCATTGGTTGATTTCGCCCCAACTTATACATACAAAAGGAGTCAAAGTAGACCAGACGGACTATTCTTCCGGCGATCGAGAGAGGCAGATCGTCATGTGGCAGAGACAGCCAGCATTTTGAACAACAGCTGAGAGAAGAGCCGCAGACCCCGTGAAGTTGGTTCTAGGATTCATCGAGGCCCCTGAGGAAAGGCTTTCACGTCTGAAACGTGCATGTCGGGATCATCATGGAAGGACGGACACACCAACAATAATCGGGGAAGTCTGCTTTTTTACTCTTCTTTTATCATTCTCAGTTTCATAGAGTTAACGCAGAGCACGCATACAATAACACTCTAACGCCACGGAAGAGTCCTTCAGGTTTATTGGGACAAATATAAACATCAAAAAAATTCCAAAAAAGAACTTAAGGAGGAGGAGGAAGGTTAATGATTATAACACCACTAAATAGTGGTGCTGGGCACCTACACTATATGTATGAAACCTTTCTCTAACTCCATATATTATTTAAAAGAATAAATTTTAATATATTCTAAACAAAACACATGCCACAGGTTGTGTAGGGATATACTTTACATTTAAAACAATTTAAAATCAGTACAATCTACATTTTGAAGTTGACACTGTTGACAGCGACTAAAATAAAACTAGCCACACCTTAAACCACAAAATGGCTGGTTATGAAAGGCATGAGTAACTAATCCCTGCTCTCATAGGTGGGAGGAGAGCAAGAGGGGGTGGATAGCTCAAGATGTTATAGAAAAAGGGAAACAGAACTAAGGCATATGGTGATGGACTACAGGTTTCTGGTCTCACTTGGATGGGGACTTCGTCCAATTCCACCTGGATCACAAACTCATTGTGACGCTGATGAGGAATATCCACTAAACTACAATTTTGTAGCTTTGCAAACATGCTTGCCCACTCTTCTTCCCATTTTCATTCTCATTCTGGGGTTCTATTATTGCCCCCTTCTCTTTTCTTGCGCTGTTCCTCCAACTTGCATTCACACTTCATGACATCTAACCATGGACACTCTATGTTATTATGGTCCAGAGCTTTACAAAAAAGAACATGCCCACTGGGTGGATTTGTCTTTGCCTTTAGTCATTCTCTTTGAGGGCTCTTTATTTTCGGCTTTTCTAAATGGGTAGTTGCCCTCCTGATGACCATTTCCTGCACAAAGGACACAGAAGGAAAAATTGTCCACAATTTAGTTCCTAGGCTGATTTGAACTTCCTGATGTACTTTTCTTCTTCCGGGCTGAGAATTTTTCCTGCTTTGGATTTTTTCCTTTATCCTTAGAGATGTTATAACCTAGTGTTGACTGGGTCACTAAGCTGACGTCCATAACTTCAGGCCCCTCAAATCAGCAGTCCCTTGCTAAATGACCTCTCTGTCCATAGTAAATGCATGTGGAAGAGACTGTGGCCTGGATTTTGGCACAGAAGACGAGCTCTCTGTTTCTGAGGATCGCTGCTGGAAAGCTTCACTCTCTATGCTTTGCCAGGAAGTTTGTGCAGACTGTCTTTCTAGCCTCCTTACCACATTGGCTGCCAGGTGGAAGGCGTCTGCCACTTCTAGAGCTCTTTCCAAAATGAGCCCTATGTATTGGCAGACCCAATTTCGCATAGGCTGGTCAAGCCCATCTAAGAATTGTTCCAGAAGCACCTATCAGGCTACTTCAGGGCCAGTCTTTGCTCCGGCTGTAGCATTTTTCAGGCGATGAAACTAACTTTGGGGGCTCTCCCCGGGCTGCAGGAATCTCTGCCAGATCTACTGCCGGTATGTTTCTGAGGTATATCCAGCTCTCTCCAGGATAGCAGCCTTGACTTCTGCATAGGTAGCCATTCCGTCCAGGTTGGCTGCTTGGAAAGTCGCTTGATTTCTACCCATGAGTAAGTTAGCCAAGTACGTATTCCAATTGATTTTGGGCCAAGCTAAAAGGCAGGCGGTCCTCTCAAAGTTTCTCAGGAAGACCTCCAGGTCCTCACCTGCCTTCATTTTAAACAGGATGTGAGGCAGTGGATTTGCCTGGGTTAAACTGGACCCAGCAGTCTGTATGGCCTGTGCTACCTGAGCTAATACTGCATTTTGCTGCACAATTTGTTCTCAAAGCACCTGCTGTTGGTCAAGTTGAGTTTATGGTGTTCTACAATTGTTGCTGCCCTGTAGCAGGGATCTGGATCACTTGCTCTTTTTTCTTTGCTTTCTGAGCCACTTCCCCACTGGGTATCTTTCCAGTCAGGAGAGTGAGAAAAACAAACAAACCTGCTGGCCTATTCAGCCCTAACTCACTACTTGACCCCTGATTGCACAGCCAAGGCTTCTCTGATAGCCTGTTGTAGCTTCAGTTGGAAGAGTGAAAGTAAGAGGACCCAGGAGAAGAGAGAACAAAATGCTTTGTAGGGTTTGTTTTTTTTCTTTCTGCTGCGGTTGTTGGCTTTGCCTGTGCTTCCTGCTTAGGCAAGCAATCCCACTGCTGTCACCATATGTGATGCTGAACGTTTAGGACTAGCAAGAGAACAGACTCCAGGCTGAACTCTGGCAACAATCTTTATAAGCTTCTTTATTGTTAAGCAATAATAAACAAAATAAGTTAGCTGGTTTATGCACTTCAACAAAATAATTGTAACTTACAGTTCATGTTCTCAAAGCTTCTGCCTCTCTCATCCCCACTTTCAGTGATCCACCCTATCCAAGAATCCCTTGCTGGGTTGGGACTTAAGGAAGACCGGTATAGATAGCTGTACATGGTCCTTTAAGGTGTTCTGAGGTAGTTCCTTACATGGCCCCTCACAGACCTATGAATCAAAGTCGTAACTGGTTAGTGGGGAAAGCATATACAAATAATGGATAATGTGTGCTGGTACTAACAGGGTCAGTGTGTTTTGCTGTATGGGGGTGGGAGGAAAGCTGTTTTCATCTTACAACCAACCTAGAGAAGAGATGAAGATGGGGAACATTAAAGAGTTGCAGATGGAGGGTAGTTTCCTTGAGTTATTTCACTACTAACACCATATGTGGGGGGTGATCCTTGGACCAGCTCTGAGCGCCCTTTTGGGAAAGTTGCTTATGGCCTATCTCAGGAACTCTCTGGCTTCACTTTGCTACTCCTGGTTCCAAGCATTTTTTCCCCCTCCATCCATTGGATACCCACATGATGCTTCCTCCAGAGATCTCTCGCACTCTCTTTTTCTTTCGTGTAAGCTCTTCCTTTATGGTTCTCCTCATGTCTGAAGCTCCTCTCCTTTGCTCCACTTGCTTGTAGGCAGAAAGATATTTGATGACTTCACTGAATAGAAATGATCAAATCCTTTTTAAACAAAAAAAGATTGTAATATAACCTTTCTCTGTTCATATATTGATTTTTAGGATTTATAGTACATAGCATTCGATCTGTTAGTAAATTGTAATGCCATATATTTGAGATTATATTAAAATTAAGAGATAAACTGTGCATATTTCAGTCTAAAACATTAAAAACAGCAATGACCACAAGTCTTGCCCTTTACATATGTAACCCTTGGGTAAATTGTACCTGGATAGTGATACCAGAGGCCATATCTTACATACATTTGCAAATAGTAAACTTCCCATAACATAAAAATGTAAACTTCAACCACTTAAATCCCAACTCCAACTTCTTGGATACAGCAATAATGATACAGCACTAAAGGAAAATTGGTTCTTACCTGCTAATTTTCGTTCCTGTAGTACCAAGGATCAGTCCAGACTGCTGGGTTATGCCTCCCTTCCAGCAGATGGAGTCAAAGAAAAGCTGAAAAGCACCCCCAGATAACCCGGTGTGCCACCTGCGCTCCTTCAGTTCAGTATAATCAATATCAAAGCTGAATGAAGTAAATTTAAACAACCAATGACTAGAATTTAGCTGAACAATAACCTGTGAAAACTATGTACAGGACAAGAGTATGGATTGAAATGCTTCCATGGATAAGCTTGCTTGAAAATCTTCAGATTCGTCTAAAAACTGCAGAGAGAAAAAACAAAACCAACCGAGCGGACTCTCCTGTATGTACCAGGATCAGTCCAGACCGCTGGGATGTACCCAAGCTGCCCTAAATGGGGTGGGACCCGAGAGTCCCGCTCGAAGCACACTGCTGCCAAAAGAATCAACATCCGGAGCCCGGACATCCAAACGGTAATGCTTAGCAAATGTGTGCAAAGATTTCCAAGTAGCTGCCCTGCAAATCTCTTGTGGCGAAACACATTGGCTCTCTGCCCAAGATGCCGCTTGAGATCTGATCAAATGAGTCTTAAGACCATCTGGCACTTGCCACCCATGACATATGTATCAAAAGCAATAGTGTCCTTCAGCCATTGGGCAATAGTAGTCTTTGAAACCTTACACCCTTTCTTAGGACCACTCCATAAGACAAAAAGATGATCTGACAATCAAAAAGCATTAGTCACTTCCAAGTACCGCAGAAGTATCCTGCGGACGTCCAGTCTCCTCAAATCCTGAGCCTGAGGAGAATTCCTATCCAAATCTGGAAAAGCTGGTAATTCAACTGACTGATTTAAGTGAAAAGCCAATACAACCTTCGACAGAAAAGAAGGCACTGTCGGAAGCGAAACCCCAGAGTCCGAGATTCACCAATTGTTCTTCTTTCCTCCCTTTTTAGTATCAAAGTAATACTCGTGTTGCTCCTCTTCTCCAAATCTCCAGCAGATGTTCTTGGGACCTATTGAGGGTTCATGCCAACTCCTTTCTCCCTTCTTTCCTTCTTCTCCTCTGGAAGGCTGTAAGTCATCTCTCCGATGGATGCTGATGATCTACAGGGGACCTCTCCCATTGATGTTAGAGCTGCATAGAAAATGAATTAATTGAGTCCCTAGTTAATGAGTACTCAAAACTCAAATAATCAATTGAAAAATAGGAAAAGAGGCTAGGGAACGTGGAAAGAAACTCCCATCCAAAATAAGAAACTCCATGGAGGCATTAACAACACAAAAATCAGGGGACAGGAGGGGACGGGACGTCACGCTATGAGATGGCAGCTTAATCTGTGAGCTCCCGCCGACTCCCGACTAATCCGCAGACATCTGCTTCCTGCCTAACTAAACATCACACAAATTGGTACAGTGAGCTTGATCTAATCCAGAGACATGATGAGCAAAAAGAAAAACCACGACTTTCAACGATTCTCCTATCAAAAAGAAGGTAACAAAGACCCGGTCGGCCTACCCGAGCATGAGGACGGGGATCAAGTTGGCAGCGACTCGTGCACCGAAAACTCTGACCTACATAATTCATGTCCCGCACCTCCTGACGAACAAATATCAGAACATCCGACTAGAGCCGAATTCCGGGACTAGTTTGTCAGTCTCCGAGCCGACATTAAAGCATACCGACAAGAGCTCCTGGCTCACGTCGAAGAAATGAGGGAAGATCTCACGGCCTTGGGTCACCGGGTAGATGATATTGACGTGCGTCTCGAAGGTCAGACTGATCAAATACACACAAATAAAATTTCATGCGAAGCGCTTCGTGCTGATAATGCTCAGCTAACCACCAAACTTGCCGACCTTGAAAATAGAGCGCGCAAAAGCAATCTTTGCTTCCGGGGCTTCCCCGAGACGTCGGCGTCGGAAGATTGCTATGCCCTAATACAAAATTCTGCTTATTCATGCTCCAGGAAACACATAAGGCAGATAGATTTGAGACTCCTGCAATAAATTTTGATTGCGCGCATAGGGCCTTGCGTTCCCCACATCCCAATCGTCCACACGATATCATCATCTGCTTCACGGAGTTCAAAATCAAAGAACGAGTAGCAGCGGCAGCAAGGGAGAGGAATGAAAGGCAATGGGAAAGCCACAACATTGCCATATTCCCGGATCTCTCTTTGACAACACTCCAGAATCAGCAATCCTTTCGAGAAGTCACATCTTTTCTTCGTAATAAAACTGTGAAATATAGATGGACACATCCATTTGGACTTTCCTACTCTCTGGATGGTACCACACATATATGCTTGACACCAGAAGAGGCTATTCCCAGCCTTACGGCTCTTGGCTTTACCGTCTCGCAGACAGCACAGAAACCTTCCGAATCTAATAATACCTGCCCTTCATACCCGACGTGGCAGCGGGTGGGAAAGCGCAATAGCCATCTGCGTAGACAATCTGGGGGTTCTTATAACAGTCACGGCCCTACCTAAGTTTCTTTCATATATTTTATCTGAGAAATGTTGGGGTCGCTAGGATCAGTGTCACTGAGCCTTTAACTTATCAGGAATCTATTTTCTGGTATCTATGTTAATGAGTTCTACTGTATGTTGGTTGCAGTTATGTTGTTTACATCAGTTTTGTATTATAAGCTGTGGATTGGTGGGAGTAGGTGGAGTACCAACTCTCTCCTTTGTGACAATTTTCACTTCCCCACATCAGGATGGGAGTAGACCTGCATGGAGGGTACAGCAGGCGATATTCTTTGGGTTTTCAGGACTGCAATAGTCCTTATAGGGTTCATGCTAATTTCATGGTTATCTCAGTCCTTGATTTGTCACACCTTCACGCTGCATATTTTTTGCTAGTGGTAGGTCAACTTTTAATTCTCATATCATACCCTCATTAAACTACCTATAAGGTTCATCCTCCAGGAATACGACACTTTTATATTCTCTGGGAGTACCATTGATGGTACTCTCTGTTTAATCCTTAGAGCTGATATATTCAAAATCCTTTTCATAATTTACCCATTAGTGTTATTATGGCTACGCTAAAAATACTTTCCATCAATACCAAGGGTCTAAATGCTCCTCAAAAGCGCTCCCTTTTCTATAGGGAACTAGCAGCCTCCACAGCAGACATTGTATTTGCTCAAGAGACACATATCACTTGCAGGTATGAATCCCTCATGAAATCCTCCAAATTTAATTACCAATATTACTCAGCAGCTAACAAGTCAGCCAAGTATGCGGGAGTGGGTATTCTATTTGCATCACACCGGGTTTTTGAATGTAAGAAGTGCGTTTCAGATCCTCAGGGTCGCTATTTATTGCTTTGTGTTACCATGTATGATTCTGACTTCACATTTCTTAACTTGTATGCTCCTAACAGGGAACAGGCTGCTTTCTTTAAGCATCTCCACCATATTGTAACTCAACATGCTTCTGGACATTTAATAATGGGGGCGACTTTAATGTAACCGTGTCTCCCTCCTTGGATACCTCCAAGGGACATTCTCATACGGCCATGGTCCATTCTAGAGCCCTTAAAGAACTCTTAACTGAGCATAATTTAGTAGATTCTTGGAGAACTACCTTCCCATACTCATGGTCCTACTCATTTTACTCCAAATTGCATGACTCCTACTCACACATTGACTACCTGATGGTAGATAAATCCCTCTTTCACTGGGTCCACAACCCTGAGGTGGGCATAATCTCCTGGTCCGACCATGCTCCCATTTCTTTAACACTCCAATTACCTAAGAGGGACCATGGATGTAAATTTTGGAGGCTTAATGACTCTCTTCTACAAGACCCTTCTTTTGTACAGTCCTCTATACAGGTAATTCGTGACTTCTTCACAATTAATGTTGGCTCAGTTACATCCCCGATTATGGTGTGGGATTGCTTCAAATCCTTTATTAGAGGTCACTTTATTTCCCACTCATCCTATATTAAAAAGCAGAGAGAGACGGCCTGTTCCTTATTGCGGGATAAGATTGCAGAACTCACTCATCAGCATGTCAAAACAGGATCCAAGCAGATACTAGCTCAGCTTTCTAAAGCTAGAGACGACTTGCATAGACTAGATCTAGACCATATTACTCATGTATGAAATCTCACTAGAAAATCCATTTTGAGGGGGGGAAATAGAGCTGGCAGGATCTTAGCACATCAATTAAAAAAGCAAACCTTCCAGAACCATATCCTTAAAATTAAAAATGAGATGGGTCAAGTTGAATCTACTAATTCGGCCATCACGCAACAATTTCTCAAATTTTATCAAGAACTATATTCTGCTAATCTCATATTCAGATTCCAGACATTATCCAATATCTCCAATCTCTCACTTTGCCCCATCTCACATTTGAGATGCGTGACCGATTAAATGCTGAAATCACAACCCCAGAAATACTCGTTGCCATAAAAAACCTCAAAGTGGGAAAGGCGCCGAGACCCGATGGCCTAACAGCCAAATTTTACAAATCCTTTAGCTCTATTATAGCCCCACACTTACAGAGCCACTTCAATTTTTTACAGGGGGGTGGAGCATTGAATCCAGATGCTAATAAAGCCGGAATCACCATCATAGCCAAACCAGGCAGAGATCCTGCTTTGCGCGCATCATATCGCCCAATTTCATTGATCAATTTAGATCTCAAAATACTAGCCAAAATTCTAGCTGATAGGCTGAATTGCTTCATAACTCAAATTATTCATCCCGACCAGGAGGGCTTCATCCCGGGGCGTAGGGCCAGTGACAATGTCTGTAAACTCATTAATATTATCTGGGGAACTACCAACCAAAAGGAAGCACACTTACTACTGGCCATAGATGCTGAAAAGGCCTTTGACATGGTCCACTGGCCTTTTTTATTCCAAACCCTCCAAGCCATGGAATTTGGCCCCTTCTTTCAAAACTGGATTCAGGCTCTTTATAATTCACCATCGGCTAGCCTAAAAATTAATGGTCAATATACCACCCCCTTTCCAGTACGATGAGGCATGAGACAGGGGTGCCCCCTCTCCCCCTTATTATTTGCTATTTTTCTCGAACCACTAGCCATTAATATACGGACCAACCCGAAAGCGCAAGGCTTTTCTCTAAACTCCTATGAATCCAAAATGTCTCTTTTTGCGGATAACATTATATTCTCAGTATGCAATCCCACCACATCCCTTCCAGAGATAGAAGCTGAACTGGCACATTTTAGTGCCATATCTGGTTTCAAAATCAATTGGGACAAGTCAGAGATATTAAATATTTCTTGCCCACCGGATATGGTTCATACCCTGAAAGGCTCTCATGCTTTTAAATGGGCGACCTCTAAACTTAAATATTTAGGGGTTTATATTAGCAATAAAACATCAGACCTCTTCCAGCTCAACTATACCCCCTCATTAAGAAAGTTGATGTAGACTTAGATAAATGGAACTCTCTTCCTCTTACATGGTTGGGCAGACTGGCGACCATCAAGATGAACCTACTTCCTAGATTTCTATATCTGCCTATTTTTGTTAGTAAAGCTACACTGCTACAATGGCAAAGGAAACTACTACATTTCCTGTGGCGACATCGTCCTCCAAGAGTAGCGCAAGTGACTCTCTACCAACATAAGACCTTAGGAGGAATAGGTCTACCTAATCTGCAATGGTACTCTGCAGCTGCACAACTCTGTCCTATAGTCGACTGGCACCTTCTGGACGATCCTAAACCATGGGTGCTACTAGAGCAATAATGGTCGTCTCCAGTGCCTCTCGCCTCTCTCATTTGGCAACCTAGTAAGACCTGGTGTGCAAATATATCTTTGACCCCTTGTACGCGGCAAACTTTAAATATCTGGAAACAATGGAAATTTAAGTTAGTAGGCAATCATGACTATTTCACTCTGACTTTTCTATTTCACAACACTTCCTTCCCTGCAGGTCTTCTCAACTTGGCTTATAGCCTTTGGAAATCTAGAGGCATTAAGTGTGTCTCACATGTTATGCAACAAGGATCCCTTTTTCCATTCTCGACACTACAGGAGAAACATCAACTACCCTCCACGGAATTCTTTTCTTATATGCAACTCCGTCACTTTATACTCCACATTCAGACACAAGGTCTCTTGTCGCCTTTGCGTACTCTGTTTGAAGGATACTGTGCGACTCCTAAAGCACTTGGAGGCCTTATTTCTAAACTCTACAAGATTCTAATATCTCGTCCATTCACTAAATTTGCTCATATGATAGCCTGGGAACACGATCTGCAAAGATCCATCTCTGAAGAGGAATGGTCTATCATATTCTCCAGAATCACCCATGGAAATATTTCAACTCAAATCATCGAATCCAATTACAAAATACTCTATCGCTGGCACCTTACACCAACTAGACTGCATCACTGCTACTCATCTCGCTGAAAACCATGAGCAATCATTTTCATTTGCTGACCCAGCACTTTGGAACTCCCTGCCATCAGAGCTGCACGTGCTGGAATGTACCAGAACTTTAAAAAAATTGCTGAAGACCTATTTATTTAAGCTGGCATATAGGGAGTAAGATGCCATCAGCCTGGAACATACTTGCATATGTGGTGGGACTGTACCTTCATTCAACCTGTTTGGGCCTATATCTCAACGTTGTTATCTGACCTACTTAATGTCACCTATGCTCTCTCCAAAGAACAGGCACTTTTATTTATCTTTGATGATACCTTCTCAGTACCTACACAAACTCTTATACAACAAATCTGCACGGCCACTAAGATGGAGATAGCGACCACATGGAAAAAGCCCTACCCACCCACTCCGGATGAACTTCTGTGATGTTTAGATGGAGCATACACTCTCTATCGATTAACTGCGCTGAAGTACCGTCTATCCAAATTTAATCTTGTCTGGCAGCCCTACATTTCCTGGAGACATCTGAACTTTACAATTCTTTAATGAAGTGTTTCAACATCATCTTGACCTTTGATCACACATACTCTGCAACTGGAGGGATAAATCGACGACTTGATAATCACTTGTTTTATAAAGCATGATGGGGGGAGGGAAGGGAGATTGCACACTATGTTTTAATTTTGAATTGTTTAATGCTGTTTGAGTCTATGTTTATTGCACATCTTGTTTATCAATGTTTATACGTAAGAGCAATAAAAATTGCAAATAAAAAAAAATAAAATCAGGGGACAGCCATGGTATGCTGCCTCTTGAAAGGAAAACAGAAAATCCATACCCTTGGTAGCTTTCTCTGGCTTTATATACCAGAGGAAGCTACCAAATTCTCTCCCCTACATGGGGAACTACCAACCCACACAATTGCTTTCTCCCCAAACAAATAGTACATCCTGATTGGCTTCTAATAGGGATCTGACAGGATTTCTACATATGACCAACTAACTCTTCCCATTCTCTCTTCCTTCCCTCCCCATAGTAGACACCTTTGATTAATTCATGTCAGCCACCTGTCCTATTGGGAATCAAGGAGGTCATAGCCCCTCTGATTTCAAGATGGTTATTCTTTCACTGACTGAAGGCAGTCTCCCTCCTTCATTGAAGTCTCCCTCCTTCATTGAAACGTGCTGCCACCTGCCTCTTGCTAAAGAAGTCTGATGGCAGCAGGTTTCAATGAAGAGGGGAGACTGCCCTCAGTCAGCGAAAGATTAACCACCTTGCAAATCACAGAGACTATGATCTCCTTCCACAGGCGGCTGACATGAATTAATCAAAGGAGTCCAATATGGGGAAATTTGTCTAGTTATTATCCAATTTCATCTCTCTCTCATTCTTGCCAAAGAGTATTGAGTCGGCAGTCCATCATCAATTGGATCAGTTCTTGCAAGATATGAATTTTAAATAAATTTCAATTTGGATAAAGGAAAACAGTTAAACAGCGAAACCTTCCTACTGTCCTGCCTTGGTACTCTCTGGAGAGGCTTCGAAAGGGATCAAAGTTTCATGCTGGTGTGTTTAGATATTTCTGCAGCACTTGACACGATCAATCACACTGTTCTTTATCATCTGAGAGAATGTGGCATTGATAGTAAGGTTCTGGACTGGTTTACCTAGTACATAGCAAATCAAACTTACTGGGCGTCTATTGCTGGGAGTCATTTATCATGGCATTCCTTGAAGACCAGTGACCTCATGGTTCAGCCCGTTCCGCCACCCTTTTTAATATCTACATGGCCGCTCCATATAAACTGTTGGCTGGACTTTCTGAGAGATGCTGGTTATATGCAGACGATATACAGTTTTTTCTCCCAGTACTGTCAACCTAAACTAAAACATTCAAAGCTGTTTCCATTTGTCTGTTGGTGATTAAACATTCTCTGGCACATAATAGGCTGGCCCTGAACTTAAGAAAGACAGAAGTCATGGTTGTACAGCGCTCCAATCAATTGATAGTGCTCCCGTCTTTTGTTTTTGAGAGTGTTTCAATTGTTTAGTAGTTAAGCTCTTGCGTGTACTTCTAGATCTGAACTTACATATGTCTGCTCAGATTAGGGCAATGGTTCATTCTGGCTATTTTAAACTTTATTTGGTCAGACCTATGAAATCTTTGCTTAGCAGCCATGACTTTTGTTCTACAATCCAGAAATTAATACGTCCTACTTTGGACTATGGCAACGCTTTGCTGCTGGGATTGCCATTGACTCATTTATAGTACATGCTCTAGAAGTGCTGCAAAATTCCACTGTCCACCTAATATCTTGGGGGGGGGGGGGGGGGGGTTAGTAGAGAATGAGATCTCATCTCCAGTTTTGAAAGATCTCCAATATAAGATTGCTTTACTGATCCACAAACTGCTTAAAATTGACTCCCTTCCCTGAATCAATCAAATGTTACATGTATACAATCCTCAAAAAATTTTGTGCTTCTAACAGAGAGGCCTCCTCAGTATCCCTTCAGTGCACCATGTTCATCTCGCTGAAACCCGTGAGCAATCATTTTCATTTGCGGACCCAGCACTTTGGAACTCCCTGCCATCAGAGCTGCACGTGCTGGATTGAACCAGAACTTTAAAAAAATCGCTGAAGACCTATTTATTTAAGCTGGCGTATAGGGAGTAAGATTTTGCGATGTATTGATGTAGGATTTTTTGGGATCTCTGACCTGTTGTTATATTATAGCAGCATTTTATATTGGTTTTTTTTCTGTCTCTTTATGTTTTATATATTTCTTTTGTGCGCCACTTAGAGCGATGGATTAGTGGCATATAAATTCCCTCAATAAATAAATAAAAATAATTTAGATATCTTACCACAGGGAACTCAGGTAATATCAAGTTTGAGCAGCATAAGTGACCAAGAATTAAAGAAAACTAGAACAAAAAAAAAATCCCTCATGTCATATGTGAGTTTAAACAGAGTTGGATTCCTGAATACAGAATTGAGGCAGTCTTTCAGGTTAGATAGAGTGCCATTAATTCATTTGGTTATGATTTCTATTTTTTTTGGTAGCAACAGAACACTTGAGTGGTAAGATGGATATCATGTTTCATAAATAGTATCAATCCCCCAAAAGACTAGTACAGGACACAGCAGTTGTCTTCAGGTAATTACATTCTATTTTGTTTTTAAAGTATCACATGGAGGAGGTGTTCATCTCATGTTTTTGTTTCTTTTTAATGGCTAGAACTTACTCAGGATTGTGTGTCATGCATTATCTTCATTACATTATGCATGGCTGTCAGATATGTGGACTCACTCTTCTGACATCAGCAACATCTAGGACTTGGCAGGGGAAGCCCATCAAGCACTTTAACAGAATCTGGACAAGCTTGGGATATTTACAGAGGGCAATGGTAAGGAACAGTGCTGAGAAATTGGTTAAAAGACACTGGGGGAGGGGGAAAAGAACAGCTGGTGTAGGTTTAATATGGGACTTTATATGCTTGTCTACCCAAAGTGGTAGAGAGAGGAGAGGAAGAATCTCAATTGGGCATACTGGATGGGACAGTTAGTATTAGTTACTGTCATTTACTATACTACTATACAAGCATCCTTACACCATGACATTAGTTTAAACTAAGAGCCACAAACTGAAAAACAACATTACCTCATTTAAGTATGGTCAGCACCACATATCCATCTCAGTTCCTTAGGAATCACTGGGGGAAAAGGAAATATAAGAATCAAAATCTCTCATTCCTAGCAGAAAAAAAAATCATAATTGGAAGGATGTTAAAGAGAATGCTATGTATGAGTTAAGGTAGACTCATATGTATGTAAAAATCTAAAATAAATTAAAATTCTCGAGGTCTATATTCAGACACAATCCAGATAGCAAAGTTAGGGGGTCACTTATCAAAGTGTTAAATGGCGTTTTCACATGCAAAAAACGCCTTTAACGCATGCGAAAATGCCATTAACGTGTGTGAAAGCATCATAATGCATGGTGCGATGCAAATGAGAAAAAGGGGAGGGATTTTTGGCCAAGTGGGCTGGGCTCACAGTTTTGGGAAGATAGGGCTTTATTGTGTGCTGCCATGTTTTTGCAAATGCTTTGAAACTCTTGGAGAGCCAGCCTAGCTATCAGGCCCCTACTACCACTGGGAGGGAGGGGGAGAGAGAGTGAGAGTGAAAGAGAGCCTAGCTGTAATGTCCTCACACTAGATAGGTATTTATATCTCTATGGGAGGCCCACCTAGTCACTTGAGGTGAGGTTTAGGTATTAGTGTAGGGGTTAGGGGCCACTTTGACATTCAAAGTGAGACGAACGAACAGAATAGTGCTCACCCAAAGATGAGATTTGTGCAATGTTCTCTCAACCTAGTTTGATGGACTCTCTAGCTGGGTAACATCAAGCTAGGTTGAGAGAACATTGCACAAATCTCATCTTTGGGTGCGTTTCCTCACTCTGAAGGTCATTAAATCTTCACAAGAGAGCACTGTTCTGTTCGTACGTCTCACTTTGAATGCCAAAGTGGTCCCTAACCTCTAACCCCTACACTAATACCTAAACCTTACCTCAAGTGACTAGGTGGGCCTCCCATAGAGATATAAATACCTATCTAGTGTGAGTGCATTATGGCTTTACTCTCTCTCTCTCTCTCTCTCTCTCTCTTTCTTTCTCTTTCTCTCCCTCAGTGGTGGTAGGAAGGCCCTGATAGCTAGGCTGGCTCTCAAACTACTAAACATGGTCCCCGCAGTGGTTGTATGTAGGAAATAGCATAAACTGCCTATTACTATAAAACACACCTCTTTTCCTATCGCATGCAATATTTACTGCATTTTGATAAATCCAGGCTTTAGCTGGCTAACTCTATCCTCTCAGTTATGCCCCTAACTTATCTGGCTAAATTCTAGCCACTTAACTTATTAGTTGGCTAGAATTTAGCTGAATATAGCTGGCTAAGTCATTTAAATGGCTTTTGAATATGGACCTCCTCATCTTTTTTGAAGTTTGTCTTGCCCTAATTGCATTCTTTTCACTTACAATTGGAGGAGAGGCAGAAAGCACTGTTGTTTGAATTTGTGAAGAAGTAAGTGTTTCATATATTTTAGATTAATTAAAGTGGCTTCATATGAACAAAAAAATTGAATCAATACAATATCATCAGATCATACATATCGAAACAAAGACCTTATTGGGACTCTATGGGGAATAAATAAACTGATAGGTTGTAAAGACTGTAATTAC
This sequence comes from Rhinatrema bivittatum, assembly GCF_901001135.1. Lineage (NCBI taxonomy): Eukaryota > Metazoa > Chordata > Amphibia > Gymnophiona > Rhinatrematidae > Rhinatrema > Rhinatrema bivittatum. Next base: position 126,286,567 of record NC_042617.1, read on the forward strand.
ATATTTATTTAGAATATAAAAATTTGCACAGGGACTTAATAGAAAAAATGTAAATCATTAAGTTGAAAAGATTGTAACTAGATGTATATCTTGAGTACAGGAAACTGCACAATAATGAATCTAATTGTAGTGGTTTGTAATTGTATAATGGATTTTAGATGACTGAGTATATGTGTTTATGTGTGCGCGTGTGTGTGTGTGTGTTTAGGTTACATTTTGAAGAATAAGTACAAGATACTGGTCTTGGGAATGTTATATATTGTATGCTTCAAGATCTATCTTTGTAGTTGCGCTAATATTTCAATAAACACTGGGCCGAGGCCCAGTGTTGGGCCTAGTCATAGGCCCAGGCCTGGGCTTTGGCAACCAAAATCTAGCCTTAGCTGGGCCTTGGTGACTGAGACCTGGCCTCATCTGGCCCCTGGATCAGACCTGGGCCCAAGCAATGGGATCCAGCCTCAGCCGGACCCTGCATTGGACCTGGGCCTAGGCGACCAGGACCCAGACTTGGTCTGTGCCCCGGCGTCAGACCCTGGCCTAGGTCTTGGTGACTGGGGGTCCTAGGTCCGATTTACTTTTATAGTGAAGTCAATGAGTTCACTATAAAAGTAAAACAAAAAATGAATAAAATGAATTAACAAAAAAAATGTTTTCAGTTAAACTAATGAAACTAATTGAGGTACCCCAAAATAAATTAACAAACTGAATCAAATTTTTTCCCTCTGCACATCTCTAATACACTTATAAGTAGCTGTTAGTGCAATATTTGGCAAATATGTAATATATGATGCTCCTAGTGCTTATATTAGGCCTTCAGGTCCAATTCTGTCGTCCAAAGATAGACTGCTGTGACAGCTCATACTAATACTGAACCAACAATGATGGCAGCTGAAGAAAGTTGGAAAACTGCTCAATGTGCTGTCACAAGTGAAAGAGCAGTTGTCAAAAATGTCTAACCTGCAAGATCTGCATGACATGCAGGCTCCAAGGACTCATAAAGACCTTTGCTTCTTAATTGCTGATCAGCAACAACAACTGGAGACACATGCCATTGGTGAAGGGACAACAAAGGCACAATATCTCCAACAACAAGACCAAGTGGATACATTTCCAGTTAGCAGCTTTCATGATTTTACCTGTTTCAAAGGCTCTTCATATCCTGGTTCAGCCTGTTGTGCAGCTTCCCCTCCACCAGGGGTCCTCAGTGAGCCTCACCTCCAGCCTTGCCAAGCTCCTCCTCGCTACTCACACCACACCCATTTAACCCTTCCTTGCCAAAACTTAGATGCCTCTTCATGGAGTCATGCTTGGCTCTCTGACCTGGCTTGCTCCATGCCTTGTGACCTCTGGGACTTCTGTTACCTTGCTCCTTATCTTTCAGCCTATCTAGTCCTCTCCTTGTCTTATGGCCTTTGGGTTTTACTGTGCCCCTTGTCTTGCAGCCCATTTAGGCCTTATCTTGTATTGTGGCCTTTGGCCTTTGTTTACCTTAGACCTTGCTCTGTGGCCTATTGAGGCCTTACCTTGTCTTGTGACCTGTGAGCCTTATGCTTAGTGGCCTATGGACCTTCTGTATTGCTGCCTTTGGGCCTCAGTGTTCTTTGTTCTGTGTTGTCTTGTCCAGCCCTTGTTCAGTCCTATCCTTGTCTGTCTTGTCTAGCCCTGCCCTGTCCAATCCAGTTCCTACTATCCATTCCCTACCTTACTATTGCCTTGCCTTGCCCCAGTTAGTATCCAGTCCCAATCTCTGCTCAGTATCTTGCCTAAGCCTGTGTCTGTATCCAGTCCCAGTCCCTGCTCAGTACCCTGTCCAAGCCTGTGTCTGTATCCAGTCCTATTTCTTGCTTAGTATCCCTTCCAGTCTTGTCCAGCCTGTTCCAGTATCCAGTCCTCAGCTTCCTTCCTGTTTCAATATCCAGACTTCTGCTTCCAGTCTGTCTCTACCCACAATGTCCAGCCTGTGCCTGACCTCAGTTCAAGCTTATACCTGCCCTGCCTTGTCCAGCCTGTCCCACCTTGTCCAGCCTCATCCAACTAAGCCATACCAATCCCCAGAACCTAAGGGCTCAACCTATAGAGGAGGGGACTGGCCAGGCAGAAGACCATCCCAGCTTCCATCTGTGACCAACCATGATGTTCGGCTACCAAGCCCTATTGACCCCCAAGGGCTCAACCTGTAGGGGAGGGGGCTGGGTAGACAGAAGATCAGCCCTTGTTCAGCCCTGCAGTCCTGTACCATACCTGTGGGGATATATCCTGACTATAGCTGGGCACCCCATGACAGCAGCCCTGCATACACCCCCCTTATCTATTTGTCATCTATAACTGGGGAGAGATTTCAGGAAAGTGCAGCGTACACCCCTTATCTATATGTCACTTGTGACTGCTAAGTATATGAACTACAAACAATGTATGGTAATTATGACCCATGATTATGGAGACATAATCATGAAGATATCTTGATTTCCTGGCACAAGACAAGTCTACATCTCTCTGCCTTCATCTTCAGGACTCGGTGTGGCCTATCAAAGGATCTGAAGTTGAGTATTATCTGAAGGAATAATCAGCAAAAGTATATGTCTGCTTGTATATAACCTTTGGGAGATCCCTTGCCAATGTACCTAGCCAAATTGCTCTGCCACACAGAATCCAAGCAAATACCCCTACCACACGGCGTCCCACAAGGTTCATCCTCATCCTCCACACTATTCAACATATACATGTTACCCCTCTGTAATCTACTGTCCGAACTAGGCCTTTATCACTATGTCTACGCCGATGATGTACAAATTCTAATTCCCATTAAAGACACACTTGTCAGCACTCTGACTCACTGGGACACCTACTTATCAACAATCAAGCAACTATTATCTCAAATGTCATTAGCAGCTGTCCTGGGGAAGAGCATGCCGGCAGCTGGCCAGAGCGCGGAGTCTACAGTAAGGTAAAAAATTTAAAAAAATCTGATAGGTAGGGGGTAGGGGTCAGGAAGGAGAGCGAAAAGGTAGAAAGGTTAGATAGGGGTATAGGGAAGCTCCCTCCCAGTATGCTGTTTAATTGGAGAAGACTGGGAGGGATCTGGGGAATCCCTACTTGCGTCACTGTGCGTTGCCTTTTAAAATCTCCCCCTGCACGCGCACTTCACGGGCCTCCGCACATGCTCACACAGATGTTAAAATCCGGTGCCTATGTGCGCACAGATATCTTATTTTATAACATGCGCGCGATGATGCACATGTTATAAAATTGTCGTGTCCATGTGTGCGCGTCGGGCGCGCGCACATGGACATGCATGCGCGGGTCTTGAAATCGATCCTTTAGAGGATAACTTTCAGAACTACTCGAGTACACCCATTTACACGTGTATATGGGCGCATGCAAAGTTGCTACTGTATTTTATAACCTGCATGGAAGAGATATCAAAAGGTTATAAAATACGAGTACATATTTGCACACTACTTGCGCATGTAAAAACCACAAGCCGCGTAAGTTCGGACTTATCCAGTTAAATACCAATTTATCCGGCTACGTAGCGGCACTTATCTAGATAAGTTCGAAATGTTCTACTTAGACAGACAAGCTGGTGAAGTAGTACCTGCTACTACTTAGCTGGATAAATTGAAATATAGCTGGATAAGTGTCGCTACTTAACTGGATAAGTTCAAATTTGTCCGTCTAAATAGCAGCAGAAATGCTCCTTAGCCGGATAAGTTGGAATTTAGTTGGATAAGTGTGTGCAAATGATTATACCCACATATTTGTGCTTCATATTTTAAAAGGATACATGATTAAAATTTACTCACGTTAATTAGTTGCTTTTACTCCTCATAAATTGGCTTTTATGCATGTAAGTCAGAAGATTTTATAACATGCATGCGGCAATGAAATAATCAGTTTTACCAATTAGTCTACCAGTTCACCCAGTCCATCTGCAGCTTGTGAAGACCCTCCTGGCTCTTCAGCCTGAAATCCCCCCATTTCATCCAGACCCCCAACCAAGTCATTTTTTTCACTTTTAAGATGTTTACAATGACTTATACCAGATTTTGAGCAGGAGTAATTATATGCATGCAAAAGATTTACATGTGTCACTTTGCAGGTTGTAAAATAGCAACATACTCGTGTAAATGTTGGCCTCTCCCCTTTTAATACATGTGCAAGTTTGCTTGTAGACCCTGATTTACATGTGTATATTGCAGTTTTTAAAATAATATGCATGCATGTATATGCAATTTTATGAGCACAAGTGCTAATTTTCAAATAGGCAATCTTTGAAAATTGACCTTTTAGTTTTATTTGAAATTTTCTATTTTCTAAGAATTATTGGCAAAATTACTATTCATATAGCTAATTCCCCCTTCTCTTGTACAACATTAGGAGTAGTTGTTTGATAATTAATCATAATTAAGCATAGATTAATAATGTATGAAGAAATCAAGTGTTATTGTATGATTTGTATCTTTAAAGAGGCAAGCACACATACTAGCAGATGCTTTTTAAAATTAATTGTCACACTGTACCTGCTACTTGCTTCTCATTGCTCTTATTTTGCACTGCCAACCTGATAATAAAATTACTTTGGAGTGAAAGAAATGTGTATTCTTGGTGGCATATTTTTACTCTACATGATGCTCAACTGCCTCACGCAAACAAGTCACCCAAAGCCTTTAGCATACGACGACATAAAAAAAAAAAAGAAAAGCAACACTCGACAGGCACATTACACACTGAACAACTACAATGCACCCTACCACATGATCCTGAAAAGCCTGTAGCCAAGAGTTTTTATTCAAATGGGGAGCAGTCGCGTTGTCTGGTAATAAATCTTATATTTTGTATATTTTTTATGTGTTTCTTTTTGTATGTTATGAGTTCAGAAATGCTATATATGGTAGCAAAGATAGGAGGAGCGAACTTTAAGTTAATTTGTTGTGTAAAGGATGCAAGTAAGTGATATGTGTACATTATCCTGCGTGACATTGAGTCGATTGTTTGTTCTATGTGAGTAATTGATGCTGCTAATATATCATCGCTGTGTGACAATAATATCTCTGTGTTTTCATCTTCCTCCAGTTCTGGGGATCCACTGTGCCTCAAAGGTATGCTGCATGATAAAAATGATGATGTGTATATGTGTAAAAATATTTGCATGAAATATAGCAAGCGTGGAATGCAAGAGTGTGTGTGTGTGTGTGTGTGCAAAATGTAACAGAAAGAGCAAGTGAGAGAAGATGGAATGATGTGAATGAAAGAAAAAAAGTTTAACTTAGTACAAGAGATGCTACATAAGTAATGTAGGTGGTTTGAGTGGTTTCATACGAGGAAAGCAGAATTATCCCCTAAGGAAAAGTGGCATTGGTACTTTAAAAGCAAATTTTTGCATGGAAAAATTTACAGTATTTAAAAATAGGGAAAGGGTGGAGGAGAGGAGTAGCAGCCTAGTGAGGGGAGGAGTGGGCTTTGAACCAGAAGACCAGGGTTCAAGTCCTGCTGTTGCTCCTTGTGACCTTGGGCAAGTCACTTTACTCTCTATTGCCTGGGGTACAAACTTAGGGGGGGTTCATTTATCAAAGTGCTTTATGGTGTTTTTGCATGAAAAAAAAACAAACACATCTAATGCATGCGAAAAGACCATAATGCAAATTAGAAAAAGGGGAAGAGTTTGGGGTGAGATTTGTAGCCAAGTGGGCTGCTTCATAATTTGCAAAGCCATATCGCACTGTTTAAACTACACCTTTTTCATTTGCATAAAGCGGTGCGATAGGGGAGGAAGAGAGAGAAAGAGAGAGAGACTAGCCATAATGCCCTCTAGGGATGTGAATCGTTTTTGAACGATTAAAATTATCATCAGATAATTTTAAAATCGTCCTAAATCGTTAGAGTGCACGATACAATACAAATGCCCCCGATTTATCGTCAGGGGCATTTGTATTGTATCGTTAAATAGGGCACGGGAATTATTTGGGGGAGGGCGGGAAAACCGGCACACCAAAACAACCCCTAAACCCACCCCGACCCTTTAAAACCAATTCCTTACCCTCCCCCACCCTCCCGAACCCCCCCAAAATGTTAAATTACCTGGTGGTCCAGTGGGGGGGGGGGGTTCCCCGGCGCGATCTCCTGCTCTCGGGCCATCGGCGCCATTTTGGCTGCCACTAATTAAAATGGCGCCGATGGCCCGATAAAAAAAACAACCCACCCGACCCTTTAAATCGACCCCCCTTAGCCTCCCCCACCCTCCCGACCCTTTTTTTTAAGGGAGGCCCGCGCCGCTAAAAAAAAAACCCCACCCGACCCCCCCCAAAACCTTTTAAAATTACCTGGTGGTGCAGGGGGGCCTCGAGGAGAGATTTCCCGTTCCCAGGCATCAGCTGTTCTAAAATAAAATGGCACCGATGCCCCTTTGCCCTTACCATGTGACAAGGTATCTGTGCCATTGGCCGGCCCCTGTCACATGGTAGGAGCACTCATCAGCCATCTTTAAAGATGGTGCTGGCCATCCAGTGCATTTTTTTTTAGAACAGCTGATGCCTGGGAACGGGAAATCTCTCCCCGAGGCCCCCCCTGGATCTCTCCTCTCCCCGAGGCCCCACTGGATCTCTCCCCGAGGCCCCCCTGGACCACCAGGTAATTTTAAAAGGTTTTGGGGGGGTGGGGTCGATTTAAAGGGTCGGGTGGGTTTTGTTTTTTTTAGCGGCGCGGGCCTCCCTAAAAAAAAAATTAGCGATGTGAATTGGAATCGGAAATGATTCCAATTCACATATCTTAACGAGCCATCCAGTGCTCCTACCATGTGACAGGGGCCGGCCAATGGCACGGATACCCTGTCACATGGTAAGGGCAAAGGGGCATCGGCGCCATTTTTTTTTAGAACAGCTGATGCCTGGGAACGGGAAATCTCTCCCCGAGGCCCCCCCTGGATCTCTCCTCTCCCCGAGGCCCCACTGGATCTCTCCCCGAGGCCCCCCTGGACCACCAGGTAATTTTAAAAGGTTTGGGGGGGTGGGGTCGATTTAAAGGGTCGGGTGGGTTTTTTTTTTTTTAGCGGCGCGGGCCTCCCTAAAAAAAAAATTAGCGATGTGAATTGGAATCGGAAATGATTCCAATTCACATATCTTAACGATCAGATTCCCCCCCCCCCGAATCTGATAGTTAAGACGATCTGGCACACGATTCACATCTCTAATGCCCTCATCCTAGGTAGGTATTTATATCTCTATATGAGACCCACCTAGTAACTCAAGGTGAGGTTCAGGTATTAGTGTAGGGGTTAGGGGCCACTTTGACATTCAAAGTGAGACGTGCGAACAGAAGATTTGATGACCTTTAGAGTGAGGAAACTCACCCAAAGATGAGATTTGTGCAGTGTTCTCTCAACCTAGCTTGATGTTACCCAGGTAGAGAGTCCATCACTTTAAGTCTAACTAGCAGTATTCAAATAATGGCCAGTTAGGGTTAAAGTTATCCGGCTATATGTAGCCGGATAACTTTAAATTAGTATATTCAGCAGGATGTTTATCCAGTTGAATATACGGGACAAGTTATCAGGCTAACTGTAGCTGGATAATATGTCCACTAAACAGCCTACTGAAAATTGGCCTCATAGTTTCTAAAAGCTTATCTGCATTCATGACTTCTTTATTATTTATTTATTTATTTAAGCATTTTTATATACCGGGTCACGTTGGGAACATCACCCCGGTTTACAGGAAACGTAATGCAGCACATTATTTATTCCCTTCCTCTGTTTGCTTTGACTGAGACATTGATTATTCCTCATGTCTCTGCTTTAATTGCTGCTCTGGCTCATGGAAGTTATTTTTTTTCCCATTCACTTCTCTTGGTTGACTATGGTGGTGATGTTGGCCTGTTGGTCTCCACTGCCTGCAAGTTTCAGCCTCTTCCACCACAATCCCTTACCTTTCCTTTCTTTTAAGGCCTCTCTATCCTCCTATTTATTAGAGATGTGAATCGGAACCACTGGGCAATACCCATCCTGGGTATTGCCCAGCGGCTGCAACAGCAGCAAACTTGCCTTGACTCACTGATGGCAACAGTGCAGAGGTTAGCTGACCACGCTGACGGAGCCGCCGCTTCCAGTTCCCCGGTACCTGGAGCTGTGACCAATACCGGTCCAGCCGCACCCATATAGATGCCAGCACCCTCGCGGTATTCAGGGGACGCGAGATTATGTCGAGGATTCTTGAACCAATGCTATAGTCGCTTTAGCCTACTACCAGCTCAGTTTCCCACGGACTGGATCAAGACAAGCTACATTATCTCTCTGTTGGATGGAAGACCCTTAGCATGGGCCTCTTCGCTGTGCGAGCGTCAGGACCCCCGCCTAGCCAACCTGGTACAATTTGTCACCTCCTTTCGACGGATTTTCAATGAGTCCTCTCGCAGACCTACAGCCGCTTCCGAACTGCTCCAGCTGCATCAGGGTAACCGGCCTTTGGCTGAACACGATGTGGAGTTTCAAGACTCTTGCTGCCGAATTGAACTGGGGAAGTGATAGCCTGCATGGCATCTTTTTGGAAAGTCTCTCCCCAAGGCTTCAGGATGAACTGGCAGCCAGGGATCTCCCGGACGACTTGAACGATCTTGTTGATCTGGCGTGCCGCGTGGACCATCGGATCCAACGCCGGTTCCGGGAGAGGAAGCCTGCTCAGAGGCCCGGGAGCTTTGGAACCATACCTTCCCGAAACGGGCAGTCCCCTTCTGCCTCTCCGGGGGCCCAAGATGCAGAACCCATGCAGGTGGGCCAGGGTCCCATTTCTCAAGAGGAGTGGAGAAGACTTTGGTCCCAGGGCCTGTGTCTGTATTGCAGTGGCAAGCGACACTTCCTTGCCCGCTGTAGTGAGCGTCCGGGAAACGCTCGGACTTAGGGATAATTGGGGAGCTAACCCTAGATCACACCACTTCTGCCTCCCCGTGTACCGTTCCAGTGACCTTACTCCTTCCCGAAGGGGGGTTCGATATGCTAGCCCTGATTGACTCCGGAGCCGGAGGAAACTTCATCCTCAAGGACTTAGTCCAGCAACTCCAGATTGGGGTTCAACACCAAAGCCCCCCCCCCCCCCCCCCCCGTGTGTCTTCTATTCAGGCGAAACTCCTTCCAGGCACCATCTCTACTCGTACCAAGCCTCTCACGCTACGCACCTGCATGTGGAGGAAATTTTGTTCCTCATCTTGGAAAGGTCCATGCATCCGGTCATCTTGGGGTTACCTTGGTTGCGGAAGCACTCTCCTGTAATCTCTTGGGATACCCTCCAGGTGGTGTCCTAGGGGCCCTCATGCTTTGACTCCTGTTTGACTGCTGTCCCTCGAGCACCGGTGCCTCTCCTGATGACTTCGTTGGCACTGCTGCCCCACTACCAAGACTACCTCGATGACTTCTGGACAGACTACAGGGGGCCAAGGTGTTCACAAAATTGGATCTCCGTGGGGTGTATAACCTAGTGAGGATTCGGCCAGGCGACAAATGGAAAACCGCATTTGACACAAGGGATGGCCACTATGAATACCTGGTCATGCCCTTCGGTCTCGACAAAGCCCCGGCGGTTTTTCAGAACCTCATGAATGAGGTTCTGAGGGAGATGCTACATACGTCGATAATTGTTTACCTTGACGATGTGCTAATATATTCCAAGGACTTGGAGACGCACCGCCATGATGTCCGTCGTGTTCTACAAAAACTGCAAGACAACCGACTTTACGCAAAATTTGAGAAATGCCAATTTGAGCAAGATTCACTGCCCTTCCTTGGGTATATTGTTTCTACCACGGGGTTCCATATGGACCCAGAGAAGGTCGCCGCCATCAAGAATTGGCCTCAGCCTGTGGGAGACAAAGCACTTCAGCGGTTCCTCGGTTTTGCCAATTTCTACCAGCAATTTATCCCACACTATTCCCAAGTGGTGACCCCGCTGATGGCCCTCACCAGAAAGGGGGCCGACGCGAGGAACTGGCCGGCGATGGCCTTATGAGCCTTTCAGGAACTGAAGAACGCTTTCCTCCAGGACACATGCCTCCGGCACCCAGACCCTCAACACCAGTTCATCATGGAGGTCGACGCCTCCAACATGGCCGTTGGGGCCGTCCTAAGCCAATTGTCCAATGGAGGTAAATTCCTGCCGTGCTCCTACTTTTCACGTAAATTCTCGCCAGCAGAGAGGAACTACAGCATAGGGGTAAAGAGTTGCTAGCCATCAAGCTAGCATTCGAAGAATGGTGCCAGTGACTGGAAGGGGCCCAGCACCCAGTGATCATGTATACGGACTACAAGAACTTAGAATACCTATGCTGCGCCCAGCGCCTTAACTCCCGGCAAGCCCGGTGGTCTCTCTTCTTTAGCCACTTCAACTTCCTTCTCCGCTATCGGCCCGCAGACAAGAACATCCAGGCGGATGCCCTTTCCCGCACAGCTGAGACAGACGACACCCCTAATCCACCACAGTACATCCTTGACCCGGCCAAAGTGCTCCTCGCAGTCTCCAACATAATCCCGATGGAGAAGACAGTGGTGCCACTCCGACTTCGAAAAAAGGTCCTCTCTTGGGCCCATGACTCCCTGACCTCTAGTCACCCGGGAGTAGCTAAAACCCAGGAGTTACTCTCTGAGTTCTACTAGTGGCCTCAGTTTAAGAAGGACGTCCGTCTCTGCGTCAGCTCCTGCTCAACCTGTGCCCAATAGAAGACTCCCACCGACCATCCCTGGGCTCTTCTTCAGCCTCTGCCTTTCCCCACTGAACCGTGGACCCACTTATCCACAGATTTTATCGTAGATTTACACGCTTCAGAAGGGAAAACAGTGATCTGGGTTACAATAGGTTCTCTAAGATGGCTCACTTTGTGCCCCTCACTAAACTGCCCTCAGCACCTGAACTGGCGAACCTGTTTACTCATCATATCTTTCGCCTTCATGGGCTCCCTCTATACATCGCCTCGGACAGGGGCTCCCAATTCACAGCAAATTATTGGAGGGCGCTCTGTAAAATGTTTGGGGTCCACCTAGACTTCACGACCGCCTTCCATCCCCAAGCTAATGGCCAAATGGAAAGCACGAACCGGACATTGAAGACGTTCCTCTGGTCCTTCGTAGGAGACCTGCAAAATGATTGGGTGGCCCTACTCCCGTGGGCGGAGTTCTCTTACAACCACCACAAGCATTCCGCCACCAGTAAATCTCCCTTTTACACAGTATATGGGAGACGTCTTCAGCCTCCTTTGCCATTGCCGTTGGAAGTGCCGTTTCCAGCCGTATGGATCACAGCTCGACAGTTGCACCAAGTCTGGAAATCCACTTGGGAGAGACTTCTGCGCACTGCGGTTATTGCGAAAAAATTTGCGGACCGCCTGCGATGGCCAGCTCCGGTGTTTCTTCCTGGGGAGAAGGTGTGGCTAAGCACCAAACACCTCTGCTTGCGGCTTCCTTCGATGCGTCTGGCTCCAAAGTACATTGGCCCGTTCGCTATCAAGGAAAGGGTAGGGGCAGTTTCCTACTGCTTCCATCTCCCGCTTACGCTCAGGGAAGACAACGTCTTCCACGTTTCCCTGTTGAAGCCATTGGTTCTCTCTCCCTTCCATAGGAAGTCGCTTGTACCAGCCACTCCTGAGGCACAAGAAGATGCTGTCTATCAGGTCAAAGAGGTACTGGATGTGCGGTTTCGCCTCAGATGCTGGGAGTACCTCCTCTCGTGGGAAGGCTATGGTCCCGAAGAGAATTCCTGGGAGCCAGCCGCCAACATCTTGGACAAGGGCCTTCTTCATCAGTTCCATGTGGAACATCCTGCTAAGCTCAGACCCCTGGGAAGGGGGCATAGGAGGGAGGGTACTGTTATGGGACCAGGCTGTGACTCGGTCCCTCTTCCTACCTTGGGGCCGGCCCGGCCCGCACGAACATCCCCGCAGTCATGTAGGCCCAATCAGCCTCCTGCTGCGGCTCTCCCTGTGCAAGGAAGTTGCTGCCGAACCGATGTGCTTGGCCCCGCCCCCTAGGTGCGCACACCCTGGGGCTGGAGCTTTTAAGAGGCCAGTGCGGGAAATCTCGGTGGACGCCCTTGGATGACGTCAGATGCTGCAGGGTATTTAAACCCTGCAGCTGGGCCTAAACCTCGCCTTGCAACAAGGTTCCCTCAGTCCCTTGAGTTGCTAGTTGCTGCTTTGGATCTTGGATCATCTCTTCTACTTCTGGCTTCTGACCCAGCTTCGTCCTTTGACTTCGTCTTCACTTCCGCCCCTGATTTTGGTTTGGACTTCTGACTTCTGGCTTCTGACCCGGCTTCGTTCCTGGACTCCGACTTCTGCTTCCTCCGCCTCCTCAGGTATCTGGTTCTTGCTGGCCCAGGGGATTCTCCTAAGTCCCAGCGGCTCGGGCTCTCACGGGCTCCTCCCGGGGGAGCCGCGGTCTTCTGATGGTGAAGACTCTTCCAGCCTCCTGGGTCCTGCCTTCCTCATCGACCATCTCTTCGGCCGCTTCCTGGATCCTTGGTCGCATAGGGTCCCACCTAAGTCCAAGAGGTCCGGGTCCCTACGGGCTCCTCCTGGGGGGACCTTGGACTTCCAGTGGTGAAGTCTTCTCTGGAGTCTCTCTTCAGTGCCGCCTCCCTGCTGTGACACTCGCTGTGGGTCTCTACAGAGCAACATCTGCAGTCTCAGCCGGGCCAAGGGTCCACGACCATAACAGAAGAGAGATTTCCCCTCTCCCAGGGATAACCAAAAAGATGTCAGACACTCCTGCACTGGGATCCGAAAGGAAACCTTTCCCCACAAGCCAAAGGATCTACACCCTGTGGAAGGGACAACAAAGAAGTTAGTCAGGGTTCCTGGCCCAAAGAACTTACAAATAAGTTTATGGCGCCACCCATGCAGAATGTGCACATCAAGGTGGAGGTAACATATTTTGTAAATGTATCTGTTTTTTTTCCCATACATGATCAGTATGTTTTCTAGGTCACACACTCAAAGGTCTCTATTTTCTAATTTCTCCTTCTGCTCCCATACTGAAGCTACCAAATTGGCAACTTTCTCAACAATGATAAAAAAAAACTTGGGATCAATATTTTTAGCCATTTTCTTAGAGAAGATATCAAAATAGTTTAAAAAAGTATTTTCTGAGGCGGTCGCCGGTAGGTACCTAACGCCCAGTGCAGTCATCTTCACTAGATGATGACCTTTCAGCCATACTGCTAGTGCCTTTATCCAAGATTTGCTTCTCACTCAGGTTCTTTTTTGTTTCTGCTTTTTTCTGCCCACTTTTTTACAATAGAGCATTTTTGTAGGTCATTTAAGCTCATTTTGTCACTGTCAGCAACTCACAAGTAATAATAGAAGGATGAAAAAGTATGGATCAGGCAGGAGCTCTGAGCATCACTTGGTCCCCAACTCAAATAACACTTAACTACCTTTAAACTGAGACATACCTACTCCTTAATCAGCCTTTAAGACTTTATCAACTCAACAAATTAAGAAGCAGACAGAAGCCCAGCAGTGAGATGAGAGTTATCCAGTCTTTTGCACTGAGTGTGATGTGTTTGACTATATACCTGTTGGTATATAGTCATATATACCAACAGAATTGGAAAAGGACTCACGTAGCGAGGAGCTAGCCTCATGGAAGGCACCCGTAATCGTACGTTGCGGGTGCTAAGATTGGGCTTCCAAATGGCAGATGAAATTTAATGTGGACAAGTGCAAGGTGTTGCATATAGGGAAAAATAACCCTTGCTTTAGTTACACGATGTTAGGTTCCATTTTAGGAGCTACCACCCAGGAAAAAGATCTAGGCATCATTGTGGATAATACTTTAAAATTGTCGGCTCAGTGTGCTGCAGCAGTCAAAAAAGCAAACAGAATGTTAGGAATTATTAGGAAGGGAATGGTTAATAAAATGGAAAATGTCATAATGCCTCTATATCGCTCCATGGTGAGACCGCACCTTGAATACTGTGTACAATTCTGGTCACCGCATCTCAAAAAAGATATAGTTGCGATGGAGAAGGCATAGAGAAGGGCAACAAAATGATAAAGGGGATGGAACAGCTCCCCTATGAGGAAAGGCTGAAGAGGTTAGGGCTGTTCAGCTTGGAGAAGAGACGGCTAAGGGGGGATATGATAGAGGTCTTTAAGATCATGAGAGGTCTTGAATGAGTAGATGTGAATTGGTTATTTACACTTTCGAAAAATAGAAGGACTAGGGGGCATTCCATGAAGTTAGCAAGTAGCACATTTAAGACTAATCGGAGAAAATTCTTTTTCATTCAATGCACAATAAAGCTCTGGAATTTGTTGCCAGAGGATGTGGTTAGTGCAGTTAGTGTAGCTTGGTTCAAAAAAGGTTTGGATAAGTTCTTGGAGGAGAAGTTCATTAATGGCTATTAATCAAATTTACTTAGGGAATAGCCACTGCTATTAATTGCATCAGTAGCATGGGATCTTCTTAGTATTTGGGTAATTGCCAGGTTCTTGTGGCCTCGTTTGGCCTCTGTTGGAAACAGGATGCTGGGCTTGATGGACCCTTGGTCTGACCCAGCATGGCAATTTCTTATGTTTTTATGTGTGCACCTGGTGCAAAGAGCTCCTGGCAGTCAGAGAATGAGTCCGATCTCTGGAAGCCAGAGTGTCAGACCTGGAGGAGCCGAGGCAAATGGAGATATATATATATAGAGGAGTCCTTCAGGGGTGCAGTAGAACTGTTCCAACTTCAGTGTAACAGCACTTGTGCTGCTTTGGAGGAGGAAGATTACCTGGCAGGAGACCATCACCTTGGTGTTGCGGAAAGTGATCTGATAGCTAGGACCTGCCCTGCAAGTGATACTTTATCCGCTCACACTGAGGCTGTGTTCTCCAGGGGTCTCTGCCCAGGAGGGAAGAGTTAGGGCGGCCATTTTAGAGGGTGATTCAATCATCAACAGGTGGGAATGAGGATCACTCGGTAACTTGCCTGCCTGGTGTGGAGGTAAAGGACCTTACATGCCAGCTAAATAAGATTTTAGAGATTGCTGGGGAGAAGCTTACTGTCATGGTACAATGACATAGGAAGGTGCAGGAGGGAGGTTCTGGGCAAAATTTAGACTTTTTGGAAAGAAACTGAAATCCAGAACCTCCAGAGGTTCTCTGTTTTATGCTCTGGATTCCAGAGGCAGGCCGAATTCGAGAGTCTTAATGTGTGGATGAGATGATAGTGCAAGGAAGAGTGTTTTAGGTTTGTTAGGAACCGGGGAAGATTCTAGGAAAGGGGGATCCTATTGCAATGGGATGGCTTCACCTTAACCAGAGTGGAACCCGGCTGCCGCTGCTAATTTTAAAAAGGAGATAGAACAGCTTTTAACAAGAACATGGAGGAAAGCTGACAGTCGCTCTCAGTGCATGGTTCAGAGGGAGGTGTCTTCAAAGGATACTCACAAAGTAAGTTAGAATGTCTTGATAGAGAGGTGGTTGTAAAAGCTGAAAAAAACCCAGGTATATTTAAATACAGAGAACGCAGATAAAAATGACCCGACACTGCCTGTATCATCTGATGATAAGCAAGTTATGCGTACATATAAAAATAGAAATACAAATAAAACATCTTCAAAATATCTGTATGCATATGCCAGAAGTATGAAAAATAGTGTTAGAATGTATGGTGCTAAGATGGAGACACACTAGGCATTTCAGAGACCTGGTGGAAGGAGGATAACCAGTGGAACACTCTGATAAGAGCGTACAAATTATATTGACATGACAATGCAGATAAAATTGGTGTGCGGGTGGCACTATATGTTAAAGATGGCATAGATTCAAGCAAGATAAAAATTTGCAGGAACAAACTGCACTCTGGAATCTTTACAGATAGAAATTTGAAGAAAAAAAGGAAAGAGTACAGTGATGGGGGAGATATTACCACCCACCTGGCCAGGATGAGGAAACAGACTGCAAAATGCTAACATAGATTGAAGTGCTAGTAAAATTGGCAAAACAGTAATAATGGGATACTTCATTTACCCGTGTATTGATTGGGTAAATGTCATAAGAACATAAGATATGCCATACCTGGTCAGACCAAGGGTCCAACAAGCCCAATATCCTGTCTCCAACAGTGGCCAATCCAAGTCACAAGTACCTGGCAAGTACCCAAACATTAAATAGATCCCATGCTACTAATACTAGGGACAAGCATTGACTATTCCCTATTGATTAATAGCAGTTTATGGACTTCTGCTCTAGGAACTTATCCAAACCTTTTCTAAACTCAGCTATACTAGCTACCTTAATCACATCCTCTGGTAAAAAAATTCCAGAACTTAATTGTATGTTGTGCTGCTTGCTAATTTCATGGAGTGCCCCTTAGGCCTTGTATTATCTAAAAGAGTAAATAACCATTTCACATTTACCTGTTCAAGTCCTTTCATGATTTTATAGACCTCTATCATATCCCCCCTCATCCATCTCTTCTCGAAGCTGAATAGCCCTAACCTCTTTAGCCTTTCCTCATAAGAGAGCCATTCCATGCCCCTTATCATTTTGGTCGCCCATCACTATACTTTCTCCAGTGAAAATATTTGTTTGAGATGTGTCAACCAGAACTGCACACAGTATTCAAAGTGCAGTCTAATTGAGCAAATGACATCCTCTGTTTTATTTGCCATTCCCTTCCTAATAATTCCTAACTGCCACAACACACTGAGCTGACAATTTCAATGTAATATCAACTATGATGCCCATATCTCTTTCTTGGGTGGTAACTCCTAAAATAGAACCTAACATTGTGTAGTTACAGAATGGGTTATTTTTCTCTGAATGCATGACCTTGCACTTGTCCACATTATATTTCATCTGTCTTATGGAAGTTCAATCTTCCAGTCTGCAAGGTCCTTTTGCAATTTATCACAATCTGCTGTGATTTAATTATTCTGAATAACTTTGTGTCATCTGCAAACCTGATGACCTCACTCGATGTACCTCTTTCCAGATAAGAACATAAGAACATGCCATACTGGGTCAGATCAAGGGTCCATTAAGCTCAGCATCCTGTTTCCAACAGTGGCCAATCCAGGCCAGAAGAACCTGGCAAGTACCCAAAAACTAAGTCTATTCCATGTTACCGTTGCTAGTAATAGCAGTGGCTATTTCCTAAGTCAACTTAATTAATAGCAGGTAATAGACTTCTCCTCCAAGAACTTATCCAATCCATTTTTAAACACAGCTATACTAACTGCACTAACCACATCCTCTGGCAACAAATTCCAGAGTTTAATTGTGCGTTGAGTAAAAAAGAACTTTCTCCAATTAGTTTTAAATGTGCCACAGGCTACCTTCATGTAGTGCCCCCTAGTCTTTCTATTATCCGAAAGAGTAAATAACCGATTCACATCTACCCGTTCTAGACCTCTCATAATTTTAAACACATCTATCATATTCCCCCTCAGCCATCTCTTCTCCAAGCTGAAAAGTCCTAACCTCTTTAGTCTTTCCTCATAGGGGAGCTGTTCCATTCCCCTTATCATTTTGGTAGCCCTTCTCTGTACCTTCTCCAATGCAATTATATCTTTTTTGAGATGCGGCGACCAGAATTGTACACAGTATTCAAGGTGCGGTCTCACCATGGAGCGATACAGAGGCATTATGACATTTTCCGTTTTATTCACCATTCCCTTTCTAATAATTCCCAACATTCTGTTTGCTTTTTTGACTGCTGCAGCACACTGAACTGACGATTTCAATGTGTTATCCACTATGACGCCTAGATCTCTTTTTGGGTTGTAGCACCTAATATGGAACCTAACATTGTGTAACTATAGCATGGGTTATATTTCCCTATATGCATCACCTTGCACTTGTCCACATTAAATTTCATCTGCCATTTTGATGCCCAATTTTCCAGTCTCACAGTGTTTTCCTGCAATTTATCACAATCTGCTTGCGATTTAACTACTCTGAACAGTTTTGTATCATCTGCAAATTTGATTATCTCACTCATCGTATTTCTTTCCAGATCATTTATAAATATATTGAAAAGTAAGGGTTCCAATACAGATCCCTGAGGCACTCCACTGCCCACTCCCTTCCACTGAGAAAATTGTCCATTTAATCCTACTCTCTGTTTCCTGTCTTTTAGCCAATTTGCAATCCACGAAAGGACATCGCCACCTATCCCATGACTTTTTACTTTTCCTAGAAGCCTCTCATGTGGAACTTTGTCAAACGCCTTCTGAAAATCCAAGTATACTACATCTACCAGTTCACCTTTATCCACATGTTTATTAACTCCTTCAAAAATGTGAAGCTGATTTGTGAGGCAAGACTTGCCTTGGGTAAAGCCATGCTGACTTTATTCCATTAAACCATGTCTTTCTATATGTTCGGTGATTTTGATGTTTAGAACACTTTCCACTATTTTTCCTGGCACTGAAATCAGGCTAACCGGTCTGTAGTTTCCTGGATCGCCCCTGGAGCCCTTTTTAAATATTGGGGTTACATTTGCTATCCTCCAGTCTTCAGGTACAATGGATGATTTTAATGATAGGTTACAAATTTTTACTAATAGATCTGAAATTTCATTTTTTAGTTCCTTCAGAACTCTGGGGTGGATACCATCCGGTCCACTGTTTACCTTTTTTCCAGTGTGAAAACAGACCATGTAATCCTAATTTCTATTTTCTGTCTTTTAACCAGTTTGCAATCCACAAAATGAAATCTCCTACTATCCCATTAATTTTTAGTTTCTTAGAAGCCTCTCAAGAGGGATTTATCAAGCACCTTCTGAAAAACCAAACACACCACATAAACTGGTTCACCTTTATCCACATGCTTATTCACCTCTTCAAAAAACTAGCAGATTTGTGAGGCAAGACTTCCCTTGGGTAAATCCATGCTGGCTGTGTCCCATTAAATCATGTTTATTTATATGTTCTGTGATTTTATTCTTTATAATAGTTTCTATGATTTTTCCCTGCACTGATGTCAGGTTCACTGGTCTATAGTCCTTTATATATATCAGGGTAACATTGGCCATCTTTCAGTCTTCAGGTACAACAGTTGATTTTAACAATAGGTTTCAAATTACTTGTAATAGGTCTGAAATTTCATTTTTGAGTTCTTTCAGAACCCTGGGATATATACCATCTGGTCCAGGTAATTTGCTATTCTTCCATTTGCCAATCCAGACTATTATATTTTCCAGGTTCAGTGATTTGGGTCAGTTAATCTGAATCGTCACCCTTGTAAACTGTCTATGGAACAGGTATCTGTTAGGATTTGTAGGTATGTGGGCCCTGGGCCAAGGTGAGAGATGGTACCGCCCACAGGGAGAGGCCCTGTGAGCCTCACCGTTGGGAGGCGAGGTCTCAGCCGATGTCAGACACAGCTGTGGAATAGAGTCTTTCTTAGAGAAATAGAGAGGCACTGCCCATGGAGTGGGGAGTGCAGAGAAAGTTGCAGAGTCTGTGCGGTGGGGTATACCCAAAGGGAATACCTCTGTAGTGAAGATAAGGCAGTGGTCCGCAGAGCAGGGTACACCGATGAGGCTCCTCAGTAGAGGTGATGTGGTAGTGGTCCGTGAAGCTGGGCACACCTTTGAGAGGTCCTCAGAAGAGATGGTATGGTAGTGGCCCGCAGCGTGGGGTACACCGATGAGGGTTCCTCACTTAGAGATGACACAGTAGTGGTCCGCAGCATGGGGTACACCGATGAGGGTTCCTCACATAGAGGTGGTACGGTAGTGGTCCGCAGTGCGGGATACACCAATGAAGGTTCCTCACTAGAGATGGTACGGTAGTGGTCCATAGAGCGGAGGTACTCACAGTAGGCAAAGGTCCCAAGAGAAGCCCCGGGAAACGGGACAAGCAGTAGTCCAAGGCGATAGGCCCTCCGAGGAGTGGATAGCCAGAGACTAGGAAGGGCCCTTGTGGAGCGGGTACCCAGAGCGTCTCACGCCAACGAAGCAGGAACAGGAACGGGAGTCCGTAGTGAGCGAAGCAGATTCAGCAATGAGGCGTAACAGTATCTTCCCAACATCCTCCTCAGTAAAAACACTGAAGCAAAGAATTTGTTTAGTCTTTCCATAATGACCTTATCTTCCCTAAGTGCCTCTTTAACCCCTCAATCATCTAATGATCCGACTCTCTTGCAGGCTTCCTGCTTCGGATATATTTTAAAAAATTGTTATTATGAGTTTTTAAGGCCAACTTCTTTTCAAATTCTCTTTTAGAGTGTCTTACAATTAACTTGCCAACGATTATGCTTTTTCCTATTTTCTTCAGATGGAACCTTTGGCTAAAATAGTCTTTCACCTCACCTTTTAACCATACCAGCATTCTTTTGGCCTTCCTTCCACCTTTCTTAATGCATTGAATACATCTGGATTGTGCTTCTAAGATGGTATTTTTTAAAAATGTCCACGCCTGTTGTGCACTCTTAACCTTTGTAGCTGCACCTTTAAGTTATTTTTCTCATTTTATCAAAGTGTCCATTTTGAAAGTTTAGTGCTAGAGCCGTGAATTTACTTACTGTTCCCCTTCCAGTCATTAATTCAGATTTTATCAAGTAATGATCACTATTGCCAAGGAGCCCCTGCACCATTATCTCTCTCACCAAATCCTGCGCTCCACTAATAATTAGATCTAAAATAGCTCTATCTCTCGTTAGTTCCTTGAACCAATTGCTCCATAAAGCTGTCATTCATTGCATCCATGAACTTTATCTCTCTAGCATGTACTGATGTTACATTTACCCAGTCAATATTGAGTTAAGAAAATTCTCCCATTATTACTGCACTACCAATTTGGTTAGATTCCCTAATTTCTCTTAGCATTTTATCATCCATCTCATCATTTTGGCTAGATGGACGGTAGTATACTCCTATTGCTAAACTCTTCCTAACACACAATATTCTATTGTAAATTTAGCCTCTTGCAGGATCCTTATCCTGAGGGACTCTATGCCTTCCTGAACATAAAGCGCCATCCCCACCACCAAGTTGATCCTCCCTATCATTGTGATATAATTTGTACCCTATTATGGCACTATCCCATTGGTTATCCTACTTCCACCATGTCTCTGAGATGCCAATTAAGTCTATCTCATCATTCACTGCTATACACTCTAATTCTCCGATCTTACTTCCTAGACTTCTGGCATTGGTATACAGTCTTTTCAAAGTGTGTTTTTGTTTGTATTAACAACCTGCTTTTCAATTGACAGGCATCATTTGGAATCTTGTAGCTCAGGTAATTCTTTACTTACATGCACGTGGACTACTTTTCCTTTTATTGGAAACTCTCTTTTGGGATGCCCTAACTCTCTTGCTTCATTAGCATCCTTCGAAGATACCACCCTCTGAAACATACACTGCTACAACTGTCAGTTTTCCCCTTTATTCTAATTTAAAAATTGTTCTATCCTATTTATAAATGTTAGCGCCAGCAGCCTGATTCCACCCTGGTTAAGGTGGAGCCCATCCCTTCGGAAAAGGCTCTCCCTTTCCCAAAAGGTTCCACAGTTCCTTACAAAACTGAATCCCTCATCCTTGCACCATTCTCTCATCCATGCATTGAGACTTCAAAGCTCTGCCTGCTTCTGGGGATCTGTGCATGGAACAGGGAGCATTTTATAGAACGCTATCCTGGAGATTCTGGATTTCAGCTTTCTACCTAAGAACCTAAATTTGCCTCTCACATTTTCCTATGTTGGTGCCCATATGTACCATGACAGTCGTCTCCTCCCTAGCACTATCTAAAATCTTATCTAGGTGACACATTAGGTCCACACCTTTGCACCAGGCAGACATGTTACCTTGCTCTCACCAACCACCCAGCTATCTACATTCCTAATAATCTAATCACCAACTATGACAGTTAACTCTTCCTTCCTGGCAGTAGCCCGTGGAAACACATCCTCTGTGCAAGAGGACAATGGATCACCTGGAGAGCAGGTCCTTGCCACAGGATCACTTTCTGCTGCACCAGGTTGATGCTTTTTGATCAGGAGACCTTCCTCCTCTAAGGCAGCACCAGGGCTGCTAGTTGGGACTTGGCTACTATGTCCCTGAAAGTCTCGTCTATAAACCTCTCTATTTGCCTTAGTTCCTCTAGGCTTGCCACTCTAGCCTCCAGAGATCAGATTCATTCTCTGAGAGGCAGGAGCTCTATGCATCAGGTTCACACATACAACCTCTCACTGGTATGTAAAAAATCATACATGTGACATTTGGTACAGAAGACTGGAAGGCCTCCCTCTTGAAGCTGTATTGCTG
Organism: Rhinatrema bivittatum; assembly: GCF_901001135.1. Classification (NCBI taxonomy): domain Eukaryota; kingdom Metazoa; phylum Chordata; class Amphibia; order Gymnophiona; family Rhinatrematidae; genus Rhinatrema; species Rhinatrema bivittatum. The sequence continues at coordinate 126,308,801 of NC_042617.1, forward strand.
CCTTAATTTTGTTGAGTTCTTAGTTAAGTTTAGGTTTTTAAGGGAGTAGGAATGCGTAGACAAGAGTCCTTTAAATTTATTGCTATATTCACTATTATTATGGTAGTGACCAGTAACAGGATAATTAAACTCTTGATAAGGTCAGGGGAAATCTTCTATTTTAGATAAAAGGCTGATTGATTTTTTATGTGAAAGTGTCTCTGGCCTATAAATCAAAGGATAAGCTAATGGTGGGAGAGAGGGAAAGACAAACATATGCAAACTTTAAGCTTTTCCCTACCTTTTGGCTTGTTTTTTTATAAAAACACTCAAGTTGTAAGCTTTTTCCTACTTTTTTGCTTGCTTTTTATAAGAAAAGCAGATTCCAAGGACCTGATTTTAAATAGCATTTAATTGAGTAAGACTGGGTTTTACTCGAGTAAATGTACTTTACTTGAGTAAGTGGGCTTTTGAAAATTGCTACACTATATGCCATTGAATTGTCCATAGGATTTACTTGATAAAGTATACTTTTCTCAAGTAAATGGCTTTTAAAATTACTATGATAGTATGTTACATTTATGCACATAACTCCTTTGAAAATTAGCCCCTAAACCTTTACTTTTTTTTTTATAACAAAAATACAAACTCTAAGCATTTACCTATCTTTTGTCTAGTTTTTTTTAATAACAAACTCACAAACTCTAAGCTTTTTCCTACCTTTTGGCTAGCTTTGTATAAGCGGCATGGACAACTCTCTGAAGCAGCCTGTTAGGGCGAAACACTGAGGGGCAGATTTTCAAAGGGGTACGTGCGTAACCCCCGAAAAGCTGCCCCTTCCACCCCCTGCGTGCACCGAGCCTATGTTGCATAGGCTCGGCAGTGCGCACAAGCCCCGGGACGCGTGTAAGTCCCGGGGCTTTCCTGGGGGACATGTAGGGGGGCGAGTTGCGGTGGCGCATCATCGGGGGTGTTCCGAGGGCGGGGCTGTGGGCATGGTTCTGGCCCAGGAGCGTTTCGGGGGCGTGGCCGAGGCCTCTGAAACTGCTCCTGGGCTGGGGAATCGCGTGCCGGCAGCCGGCCGGCGCGTGCGAGTTACGCCTGCCTCAGGCAGGCGTAACTTTTATAATAAAGGTAGGGGGGATTTAGATAGGGCTGGGGGGGTGGGTTAGGTAGGGGAAGGGAGGAGAAGGTGGGGGCGCCAGAAAGAAAGTTCCCTCCGAGGCTGCTCCGATTGCGTGCGCCGACCCCGGATTTTAAAAGATATGCGCGGCTACATGCGTATCTATTAAAATCCGGCGTACTCCTGTTTGCGCCGGGTGCGCGAACAAAAGTACACGCGTGCATACTTTTTTAAAATCTGCTCCTGAGCATCAGAGGTTTTTGAAAGCACCAGCCACTCGCTAAGCGTGTGATTTATCTAAAGGTCTGCAATTCACAAAATTAAGTCATTTCAATCTTTGTGAGTATTTACATGTTGAAATGAGTCAATTAGGTTGAAGGCTCACTGCTTATGCAAATAATGTGAACTATATGGAGACCGTTTAAAGTTGTCAAACTCACAAATTCTTCAGAATAGTTTATTAAGAAGATTAAAGAGATAATATTTTTCGTGGGTTTTTAATTTGGAAGTATTTTATGACTAATGATTTTGTCCTACAAACCAGTTCACAAGGCAGTTACCCAAGAATTGGCATCTGAAACCTTTTTCCTCCATATTAAACATATTTTTTGTTCACATTAAGCATTTAAAGTAATTAAGCAAAAAATTAAAAAGTACAAAATTTTGCACTGGGTATTTTTTCTACTCTTTGATTCTAAATCTATATCTGGTATTCTCCTCTTATTTGATGTTTTTTTTAATAACAAAAACACAAACTCTAAGCTTTTTCCTACCTTTTTCCTCTCTTTTTATAACAAACACACAAATTCTAAGCCTTTACCTATCTTTTGTCCCAAGACTCAAATCAAAACTTTTGCTTTGAAACTTGAATGGATACAATTTACCCTTTGAAGATTACATCCTTTTTTCCTGTGAGTACTTTTGGTTTTTTAATAGAATGACATGTGTAGGGTTGAAATGCACTTTGGGGCAGATTTTCAAAGGGGTATGCCCCAAAAACCTGCTCCAAGTTCCCCCTGCACGCGCCGAGCCTATGTTGAATAAGCTCGGCAACGCGCACAAGCCCCGGGATGCGCGTAAGTCCTGGGGCTTTCCTGGGGGGCGTGTCGAGGGCGTGTCGGGGGTGTGTCACGACAGCACGTCATTCGGGGGCAGAGCCGTGGGAGTGGTTCCGGCCCGGGGCATTTCGGGGGCATGGCCGAGACCTCCGAAACAGCTCCTGGGCCGGGGAATTGTGTGCCGGCCAGCTGGCTGGCGTGCGCGAGTTTCACCTGCCTCTGGCAGGCGTAACTTTTAAAACTAAGGTAGGGGGGGTTTAGATAGGGCTGGGGGGTGGGTTAGGTAGGGGAAGAGAGGAGAAGAGAGGGGAAGGTGCGGAGGGGGTGGAAGGAAAGTTCCCTCCGAGGCCGCTCCGATTTTGAGCGGCCTCGGAGGGAACAGAGGCAGGCTGCGCGGCTCGGCGCTCAGGCTGCCGATTTTGGGCAGCCTTGCGCGTGCCGACTCCGGGTTTTAAAGGATACATGCGGCTACACGCGTATCTATTAAAATCCTGCGTACTTTTGTTTGCTCCTGGTGCGCGAGCAAAAGTACGCGCGGGCGTACTTTTATAAAATCTACCCCAGTATGTATGTGATTTCCTCCCTGGGTGTGTGGCTATAAGTGGGCATGTTGTAGAACATGGTGCATAGTTTACCTGGATTGAGGGAGGGCCATTGTCACATAAATTAGCAATGGCCAATTTCTGTTGGTAAAACGCTTTGTACCCGCATTAACGGCTTTGAAAACTGTCCTCTTGGGGATTGATAGTCAAAGCACTTGATGCATATAAAGCCCTGTGTTATTTTATTTATTTATTTATTTATTTATTTATTTATTTAAGGGTTTTTTATATACCGAAGCACGTTTGCAAAACATCACCTCGGTTCACAATGTAACATAACTTAGCAACAGGCTTTACAATAATAACATTTTTTTTTTTTTTAACAGGGAGAGGGTTAACAAGGGCAGGAGTAGATAATACGAGAATTATATACATATGTACAAGTTAGTTTTAACAAGTGAGTTCATCAAAGCAGTCAGAGTAATTAGCGGAGGAAAGTATTAAAAGGGGAGGGGAAGAGGGGAGTATACCCACAGAGGGTGGAGGGTAGGGTGAGAAAGTAGATGGGGCGAGAGTCAGTCGGGTGGTCATGTCGCATCTTTGGGGGGGGAGACAATTCGTTAGTCAGGGTACGCTAGTTTGAACAGCCATGTTTTAAGATATGCACATAAGCTGCATTTTGAAAATCAACCAGGGGGATTCTGCAGGTAAATGTATGCATGAAACTCAATTGAATATGTCCTTTCACCCACACACCCAGCAGTTGCTCCAGAGGGGAGGAGCTGGGGTGGGAAAAGGACTGGCACATATGCTTTTAATTTTTGAAAGTACGCAGATAAAATCTCCACCCAGAAATGTATACCCGCTCCAAGCTGGGTGCAATTTTCTGTGAGCAAATCTGCATGAGGATTGGCTGAGCCCAGAAATTTTCAAAGCAAATTATGCACAGAAGTCCACTATGAAAACTCAGGCTAAAAACTTGGGGGTTCTTAAATTAAGCCCTCTGTGGGCTTTATGAAAAATGCTCTCCTTATGTTTAATCTGCCTGGGATAGTGTTTGGAAATTAATTTGATCTTCAGTAATGTGATGAGAGAAAAAGCTGAATCGGTCATTCCTCCTGTGTATGAACCATGTCATAGCTGAGGGCAGGCAACATTCATTCTTATGATTAATACCTGGGAGTGTTATAGCCTAATGAGAAAGTTCCAGATGTGTCTGAAATGAAATGGCTATTTTTTTTTTCCTTTCACTTAAGTCATGTAAACATTTTGATTACTTGCATTCCCAGCTTGTATTCATCCAAAGTGAACTGAACCACTGGATTTGTTGTTGGATCATGCTTTGTAACTTGCAAAATGACTTGCAAAATGACTAATTTTGAATGGAAAACAGTCTGGCTTCTGTAACTTTATCTCTGTTTTGAAAGAGACAGGGCGCCCACTGTGGACATCAAAATGTGACTACTTGTCCAATAGCCCTTCATGTGCTCACACAAAAGCACTCATCATAAGCATTAACCCAGTAACCATCTTATTTTAAATCATACTTTTTCTAAAAAGAAGGGTGCAACCTGCTTTAGAAATATAGAAAGCACAGCTGATGCTTATGTGGAAATCAAAAAGCAATTATGTAATTTGTATCTCAGCACACTCTATACTTGAGTAGGGAAAACAGATTAAGGAAAGCAGAGAGACGTTTAAGCACAGGAGGATGACAGAATGAGTTAGTGATAAGATTGGACCTGGCAGCCTCTGCCTCCAGGTCTGGTGTCACTCTGATCTTCACCTATTAGGCTGCACTAAGCAGGTATGAGTTTCCATATACATTAGATGACTGTCCACTTTGGGTTATGACAGCTTTGCAGGCTATGTTTTTAATGTTGCTCACAGGGACGGTAACTTTTAAACAGCCTCAAGGGTGTACATGTACGCGCGTATGCCAGCTCGCACCAATGAATGCAGCCATTTTATACCATATGTGCTTATATGCATGTATGTTATAAAACTGGCAGTATGCATGTACATGTGCGTGCAGTTTTATATGGACACGTGCATGTGTGCAAATTGTACCTCGTAAGTGGGGGGATTTTATTAGATGCACGTGCCGATGCAATTACCAGTTTCTTGAGTCTGTTCCCAGCTCACTCAGTTAAAAGACAGGCCTTCCTAACCCCTCTAGTTAATATGCCTCCCTTTTACTCTTTTAGTCCCAATCCTTAAAACCCCACTAACTAGCCACGTTTTTTTCTGTTTTAAAACTTACACGCCATCCATAGCAGAAGTAAAGTTACACATAGAGGACCCCGGCACGTGCTTCTGCGAGTAAATACTTATGCGCACATTTCAAGTGATCTTCCCAGAATGCCCATGTCCCACTCATGCTCTGCCCAGATCACGCCTATGCCCTGCCCCTTTTAACTTTTTGATTTGTGTGCGTACCAGGAGATACACGCATACTTGCACGCTTTTTTAAATCTGCCCGCGGCCTGTGGGTTGGAAGCCGGACGCTCAATTTAGCCAGCGTCCGTTTTCCGAACCCGTGGCTGTCAGCGGTTCGAGAACCGATGCCAGTAAAATTGAGCATCGGCTGTCAAACCCGCTGACAGCCGCCGCTCCTGTCAAAAAGGAGGCGCTAGGGACGCGCTAGTGTCCCTAGCACCTCCTTTTACTGCGGGCCCGTATGTCAGTTGTTGGATGGGCTGTGGATTACTTTTCAAATATATGCAGACCACCTGCAATTGTTATTTCCAGTGTGCTCTTCTGTGGAGGAAGTTAGTGCATTCATTGCTACTTCTGTAGAGATGATAATTTGCTGGGTAAAGCAAAATGGTTTAGTGTTAATTTTAAATATTCCTAAAATATGGTTTTACCTGTCTCATTTAGGGATGATTTATGCCCACCATCTAAGATAAGTATAAATGGTATAGAAATTGCACCAGGGGAGGTGGTTCATGACTTAGGGATATATTTGGATGATTCGTTTTCTTTTCAGCACCAATTGTGGGCAGTGGTAAAAGTAGGCTTTTTTCAGTTATGCAGAGTATGCTAGTTGTGATACATTCTGGATAAGAACAATTTTAGGACATTAATACATTCTTTTGTCCTTTCAGTGTTGGATTATGGGAATGCCCTTTACGTTGGGCTACCAAAGTGTTATCTTTGTTTGCTACAACTTTTGCTTAATGCAGCCACTCGCTTGGTAGTTCAGTGTTCTTTACATGACCATATTACACCAATACTATGCATGCTTCATTGGCTGCCTGTTGAACAAAAAGTTAAATTTAAAATTTTGTCCTTGGTACACCAAGTTCACTATGGTAATGGCCCAAGTTACTTGAAAAATTTGTTGTCTTTATACCAACCACCATGGCCCTTAAGGTCTGTGGGCCAACAGTTGCGATGCGTGCTCATCAACGGGTTTTTTCTATTGTGGCCTGTTGTGTTCCGCGACCATGGCCCCCTACCTCACCCGCAGTGGCGACCTGCCACGGCAACATCAGGGGACGCTGCTGAATCCATGCCCGTCATAGCAGCGCGGACCTCTGGGATGGCCGCTGGGCTGGGAGCCGTCCCTGCTCCTCCCTCGCGGTGTCATACAGCCTTTCCTCCATGGCCGAAATCCAAGATGGCTGCCGCCATCTTAGACTGAGGCTGCACCCCCTTACTAGATTTCAAGGGGCCTCATCCCTTTAACTATGCTCAGCTGTTCTCAATGAGCCAGAGCAGAGGAAGTATATAAGGAGACTTCCTCTGCTCATTCCTTGACTTGGCAACGTCCTTCGTTGGTCAGGTCTGCTTGCTTCGGTGAGTCTTCTTGTGCTTCGGATCCTTGCTTCTTGGTTCCTGTCTTGTCTTAGTGATTCCTGGTTCCTGACTTCGGATTGGCAAGCGGTGATTCCTGGTGTGTGACTTCAGACTGGTAAGCGGTGATTCCTGGTGTGTGACTTCGGACTGGTAAGCGGTGATTCCTGGTGCGTGACTTCGGACTGGCAAGCGGTGATTCCTGGTGTGTGACCGGATTGGCAAGCGGCGATCCCTTGGTGAGTGACCTCGGACTGGTAAGCGACGACCCTCTGGCACTCGACCTTGGACTTCTTCTGGACCATTGTCTCCAAGGGCCCACCTAAGTCCCAGCGGCCCAGATCCCTACAGGCTCCTCCCGAGGGGACCGCGGGCTTCCAGGGGTGAAACTCCAGTTAGCCCTTGCACCAATCTCTCGACTCCTTGACCTCTCAAAGGTCCACCTAAGTCCCAGCGGTCCGGGTCCCTAAGGGCTCCTCCTGGGGGGACTGCGGGCTTCCAGTGGCGAAGACACAGTTCCTTTTCTTGACGTCACGACTCTTCGTCTGCCTCCACAGTCGCCTCAGTCTCCAGTGCCGAGGGTCAGCTGGTCGTATCTTCTGCTCTGCTTCGCCACCCGATGGGAGAACCTAGGGATCCACCTCCTCAGGTATACCACCCTCCTGTCGGTCCAAGGGTTCACAAGCCTGAGCATAACAGATTGCCAAGTCCATGGACTTGGCAATCTGGCAGATGGGCAGATGGCCTGGCGGAGGCATCCGCCCGCCAGGCCATTCCTGGAATGGCCCAGCATCTGAAGGACCAGCAAAAGACCCTGGATGCCCTTGTCTCTGCAGTGGAAGGCCTGAACCAACGCTTCGAGGCGTTAGGGCCCATGAACCCCACTCTGCCGTCCCTGCCTGTGGCTCCAGGGGGCCCCTCTACTCGTCAGGGCCCCATGCAGACCACTGTGGGCGATCTTGGGCAGGTAATTCCCACGCAACTCCCGGCGCCCTCTCGATACACTGGAGACGCAAAGTTGTGTCGGGGATTCCTTAGCCAGTGCCAGGTCCATTTTTCCTTGTTGCCCGCTCAATTTCCTAACGACCTGGTCAAAACTAGTACATTATGTTCCTGCTCGACGGGAAGCCTTTGATATGGGCCTCTCACCTATGGGAGAGAAGAGACCCAGTGTTTGGAAACCTGGACCAGTTTCTGTCCGCTTTTCGACAGATTTCTGATGAGCCTGTCCGTCAGAACTACTCTGGTTGCAACAGGGTACTCGGACAGTGGCCGAGTACGTGACAGAGTTCCGCACCCTGGCCGCAGAGCTAAACTGGAGAGAGGATTGCCTCCATGGGATCTTCTTGGAGGGGCTAGCCCCGCGCCTTCAGAATGAACTAGCAGCGAGGGAACTCCTGGACGATCTTAATGGCATGATAGATTTGGCCAATCGAGTGGTTCGTAGCATGCGGTTTCGCCTTCTGGAAGTGAAGGCAGGAAGGAGATCCTTGCCTTCTCCCAAGGGCGCATCGGGAACCCTTCGAACACCGGTCGAAGAGCCCATGGAATTGGGACGTGGGAGAATTTCTCCACAAGAGTGCCGGCGGCGGATTAAGGAAGGACTTTGTTTCTATTGCAGTGCAGCGGGCCATCAAATAGCCGCATGCCCAGCGCGGCCGGAAAACTCCTGGGCCTAGGACCTGAAGGAGGTCTCTTCCTGGGCCTAACCTCACCTGCACTTCCACTAACGCTACCAGTGGCGTTAACGTCTGCGGACAGTGAGTTCCACACGTTAGCCCTGGTAGACTCTGGTGCCAGCGGCAATTTCATTATGAAGAGCCTGGTGGAGCACTTGAAGATCCCACAGGTCCGTCTTCCAGCTCCATTGGTCATCTCATCGATCCAAGGTAAACCCCTTCTGGAACATGTGACACACATCACGATTCCCGTCCAGTTGAGGGTTGGACTCCTTCATCGTGAGCGGATTCCATTCCATGTCTTGGAGTATTCCATATTAGGGATGTGAATCGTTTTAGGACGATTAAAATTATCGTCCGATAATTTTAATATCGTCTTAAACCGTTATGGAACACAATACAATAGAGATTCTAACGATTTATCGTTATAAATCGTTAGAATCGTGAGCCGGCACACTAAAACCCCCTAAAACCCACCCCTGACCCTTTAAATTAAATCCCCCACCCTCCCCAACCCCCCCCCCAAATGACTTAAATAACCTGCGGGTCCAGCGGCGGTCCGGAACGGCAGCGGTCCGGAACGGGCTCCTGCTACTGAATCTTGTTGTCTTCGGCCGGCGCCATTTTCCAAAATGGCGCCGAAAAATGGCGGCGGCCATAGACGAACACGATTGGACGGCAGGAGGTCCTTCCGGACCCCCGCTGGACTTTTGGCAAGTCTTGTGGGGGTCAGGAGGCCCCCCCCAAGCTGGCCAAAAGTTCCTGGAGGTCCAGCGGGGGTCAGGGAGCGATTTCCCGCCGCGAATCGTTTTCGTACGGAAAATGGCGCCGGCCATACGCGTATGGCCGGCGCCATTTTCCATACGGAAAATGGCGCCGGCAGGAGATCGACTGCAGGAGGTCGTTCAGCGAGGGTTCCGGCGCCTCGCTGAACGACCTCCTGCAGTCGATCTCCTGCCGGCGCCATTTTCCGTACGAAAACGATTCGCGGAGGCCGCCTTCCATCGCCTCAAAGAGGTGTTCCTGCAACAGCCGTGCCTATGCCATCTGGATCCGCAACGGCCATTCATCATCGAAGTGGACGCATCCTCAGAAGGCGTAGGGGCCGTTCTGAGCCAGACTTCAAAGAATAACAAGTTACATCCGTGTGCCTTCCTCTCACGTCAGTTCTCTCCGGCAGAGTGGAACTACGCCATTGGGGACAAGGAGCGCCTAGCCATTAAAGTGGCCCTAGAAGAATGGCGTCCTTGGCTAGAAGGGGCACAACACCAGTTTACGGTCTACATGGACCATAAAAACCTTGAGTACCTGCATCTGGCACAGCAACTCAATCCTCGACAGGCACGTTGAGCGTTATTCTTCACCCGCTTTAACTTTGTTCTCTGCTATAGACCGGCCGGGAAGAATCTCAAAGCCGACGCCTTGTCACGTGTCTTCGAGATCACAGAGACTTCTGATGAACCGCAGTTCATCATCGAACCATCACGTGTTCTATTGTCCGCCACCACCACCATTCCTCCGGGGAAAACTCTGGTTCAGCCGCACCTGTGGAAACAAGTTCTGGCCTGGGCTCATGACTCCCGTTGTTCCGGCCATCCAGGACAATACTGGACATTACAGACCCTTCGCTGATACTATTGGTGGCCTAAGGTCAACAAGGATGTCCGGTCCTATGTAGAGTCCTGCCAGTCATGTGCCCGGCATAAGAGGATTCCAGGTTCGACCCCAGGTTTGCTTCAAACACTACCAGCTCCCTCGGAACCATGGACCCATCTAGCGACTGATTTCGTGGTTGATCTACCGTCCTCCAGTGGGAACACTGTCATATGGGTGGTCATTGATCGCTTTAGCAAAATGGCACATGTCCTTGCCTCTTCCAGGGTTGCCGTCTGCACCACAGTTGGCCCAGCTGTTCGTTCAGCACATTTTCAGACTACATGGTCTACCACGGAGTATTCTCTCAGACCGAGGCCCTCAATTCACTGCCAGATTCTGGAGGGTCCTCTGCCAGAAGTTCGACATCACTCTGGACTATACTTCGGCTTACCACCCTCAGACCAACGGTCTAGTGGAGAGAACAAATCAGACCCTAAAGCAGTTCCTCTGCATCTACGTAAATGAGAAACAGGACAACTGGGCAAGTCTGCTGCCATGGGCAGAATTCACACTCAATTCTCACCTTTCTACGGCTACCGGGTCCTCGCCATTCCAGATAGTCTATGGGAAGCAGCCACGCCGGTCGCTGTCGGTTCCCATTTCCGTCACGTCCCCAGTAGCCCAGCTCTCAGCGGATGAACTGCACTGCCTGTGGATCTCCACACGGCGCTCACTGATTAAAGCCAGTCAGGTGGCAAAAAGATATGCCTATCAGCGTCGGAGGCCGTACCCACCTCTAAGACCGGGTCAAACTGTCTGGCTGAGCACCCAGTTTATTCACCTGAAGCTGCCATCGGCGCGACTGGCTCCTCGGTTTATTGGGCCATTTCCCATCCTTCGACAGATTGGTGCAGTATCGTACCAGCTTTGACTACCGCCTTCACTCAAGATACACAGCATGTTCCATGCCTCCCTTTTGAAAGCCCCTGGTGTTATCTTGGCCTTCCAGTACGCCTCCGACTCCCCAACCTATTGCCTCTGAAGATGACCTCACCTATCAGGTCCGAGAGGTGTTGGACATGCGAAAACACTGAAGGAAGTGGGAGTACCTGCTAGCTTGGGAGGGATTCGGCCCTGAAGAAAACACATGGGAGCCGTTGACCAACATCCTCGACCTGAGCTTGCATGACCAATTCCATAGGGACTATCCGTCTAAGCCCAGGCCTCTGGGGAGGCGCCCTACCTCACTCGCGGCAGCGACCCGCCGCTACAACATCAGGGGAAGCTGCTGAATCCGTGCCCGTCGCACTGGCGCGGGCCTCCGGGACGGGCGCCAGGCTGGGAGCCGTCCCTGCTCCTTCCTCGCGGCGTCATACAGCCTTTCCTCCGTGGCCGAAATCCAAGATGGTCGCCACCATCTAGACATGAGGCCGCGCCCCCTTACTAAATTTAAAGGGACTTCGTCCCTTTAACTACTCTCAGCTGTTCTCCATGAGCCAGAGCAGAGGAAGTATATAAGGAGACTTCCTCTGCTCATTCCTTGACTTGGCAACGTCCTTCGTTGGTCAAGTCTGCTTCCTTCGGTGAGTCTTCTTGTGCTTTGGATCCTTGCTTCTTGGTTCCTGTCTCGTCTTAGTGATTCCTGGTTCCTGACTTCGGATTGGCAAGCAGTGATTCCTGGTGTGTGACTTCGGACTGGCAAGCTGCGATCCCTTGGTGAGTGACCTCGGACTGGTAAGCGACGACCCTCTGGCACTTGACCTTGGACTTCTTCTGGACCATCGTCTCCAAGGGCCCACCTAAGTCCCAGCAGCCCGGGTCCCTATGGGCTCCTTCCGGGGGGGACCGTGGGCTTCCAGGGGTGAAGCTCCAGTTAACCCTTACACTGATCTTTCGACTCCTTGACCTCTCAAAGGTCCATCTAAGTCCCAGCGGTCCGGGTCCCTTCGGGCTCCTCCTGGGGGGACCGCGGGCTTCCAGTGGCGAAGACACAGTTCCTCTTCTCGATGTCACGACTCTTCGTCTGCCTCCACAGTCACCTCAGTCTCCAGTGCCGAGGGTCAGCTGGTCGCATCTTCTGCTCTGCCTCGCCACCCGACGGGAGAACCTACGGATCCACCTCCTCAGGTATACCACCCTCCCTTCGGTCCAAGGGTTCACAAGCCTGAGCATAACATGGCCGCCTCCATTTGGAATGGTCTTCCAGCAAGTTTGCGGCTACTAACAGATTATAAAGAATTTAGAAAGGCTTTAAATACACATTTGTTTGGTGAGGCTTTTGATTAGATTCTGTTTTTTATTGATTATGCTTTTTATTTGATTTTATATTATTTTATTGTTAATAATATTGTGCTTTATTGTGTATGCAGAGTTCAGTTTTGGTTTTTTTTTAATTTTGTCGTAATCCGCCTTGTACAGTGAGGGGGCAGAATATACATTTTTGGAAATAAATAATCTCCTGTTACTTTAAAAAAAGGACCACAGTATGATTCCCATGCTTTGCCTACTCATTTTATGATATATTGAACTAGATATGGCATTATATTGCAATGCCTGAAAATCTGGTAAGGATTCCTAACCATAAAGAAGAGCAAATGATGAAACCCTCATCTTCCTAGGCAACCAGGGTCTTATGACCGACAGGCACAGAAGAGAGAGGTGTCAACATCATTGCAAGCTTGTTGCAATATATTTTGCAGTCACCAACATTGCAGTGCTGCCCTCTCATCAAGATTTCAAGTAAAGGAGTTGTGCTCACACTAAACAAAAGAAAACCCAAAATCTTTCTTTTTAAAATTTAAAACTAAACAATACATTTTTTAAGGATGTGCTGTAATCTTGTTTTGGAAACAAAACAAAAACAAATGAAATGTTATTCGTTTAATTTTTAACTTTTTGTTTGGTTTGGATCAGCCACTGCCATTTAAAAACCAAAAGCACTTGGCCACCCTTTTCAAAAATGTCCTCCTGGGCTTTTTCCTACCCACATAAGCCCCCCCTGGACTGTTACAGTCCTCTGCAGGCCCTTTGGACTCCCCCCTTCATGTACCTTAAAGAGATAACCTCTCCCAGAAGCAGGCGCGATCCCCAGTTGCTCTTGCCCCACTGGTGCCATTTCTGATAACTGGTATCATACAACACAATGGCACTCAGTGAATGCGTCCCTGCAATGGGCCATTGCTGCATTGGCCACCCAGATACAGGAACAAAAGACTGAATTGAATGATCTCCTGAGCAAGTTCATGCAACAGACCTAGCAGCAACTTGATAAAGTAACAGACCTTGACTCAGCACTCAGATGTTATACAAACCCAACATCTGGGCCCTGTTCCAGTACCAGCTTTGGAGAACCCTGTGCCAGCACCCATCCGGACCGTGGAATTCATGATACAGTTTCTACCACCTTTTGAGGTATAGCGGGGCCTCCAAGGGGTGCAGAGGGTTCCTCAATGAATGCAAGATGCATTTTGAGTTATAGCCAGCACATTTTTTTTTTCTGGTCATGTCAAGATTACCCTTCATCCTACCAACTGGAGTCCAATTGGACCCCATGCACTAAGGTGCTTCCGCTATATAAAACACCAGAAATTATTTTTAACTCTCCATTTTATGAATTTGTCACAGCCTACAGTAAGTCTGATTCAAATGTTATTCTAAACTATTCTAGTTTATTCTTCCTACAGAAGCTATTTATTATTTGGTGTCCAAAAAGACCCCAGAAATTGCGACTTTCAATTAAGGAAGTTGAAAAATGTATAACTACTGATTCTTTGCATTTTCAGTCGGTAAAAATGTCTACAAGAGGGTCTTCTAGACAGAAATATGCTCAGTATTCTACTGCAGATGTTCTGAAAGCAATTTTCGAGGATAACAATGACTGATTTTGAAGATACAGACAACTCTAATGATGAGGTTGATCACACATCAGAGCAATCAGAACATTGTGACATCGAATCCGGTCAGCCACCTGTTGTTAGTCAACCAAATGATATTCCTGCAAGAGGAAGATGTCCATCAAGGGCACATTGAACTTGTCGTGGCACACAGGGCGATCAATAAAACTGCATGGGGTCCATTTGGACCCCAGTTGGTAAGATTGTGATGTAAAATATGTTGGTAGGGTGAAGGTTAAGTATATCATTTCCCTGTTGTTCAGTTCTTGCCCAGTTCTTGCCTGGGCTTCTCCATTGTGGGAACAAGATGACTTACTTCTCAGGAACTTGGATAACTTCACACAATAATTTTCCCTGATCTTTTACCAACCCGGGGCTGTCTCATCCGTTGTCACAGAACTTCTTTATATTCATCAAGGCACGCATTCAGTCAGTGAGTATGCAGTACAATTTCGTACCCTAGCTTCTAAACTCGGTTGGGGTGAAGATAGCCAAACTGCCATTTTTTGGCAAGGTTTATCTGGGAGAATAAAAGATGAACTAACAGCTTAAGACATTCCCCTGATCCTAGAAGCTCTTATTACCTTAGCTATTTGAATAGATCTGAGATTTCAGGAACAAGCTCTCTGCTTCAATGGCAGGGGAGAAAGACTGAAACTTCAAGCATATCCAGCATAGCTCTCTGCTTCAATGGCAGGGGGGAACATAAGAACATGCCATATTGAGTCAGACCAAGGGTCCATCAAGCCCAGCATCCTGTTTCCAACAGTGGCAATCCAGGCCATAAGAACCTGGCAAGTACCCAAAAACTAAGCCTATTCCATGTTATCATGCTAGTAATAGAGGTGGTTATTATCTAAGTCAACTTAATTAATAGCAGGTAATGGACTTCTCCTCCAAGAACTTATCCAATCCTTTTTTAAACACAGCTATACTAACTGCACTAACCACATCTTCTGGCAACAAATTCCAGAGTTTAATTGTGCTTTGAGTGAAAAAGAACTTTCTCTGATTAGTTTTAAATGTGCCACATGCTAACTTCATGGAGTGCCCCCTAGTCTTTCTATTATCCGAAAGAGTAAACAAACGATTCACATCTACCCATTCTAGACCTCTCATGATTTTAAACACCTCTATCATATCCCCCCTCATCCGTCTCTTCTCCAAGCTAAAAAGTCCTAACCTCTTTAATCTTTCCTCATAGGGGAGCTGTTCCATTCCCTTTATCATTTTGGTTCCTCTTCTCTGTAACTTCTCCATTGCAATTATATCTTTTTTGAGATGCGGCGACCAGAATTGTACACAGTATTCAAGGTGCGGTCTCACCATGGAGCGATACAGAGGCTTTCTAATAATTCCCAACATTCTGTTTGCTTTTTTGACTGCCGCAGCACAATGAACCGACGATTTCAATGTGTTATCCACTATGACGCCTAGATCTCTTTCTTGGGTAGTAGCACCTAATATGGAACCTAACATTGTGTAACTATAGCATGGGTTATTTTTCCCTATATGCATCACCTTGCACTTGTCCACATTAAGTTTCATCTGCCATTTTGATGCCCAATTTTCCAGCCTCACAAGGTCTTCCTGCAATTTAATACAATCTGCTTGTGATTTAACTACTCTGAACAATTTTGTATCATCTGCAAATTTGATTACCTCACTTGTCGTATTTCTTTCCAGATCATTTATAAATATATTGAAAAGTAAGGGTCCCAATACAGATCCCTGAGCAACTCCACTGCCCACACCCTTCCATTGAGAAAATTGTCCATTTAATCCTACTCTCTGTTTCCTGTCTTTTAGCCAGTTTGTAATCCACGAAAGGACATCGCCACCTATCCCATGACTTTTTATTTTTCCTAGAAGCCTCTCATGAGGAACTTTGTCAAATGCCTTCTGAAAATCCAAGTACACTACATCTACAGGTTATCCACATGTTTATTAACTCCTTCAAAAAAGTGAAGCAGATTTGTGAAGCAAGACTTGCCTTAGGTAAAGCCATGCTGACTTTGTTCCATTAAACCATGTCTTTCTATATGTTCTGTGATTTTGATGTTTAGAATACTTTCCACTATTTTTCCTGGCACTGAAGTCAGGCTAACAGGTCTGTAGTTTCCTGGATCGCCCCTGGAGCCCTTTTTAAATATGGGGGTTATATTAGCTATCCTCCAGTCTTCAGGTACAATGGAAGATTTTAATGATAGGTTACAAATTTTTTACTAATAGGTCTGAAATTTAATTTTTTAGTTCCTTCAGAACTCTGGGGTGTATACCATCCGGTCCAGGTGATTTACTACTCTTAAGTTTGTCAATCAGGTCTACCACATCTTCTAGGTTCACCGTGATTTGATTCTGTCCATCTGAATCATTACCCATGAAAACATTCTCCAGGACGGGTACCTCCCCAACATCCTCTTCGGTAAACACCAAAGAAAAGAAATCATTTAATCTTTCTGCGATGGCCTTATCTTCTCTAAGTGCCCCTTTAACCCCTCGATCATCTAATGGTTCAACTGACTCCCTCACAGGCTTTCTGCTTCGGATATATTTAAAAAAGTTTTTACTGTGAGTTTTTGCCTCTACGGCCAACTTCTTTTCAAATTCTCTCTTAGCCTGTCTTATCAATGTCTTACATTTAACCTGCCAACGTTTATGCATTATCCTATTTTCTTCTGTTGGATCCTTCTTCCAATTTTTTAATGAAGATCTTTTGGCTAAAATAGCTTCTTTCACCTCCCCTTTTAACCATGCCGGTAATCGTTTTGCCTTTTTTCCACCTTTCTTAATGTGTGAAATACATCTGGATTGTGCTTCTAGGATGGTATTTTTTAAGAATGACCACACCTCTTGCACACTTTTTATTTTTGTAGCTGCTTTTTTCAGTTTTTTTCTATTTTTCTCATTTTATCAAAGTTTCCCTTTTGAAAGTTTAGCACGAGAGCCGTGGATTTGCTTACTGTCCCCCTTCCAGTCATTAAATCAAATTTGATCATATTATGATCACTATTGCCAAGCGGCCCCACCACTGTTACCTTTCTCACCAAATCCTGTTCTCCACTGAGAATTAGATCTAAAATTGCTCCCTCTCTCATCAGTTCCTGAACCAATTGCTCCATAAAGCTATCATTTATTCCATCCAGGAACTTTATCTGTCTAGCGTGTCCCAATGAAACATTTACCCGGTCAATATTGGAGTAATTGAAGTCTCCCATTATTACCGCACTACCAATTTGGTCAGTCTCACCATCTTGATCAGGTGGATGGTAGTATACTCCTATCACTATAGTCTTCCCCGACACACAATGGATTTCTACCCATAAAGATTCAATTGTGCATTTAGTCTCGTGCAGGATGTTTATCCTGTTGGACTCTATGCCATCCCGGACATAAAGCACCACACCGCCTCCCGGGTGCTCCTCTTTGTCATTGCTATATAATTTGTACCCTGGTATAGCACTGTCCCATTGGTTGTCCTCCTTCCACCATGTCTCTGAGATGCCAATTAAGTCTATGTTATCATTCACTGCTATACATTCTAATTCTCCCATCTTACTTCTTAGACTTCTGGCATTAGCATACAAAGATTTTAGTTTGTTTTTTGTTTGTATTTTCATTCTGCTTTTTAATTGATAGGGATAAGTTAGAATTTTATAGCTCAGGTGAGTTTTTAGTTACAGGCACTTGGACTACTTTTCTTATTATTGGAACCTCACTGTCGGGATGCCCTAATTCTAATGCATCATTAGTATCCTTTGAAGATACCTCTCTCTGAACCATGCACTGCTGAGTGACTGTCGGCTTTCCCCTTTGCTCTAGTTTAAAAGTTGCTCTATCTCCTTTTTAAAGGTTAGCGCCAGCAGTCTGGTTCCTCCCTGGTTAAGGTGGAGCCCATCCCTTTGGAAGAGACTCCCCCTTCTCCAAAAGGTTCCTCAGTTCCTAACAAAACTGAATCCCTCTTCCTTGCACCACCGTCTCATCCATGCATTGAGACTCCGGAGCTCTGCCTGCCTCTGGTGACTGCACGTGGAACAGGGAGCATTTCAGAGAATGCTACCCTGGAGGTTCTGGATTTAGGTTTTCTACCTAAGAGCCTAAATTTGGCTTCCAGAACCTTCCTCCCACATTTTTCTATGTCGTTGGTGCCCACATGTACCATGACAGCCGGCTCATCCCCAGCACTGTCTAAAATCCTATCTAGGTGACACGTGAGGTCCGCCACCTTCACACCAGGTAGGCATGTTACCAGGCGATCCTCATGCCTACCAGCCACCCAGCTGTCTACATTCCTAATAATCTAATCACCAACTATGACGCCGACCTAATCCTTCCCTCCTGGGCAGTAGGCCTTGGGGAGATATCCTCGGAATGAAGAAAAGTGGATCTATATACAGACAACAACCAACAAGGGCTGTATTACATAGTCTAAGTAAACAAATAAGTATGGGTGAAGCTTGCTTATTGCGGCGGTTACTACCCCTCACTAATTAAGCTAGATATTTCACTTAATGCAGTTCCAACACTGCTCTCTACATTAATGGCGGGGGTGGAAGGGAAATAGAACCAAAAGGTTACTAAGGGCCAAGAGTAACAGATAAGCATGAGAGAGAAAAAAAAAGTGCGAAAGCTTGCTGGGCAGACTGGATGGGCCGTTTGGTCTTCTTCTGCCGTCATTTCTATGTTTCTATGTAGAGGAAGAGCTCTCATTGGGCTACTCCCGTAGCTTCCAAGCCCCTAAGTTGCTCGGAGTCAACCCCAGAACCACTGAGGGTTGTTGCCTTCAAAAAGTCCATGCAATTTGATAACACCCAACATTTGGTCAATGAAAAACAAAGATGAAGACGGCATAACCTCTGCCTCTACTGAGCAGCTCAGAAACATTTTGTCAGTCAGTGCCCTGAGAGACCAGAAACTCCGATGAAACAAGTCTAGTTGGGAGGACAATTCTTTGCCAACCTGCTTCTCCTCCTCAATTGATGGTACCAGTGTCCCTCACCTTTGGGAAATACAGTTCAAACTGAAGCTTCAACAGATACCAGAGCCGGGGCCAACTTTATTCAAGATTCATTGTTATGCCAATGTGGCTGCCCTACCACTAGCTTGACTATTTCTCGTGTTATTTCTTCCATTTTCAGAAAATCCTTACATGGTCATGTGACCGCAGCTACCTTTCCCATCATTGTGCAAAAAGGGACTCACCAAGAAAATCTTAAGTTCTACGTGTTACCTAAGGCATCCAGTCCTCTTGTACTTGTCTACCCTGGCTGAGACTCTATCAACTAGCCATTGACTGGAGCACCTTACAGATCAACCACTGGGGCCCATCCTGCTGGGATCATTGTAGCTCTTCATCTCTGGATGTTCTGTTCTGGACTACCTTGCCCGAAGCTTCAAATTTGACACTCCTATATACATACTGTCCCAGCTTAAGTTATGAGACACAACCAGGGGCCCTAGCATCTTGCAATTCTTCTGATTGCCCCAAATCTCCAAAGTCTATCATTGTGGCAGTAGAAGCCACTGCCAAGTCAGCAGGGACTGTCCTCATTCAACACTGTAATCTGGAACTTATAAGTCATGTCTTTCCTCTGCCAAAGGATCCTTGTCTGTAGAACAGGTCCAGTCTGTGAATATTTCTTCAGTTCAACTTCGAAATCCAAGAATCCCTGGACATAATGTCGAGACTCCCAAAGTTCACTGATGTTAGAGATGCACCTTCAATGTCTCCCCAGAAACCAAAGAAAAGAGGCTTGGAGAGAGATCTTAGAGGAGGGGGTACTGTTATGTTTACCACTTACCCCGACACTGCCATATGAAGATTGTCACCTCCCAAGGCAGGGAAATGCCATTATTCCTGCTTCCCTCCTAGGCGTGCACACAGTGCACACTAAGCTATAACAGTCCCATGACAGGAACCCATGCTTTTGGCGCCCTCCGATGTCACACAGCCAGATAATTAACCCCAGCCGAGCAACACAAGGTTGCCTCAGCAAAGATCACCTGTCAGCTTTCAATCCTTGTTCCAGTCTTCAAGTCTGCCAGTCTTCAGCCTTGTTCCAGTCTTCAGCCTTGCTCAACGTCCACCTTCAGCTTCAGCCTTTTCTGCTTTCTAGTCTTGTCTGGCTCTTCAGATATGACCATAGTCACAGCCTCCTGCGCTTATCATAGCCTTGCTCGTGCAAAGACTCATTCACCCACTGTCGGTCAGACCTTAGGGCTCTGCTCACTAGGTTGTATCAATTGCACCATGGCAAGAGAGGATAATGCTCACATTGTCGCAACAACTGCCCGAAGAGTAAAATGTAACTTCAACTTTACTTAATCAAGGAAATTTAAAGATGAACAAATGGCAGTATATCTATCTATATATATCTATATATCTATATATATTAATATAGCATTCTGATGCACAAATATAAAGCAATATACCCTAGGAATTAGTCTCCCAGTTATTAATTTCTCACAAAGTTTCCTTAAAGTAACCAGTTTCAGTTAAGGGAAAAGACAAAAAGGAGGGAAAAAAATCCATTTCAACACACATGTGAGCTCCTGTTTTGGGCTCAGTCTCAAGTCTATGTGACTAAGACCTGGCCTTGATCACGCCCCGGCTTTGAACCTGGGTCTAGGTTTTGGGTCTAGGCCTGGATCTTGGCATCTGGGCCTTAGTGACTGGAATCTGGCCTCAGCTGGGCCACTGTTTCAAGCCCAAGCCTAGGTCTAGACCTTAGGCCTAGGCCTTGGTGACTGGGTCCTGATCTTGGCTAGGCCCCTGCATTGGGATCAGGTCTTGGTGATGGGACCTAGCCTCAGCTGGGCCCTGGTGTTGGACCCTGGCCTAGGCCTGGACCTTGGTGAATGGACCCAGTCTTGTGCTGGGCTCCAGGGATGGGACTAGGCTGAAGCCTGATCCTGCCAGAGGAATTTGGTTGGGGTTTTTTTTTGCAGAAATACAAAAATACCTGAAAATTTTCAGGTATTTTCATCCAACAAACCAAAAATAGCCTCATTTGTTGTGTTCTTGTCATTCATTCAGAATGAATGCATACCTCTACTTGTTTGTTTTCATCTGGTACTGGCAGGAGTAGAAGAACTCCATGGAACCCCTGCAGATCCAAACCCAGCCAATTCTGATATCACAGAAGATCTTTTGCCCCAAAGGAAACAATTGTTTTCTGATTGGAATGGTAAAAGCCAAGGTTAGCCAATGGTTACCAAGAGGTGGAGCTTGCCCATTGTTTGTAGACAGATTTTTTTTCTTGGCCTGAGAACCCTCTGCAATGCTGAATGTCCATATATTTGAGAAACAATGCAAGAGCTAAATGTTGAAATCCCAGAAAAAGGGAAATAGGATACAGTTAGCTTGGTACATGATAAAAGGGCAAGCAATTGGTCCCAATGACACATAATGCCTTGAAATTAGAAGGCAGTGATGGGCAGCCTATTTGACCAATTATTGCAACTGATGTCCGAAAGCCGATGATTGAAAAGAACTTTTGCCATGGCCTATTACATGACAAAGCAACTGTGACATTGACAGCAGTTAAAATGACGTGAAATAATGAGTTCATGAATCCAATGTAGCCAGGGTTTCATGACTATGTTCCCTCTAAAGTGAAGAAGTTAAATGGGATGATTGTTTTTCTGTAATGACTTTGATTCTCAAACCGTTACATTTCGTGCTTTTGACTATCTCTCCACTCTGTGATGTCTGCCAGTTGAGTGATGTAAATACATTTGTTTAAGGCAAAGTTTCTAGGTATTTGTGCTAGAAGTGGAATCTGTAAAATCTTTAGGATACAGAAATAAAAATCATAGTTTGCACAAAAATGGATGCCCCTATATGCAAGGAGTGCAGATGGGCATCATCCTCATTAAAAATACACCTTTTTTTGTATATAACCTGTTGTGCTGGTGGACCCTTGGACCGAGTTTGAGTTAGTGCCAACTGTGGGGAGAGCCCCACTGGTCACCATGGTCAGTAGGCAAGGATGGTGGAAAGCAGAGGCCCAGCTGGAGCTTCACCTCTACCAGCCCACGTTCACCTTAGGTTTAGCCCTCGAGTGCCGAGGCCGGCTGGACCTAGTTGTGGCCTTTGCAATGATAGAAGTCCGGGTGAAGAGATGAAACTTGTGCACAGGTCGGAGGCAGGAGCAGGCAGTAGCTCAAGGTCGTAGGTCAAGCAACGGTTGAGGCAGGCGGCATGGCTCATTATTAAGTTCCAGGAAAGGGTTTTGGCAGGTGGCATAGCTCGTGGTTAAGTTCCAGACTAGGGTCATAGCAGGCGGCATAACTCGTGGTCAAGGTCCAGGCCAAAGTCAAAGCCAAAATCAGTCAAAGGAATGAACAGGAGGAAAAGGAACACAGGAGGCAGGAAGGCAGGAATGCTGGAATGCAGGAATTCGGGAACGCAAGAATTCAAGAATATAGGAACACAGAAATGCAATCCACTACTCTGAGCGAGAAGACCTATTGCCAAGGCACTGGAGGGCTGTCCAGGAAGTCTTTATATACTGTAGAGCTGATGATGTCAGCAAGGAGGGCCGTGGAGAATTTCCCACTGTGAGCCCTTTAAACCTGGAGGAGGGGCGTGCGGGTGCCTAGGGAGTCCCATTGCTAGAGCAGAGTCAGCGGCATCCTGCTGCCGCAGAGAGGGAGCACAGCGGTGCTGGCGGTGTCTCGTGCCACATAGAGATGGCGGTGTCAGTGGCACCCTGAACGCAGCAACACTCAGGGCCGGGAAGGAGGAGTGGTACATTGGCGGTGACTCCCTGCCGCTACGAGGGAGCCCGGGGCAGCCGTCATCCTGATGTCACGGCTTCAGGTGAGTGAGGCTGGCCGCAGAGCACTGTGGCCAGCAAGCGTAACATAACCCCTCTCTTTCGCAAGGAGGTCACCATCAGGGACTGCTGATCACTTGATTCAGTGTCTGGAAAATGCATGGATTCATTCTGTGGGGGCCAGGATTTACCTGTAAGACCCAGGAGATCACATGCAGTACAAAATTCAGTCTACACCAAAGATTCTAGTCCAAAACAGAGACAACTTTACTAAAGTAGACCAATAAAAAAAAGGCAGCACTGCAGATAGTGCTTCACAAATGTAGAAAACACAATGGCAAATACAGTCCTTTTCCAGCTCACAGTCTCAAAATATAATTTCTCATGCTCCTTGACTTTCACATAGACAAAAAAAGCTGGTCTTCCAAAGGTCTTCTTTCCCCTCAGAAACCTTCAGGAAATCCTCTTCCCACTCAAACAAATGGCAAACACCTGGTTATGCCTGCAATCTTTGACACAAGTCTTCCTTTCCAGTGCAATTTAAGAAAAGGAACTTCACAGTACTTTGGCTAGAAAACTCCTCTTGGGATTTCCTTCCACTCAGATGAAAGTTAAGACACAGTCTCCAATTACATAGACAACAAGGCCCTACTCACTATCCTCCTGTCCAGGAGTTCAAAGGGCAAGCGGTCCCTTGCTGCCTCTCTCAGGTTCTCTCATTGACAAAATCTTACTTCACTCCTAAATAACCCTCAGGGACTCAGTGAGTCACTATTTATACAAGTGGTCTCAGGACCCCACTCTTTGGGGATGGACCTACCTGTCACTCCCAAGTGAAACCTACACACCTGGAACCTCCCATTGCTGGAGCATTTGCCATAGCAGACTACGGGGCAATCCTAACCTCTTCTAAATGTAACTTTAGCAGCAGCTTTTGTCTGCTTTTGACATTATTTGCTTTTGTTATTACACCTATGAAAAGTCTTTATAATTGTATTTTTTTATTTTTTGGGACAAGTAAAGGTGAAATAAATATTTTATGGAGGTTGTTTTCCCCTGAGCTTCCCATATTTATTTATTTATTTATTTATTATTTTTGTTATACCGAGTTTCATGACAGATATCACATCAACCCGGTTTACAATTAACAATGTGTGTAAAGCATAGCGTAACGTAATAAACAATATTCCCAATAAACTGTGAAACTTTAAATACAGTGTATCAATACCGTGTGTGAGAAAGTTACAATAAAACAGGGAAAATTAACTTGGAGCTGGAAGAGGGGGAAAAATTGAACAATGCAATATATACATTTCTTCCAATTAATGAAATTTATTTATCATAAGCAACCTGCAATGCCTGTAAATACTTGAATTTAATTTCCCATTTCATGTTTGGAAGCTGGTGCAATGGCAACAGGTGCAATAGAGAGTTTTCCTTGCATTTCAGCTGGATAAGATTATGGATATTGGTCCAGCTAGGCAACCAATTGACTGTGCAACAATTCAAGTATACTTCAGACAGGTGGTGTCCCAAGCTGGTAAGCAATGCAATTCCTAGCACATGTAGCCCCCCTTGTGATTGTAGCGATGAAGACAGGAGCACACTCAGTACCAGGGCTTAGTCCATACATAGCCCCACCAAACCTTGGTTTGGATTCTCTGAAAAAGGGGAGGGGTGTGTGTGTGGAGGGGGTGGGTGGGTGGGTGATAGACTTTTAAGGCCCAAGGCATAATGTAAATCTCTTTTTCCTTGAGTATTAGATCATACTCAGTAACTTCTCAGTGCCAAGAAACAGATTGGACATATGTGCTGTTCCAAAAATAAAAGTTTACTGTTCAGCTTGTTCAATGGAAATTAACTGGCACCAAGTACATTTGCTCCTTGTCACATCCATAATCACAGCAATAAATCAAGTGCTAAATGATCTGTGTCCATGTCTCTTGATCTTTTCTCAGGGTTCCCTGTCTTCCTGGATGGAATGTAGGCTGCCTGGTTTATCCCTTAAGGATCTGCTTTGCACAATATCTGGGGGGCGGGAGGGGCACTGCTCGATCCTTCTCTAAAACTCTCCTTTACTGTTCTCCTGCTGGTGGTGGTAGCCGAGCTGGGTGGGGAGAAGGGTTTCCAGTTTTCTTCCACTTTCTACCAGCGCGGATCCAATTGGTATCTAGTCTTTTCCATTACAGTTCTCGTAAATGGCACAGGGATCTTTCAGCCAGAAAGACCCAAAGATACTTTAACGGGGGGAAATAGTTTTTCTTTTCCCACTCCTCTCTCTTTGGCAGGAAGGATGGACAAACACTTCCTTCCAGCAAAAATCTACATACACTTAAAACCCACAAAAATTAGCCACTGGATGTGGCCAGAAAAACTGATCTCTTTTCTTCCTATTTTCAGTCAAAGGGGTTGAGCCAATACTAAAAATGTATAGTGGAACTTCAAAAATCAGAGCTTCGCCTTCATATTCCACAACCAAATGCCACTCTGAAACTAGGCATCATCTGCTAATATCCAGGCAAGAATATATCATTGTGGCAGCCTCCAGAAGGGGTGCTGTGGCAAGGTGGCATATTCCTTTACTCTGTATTGCTTTATCCTAACCACTAGTCTAAATTTCCTCCTAAAGATCCCAATAGGGACCTACACAGACCATCACCCTCAGACTCCTTTATACATATCTCTACTCAAATCCTGCAAACATACAGTCCCACACTCCCCGATGCACACCTTACACACACTTACTCCCAGGGCTGGTTCTTCCAGTAGGTGAATTAGGCAATCGCCTAGAAAGATACAATTTTGGAGGCAGAAGGAGGGATGACTATTATTTTAGGTACTATAAAACAGCAATTCTGTTTACTGCTCCAGCAGGAGTGCACAAAGCATAGCAAAAGAGGGCTATTCTGCATCTTAATCCAGCCCTCCCCTCCTGTTTATCCTCACCCAATTCTCCTTCCTTACTGCAGAGAACAGGAGGCAGTGGCGTACCGAGGGTCTCCCGCGCCCGGGGGTCAATGCCTTTGTGTGCCTCTCCAGCGCCCCCCCGTAATCCTTCTAGTACTAATGCTTAAGGGCACAGAAAATCAGTGGCATCTCTAGACAGAAGATTTGGGGGGGGGGGGGGGGGAGCCAAAATGACATTTCCTCATCACACCCACCTCCAGAGCATGGCCCCCTGCTTTAAAATTGGCTATAAAAAAAGTCTTAATAAGAAAGTCCAAAGGGTCTTCTGAGTAATTTTAAAAAGCTAGCTAGTTTCACACTTCTATTAAAACTGCTATTAAAATTATTTGATAGCCTCATTCAACTAATTCTACATGAGCATGAAGTCTGGAATGTGTACAGGAAGGGAAAGAATGTCAATATAACTCCTGCACCTCCAGTTCTGTAACTCATTGTGCATCCACAGAAATTCCCCCAAACAATGGAGCTTGGATGTTTCCCTTACAGCTCATAATGCAAAGAAATATTTTCAAATTCTGGTGTCAACTCACAGTAATAGCAGCATAAACACCTTCCACTGCCAGACACATATTGAACTAACTCAAAACTCCACAAAAAAGACACTCAAAATCTATACAGCAAACCTATCGTAAAGTAACAGTAGTAACACCAAGGATTTAAACAACAATAACCTGACCTGTGAAAAAGCACAGGTAAATATTACACTGGGTCCCAGAATACCAATACACCACCTACTGAGGAAACAAATCAAATCCGATTGTAATAGATCCCTACACAGACACTCCACACTAGCAGAATCTCTCATCTTGGTCACACTCACAGAGCAGAGACAGACCCTCACCAAATACCGAATAAAGGATTACAAATTAGACAAAAACTGAACTGGAAACCCCAAGAAGCCAGATTCTGTGTGTAACAATGTTTAAACAGAACCACCATTCCTCAGAAAACAAATAAATTCAAGAAACATAAAGCATCAATCATAAGAAGCAAGTTTGCTTACCATAAACGGGGTATTCCATAGATAGCAGGATGAATTAGTCATGGTATTTGGGTGATGTCACCGACGGTGCTCACATGGACATTCTCTAAGTCAATGATTTGAACTACTGTGCCTGTGCGGCACTTCCCGTGCGAAGCGCGAAACCTGTTAGTGAGAAAGCTAGAATATAGCATTATTATAGAAAGAGCAGAGACAAGAGACCCGTCCACAGAAGAGGGAGGGTACGCATGGCTAATTCATCCTACTATCTACGGAAAACACCGTTTATGGTAAGCAAATTTGCTTCTTTTCCATTGATAAGAAGGCTGAATTAGCCATGCTATTTGGGAGTCCCAAGCATAAGGTAAAAAAATTGTCATACGAGGTAGAGTGACCATCCCTAAAGTTCTTTTTATAGTAATAGAACTGTTTTTCTTTTATTTTTTTTTCCTACACTCCCGTGGACATGTTTTTCTGTCTAAGCACACTTGATAACACTGCTTTTCCCAGACTGCTGTCTAAGCTGTTAGCTGGTCAAGGCAGTAATGTGCAGTAAAGGTGTGAACTGATGACCAAGTAGCTGCTTTTTCCTCTTGGAACATTTTGTAGATATGCCATGGAGGTGGCTTGCACCTGATGAGCAGTGACTGAACTGGATAAGGGCACATGTGCTGAAGAATGACAGGATTGAATGCAATTTGAGAGCTAGTTGGAGATTGTCCTTTTGGAAACTGCTACTCTCAATGAGTTAGGGTTGAATGAGACGAATAATTGTGAGGATTGCCGATGAGGCTGAGTCCTTTGTTTGTAGTAAGTTAAAGCTCTTTTTCAGTCCAAGGTATGGAGAAGAGATTATCTTCTGTTCCTGTGTGGTTTGGGAAAGAAGATGATTAATGTGAAAAGTTGAAACCACTTTAGGTAGAAATTTAGGATGAGTTCTACCTTGTCATGATACAATTGCAAGTAGGGAGAGAAATGAACTAATGCCTGTAGCTCACTCACTCTTCGGGCCGAGGTGATTGCTATGAGAAAAACTTTCCAAGTGAGATATTTCAAATGTACGGATTGTAGTGGTTGGAAGTGGGGCTTCATTAGAGCTCATTAGACCACATTTAAATCCCAGGGCACTGGAGGTTTGCAGATTAGAAAATGAAGGTTAAAGAGTCCTCTCATGAAATACGAAACTAAAGGGTGAGAAGCTATTGAAGAATCTTTGATCCTCTCCTGATAAGCAGCAATAGCACTTAGGTGAATTCTAATTGACGATGTCGCTAACCCTGACTTGGAAAGATGTACTAAGTAAGTGAGAATTTCTCTGGGTGCAGAAGAGAAAGGGCTACTGTCTCAACTGACACCACTCAGCATACCTTTTCCATTTGAAGGAATAGTTATTTCTGGTCGATGGTTTCCTCACAGCTATGATAAGTCCAAGAGGTCCGGGTCCCTACGTGCTCCTCCTGGGGGGACCTCGGACTTCCAGTGGTGAAGCTTCTTCTGAGTCTCTTCTGTGCTGCCTCCCGGCTGTGACGCTCTCTGTGGGCCTCCGCAGCATACCATCTACTGTCTCAGCCAGCCCAAGGGTCCACGACCGTAACAGTTTGCAAGGCCATGGACCCGGCGGATCTTGCAGGCTTGAAAGCCATCCTGGGTATTGCCCAGAGGCTGCAACAGCAGCAAACCTGCCTCGACGCCCTGATGACGACGGTGCAGGGTTTAGCCAACCACATTGGCGGAATCACGGCTGCCAGTCCCTCGGTACCCGGATCTGGGACCAATTCCGGACCTACAACTCCCATACAGATGCCAGTACCTTCACGGATTTCAGATGTGAAGCTTTGCCGAGGGTTCCTGAACCAGTGCTATATTCGATTCAACCTCCTTCCGCTTCAGTTTCCGACAGACCGGGTCAAGACAAGCTTCATTATCTCTCTGCTGGACGGGAGACCCCTGGAGTGGGCCTCCAACCTCTGGGAGCGCCAGGACTCCTGCCTGGACAACCTGGTGCAGTTCATCTTTGCCTTTAGGCGGGTCTTTGATGAGTCCTCCTGCAAACCCACTGCCGCATCAGAGCTGCTCCAGCTGCATCAGGGTAACCGACCTTTGGCGGAACATGCCGTGGACTTCCAGACTCTTGCCGCCGAATTGAACTGGGGAAGTGACAGTTTGCTTACTATCTTTTTGGAAAGTCTCTCCCCAAGACTCCAGGATGGATTGGGGCCAGAGACCTCCCAGACAACTTGAACGATCTCATTGACCTAGTGGGCCGCGTGGACCACCGCATCGAAAGCTGGTTCCGGGAGAGGAGGTCGGTTCATAGAACTGGGACCTTTGGAACCACTCCTTCCCGAAGCGGGTGTTCTCCGTCTATCTCTCCGGGGGCCCAAGACACCGAACCCATGCAGGTGGGTTGGGGGCCTATCTCCCAAGAAGAAAGAAGGAGACATCCGTCTCAGGGCCTATGCCTGTACTTCGATGGCAAGGGCCATTTCCTTGCCCGCTGTAGTGAGCGTCCGGGAAACGCTCGGACCTAGGGACAGTTGGGGAGCTAACCCTAGGTCACACCACCTCTGACTCCCCGTGCATCGTGCCGGTGACCTTACTCCTCCCCGATGAGGAGTTCGATATGCAAGTCCTGATCGACTCTGGAGCCAGGGGGAACTTCATACTTAAGGACTTAGTTCAGCAACTCCAGATTGGGGTTCAACCCCAAAGACCCCATCTCCGTGTCTCTTCCATTCAGGGGAAACTCCTTCCAGGCACCATTGCTACCTGCACCAAACCTCTCATGTTACACACTGGCATTTTGCATCAGGAGAAGATCTCCTTCCTTATCCTAGAGAAGTCCATGCATCCAGTCATCCTGGGGCTACCTTGGCTTCGGAAGCACTCGCCTGTAATCTCGTGGGACTCCCTCCAGGTGGCATCCTGGGGACCATCGTGCTTCGACTCCTGCCTGGCTGCGGTTCCTCAACCACTGTTACCTCTCCTGATGACTCCCTTGGCCCTGCCTTCGCACTACCAAGACTACCTTGATGTCTTTTTCAAAGAGAAGGCCAAGATCCTCCCGGAGCATCGCCCCTTTGACTGTGCAATCAATTTGCTTCCGGGTACCACACCACCCCGGGGACGGGTATACCCGTTGTCCCTTCCGGAGATGCAAGCCATGTCCGCTTATATCCGGGAGAACCTGGACCAAGGATTCATTCGACCCTCCAAGTCTCCGGCTAGAGCAGCGAAGAAGTATGGGTCCCTTCGACCCTGCATATATTACCGGGGCCTAAACAGCATCACTTGGCGGGATCGGTATCCGTTACCTTTGATTCCTGAACTTCTCGACCGCCTGCAGGGAGCCAAGGTATTTACCAAGCTGGACCTTTGTAGAGCATACAACCTAGTGCGCATCCATCCTGGAGACGAGTGGAAGACCGCTTTTAACACAAGGGACGGCCACTACGAATACCTGGTCATGCCTGTCTGGTAAGGGCTATCAACGGGGCCACCATATGGGAATAGTGAGGAATAAACTGCTGGTAAAAGTTAGCGAACCCCAGGAACCGTTGGAGTGCCTTCACTCCCAGTGGTTGCGGCCAATCCTTGATCTCCGCGAACTTCTCCGGGTCCATAAGGAAACCTGTGGAGGATACAATGTACCCAAAGAAGGGTAGTGACTCTTGCTCGAAGAGACATTTCTCAAACTTTGCGTAAAGTTGGTTATCTCGGAGTTTTTGTAGTACGCGGCGAACATCATAGCGATGTGTCTCCAAGTCCTTGGAGTAAATGAGCACATCGTCAAGGTAAACAATTACCGAGGTGGACTTCCGGTGATGACGTCACCCGGAGCGGAGGAGGAAACTTCAGCTCCGTGGTCCCCTGCGGGTCCTCCCCCCCCGATTGCCCTAAAATGACCGGCATATCATGCAGCTTTTGCTTCGGGGTTTTTTTGCAGATAGATGAACCCCCAAAGCTGTTATTTATAACTACCTGGGCGGTGGATGCTGGCAGATTGAAGCCGGGATCAGAGCAGCAGCGGCACGGCCAAGATGGCGGCCGCCATGCGGTGCGGCCCGTGCGTTTACGACCTATACAGACGCGGTCCAGCAGCGTTTTTTGTTAAAAGACATGTGGCTACCATCCAGAGGGTCAGGGGACCAGATAATGTGTCCGAGGGGACAGTGACACAACGCGATCTGCAGGAGCAGCTGCCAGGCCGAGATGGCCCTATTCTCCAGTGGTACAGTGAGTGAACACACTGGGGAGCGGGGTCTGGAGCCTTGGGACTGTCTTCAGTATTTAACATTTTGGATCCTAATATATTCTGGGCCCATCCTCTCTTTTCTGGTGTGGAGCGCAGCTGGACGGCATTGATTAACTGCTCCATGGAAGTTTGAAGCCCGGCCTTGACAGGCCCCATGCTGGGTCAGACCAAGGGTCCATCAAGCCCAGCATCCTGCTTCCAACAGAGGCCAAACCAGGCCACAAGAACCTGGCAATTACCCAAACACTAAGAAGATCCCATGCTACTGATGCAATTAATAGCAGTGGCTATTCCCTAAGTAAACTTGATTAATAGCCGTTAATGGACTTCTCCTCCAAGAACGTATCCAAACCTTTTTTGAACCCAGCTACACTAACTGTACTAACCACATCCTCTGGCAACAAATTCAAGAGCTTTATTGTGCGTTGAGTGAAAAAGAATTTTCTCTGATTGGTCTTAAATGTGCTACTTGCTAACTTCATGGAATGCCCCTAGTCTTTCTATTATTCGAAAGTGTAAATAACCGATTCACATCTACTTGTTCAAGACCTCTCATGATTTTAAAGACCTCTATCATATCCCCTCTCAGCTGTCTTTTCTCCAAGCTGAACATTGCCAAATTGGTTAGCTTCCCTGATTTCTCTTAGCATTTCATCATCTGTCTGACCATTTTGTCCAGGTGGACGGTAGTATACTCCTATCACTATACTCTTACCCAACACACATGTGATTTCTGCCCATATGTGACTTCTACCCTTATAGATTCTACTGAGCATTTAGTCTCTTGTATGATCTTTATCCTGTTGGACTCTCTACCCTCCCGGACATAAAGTGCCACACCCCCACCAAGCTGATCCTCCCTTTCATTGCGATATAATTTGTACCCTGATATAGCACTGTCCCATTGGTTATCCTTTTTCCACCAGGTCTCTGTGACAGGGGCAGATTCCCGATGATGACCGGCCCGGGGATTCGCCACCCAGGCTGGCCCAGGAGATACCACGTGGTCTGCTGAGCACGGATCTGTCACAGCCGCGTTCGGCAGACCACGTGACTAGAGCGACCAGCCCACCGGGGGATGCCCTATCCCCTGATAGGCAATCCGCCCCTGCTCTGTGATGCCAATTATGACAATCTCATCATTTAATGCTATACACTCTAACTCTTCCATCTGACTTCTTAGACTTCTGGCATTGGCATACAGACATTTCAAAGTGTGTTTTTTGTTTGTATTAACAACTTGCTTTTCAGGGATAATTTGGAAATCTTTAGCTCAAGTGATTTTTTACATATAGGCATATGGACTACGTTTGCTTTTATTGGAACCTCTCTGTTGGGATGCCCTAACTCTCCTGTTTCATTAGTATCCTTCAAGGATACATTTCTCCGAACCATGCACTGCTGAGTGACTGTCAGCTTTCCCCCTTGTTCTAGTTTAAAAGATGCTCTATCTCCTTTTTAAAAGTTAGTGCCAGCAGCTTGGTTCCGCACTGGTTAAGGTGGAGCCCATCCTTTTGGAAAAGTCTCCCCAAAAGATTTCCCAGTTCCTTACAAAACTGAATCCCTCTTCCCTGCACCATCGTCTCATCCATGCATTGAAATTCTGGAGCTCTGCCAGCCTCTGGAGAACTGCACGTGGAACAGGAAGCATTTCAAAGAATGCCACCCTGGAGGTTCTGGATTTCAGCTTTCTACCTAAAATCCTAAATTTGGCTTCCAGAACCTCTCTCCCACATTTTCCTATGTCGTTGATCCAAGGCAGTACTGGAGCTGCCAGACTGGATTTGGGACTTGGCTACTATGTCCCTGAAGGTCTCATCAATGTACCTCTCTGTCTGCCTCAGCTCCTCCAAGTCTGCTACTCTAGCCTCCAGAGATCGAACTCGTTCCCTGAGAGCCAGGAGCTCTTTGCATCGAGTGCACACATACAATCTCTCACCGGCGGGTAAAAAATCATACATGTGACACTCAGTGCAAAAGACTGGAAAACACCCCTCTTGCTGCTGGACTGCTGCCTTCATCTTTATTTTATTGAGTTCCTAGTTCATTTTAGGATACTAAGGGAGTTGGATATTGTCGATGGTCCCTGTGAATGCATGCCAGACTCACTACCTTGTTGTAGCCAATTTAGACTCGCTTCACCAAGTCTCTCCAAACGAGTGTTTTCACATTCCCAGAGTCCACTAATGTTTGTGATGAAACAGCATCTAGCTCAACTGAGATCACAAACATAGAAACTCCCTGACTGGAGACATCCATGAAGTTTCAAAAGTGTGAGATCACGGCATTAATGTCCATCACCTCATCTTCCCTACGGGGACGGTCCCTGAACAGTTCCTTTATCTACAACTGAAGCATGGCGGTCCAACTGAGGACTGCAGATGAGTTAAAAGTCTGTCTGGAGCTGCGCTGCTGACAGTCGAGACCTCTGGGTGTTAGGACTCCACCTTCCTCTAGGAAACGTGTTGATTCGAACATGGTTTGGGCCTGATGATAGACCTCTGCTACTTCAAGGGCTTTTTCAACCGTGAGGCTTGCGTGTCAACAAATCCACTGCCGTATGAGCAGGTCAAGGCTGTCCTGGAACAGTTCCACTTTGGCTACCTCCACTCCAGATTTCCCCTTTAGTTGCAGCCTCTTCCAGGTGGCATTTTACATTACATTTTACATTTATTAAAAGTTTATTAGTCACCTAACACAGTAAAAGCCTAGGCGAAACATTAAAAAAAAAAAGTCATAAAATTTAAATAAAACTGTTGCGTCCGTCGGTTTCAGACAGCTTTGCCTGACATGCCTCACCTC
Organism: Rhinatrema bivittatum; assembly: GCF_901001135.1. Taxonomy (NCBI): domain Eukaryota; kingdom Metazoa; phylum Chordata; class Amphibia; order Gymnophiona; family Rhinatrematidae; genus Rhinatrema; species Rhinatrema bivittatum. The sequence goes on from NC_042617.1 coordinate 126,342,258, forward strand.
TATTTCAGCCTTCTCCACCAGCCTCGGGAGAATGGCGTCCGTAGCGTCTCCTTGCCGCACCCTCCGGCTTCCTCGGAACGGCTCTGGTGCGGCGTCCCGCTATGTTAACCTGAGGTCTCCTAGGGCGCGCACGCGTCACATCTTGTAGTAGTGTTGGCGCGAACCTCGGGGATATCCCACTCGAGTGACGTCACTGCTTCCTCCTTCAAAAGGTTGCCCATTTGCTGACTCTCGCCGAGTTAGCAACAGATTGGATTCGCTCCAGTCTGAAGCTGCTCTGCCGCTTCTACTACTGCTGGAAGCTACCTTCGCCCTACGGGGTTCTACTAACCTGGGTACCCGGTACTCGGGGGGCCCTTTGCTTATTTCCAGGTGCCTATCCTAATTACAGGTACTCGCTCCTCGTGGGCCTGTGTGTCTATCCTGGTGCCTGCTACCAATTCTTTAACCTGCTGGAACACTACCTATAGCTACAGAGAGTATTACTTCTCCCAGTCTGTCTATCTACAGCTCCTCACTGTCCATCTGCATTGGACCCTACACCACCACTGTGGAACGGGTCTCTTCTGCTGAGGATCACAGACTGTTGATATCTATCCTCTCTCTACTGCTCACTGGGAACTCTATCTACTCAGCTTCAAGGGAGTGCGTTATAACATCTGCCAGTCTGTCTCTCCTACAGTGCTGTACTGGACATCTGCATCAGGACCTTACACCATCATTGTGGGATGGATTTCCCACACCAAGGATCACATTATGTTATCTAATCTGCTCTCTACTGCCACCTCTGGTGAATCAGACAAGCTGTGTAATAAAAGATATATTATCTGTGTTTGTGCATCTGAGTCTAGCCTGGAGCAAAAGTTCCCTACGGGGCTCCTCCCCGTGAGAGACATCACCACTGTTGTCCCTGAGAATCCACCAAACACCTCAATATCATAGCAAAAACAAACAGGCATTAACTTAAAGATGCCTATTCCACAGGCATCTTTAAGCCTGTGAAATAGATTTCACGGGTTTTCTCCAACCTATAGAATTCCCTGCCGAAATCGCTGTTGGTAGGTTTCTGTGGAGAGTCACACTCTATCTAGAATAGCTGCCTTGACTTCCAGACAGGTGCCTTCCCTTCTGCATTAGCTAGTTGTAGGCATCTTGACTAGCCCCGGTGAGTAAATTTCCTAGATATATAGCCCACCTATCCTCTAGCCAACCTGCTGTTGCGCTGGTGGTGGACCCTTGGCTCAAGGTGGGATTGACGCTACCCGTAGGGCAAGCCCTACAGGTCCCCATCGTCAATAGGCGGAGCTGACTAGGAGACGGAGGCCAACTGGAGCATTGCCAATACCAGCCCTCGTTCCCCACAGGTTGAGCCCTTGGGTGCCAGTATCGGCTGGTCTTAGGTGGGCCTCTGTGTGATAATCCAGTAGTTGTAGTGCAAAGATTGCCAGGAACCAGCAGAAGTACCAAGGGACCGACGTAGGTTCGGATGAGGCAGGAATCCAGAGACCCAGGTGCCAACAGGAACAGGGCTGAGGCAGAGGGCGCCCAAGTAATAGATGCCAAAGCCAAGAGGTCAAGTCCAAGTAGATACCAAAGGCGTAGTCAAGGCAAGCTGAGATCAGGGCAGGCGGCTAAGCAAAACAAGGTACCAAGACAGAGCAGAGCAAGGGTCAAAGCCAGAGAGTCAGTCCAGAGTGTGGTCCAACGTAGCAAGGGTCAAAGCCAGAGAATCAGTCCTGAACATAATCCAATGTAGCAAGGGTCAAAGCCAGAAAATCAGTCCTGAGCATGGTCCAATGTAGCAAGGGTCAAAGCCAGAGATTCAGTCCTGAGCCTGGTTCAATGTAGCAAGGGTCAAAGCCAGAGAATCAGTCCTGAGCATGGTCCAATGTGTTGTGGTTATGTGTGTTTTGGTGGATCCTTGGGTGCTGTGGAGGTGACAACGTCCATGGGGAGGAGCCCCGTGAGGAGCCACAGCACTGGGCTAGACTCGTGCTACACAAAACACAGGAAAACGTTCTTTTATTAAACAGCTAGATGGAAGCCACCAGGTGGCAGTAGTGAGGTAGTCTGTAGTTGAAGTCCCAGGGACCTCGACAGAGGGAGTCCTTCTCTTCACGATGATATCAGGAGGTTCCGCAGCAGGTCTCCCAACGAGGAGATACTGTGGGTGAGACAGACTGAGAGGTTAGAGTACTCACTGAGAATAGCTGTTGGTATGCGATTCCACCAGATAAGTAGATGAAGGTACAGGTACCGAGGCAGGGAGAGCAGGCCCTCGAGGAGCGAGTACTTGTTCCCTGAAAGGCACCTGAAATAAAGCAGAGGGCCCTCGAGGAGCAGGCCAGGTACCCAAGTTAGTTGATACCCCGAAGGGCTGAGAGAAAGCTTCCAGCGGCAGCACGGAAGCGGCAGAGTAGCGTAGACAGGAACGGATTCGAGTCTTTGCTAACTCGGGGAGCTAGCAAATCAATGAGGCTGATATACCCGGATGGCTTGACGTCAGCATGAGGGAACACCCTCGAGGTTCGCGCCAAGGGTTGTATAAAGACGTGGGTTGCACACACGAGCGCACCCTAGTAGGTACCTGGGAGGAGCAATGGCGGGAGGTTGCACCATAGCCGTTCTGGGGACACCAGAGATGTTGCGATCCCCCCTGCTGCTGCGCTACAGGAGGTCTCTTACCTTCCTCCAGAGGCTGCTCTGAAGCCTGGGCCTCGCCTGTGTTCCATCCGGGACTTGCTCCAGGGCCTGAGAGGCCTAGCTGTGCCTGTGGCTTGCTTGCCAGCGTTTGGACTTCCTGTTTGGCGACGCCCTTCTCCTAGGGGCTGGCCCGCAGCTCTCCACCTGACTTATAGGCCCAGCGGTGGGCGGTCCTGGCAAGCTCCTCCCAGGGAGTTGCCTTCTACCCCCAGTATTTAAGGACTTTCTGTTCACTTGCAAAGGGCCTGCGGATCAGGACCTACAGTCGTCTGTAACCGTGCTGATCCAGGTCTTCCGTGATCTCATTTGCTTGATGGATCCCTGTCCAGTGTCTCTGCCTTGATGTCTGATCCTGTTCCTGCCAGCCGTAAGGACTTCGGATGTCAGTATCCCAGCATCGGAGTTCCTGTTCGCCTGGAGTTTCCCTGCACCCTCCTTCTCAGCGTGGTCCGCGACCAGCCTTCCTGGGCTGTGTAGGGCGCGTCTGGGACAGGGTGGTCCGCGACTCAGTCCCATGGGTGGGCTGAGTAGGGCGCCCTGATGGACAGTGCCATGTTTCCGTCCAGCCTTGTCTACAGTGTCTTGCTTCAGCCCTTGCCCGGATGTCTTCCTGTCTCTGCCTTGACCTGGTTCCTGAGCCTTCTGTCCTGTTGGGCCCTGGAGTGGCCAACAGGAGGGATTCGTCCCACGGGCTCTTGAGCTTCTGCCAGCCGAGGGGGCTTCGGATGTGAGTATCCCAGCATCGGAGTTCCTGCTCGCCTGGATCTTTCCTGTGTCTCGCTTCAGCCCTTGTCCTGATGTCTCCGTCTTGCTTCAGCCTGCTTCTGCCCCGTCTGATGTCTTCTGTTTAAGGACTCTGTCTGCCCTCGCCTCTGTCCAGCCTGCTGCCCATTGCCGTTCCCTGCGGCAGGTCCGAAAGGGCCGGGAACAGTCGGAGGACCGTTCATTAGTCAACTTCCCCGTGTTGGCTACCATGGGCATGCAGGTCCGGCTGAGGGTCGGACTCCCTGCTTCTGTTCCTGCCTGCCTGGCTCACCATGCCTGCTCAGCTCACCTCCCACGGTGTGGCTTGGGGCTCCTCCTTGAGTCCTGCTGTGGCCCAAGGGCTCACCACCACCCGCTTACGACGACCACGCCCGCGCGTGCTCGTAACAAGAGAGGTTGGCTTGCAGACGCTGCAGTAGCCATCTTGCCCAGGTAAGCAGGAGGAGCTGAGATTAAGGTGAGGCAAGGAGGGCGAAGCCGTCGAAGACCAATGGACACAACACAATGTAGCAAGGGTCAAAGCCAGAGAATCAGTCCTGAGCATGGCACAACGTAGCAAGGGTCAAAGCCAGAGAATCAGTCCTGAGCATGGCACAACGTAGCAAGGGTCAAAGCCAGAGAGTCAATCCAGTGAGACAAGGAAGGGACCAAAGTTCGTGTCAGGAGCAGGAACCAGGAACGGAATCACGATCAGGAACCAGGAACGATGGGCAACTAGCACATGAACAAACATGGAGACCTGCTGCCAAGGCAAGGAACTAGTGGAGGGGGCCCTGCCTTATATACCAGGGCCCGATGATGTCATCATCTTGGGCTGCGGGCTAGTTTCCCGCCACGTCCCCTTTAAAGGAACGGGAGACGCGCGCACACACGCCTAAGACAGGGCCCACAGGAGGCCAGATGACGGCATATCCCTGCGACCCACGTGAGGAGACCCGCCGGGAGCTGAGGAGGTCCGCGGAGGTCCATGGCCTTCCCCAATTCATTAAAAAAATCTGATGGGCTCTAGTGTGACTACACAGGTACGAGATCATGGAGACACTGAGGAAAGTTGTCCAATTGTATGTTAAGAATAATTGCAGCAGGATTTATAAACAAACCAGAAAGAAACATTATACTAATCCATGATGTGCTCATACTTTGAATAACATATGCAGCTTTGGTTAGCCTATCTTGAAAAAAAAACATAGTGGTATAAATTTTCAGTAAGGTGACCGACTGCAAAGTTACACATGTATTGAAAACTGCACTGAGTAAGGTGATGTTGCGACCATCGCTGCCCGACGTCTCCACTCCGCTCTCCTTACCTCCTTGGTGACTCCCTCTTGCTCAAATGGAAGGGTGGCTGCCGCGGTGTCATTCTGCAGACTCCCTCTGGCGTACCCAGAGCGGCTCAACACTGCAAACCGCCATGATTCACAAAAGCCTAAGGGGGCGCATGTGCGGCGCGGCCTCAACTGATGTACCAGAGGTGGCGCAAACCTCAGGGGCGTCCCCCTGAGATGTTGTCATCCGTACCAGATATATAAGGTCTCAGAAATCGCTAAATAATTGAGTTAGCAAGGGTTCCTCTACCTAAGCTGCTCTGCCTCCTCGGACTTACCAGGGGTACCCGCTCCTCGGGGGCCTCGCTCTCTCTTTGTTTTTCAGGTCACAGTCAGGAACCGGTACTCGCTCCTCGAGGGCCCATGTTCCCGGACTGGTTGCTGAATACTTATTCTGCCTGGAAGTCATCGCTGCCTACTACACCAGTGAGTTACCTTCTCTCTCTCAGAGCTTTCCCTGGAACCAGGTACTCGCTCCTCGAGGACCTAACTCATTCCAACACCTGGACTACTTCTAGAGACTATTGTGTGTTACCATCAAGGTTCTGTTCCTGAACTCTGCATACCCTGCCTACTCACTATATTCAGTTTCTCTATAGCTCAGTTATCCAGGATCGCTGTTCCAGTACCTGAGGGACTACAGCCCTGCGGGCACTTCCATCTCAATACTGCCACCTCTGGTGGTTCAATATACTGTTTAATAAAAGAACTAGTGTGTGTCTGTCTCCATACTCTGAGCCTGACCGGTGGTCCCTCTCGGGATCTTCCCCCGGGGGCGTGGTCATCTGCCACCGGCCCAAGGATCCACCCACAACTACAACGAACACTAACAGATTGCTAACTCCTTGGATCCGGCACAACTCAATGCCTTGCAAGCCATATCGGGCCTGGCCCAGTGCATTGTGGAGCAGCAAGATGCCTTGGAGAAACTTACTTCAGCATTTCATCAGCTACACACACAGAAGGTTCAAGGCACAGCTTCCAACCAAGAAGGTCAGTTACAGGAGGTAACTTTAAAAACTGCTGTACCACTGGCGGCTCCAATCCGCTTTTCCGGTGAAATTCAGAAGGCCCGGGGCTTCTTAAACCAGTGCTGCATGCACTTTGCCTTACAGCCATCTTTATTTCCTATGGCTCTTTCCAAGACCACCTACATCCTTTCATACCTGGATGGTAGGGCCTTGTCTTGAGTATCTACCTTGTGGGAGCACAAGGACCCCATTTTGCAGGACATAGAAGGATTTATGGACTTGTTTAAATCCGTTTTTAATGACCCTGCTCGAACTGCAGTAGCTGGTTCTGTTTTGGTGGAATTGAAGCAAGGCAGCAGATCATTGGCTGAATTTGCCATTGAGTTCAAAACTCTTGCAGCAGAACTCTGCTGGGACCCCAAATGTCTCAAGACACTCTTATGCAGAGGCCTGGATACCCTTTTAAAAGATGAGCTGGCTGCTCACAAAACACCTGACTCGCTGGACGAATTAGTAGCCTTGGCTACTTGGATTGATCACCGACTCCGGGACAAGGTGAAGGAACTCCGGCCTAAGGTGTTACCTGGGTTGAAACAGGCTAGTTCTATATCTGCACCTCGGATGGCTCCAGTAATTCTTGCTGCTGATAAAGAGGAACCGATGCAACTTGGTCATGGACATTTAACTTCCAAAGAAAGAAGACTTCGGAAAAAGCGTGGCCTATGCATGTACTGTGGTCAGCCCAGCCATAATGTCTCTACATGCCCCATTCATCCGGAAAACAGACAGGCCTAAGTCCTGCAGGAGGACTGTTCTTAGGCCATACCGCGCCCACTCCTTCGCTTTCTCTTCCAGTCTTTTTGACTCAAGGACCGGTCACAGTTCAGACTCTTGCCCTGGTGGATTAAGGGGCAGGAGGCAACTTTAATCTCAGATGTCTAGTAGAAGACGTGTGGAGTCCCTCCATCAAGCTGGAAGATCCACTACTGTGTCATCTTTTGAACTGGTCTATGGACGTTCCCCAACACCGCCACTTCCACTGAAGCCAGTGACGTCCCAGCAGCTCAATCCACTGCTGCTGACATACTTATACTCAGCAAATTTTCTTCCAAACCTCAAGATCCACTTGTCATCAATGCAGAAGACAACTCTCTGAAGGGGGGTACTGTTGCGACCGTCGCTGCCCGACGTCTCCACTCTGCCCTCCTTACCTCCTTGGCGACTCCCTCTTGCTCAAATGGAAGGTTGGCTGCCGTGGCGTCATTCTGCCGACTCCCTCCGGCGTCCCCGGAGCGGCTCAATGCTGCAAACCGCCATGATTCAAAAGAGCCTAAGGGCACACGGGCGGCACGGCCCCAACTGATGTACCAGCAGTGGCGGAAACCTCAGGGGTGTCCCCCTGAGATGTCATCATCCATACCGGATATATAAGGTCTCAGAAATCGCTAAATAATTGAGTTAGCAAGGGTTACTCTACCTAAGCTGCTCTGCCTCCTCGGACTTCCCAGGGGAACCCACTCCTCGGGGGCCTCACTCTCTCTTTGTTTTTCAGGTCACAGGAACCGGTACTCGCTCCTCGAGGGCCCATGTTCCCAGACTGGTTGCTGAATACCACTTCTGCCTGGAAGTCATCGCTGCCTACAAATCAGTGAGTTACCTTCTCTCTCACAGAGCGTTCCCTGGAACCAGATACTCGCTTCTCGAGGGCCTAATTCTTTTCAGCTCCTGGGCTGCTTCCAAGAAACTAAATTAGAGATGTGAATCGGAACTGAAATTGGAACCGATTCTGGTTCCGATTCACATCTCTAGAAACTATTGTGTGAGTGTTACCATCAAGGTTCTGTTCCTGAACTCTGTTCCTGAACTCTGCATACCCTGCCTACTCACTATATTCATTTTCTCTACAGCTCAGTAATCCAGGATCGTTGTTCCAGTACCTGAGGGACTACAGCCCTGCCGGGCACTTCCAGCTCACTACTGCCACCTCTGGTGGTTCAATATACTGTTTAATAAAAGAACTAGTGTGTGTCTGTCTCCATATTCTGAGAACATAAGAACATAAGAAAATTCCATACTGGGTCAGACCAAGGGTCCATCAAGCCCAGCATCCTGTTTCCAACAGTGGCCAATCCAGGCATAAGAACCTGGCAAGTACCCAAAAACGAAGTCTATTCCATGTTACCATTGCTAATGGCAGTAGCTATTCTCTAAGTGAACTTAATAGCAGGTAATGGACTTCTTCTCCAAGAACTTATCCAATCCTTTTTTAAACACAGCTATACTAACTGCACTAACCACGTTCTCTGGCAACAAATTCCAGAGTTTAATTGTGCGTTGAGTAAAAAAGAACTTTCTGCGATTAGTTTTAAATGTGCCCCATGCTAACTTCATGGAGTGCCCCCTAGTCTTTCTATTATCAGAAAGAGTAAATAACCAATTCACATCTACCCGTTCTAGACCTCTCATAATTTTAAACATCTCTATCATATCCCCCCTCAGCCGTCTCTTCTCCAAGCTGAAAAGTCCTAACCTCTTTAGTCTTTCCTCATAGGGGAGCTGTTCCATTCCCCTTATCATTTTGGTAGCCCTTCTCTGTACCTTCTCCATCGCAATTATATCTTTTTTGAGATGCGGCGACCAGAATTGTACACAGTATTCAAGGTGCGGTCTCACCATGGAGCGATACAGGGGCATTATGACATTTTCTGTTTGCTTTTTTGACTGCCGCAGCACACTGAACCGACAATTTCAATGTGTTATCCACTATGACGCTTAGATCTCTTTCTTGGGTTGTAACACCTAATATGGAACCCAACATTGTGTAGTTATAGCATGGGTTATTTTTCCCTATATGCATCACCTTGCACTTATCAACATTAAATTTCATCTGCCATTTGGATGCCCAATTTTCCAGTCTCACAAGGTCTTCCTGCAATTTATCACAATCTGCTTGTGATTTAACTACTCTGAACAGTTTTGTATCATCTGCAAATTTGATTATCTCACTCGTCATATTTCTTTCCAGATCATTTATAAATATATTGAAAAGTAAGGGTCCTAATACAGATCCCTGAGGCACTCCACTGTCCACTCCCTTCCACTGAGAAAATTGTCCATTTAATCCTACTCTCTGTTTCCTGTCTTTAGCCAGTTTGCAATCCACGAAAGGACATCGCCACCTATCCCATGACTTTTTACTTTTCCTAGAAACCTCTCATGAGGAACTTTGTCAAACGCCTTCTGAAAATCCAAGTATACTACATCTACCGGTTCACCTTTATTCACATGTTTATTAACTCCTTCAAAAAAGTGAAGCAGATTTGTGAGGCAAGACTTGCCCTGGGTAAAGCCATGCTGACTTTGTTCCACTAAACCATGTCTTTCTATATGTTCTGTGATTTTGATGTTTAGAACACTTTCCACTATTTTTCCTGGCACTGAAGTCAGGCTAACCGGCCTGTAGTTTCCCGGATCGCCCCTGGAGCCCTTTTTAAATATTGGGGTTACATTTGCTATCCTCCAGTCTTCAGGTACAATGGATGATTTTAATGATAGGTTACAAATTTTTACTAATAGGTCTGAAATTTCATTTCTTAGTTCCTTCAGAACTCTGGGGTGTATACCATCCGGTCCAGGTGATTTACTACTCTTCAGTTTGTCAATCAGGCCTACCACATCTTCTAGGTTCACCGTGATTTGATTCAGTCCATCTGAATCATTTCCCATGAAAACCTTCTCCATTACGGGTACCTCCCCAACATCCTCTTCAGTAAACACCGAAGCAAAGAAATCATTTAATCTTTCCACGATGGCCTTATCTTCTCTAAGTGCCCCTTTAACCCCTCGATCATCTAACGGTCCAACTGACTCCCTCACAGGCTTTCTGCTTCGGATATATTTTAAAAAGTTTTTACTGTGAGTTTTTGCCTCTACAGCCAACTTCTTTTCAAATTCTCTCTTAGCTTGTCTTATCAGTGTCTTATATTTAACTTGCCAACATTTATGCTTTATCCTATTTTCTTCTGTTGGTTCCTTCTTCCAATTTTTGAATGAAGATCTTTTGGCTAAAATAGCTTCTTTCACCTCCCCTTTTAACCATGCCGGTAATCGTTTTGCCTTCTTTCCACCTTTCTTAATGTGTGGAATACATCTAGTCTGTGCTTCTAGAATGGTATTTTTTAACAATGACCACGCCTCTTGGACATTTTTTTACTTTTGTAGCTGCTCCTTTCAGTTTTTTTCTAACAATTTTTCTCATTTTATCAAAGTTTCCCTTTTGAAAGTTTAGCACGAGAGCCTTGGATTTGTACACTGTTCCTCTTCCAGTCATTAAATCAAATTTGATCATATTATGATCACTATTGCCAAGCGGCCCCACCACCATTACCTCTCTCACCAAGTCCTGTGCTCCATTGAGAATTAGATCTAAAATTGATCCCTCTCTCGTTGGTTCCTGAACCAATTGCTCCATAAAGCTATCATTTATTTCATCCAGAAATGTTATCTCTCTAGCGTGTCCCGATAATACATTTACCCAGTCAATATTGGGGTAATTGAAATCTCCCATTATTACTGCACTACTAATTTGGTTAGCTTCCCTAATTTCTCTTACCATTTCACTGTCCGTCTCACCATCTTGACCAGGTGGACGGTAGTATACCCCTATCACTATAGTCTTCCCCGACACACAAGGGATTTCTACCCATAAAGATTCAATTTTGTATTTAGTCTCATGCAGGATGTTTATCCTATTGGACACTATGCCATCCCGGACATAAAGCACCACACCTTCTCCCGGGTGCTCCTCTCTGTCATTGCGATATAATTTGTACCCCGGTATAGCACTGTCCCATTGGTTATCCTCTTTCCACCATGTCTCTGAGATGCCAATTAAATCTATGTCATCATTCACTGCTATACATTCTAATTTTCCCATCTTACTTCTTAGACTTCTGGCATTAGCATACAGACATTTCAAAGTTTGGTTTTTGTTTGTATTTTCATTCTGCTTTTTAATTGATAGGGATAAGTTAGAACTTATTAGCTCAAGTAAGTTTTTAGTTACAGGTACTTGGACTATTTTTCTAATTATTGGAACCTCACTGTCGGGATACCCTAATTCTAATGCATCATTAGTATCCTTTGAAGATACCTCTCTCCGAACCATGTGCTGCTGAGCGACTGTCAGCTTTCCCCTTTGTTCTAGTTTAAAAACTGCTCTATCTTTTTTTTAAAGGTTAGCGCCAGCAGTCTGGTTCCACCCTGGTTAAGGGGGAGCCCATCCCTTCGGAAGTGACTCCCCCTTCCCCAAAAGGTTCCCCAATTCCTAACAAAACTGAATCCCTCTTCCTTGCACCATCGTCTCATCCATGCATTGAGACTCCGGAGCTCTGCCTGCCTCTTGTGACCTGCGCGTGGAACAGGGAGCATTTCAGAGAATGCTACCCTGGAGGTTCTGGATTTAAGCTTTCTACCTAAGAGCCTAAATTTGGCTTCCAGAACCTCCCTCCCACATTTTCCTATGTCGTTGGTGCCCACATGAACCACGACAGCCGGCTCCTCCCCAGCACTGTCTAAAATCCTATCTAGGTGACGCGTGAGGTCCGCCACCTTCGCACCAGGTAGGCATGTTGCCAGGCGATCCTCATGCCCACCAGCCACCCAGCTATCTACATTCCTAATAATCGAATCACCAACTATGACGGCCGACCTAACCCTTCCCTCCTGGGCAGTAGGCCTTGGGGAGATATCCTCAGTGCGAAAGGACAATGCATCACCTGGAGAGCAGGTCCTTGCTACAGGATCCTTTCCTGCTGCACCTGGTTGGTGCTCTCCCATCATGAGACCCTCTTCCTCCAAGGCAGCTCCAGGGCTGCCAGTCTGAAGTTGGGACTTGACTACTATGTCCCTGAAGGTCTCATCTATATACCTTTCTGTCTGCCTCAGCTCCTCCAGGTCTGCCACTCTAGCCTCCAGAGATTGGACTCGTTCTCTGAGAGCCAGGAGCTCTTTGCATCGCATGCTCATGTACAACTTCTCACCGGTGGGTAAAAAATCATACATGTGACACTCTATGCAAAAGACTGGGAAGCCACCCTCTTGCTGCTGGACTGCTGCCTTCATCTCAATTTTGATCAGTTCCTAGTTAAGTTTTAGGTTGCTATGGGAGTAGGAATGTGTCTAATGTCCTTTAAATGTATTAGTGAATTCACTATGTGTCTGGTAGTGGCCTACCGGGGTCTGATCGAATTCTCAATAAAGTTTTTGTTGATGGGGTTTTTTTTTTGTGAAAGTGGCACCTGCCTATAAATTAAGGGATGAGCTAGGGGTGGGAGGGTTGGGAAACCAAACAGTCTAACTTCAATTAGTCAGCCAGAGTGACTCACTGCTCTCTTGATTAACAAATGTTGGTCCCTATTCAAACCCAATCACACTACCTCAACACCTTTCCAAGGTGAGTAACTGAGCTGAACTATTCAACTTTTTTACTTAGGTATACACTGCTCCTAGCTTATTTCTAGCTTCTGGCTACTTTATGGGGTTTTTTTGTGTGTGTGTGTGGGGGGGGGGGGGGGGTTTCAATACAAACACTCAGTTCTTTAAAAGTCTGCAGAACACTCAGTTCTGCAGACTTTTAAAAATAAACACACTACCTACTGCTTACTAGCTACCTTATTGACTGACTATTTAAAAATACAAACAGTCTAACTTGTTTATTCACTGCCTTTCTGACTATTAAAGGCACAAACACACAAACACACTAAATAATATTCCCAAATAGTTAACTTTGCCCCAATACTTTTAAAAAAGACAATGTCCCAAGCAAAAACTTACTGATTCCTTTCAGCCACCAGCAAGGTGATCCTCTTCTCTCAGTGTTCCCACTGGAATGACAGGTGGTCCCTTTCGGGATCTTCCCCTGGGGGCGTGGTCATCTGCCACTGGCCCAAGGATCCACCCACAACTATCTCAAACACCAACAGGTGATTTTCAAACACAGATTTCCTCATACACTAAGTTCAAGAATTGAGCTGATATGGGGGTAAAATGTACACAGGTACATTTATGAGGTAAAATGTAAAGTTAGGTGTATTAGCGGTATGCTATCAAAAGGCCTAATTTTCAGAAGCATTTTAGGGATGTGAATCGTTTTTCTAACGAATTGAAATATCGTACGACATTTCTAAATTCGTTAATATATCGGGTAAAAAAAGAAACGATCACTTTCCCCCAAAATTTTCATTAAAATCGTTTTTCGTGTTAGTGCGCGCTAACTCATGTTAGCGCGCACTAACAAAAATAACAAAAAGTAACAAAAAATAACAAAAATAAACAGTTTTTTGTTAGTGTGCGCTAACATGAGTTAGCGCGCACTAACCCGAAAAACGATTTTTCACTAAAAAAGAAACGGGGATCCACGGGAAAACTAGATTTTCCCACGGCCAGACGATCCCGAAAGCGGGAACGATTCGGCACCCGATTCACATCCCTAATTTACATGCTTAAAACTGGGTATTATACCCGTAAATGCACTTTACTCATGTATGTGGTCTTTTGAAAATTGCTGCAATATATGCCACTGGATTTTCCACAGGTTTTACCCACATTAAAGGGCAGATTTTAAAACCTGTGCGTGGGCACAGATTTGTTCGCGCAACCCGGCGGGAACAAATCTATGCCTGATTTTATAACATGCGCGCGCAACTGCATGCATAACTTTTTTTAAAATCTACTTGTGTGTATCTTCTGAAAATTCACAATGCATGTGCATCTAATACCCCACTCATGAAATGCCCCTGGAACATCTTTTATTCATATGGACAACTTTGTGCACGCCATGAAACAATGTACATATATATAATATATGCACAAAACAATTCTTATAACATCTGACAAATAAACAAACACGGGTTATATTATAAATTCTTATATTTGGTTAGATACCAAATGTTATTTGCATAAAAAGCAGTAGCAGTAGCAAAAGATATTTACAGTGATACATCCGTCGCACATTCCCAGGTGCAAGACAGTATCAGGAAATCAGGAACTCAGTACTGGAGACTCAGTCTTAGGTCTTTAAATGGCTAATGGCTCTCTCCTTACTGAATCTGAATCTGTATTTGGACTTTCAAAAGGCATTTGACAAAGTCCTTCATTGGAGGCTTCTAAGAAAATATAAAGTCATGAGATAGGAGGCGATGTCCTTTCGTGGATTTCAAACTGGTTAAAAGACAGGAAACAGAGAGTAGGATTACCCTTTTTCAGTGGAAAAGGGTAACAGTGGAGTGCCTCAGAGATCTGTACTTGAACCGGTGCTTTTCAATATATTTTTTAATGATCTGGAAAGGAATACAAGTGAGGTGATCAATTTTACAGATGAAACAAAATTATTCAGAATAGTGAAATCATAAGTGGATTGTGATACATTGCAGAAGGACCTTGCGAGACTGGAAGATTGGGCATCCAAATTGCAGATGAATTTTAATGTGGACAAATGCAAAGTGTTGCATATAGGGAAAAATAACCCATGCTGTAGTTACACAATGTTAGGTTCCATATTAGGAGCTACCACCCAGGAAAAAGATCTAGGCATCATAGTAAATAATACATTGAAATCGTCCATTCAGTTTGCTGCAGCAGTCAAAAAAGCAAACAGAATGTTAGGAATTATTAGGAAAGGAATGGTGAGTAAAACAGCAAAATGTCATAATGCCTCCATGGTGAGACCACACCTTGAGTACTGTGTATAATTCTGGTCACAGCATCTCAAAAAAGATATAGTTGCACTGGAGAAGGTACAGAGAAGGGTGACCACAATGATAAAGGGAATGGAACAGCTCCCTTATGAGGAAGAGCTGTTTAGTTTGGAGAAGAGACGGCAGAGGGGGGATATGATAGAGGTCTTTAAAATCATGAGGTCTAGAACGGGTAAATGTAAATCAGTTACTTACTCTTTCAGATAATAGGACTAGGGGGCACTCCATGAAGTTAGCAAGTAGCACATTTAAAACTAAATTGGAGGAATTTTTTTTCACTCAACTCATAATTAAGTTCTGCAATTTGTTGCCAGGGGATGAGGTTAGTGCAGTTAGTTTAGCTGGGTTTAAAAAAGGTCTGGATACGTTCTTGGAGGAGAAGTCCATTAACTGCTATTAATCAAGCTGACTTAGGGAATGGCTACTGCTATTACTGGCATCAGCAGCATGGGATCTACTTAATGTTTGGGTACTTGCCAGGTACTTATAGTCTGGATTGGCCACTGTTGGAAACAGGTTACTGGGCTTGATGGACCCTTGGTCTGACCCAGTATGGCAATTTCTTATGTTCAGTCTGTCTCTCTTAGCTTTTATAATATATTTTGGGCTTCCTGCCAAACTATTCTGTGTGAAGCTACAGCTGTTCTGTTTCTAACCTAATCTTAATTATGTAGGAATTGACCTTGTAGCTGGTCCGAGTTATGAGTTCTACTTCTGACCTTGCAGCTTGCAGACTTCAAGTTAGAGGAAAGGAGAGCTACCGGGGGAGGGGAGGAGAGCAGGGGAGCTACCTACAGCCCACAACCCTGTAATTTCTTTCAGCAGTGCTGTGTCTCTTATCTGTGTGCTAACCTTGTAAGAACATACTTTTTTCATCACATCTTGTACTAACCTCTGATCATATTTTGATACATACATGGGGTCTATCTGATTCCTATTTCATACATCTATATAATCTTCATGTCCTCTTGTCACCTCACACTAATGCATTCCATTCCTAGCCTTTTGTGAAAAATGATCAGATAATAAACCTAAATCTGTGTAGTGATTGGAGCAAAGAGAACAGTGGGCATAACCTTCACAAAATAAAAGCATAACTCATTCATATTAGGGGGAAAAATTGGTACTGGGGGCTGAAGTGGGGGTGCTGTGAAGCAAGAGCTATCTCAGTGAACACAAAACACAAAACTGCATGCAATAACTATAACTCATTATAAACAAATCATAATTGTATTACAGTATTTTTTTCTCATAAGGGACTACATTGACCTTCATGTGGTACATACACACTAATACATTTGGTCCCCCAAAGCTCGAGTGAGAAATACTAAAAAAAAATAAAAAAGAGAGAAGTATCATAGCAATAATAATCAATAATAATCAATATCATCAAACCAGTTTCAAAGCAAATGAAAAACTTAAGAACTCAACACTAAAAATGTACTAGGAAAAGTAAATGATAATTGGAATCATTGGAATCATACAGGACTACAAAATACATGATATCTCTCTCACTAAAAGTCTGGAAATTGGCATAAAAGAAAGAAAGAAAGAACTCTTTACATAAAAGAAAGAAAGAAAGAAAGAACTCTTTAAATACACAGTGTTCTGTAACGAGTTCATAATTGTAACCATAGCAACATTCCTAAAAGTAATAAAGAAGAACACAAAATATGCAGCATAGACAATCTCTTTGTCTTGTGCTTGCATGAGGACTTATGGAGAAACAGATTCATTCTGATGATAAACAGGCAAAGCAACCCACAGTGTCACATTGTCTTTCAGCAGTGACTCCGGCCGGGTGCAGTGAGGGATATAAGAACAGGGTAAGAAATTTGAGCTTTAACACTATCAGTATCAGTTTCTTTGTACCATTCTCTCTTTTCACATACTCTAAACCCTTTCTCAACATAACTATAATCAGACTAATCATCATTCCTGCACCATAAGGATAAAATCTCTCTCTCTCTGTCTCTTTCTAGGCAAATGTTCAGCTACAAAAGTTTTCACATAAGCATTTGCACATCCTGCATCTCATTCTGTAATGTCAAGTTCCTTCACTAAATAAAATAATATCTATAATATTTCACTGCATATATAACAGGGATAGAAAATAAGAAGAAACTTAAGAACACAATTGGTCATCCATAGCAGACATTTCAGGATGAAGGGAGAAAATTAGCTGTAGCTGATTGGGAATAGAAGAATGCACTTTTTTTTCCCATTTCTTGTAGCAGGATCTCAGCAGTAGATTAATTTTATAGGCAGCCTGCCATGCCAAAAACACTCTTAGCATAAGTTCCAAAGTGCTTTTGAGGGCAAACTCAAATGTGTCTAAGAAATATTTTACCTCGCAGGGATGCTAGCCATGTAGATATGCAAAAACTGGAAAGAATTCAGATTGCAGCAGTAATTCACCCCCTGTGGAAATATACATCCCCAGCACAGGCATGATAACACTCAGACATTCCCAATAAGTTTCAGTAGTTTTCAAAGTGGACTTACATGCAAAGGTATCCTACCAAGTTACACCTTCTCTTTGGTGTACAGAAAGTTTTCCTGAATAGTTCTGCATAATCACATTTTACAAAGCAAGTGCATAAATCTAAGCCCTACCCCCAACTCCACCCCCAAGAATGCCTCTGATCAATCTGGGTAACTTATATGTGAACATGACATACACATAAATTTACCCATACATCAACAATTTTATAAAAGACCACTACTGAGCCTGAAACACTTCTGTCCTTAAAAATGACCCTTTGAAAATTACCCCCTAAATGCCCTTCATTGGTTTCCAGTATGATATCAACACCAATTTAAATATCAATGAGGGGCTAAGATATTTAGGAAAGTGTCAACAATGGTATGTCCCAGACAAGTGAAGAGAACCTTTTATGCAATGTTTCAAATACAGAGCTAAAGTTAAGGAGGACTAGTTAAAGAGCCTTCTCATACATTACCCTAACCCTTGGGAATTCCTTAGCAAGTTCTGGCTGAGTATTTATTATATGATGTTCAGAAAAATGGTGAAAGGTACCCTTTTTATGGAAGCTTTTTTAATAAGATGGGCAAGAACGTAATGTTACTAGAATTTGGGATTAACAGAGGATTTTTAAAGATCAGATGTAGAAGAGGTTATTTTTCTGTTATTGTTTTGAAACAGGCATTTTTTTAGTTGTGATATTGTGCTTTTTAATTTATATTATATTTTAATTATGTTTTGTAATATCTTGGAGATGTTTGGTCATCATGTTTTATTTAAGACATTTTTCTATTTATTTCAAATTTACTGACCACTTCTCCCAAGTAGGCTACAAGGCACAACTGCCAAGAAACAAGACAAATATAATTAGTTCAGGAAAAGCTTTTTTCAACAAGTCAGGCTTTATACTTTTTCTGGAAGGATGGAAAATTGCCTATAGACTAAAAAGTGAATTTTCAAAAGTTGCATGCATAAAAATCAGCATATAGGCTTGTAAACAGCATATACTCATGAATATGTTATTTTATAAACCTCAAAATATTCATGTAAATTTGCATGTGTAAAACGTGGCTTGTCAGGGTTGTTCCAGGATGAGGCCAAGTTGCTATTTTATAAGCAATTCACGCATGTAGATTTGGCAGCTTTCTCACTTGTATTTACACCTGCTCTATATTTGGAGTAAGTGATTGTATACATCTTAAAAGTGAAAAACTGACTGGGTGGGGGGTGGGTCTGGGTAAAATAGGGGGGAGCTGAGGCTGAAGATCCAGGAGGGTCTCACTGACCTGTAGATGAACTGGGAGAACTGGTAGACTAATTGGTGAAACTGGTAATTTCATTGTTGCGTGCATCATTATAGTGTTGTGCGTCCCGTCTGCGCTCGGCCCGCGCCCAGGCCTGCTCACCTCACTAACTCCTCCATGGGTTCCGGGTCATCCTCCCCTGCAGCAAGCACAGCCAGGCCTTGGCATCCCATGGCGGCAGTCACCGGGCCTTCCACAGCCAGGCCTCATGGCGGGTTCGGCGTCCTCTGTGGCATTGGCCCGCCTCTAGGCGCGCGTGCGTGTGGACCACCTGGTCCCTTAAAGGGCCAAGGGCGGATCCCAGCTCCGTGGCAAGCTTAAGTGGAAGTGCCTGCCTTCACTATCTCGCCTTGGCAATCAGGTCGATCATGCTGTGATATCTAGTTTGCCTCTGCATTTCCAGTCTTTGTTCCAGTCTCATTCCAGCCTTGTTCCAGTCTTGTTCCAGTCCTGTTCCAACATCCTTCTGTTCTAGCATCCTTCTGTTCCTGCGTCTCCCCAGGTAGTACCTCTCAGACTGTCTTCTCGGAACTGAATTCTGCCTGTTCTTGACTATGTTGATCGCTGCCTGGATTTGACCTTTGCCTGTTTCCTCAACCACGTCTGCACGCTGCCTGGAACTGACCTCTGCCTGAACACCGACCACATCTGCACGCTGCCTGGAACCGACCTCTTCCTGACCATTGACCACGTCTGACTACTGCCTGGAACCTGACTACCCACGGACTGATCACTGGAACCTGACCTCTGCTTTGGCTGTCTACCCACAGACTGACCACTGGTATTGACCCCTGCTTTGGCTGACTACACTATCTTGACTCTGGCTCTGATCTTTGCCATACATTCAGAGACTCTCTTTTGGCCTTCTCTGGCACCCCAGACCCATAGCCTGAACATTGACCACACACCCTTGATCGTGGTGGGCACACCCCTGAACTTTCTCTCAAGGAGATCCTGCGAGGCCCACCTAAGACCAGGCGGCCCGGGTAACCAAGGGCTCAACCCAAGGGAATCCCGGGTTGCTATTATTGAAGCTCCAGCTAGCCTCTTTCTCCTCTTGTGCTCCGCCTCCTGCTGGCAGGCCCTCTCTGGGTCCGACCAGGGAGCCTACCAATCCTGCACTAAGCCAAGGGTTCACCTCCTGGCGCAACATATAGCAGTTGTGTGCTACTTATCTGGATAAATTCCAATTTATTCGACCAAGTCTTGAAAGTGGCAATTATCTAGACAAGTTCTGATTTATCTGGCTAAGCAGCATTATTAAAACACTATATACCTGGCTAGGTCAGAGAGCTGAATAAGTCTAAAAAGTACTACTTATCCAGCTATCTGGCTTAGCTGGATAAGCAGTGGCTTTTCTCTGAATTTAGCAAAAATAGAGGTAGCATTAATTATCCAGCATGGTGACCCAATTTCCATGCCCTCATCTCTAGTTTTTGATAACCAGAATGTTAAAATAGACCTCTTCTGTGAGGAGTTTTATGGATTTAATCATTCGGTTGAATAGAGCTGTGGTCCAGTTGGCGTAAATCTCGGTAGTTTAGTGCTGCCCCTACTGGGGGAAACAGGCCCCTGGAAATCATCATGCCTGTGCCTCGCCCATTTGGGTTTTGAACTGATTCTCTCCTGTTTCTGATTCTACCCTTGGGCAATTTGGTAGTAGTATAAGAGGATGGCATTATGTAGCCTAATGTACATCTACCTGTCCATCTTGCAGGGATTCTCATATATGCCCTGCGTCCACAAAACATCCAGATGTTTCCCAACAAATTAGTGGATGTGTTTTGCTTGTTTTGGGTTTGTTGTACCATTTCTGCTATAGTGTTACACAGATCGAATCCTCCTGTGGCTGTGGAGGTGGGGGCAACCCTGTCCAACTGAGCACCCTGTGAGCTGATAATTACACATATATGTTGTGAAATTGTGCATGTGTTCAGTAATGGTTGCATTAAGGAAGGAGTTGCTTCTAAACATGTTGTGTTGCAGGATGAATGTTTGATTGTAATATGGGTATTTCCCTACCCTGAGTCCTGTGATACTGTCATTATTATATTCCCAACAAAAAGCAGCATTCTCTTGTATTTTACTACCCAAATGCATCACCGTGTAATTGACTGGTGAGTTTATAAAGACCCCATTGACCCACGGGTATGTAGTCCATCCTGATAGGTTAAAGGGAACTGCATGCATCAATAGTCCTCCTCTGGAATGGGTTGGCATGTGCATGCAAACCCAGCAATCTGTTTGGTTCAATAGTTGTGATAAGTTCTGTGCATCGGTAACGTACATATTGGATTGCCATAGTCCTTGTTCAGAGATTGCCATGGCGGGAGGGAGAATGCAGAATAAGAAGATGCACATCACAATTGTCAATGAATTGGCATTCAAGCAAGAGAATGCAGCAAGCAAAAAGTTCTCTGGAGTTTTTTCAAGTCCCTGCTGTTCCAGGAGCTGCGTTGATTGGCTGGATAATGCCTTAATTTGTCCCCATGTCATCTGATGGTGCTGGCGAGGAGTCCGATCCCAGTCCTTCTGAGGGTTGTGAAGACTCAGGGAGAAGTTTGGAATCGGATTTTTCAGGCCTTGGTGCCACGCCATCTCTCCACGGCTTAACGCAACGACTCGGAACCCAGACTGGACCTGAGGGAGCAAGCACAGCAGCATATCCTCATCCCCAGGTTAACAAGGGGACGGGACCATGCCAAACAGGGTTAGGTAACATTCTATACAGAACTGATGGTTGTGGATTGCTAATCCTGTTCCCAAAATGATTGTCCACAGCTGTGGCCTGATTGGAATGTGATATATTTAAATGATTTAAGGTAAACAGTACTTTGTTCAGCCATTCCTGTTTGGAGGGGAGTCCAGGGGCATTTCCTGCTTTTTGTTTGTGTTTATCAAGAGCTGCCTTAAGAGTGAGGTTGGCTCGCTCCACAATAGCCTGTCCAGTGGAGTTGTAAGGGATGCCAAATATGTGTTTGATGTTCCATTGTTGACAAAAGTCAGCAAAGGAATGGCTGCTATAAGTGGGGCCATTATCAGTTTTTAAAACAGAAGGCATTCTCATGACCGAAAAGGTTCTTATACAGTGATTGATAACATGCTTGGTGGCTTCCCCTTTTTGGGGGGTGGCCCATAGAAAATGCGAAAAGATGTCAATGGTTACATGTAAAAATTTCCAGGGAGCGAAAGGAGGATATTGAGTAACATCCATTTGCCAGATTTCGTTAGCACGTAAGCCACGTGGGTTCACGCCCATAGAAGGGGCAGATGCAACTTGGGAACACTGGGGGCATTGCTGCACAATGGCTCGGGCTTGGTCTAGTGGAATATTAAATTGTTTAGCGATGGACTTAGCATTCTGATGAAACATGGAGTGGCTATTCCAGGGAGTGACGCTGAGCACTGCCTTTTTAGTGGCTGTATCAGCGATAGCATTGCCTTCTGATATCCACCCAGGGAAAGGCTGGTGGCTCCTAATGTGGGCAATGTAAAGTTGGTGTGTGTGACCTTGGAGGGCTGATTGTAGTGTCAGAAAGAGGGATAATAAGTTATCATCTAAAGAAGGGGTTACATAGGCTCCGGGAAGAATGGAGTAAGTTCCATAAATGTCGTAGTCAAGCTTTCAGTAAGGTGTATCAATTTTTCATTCATCGAGGCCTAATTGTGATATGTGTTCCTTATGGTTTCGGCTACCTAATATAGTAAAATAGCATAAATTCAAATTAATCATTTAAAGGAAAAGTAATTTGCAGTAGGCTGAACCACAAACAACAAGTATTTCAGACACTACATTAATCATATGTTACACAAGACTGACACATATTCATCCATCCTACAAATATTCATTCATCATCTTCTTGACATCAAGACAGACAACAGATAACACATAATTTGAGCTCAAAATTCATATCAAAAAAAGTATCAAAAATAAAATTAGATCAAAGATCAAAAATCAAAAGGTGTTTGAAAAATGTTTTAAAAAAAAAATAAAAGTTCAGAATTCTGTATAAAAATTAGAAAAAGAAAATAAAACTGAAGTTTCCTTAAGAAAGGAGGGCCGTAGACCTGAAAGGTAAAAACTAGTATACAACAGAATTATTAAAATAACAAATATTGTACAACTGGTAGAATAGCATAGTGCTTCCTAGTGGATGCACTATCATCACTTTATAGATTTCAACCTGGAACAATAAATTCAATCAATAATACTCTGAGCTTAAATTCAATGTGCAATACTAATACTAAATAATCAAAATAATTAGAACTTAAATATGCTCCGTTTAAACAAAGGTAACTATTTTCTCTTTTTTTTTTTTCTTTCTGTTCGCTCAGCACTGAACTGACAGAAGCACTTCTCTAAAAGCAGTGCTCTGCCTGCTACCACACGCTAACGCAACTCTTACTTCCCCCTTTTTTTTTTTCTAAGATACAGTTTAACTCTTTGGTTAAAATGTCCTTTCAGATTTCAGTAGCTCAGATTCTAAATTTTAACACTAGTAAATGTCTTTGTCAGTAACCTCAGTTCAGTATTAAAGAAATTTGAAAGTATTAACGTAAAAAAAGTTCAGCATTGAAGGTTGAGGGCAAAAGAGGTTTGGATTAGCAGGAGATCTGTCCCGTTCCCCCTTTGACTCCTGTTTTACCACAATAAAATCTGCAATGCACAGTTGGGGCAGATAATTCAGGAAGGAAAAGTATAAAGTATGTGTTGTAAAAAAAGATCGCATGCGCTTGGTGATCACCGTAATAGGAATGTATCAGAGATATAACAGATATAGAGATTAGGGAGAGAAACTTAAAAGCGGTACCTTATAACATTAACTTACTTAAACTAAAAATCCTTATACTAAAAATGTACCAGCAAATGATAACATAACTAGATAACGTCAGCCAGAAATGATAAGACTGTCAAGGATTTGCTGGTCTCTTGTAAACAGATTCTATCTTAACCTACTTTGTTCTAAAATGAATATTGCAGTAAAAATGCAAATTATGTGCACTGGCAATGCAAGCAATAGCTACAAAAATAAATCTCAGAGTAACGGAGTCATCCTAAATCTGGTCCTATTTAGCTTTGTCAAAGGGGACCATTTCACATTGAGTTTACACATTGTCCTGTCCAAGTTTCACTACAGTTACAATGTAAGGCCCTACATACACTGGATCTTTCTCTGATGTGTGGGGGAACACTTCCTGTGGGGAAATGCGCTCTAAGTATGCAGGCTCCTTGTAACGGAATATCAAGGCCCATGATAAACATTCCTTCCAGGTTTGCTTTGTCTGCTCCATCACTTGGTTTAGTCTGGATTGCAACAGGCCATTGTATTGTCTCATTAGATCATGTCTCTCATGTCGGCACTGTTTTTGTCTGTAACGCCACTGCGATATCAGGAGTGCAGCTACCTGGCCCAAGGTCATATGTGCTAATTTCTTTGAAGACCTGGAGGCATGGTTACTGCTTTTGGCACTCCGGGCGATATTCAATTCAATTGCGGCTGGGGATCCCTCTAGAGGACAGATTCTCATTTGTGGGCTGAAGGCAAGTGTCCATCCATGAATTGAATCAACCCAAATGGTGACATAAAAAAATGAACTGTCTAATTTGGCAACTTTGGCTGCTGGGGGACCGGCGGCAGCCGAAGCTACAGTGACTACATCAACTTCCTCACTACTCTCCGTGTCTTCCTCACTACTCTCAATCCAAATAGGCATGGATTGGAGGCAAGGGTTGGGTGACAGGTCAGGATACAGGGAGTTTGTCGGTGGCAAAGGGGTTTGAGGGTAAGGTGGAGGGAGGTTAGTTTCTTTAATTTAAGTTTCTTTGGTTTGCTGGGGTAAGTCCTCTGAGGTGGACTCGGAGGATGCCACGGGGGCCTTGGTTGGGGACGGTGCCTTGTGATTGTGTGTCCCCAGATTGTCTATCGCTTCCATGCATTTTTGCCAAAGCAATAGATGTTTTATTGAGGCATGTGGGGGTGCGTGCAAGGCATTTCCCAGCCTGATCCACTCCTGCACATCCAAAGTACCAGCCTCTGGATACCACGGGCACTGGCTTTTTATTTCTTTCAACATATTTTCTATATCTCCTAGTCTGACGTTAATTGCTTCTCCTCTTGTAATAAAGAAATGATTTCTTACTATTTTCTGCAACTCTTTTGCATAAAGCTTCTGCTGAGCTGACAGTTCCCCTCCCCCCCCCCCCCCCCCCCCCCCCCATACTCACGAATGTGGGAGCAAAACTCGCTGTAATATACTTACAACTACAGGAGTGAGTTTGCTGAGGTGCACCTGGGCTCTTCCAGCGGATGAGTAGGGGGATTCACGTCTGAAGGGGTCTGGATGGGAGACGCGCTGAAGCAAAAAACCAGTCAGACAGGATTTCACGGGAAGGCACTCTGAACTACCCCCAGCCCGAGTGCTGTTTTTATTATACAAAGTTTACAGAATTCCTCAGCGTATTCAGCATCCTATTGGTTATACTGCTACATGCTGGTGCATGTTTACATCACTATGGGTTACCATATCTCATGCTGTGCATGTGAAAGCCTTGTGCTGGTTTCAGGGAAAAGCAAGCATTCTGTATCTAGGGCAAAGGTTGTTTATGAAGCTAAGGAGCTGAGATAAGAAAGTGCAGGAATCTGAGGAATGTCGATGCAGCCAGACTCAGTTTGTGGTTTGCCAGCCACTGAGAAAAAGCCTACATCTCCACAATTGACCAAGCAGCCTTGATCATGGTGAGCACACCTCTGAACTTTCTCTCAAGGAGATCCTGCGAGGCCCACCTAAGACCAGGCGGCCCGGCTAACCAAGGGCGCAACCCAAGGGAACCCGGGTTGCTAGTGGGGAAGCTCTAGCTAGCCTCTGTCTCCTCTTATGCTCTGCCTCCTGGTGGCAGGCGCTCTCTGGGTCTGACCAGGGAGCCTACCAATCCAGCACTAGGCCAAGGGTTCACCTCCCGGCGCAACAGGTTGCCAAGGCCATGGACTTGGCGGAGTCTCCCGCCATACGGAGCATTCCGGGTCTAGTCGCAACTATCCAAGAACAACGTCGAGCCATAGAGATTCTAGCATCTTTAGTAGAAGAACTCCGCTCTCAAATGCAGGATGCAGTAATGGCAAATCCTGTGGGCCTGAGATCTACCCTGCTACCAAGAGCATCACTGGCACTGCCAGCTACTCCTTGTTTCAATGGGGATCCATGCCTCTGCCAAGGCTTCCTCAACCAGTGCTTCATGCAATTTTCCTTTCAGCCGTCTTTGTTCCTGAAGGAATCAACAAAGATCACTTTCATCCTCTCTCATCTGGAAGGGAAGGCCCTGGCATGGGCTTCTCTACTTTGGGAGCATTCCGACCCCATTCTCACTCAACTGTCCCAGTTCATCACCACCTTCAAGCGGACCTTTGAAGATCCTGGTCATCAGGCGGTTGTGGGCATCATCTTCTCCACCTCCGTCAAGGCTCAAGATCCCTCTCTGAGTTTTTGGCGTTCCGACCCTAGCCACAGAACTGGGATGGTAAGAGGACTGCCTCCGGACACTCTATCTAGAAGGTCTATCTCCCGCTCTCAAAGATGAACTCGCTGTCTGTGAGATTCCTATATCTCTAGAGGACTTGATTTCCCTCGCTGGGAAATTTGACCATCGCCTCCGACAATGGCACAATGAAGTAAAAGCATCTCGGCCTCCTACTCAATGCCCAGCTCGTGCCCCAAGCCCTCAGTTGAAGGCTCTACCGGCACCACCTCCATCTACCGAAGAACCAATGCAAGACAACCGTGGGTGGTTGTCACCCGAAGAGCATCTTTGGTGCAAAAAGCAGGGCCTTTGCCTTTACTGCGGTGCTTCTAGACATCTGAGGCAATCCTGTCCGGTCCATCCCGAAAACTTCAAGACCTAAGCCTGGCGGGGGTCCCGAGCTTGGGCGCTACTGTCACCGGCCCCCAACTGTTACTTCCAGTTTCCATCTCCATTGAATCCCGTTCCTTCACTATCACTGCTCTGATTGACATGGGAACCAGTGGCAGCTTCATCATGGATGACATCGTCAACCTCTTGAAAATTCCCTTGCAACTCCTAGAGATGCCTCTCCGCATCACATCTATCCAGTAGGATTAAATGGACAATTTTCTCATTGGAAGGGAGTGGGCAGTGGAGTGCCTTAGGGATCTGTATTGGGACCCTTACTTTTCAATATATTTATAAATGATCTGGAAAGAAATATGACGAGTGTGATAATCAAATTTGCAGATGATACAAAATTGTTTAGAGTAGTTAAATCGCAAGCAGATTGTGATAAATTACAGGAAGACCTTGTAAGACTGGAAAATTGGGCATCGAAATGGCAGATGAAATTTAATGTGGACAAGTGCAAGGTGATGCATATAGGGAAAAATAACCCATGCTATAGTTACACAATATTAGGTTCCATATTAGGTGCTACAACCCAAGAAAGAGATCTAGGCGTCATAATGGATAACACATTGAAATCGTCGGTTCAGTGTGCTGCGGCAGTCAAAAAAGCAAACAGAATGTTGGGAATTATTAGAAAGGGAATGGTGAATAAAACGGAAAATGTCATAATGCCTCTGTATCGCTCCATGGTGAGACCGCACCTTGAATACTGTGTACAATTCTGGTCGCCGCATCTCAAAAAAGATATACTTGCGATGGAGAAGGTACAGAGAAGGGCAACCAAAATGATAAGGGTAATGGAACAGCTCCCCTGTGACGAAAGACTAAAGAGGTTAGGACTTTTCAGCTTGGAGAAGAGACGTCTGGGGGGGATAAGATAGAGGTGTTTAACATCATGAGAGGTCTAGAACGGGTAGATGTGAATCGGTTTTTTACTCTTTCGGATAATAGAAAGACTATTGGGCACTCCATGAAGTTAGCAAGTGGCCCATTTAAAACTAATCGGAGAAAGTTCTTTTTTACTCAATGCACAATTAAACTCTGGAATTTGTTGCCAGAGGATGTGGTTAGTGCAATTAGTATAGCTGTGTTTAAAAAAGGATTGGATAAGTTCTTGGAGGAGAAGTTCATTACCTGCTATAAATTAAGTTGACTTAGAAAATAGCCACTGCTATTACTAGCAACGGTAACATGGAATAGACTTAGTTTTTGGTACTTGCCAGGTTCTTATGGCCTGGATTGGCCACTGTTGGAAACAGGATGCTGGGCTTGATGAACCAGTATGGCATGTTCTTATGTTCTTATGTTTGTATCTGTATGGGAAGCCCACCTAGTAACTCGAGGTGAGGTTTAGGTATTAGTGTAGGGGTTAGGGGCCACTTTGACATTCAAAGTGAGACGTAAGAACAGAACAGTGCTCTCTTGTGAAGATTTGATGACCTTCGGAGTGAGGAAACTGAGATTTGTGCAATGTTCTCTCAACTTAGCTTGATGTTAGCCAGGTAGAGAGTCCATCAAGCTAGGCTGAGAAAACATTGCACAAATCTCATCTTTGGGTGAGTTTCCTCACTCTGAAGGTCCTCAAATCTTCACAAGAGAGCACTGTGCGGGGATCCCTTTGAATGTCAAAGTGGCCCCTAACCCCTACACTAATACCTAAACCTCACCTCGAGTTTCTAGGTGGGCTTCCCATAGAGATATAAATACCTATCTAGTGTGAGGACAAAAATGGTCCACCCAGCGGTTGTATATAGATATTAGTGTACTTTGCAATAAACTGTCTATTACCATAAAACACACCCCTTTTCCTTTTGCATGCGATATTTAGTGCATTTTGATAAATCCAGGCCTTAGTGTTTTACTGGTGATACATTTAACAGTATTTTGTTAATTTAATTCAGAGGTCATCTTGTATTGAGTTTTTTTCTCACTCTCCTTTTGTTTTATTTTGCCAATTTTTATCATCATGCCACTACTTATATGCATAAGTGCAAAATATATTCACGTGGGTTTGTTTTACATGCACATACACATTGCAGGGTACATATGCACATATTTTATAACCTACGTATGTCATATAATCACAGGTTATAAAATACAGGGGTAGATTTTTGCACACCTATATACATACATATATGGGGCATGTGCGGCTGTTGAAAGTTAATCTTCCTTATTGTGAGTGATAACGCATTCCAAAGTTGAGAGCCTGCTTATGTTTCCAAACATGATGTTATGTTTATATTTTATATTGCATGTTCATGTGATTTGGTTTGAACACTTGAAGGAAGAGGCAAATTATTAACCTATTAAAAAAAATAAAAGAATCGAACCCATTGCCACAGGATGTTGTGGAGGCAAATGGTATTACTGGGCTCAAAAAGAGTTTAGACAAATTTATGGAAGATGGATCAATCATAGGTTATTAAATACTATCATCAGGGTTGTCATCCCAGGTTCAGTGTACACTTAAACGATGACTGCTGGAGATGAGGAGGCTATGACAGTAGATGAACCGCTCCAAATGTGCCCTGCTTCCTTTGCCCTTTCTCTAAGTACCTTCTGCTTACCGTTGTTAGAGAAGGAATGCTAGAAGAGATGATTTCTTGGTCTGACCCAATTTGACAGTTAAGTTCTTTTGACCATTACTTCTTCCCAGCAATGTTCATGGGCTAGTGCTACGGCTGATGTTACATGTGTACTGATAAAAAGACATTAACCTAGCTAGGGTTGTTATGGCTGGATTTATAAAATTTTATTTTGTTGCATTAGGAGATCTGTTTGGGATTGCTGTGACCGGTGTTGTAAATTGCATGGAGTGTATTAGGAAATATATTTAGGGAGCAATGGGTAATGTTATTTGAGTGGCGGAGCATTAGGAGATGTGCTTGAGGTTACTGTGGTCTGTGCTGCAATTAAGGGAGGGAGTGGGTGGTTTAGTTGTTAGAATAATAGACTGGGTGCCAGGAAACTAGTTCAAATCCCACTTCTGTCGTATATTGTAACCTTGGGCAAGTCATTTTGTCTCCCATTGCCTCAAGTACCCATTTTGATTGTAAGCTTTCTTTGGTGGGGAATTATTAAACTAGTGTATAATTTGTTGTTAAGCCACTCTGATATAAGGCACAACATAAATGCTGAAAAAAAAATGAATTTTTATGGCGATGCATTAGGAGATTTGTTTGGAATTGCTGTGACGGTGATATAATTTTGTATAGAGATACTCTAAAAATAGATCCACTAGTGTAGCAGGCAATGCTGTTTGCATGGAGCTGCAATAGAAGATCTATTTGGGGAGCTCGCACCTCATCATGCCCATCACTGCCTACTGCTTTTAGACCCTCGCTTTGTTTATCACTGAATTTCATAGAATTCAGAAACCACCACCAGGTAATTATTATATTTCTGAAAGCTAACAGGGAGTGGAGCAAGAATGCACACCCACAGCTGGGTTGAGCTCATGTTTCTTTTTTGCAACCAGTCCTCAAGAGCCACAAAAAGATCTGGTTTTCAGGATATTCACAATGAATATGCAGGAGATGTATTTGCAGGCAGTGATTGCAAGTCTTATGCATACTCATTATAATACCCTGAAAAGAAGACCTGTTTGTGGCTCTTGAGGACTGGAGTTGGCCACCCCTGCCCATCTGTGTTAATGGTAAAGCAGGAAGGCAAGTCCCAGACTTTTTCTGTGGAGCCTGAGCCACCCTCTGCTTCTGGCCCAACGGATCCATTTATTCAATAAGAAACTGGGATACTTGGAATCTCTGGTACAGAGGCGGTCCGTTTGCAGGTGAAGGAGATCCTTAACCCTGGATCTCATGCTGAGCAAGCAGAAGACCTTGTGTGCCATCACCAGTGGATCGCTTCATCTGCATTTCTGAAAGGGAAGGGTTGTGGTAGCTTCTGGAGAATCTGCCACCCAGGGTGGTGAGGAGTGAGGGTGAGCCTAGGCAGCTTACAACAAAACATGTCCTCAGCAGGAGAAACATATAGAGAGATATTGACACTGGATATTATAACTGAGAATCAGCGTCAAGGAAGCTTCTAAATGTAACACCAGTAATGGAGTTTGCTTGGGAGAAAATCAAAACATTCAGCTTGGAGATAATATGGGTGGACAGTGACCACTGCTAGACTGGATGAGTCAGGATTAGGGCAAGTTTTGCAGTTATCAAATCAAAGGTAAATGATTTCTGATAATATTATGGCCCAAGAAACTGAAACTGAAGACTTCAAGGAAAGGCTGTATGTCTTTGAGACTAAAGCTGAAAAGGTCCAACAAAATGAATTTTATTTGGTTAAAGATAATATTTTATCTGCATAATAAATTAGAAAACTGTAATATCAAAGAAAAATGCAGGAATCTACGCCTGATAAACTTTCCAAAATGCAGAATAAAATTCCTATTGGATATGTTTTAAAATATTTAATGGCAATCTTTAAAATTCCAGCTGAATCTATTCTGCCAAAGTCCACAACATGTATTACCTTCCATCATTTAAGAGAGATCCACGAGATTTCATTAGATAGCTTCAATTTGTTGGAGATATCAGGAGGAATTCAAGCAATTCCTTCAACACCCTCTGGACCTTTGGTGTTAGAACCTAACAGACTGGATTTTGCTGTTATTTTTTAAGCACAGGGAGAAATTATTCCTTAAATTAAAAATTGTGATTTATCCTAGCCACTCTAAAGAAAACAGATTATTGAGACCTAAAAGGTTTTACAAATTGGTGCTATATTCTTTCTGAAATTTCTTTGCAAATGTCATGTAAAATATGTTAAATATATGGTATTTTTTACCCTTATCAATTTTCTGAGAGAGAAAGAGATCACATGATGCCATTATGTCATCACCGCCTAGGGCACCAGCACTGATTGAATGTTTTGATTTCCTTGGGTTTTGGAGTTGATTTTACTCCTTTTAGTGGCTTTTGTATGATGAACCTTAATAGATAGTGGTCCTGCTTTTTCCTGCAAAATTGTTTTACATTTTTGTTTATATTACTGGTGCCACATACTGAGCTCAATAAGACTTATTCTTGGATTTTATATTTATAAGTATGCATGCATGCATGGATGGATAAATAAATAAATAAATAAATTGAGCCCTTAAACAAAGATCTAAGCTAAAATACGTTTTAAATATAAAGGCGTAAAACCACACTGGGAAA
This sequence comes from Rhinatrema bivittatum, assembly GCF_901001135.1. Lineage (NCBI taxonomy): Eukaryota > Metazoa > Chordata > Amphibia > Gymnophiona > Rhinatrematidae > Rhinatrema > Rhinatrema bivittatum. Next base: position 126,373,653 of record NC_042617.1, read on the forward strand.
ATAAATGGTTCAACAGGTTTTTTGATCCTTGGTCACGTCAACTGCAAGCCTGCACTACCCACCGTTTTCCTCAAGATGGCGCCAGTTCACTGCAAACCTGCACCTGCTTCAGTGCTGAGACAAAGGCTAATACAAACCCCTCTCAACCTTTGCAAACTGGTCATGTCAACAAGAGTGTTTAAACCTCAGATTTAAAATGCATTACCAATTGTAATACGTCCCTTTAATTCAAAAGCTCTTAATGGAGTCGGTGCATCTTTGATCTACACTTTTCAAAACATGTGATTCTAAATATGGATTGAAAAGCGTTGCGAGAATAAACCTGGGACTGCGATTGTCTTTGGGCTGCAGTGGCACTATTTTGCTGTATTATTTGGTTGTATTGTATCGGGAACCTCTTTACTTTTAACGAAAACCTAAAAATGAAAATAATCTCAAGAGCCTTTCCTTGTGGGGAAAACATTGACGAGGGAGTGTTAAGCACCGAGTTATTATAGAAAGATGAACGGGATTATTTCACTACATCATTCTGGATTGAACAAATGCAGGATTCGTGTATTTTTTGCATTCAGATCAGATTTTTTTTTTTAAAGACCCTCCTCCACTTTGCCCTCCAAAAAAAAGTTAAGGAAAATGCTAATTTCCTCAGTCTACCCTCTTCCCCCAACAACCGATAAATGGGCTGAAGTCCCCTGTGTAGCATCAGTCTTCTCATTCATCATCATAACAACCGTTTAGTGTAAAATTAACAACAACTTAACTACTACAGCAATAAACATGGTCATGCATTTACCATAGATTGATGAGGATTACTTAGTTACAATCAACCGTCTGCAAACGGGGGGTGGGGAGGAGTGAAAAGAGGCCATGAGCTGCCAAATCAGCTAAATTTCGAAAGTTTACAAGTAAAGACAGACTCGAGAAGCTCCTGTGTTACATGTCACTTTCCTCGTATTCTGCACTTTGCAACGGTATCGAGAGCGGGGCAGGGACCCTTACAAGCCCCTCCTCACTTAGGCTCGCCTTTCCACTATTCTCTCTGACAGCTTCCTTTCCGAGTTTTGCAGAGTCGTTATAGTCGTTTTGCTTATTCGTTGCTCTTCCGCCTTTTCAAATGACTTTTGCTTCATCAAAAAACATTGCAAATCAACAGAGGAAAGCACCGATTTGAGGAGGAAATAGCACCCGGCAAGGATTACTCGGGCGAATGAAGCCCTCCTGGTTATTGTCATCCACCAGCAGCAGGCAGGGTAGCTCCCAGGGCAGGCCAGACCCGGGGGGGCCCTGTTTGTCCCCAGAGTCGAGTCAGCCAGTACCTGCCTAGCCCCCAGATGCTCTCCTGCCCAGCCATCCTCATAAGTGCAATAATGCCCACATTGTCCCAGCTAGCCATTAATATTAATTGCTAGCCAGCGAATCTGCCTGAGCCATGAAAGCGGGACCTGCTTTAGCAGGGATTTCCAGCTCATTCGTATTCTTTTCTTCTATAATCTCACAGATGAAGGTGGTGAAATAATGGTCCCGACGTAGCTTTTTCTAAGTTTTGAAGTTGTCGGACACCTCTCGTTTTTCAGCGACTTTAGGGTTTTCCATGGGGGGGGGGGGGGGGGTTACATTTGCTGACCAAAAATAATTATCTTTAAGTCGCTATAGGCTGTGTCTACCACAAAACTGTGCTCGGCGAAGCTTTTCGCTCTGCCAGCGCCTGAGCTGGACTGGGCTGTCTTGGACTAGTTCGCTTCCTGATTCCATCACCTTTCAGACTCTTGTTTCCCTCCCCCGCCTTTCAGTAAAAGGCTTGATCATCCTTGAAAAGCTTTGCAGAGCCTTTTTGGATTTTAATTAATATACCCTCTGGCAGCAGAATTCTTTAACAAGCTGTGATTAGCCTAAAAGAGAATCCACATGTGGAAAGCAGTAACTTATAAACGGTTAACATTTCAGCTTTCTATTTTTTTTTTCTGCTGGGGAAGCCAATATTTCTGAAATAGCTTTGGCAAAAAAAAAAAAAAAGTATCCCAATCACCACAGGACATGCCTAGTTCCCAAAGGATAGCTGCTACCTGCTTGTATGGTGGTGTTTTTGCTGCCTTTGGACCCCACTGTACAGGTAGCAGCTGTTATGGTGGGTTTGCTCTCTCTTCATCCAGAGAGACCTCGGTCTCGCAGACATGGGTTGTATGGCTTGACGTGTTTTGGCTGAAAAGCTGCTACCAGCTGACCACCGAGGACACACATGCAAGTATAAATAACTCTAATTTATCATTAGTAGTTAGCCCTCAAAATACCCTGGAGGTGGGGAGACTGATAAATATATATATATATCTATCTATAAAAGAAAGCAGTGATGTATTAAAGACGCATTATTGGAGGGTCTGAGGATATAATTTAGGCCTAACAACAGGGTCAGACTGATTTAATTCTCCTCTGAAAGGTCAATCCCAGGCCTGGCTCTGCTAACCTTTGTGCTTTCCATCTGTCTGCACTTGAAGCCAGACACTTTCCTTGTGTGTTCCCGACTGGTTACAAAGTAATCCCAGACCTGACCCAGCTAACGTGTTTGCTTGCAGTGACCAATACATCTGGAGTATAATAAATTACATGCGGGGGCTTTACAGTGTTTAAGTCTAGAGGATGTTCTGATCGATAACCATAGCTTGTTTAAATCGCTTTTATGTGGGTAAGAGTGCAACTTTTTTTTTTTTTAAGAGCGCGTTACAGTCGATTGCGTACTATCCACAATACTGGCCTGGCTACACACTTGAGAAAAGTAAAAATAAAATAAAAACCCAATTTTGAAAAAAAAAAATGTCCTACCCAGATGGGAGAGAGCAATGAGCCATAAGGTTTGACGACTGACTTTTAAAACCAGAGGGTTGATCTATTAAAGTTCAGCGCCGGTTTTGCTTCAGTGCACAAACTGCGCCTGATTTATCAAAGATAACATCTCATTATTTTCAGAGGGGGGAGGAGAAATATTGGCGCAAAACTTTTAAAATATGAACCTCGTGTTATGAGTCGTATTTACTGAGGTGCTTCACCTATTAGTGTAAAACAAAGTAAAGGCAAGGAAGATTCGGTGTCATAAAGAAAAAAAAATCGGAATCTCTCCATTTTGAGATCTGATTAAATTTAATGTGATAAACATGGACATGCGGATCCTTACCAGCCCATAAAAATACCTGTTGATCTTGCTACCTAAATACCGGTAGTTTGGTGACCGATCATATGCGGTAGATGACATTTCGATTAGTGTGGTTTGCACAAGGCAAGAGCCGGAAAGGATTTGACTAGAACAAGTTTAATCTCCCATCTAGACACGCAAGCACAGGTTCTGAAAGCTGCAGTACAGGGCAGCAAAAGCTCGAGATAATTCATTTTGACACTCAAATACAAATCATCGCCCGCCATTTTCATTCTGGTTTATGCTTCTCTCCTGGAAAAGAGATTCTTGTTTGAAAGTGCTTGAAGTTTTCCCAGAGCTCCTCCCACCCTTTCCTTCCCTACTCTCAGCACTGTGTCTTGTGCTGATCCTCTCTGCAACCCCATAAGGCAGGAATTTAATACTGAGAACTGGCACCTGACCTCCAGTAAGGAAGTTCAGCATAAATTAGATGTCGTCCCTTTTTTTTTTTTTTTTTTTTTAATGATCTAAGATTTTTATTTTAAAAAGTGAAAACAAACAAAAGATTGGAATAAGACGGAAAGAATAAACAGAGTCCAACAGAGATACAACCTGCAGTTCATACTGCTGCTTTGAATCTTATCTATGGATCTGCAATTATGATTTCCCCCCCCCGGTGAATGAAATGGACATTGGTTGGGCAGCATGAAACAGCAGCGCTAACAGCACACTTCACCGGCCAGTTAAAAAACAAAAGTGGTGAAATTGCGCAACCTTTTATTCTGACAGCAGCTCGGGGGCCTCCTCCAGAGCCACGCCCACCCGAGGCCCGCCGAAGCCTCCGGGAGGCACCGCCCCCATGCAAATAAAGCAGAAACCCGGCGCGGCCAGCCGAGCAACTGAATCCGTCAAGAAGAGTTTTTCTACCCGGGTGTGCGATAAATAACAAAGAGTGCACACCTTCATTCAAGAAAGGTGAAATGTAACTAAAGTATAGTAATAGGTCACCCTACCTGGGGAAACGACCAAAAGATGAAGCAACCGGCAATTCAAGGGGGTGAAGAACCTAACTGGTGGGGTGTTAATGCTCATTACTCCTAATAATAACATGTTTAACAAAGCGCTAGCAAACCCTGTTAACTGTACAGCCTCCAGACGTTTTGGTCTTTTTTTTTTTTGCACAGCCATTAAAAAGGCACAAGTGAAAACAAACAAACAAACATGAGTTTTCTGAAAACGCCCATTAAGACAGGAATCCTCTTAAGAAAACTGAGCCATTAATCACAAAACATGGCCTGGCCTGTGGGATAGAGGGCAAGCTAATTTTACAAGCTATATCTATTTACTTTCAATATTTTGTATGGTATGGTTTGTGCAAGGTGGCCACTGCTTAGAACCTATATGGTGGCTTCCTGGACTTCTACGCGTCTGTTTCTTCACAGAGTGGCTACTGGGCACCCAAAGCGCTTGGGTACAGGCTACGGTGCGTGTTATGCTGGAAGAAGGTGCCGGGGTCCTCCCAGGAGGTCACTGTAGGCAGAGAAGAAATGATCTTTCCAGTCTAACAGGGAATAGGCGAGTGAACGGGAAAGTTGCTTTGTGCTTCCTTATGTAGAAAACGTCCAGAAGAAAGAGCATTTTCTCACACTTGAGACAGGTAAAGACTAAAGCTGAAAAGTTGTATAATACTGTTCCAGTGAAGGCGGAATGGTTTTCAAAATATATGATTATTCATCTCTTTGCATACTTATGGAAAACTGTATTGGTGGCAGCACTCAGTTTTATTGATGCAAACACAGTTAAGCTATACTGTAATAGGAGAGACGTCTTATCATTACTGCCTTTCAAAAAAAATACTTCAAATTATGCAGGCCCTTAGCTGCGAACAGCTAGCACGATGGCAGAAGCGCCTGACTTACTTGTAGACGCATTGTTTCTTGCCAGTTTCCTTCCAACAGAAAAAGAAACAAAACCTGTTTTTTTGTAAGAGATGAGAATCTTCAAACTTATTATCCACTATATGTGTTTTGATCGGTTCTTAAAAAAAATGAAGTTGCTACTCACTGCTGTTTTGGGAAGCTTTGAACGCTGAAAACCCTTTTAGTGCCGCATAATCTGGGAAAGGCTCCCAGCCCCTTCATCAGTGCTCCCTAACAGGACTCCCCTGTTAAAGTACTCAGGTAAATGTGACAGAGTCTATATTATTATTAATATTATTATTAATTGATATTCATGTGCCGGCAAGTCCTCTAGCCAAAACCTCAGACAGCACAAGGCGCAGAGGAGGACGTGAAAGTGTTTTGGAAATGTTCTAAGGCTTTGGCAGTCTCACAGAAGGAAAGTGTCATAATAAAGTGCTGAAAGTACTGTGGCATGTGAGATTCGCAGTTTCGTCCTTTCTTTTGCTATCTACGGAAATAAACTGGAAGTATGTGCGTTCTCGACATCCTAAGGAGATCGCAGAAACTAGTAATATGATAATTCCTATAGGATTTGAAAAGTTAGCCTCTGTACATGAAATAAACTTTGTTCTGGTAATTTAAAGAATAAACAGTTGAACAAGAGAGACGCTCAGAAATTTGAACTAGGAAATCTTCTGGAGGTTATTATGAACTGTATTTTCAATTACACAAGGTGGAAGACTAAAATAATGCAAGTAATAACTCGAAGTTGTTACTTAGATTTCAGATTGGTCTGAGATGTTGAAAGACATTGCATTTAACAGGTTTGGTTTTTTTTTCATGTCAGAAAGCTTCAGTCATATACATCTATAGCTCCTCCATAGAACCTTGTTAATATCTAAGCTTTTGTCTTTACATGAACTGTTTATTCAGAGTCCTCTTGGCCAGTTGTGAATGAAATTGTCTATCTGAAACCTTAATATAAAAAAAAAGAGTCAGGCAGCAAATACTAAAGGATTCAGAGACTTTACTTGCAAGTAAGCAATTTGTTTGGAGACAGTCTGTGATGATAACCTGGCAGCACCTGAAGGGTTAATTCCCTAAGGCTTGTCATATTGCATAAACAGATCCCCTTTAATAAAATTAATTAGGTTCTGAGCTTTATAGGGTGATGACCACTGACCCTCTACATGCCTATTGTGCACAAAGCCATGAGAAGAGAGAAAATTCTCCTGTCTCTAGCTGGTAGAAACATAAACCAGACTTTAAAGATTGGAAAGGTAAAATTAAATGAGAGGGAAATTCATTGTGGAAACGGGTTTTTAAAACTCTGATCTGCACAGAGAAGAAGTTGGAGGCTGCACGAATTGTTTCTTTTGCCTTTTCTCTGAAAATCATCTATTCTATTTTATACTTGCAAGTACAGAAACGAAGTACAATATGTATAGAGCTGAATTCAGGTCACTTAAAGGCTGTATTCCAAACAAAAGGCAATCCGTTAAAATAAATTAAGGTGTGTAACCCAAATACTAGATGCAGATGCAGAGTTAAAAAAAATATTGAACGGTTCATTAAACTCTTAAACATTTCTAGAAAGACAGGGTTTGTTTTTTTTTTGTCTACACTGGCTAGGGTAAAACATAAAATAAAACACCATAGCCATGTCCTGCTCCGGTGCGTTATATCAGACACCCCCCTCCCCCCGGGTGTAAACATCAAACAAAAACAACAGGGGCACAGAGGAGAAAAAAAAATCCCAGGCTTCCAAGATGTTTTACACACACAAATCACTGGCAAGTGTGTTTCTAATTAAGGGATTCAGAAAACAGGAATGCATAAATGGCAACTGGAAAAAAATAAAGCTTCTGTGGGAGGAAAGGAGAAAAAAAGGAAAATGAACTAGAAAAATGACAAAATGTTGAGTGTTGATTTATTGCAGAAGCCTCTGGTCATTTCCATATATTGAAATGCGCCCAAGCGGCCAGTCAGTCAATTTCCTTTGAGCTGCTGCTGCCCATAGGCTGTCCACGTGACTTTCCTGGCTCTCCCCCCACCGTCTCTTTTCCTCCCCTCTGCTTTGATCAAGACAAGAATATCTATATTTTATAGGCATAAAAAGGCAATCAATGTAATCTAGGAGAAATCAAAGAAAAAAAATACCTCTTGATTTCTAGTTTGGAGAGAGGGTTAGGGAAATGAAGTCAAGGTATTGCACAATTTACCTTGTCTCCGCTTGGCATCTGGCTTTTTCTCTTCACCAACTCAGAAGTGGGGGAGGGGAGGAAATTGTCTTAAAACTGTATGCAGAGAAAGAAACATCTATAAGATATTTAAGTCGAATTGGATTCTTGTCTTTGATTTCATCGTGATGAGCCTTGCCTGACAGCTGCTTCAGTTGGATTTCTTTAAGACGGGAGGGGGAGAGGGAAGAACCGAGTTTCACCTCATGCAATTTGAAATATTAAACCGGTAAATATTGTTTAAGCGTCGAGCTTTTTTGTTTTTATGTATATATATACACACACATCGCTAGATGTTTGGGATAAAAATCGTGTCATCCCAGGATCTCCCTATAGCTTTCATTACCCTTTCAGGGGGGAAAATCGTTCGAGATGAATGAAATATCAAATCACAACTTGTGATTCACAAGCCTGTATGTAGATTTATGATTGCATAAAGGGCTTGATCATTTCCATATATTGAAATGTGCTGTCCTTTCCAGTCTGCCTAGCCCTTGGAGGAGACGAGGCGCTCGATTCGGCCGTGATCAATGTATGAAGCAAGAAGAAGGAAGGGGGGGAAAAAAACAGGCTGGCACCAGATGGAGCAGGGTCTAGGGAAAGGTCAAGGTTAGCTCAGGCTGCTATTGAATCGGCTGCAGCCTCACAGATAGATCTCTGCCTCGGAGGCACCCACTGGGGCTTCTCAAAATCAAATCTAATAGAAAAGGCAGTCACAGAATGAAATCGCTTCATCTGAATGCTAAAATTGTTATTAGGCTACATTAGAGAGATATCAGGCACGTGATTACCAAAAAAGGAAGCATGCCTAGCGGTCTCAGTCTGAAATCAAAGCTGTGAATATTTTGATATTTGAGTATGCATGTGTAAGGTGCGCGCGCGCGCATATGTATATGTGTATGTGTGTATATATATATATATATATATATATATATATATATATATATATATATATATAATGTATGTGTGTGTGGATATATATATATATATAATATAAATATATTTACACATATGTGTGTTTAATACATTGGAGGATTATATTAAAAACTGAATTCTAATTTCAGGGCTATTTAAGAAGTTTTATCTAAATGCAAATATAGAAGGGCATGTATTGACATACCCAGAGTAAAGTAAAATCACTGGTTATTATACACATTTATTTTATATATCATACCATCATAACATTCATAGACAAATATAAATGCATTCTGGCTTTTTTGACTAGTATGAAAAACTTAAATGTACAGTGTCTTAAAAAAAACTTTTTATTTAAACTTCGTCAGGCAAATAATAATTCGTCCGTAGCAAACTTAAGTCTTGCAAACATATTTAATCTTTTTAAACTACTTTCACATGAACGTGCCTTAACTTCTAATTTCATTGCTTCGTACAAAAAAACCCCCGCTCTCTATTGTAAACATAAGAGAGGTGTAAGCATATATGCCTGTAAAATCACACACGTACACCTTAATGGAGTTCTGATCACGGATGTTTTTATTTCAAAGTCTAACATTAAATGCTTGAGTTTTCAATTATCATAATGTGATCCACATTAATGATTTTTTAACCTACAACATTCTCATATCTTGAAAAAAAAATTTAGTCTTGTAAAACTAATGCTGGCTACACTAGATTAAACATGATGACTGCACTCCAAGGGTTAATAAATTTAGAATTAACAGATCATCCCAGCTTGATATAGCTACTATGGATGATTTAATATGCAGCCTAAGCAGGTTGACAGTCAGCTCACAGATGCAGATAAGATCAAACAGCCTCCTGATTCAATAGTTTGAATGGTTGAGTGTCTGGAAGGTGAGTGACAGTATGGCTGTGGCAGGGGTTCTGGTAAAAAAGGGCTTCGGTTCCCAACTGCTGTGTAGTGTATTGCAATCGGTTTTCGTTTTTCTAACACTTCAGCCTCTTGCAGCAATCAAATCTGTGGGTAGCAGCAAAAAAACCCCAAAAAAACAAAAAAACAACCCCATTAGATATAGTCAGGGCCTGAGTCAGAAGCTTTAATTAATGTAAAAAAAAAAAAAAGTATACTTTAACAGGATGTAACTTGTGGTACTATTGGCATGCCACATTTAATGGTGCCACAATAACATCAGCAATTTCATTCTATGCCATCTTTCTATAGCCTTTATTGTATATCCTAATCTTATCTATCATGCATCAATCAATTAATCATATATCTATCTTTCTCGATCATTTCTATCTCTGTATTATTTTTTCTCTTTGTCTGTCACCTTATCCTTTTCTGTCTTCTATCTACATCTCAAATATTTCTTTCTTTCTCTATCGCATACCCCTTCTTCTAGCTATCTCTCTAGATTACATGACTTTTTTTTTTTTTTTTTTTTTAGCATTCTGTAGTCCGTTTCCTGGACAACTCCTGAGTGCAGCAGGGGGCACCACAAATATACAAATTACTTGGAACTAAGAGGCTCTAGCATTCACGCGTTCCCCACCACTTGAAGGCGTAACCACTGAAACTAGTCATCTCTCAGTAATTTGCATATTTATGGTGCCTCCTGCAGTTTTCTGTGATTGCTTTACAGTCGGGAAAGGTAACAGAAAAAATATATATGCTCCTTTAAAAAATGAAAACGCATTGTACATGAGCAGTGACTCCAATAAAAGACTAATCCTTGAAAAGCCTATTGTACTGATTTTTTTTTCATCCAGCATTTTTGCTCTTTTGACATTTTTATCATCTAGAAGGGAGGATTTTGAATGTGACAAGGTTGAGGACCCCAAGGTCCTCAATTCAATGAAACAGACTTACAAAAGAAAGGATCATTTCAGGCAAAAAAAAAAAAAAAATTAGCATAGCCATATTCAAAGAATGTGTGCTTACAAGGGGAAGAAACCCTTGGAAGAAAGGATAAAATGATTCCATAGACCCTTGAAAAGTATGATGCGATGAAACATGCATACTGTATTTTATCCTATGCTATGAGGACGGCAGTACAAATACGTGCACTGCAGGTTTGAGTAGGAAAACTAATTAGGACTCAATAGAGAATATTCTCATTTACAGTGGTTCTTCTGACTTGCCAGGCCCCTTTCAGGTACACCTTAACTCTCAGCTGCTTCCGACCTTCCTGGGAGACGTTTTATAAACTGTTAAGTCTGTTCACAAGTTCAAAGTAACCTACTAATCTGCAGGTAATAGAACGTTAATGAAAGAGCCACGAGACTGAATTTACTAGTGTCATAAAAAAACATTCTGCAATACGTGGTCCACTTCACCCTGCAGAGATGCTCAATTTACAAAAACAAAAAAAAGTAAACACGGAAAAATGATATATGAATGTATATAATTTAACATACATCAGATCTGTAAGGATCTACTGAGCAGAAACAGATTTTCTTTTTAAAGTGAAGTACCTAATGAATGGTCTTGCCTCTCCCCACCAAATTCAGACAGAATATTTTGTTATGAGCTTGTCATTTCCATTCTGATGAGCTGTTAACCCTTTCCCCTCCTGCTTGCAGAGGGCAGCTCTCTAGCATCATTCAGGAGGGGACTGTATTAAGCTCACTTACAGGAGCTGTTTGTTGACCACGTTCACGTTCAGAGCCCCGAAGCTAAAAGCACTTTACACCATAAAATAAAAGCACTGTCTTTTTTTCTAAAAGGTTACGTCTGGAGGCCACACTGCTCATACTTCATACAGAAAACTACTGAAAGGGCTAAGAAATCCTCTATGATTTACGCTCTCTCAGTGCATTACGATGTAGATCTACTCGACTCTGAAAATATTGCGGAGTTTCCAGCCGACGTGAATATATGTGCATTATTTCAGAAAGTATGTTAGAAAACTTGTCAAAACATTATAAAGCATAATCCGGGGCCTGGATCAGAGAATACATACTGCAGGAAGTACTGGGGAAAATAAAAGTCTCACCTTTCATGTTTACTGAAAAAGTGTTTGCACACAACATAAAGCAGAGATTTCAGATACCTTGATGGAGCGTAATAATTACAGGACCAAGATGTCATCACTAGGTTTTACAAAACCAAACATAGTTAAAAGGTTCAAGAAAAAAATATGTTTACATCGCCGTAATTTATGGTAAATCTGAAGATCAGGTGTATAGGGACTGGTATTTGTGTCCACATCTGCTCGCCAAGACCTCATTTATTCCACAAACGGAAATTAGTTATGAGTATCTGATATTTACATTCTATAAACAACTTTTGCTTTACTCACGAGATATTTATAGGGTGTGTAAAATGATGAATACCACATACAATGGTTTACATGCCAATAGAAGGCAATAATTAGGCAGACAGTATGAACTATTGTTTGTAAAAGATGTCTCCATTTTAATTCTAAATATTTTATGATAGTGAAATTATGTGTACATTAATTGTGGGAGCTTACTCCTTACAGCTGAGTTGAACACAGGAAAGCACTTGCAAAACGATGCTCTATTAATGTATATTTTAAAACGTGATTTAGGAAGTCACCTCTTAAATCTGAAACGTGCAATGATAAATAGAACCATTTGAAACTGAGTGCTTCTAAATTTACTGTGATTTTATTTCATAGAAAATCAATAAAATGTTGCCATGTATTCCTGGGAAATAACCACAGAGGTTTTTTTTTTGATGGCTTAGCAGAAAGCAATACACCTGTGAAATGATGTAAAGAATTAAAATTCAAATTCAGAATTAGGAAGCATATTCCAGTTCCAAGTCGTACCTTTTACAGTACAGATATTTTGGAAAAAAAAAGCTTCAAACAATATATAGAACATGACATATACTTACTGTTAACACACAGACGGTATCCTTGCTAGGCACATACCGATACATAGATTTAAATCTGTGAGGCAGAGTGGCACAAACAATAGGGAGGCAGGTTGCAAGTGTCATCTCATTTGTCTATGGATATGTCTTTGTTTCTTTATGGGATGTATTTTAACACCAAAATAAAACATTTACAGCTCCGATGATGTTTTAAGAGGTACAGACATACCCTAATACCGTAAGAAAGATGCTGACCTGCACAGAAGAACTCGTGACAAAATAAGGAATTCGTTATCAGGTATATTCTTACAGAAGCCTTCCTACACTGCAGTCCTATGGCGTCTTCACAGTGTTCCTGATTTTTTGTTTTACATAGCAAACAAGTGCTAAGACTGAACAACGAATCCTCCTCTTTGCCCTATTTATTTATTTATTACAAACGTTGTGAGGCAAGAGACTCATTTCAATAGATTCCCAAGTTTACAAGCATCACATCTGGGTTTAGGATTCCAAAACAGCCGTCAGGGAATGAGCAGCGTAGGATATGAAATAAGAGCACGGAGGATATAACATGTAAACACGGGCGCAGTTACATAATTGGCAACTATTTTCCTTCGTGAAATGTAGCTGAAGGGTGGGGGGGAGGGAGGACGATCATCATTATTACTGAGTAGATCACCTCTAAAGAAAGGATCATCTGTATCACAGACAGATTCCATCTCTATAACCTCACTCCCCCGCCCCTCCCCCGCCTTTTGTGTAAAAGACTACACGTTATTTTCCTTTCCAGCAGACTTTTCGGTGGAAAGCCTCTGGGAAGTTAAGACTTTACATTTGAGAATTAAAGTTTGGATTGTAGGGGGTGCTGTTGCTGTACCATTTGCGTGACACCGAAGGTATCCCAGCATAGAGTAAAAAGCATTGCTAGCAGCAGCAGCAGCAGTACCAGTAGCCGTGAGATCTGTTCACCCAGGCATCAGACACTGCCTTATTTCCAACAGGTCGTCTACAATTTTCGCACTAAGCTTTTCCAACGCTCCCCCCCCCCCCCAAAAAAAAAACCAAACAACCCCAACAACAACAACGTTGAATATGATACCCTTCCTCCCCTTGCCAGCAGAAGCAGCTATTGGTGGCATCTTTCTACTGCATTTCACATTTGCGTTTCCTGGCCAAACTTTACACCCCCCCCCCTTTTTTTTTTTTTTTTTGCTTGAGTAACGTCACTACTACGAATTGGCGAGGTAAAATCTTTCCGCCACTCTCTCACAAATCCTCCCCTTCCTCCTGCCTTTTCTTTGATGAGCCACTTCTGTTCTCGTTCATCTTCCTCCCCTTTTGTCTTTCATCTTCTCATTTGTCTGTCTCCCACTTTGTCACTCTTTCAATTGGCTCTCTGCCTATTTCCTCTTCCCCTTCCTCCCTCTTTCCAGCTCTGGTCAATCCTTACATTTCAAACGTTGAAGAACAAAACGAAGCTCCACTAGGTGTTTTGCTTCTAAGTTGAAAGGCTGCTGCCCATTTGTTTCAACTCTTAAGGAACTTCTTGGTCCCTGCTTCAATTTAGGACTGGGATTTGGATTCTCCTTTTTCAGTTTTCTCGCCCCATTTCTTCCTGGTCTCCTGATCCAATGATCCGTGTTTACAATTTTCTGACATGCCGCCACTTTCTTTTTTTAAACTCAAGACACCTGTTTTTGACTGTGCTTTTTCAATCTTTTCTGAACGTGCACACATATCTCTGGCCTCTTTCCCTTCATCCCGTCTCCTTTCACCGTAATGAACTTCGCGCCCGCGCCCACCCCCACCCCGTAACTGGAGAGGATCTGACTGCTTCCAGCTCTGCCTCATGGCCAGTTACTAACTTTCTCCTTTCACGCTTTTTTTCTTCACCTCAGTGCAAGTTCCCCTTTCAGTCCAGCTCATGCTCTCGTCTCTCTGGCAGCGTGAAAAACTTTCAGCCCACCCAGCCCTGGTTCTCCAGCGCCTGCTGCGAGCCCTGCTCCGTCCGGAGCCTCTGCTTGTGCGCTTCCTGACTGTTCCGGGTCTCCACAGTCGGGCACGTTTTCATCCTGCGCGGGACATTTTTTAAGGTCGTGTATATGGTTGCTTGTGTTTTTAGAAGAAGGGCTGTTTTTATTTTCACCCTTTCTTTCTTACCCCCTCCCCACCTTGGGCTTATTGCGCTCTGACTATAGTTCCCCTTTCTTCACGCTCAAGCCTTCCCTCCTGGCCCCCTCTCTCCCCAAGAGGCTCCCGCTCAGCGTCTCTCTCTCTCTCTCTCTCAGTGCCCGGCGCCCCCCCTCCCCCCCTTTTTTTTATTATTTTATCTTCCCTCCTTCTTTCATTAAGCAGGAGTTCGCGCGCCTACTGTCTGCCCCCCCCTCCCCTCAGCGCGCGCGCCTCTCTTTCTCTCTCCTCCTCCTCCTCCTCCTCCCCGGGCTGCACAGCGGTGGCCATTGGCTTGGCCGGGGCTGCCTCCGGCGTCCAGCCCCCGATGAGTGGCCATTGGTGTGGCGGCTCGCGCCCCTCCTCCTCCTCCCCCCCGCGCGCGCTCTCTCCCTCTCCCTCGCGCCCGCCCTGCCCCCTGCTTTCGATGCCTCTGTCCAGCCAGTGCCTGACGTTCAAGTTCGCAGGGACGTCACGTCCGCACTTGAACTTGCAGCTCAGGGGGGCTTTTGCCATTTTTTTCATCTCTCGCTCTCCTTCTCCCTTTCTCTCTCGCCTCTCCTCTCCCTCTTCCCTTCTCTCACTCTTTTTTTTTTTTACCCACCACCCAAAAGAAAAAAAAAAAAGCCATGACGGCTATCCCACAATTCATCTTCCCTGCGCCATCTTTGTATTATTTCTAATTTATTTTGGATGTCAAAGGCATTTGATGAAGATATTTTCGGCGGAGTCTCCTTCGCGCCTCGCCCGGCTCTCCCGATGTGAACCGAGCTCGCCAGCCGCCGCCGCCGCCAGCCACCAGCCACCATGTCTCGCCGCAAGCAAGGCAAACCTCAGCACTTAAGCAAACGGGAATTTTCGCGTAAGTAACCCCGCGCCCCCCTCTTCTTTCTTTTTAAATTCCTTTTTAAGAGAAAAGGGAAAGGGGGGGGGGGGGGGAAGAGAGAAAAAAATGACATTTAATTGATACTCGTGCCAAAGTGGAGTGGAGGGGAACAGGAGCTAGTGCTTATTTTTAAACTTCACTTTTCTTCCCCTCCTTCCCCTGCAGCTTACTTTCCCCTTTGCTTCTTCTTTCTTCTCTTGTTTTTATGATCTTCCCACCCTTTGTAGAAAGGGCAATCTGATATTATATTTTTTTTCTGACCTATGTTAGGGGTCAGTATCCATCTCTCTCTGTTTGGGGGGCGAGCGGAAATAAATGTGCTTGGCAAAAAAGAAAAAAAAGGGGGGGGGGATGCAAAGAAATTCCCGGGGAGATGCGAAATGGTCATTGCAGATCATGGTCAAGTAGAGAGGGAGGGGGGGGAGGTAAAACAAAAATCAAAAGACGCTTAACGTGCGCTTTCTTATTAGACGTACAAAAAAAAATATAAGGCAGCAGGAAAGAAAACAAGAATCTGTATTCCCCCCCCCCCGAAAACAATCCTCCCAAAGGTGCAGCAAGATTTGGAAGCCGATCGGTGACCGGGGACGAGAGGGGTCGCTGGGCTCGGGGGCAGGCTCGCTCGTCCTTTCTTCCCGCTCCTGTGGCTGTTGTTATTCTTTTGTAAAAAGTCCTTCCTCCTCCTCGCTCGCTTTCGGTTCTGGTGGTTTGTTTTTGTTTTTTTTTGGGCCGGTGGCAGCTGCTCGGGAACCCAGGGCGAGGTCTGGCGCGAGGGGGGCTGACCCGGGCTGCTGAGCCACGCTGCCTCTCTCTCTCTGCAGCCCCGAAGCTCCCCACCCCCACCTCCACCCCCCACCAGAAGTTGGTGCCGAAACTTTCGGGCGCTTCTCCGGCAAGGCGAGAGGAATTCCCTCCTCGCGCTCTTTACTAGTTTTTGGAAGATTTTCAAGAAGTGGAAGTGGATTTTGATTGGGAAAAAGCTCGTGTCTGAATGTTTACAAAGCACCGCGTGTGCGGAACCGCCTGCCAACAAACACACCAGGCGGCGACGCAGCAGCTTTGGCAGAGAAGCCCCAAAGGCGAGCGAGAGGAGCCGGGCCGGGCCGGGCTGCGGCACCCGGGCTGCTGCTGGCCCCTTTGCCTTGAATTTTGCACGGGGGGGGGAGGGGGGGGGGTGCGTGTGCTCGTTTTCTTTTTGGTTTCGCTTCTCCCCCCCCCCCCTGCCTCCCATCTCTGTAACCGAAAGTTGCAGCCGATCTTTGCATTTCACTGCTCCTGGCTCATATATAATGTATACATTACAGACTCCCGCACACGTTTTACACCAACAGCTGCTTTTTTTTTTTTACCTTAACCACTGGCCGGGCTCACAGGTAAGTGGGATCGATCGAGTGGAAGAAACTTTTTTTTTTTGGTGGCAAAAGAATTCGTTTTCCAGGATGTCGATCTTTACTTTTTCCCTTTTTACACTTTTTTGTTTTCTCTCCCGCACCTTTTGCTTTTTCTTTTGGCGGGTCGGTTCAGTTATAGGGGGAGGATGAGGCGAGGGGGAAGAGATGGTTGTAGGGCAGAAGATTATGGGGAAGCTCAGCTCTTCCTGTCTTGCACGTTGCTCTCTCCTGCTCCTGGACTCCCCCCCCCCCCCTGGTTGGGGGGCAACCTAGGAGTTTCGGAAATGTTCCCTTTCCCCTAGCCCAGCTGACGTTTTGTTTGTCTCTTACTACTTTGCTTGCATGAGTGTGTGATTTTATTTCAGGCTGTTCAGTGAGTAGTGGGGTGGATTGGTATTTTCCCCTCTGTGATCGGGATAGGGGGGCTGAGAGCTGATTTGCCTGGAGGAATTAGTCAAAAACGTTGCTTTGCTGTTAACTCTGACGTTCAGTCGCTAGGAGGCAGAGCAAGATCAAAAAATCTGCGACGAACTTGAACCTGATCAAGTCTCCACGCTGGCTCTGCCCTTGCCTTTTCCTTTTAGAAGTGTGTGGTGTTTGATTTTTATCTTCTGGCGAGGGAGGTGAGAGGAAATTATTAGTGCTTCTCTTTGTTCACAATTGTGACATTTTTACTATTGCCCGAGAGAATCCAGTCCATGCACTCTAGAAACAATTTGAGGGGTTCTCTCTCTCTCTCTCTTTTTTTTTTTGCTTTGCTCAGATTGCAATCTGTGTTTTCACCGCTGAGAAAAATCCCCGAGGAAGGCAGCCTAAGATTCCTAATTTTGCGCTTTATATCTGATGTCCTGCGATGTAAACCATCCCAGGAGAGTGGAATGGAGCCAAGAGAGCGTTCTGCAAAACCTTGGATGAAAACCATGCGCTTTTATAGAATGGAAGCATGGAAAACGGAGGGATTTTCCTCTTTCTCTTTGATCTCCTTCCCACTACATGCGGTGTAAAATATACCAAAAAATAAAAGAATTCAAATTGTCCAAAGAATAAACTCCACCTCTTCCACCCCCTTCCAAAAGTGAGCTGCAATAAAACTGCTTTCATGCCTTAAAAGTGAGGAGATCGCATTTTCCTAATAACTCGTTCTTGTAAGTTTCTTTGGAAAGATCTGCTTAAAAGTCATTTTTAGATTTTTTTTTTAACGTAATAATCAGTAGAAACAGAGCCAGAAATCGAGAGAGGCTCCTTGCTGGCTGCCTGACATGTTTGCCTTTCGTCCACGTGTTTAGACAGAGCAGGGAGAAGGTGCTCCACAGAGGATCAGGCTTCCATTGTGCCTTTATTCTTTACCAGTTTGAACGGGGAGCGCCTTCCCTTCTTTCAACTTCATCCAGTGCATCGTTTTATTTGAATGCTCTTAGTTTCCTTGCACCTTATTATTTCCCACTTTAAACACACACATGTATTTATAAACAAAAACTTGCTACGAGTAATTTGCTCCTGATGTGCCTTTTTTTTTTTTGTCTGCTTGAGAGAATCACACTGTAGTGGCTGTTACTTCCTCTTTCTGGCCGACTAAAGGCTGGAACCTTCTTTGTGTACACTTACTGTTTCTTTTTTCTCATTTTCCCTTCCCATCAATATTCCAATTTTGCCTACATTCCTTTAATCGAATCACTGGTGTTTAGATTTCAGTTCCAAAATACCCATGTTCTGGAAAAAAAAAAGTGTTATGTTCAAATGCATACATAATTTAACCTTCATCCTGAAAGGGGCATTTAGTGCAGGTGCATGTAAAATAGAAGGAATGACAGAGCCAAGGGGGATCCTATTTTTGTCTTGTCCTTGTATGCAAGTGCATGTGATCTTAATAATAATTGATTATAAGAAATGATAAAAATCAGGAGGGGTTTTTTTTTTTTGGGTTATCTACATATACATCAGCAGCCAAAGTATCCTCATGAATGCTTCATTGGATGTATTTATATGTCAGGATTTAATTCTTGTTAATTAGCAATAATTTACTTTAAGAGCATGGAAAATGTTGAGGTTACGGTTTTATATCTGTACATTTGATCATCTTGTTATTTTCAAGAACTTTGCCTCCTATAAAATTAATTAGGTGAAATGTGGAGGTGTAATCAGCAACCTCTGAATTACCACTTCATTTCCTGGTTTTGATTGTAAATCAAGCCAGTCACTACATTGAGAAGGCTCTAGCCAAGTCTGTGCAGCTTAGGGTTTGGGGTTTTTTTTTTTTTGTTTGTTTTTTTCAAGCTATTTGAAGCCCATGCATTGCACACTCCTCTACTGTTTAAAAAAATAAAAATTAAAATTTACAGTTTCAGTTTTTAGGGCAGTGGCAAAATGAGGCACTTGTGTCATCTCTGTTTAAGTTCCCATTATATTAAAACATTAAAAAAAAATCTTTCACATTTAATGCATCATCTAAGCATGGTGTTTCATGGTGGGTTTTTATCCTGGAAGCACGTGCCTTCATCTGATCAAACAGAAAGAAAGGATGCCGTGGAAGTGCATCTGTAGTTTGATTTGTTTGGAATAGAAAGAAATGTTTCAAGTGAAAATGCCATCTCATAGCCTGGCACGGCCCACTCCTGTTTTATTTCTCTGTGCTGGGCGAGTGTACGTGTGTAGGGTATCCTCTGGTCAGTTAGCAGAAGGGGGGGAGGGGGAGTGATTATAACATTGTTTTGTATAACCTTCATTTTCATGTGGCTGACCTTTTGTTAAATTAGGAGTAGTTCCAGAATTTCTTGCCTCTGGTATGTATCCCTCCTAGTTAGAGCTCAGGTGCTGTAAGGTAATGCGCTCAAAAGTATTTTACACTGCAGAACTGATAGCTACTGCAGTTCTTTCCCTCTTTAATATTCCCTCTGGCATGGGTGGAAATGAATGTAACCTGCTTTTGCTGGATTTCTATACTTTGCGAAGATCTGACCCACTATTCTGCAGTCCAAATTAAAATCTATTATTATTTTTTTTAATTCTCCCTGGCTAAGTTCATTAAAATGTGAAACTGGCAAGTTATGTTGAAGAAGGTCAGTCTGTAAGAGTTTTAGTCTGCCACATCTACCTTACCTGAGGTTTTTATAGACTTTGTTTATATGTCGTTTTTTTAGCTCTCTCATAATGATTATATTGGGGGAGAAAAATCAATGCCATTTTTTTAAAATCCTAAAAAGGAGGCAGTGTACCTTGCTCCCAGATTTTGGTGCAAAGTTTTTAATAAACCCATGCAGGGCAGCGCTGCCCTGATGATAGTATCCACTGGCGATTATGTGTACAAAAATAGTCTCCATATTGTAGGTTTCTGGAACAGATTCAGAAAATTTGTCAATTTTTTTGACAACATTAGGCAAGGTGTTTCAAGTTTATTTTTTAAAAAAGGACGTTCTGCCACTGTGAGATGTGGCATTGGGTGAATGGTGCTTATGTTTACGTGACGGGAGATACCTGAGGCTGTTCAGAATACTTTTAGGAATGTCTTCCTTCAGGGGGGGGCAAATTTGGTAATTGGCTTAATTTTATAAGTACTCAATCTTCTGTTTGGTTAATGTTTCTTAATAGAATGATCTGCAAATTACAAAATCTGCCCTTGCATTCTGGGGCACAGCTGGGAAAAAAAAAAAGCCATAAGTGGTTTTTGTTTGCTTTATGATTTTTGGTGTCTTCGTATCAGGAATACTTTTTATTTTTTTATTTTTTATGAACATGGCTGTATATTGTTAAACTTAGTTTTGCAAGGTGGTATTTTTCTTTTGTTTAACTGTGCCGTATGGGTTAACTTTTTAGTATATCGATAGAACAGAATTTTGAATAAAGCTATAGGGTGAGGCAGGCTTGAGGCATTCTTCCATTCCTCTACATATTGTGCGTGTGTCATGGTTAAAGTTAGCACAGCATTGCTTTCTACATGCATACATTAATCTTACTATTTCCATTGCAGAATGCTGTATTCAATCAGCCTTGGTGGTTCTTGTGTTGTAGTAGTACTCTCTTTTGCATGTTTTTTGTGCTGGGCATTATGGAAAAATCGGAGGTGTTCATGGACATAGTCATTGTCTTGCTTTCTTCCCTCCCTCCCCCTTCCCCACCATTTTTTTTTTTATTCTTAAGAGCTCTTATGTTTCTTTATTTTGTTTTTCAACTACAGCCGAACCTCTTGAAGCCATTCTAACAGACGATGAACCAGACCACGGCACGTTGGGAGCTCCAGAAGGGGACCATGACCTCCTCACTTGTGGCCAGTGTCAGATGAACTTCCCGTTGGGGGACATTCTTATTTTTATTGAGCACAAACGGAAACAATGCAATGGCAGTCTCTGCTTGGAGAAGGCTGTGGATAAGCCTCCGTCACCCTCCCCAAGTGAGCTGAGAAAAGCCTCCAATCCAGTGGAGGTTGGCATCCAGGTCACACCGGAGGATGATGATTGTTTGTCAACGTCATCGAGGGGAATTTGCCCGAAACAGGAAAATCCAGCAGGTAAACAGAAGCAGGCATCAACTTTTTTTTTTTTTTTTTTGCATGATTTTTTTTTCTTTTTCTTTTTCCCTTTAGCTAAGCTGGGGAGAGCTTTCACAGCTGTGAGGTGTTATATTTCTCTTTCCATTTTTAATGCTCATGACAGGCTAGGTGTGAACGGTTCTGCATGTTTTCATATTAAGATCACAGAAAAATATTCGTACCTGGATGAAGAATTGTAGGATGAACAAGCATAGGTCTTTTTTTGCTTTTCAGTGTTTCCAGCAACTGTTCATGTCCAGCGGGCTCTTTCTAGTTAACTGGGACTGTCCTGAAAATTTTAAACTTCTTGTAGTATTTTGCAGCCCTTGATCCTCCCACGTGTCTATCATATATATTTTACATTTTGTACATACCAACGTACTGTGAAACCATTGTGCTTTTTTTTTTTTTATGTTGGGGCTGAAAGAGTTAACTGAGCTTCAGCCAGCTTTGGATCCATACTGGCTGTCAGCCTATGGACTGTAATTAAACACAGCCCCGTGGCAAAGTGACACCACTGACCTTGACTTTAAGATGCCATTTTCGACTGGCCAGGCCGGAGTAGAGAGGGCAGTTGCTGAAGCGCTGAGACATGCATACTCGAAAAGTTTAAGGGCATGTTGGAAATTTCAAAAGGTTGGGTTTGACAGAAAAGGCTGCTCTTTGCAGCCTCCCTTCTCAGCCAAACGACGAATGCTTCTCTCTGCTCTCTGATGTGGTTTTGACAGATATGTTTTGATTTTTCTCTGTGGTTTACACAACCATATCTCGCCCCTAGAAAATGCCTGGGACAGCTTTCCACTCCTTTTGCAGGAGGAAAGGCTATCATTTTTAAGATGTGAACGAATGGCGTGGTACTGTGAGAATAATCCTTAAAGAAAGGAAGCTGAGGGGATGGGTACTGTAATAGCAGAGGATGAAACTTGGTGCCAAAACTATTCAAAGCACAGGAAGGAGGTGGTGGCGGCGGAAGGAGGAGCAAATATTTTGCTAGGCCAATTTTGACTAAGGAATTTCAGGTGCTTAACTCGGAGGTGCTTGGCCTTCTGTCTTGCTGATTATTTTATTTTTAAATGTGGGTTGTTTTTTTTTTTTTTGTATAAAACTCTCAAAATTTGTGGTTTGGAGGCTATTCACGACATTTAATTGTATTTGCCCTCTCCGCTGGCTAAAGAGAAGTCTATTTTACTCCACGATAAATTATCAGATGTTAAACTGAGGACTGTTTTGCACCATCTCTGGCTAGAAACTTCAGCTGTAGTAGGCCAGTGCCCGCTCTTTCTTCCCTCAACCGATATTTTAAAATCAAAGTTGTTTTTGAAAGCTTTTCGGTAGTGACACATTATGTATTTTTTTTTTTTTAAATTCTGTTCAACACAATGAAATGCTCAAGTCACCAGGTGGTTTCCGCATGCCTTGAAAGCTTATGGCATTAAAATTTAAAATAGGGTTGGCTCGACGTTTGTGACGCTCAGGGTACGAGATATTTTTGTGGAGCGATCTGAGGTGGTGCCCGGGGTTCCCATGCTCTCCGCGTTGAGCAGACGACGTGGGGGCACTGTTAATAAAATCGGAGCCTGGTGACTGACATGCCAACCCTCAGAAAGCTCTAGGATCAGGCTAAAATGCCGAACAAGGACTACTAACGCTCGTGTGGTACGTCCTGTGTACACATTGAGCAGTTCTGTTTAAAAGACAGAACGCAGTGTCTGTCAAGCAAGAATTAAAACTATGCTGCTTGCCACAGTCCTGCATGGCTTATCTGTTGATGGTACTGCCTGCAATAAATAAAGCTAGGGGGGTGGGATTCTTCTGTTTATAATTTGACTACTATGGTTGGTCAACGTTTTTTGTAAATGCTAGGATATGGAGGCAGTATAAATAGCTTTTGTTGTTATCCTGAAAACTGTTTTATGTTCTGTAGGGTTAAGACATGGGCTCAAGAGAGATGACAGTAACTAGATTTGTGCAGGTTTTGTGGCAATGTGTGCCTAGCAGGTAATGGTAGTACTGAAGTGTGTGTGTGTGTGGTGTGGGGTATCTTGGGTGCAAGAGTGATGGCACTTTGGTGGCGGGGAGGGGGGGAAGAGGAACCTTTCATGCTTTGATAATTATGGAAGCGTCTGCTGCTCCATTCAAAAATGCCCCCCCCCCCCCTATGGAATTGATTAAGCTGCCTTTGTCATATTATCAAGTGGTCTGTTTTGTATTTAGATCCAGCACTTTTGATAGCACCAACCAGTGAATTATCGCACAGTGTTCTTCAGGGGGAATAACATTTAGGCCACAGAATAATTTGTGTTGCTGGGTATTTTAGGGGTCCCTAAAGGTAGCTGCATACCCTTCTGTTTCTCTGCTTTTTGTTTCCAAGCCCAGAAGAAAACAAACTCCCCCAGCATTCGGTATATTGTACAAAGTGGCACACCTTCTGCTGGACAGAAGCAGAGCGAACTCCCTGGGATAAAGTGCTGGAAAAATCTATTTGGCAACCATGTCTAAATTTGAGTCCTTTTTTTAAAGGATGCTTCAGAAACGAGGCTCATTCTAGCACTGTGCATTTGATTTCGAACCCGTGCAGGCTCTCTAATGGGAGCTGAGCTGCGGTATTACAGCAAAAGGCAGATATTCTAAGATCTGGCACCCGAATCTTAAGAAATTAGGCAGAGTCAGCAAGGAATAAAATCATGTGTATTTTAACTCTTGGATGGCTTCTCTTTATCCTGTCCCCCCAGAAAGGATTAGCTCTTTTTGGAATAGATAGATATTTTTATATACCCCAACATATATATGTAATTTCATATCCTGTTATAGTTAATCCTTTTAGCTCAGAGTAAACTTTCTGAGTGCTGTTCATCGAAGACCATAGTAGGAATGTCATAAATTTAAACTCAGAATGAATTGGATGCCTTGAGTGGCTCCAGCTAGGCAGCTTTCATCTATATGTATTAAGCCCACCAGGCTCCAAAGGCTGTGAAAAGGGCTCGCTTGGACAGTCTGGACCTCTACAACTGTGCAGGATGGGGGTGGGGAGATGGGATGGGGAAACATGAACAGACTTTCCCTACATCTTGGCCAGTGTCAAACTCGCATCCCCTCATCGAAAAATGCTGAGAAGTGTTCCTCGTTCAGTCCCCTGTGTCAGTGATGGTGCTGTTGGCTGAGTTATGTAAATGATATGTCAGAGACCGCTTAATAACAAGATGGCAAGAGCTGCTATATAGTTAGGGTACCTCGTTAAGAATATTAATCAATAGACATTTGTGGTGTGTGCAAAAAGTGGAGAAAGAACTAAATATTTGTAAATGATGTTTTATGCACCAGTCTGCATGTGTGTGTGTGTGTGTGTATATATACAGACATAAATTTGAATGTAAACATTATGAAAATGGTAGGTTTAATTTTTAATTCAGCAATGTTGCATTGTGAACAAATACAGGAGGAAGTATTTCACAGAATAAAACACATTTTTGTTCCCTTTTTTTGGTAGATCTTTTCATAGGAGAGCCAATAGCAGGCAATAGAGTTTCTGAGCAGACTTTTCTCATCGGGGCTGACGGAAGATAGATTAGCTGCCTTTTCACTCATTACATTAATGACTTTTTATAGCACACTCCTGACTTTGCTTTTGCCACTCGTGATTTCATCTTCTGAACTCATGACTAGTAATGTATCTTCCATCCAGCCATGTGATAGCTGGTCTGGCTTTGTATGAATGGTCCTCTTTTTAGTCCTAGGCATGCAGGGGGGATTTGTGCCTCATAGGTGTGTTGCATGCTTGTTGGTGCATCTGGAGGCAGTGGTTATACTGGCCCAGGGGTTCCACGATGCAGAAAGAATGGACGGTGTTTCTACATGCCAAGAGTTGCTTTTCTGTAATGGGATTATTATGTGTTGTGATTTGTCGTTCTATCATACCTTGCCTGACCAGATTGCAGAGCAACCCATAGCAAGGCTTATTCTCTGCCTGGCCTTTTGGATAGTTTTTTTTTTTTTTTGGATGGACTTATTTAAAATAACATCTATTGGACAGCTTTACAAATACATTTCACGTATGCTAATCAGTAGGAAACCATTTCAGGAAAAATAGGGATTATAGCATGCAGATAGCAGGGACCTACTTAGTTCTTATAAATCACAGGATGGGTTCCATATTTCCCTGTCTGCAGCCCTCCCTTAGAAATGTGGCAGCTGTTCACAAACGGATACGGCAGCGTTATTACAATATATCAGCGTAAATAATATGCTTATTGGTCTGTGGCGTTCATTTGTATTTTTGGCTAAAAAAAAAAAAAATAACTGACATCTGCTTGCTTTTTGTTTTTAAATTTGCAGACCAACCCCCACCCAAAAAATACAGAAGTGTGAACATACTTAATTTTATTTTTTTTTTTAAACATGACCCTTCTCCCCCCCCCCCCCCCCAGCCCTCAGTTCTTTCTCTGTCGCAAACAAAGGGACGCAGCAGTTAGAGAGGAATAATGAACATGGCAGGGAATTCGTGGCCTATTACCTGCATGCTCTCGAGGCACCCTCGGTCCTGTACATGAGAGGTGTAGTTTGTAAATAAGACCAGGAAAGGTTGTGAACCGCCTGCCTGGATGTTTTGTCGAAGTACAATGTCAGAAAAACTCTCTTTTGTCAGACAAATTGTAAATAGAACTGTCAGAGTGATTGCATGATTGAGCTGCGGAAGTGTCTTTCAGTCGTGGCCCATTGTCTGGAGACCCGTGAAAGCTTAATTAAGCCCAGTGGCCTGCGTGGCTGCTAAATTGCCAGCATTTTCAGGGTAGGGGCATGCAAAAATAAGTTAAAAGGCAGCGTGCCCAGACGGTGCCCAAATATTCTGCCTAGCTGGCGCGCTTAGGTGGCACATACGAGGTTACATCTCTGTGTGCATTTCTAATTTTATATTTCACTGCCTTTTCCAAATAATAGTTCGGAGGGACACATTTGTTCGATCGGAGGAGCAACCTTTTCGACTGGCTCCTCATCTACATGTTTACCTTTTAAGCAGTATAAAATGTGTGATGGAGTTCCCCCCCCCCCCCCCTTGTGAGATTTTGCCCGCTTAGCCCTGTAAATGGCAGCGTTGAAAGTCTCAGTGTCTCAAATCACTCTTGCTGGCCTGTCTCGCTTTCTTTTTTTGGGGGAGTGGAAGTGGGGGGGGGGGGTGGGGGGGTTAGAAGTTTGCTCCATGTAGCTTGGCTTTTGCTTTCCAGAGCTAAAATATTAAGAAACCCCCCCCCCCCCCACCCTCTGCCAAACAAACGAACACAAAAATCCCCTACAGTTGGAGAGTTGGCCTAAGGCACTGTGCTGTGAGCAGAGCTGAGGAAACTGGCAGAAGTGGCTTTTTTTTCCAAAAGATGCTTGCGAGAAGCCCTTTCGAAATCTGTGATCACTCTCCGCCAGCCTGCCTAACCGTTCCTTACATGCGACTCTCTGTGTAGGCTTCTGAGTAACGAGGAGCCAATGAAGATCTGCATCTCAGCTAAACTAGAAGAAAAAAAACAAACCCTAACCCTTTCTTTCTTAGATTAATAGGAAGGCTGCATTTGTTTTTTAATGCATCCTCTAATCTTCTCCAAATTTTTTTTTTTTTTTTTTAAGAGTGAAATCCTCCCAGCACTAAACATTTCCTTGACATCAAATGTTGCTGGAAACCTAGTTCTTCTGCTTCTGGGGGTTGTGCATTTTTTTTTTTTTTTTTGGGGGGGGGGGGTTGATTTCCCCCACCCCCTTTTTAAATAAGACATTGAACTCCAAGTAAAACAAAAGACCATGGCAAAGCCGCTCTAGTCTACAGGAAATTCAGCCCCTGCTTGGCTGTTACATAGAGGGGGTACCAGCTTTGTGCAGTAAAAGGCACTTAGCATCCAGCCGGACATCGCCTGGCACGCTGCCATTCCTTCAGCCTGAGATCTAATCACTCACTGCTTTTGCTTTTTTTTTTGTCTGCTTGGGATTTTTATTTCTGATAGGAGTATCCAGGCAGTAGTGGTGGTTCGTAAGGATTATTATTATTATTATCATCATCATCATTCTTATTTATTTATTTATTTTTGCAAGGAGGCCTGCGCTTATTATCCGATGCAGAGCCTTTGTTTTGCATCGAGCCACTTTATTTTAGTGCATGTGAACGCTGCGGGCGCGCGGAAGGCAGGTTTTGCGATCAGAGCCCCTGTGCCCGAGATGCTTTGCTGCACGCTCGGACTGGGAAAATGTCCTCTTCAGAAACTGGACTCCATACATTTTTTGGGAGATAAAAACTCCAGAAATTGATGTGACCAGATTCACCTCATTTGGGACTATAAAGTGTATATTTTTAAAATAAATGTATACGTGCACGCTGCTCCACATCACCTACAATAATGGTACATTTTGTTAGGTTTAATGTAACATTCCTTGACTTTTTTTTTTTTTAAATTAAAGGAGCTTATTTATCACAGACTGTATTACTGCTATTGTGGTGGAGTTCCTTTTTCAAAAGCGATTGCAAATTCTGAAATCTAGCAAGGGCTCATGGCACTGTGCGGAATTCAGATTCAGGCTTACAAACCAAAGCCTCGTTTATGAATTGAAAAAATCCCCAAGTAAACCAAAACAATTCCAGGCAGCGGTAGCCATTTGCTACCTGTGCCCTTTGTGCAGTGCTCTCAAAGTCCTTAACGGTATCAGATTGTGTCCCTAACGAATTGTATGGATCAGCTTTGGTAAATGATGATGATTTCCAAGTGCAGCTTGCCAACTGCACTCATGTCCCATTTCAGAAGCAAGCTGTGAAGATTTTTTTTTTTTTTTTGGTGTGTGTTGCTGTTGGGGGTGGGGGAGGGGGGAGGGTTAGCAACTTGGCCCTTGTGCCAGTCAGAGATGGAGCTGAGTGGGGGGGGGGGAAGGTTTTAAGAGGTGCGCGGGCTGAGGTGAGGTTAGGCCCGGTCTCGGCAGGAGGCCTGTGTTCCTCGTTTGCTTGTACAGTGGTGGCAGACTTTTAGCTGTACCTTGGAGCAGCCCTCAGGTGTGAGCTCAGATGGGCGCATGTAAATGTCCTGTCACAGCACAGGAATATTAATGCGTCCTCATCAGCATGCAGTAATAAAGCTGTACACAGCCAGCTTTAATACGCAGCCAGCCTGGGGAATAGTATAAAACTCCCCCCCCCCTGCCCCATGCAAATGACAGCAGCGTGAAAACGCTCCACGCACCACCGTTTTCATCCCTGGCTCTTCCCTTTGATGTGAGGCAGAATGCAAACATTGGCCCCCTTTTTCTCTCTCTCTCTCTCTCTCCCCCCTCATATTTGGTTGTCCTCGCTTTAGCATAACCTCACATCACATCACTCAGCAATGTTCCTGCATCGTTTTTGAATTGTGTGTTTTTTTTGTTACTCAGCGCACCCCCTCACCCAGTGATTTCCCAGTAATTATTATTTCTTGGGGTATTTCATGCACAGTTGCATGTGATTTGAAGAAAGGAAGTGGTTTAATAAAAAAAAAAAAAAAGGTTCATTGCTTAGCAGAAACCAGAAATTCAGCTCCAAACGACCAGGCCGTACTCCTGCGGTTCCATGTGCGCAATTTTTTTTTTTTTTTTTTTTTTTTACCAAGCCCACCAGTAAAATGATTCCTCCCCACCGATCCCTTTACCACTTACGAACATTTTTGATTGGAGAGAGAGTTCTGCGGTATGCGTTCATGTAACGGAATCAACATCCGCCACGACCAGTTGTAGTGAATCCATGCAGGGCGCAAAGGAAAGGAAAATACAGATTTCCTGAAAGAGAACTCCCGAGCAAAAATTAGCTGCCAGGGGCTGCTGAGTCCATTTGCTCGACGGAGCACCGAATGGTTTATTCTGTCTGGCCACCCTCGAGACTCGGAGAGCTGCTTTTGCTCTCTCCTTCGCTATGTTTGACACGTGAATGTGAGGCCACTGGGATGGTTTGTTTTTTTTTAGTGATTCAGATTTAGATAGCCAGGGGGGAAATAAAACGTGGACAACTTTTTTTTCAAAAGAACAAAGCCAAACTATGAACTGGATTGGTATCGTTATCACTGGGCTCTCCCACATTAGGGTGTTGCGGGCAGCATGGCCCTGAGTCCCTGATTCCACGCGGGGCTGTTGCCGAAGGCCCCACCTGAGGGGGAGGGGAAGACTTGGACATGGCCACTGGCAAAGGTGGGGGGGGGGGGGGGGGGGTGTTGATCTGCATTCGCAGGGTCGCCAGAGAATCTGTGACTCTG
Source organism: Rhinatrema bivittatum (assembly GCF_901001135.1). Lineage (NCBI taxonomy): Eukaryota > Metazoa > Chordata > Amphibia > Gymnophiona > Rhinatrematidae > Rhinatrema > Rhinatrema bivittatum. The sequence goes on from NC_042617.1 coordinate 126,402,891, forward strand.
GTCATGAGGTATCCTTTTTTTTTTTTTTTGCTCGTGAAAGGAAAACGATGTGTACAAAACTGGGGATCGGAATCACGGCCGCTTAAAATGGGCCTCATGAGCGCCTTTTTGGTGTGTGCGTGGGGCAACAGTTCCTGCCGCGGCTGGTACGGCGTCAGGATGCTCGGCGTTTCCCTCTCGGTGCTTTCCGAGAAGCCGGCCCAGTACTAAGCAGCCCATCCTTGTAGCTACTTCATTGGGCCTTTTTAAATTGCTTTCGCTGGAATGCGTTTTAACAGCTGTAACTGGTTTTATACTCTGTACCATGGTTGATCTTTTGGCACTTGCTTAAGTCTTCTTAATCAGATTTTTGGTGCAGCGTGGCCTAGTCCCTGCTGGGAACTACAGACTTCCTTTGGGGGCATGCTCTCCTCCTGGGATGAGGATGGGGAGCGCTTTTCAGCTCTTGCTTTTTTTTTTTTCTTCTTGAAAAGGATAACAGACTTGAAGTTAGTTCACGTGACTTATGTGCTTTGTTCACCCCATTTTTTTTTTTTTTTTTTGGAATATGGAAATCAGGCCATCTTTATTTCCTTTTTTCAGTTGGCACAAGAAAATGGATGATATTAAAAAATAAAATAGAATTACAACTAAAACATTTATTATTTATCAAAAATGCCTTACAGTATTTCAGTTTGAAGTATTTAGGTACATCATTTAGCTCCAAAAGGGTTATTGAAAAAAGGTCACCTGTGGTTTTTTTTTTTTCTTAAGCAAATGGCAAACCTGTCTCCGTTTGTTTTTGTTGTGTTTAATGAAAAAAAATCAATAAGGTGTGTGTGTGTGTGTCTAAGGGGGAGAGTTTGAATATTGGAAACCTCAGCCATTGTTTTAACTTCAAAGTGTGTGTGTGTGTGTGTGTTCCTTCTGATCTCGAAGCTGTGTCACTGGTAGAAAGCAGGAGAAGAAGAAAAACAATCTTATTCTGCATACAAGTGGATTGCTTAACAAGCCAGCACAGGCACATACTTGTTTGGACAATGGAGATAAAAATTCCTGTATAAAAAAAAAATAATTTCAGGGGCTGACGGTCGGCAGCTGCCTCTTATGGACGAGCATGACTCCCGCTCTCTGTGCACAAGGGCTGTGTCACTATTGTGTGCTCGTTTATGGCAATAAGCTAATTGTGTGTCTTTCTGTTTTTTTTTTTTTTTTTTTTTTTTTTTTAAGGAACCTGTATGATATGCATATTGTTTCCATATAGCTGCCTTGGAAGAAAAAAGTCAAATAAGAATAGCATTAGGAATGGAACAACTTGGCAGGTTTCATGAATGTATTTATTACAAAGTTCTTGTAGCCTGCCCATCTAGACAAATAGCTTTCATTAAGCAGGGGAAAGATTCGAAACCCATTTTGCATGCTGACCCAATGTCTGTTTTTTTTTGTTTTTTTTTTACTGGATTTATGCGTTATCTCCCACAAAACCTGTGGCTGGATCCACCTTGGCCGTTCTGTGGCTTGCTAGACATAGGTAAACCCAGAGCGACTTGCTGTAGATTTAACCTGGTGCCGAATTCTGTGCTTCCAATGGAGCACCTGCAGGCAAGGCGGCCCGTATAGCGCTACACAGGATATGTGGGGTTTTTTCCTGTTTTTGAAAATAATTTGTAAAGACCCAGATGCAGGAGATTGTCCAAGCCAATAAGTTCCTTGAAAGCTCTGCAATTCCTAAAAAAAACAAAACATTTTCATCGTTTAAGTCCAGCGAGATCAGCGATTTTTGGTCTGGGTGGATTTTTTTTTTGTTTTTCTTCAGATTTGAAGATCCAAATGAGGTGCAGGGTGGCCCGGGCACCTTGCTTGGGGGTGGGGGCTGGATGTTCCATAGAAGGTAACGGGCATAGGCGTTAGACTAAGAAGGTTAATTTTTCATACTGGGATATTGGACGTCCTTCGCTTGATTTGCTCCCTCGGTTTTAACTGGGAGCAGGGGAAGAAGTGGGTTGAAGCTCAACATGGACTCAACTCACCCGAACTTGAGTCAAAACTGCCGCCTAGCCTAGCCATGCGTGCCTCTTTCTTATCTCTAACCCTGCTTTGGTGGCAGGATGATCCTTCTCCTGGTGATGCCATGCCAGGGTTAGGACCCTCCCACCACCATCCCAAGCCTTCTGGTTGATTTTTTTTTTTGTTTTTTTTTGGGGGGGAAGGGTGGACAAAAACCTTTGTTCATCTGCTCTGAGAAGAGCAGACACTCTTTCCAATGAACAAGCCTGTACCACAGTTGATAAATGACTGTGTTTTAGAGAGATTTTGCCTCTTAAGGGCTCAGCTTTATGAACTACGTCTGTAGCACTATTTTCTGTCTATCTTTAGGCTCTCCCTTCCTGGGGTTTGACTTGAAGCTTTGTGTGTGTTTTGATTTAGGTTCAGTCAGGAAAATTCAGCAGGGTTGTTGTTTAAAAACAAAAAACAAGGAAATCATATGAAGAAAAATCCAGTGCTTTTTTTTTTTTTTTTTTGGATGAATCTTACTGATAATTTGCTAAAGCTCATTTGAATTTTAAGCACTTCTTTAATCTTCAAAAGCTAAATTGCTTTATGAATATGCATGGTGTGGGCAGACTTTAGTTCATTACCTAGTTGTAAATTCTAATGACCATTAGGTCCTTGCAGTAATTGCGAATTGTTTTGCATTTTTGATTGGCCTATTAACATGTGCATTCGGCACACATCAGGTCAGCCTGTCAGGCTGCTAGAAGAGGAGAAAAGGAAAAAGGCGAAAATTGCAACACCCAAGATTTTCAATCTTGGAAAATTGATGATGATAAAAAAAAAAAAATTTAAAGCAGATTTTTTTTTCTTCTCCAGATTGAAAGTTCGCCAAGAGATTTGACATATTTAATTTACATGATGACTTTGCACTCCTTCATTAATGCAATTTGCATATGAAGCTGTTGTTAATCACTTTTGATCATGTTTTGTGTATTAGCTGCCTCAGTAGCTCCTCTCCCTCAGATGCTCCTGGAGAAAGCGGCACAGTGATGTATCTGCTTGCCAAGCTCCCTTTTCCTGAATTGAGGAACCTGTCGTCTAAGCTTCAGTAATTAAATATGGTGTCTGTTTTCCTTTTTTACTGCGGAGATGCAGAGTGGAACTCTTCCCATTTGGGGGAGACATTCCTTTAAAAATTGCTCTCTTGGTTTTTGTGTGTGTGTGTTTTTTTATTTTCAACCACTCGGATTGATATTGGCAACATGTAAAGAGGTTCAACTGCTAGTAATTTGACAACAGGAAAAGTGAGTGCTTCAGAGTTTTGGCGTGCCACAAAATTTTAGGCTGCAAGATACTTGGTATATGTCATCCATCTTCCATTCATTGATTGGCAGGCAGTTTTAGACCAAAACATCTGAGGTGTGCTATCATTGTTAGTGTGGGCCTGGAATTTTCCAGGTGTCTTGCTTTTTTTTTTTAAGGATATGGTCCCATGAGGTACTTTTTTGTCTTTAAGTCTTCATCGGGTCTTAAAAGTAAATCCTGTTCTTTACTACTCCTGGCGCATCCCCTGCCTGTGCAAGAGAAGGCATCGGCTACTACCTACCTAGACACACAATTTCAGCTTCCTGATGTCCCATTAATGCTTCTCCCTTCTGTGGGCAGCAGCGTCGCGGAAAGGCACAAAGCCTGGCATTTGTTTGGTCCGCTGCCATGGGTCTGTTTCCATAAATGGGGCTCAACTTTTGGGTTCTGAGTTTCACTGCTGATTTCAAACAGTGAAACTGATATTCCGATTTTAGAAGAACCTTTAATGGGAAGGAATAAATCACAATGGGAGAAATGCGCATTTTGCAAGAAGCATTAAGAATTTTTTTTTTTTAACCTCAAAGGGGACCAGTCATTGCCCTTCCCTGACTCCCATCCATCCCAGGCTAGCAATGCACTTTGGTTCAAAGTTGTTAATATTCAACTGGGAAACAGTATCCAGAGCACAAATGAATTATTAAGTGCATGAACTTTTTAGGCAGTAAGATGAACTGATGGGGTCCATCTGTGAGATCTTAGGGGCTTTTTATTTCTGTGCCTGTCGACCGATTCTGCCCTATCTGACTTCATAGCCTTTGGTCTCTGGCCAAGTGCATGCATAATTGATTCCACACACACACACTATCATTTTCTTGATGTAATTGCTTTAGTAAGATATGATAAAATCTAATGGACAAGTTACCATTTGGAAACGGGCAAAAGAAAAAAGAAAGTCAATGCTTTGGCTTTGTGTTGGGTCATTGTGAAGGGTGTTGGGATAGTGTGGAATCAATTTTATTTTATTTTTTTTAATGTAAAATTTACCTGTGTGTGTTTGGAAGATGTGAGGGAGAGGTCGGCTCATTGCATTGAACTAAAATGCAGATCTGTCCTCTGACTGCTCAGCCGAGGAGCACACAAACCATGACGGTGGACTGTCCCAATGATCCAGCTCAGATAAAACCTAGTTCTATTTACAGACTGCTATCAAGTAGACTTTTCAGGAATGTAAACAGAGGCTGGTTTTTGGCAACAGCAGAAAGGCTCGCACTGTTAGAATTTAAACAAACACACACACTCCTCAGCCCCCTTTTGAGTTGCAGTCCTACAATACTCCTGCTAGCCCAGGAAACACTAAACCTTAAACGGGGCCATGGCAGGTTTGCCAAGATGGGCTGCTGCCTCCTCGTCGTTTTCGCTCATGGATTCTTCATGGGTTGTGGTACTTTGCATAATTTTAGAAAGAAAAGATGTTGCACAGGAACATTTGAGACCATATGGATCCTTTCCTACTGAAGAAGGGATCTGGGATGATCCCGAAAGCTCGGGTACCGCCATCATCCAGTGCCATCTTTTGATACAAAGGTCAGTTGGGTGACAGTTCTCGCTATGCACGGCTTTCCTCGGTGCCCACGCTCCCAGACCTTGTCCAGTTTGACAGATGTCCCTCTTGCTGTCCTCCGTCATGCTTGCCTATGCTAAATTAGCTAATTTGCCACCAGAACCTTTAAGTACATGACCAGCATGTACATTGTAATTGGCGAATAACTCTTCTGTTGGTCCAGTAAAAGGAATTGCAAATAATCCGGTTTTCTTCAGCTACGAGAACTTTGCAGTTAGATTCATCTTCTAGCAATTTGTTACATAGCATGTAAACTGGATAAAGATTAAATGCATGAATCTTTTCCAAAGCAGATACATTGACGCAGAAGAGCTGCTTACATTACTCTCAAAATTAGACCAATGGGACTTCAGGGGACATGCAGAAAGGCATACCAACATGGCTGTACACAAATCCTTTGCATGGATTTTGAAGAGGCGAGCAGAGAGTGTAAGAGTTTGATGATCTTGAAATTCGACACTGGATCTGACTAATTTGAAAAGCACACAACTTTGCAAGAAAGCGATATGCTTTGTGTATTGTGCATACTTTCAGAAGTGTAGACAGCAAGTGCTACTGCTCATTACATGTGTTAAAACCTAAATTTTTATCAAGATATATATATATTTTTTTTCTCCCCATTTCTGGAACATTAATGCCACTATAGCAAGAGCTACGGGTTACCCCAAACTCACAGATGTGACGACGGGCACTGCCAGAGCCAGTCTGATCCCATTTCAGTGGAGGCCATTTTTTTTTTGTTGCCCCCAGGGGGCTTGGGGACTGGCAGGAGAGCTACTTAAAAAAATGTCACCAATAATCACTGGGCAGCAACGTTTAAACCGACGGAGGGCTTGTGTGTGTGCACTTTTCAAGGGTTAACAGTACGCAGATGGTTTTGGCTTTCTTTAGAAATAAAAATCTATGGATTGAAAAGTGCTTATAAAGAAAATAGGTATCTGAGGGGAAACTTGTGTGACTAGCGCCAGTAGTTAAGTAGTAATAATGTGGCGCACGTGATTGGAAATTGGATCCACAGACGCATACTCGTATCATTTTGTGCCAATCATTTAACCAAGGATCAGTAAATAAGTTAAACCATGGCAGGGGATTCCCCCCACCCCTCTTCACCCATTAATTAGTGAAAGGACATAGCCAAACTGTGCTGTGCAGCACGAGATAGCAGGACTCCTGCTACCAGAATGTTAAACCTGAAAGCTCCACACGCTACCTAGAACCCCCTCCAACCCTGGAAGAGCAGAGTGGAGATATTTTACAATAAAACACGGGGCACGCTGTTTGATTAAAAAGTACCTCAAAGAAAGTTGCTTTTTGTTAGCCGAGGAATTTTTTTTTCCTGCTACGTTGGGTTTCCAGCAACATTGGAGCTGCCCTTTCTTGGACCACAGAGCCATGCGTTTTTGTTTGCAACTACCTGGGATCCCAACTTTCTTTTGAGGTACTCTTTTTTTTTTTTTTTTTTTTTTAATCAAACAGCGTGCCCTGTGTTTTATTCTTCACTTGTAAAATACCTCCACTCTGCTCTTGCTATATTTTTCAATATCCTTCTCTCAACTCAGCCCTCCGGGGCCACCAAACCACAGCTAAGGTGGACCCTGGGTCTGGCCTCTAGGTGTTGCTGTTTGTGCGAAGATCGACAGGGGACTCTGCCCTGGACACCCTAGGAGTCCGAAGCCTGGCCTAGGGAATGAACTGAAGTCTCCAACCTGACGGTGCTTAGCGATGCCACTGATACATCAGGTGGGCCTAGAAGAAAATGTGTTAAAGATTTTATTGAAACAAAATGAAAAAGGGTGTATGCACAGTAAGCCTAGGTGCGTACAGGCACTTCTTTGCCAGTTCCTTTGTATATTACATTATGCAGCATCAGAGTAAAGAGTGACCTGGGGAGCTGAGATCCAAAGATAAGAGACGGGGCATATCTGCAGAGAATGCAGCAGCAACTCACTTGTAGGGGTGTGTGTGTGTGTGGTTTTTGTTTCTTTACACTCGGTTCTAACATTTTACCTTGTTACATGCAGGCCCAGCATCTGTGCATTGTGGAAGTCTAGATTGGCCGAGCTGAGATTAGCTGAATTTGGATATTGATAGGGGAATGAAGTCTGGGTCACATGTCTAAAGCGGGTAGCAGTGAACATCAGGATGCAAGAGCCCACTCAGAGTGACTGAATTGTCCATAAGTGAAGTTTAATATATCTGTCTCGTTTCCAGTACAACTTAGTGTCCAGTAGGCATATAAGAATCACTCCCGTGCTGCTGCTGCTTCAAAATATGTTGCTGGTTATTGCTGGCAGCGTGTGGCTTTAATATTCTGCCTTGATGATGCCAAACGTAAACGGCGCCTTGCCAAGCCCTGGTTGCTTCTAGAGGCACAAAGTGTCGTATGCAGAAAGCAGCACTTCTTGAACCCATGGTGACCTGGTACCCAGGCATCCGTTGTTATCAGCCGGGTAGCAGGTTGTTCCTAGTTGATAACAAGAGCTCAGTCGCAGGGTTTCTGACCGCTGAACCTTATAACTTTTTAGCCGATCTTTTTCGGCAGAAGTAAGGGGCAGCAAGGCCTTGGGAGTAAGGGGCGGCCTCAGCAGTGATGTATTGCTGGTTGTTATTATTTTTTCTTTTTATCAAGAGGCTCTCAGGAACCCTGTTGTCCTGGATGAGACAGTCTCAGTCTTTGTTATACAGTTTTTGCAAGGGGTTTTCAGGATTCCTTCCTCCCACCCTCCCCCCAACTCATCAGCGAGTCCATCTTTTTAGGAGGTTCTGTGATGCTCTGCCGTACACGTTGTGCTCTTTTTTTTTTTTTTTTTTTGGCTTGACCCTTGACTGCGTTCAGTACTGGTAACTTTGAAAATGTAATTGCAAGTCAGAACAAACTAGCGAGTATAAGAAAAAAAAATGTTTTTTTGTTTTTTTTTTCTTTAAATGTTGCTTTAATGGTAAGAAGTGAAGCAATAAAAAAAAATAAAAAAATCTCCCAGTCTTGTATGTAAATTTCAGGAAGGTGGAGGGATTGGATAGAGGAGTGTATACTCCCTTCTTTTTTTTTTTTTCTTTCTTTCTTTTTTTTTTTTTTGCCGCCTTTTTAATTCCTGAAGTTTTGCTTTCAACAAAAACCCCCGTCTTTGCCAGGAGGGGCTTAGGCAAAAGTGGTCAGTCAGGTCTGCTTGGGAGAAGGCGGTAAAGAAAAGAGGTTAGTAGTAATAGGGCCGGTCGCACAATGGGAAAATTGTAGACTGGAAGCATTAGTCTCCTCAGCCTTAGTGCGGCCAGACTGGTTTAGCAGACAGCATGATAGATGGCTTTGTCAAGGGTCCTAGGGTGTGCCCTGAACTTGAAGCACTTTGTTTATCTTGAATAGAAAGGGGAAAGCACAGACATAATCGATGTCTAGTTTTTTTTTTTTTTTTTAAGGAGCTAGAAAGAGGAGGGAGAACAGAGAAGGCCGGCGCAGGAGGAAAGGGGGAGGGGAGGGAGGGGGCTGCAGGAGGGAGGGAGGAGGAGGGGTGGGGGGAGGAGGCCTTGGTTCCTGCTGTCCATTAACAGATGAACTTGGCTGAAGTCCAGACTTCTGATGAGAGAGTGTCATAGCCCAGGAGCAGTCAAGCCTTTTCAGTAATTCTTTTTTATACCTGCTGACTGTACATCAAATGTGCCCAGGTCTTTTGGCTGAAAGCAAAAAGGAAAAGAAGAAAAAAAAAAAAAGACACAGCTCAATTTTTTTTTTCTCTCTTAAAACCAGTTGAGACCGGTCTTTTGGCCACGCAGATGGGTTCTATCATCTTTCCTGGTTTGCTACGGGGAAAGAAAGCGTTGTGATGGTGCCAGTAACCTGCGGGCCTGGGACTAAAAGGTCTTTGGTGTTCCAGGAGGCAAATTACAGAGAGAGAGAGAGAGAGAATATAGGTGTGTGTGAAAAATGTGTCTGTGAATAAACCTGTGTGAGAGAAAACTGATAGTTCTGTTTACTTCTGTGAAGGGTGGGGGGTGCTTTGTATGTGTGAGTGGATCACTCGGGTGGTGTGGACGCGAGAGAGAGAGACCTGACGGTGCCCGCGCTTAAGATTGCCCGGGATGTTTGTTTGCGAGGCAAAGTTTTGGAATAGGTTTGCATTTGATTTGCATCTGTGAGGGGAAAGAGGGCTTGTCGCAAATTGCAGCGGTTTAAACCCCCTCCCGAGCATGCTTGGCACAGGGCACGAAAACTTTTTTTTTATTTTGTGAGGCCCACGCAGGAGGCCTGGCCTGGCCTGTGCTCTCTGGTGAGCTGGGCCCTGTCTCTGAAGTAAAAGCACTCGAGCCCTGGCGCAAGAGTGGTTTTTGAGGGTTTTGTCGCGGACAAAGCAACTCAAGCCCCCCCCCCCCCCTTCTACAGTCTTTCGCCAGCGAGGGAACTTGTGGCAGCTGCCCCTGCCGCCTGGGAAGGAGGGGTGATAAAAGTACAAAAAAAAAAAGGGGGGTTAAAAACAACCGAACCGGACTGCATGGAGCAGATAACTGACCTGTGACCTGTGTGTGCAGTTAGTTTGTGAGTTTGTATGTTATCTATTTCTGACAGTCCTGGTGGTCTGGTTTTTTTTTTTAAATTTCCTTTTGGCTAGAAGCTCACGCCTTCTCCTTTTGGGCCTCCATCTCAACCAGAACCAGTCCCTTCTGAGTCTGTGGTGCCAAGAACTTTCATTTCCACCCATTTTAGGTCGCTCCCTCCGTAGCCTGCCCCACAGGCAGCTTCAGCTTGTGAAGCTTTCCTTGTTGGTTTTGGTATTTTGTAAAACTCCTGCCAGGTTTGGTGTGGAGTTCTTTTTTTTTTTTAATTTTCCTTTCATGTCTCTTCACATGCCGGCCCTGTGTTTGCTTGCCACCTGAATTCCATTTTGAGACCGTCATGTGATTATGGATTGTTTTCCTCAGATAAACATTGCAGAATGCAAGGCAGGCGTGCTCCTGTCCAATCCCACGTACCTGGAGCCAAACTGATGGCAGCAACCTAGGTAGTATTTGCCTCCTTAAACACCCCCGGTCTCTTCATATGACTGCAGCCACCAAAGGCATCGGGGGGCCACCACCACCGAGTTGGCAAATGAATAATAATAATAATAATAATAAAAAAAAAATGTTCAGTTTAATGGGCAAAATGACATCTCCCAAAGTGGTCTCTGCATTTGCTCACACCAGACTTGTGCTCTCCGACAGAGTGCTTTCCAGCAAAATTCTTGCAAAGCAGAAGAATCGGTGACACAGCTGATGGCAGCAGAGCTTTGTTCACTCAATTGAAAAGCGGGTGTGCGTGGTTTAAAAAAAAAAAAAAAATCCTTCGTGCTGTTTGGGTTTTGTGCTGTCTCAATCCTTTTGCTTTCCCATGTATATCATGCGCTTCATTGTTGTGCACGTTAAGTTTTTACAATGCGCCTACTTTTTTTTTTTTCTTTTAACAGGGCGCATTCTTTGCCCAACTGTTGGGTATAGCGTTCGCTGGAGCGACCTAAACGGCAGACAGGCTGCCACCTTTTGCATCACTGGGGTTTGCTAGCATAGTTCAATTGCTTTAGTATTTTCCGAACTAGAAGTTCGGGTTTCTGATTGTGCATGAGGTAGGATTCCTAATTAGAGAATAAAGCCTGGTGGGGCTCCTTTTTAAAGCAGCAGCATCTCCCACTCGAATGTTATGAAATCCGAGTGATTTTCTGCTTCTGTGTACAAGGGTACGCTGGCTAGGCCTTTCACCGCCATGTTTCACAGAATGAGCCGGAAAAGAACTTCTGAAGAATTTTTGAGGATACAGTTTTAGTTATTTAATTTTATATTAAAAGAAAAAGTAGCTACTTGCCATTCTAGGTGGATTGCAATTGAAATAAAAAAAAAAAAATCAAAACATTTTAAACAAACAAAAATGCACAAGACATCATAATTATACATTTGAAAAGACGGTCAGCAGTACATGTCTCGTATTTCCAGTTCGTAGCTCCCTTTCTGTTGAAAGGAGTCTGGCATCTTGCCGGTTAAATAGCGATGAGATGTGCGGAAAGGTGGGCAGTCACCAAGAAAGGAGAATAGCAGCTGCCGATGCTGGCGGGACAGACCTGGAAAAGGACAACGCAAACGCTGTAGTAGAGGACCACTTACCTGAAGCTCTGTTAACCAGAAACCCCATTATCCATTAAAAAAAAATAAAAATTGTCCTGAAGCCATGAGCAACTATTGGGAAATCGGTTGACTTCATGAGTTCTGTTTTATCCAGAAACACTCCCGTTATCTGCAATGTCCATTGTCTGCAATGGCCTCTCTTGCAGCCTTTCTGGATAAATGGTGGTGCTCCACTGTGTTAGAGTTTAGAAGAAGAAAGTTCAGCCGAGATGCCGGTAGATTTCTGGGTTGGTGGAGATAGGACATTTAAATGACACTTTTTTGATTAGTAGGCACTACTTTTTTTTTTCTTTTTAATAGGGTAAGGAGATGAGGAGAGGTTGCATGGAGGAAGACGGCCAAGCTCTGGGGATAAGCACCTGTGCCACTTGCAAAGCTCACTTTGATTGGATGATGCGTTTTATGCGTGCTAGAAATAAAGTAGAGGGGCTCCGTGATGAAGAGTAGATTTTCCACCAGGCATGACTCGGTTTGTGAACTGGGGGGGGGGAGGCGTAATGTTTAGTGAAAATGGCAGCTTGCTCTGGTCTGTAGCATCACCTTCGCCTGTTGATGAAATGTGAGAGAGCAAGAAGCCAGTCACTTAAGAGAAGGGCATAGTCTATCTGCCTCTTTTTAAGAGTCAATTAAAATACAGTGCCCCAGTGGGCAGTAGAATTGAGTGTTACCCTATATCTGGCGCTTTATGTACACTTTTTCTGAGCTGGTGCATGTTTCGCCTTCTCTTTACTACGCTCAGAAATGTGATTTAGGTTCTGTTTTCTCCTCAATAACCTTCTGGAAATGAATGCCTCATTCAGTTCTCTTTACTATACAAAAATGGTTGGAAACAGTTGCTGAATTGATTATTTTAGTGGATGAAGTGATCCACACCTTCAGCATCTCTTTCCCCCCCCCCCCCACAAACCCCCCCCCCCCAATCACAAACCCCTTTGGATCATCTCCTCCCTGTTTCTTTTCCCCTCAGTCGAGATAAAAGCCGCAGGTTAAATATCGCAAAGGCCAAGCCATGACCCAGGGTTAAGTATCGGGATGCACGGAGGCAGCAGTAAATATTGTACAGTGGGCGGACGAGGGGGTATTAACAGTGCTGAAGCTGGAAAAGACTGCAGACAACTGGCAGACTGGTTAAGAGGCTGTTGGATGAGCCGTGCAGTATTTCTACTTCAAACTGATTGAAATGTCGACTAAAAAATCAATGCTGTTGACTAGTGATAATTTACTGCGTTGCCCGTGCTAAGTAAATCCCCCGCTTTTTCAGAGGGAAGTTTGCCAGGGAGAGATTAGCATGGAGAGTTTTCTGCACGCTCTCTGTGCCATCGTGAATCGGAGGGCTTTTTTTTTTTTTTTTTTCATTTCATCTCTTTTTATTTGTTTCATCATGACTTTTAAACAGTTGTCAAGTAATTTATGGCTGCTTTCATGTTGTCAGACATTCTCATTGCAGCTTCTTGCCAACGTAAGGCACACAATATTTTTCTCTCTCTCAAGACGCCTCTTGTTTCATAATCTGAGAGGAGGGCTAGGGACCACCAAATTTAGACTATCTTCAGCCTGATTTAAATGTACTGCGGACTTGAAATCAGAACCCGTTTTTGTCCCTGACGCAAATCAAGTTAAAATTTTATAAATGTCCATGTAATTACTCTACGTATTTCTTTATTTTTGATTTTGTAGAGCCGCCTTTCAGCAATTTAGGATGGGAGATGGTTGCAGGGTAGCAGAGGATCTGAGATGATAAACTGTGCTCTTCTTAACATGTAAATGACCCACACAGGCCACTTTGCTGAATAGTCTAACCACAGGGCAAGAAACTCTTAAACAGAAAATAATAATAATTATTAAATTCAAGTCTTCCCATGTAGTGCTTCAAAAAAATATATATTATTCATTTGCGACCGGGCTCTTTAGAGCATAAACACTCTTTTTTTTTTTTTTGTGTGTGTTTGTGTTTTATTTTGTAATGAAATTATCCGTTTTTTTTAAAAACCAAATCCCACAAAATAAATTCTTTTCTATAAAGCTCCGAGGAGCAACGCGTGCCCTGCGCATGATGAAATCCCATTTTGTTGTAGGCACTCTCTATGAAACGGTTTTCCAGAGCGGTAGCACCTAAGGGTGCATTTTGAGGCTTTTTTTTTTTTTTTTAGAGGGTCAGGAGGGGGGGATATGATTTTTTTTTTTTCTGTTTTTGTTTCCTGAGCAAGTTGTGGTTTGCAGTGATTCCCCCCCCCCCCTTCTCTCCTGCATTAGTGTTTCCATGGGAAAAGCAAGAAACCGAGACCCTTGGTACCAGGCCAGCGCCCGAGATTTACTGCGGGGAAGCAGAAGTAAAGTAACAGCTTTTGAACAATTCATAACTTTTTTTTTTTTTTTTTAATGCACTTCCTTTATCCAGGGTGCTTCATGGAAGAGAAATGTAGAGTTACAGGCTCGATGAATATTGCATGTTTTATAATGGTGAAGCAATGTCTCGTGGTTCCTAGCACCTGCATTACTTCGCCCCCTTTTTTCCCCCTTCTAATATTCAACCAGATCGATTCAACCAGATCTATTCAACCAGATCTACAACTTCCACATGTAAAAATGTTATTACTAATGTAAATACCTCTAGCTAATGTTATCCTCTCCCTTCTCTTCTCTTCTCCCAGTTCTATTACCTTGTTATTTGTAACTGCTTCCTTCCACACTAATAGGTTATTCAACTGTTCTTTGTACACCCCTGTTATATGTAAACCGGCATGATGTGTTTGCAACACGAATGCCGGTATATAAAAATTTTAAATAAATAAATAAATAATATCTAGGGTGGGGGAAGGGGGTTGGCAGTGATTAGGGTCTGAGTTAGTCTTGGCCCTTAAAGTCTCTTATTGTAGAATAAGAATGATTGATTGGAACAGGGCGCGACTGGCACGCTTTGGCATTTAGTACGTTGTGGTTTCTGTTCTGGTTTTTTTGGGGGGGGGGGGGCACTAGCCCTGCCCGTATTATGTTGTTGGTTAACTTCTATGTGAATTTTGAAACCGTGCATTCCTTTTTACTATTGATTTACTGATTTGGGGATGTGTTTGAATTTCTCGTCCGGAAGCATTTGTCAATTGGTTTGTTTTTAATGAATGAGGTGCTGCTTTCTAGGAATGTTCTCTCTTTAAAAAAAAAACCCCCAAACAAACAATTTTCTTGCTTCTTTAAACTTTCTTTTGTTATCCCGACAATTTGAAAACAATGGGGTGTGAGTGGGAGAAGAATCTGAATTTGTTTTCAGTTGAGAATAATATAGTTGTATATTTATTCCATAAATAAAGAAGAGCGCTTCCCTTGGTTGTTCCTTAGTGACTTTTTAACAGTAGCCTTCTGGTTATGTGCCAGCTCTGGCTTTATAGGATGCTTCCCAGCAGGCCAGCCTTGCCTTGCTTACAGAGTCAGGCATACCACAGTGCCATGCGTGGATTAAGTTTTCGTCCCGCTGCATTTAGTTCGTAAACTGGACTTTTCGTTTGATGCCGACGACAAATAAACGTGCCCTACAGCTTCGCATCCCTTTCGGTGGTGAGATGTGTCTGGGGGGGGGGGGGGGGGGGCGTAATTGACTTTCTTATTAAGTTTTGTTTTTTGGGCCCCTGCCTGATAATTCAAGCCCTTCATGCTCTGCTTTAGGTTCTCCTTTAGTCTGACGCACACAGAAACACAGATGATGTCGGCAGACCAGGGCCGCTTGGCCTACCCGGTCTGCCCATTGGTCTGGATGCGTTGTTTAGGATTTGCTGCTAACACCTTTAGTAGATGTCGGAACCGTTCCACCCCCTCCACCTTTTCAGTGAATTATTCTTTTTGGCTATATTATTGCCTTTTAGTGTCACAACCCCACCTGCCTTCTAAATGTTTTCATTGCTGGAGATGTCTGAAAAGCTCAGATGTAAAATACTTAATGTTCCCTAGCAAAAAAAAAAAAAAAATCAAGCTGTGTTTGTCTGTGGGCTGAGCTATGGGGAACTTATTAATAGGAATTGGAAATATAGATCCTTGCCTCGCTGTTCTTGCTAATGATTCATTTCCATTAAAAGAAAAATGCGTGATTTTTTTTTTTTTTGTAGTTTAGCTGGAACAGTCAGCCAGTAAGGCTGTGAAGCCTTCACTTCAGACCCATGCCCAGATAGCCGGCGCTACACTTTTTTAAAAATATATTTAGCAGCTCTAGGTGAACCAGCAATGCTTTTGTGAGCTGGGCTGGCAATGTCTTTATCTCCCTCTCTATCTTGGCAGCTGCACCTGTTGCTCTGGAAGCGATGCCTGACTCTGTGCAGAGCTGAGGTATGCCGGCTTCCTTATTTATCCCCCTCCGGTGACTCCCCTTTCCCCCTGCATCTGACTAACCGGGGGACTGTAAACGGTACCCATTTACCTGTAACTTGTTTTATGCCCTCGGAAGTGTTAAGGACCGACCGAGCTTTTAGCCGCCAAGTCTGTGGAGAAATCGGCCAGGCAATTTTTGTTTCAGTCTCTGAGTCTCTCTGGAGCACTAGTTCCAGAGACTGATCAATACGTTTTATTGTAGCCCTTGCCGCATCCAAAGGCTTTGTGACCTTATCCTGTCTAAAAATAGGATATGCTCTTGCTGCCTACAGAACCTTGACCTGTGAAAACCCATCTGGACATAACTGACACGTGCAGAAATGCTCTGCGAATGTATTCTGTGGGGCGCCGTCCGGCCGCAACGGAGCACTTGCTGGTTAGGGAACGTCCAGCTACGCTTCTCCTGAAGTTATTGCAGTGGGGCAGTCGAGAACTCCATGCCACATCGCAAGTGATTTTTTTTATTTAAAAAAAATTTTTTTTTTTACTTTTATTTCTAGATGACTCATAAAAATCTAAAGCAACTTGCGGCATGTTCCAGGAACGGCTTAAGTTTTTTTTGTGCACGTTATTCTAACTCCCAGGCTTCCTTTTTTTTTTTTTCGGCGCGGCATCTCGCTGCCCGTGTCATCTGCAGTGCGATGACTGTTGAACTGTAACCGGGATGGAAGTGTGTGTACTGTTAACGTAAAAATTAAAAAAAAAAAAAAAGTGCCAGAGCTAAGACTAATCATCCTTGGTGATTAAAATTCAGTTACTGTTCTCCGCATGATTGTCCCTGGGAGCCAGTGGTTTGTGTCTTTATAACAAGATGTGTTAGAAGGGGGAAGCTGGCTTAATATGGATTTCAGTGGAAGTGGAGAGCCAGTGCAGCAGTCTTGTAGCATAATCAAAGGCCACCAGAGGAAGAAGTAGTCCAAGAATGCCTGCATTTCAGTTTTGACATATTTTAAAAGCCAAAACAGTATTGATAGATCTTGTGGAGTATTAGTCTAGCTTCAGGTTCCCCATTCTGTCCTTGGATTTCTGAGAATCCCTCATTGAGTAAGAACTGCCATGGTCATGTTGTGATTGAGGAGCTGGAGCTATTGCAGTGAGCCAATGAGTTCTTCTCCTGGTAAGGGTAACCACAGTTTTGAAGTGCCTGGCAGTAGTTCTCATTTTGGTCCAGGGGAACCTCCTGCCTAGCATGGATTTTCAGGCTTGTGCACATGAGATAGACTGTGCACACAAATATATCTCCATTGTATGCAAACATGTCTCCTGCTTATTGAAGGACATCCTGGAAACCAGACTGTCCGGACAATCCTTGAGGACAATGTTGAGAGCTGCTGAGCTAAGGGACCATGCATGCACCTTTCCTCGGCCCTGTGTTAGTTAGTTTTTTTATTTTTTTTATTCTGCCTTTCAGCACTTTAAAGTGAATTGCATTCAGGTACTGCCGGATGTCGTGTTTATAGCAGACATCCCTGTTTTTTAGATACTTTGGCAGCTGACCGGCAACATTGGCAGTCCCCAGGTCAGAACTGAACCTGGAATAGCTGTGTGAATGCAGTTCTTTGTACTGGGCTAGTGCCAGCCCGCTGCTTGGCATTTTAATACAAACTATTCCTCTAAAGCAGTGCTTCCAAAATTTCAAGGACCCTCAATAGGTATGGGTTTTCAAGGTAAGAAAAGTATGCCAGTGAGCCAGCGAGCGAATATTTTTCATGGACATTCATTTGGCTGTCCTGAAAAAAATAGATCTGTTGGGAGTTCCTGAAGAATGGATCTTAAAAACAGGATGTGTCACTCCGATTGGTTATTCTAGCAGGTAGTACTTGCCTGGAAAAGTTACATATAGGAGCATCCCCATTGAAATGTGCTTACTTAGAGTGACATTTAAAAGAAATGTAACAAAAAAAAAAAAATAACGATAGGGAATTACACCCAGTTTATACCATTTCCTGCATTCCTTATTTGCTTTTATGTAGGCATTAACTGCCAGTTGCTGCCTTCGCTGGGTCGAGCATTGTGCAAGGGGGTGACTACTGATAGAAGCTAAATTTTGAAGTTTAAATTGGATGCATGACGGGGCAGGGAAGGGTTAAGTGGTTTTGCTTGTGGGGAGGGGTCTAGTGCTCCTCCTTTGATAGAAGAAAAGAGAGGAAAGAAGCTGTAAAAAGGTGGCATTTTGTTCTCCCCTTAACAAAAGCCAGGGCTATTGTTGCGGCCTGGCTTGAAAGAGAGGTCACTGCTGGTATTAGTACCGCTAATCGCATAAGAGCCCGGGTGGGCTTGGTCTGCCTGCTCTGTCTCCTGCCTAAGAAGCTGGGACTGGCTGGGCTGATCTGTTCCCATACACAGGTTCCTCTTTGGTTACACAAAATGTCCGCTTTTGCTCTCTTAATTCACAGGCTATTATTAGCAAGTGTCACTCGGTTATCTGAGAGTGGTGCTTTTAGCTGCCATCTAAGTCCCTGACACTTGGGTTTACAGCAGATTAAATTAAATTTTAGGCTGGTTTGGCTTCACTGAAAGTAGACAAAAGGAGCAGCTGTTGTGGAAATGTAATCTGGCACTGACAAGTATAGGGTACCACCCCTGGCTTATTTTATTTATTTATTTTGTTTTTCCCTTCTCTCTTGCCTCTGTAGAGGCTCTGAATGTGCAGGTGACTATTTTCAGATTAGGTACCTGACAAGCTGTGGGGCGGGGTGGGGGGGGGAGAGAAAGAGAGACCAAATATAAATGCCATTGTCCTGCTCTAACTGCTGTTCTACTTTGCAGGCCATGACACTGCTGTTGAGAGTCCCTGAGTCAGAAGGAATCGGTGGGGGCACACAATGCTTTCACTTTATGTATGAGCGTTTTTGGTTGTTGTTTTTTTAATGTGTACATGTGTGTAGTGTTATTCCAGGGTCTGCTTTAAAGTGATGATGATTTATTTAAGGTACCACAAACAAATCATGTGTTGTATGCATGTTTATTGATCAGCAACATGTACTTGGGTTTGGCTGTCTACAGATGCTTTTTTTTTTTTTAAATTTTATCTGTGGGTACATGCAAAAAAAAGTCTTGTTCTTTAATTTTGTGATGTGCCCCCTGTTCAGGGAGTGGGCAAAACTGAAACTCTTTTTTTTTTTTTTTTTTTTTTGTACCGTCATCAATGTTTTTTTTTTGTCATCTTAAGTGAGGCTATTTCTTTGTCTTATTTTTAGAAATGGGAAGCAATTCAAGCTGCTAAAAATGGTGTCACACTGACACTGAGCCAAATCAAAACCTTTTTATTGTGCCATAAATGTCTACACAACCGAAAAATCTTAAACCGCTCGCACTTCCCTGGTGGGTTCATGCGCCACAATTTAATGGTTTGAATCCGGTTCCCTGGATTTTTTTGGTCGGCATAAACTGGCTTAAAAAAAAAAATCCATGTATAATTTAAGAAAAGGGTAAGACATGCTGTCCCAAATTCTCCTGTGTCCTTGCTGTAAAAGGGGACCGCGGGTGCTGGTTCCCAAACAGTGGAGGAAGATTCTCTTCCAGCTCTGAGGATTTTAAAGACTTGGACTCCGACAAGTCACTCTCCACGCTCCAGATGGTGTTCCATCTGAAATAAAACTTCCTCAGTTGTGACAATCTGGCAAACAGTACATTTTCTGAGGGCTGAATCTCCTTCCATTTGCACAATCACAAGCTACACTCTTGCAGGATCACCCGCTGGACAGAGTCTGGGACACCCATTGTTACTTGAAATCCATTGGCTGTACAGCTCCTTAGCGGGATAAATCTCCTTTTCATCTCCTCTTAGGCTGAATACCATGCAGGCACACACTCCTCTTCTCCATATGATGTAGCACTGTCTTGGCACTGGATCACACTGATTGGAAGAGTTTGGTATGCAATCTCTTCCCTTGAAGGAAAAATCAACAGCGGGCAGCTAGCTATGTAGTTTCCAGAACCCCTTCTGGAAAATCAAGAATAAAACAAATTTGAGCTCAGAGCTAGGACTCTCTCTCTCCTTCCCTGAGAAAATTCCTTACAGGCAGAGCTACCATCCCACGCATGGGAGGGAAACTCACTCCCTCACCTGTCCAAGACCTTAGAAAAGAAAAAAATTTAGGGATGGACAAATTGACTTGCTTTTCTCTCCCAAAACAGAGAAAGACCTTACAGACTCCCAGACTATATATCTGCAGCTACTCCCCTGCACAGAACAATCCCTGTGCAGTTTACCTGCTTCCTGTAGCCCTGCTGAAGAAGAGAGAGAGAGAGATCGCTCCCCCCCCCCCCCCCCCCCCCCCCCCCCTGCTCCTTACCACTGCATCACAGAACTCCCTCCAGAAAACGTTAGGGTCCTATAAGTACTGTTGCAGGAACAATCCATTCTGACAACCTCTCCCAAAGGGGTACTCTTACAAAATTAAAAATACCCATACCATCTCCCAGTACTCTGAAACATGTCCTCTTATAAAGGAGACTTTAATTTAATTAGGAATCCAAAGGGTCCTTATAAGTTACACCTGTAAAAAAATATATATTATTGACAAGGTAGACTTGGGGAAAGCCATTTCTTTAGCCCTGGGCACGAGCGGCATAGGATCTATCTACTATTTGGGAACCTGCCTGGTACTTGTGACCTGGATTGGCCACTGTTGGAAGCAGGATACCAAGCTTAATAGACCCATGGTCTGACCCAGTTTGGCGGTTCTTATGAAATACAGTGGACTCTGTGACTTGACATGAGCTGCTTACCATGACCAAGTTTCTCACAATCGTACAGTTTTTTTCAGTGGGGTAGTCACTGAATTAACTGTTCACCCCTTTTTTAGTAGCTACAATGACACGTTGGGGTGAGTATCTTATTTTTTCTGAAAGTACTGTGATTTTGAAGATGGTGAGGTTATCTGTCGGAGAAAAAAAACCCTGGCTATTCCCTCTGAAAGAAGATGGCAGAGGCATGCTGGAAAGTTTGTCAGTCCAGGTGAATTACACACTCCTTGTCTTAGCATGGGTTTGGCCTCTTATTGCTTACAAACTCTTGTGAATAAAGCTCTTTAGTTAATTGGATTCGAAAATAGGTATGAATCAGGTCATGCACTCTGCAAATAATATAGACCATAAACCCATATGCTGTTTTGCGTGGTTTGTTGATGACATCCAGAAAGAGAAATGAGATATTTTCATTTAAAATGGAAAAACAAATTAGCAAACTTAAAACATGGAGTGTGCTGTAGCTCAGACTTACCTGAAGCACTTTTGTCATTGATGCTGACATAGTCTTCCTTTTGGAGTTCAGCTGTTGCCTGATTCTTTCTGGAGCTATGTTTCTGTAAAGATTAAAATGTTATCTCCTTCCATAGTCCTCTCTCTTAGAGCAGCCACCAGTAACAGTGACACACCATTACTGGAATCCTCTGAAAACTGCAGTAGACTAATACTATTTTCACACACAAGTTTGTTCTACGCCTGGATGAGTTACTCCATGACACATTCTAGATTAATCTGGCTTCATTTCCTTTTCTGTTTATACTAGGGAATTATTCCAAGAATAACTGTGGATTAGTTTCCCTTTGTGCTGAAATTAAAAAACTAGTGTTGATTACAAAAGTCCATTCTATACATGTTAATCTAGTATTGGTTATTCCTGGAGCATGGAGGAGGCCTGATTTCTTAAGCCTTTTTTCTGCATTCTTTGGGTAATTCACAGATAGAACTCATAAGGCAGTTGATGGATAGAATCGTGCCCTGGGCAAGGGTTGCTTTTGGCTCTCCTCTCAAATTCCTGTGCTCGCTGATTTTCTCACTGACTCAAAAGGATCACCCCATCCTTCCTTCTCCTCCCTGGCTTGGCACCCAGGCCAGTTAGCCGCCTTGCCCACTGCTTGTGACCGCCTTCCATCCTGGTGTATGTGTAAATCCATCAAGCTGAGTTAGGTGTGGAAAGCCTGACTCATACATGAACCCAGAGGAAGCCAGGGTCCAGGTTGGAGAAGAGGACCTAAAGCACGTACATACAGGCCAATACAGAATGGTGTGCTTGGCCGAGCGCACTGTTAGCCCCCGTTTGGACTTGCATTTTTAACAAGCTATTATTACCCCTTATACGGTAAGGGGTAATAGTGCGTGGAAAACGCGCGGCCAACCATCCACCCCAAAACTAATAGAGCTCATCACATGCAAATGCATGTTGATGAGCCTATTAGGTATTCACCTGCAATACAGAAAGCAAAATGTGTGGCCAAGCTGCACATTTTACTTTCAGAAATTAACTCCTGCCTTTGGCAGGGGTTAATTTCAGACTGCACCGGGCAAATGTACAGAAAAGCAGAAAAAATTGCTTTTCTGTACACCCTCCGACTTAATATCATAGCGATATTAAGTCGGAGGCCCCAAAAATAAAAAAAATTAAAATCTTATTAAAAAAAAAAAATCTGCCCGCAGGTTGGAAGACGGATGCTCAATTATGCCGGCGTCTGTGTTCTGAACCTGTGGCTGTCAGAGAGTTCAACAACAGACGCCGGTAAAATTAAGCGTCGGCTGTCAAACCCACTGACAGCCGCCGCTTCCGCCAATAAGGAGGCGCTAGGGACGCGCTAGTGTCCCTAGCGCCTCCTTATTAGCACGGGCCCTAATTTTAAATACTGAATCGCGCGCCCAGGAGAGATGCCTGGTCGTGCGTTGGGAGAGCGGGCGCTCGCCTCGGAGCGCTGGCTCTCCTGCGTGGTTTACTGTATGGGCCTGATAGTGTCTTTAGTCCTCCCCTTTAATCTCCAAGGATGTACCCATTGCCTAACCCATTTCCCATAGGTACAAAATGGGAGAAAGTCTTAGAGAATCCGACTCCTTGAGTGAGATTACTTTACTCTTATTCCAGGTTTAATGTGGAACTCGCTCTCTAGTCTCCTAGCCTGAACACAAGCAGCAGTGAGTCTGTGAAGACATTGTACATTAATACCTAAAATCAAAAAAGGTGCCAAATAATCAATATTCACAAATATTGCATCAAATCAAATATATACCAACCAAAGAACATGGTATCAGAATGTTAAAGTGCCATAAAGTATTGATCTGATGTTTTGAAGAAAGTGTTTGAGCTAGTACTAAGTATTTTTGACCCCTGAGAAAGATTGAGGATCCCAATGAAATATGGGCCTATGTAGGGCACATTAAGGGTTCCTATTAGAATTATATATTACCCTATGATGTTTAGTGGTGAGGATTTAAGATAAATATAGCATTTTTGGCCAGATGGGATTGTTTTTGAAACATTTAATTATGATACCACATTTTTTATCCCAGTGACTTGGCAAATGATAAAATCTTGAGTGCTTTAGTTTGAAAATGCTGGCAGCCCATTGCGAGGCAAGAGGCATCAGATCAATACTTATGGCACTTTTATATTCTGAAACCATGTTTGTTGGTTAGTATATATTTGGTTTGATGCAATATTTGTGAATACTGATTTGGCACCTCTATTTTCGATTTATTGTTTGAGATATTGGAGGTGTTTTGCTGCTGCTTTTCGGGGTATAATAGTACATTTTTATCCAAAACTGCTGTTAAGAGTGAACTCAATAAATGGAAACTTATCCCAAAACCAAAATCCCCTCTGTAACGATGAGTTTACAAGCAAGAGTGTGAACCAATGTAGAGTATCCAAAGTGAAAGTCTTTCCATTGATATGCAGTTGGGCTTGGTAGTAATCCAGCACCACGCATAGTACGGTTTTAAGACCCCGTCCGTCCTCTCAACAAGTGAACCTTTTATTGAACTTTTCAGGAGCTCTAACATTTATCTCTAACTGTGAGGCAGAACAACATTTGTCATGAGAGACCAGCTTAGTTGAGGTGAAACCTACTTTACAATTCAATTTTAATTAAAATACATGGAAGAGCTGATGATTGCTCAGTCTTTATAGTGAGTAATCTTGGCAAAAGGAATTGGGGTGGATGTGTGTGTGTGAGAGAGTGAGTGGTATAGACTTCTTTCTTGTGACAGTGTTTTTATAAGGCATTCCACACCCATGTCTATGGATCAGGGACACATTTTTGGCACAGAGTGAAGTGAAGGTTTCAACATGTTTTTCATCTACAGCTTCCATGTCTTTAAAAATCTGATGTCAGCAGGTGATTCAAGTTGCAGCACTTCACACTTTTGTGTGTGTGTGTGTGTGTGTGGTTTTTTTTTTCCAGGACCTTAGATCAGAACCAAGCGACCTTTTTATGCCCTCAAACTCTTGCACTACGGTACAGCATCTTTGGACCATTCTTACCTTGGTCCAATGTTTTTCCAGACTGTGAGATTACTAGAGCTCTGCATTGCGGTACCACACACAAATTATTTACTTGCTAACCACAAAAATAATGAAATGTCACCCTGCGGTTGGCTTTTCACATTGGTTTACTGAATGTTACAGATTCCTGAGAGAATTTATTTTTCTGTTATGCTGTGCGCTACATGTGGCTTTTGATAATTCCTTTCTCTCACTTCTCCCCCCGCCTCCCATAATGTTTCTTCTCCGGTTCTTGTATTGCACTCTTGTTTTCCTCCTGCCATACTCCCAGAATTGGTGACACATTATTTCCTCCTGCTCTTCCTTTTTCTTTCCTGGCTTGAAATATTAAAATTATAAAACCTAATAACGAAATTGCACCATAAACTCCAGTCACCACCATCTCTTACCCCAATAGAATTGACTGAACCATCGCATGCTTATGACATAGGTTTTAATGATTGAAAAAACTTTACAGTAAACAATACCATGTCATTAATTGTGGAATAGCTTGTTCTATGGAGTTCACTTGCTAATTCTCCTAATGCAAGGGGGACGGCTCTTTCCAGATGTTCCTAGTATGAGATGATGTTTGGGGGACCCCTTATTCAGCCATGCCGGGGGCATTTTATTCCCACTGTAGATGTCTTCTGTGTATGATTCAGGATGATTCACCTCTTGTTTTCCTCCTTGACTTGGGTAGACCCCAGGTGGAGAACAAACAGGAGAAGGAGCTATCAAACTACAGATTCAGGTCAAGGACATTTTGGAAGTGTAAAGGGCCATGGGTAAGTAGAAATGCAGTTAGAGATTGAAGTGTGAATGATTTTCTGTAAATGTGGTTTCCTTTGTAGTGTACATTTTTTATTTTTTCCTGAAGACTCTTATTGATAGGTAGGACTCATACTTTTTTCTAAACATAGCTTATGGGTTATTTATACTTCTGTTTTGGTCTTAAAATCCTATTTTAAATTTGAAAATAGACACTCGCCACAAACCTTTCATTTAAAAAAGGAAGAAACGTTCACAAACTGATCAAATTGAGCACAGGGAAAACCAGTGCAGACCAAACCTTTGGCTATGTGACAGCCTGTTCTAGTGTGTCATGCCCACTCACTTTTCATTCTTGTTCTTCGGATGGTTGCTGCTTGTTAACAGAAAGCAAACATTCTTTGTAGCACGCTATGCTGGACCAGATAGGAACAGCGGCACATGCTGGGATGAGGCCAGCAACCTTTTTAGCTCCTGAATCTCTTCTTGCCATTTTCTCTTCTCTGATGACATCACTTCCTCCCCAGTCTAGTTACTAATCTGTTTGAGACGACATCCTTTCTTGTGCTCAAATGCAGGAGCACATGGTTTTTTTTTTTCTCTTATTACTGAGCCAACTTGTTGATTCTTCAGTAAGAAATCAGATGTTTCAATTGGAAGAGAGCTCTCTGGCATGAAAAATGAGAAAGTGTTGTCATGATGGTGCATGAGGAGCCATCTGCTTCTCTGCTGCTTCAGTGACTGTTTTAAATTTTTTCTGATATTTTTCTAGCGCTGCAGGCCCCAGATTTTAAACAGACTATACAATTAGCCATCTTTTTTCCCTACACTGTGGGTCCTGGGTTAGTTCTCAGGCCCTGAAGAGTAAATGCTTTTTGTTTCATGGTCAAGTGGACTCCTGGCCCAGGTCTAGCAACAATAAGCAAAGTTGCAATTGTGGATGCATTGGGCCGGAAGGTTACACCAAAGGTTGCTTTTACCTATATTTATTAAAAAGAACCACTGTTGTATGAAGATGCTGACATGAAATGTCTTAGTTTTACAAACAAATAATTGTTTATGCTCATAAGCATAAATTAGTCTTCATTTTTCAAAGTTTTCTATTTGCCGTTTGAGACCAACCTTTCTAGTATGGCTCTCTCCCCACTGACCTGGTGAGAACATAGATTTATAAAAACCATAATAGCTTTAGCAGCATCTCTGTACAGATAACTGTCATGTTCATGTTTATCTAGACAATGACTTTTCTGAACCGAATCTTTTGATGCTGCTCAAGAGTCCATCCAGAAAACATCTCTGATTCTGTAATAAAGCAAATAGCCATATTCAGGATATTAACATGTTGAATTTTTCTGATATAAAATAGAAAAACTTACCAATGGGGGATCTGTCAGCTGAAGTGTTTTTGGGACAAAATTCACAGATAACCTTTACCTGCAAACTTTGTCTCAAAATTCCTCATTTAAAAATTACCAGCTGAGTCTAATTTTCCATTTTCTCTTTTATGTATATATGTATGTGTGTGTGTATGTATGTGACCTCTTTCTGAAATATTGACAGCTTATTATTTTATATTCTTTTCCACTGACTGAAACATCCATTTTTGAGTTTACCAGAGCTGCAGCTTCTTACCTGTGCATTCTTCTGTAAAACATTTCAAATTGTATATCCAAATCATTCTACAGTGCCTTTTGGAAAGTAGTTCCCCAGACTTTTGAAAGAACTGAGAAATGTTAAATTGCAGACCTGTTATTGGAAATTTGTAAATTATCAATGACATCATCTATGGTACCTGAAGACTAGAAGGTTGTCAGTGTAACACCAAGGGGTGATCCATGAAATTACAGATCAGTGAGCCTGACGTCTGTGCCAGGCAAAATGGTAGTTTACCATAAAGAACAAAATCACTGAACATACAGATAAGCATAGTTTAATGGGGCAAAGTCAAGGGAAGGGTTGCCTCAAATATTGGCTACATTTATTTGAAGGCATAAATAAACATGTGGATAAAGGTGAGCCAGTGGATATAATGTATCTGATTTCCAGAAAGCATTTGACAAAGTCCCTCATGAGAAACTTCTTAGAAACTTGGAAAATCATGGGATAAGTGGCAGTGTCCTAGTGTGAATTTGCCAACTGGTTAAAAGATAGAAAACAGAGATTAGGGTTAAATGGTAAATTTTCCCAATGGAAAATGGTGGGCATGCCCCAGGGATCTGTTCTGGGACCGATGCTTTTTAATATATTTATAAATGACCTGGAAATGGGAACAGCAAGTGAGGTGATCAAACTTGCCAATGACACAAAATTATGTAAAATTGTCATATCACAAGAAGATTGTGAGAAATTGCAAGAGGTCATTGCAAAACTGGGAGACTGGGCATGCAAATGGCAAATTAAATTTAATGTAGACAAGTGCAAAGTGATGCACTTAGGGAAGAGTAACCCAAATTATGGCTACAAAATACAAGGTTCCACATTAGGAGTCACCACTCAGGAAAAGGATCTAGGTGTCATCGTTGAAAATACATTGAAATCTTCTGCTCTGTGAGCAGCAGCAGCCAAGAAAGCAAATATAATGCTAGGGATTATTAGGAAAGGAGTAGAGAATAAAACAGAGAATATCATAATGCCTCTGTATCACTCCATGGTGTGACCTCATCTTGAGTATTATGTTCAGTTCTGGTCATAATATCTCAAGAAAGATATAGCAGAATTAGTAAAGGTACAGAGAAGGGCAACCAAGATGATAAAGGGGATGGAACATTTCCCTTATGAAGAAAGGCTAAAGAGGTTAGGACTCTTCAGTTTGGAGAAGAGGCAGCTGAGGGGAGATATGATAGAGGTCTATAAAATAATGAATGGAATGAAACAAGTAAATGTTAATCAGTTTACTCTTTCGAAAAGTACAAGGACCAGGGAATACATAATGGTTAATACATTTAAAACTATTAAGAGAAAATATTTTTTTACTCCATGCATAATTAAGCTCTGGAATTCATTGTAGGAGGATGTGGTGAAAGCTATGGGGTAGATTTTAAAACCCCTGCGCGCATAAATCCAGGAGGATTTACGCGCGCAGGGCACTCGCGCGCCGGCGCGCCTATTTTGCATAGGCAGCCGACGTGCGTAAGTCCTGGGGCTTCCTAAAAGGGGCGGCAGGGGGCGGGGCGGGTTCGGGGGCAGGCCGGGAGGGTGGTCCCGAGTTCCCGGCACTGCGGCCTGTGCCGGAGGATGCCGGGGTGGCGCGCACAAGTTACGCCTGCTTCAAGCAGGCATAACTTGCCCAACAAAGGTAGGGGGGGGGGGGATTTAGGTAGGGCTGGGGGGGGGGGTAGGGAGGAGAAGGTTGGGGAAACACGGAAGGAAAGTTCCCTCAAGGCACTCCGATTTTGGAGCGGCCTCGGAGGGAACGGAGGCAAGCTGCGCGGCTTGGCGTGCTGAGGCTGCCGATTTTTGCGCAGCCTTGTGCGCGCCGACCCCGGATTTTATAAGATACGCGTGGCTACGCGCGTATCTTATAAAATCTGGTGTACTTTTGTTCGCGCCGGCGTATGTTTTGAAGATCTACCTCAGCTAGTATAGCTGAGTTTAAAAAAAGATTTGGACAAGTTCCCGGAGAAAAAGTCCATTAACAATCATTAAGTGAGAGTTGCAGAAATCCACTGCTTATTCTTGGGATAAGCAACTTGGAGTCAGTCTACCCTTTGGGTACTTGACAGGTACTTGTAGCCTGGATTGGCCACTGTTGGAAACAGGATACTGGGCTTGATGGACCCTTGGTCTGACCCAGTATGGCATGTTCTTATGTTCTTGTGACTTCATTAAAATGGATCCTTCTAGTATTTGTACTTGGAGACTACTTATTGGCTGTAGTAGTAATATTTCTTAGCTGTTTTGTTGTGATTTTTGCAATTCATCATATATCTTACATTTCATAGTCTGTGAAATTGGGGAGGAACGTGTTTTGGTGGACTGAGGAAAGCATGAATAGTAGACCATTAGACATTCTGTATAAGGGGTAAAGCTAGCGCGTCGAAAATGTGCGGCCAAACCTGGGCTAACAGTGCGCTCCACTGTATCGGCCCGTTAGGCAGGGACCCTATCTGGCAGAGAGGTATTATATTTGAATGTGACTGAATTAATTTTTTTTAATACTGTTTTTGTTTACTGAATGATTTATCCTTCTCTGGTGTATCAGCATTTCGGAATTTGTGTTTCCCATCTTCACTACCAGTAGAAACTTATTTTTGAACAACAATTTTGGAATCTGTGTGGCGATTTGGGTGTTGACTGGATGCATGAGTGGAGGAGCCCCAGTAAAGAAAAAAACCATAAGGGCTTTAAAAAGGAGATCTCCCCCCTCCCCAGGAGGTCATGGGGCCATGTGCTAGGGTGAACCCCTGTGCCTTGGGACCAGAGGGGGCAGGGGCTACAAGGGAACTGTAATGTCCATGCCAGCTGAGGAAAGAAGGAAAGCCCGATGGCCCAGAATGATATATGAAGCTCCACAGAAGCACCATGACCAAGGAAATTCTGTACTCTATCATGAGTTGTGCTTGGAAAGTCCGCTGTCATCAAGTGAAATACATCTGCATTATCGTTCCTCAAATGAGTGTGAAATGCATTTTTTGAGTTCAAAGGCGATTTGAGGTGAAATGTATTTCTGCCTCATTATACGTTTCACCTCAATTGCCTTTGAAACCCAAATGAAAATGCATTTCATTTTAGGGAAAGTTAAATGAAGATTAAAAAGTCAAACCCATTGTAAGGAATATTAAATGAGGACTTTTATTGTAAGTCTCATATTTTCAGTCAAGCTTTGTGCCATTCAGTGTGTGTAACATTTTTATTTAAACCTATTAGTTATCTTGTTCTCACAGATTCACTATAGAAGAAAACCATCTTAATTGACTTCCAGTGTTGTTTTAGTTAAAATTTTCCTCATGGCTGTTGAAATTTTCTGCAGCAGCTTAATGATGATAGGTTGGATGCTGTGCTGATGCTGTTTTTTAAGTTGAGCCAGTCCTCAAATGAGATCTTTATGGCACCATCAACCCTATTTATTTTGACCTATGAGATGACCAATACATACATGTTGGTGTTTTTGGTGGGGTACATCACACATGGAACTTATGTAGATATATTTTATTTTGCACTTGAAATGTTTGATGTAGAATATGACCCTTATTCAGAATCAGGCTTTTCTACCATTGCCAAGTTAATTATCTCGTGGTCCATCTGAGCAGGATTTTGGCAATGTATTCAGTAACTGATTTGAGCTGGGAACCTAAAGAAACCTGGCTGCTTTTCCTATTTACTCATTGTGTGACATTGTAAGCATGTATATTATCTTCTGGATTTCTGGTATATAAATAATACACATTTAATAAACTTTATTTTTATGCTATTTCCATATTACAAAATGAAGAACATACATAACAAAAAATATTTTGTGTATTGTTAAAATCAATATCACTGTTGTATTTGCTTATCAAAAAAAAAAAAGATTACAACTTGGGGAAACTCAAAGAAACAAATGAAAACCCTACCAGGAAACTAGAAAAATATCTCAGGCAACCAATTATGTTAAGCTGGGCAGATCAGCAAGAAAAAAAAAGGGAGACTAATACAAATCAGTCCTCTCGGGGTGGAAGAGAGACACTAGATATATCAGGTGATTGTATATGACTTTTTTGAAAAAATCAGTCTGTCCATACAGAATTTTACAGTTATGGGGGGAAAAATTGCCTGTGGCTAATATATCATGTCTGAAAGATGAGAATCTTTGCCTGTGCAGTTGTAGATTTTTATAATTTTGGCCCAGAAATTTTTCACTCACTTAAAACAAAACAATTTAGGAATTCAGTCATGGTCTTGATTCTAATAGCCATTCGGCTTGTTCCATTCCTTTCGAAAGGGATTTAGGTAGGTATTAGACCTACAGATAACCCGCCCAAAGAATTACAATCAATTTTTGGCTGTTCTTAAAATCTGTAACTGGTATTCTTAGTAGAATTCTTATTCAGTCAATAGTAAGCTTTCACTGACAGGGGCAAGGCTCGCACTGGGATTCTCTCAATTTCCTTAAGGTAACTTAGAGATCCAAACTAGAAATGCCATCCTGGGAAGTTTACTAATCATACATTTCTATTCTTTTAAAATTATCTGTATCTTCCATTGTTTGCCTTAATGCCAAATTATCCTTTAGCAAAGAACTACATGTTGGTTTTTTTTTTGTAAAGAAGAAACCGTAGACTCATGCTAGAGCTTTTATGCAAAAGATCTTCCATCATCCCTTCACAGTCATTCATACGGTCCTCAGATTGAGCTACCGCCATCATGCTTCAATTCAGTTTTACCCACAATGACTGCCTCAGATTTGGAGAAAGTCTTTTACAACAATTCTACATTTCTTTAGTGTTCTTTTTTTCTCCAAACTCAAAATCGTCTTTTCTTCTGAATGTTTGAAAGTAAAAGCTCACCAGAATTTATTTTCCTGCATACTCCCTCTAGCAATAAAGACGATATAGCGGCCTGAGCAACAACAGGTTCCACAGAGTCCTTGGACGTGATAGACAACTGCTGGGATTTCATTCTCATCGAATAGGGGGACTAGAGTAGAAAGACAAGGTAAAGGAGACTGCAGAACCGTGGACTCCTGGTCCTGCAGTGCTGAAGGTGTGGTCTTCTGCCTGTAGCAACTGTCTTTCCCTCCTTGAGCCCTCAGATGGTGACAGCTGCCAGGTCTTTGTCTGCTCAGGGTTGAGTAACAAAAGAAAGCTGAATGTAGTCACAAATAAAAACCAACTGAACACACACCTGCAGGGAAGGTCACTTCAAAAGGTGGGTGGAGCCACAGCTGGAGTCAGCATCTGGAATGATGAAAGTCCAGCAAAGAGACTAGATCTAGGAAGAAGCAAGGCCTCTGCAGGAATCATTGGAAGCACAAAGTGCATGCTGTAGAAGTACTAGACAAAATTCTGACAAAGAAAGCAGGCAAGATCTATGATATAAATACACTATACACTAAAAACCAGGAAACAAGATTGCCCTTGAGAGGAAGTGGGAACCATAATGCTGGTAAGAGCAAACAAACCAGCCAGGGAAATGTACCGATATGTGCTGGTGGGAGGTGGAAGCGCACTCCATCATGAGTTCATCTCGCAGTCTCCCAGTGAAACCCCACAGTTTGCCATCCGAAACATCCAACCTCATCTCAACTTGCCTAACAGAATATTCCCTTCTCCATCAATGGCTCCAAGATATAACTGTCGCTTCTGCTCCCAAATTGTCTCAAGCCCCAGCATATAAGACTCTTGCCTCAGCATATATTTCTTCATTGGCAGCAGACCAATGGTTATATCCAGTCGCTCTTGCAAAACCATTCAAATTCTTCATAATCTTCATGAGGTCAGAATGAACACTGCATTCTCTTTAAGTTGATATCCAGCTAACTTTGGGCTTCGTGGAACAACTGCCTAAAGATTTTTGGAGGTGCTAGTGAATCAGTGCTGGTGGGTGGATCAGAATCAGAGGTAGATATACCAGACGCTGACCTTGGCTGTTTGGGTTGAGGCCCCAGTAACCCCCACTTTCACCAAAAAGAGGAAAATTGAAAGCTGAGTGCTCTCAGCAAGGAAAGCATTTTCCCCTTGCTTTTGATAATTTCAACATTCAGGAAAAGGAATTAAACAAGAAAAAAGTCCAGCAGCAAGGGCGAACAGACAAACAAACACTGCTGAGAATGGATGAGAGGAGTAGCCTAGTGGTTAGGGCAGTGGCTATGAACCAGAGAAGCCAGGGTTCAGAATCGCACTGCCGTTCCTTGGATAAGTCACTTTACTTTGCCTCAGGTACAAACTTGGGGCATAATTTACTAAGGCTTTTCTCCCATTTTGTTTCTATGGGGAAATTGCTTAGTAAATGACCCCCTTAGATTGTGAGCCCTCTGGGGACAAGGAAATACCTATAGTACCTGAATGTAATCTGCTTTGAAATGCCAAAAGCAGAATATAAATAAATAAAATTTGAATTACAAAGTATAAAAATTCTGACTACATCACTGCCATCTTGGTGTATCATAAATAAATATTCATATTTTCATTCTTGAGGTAAAACTGGGGATGTGGGCTGCTATAGTTCTTATCTATGGAAGAAGATATTGAAAAGGAAAATCGCTTACCCGTGACATTCGTAAAAATTTTGTTTTATGGTAGCAATTTCATATCCACAAGGATCTATGCGTAATCACATGTACTGCGAGGGCAAGGATGACTTCTAGCAGTAGTGGAAGAGACATGTAAACATGTATAGATAGGGTTCTGAAGACGGCCAAGACAATAGATGAGAGAGGATTGGACAGCCAAGCATCAGAGTCTATAAAGTGTGATGACTGAAAGGCAAGTCAGTATGTCTGCTATTTTTAAAGCAACAGTCAACAGAAGGTACAAAGGGAACACCACCATAGGTCCTGATTTTACCACACTACCTGTAGAGCTGGGATGGAGACTGGTCCATTCTCAGCAGCAGCATCAGGTTGATGAGATATGTGCATGTGTTCATTCAGCAGGATACTCAGTGAGGAAGTTGGCATGGAAGCTAGAGACTGAGAGACAGATTCGGAAGACCGTGAAGAGAATTTGCACGGGCTAAGGACTTTGAACTCTTATTTCAGAGCTTGGAATATATTAGTGCAGCACACAGCATTGGCAGAATGGAATGGTGAACAAGATGATTTGGGCTCTTTTTTGGTCACATTAGGAGTACAATCAGGAGCTTGGGTGGAATTGATATAATCTGCAGTATACATAAGGAATTATGTGATGAACAAACAAAGCAAACAAATAAGACTGTCCAGCTGACCACTGTTTCTACAAAAGTGCACATGTGGAATATTCCTTTCAGGGACACAGCTGGAGGTGTCTTTACAATAAACTGTAGTTGGAGGGAAGAAGTATTGGGGGGGGGGGGGGGGAAGGGAAAGGGGTAGAAACAAAAAAACTTTCAAATATTTGACAAGTATAGTACATGAAGGTGAACTTTTTTAACAGATAAGGAAATTCACTGACAAGTAGACATGATATGAAGCTGTAAGGAAGAAGGTACAAAGGAAATGTGAGAAGGTAATAGATGCTTGGATTAGACTACTGGCTGAATGAGTGGCAACCAAAATGGTGACATAATTTAAACATGCTTGGTACAGTGGGAATGATAGATGGGAGTAATGGGAAGAAGAAATGAAAGGGGGGTGGGGGGAGAGCGGCTTGGCTTGAGTGTTTCTCAGTCCATATGAGGGGAGAAAACAAACCACTAGGTAGCGAGTGGAAGTACAACAGCATCAGGTTAGGTTACAACCTAACCTGCATTAGGCTGTCATAGTTATGGCCCAAAGAGCAGTGGGGTAACATACATGTAGTAGTGGGTA
Source organism: Rhinatrema bivittatum (assembly GCF_901001135.1). Taxonomy (NCBI): domain Eukaryota; kingdom Metazoa; phylum Chordata; class Amphibia; order Gymnophiona; family Rhinatrematidae; genus Rhinatrema; species Rhinatrema bivittatum. The sequence goes on from NC_042617.1 coordinate 126,436,743, forward strand.
AAACCCTAACAGAGGTGTTACAACTGCATCAGAATTCCAAGAAGGCTGGATAACTTGAAAAGAGCAACATGGTTAAAATCAATCAGTGAGCATGGGAAGGTGGGATGTTCTTGGACAAAGCCTACAAATTCTGGTGTCTGGGTTATAGAAACATAGAAATGACGGCAGAAAAAGACCAATCGGCCCATCCAGTCTGCCCAGCAAGCTCCCACACTTATTTTCCCATACTTATCTGTTTCATTATTTTCCCATACTTATCTGTTTCATAACCACCAAGTTCAGGGCCCTTGTTGGTAACTGTTTGATTCAAATTTCCTGCCATCCCCTGTCATTGATGCAGAGGGTAATGTTATGAAACTTGGTGGAAAGACATGGAAGAGGGCATGGGTGTTGGATGAAATATTGATCTTATAAGAATCTGAGGAAGATAATCATGCCTGAAATAGCTTGTCAATGGAGGAAGCGAAGGCCAACACTGGAACATTATTTGGGTTTGTTTAGGATAGATATGGAGAGCAAGGGTAGAAAGAGTTGAGAGAGAGAGTAAAATACATGGTTGATGATTTGGTGTTAGTTTAAGCATGGGATTTTATAAAATCATCTACCCAAAATGTTATAAACCAGAAAAAGCAGACTGGATAGGCCACCTGGTTTTTATCTGCTGACATTTTGCTGTAAATGATTATGAGCTATAGTTTCAGAGAAACCAGAGTTTGTGTCACCTGAGAGCTTATAGTTGTGAAGTGTTTGTGAGACACAGTTTGCAAAGACGTAGCGGGAGGGTGTGGATGCCTGAACAGCAGCATGTTGAATCATTGGATTATCTCTTCAAAGAAAATGTGATGAGCAGGAACCCATATTGATGAGATCTACTTTAAGTACCTCTGTGACATCTTCTCACGAGGAGATGAACATGAACTCAAAGACAATAAAGATGATCACCCAGAGGATGAAGATTATAGTGATTAACCCACATGTTGAATAAAGTACAGAAGCTTATTTGGATGACAAGGAGTCAGAAAATGATGCCACTAATGAAAATTATGGAAGACATCAAATGACTGACTTTCTGAAGAAGAGGAAGAGACCTAAGAAAGACCACTCAAAATCCAAGGAGCCTCCTCCGCAGAGAAGACATTTGATGATCCTGAGGAACCTATTATAGATTGAGACTGGAATTTATAATTAACTGCAAATGCACAGTTCACAGAAAAGTGAAACGGATGAGCTCAGATCAATATCTTAAAAGTATTGAGAGTCCTGATGTGGCAAATAGCTTGACATAGTGTAACAAGAAAAAATCGCTGGACAAACATAGCATGTGGAAGCTTGCAAAATTTTTAAGTGGTTGACTCCCATCGTGCAAGTGATGAAGCTGTAAGATACAAAACATACCTATTAATAGGGTCCTTTGTCTTCAGTTTAAACCAATTTTCACCCATAACTTTTTGGATTTTTCCAATGATAATTGGTTTAAGCTGATAGTTACCCTAATTTTAGGCTGATTAAAGAGCAGCTCCAGAGCTGCAGATGCAGCGTTTTCAAGGCCTCCAGCCACTGCTGGAAGCCCGTGTGAGCCAAAGTACTTGCTGTTTTTCAAGTCCTGCCTCCCCACCAGTGAAAGCACTCGCTGTCCAGTGCTGCCCATGGCCTGCTTCAAGCCCTACCTCCTCACTTCCAAACAACGTGCCAGCTGTCTGATGCCACAAATGCATCTGGAAGAAACACTAATTGGCATGCTCCCTGGACCTGCAGAAAAGCAGTTCTGCAGACTATGGGAGCCTCAGTAAGATGCTGCCGAAGAAGCCTGGAGTCACCACAGGAAAGAATAAATGCTGTTGCAGTGGGGGAGGGGGATGGAGGGAGGCAGGGGATGAGGAAGGAGATGGGGGAAGCTACTGAGTGGGGGTGTGGGAGAATCTGCTTATTTTTGTACTGGCTTTTCCCACCTAAATAAACTCTGATATTTACCTGGAAAAATATTATCATTTTCAACTGATTTTTCTCCTGTTTTTTTTGTTTTTGTCATAATAAACCCTGATACATTTTCAGGAAAAATAAAGAACAATTAAAACGGAAAATTAAGGTCCCTACCTATCAGCCAAGAAATTTATCCAATACAAAGACATGGACTAATGTGAAATTTAGGCACTATTTTCAAGTTTTGTACCATGAGACTATAGTTGGAAATGCAGAAAAATGGATCCTTGACTAATGTGTTGTCAAGTGTACATACCTGCAAGGATGACTTAAGTAGATGATCTGTACAGAACAAGCCCAGAGGAGTTTTGATACCAGGACAAGAAGTTGGTCGGCCAGTGAAGCCATTGAAGTCAACAGGAACCCTTTCATGGGAGGTATTATGGAGGGACAGTTTGAGTTCAGAAATACAATCGCATTTGTATTTTCCTTGTTTCTATTAGTCCCCTCAAGAGGGCAAAGTTAAATGTTTTTTACAAGCACTGTGCATAGGAATACCATCATGTCCTGTTGCATGTGAAGAAAAAAATGATGTATCCTGTTCCTGTCTGTGGTGATCATGGTGTACAGTAAACTCATTATATTTGAGCAGGCATGTCATGTGCCTCTTTTGAAATGCTTCACAGCGCAATTCAGCATACATTGTATTATTAACCTACAAGAGTCCTGGATCAGCAGAGCCCTAACTTATCCACTGGCAGCTTTGATTTAGTTTTTGGTGATAGAACTTATAGACCTGGAAGTTCTCTTGCATCAGTGAACTCTCTCTCCTCTTACTGTATGCTTTCACTTTGAAATTGTAATTAATGGGATTTGCATAAAGGAAGCAAAATTATTGTATTGGCCTTTTCTCTTTTGATTTAAATATTTTCTTTATTTTGAGGAGTCCTAGTCTTTCCATAATGAGGATGACACAAGGAACATGCTAAGCTTGTAGCAGCTGTCGAGAGCAGAAGGCTAAACCAGTGGTGTTCAACCTTTGTCACTAGGGAGTAGAAATGTGCATTTTCGTTATGGTCAGTTTCATTTTGCTTAGCATGCACTGAAAAAAAAATGTAGTGTGTAGTACTTCAACAGAAACAAGCCCTATGTGTTCTCAAATTAAACAACTCCTTAAACAATCAATGTAAAATAATGTCATTGAAGGTTCTGTGCTACCCAGAGGCATGGAACTGTGTGATGAGACCTGTTTATTAAACATTATTTTGACATTTGGATGTTATAATAGCTTTTTATTAGACCAACCAAAATAAATGATAAAGAAATATGATTGCACATTAGTTTTTGGGTCCGCATAGATTACTCTTCCTCTGTCTTGTATCTCAGTAACCCGTCTTCCTTGGGAGCAACAGCACAACATTTGATTATCAAGAGTTGGTGTGACAATTAAAAACTGAGCTTCTAGACCAGTGGTTCTCAACTCTGTCCTGGGGACCCCCCAGCCAGTCGGGTTTTCAGGATATCCACAATGAATATGCATGAGGGTAAAGTTGCATGTTATGGAGGCAGTACATGCAAATTTTCTCTCATGCATATTTATTGTGGATATCCTGAAAACCCGACTGGCTGGGGGGTGCCCAGGACAGGGCTGTGAACCACTGTTCTAGACAGATGGATTCAGGATCAGTGGTTTATACACCTCTACCAGCAGATGGAGATGGAGCAAACTGACGTCACGGTATATACACACTCCTGCAGTGACAACACCCTGTTAGTATTCTCCATCTCCAGCAGAGGAGATTAATTGGAGATCTGAGTTGCCACGCTCTCCTGTGTAATACCTAATGGTCCCTCCCCCAGTTGAGAATTCCTGAGGCGATTTCTGTGGTCCCTCAGAAGAGTGCCTTGGTCCAGTAGCTGGTTCTTCAGCCGGGGTGGACTCAGCTGAAAGGCAGCGGGTGCAGGAAGCCGAGCACGGTGGTGATGGTATATGCTCTCTCTCTCCCCGCAGCTGGAGACCATCTCTGTGCTCAGGTAAGTTTAAAAAAAAAAAAGAGTCAGAGACAGAGTAGAGGGGGTTGTTTTAGGACTTCCTCCGGTCTCTGTGCTTGGTGCGCCATTCCGATGTTTGTTCCTGCTTCCATGGGGGTTAACTGAACTAGGCAGCCCGGTGGGTTGAGTTGCCCAAGTGGGCCGTTAGCCTTCTTTTTGGGCGCTGTATGGTGGGCTGCGGCAGCATTTTCATATACTTTTTTGCATGTTTGGCTGCTCTCTACAGGATCGTCTGTGTGCGCAGTGTATCCGGCTGTGCATCCAAATTGTGCGCCCAGTTTCTTTTGGGTGCGCTGTCTGTGCACACATTGTGGTACATATCAGTTGTGCACCCAGGTTTGGCACAGTGACAGTTTGCTTGGTTTTGTGGCACATAAACTTGGGATGCTTCAATTTTGTGCACATAAATTTTGCTGCTAAATTTTTTTCAGCATGAACTCAGCTGGACGCACATCATCAGTTGCCTGTTAAGCATACTGATAAGCTAATGGTGCCAGTGGCTAAGAAACCTAAGCGCCTTTCCCTCTGTGCTGCCTGTCATATTCGAGCATCTCAGCCTGGAGTGCCCTCTAACTTGTGCCAGCGCTGCTTAGAGGCTCAGGGAGAATTATCTTCCTCTGATTTTATTAAGCTTGATTCTTCCCAGCCTGATGATGGTCTGGTTAAGGACATGTCAGGAGGGATGCCTGACCTTGGAACTCCGTTGACTGGTTCCTCAGCACGGGATGGCAGCTCATTGGGCGCCGCATAAGTGCTTCATACTTTTGGCATGGATCCTGTCCTTTCTTGGGTAGAATTTATTCAAGGATTGCAATCCTTTCTTCAGGCGCAGTCTTCAGCCCCGTCCAATCCTGTCAGGTTAGATCTTCAGGCGTGGCCTCTCCTGCTTCCGGTACTATGTTTAAGTGTCGAAGTACACCTCTATTAACTGCAGATGTTCCCGACAGGAATCTGGATGGCACTGATGATGAGGCAGATCTTGACTCGCTGGAGAATGGGGAAATTCCTCTGGGACTGGAAACATATAGGCATACGTTCTGGTTCTTTCATAGAGATAAACTGCTTGCCCTGCTTTCTCAGACGATGAAGATGCTGGGAGTCCCTGGGGCAGATTCCATGTCTGAGCCAAAGAAAACTCCCATTTTGATTTCTTTACGTAAAGCCTTTTGTTTTTTCCATGTTACGGAGACCATTCAAAAATTGATTGATCTTGATTGGGATGCCCCAGAGGCAAATTTCAAAGGGGGTCGGACCTTGGAAGGCCTGTGAGAGAGCGTCTGCATTTTCTGAAAGTGGATGCATTTGTCTGTGCCATCTCTAAATGAACAAGGGAGGAGCAGCCTTGAAAGATGTGCATGATAGGAGGACTGAGGCCGTACTTAAGCAGGTAGTTGAAGCAGTAGTGATGACATTGCAGATAGCTTCCTGTTGTTCCCTGGTGACTCACTCTTGTTTGCTTCTGTCTCAGGAGGTTGATGACTGGAGTGAATTTCAGGGCAGTTATGGAACCCGCCGCTGCCTTTTTAGCAGATGCGGACTGTGATTTGGTCTGCATCTCAGCCAGAGGGGGTGGCTTCGGTAATAGCGGCCAAGCATCAGTTATGGCTGAGAAATTGGTCGGCCAGTGAGACCTCCAAAGCTAATCTTATGAAACTGCCAATTAAGGCTCGCACTTGTTTGGGAGCAAGTTGGAGAAACTGGCCAGTAAAGGGGGCAAATCCACGGTTCCTCAGCTGCCAGAGGATAAGAAGCAGATATCGTGCCCCTTTGGTATGAGCGGTTCCAAAAGGTTTCTTCCCTACAGAGGAGCGACCTTTCAGAGGACTTAGCCTTTTAGTAGGTCTCAGTCCTTTCATCCCATATAACCCAAGCAAGACACAGGCTTGGGTAGTGGAACCTCCTGAGCCACCCAATGAAGGTTTGCTGACCCACCCTAGGGAACAGGAGATATAGGGGGTTGCCTCTCTCTTTTTTATCAGAGGCTGGTCAAGATCACATCGCATGAGAGGGTCCTGGAGTTGATATGAGAAGGATATGTGCTGGAGTTTCGCAGTGTTCCTGAGGACGTGTTCATGGTGTCTCCCTGCCACTCCCCACAAAAGAAGCAGGCAGTGGAGTGTACATTGTCAAGGCTCCTGTGGTCCCAGCCTATGTGTCAAAATATGGGTCGATATTCCATTTATTTTGTTGTGCCCAAGGAGGAGGGCTCCTTTTGTTCCATCCTGGATCTCAAAGGGGTCAACGGTCATTTGTGGTGAATCATTTTCGCATGGAAACATTGCGCTCAGTGATAATGGCTGTGCATTCGGGAGAATTTCTGACCTCCTTGGATCTGTGTGAGGCATACCTCCATATTCCCATCTGATTGGAGCACCAATGTTTTCTGCATTTCTCAGTGTTGGGGTGCCATTATCAGTTTCGGGGGGCTGTCTTTTGGTCTGGCTATCGCTTCCAGAACTTTTTCCAAGGTTATGGTTGTAGTGTCGGCAGAGTTGAGACAGGATGGAATCCTAGTACACCCATATTTGGACGATTGGCTGATTTGGGCCAGGTCTCTGGAAGAGAGCTGCCTGGTGACCCGCAAGGTGATCCCCCTGTTGTAGGAACTCGGGTGGTGAACTTAGCCAAGAGCAGTCTTCAGCCTTCTCAGTCATTGGAGAACCTGGATGTTCGGTTTGACATGAGGCAGCGCAAACTTTCCCCTCCAGAAGCTCATATTCAGAAGTTGAAGCCACAGGTGCATCTTTTGGTGAACACTATACGCCTGACAAGTGTGGTCCTATCTAAACGTACTCTGATGGCAGCAACTCTGAAAGTGGTGCCATGAGCGAGGGGGCATATGCATCCTCTTCAGCGCTCCTTGCCATCTCATTGGAACCTACAGTCTCCACTATTTGATTTGGCTCCACCTGCTGATGGAAGTCTTCTCTCACCTCCAGTGGTGGTTGCAACTGAATCATCTGAGAAAGGGAGTTTCCCTGTCGGGAACTAAGGGCGCTGGACTACAGAAGAGTCTCTCTGGAGCATCAATCAGCTGGAAGCCCGGGCAGTCCGGTTGATGTGCTTGCAGTTGAGTGGCAGGCTGCAGAGTCGAGCAGTCTTGGTGATGTCTGACAACGCAACAACGGTGGCTTACATCAATCAGTAGGGAGGAACCAAGAGCCAGCAAGTGTTGCGGGAAATAGACCAACTTATGGAATGGGCGGAAGTGAATCTTCAGGCGATCTCGGCCACTCAAATTGCAGGAAAAGACAATGTAAGAGCAAACTTTATCATCAGGGAGAGTCTGGACCCAGGAGAATGGGTATTGTTGGATGAGGTGTTTCAGCTGATAGTGGATCACTGGGGCCTTCCGTTTCTAGACCTGCTGGCGACTTCTCGCATTGTGAAGGTTCATCAATTCTTCAACTGCAGGAGAGATCCGGTCCTTGGGTATCGATGCTCTTGTGAAGGGATGGCCGGAGGATAAGCTGCTGTATGCTTTTCTGCTGTGGCCCATTTTGGGCAGAATAGTTCAAAGGGCCGAAGGCCACAAGGGAATGGTGGTTTTGATGGCACCAGATTGTCCAGGAGACAATGCTGTGAGATATGTGAAGACTCCTGGTGGACTCCCCCCCTCCATCTTCTGGCACACAGGAATTGGTTGATGCAGGGACCTGTCCTTCACGAAGATAAGACTCTGTTTTGTCTTACAGTCTGGCTCTTGAGAGGGCTCGCTTGCTGATGAGTGGATATTCTACTGCGCTGATTGCCACCTTGCTATGAGCATGGACTTTTCCCACTTCCTTAGCCTATGTGCAGGTGTGGTGATTGTTTGAGGCTTGGTGTGAAGATTGAGGAGTCCTCCCCCGTTCAGTTAGGATTCCGCTCATTTTGGAATTTTTGCAGGATGGGTTGAATAAAGGGTTGGTCTTTAATTCCTTGAAGGTACAGGTAGCGGCTCTTGCTTGTTTCAGGGACCAGGTGAATGGTGAATCCTTATCTCATCCTGATGTAGCCTGTTTCTTGAGTGGAGTGAAACATCTTTGTCCTCCCTTGCGGTTACCGGTTTCTTTGTGAAGTCTTAAATCTGGTGTTGGATTTCTTGGTGGGCTCTACATTTCGACCGCTACATAGCCCTTCATTGAGATTGCTGACCTTGAAAACGGTGTTTCTGGTGGAGATCTGTTCTGTGCGTTGAATTTCCGAGCTGCAGACCTTGTCTTGCCAGGAGCCATACTTTTGGTTGACTCCAGGAGCAATACAGCTGTGTACTGTTCCTTCCTTCCTTTTTGCCTAAAGTGGTCTCAGATTTTCATTTGAATCAGTCCATTTCCTTGCTGTCTCTGATTAAGGAAAGAGAGATGCAGAGGAATATTGCCTGTTGCATCCCTTGGATGTCAAGAGACATCGTGAAGTATCTGGAGGTTTCTAAACCTTTACAAAAGATGGATCGCCTGTTTGCCCTTCATGGTGGAGGAAACAGAGTAAGCTGGCTTTGCAGGCTACAGTAGCTCACTGGATTAAGGAGGTAGTCAGGTCCACATAAGTGGCTGCTCAAAAACCATTGCTTACTCAAGTTAGGGCTCAATCCCCTAGGGCTCAGGCAGTGTCATGGGCGGAGGTTAGATTGTTGTCCCCCGTTGACATTTTCCAAATTGCGACGTAGTCCTCCTTACACACCTTTTCCAGGTATTATTGTCTGGATGTTCAGGCCTGGGAGGACGTAGCCTTTGCACGAGTGGTTTTGATTGGGCCGCGGGTAGCCTCTCATCATATCTCATCATACTTCTGAATATCCTAACTCCCAATCGAACTTTCATCCAAAAACCTCAAAATAACTTCTCTCCAACCAGAACAAACAATCCCTCCTCTTCCCACATAATGATACTTTCTGGACTTGAAATGTTTAACCTCTGTTTAATATGCACACTGTTATATTTTTTTCCACAATTGTTAAGAGAGTTACAATTTACATTTTGTAAACCGTTATGATGGCTTTACCGAATGATGGTATATAAAACTCAACAAATAAATAAATAAATATCTGGGAGTAGCTAGGGTACTTCCCACTGGTCCCGAATCCATCTGTTTGGATGCTAGGAAATGAGAAATTACTGCTTACCTGATAATTTCCTTTTCCTTGATATAGACAAATGGATTCAGCTCTCTGCCCTTGGCTGCCAAATGACTGTGTTATGCTCCTCCGGTGTGGCTATGTGTTCCAGGGGTTTCTGGTAAGTGTTCATCCAGTCCCTAGATTAGTGTTCATACGTTCTTTGCCTGAGTTCAGTGTTTCTTGTTGGTTGAGTACTGAAATGGTTATCTGTTATTAATCAGGTTTTTGCTAGTCTAACCAAATTTGGCTTTTGAAGAGAATACTGGCAGGCTGATGTCACTGCAGGGGTATATATATCTACTGTGACGTCAGTTTGCTCATCTCTTGTCTGCTGGTAGAGGTGCATAACCCACTGGTCCTGAATACATCTGTCTATTTTAAGGAAAAGGAAATTATCAGGTAAGTAGTAATTTCTCATTACAAGTTGAAGCTGCTTTCTGGAGGAGCATCTAGTCCAGACAGCTCCAGTTGTCAAGTAAAAAGACATGTTGGGAAGAGGGGGAAAAGACCGAGAGAGATTCCAGACTTTTAAGGGAATTCCTTCCTGGGGATTGGAGAAAAGAGGAAGTCTGACATTTTACCAAAGATTTGGATGTGTCTCAATAGTGAAATGAGCTCCAGAGTGATAGTTTCTCGCATTCCCTCCCCGCCATTAGTGGTCCAGGTTCCTTGTATATCCTTTTTTAAATTTTATATTCATTTTACAAATTATACATCAAGAATTATTTTGAACATGATACCAGAACAGGGTTGGGATAGAGTAAAAGACATGGTGGTAACTGGTGTTGGGTTAAGTGTGGAATTATATATATTCATCTACCCAATGTAGTTGAAACTAGAAAGGAGAAAAAAAATACAAACTTAATTAATTCCATCAATAAATGAAATTCGTACCTCAGATTTAACCCACAAATTGGGATGGGTCCCAAGAAAGTAACATCATGAGGGTATGGTAACATAATAGCATTGTAAATGACAGCAGATAAAGACCAAAAGGCCCATCCAATCTGCCCAGCAGTGATTTTACAAGCATTTACAAAAAAGTAGATCAAATTCCCACTTAGAACTCAACTTCCTATGTCCTTTAGAGTTGCAACTGTTGCTCCATGCAGGTTTCTTAGTACCATCCAGGAAATACAATGCAACCATATGATGATTGCTGCCTCAGGTGCAACCTTTGCTCAGTGAAAGCTGCACAGTTTCCTCATTACCCTTCTCTTGCCACCAGGGATCCTTTATCTTTTAGGTATTTAAATGTCTATATCATAAACCCCTCCCCCCAGTCTTGCTTTTTTATTAAGTTCCTTCAATTTCATCTGATAGGGGTCTTGTTCAAATCCTGCACCATTCTGGTTGCCTTCTCTGAATCATCTCCATCCTTTCTATATTCTTTCTGAGATAACAGCCTCCAGTACTCCAGGTAAGACCTCACCAGTGAACTGCAAAGAGGCATAATAACTTCTTTTTTTTTTTTTTTTTTTTTTACTGGTTATGCCTCTTCTTGTACATCCAAACATCCTCCCAGCTCTGGCCACCACCTTATCACACTGTTTCGTTACCTTGAGATCATCTGACACTATCACTTCAAGGTCCCTCTCCTGGTTGGTGCATATTAGCTCCTCACCATCGACCATATACTACTCACATTGCTTTCTGCACTGCAAGTGCATGACTCTGTACTTTTTGGCATTAAACATTTAACTACCAAGTATTAGACCACTTCTCAAACTTTCTTAGATCACTTTTCATTCTGTCTGCTAATCTTTCAGGGGTGCCCACTCTGTTGCAGATCTTAGTGACATTTGTAAAAAGGCAAACTCTTCCCTCTTAAATGCCTCCACAATATTGCTAACAAAGATATAGAAAAGCACTGGCCCTGGGACTGAACCCTGAGGTATGCCACTTATCACCCTTCTCTCCTCCAAGTGAATTCAGATTACCATTACCCTTGATCTTCTATCACCCAACCAGTTCTAATTCTGGGTACTACTTTGGGTCCCACCCCAGGCTATTCAATTTATTAATGAGCCTCCTATGCAGGACCATAGAAATCCAAGTAAACCACATCCAGTGCATGTCCTTGATCCAATTTTCTAGTCTCCCAGTCAAAGAAATCAATGAGATTTATCCAGTATGATCTGCTTGAAGTAAAACCATGTTGCCTCAGATTGTGCAATCCCCTGGATTGTAGATAGTTCAATATCCTTTCTTTCAGAGGAATCTCTCTTTATTTTTCCCCCCACCAAGGTAAGGCTAACGAGCTGTAGTTTCCAATCTTCTCTCTGTTAACAGTTACGAAGAGGGACCACACCCAATTCCACAGTATTCTAGGGTGCATTCCATCTGGCCCCAAGGTGTTATCCACTTTCAGTTCTGCCAGTTTGCACACACGCTCTCCTCTGTAAATAGTGGCACGTCTACTCCACTCCCACATGTACCCTTGGCAACTATTAGCAGTCATTCTTCAACCCCCTCCTTTAGTGAAAACTGAAGTATTTATTTAGCATTTCTGCTTTTTTTCTCATCTCTCTTATCTCCTTTCAGTCTTGCAATACCACTTCTAGCTCCCCTTTCACTGACACATCTGAAGAAAGTTTTTATTACTACACTTTTGCTATCTCTTCTTCCGTTTGCACTTTGACCATCCTGACTTCTTTTGCAGTTTTTTTTCCTGCATAGCTAGATATTCTTTCTTAATTAGATTTTCTTCTTTTTGTGATCCTTTGTACTTTTTGAATGCTAATTTTATGGCCCTAATTTTTTCAGCCACCTCTTTTGTAAATTATACCGATTTTTTTTTTTTTTTTTTTTTCTGCTTAATTTTATTAACTTTCCTGACATTAAGATATCTGTCGCCCTCACTATAGCACTAGCCTTAAGCTCTTAGGATACTTGAAGGCATGTATGAGTAATACCCTAACCATGCAATCCTCCTATAGCAGCTAGGGAGAAAAGTAGCTGTGTAGCTTCATAAAAAATATAAAAATATTTTTTCCAATCTTACCAAACATTTACAAGGATAACACATCAGGAGCTGAGTGCCTAGGACAACAGCCTTCTGGCACGTTCCAAGAAATATTTTCCTATGCTCTTGAGCCTTTTTACACAAGTTTTGAAATATGCAGATTTTTCTATCTACTTGGCTTTCGCTTTTCAGCCAGCAGCATTGTTGCCAGGTGGATAATCTTTCACCTCTGTAAGTCAGCAGCAAGACTGCTGGCCTGGATCCTCCCAACCTGTGAGCAACCACTTCCTGGGAAGGGGTCTGGATGAAACTGGGTTCCTGGTACAGTTCTGGTCTCGCTACTTTCCTCCTCTATTGAGCTGCTACCACTGCATTTGGAGAGACTTTGATTAAGGCAGAAGATTGGGATACTTGCTCCCATCCTTGCTCTCACTCATCAGAGGCTTCTGCTTTCGGGAAGGAAAGGGAGAGGGCAGGTGAGGGCTGAAGTAGGGAGTAGTAAGCGATGTCTGGGAAAAGCCCAACAAACCATGATCCACAAATTAACAAAAATTCAAGTGACTGCAAAGAGAGAGAAGCCCAAATCCACAGGTAATATATGTACTTTGGCAACCCTGGATTTGAGTAAATGTTTTCATACAGCAGCTGACCAGAATTGGGCCCTCCCTTTATATTGGCAAGATTTCCCTTCAGCTGCTGAATGAAGTTATCTCTTTTTTAGTGTTTAGTTGCTCATCTAAATGAGATTCCTCAGGTCTTGGCTTCCCGCTTCTCACTGGTTTTATACTAGCCAGGGTTGCAGCTCACACCTCAATGGTGCATGGTTTCAGCTTTAACCAGCCAGGCTTTTCTGTAGAAGAGCATTATGGCTGCAATCCCTGAAACTCCAGGTTGCATTCTGTGGCAAGGACTTCAAAATTCTGTGGCATTTACATAAGTTTGTACATGGTTCTACATTACTATACACATGAAAAGCTTTATATGTCTAATCATTTAATAAACATTTTCCAGTCTTTATGTGCACGTAACCCCCGGGCTGGTAGTCCCGGGTATAAGGTCCTAGAGGCCATATCTCACATACAGGTTTTATGCTACAGCTTCTCATGATGTGTTAGGATCTGAGTGATCAGGATTCTCTGAATGGGGGGGAAGACAATTCTTCTAGGCCCTCTGCATTGCATGTACTTAGGAAACACACTGAGAGATGATTTCATCTCCAACAATAGTTTTACTGAATTGATGAGCAATGATGAAATGATCTTTACAGCTGTACTTTAATACCTAGATGTTATAATTAAGTTCCTTAATAAATATGAGACTTCTTTAGGTCTTTAACTTTATTAATAGATGTAAAAGCCAATTATACAAATTCTTGAAATGTATCTTTTCTGTCCTTTCCCAAGATAAAGGGACAATCGTAAGTATCCAGTCAGGTGTCTCCTACATCTCCAGTGGTCTTCATTCACATCTCTCTCTCTCTCATTTTTATCAAAATGATATTTGTTGTACTCCTTCCAAGATCTTCAAAAGATGTACATGAACCCTTGTAAGGGTTCACTAGAACTCCTTTCTCTCCTCTGGATGGCTGTAAGTCATCCCTCCGTTGGATGCAGATGATCCCAGGTTCCTTCACTGTGAAGAGAACCTCTTCCTTTTTTTTAAATGTCCAAAGACCGAGCCCCTAATTCATGGGAACCCATAAAAAAAAAAAATTAAAACAAAAGACCTTTTGCAGAAAAAAAAAAGGGAAAAACACATGAGTCCAGGAAGGTGGGCAAAACTCCCAGCTCAGAAAAACAAGTGTTGTCAACAGACGTTCTTCAAAATAACAGAAGGCTTTCTCATTCTTCGTGGGTCTGACAGAACCCCAGAGGCCTTTCCCTTCAACACAGTCAAAACGGGGAACTACCCTGACATGTTGCCCTAGAAGAGGGTAACAGAAACTCTACAAAGTAAAATGGTGGTCAGAGGAGCTCACCATTTCACATCTCCCTCCTGGGGAAGCCAATTACTCCCAGTACAACTCTGTTCTTCCCCCACAACAATGGAATATTCCCCGTGGTTAGTGGTAGAGACCTAACAGGATCTCTACATGCATCCAAATGTTTTCTTCATTTTTCTTCTTTCCTCTTTGTTTACTTTTTCTTTCCTTTTTTCTTTCTCCTAATTCATATCTTCTTTTCCCTTTTCTCACTCCTCAAATCCCACCACCTCACAACAGCCCTTCTCTCATTTTCCAAGGTGCCTCTGTTCTGCTTATTCAATATTACTCTTCTCTCTCCTTCCCTCTTTTTCTTCCAATCTGAATACCTCTTTACTCTGTTTCTCTTCTCTTGCCTGCCCTTCCAGTTTAGCTTTCCATTTTCCAATATTGGAAAGCTAATATCACACTTTTTTTTAATCTTCTTTTCAGTTTTTCTCTTCGTTTGTCCCATCACTCTCACAGGTGCCTCCTCCTTCCTGTTGCAATGTGGTAGAGAGAGAGAGACTGCAATGGTAGCTGGTGGTCCCACGAGGAAAGAAACTGCAGTGATAACCTAGCACCATGGAATAAAGAGTTAGTGGCAGCCTTGGACCATGGAGATGCAATCAGGAATGATCTAGTGCCATGCAGAGGAGTTTGGCAGCATGATGCCATGTATCAATTTAGCATCATGGAAGTGAGGCAGTGGTTAAAATTTAATGGCATTTTGGGCCATGAGATTGAAGTGGTGGTCTCCCGGAGCAGGTTTTGGTTTGGGGGCCACAGGAGTGAGGTGGGAATGAGCTGGCAGAAACTTTGGGCTACAGGAAAGAGGCAGACATGGCTTGGCTCAACACTGCAAAAGCGATTTGACCTAGCACTGCGAGAAGAGAGAGTTTGCAACACTTATTGAAACAAACTAAGGATTTTGCTTATGGCTGACTTGTAGGCTTGAGTATCTCTGCTAGTGGAATGGTTGTTAAGTAAATTCAGTACTTAATAGTTGTGACTGTTTATGTACAGTGACATAGCAGAAATTCTGTTCATACTGTCTTTGATGAACTGAAATGTCTGACGATAGGAAGTGGTAGAAGTGGTCAGTGGATGCAGCTGAATCCTGTCTTGCTTCTTCATCACAATGTCACCAGTTTTCCTGTGAGCTCTTTGTGATGTGTTGATAATGCTTAGCACAAGTGTGGTGTGTCCAGTGCTGTCTTCCTATGTCTTCTCCATACACTAAAACTGCCTGCATGCCAAATATGGTCTCTCGGTAACATCCATTATAATTATTATTATTATTATGACTTGTATAGTACATATATGACTTTCATTTGCTTTCAGTTCAGTTATTTTTTCTTAAATAGATACTTTAATTTGCAGATTATACTTTAACATAATTTGGTGTATATTTTAAAGAGAGAGAGAGACAAAGACTGGACAGTTCTGTAATTCTAAGTGCACCTTTATACACACTGGATTTGTGCCACTCATATCGCTGCTCCCTTTTCTCTTGTGCCTGACCTACACAGTATGCCTTACGTTTTGAAAGTGAATTAATGGAACTTTTGAGTTATGGTTTTCAGTGTAGTCCTACATTACATGTGCTTTTTTTTTTTACACTCTTGCATTTTCAGCTTATTATAGCTTTTCTCTGACTTGCGAATGACTTGACTTGAGTGATGATTGTTTTCATGAAATGGTGCAACATGTAAGGAAACTGTTGTCATTAATAGTGCAGTTACGTAGATTGTACCTCTTCTAGGCTTTAAGATTCAAGACAAATTAGAGCATTGTTAAGTTTGAAATAGCAAAAGGTAAGCTGTCTGAATCAGAAGAATATGTTAACATTAGGAAAAAAAACCTTAAGTCTTTATTAGAATTTTGCATGATTAGCAAGATGCATGTTAACCCTTTCAAAAAGTGCAAAGACTATGGGACATACAATGAAGTTATTAGGTGATAGGTTTAAGACAAATAAGAGAGAATTTTTTTTCGTTGGCTGAGGATGTGGGAAAAGCTGTTAGTGTAGCTAGGTTTAAAAATGGTTCCTGGAAGAAAAGTCCATAAAATCATTATTATGGTGGACTTGGGGAAATCCACTACTTGTCCCTGGGATAAGCAGCATAGATTCTATTGACTTTAGGAATCCTGCCAGGTACTTGTGACCTGTATTTGGCCACTGTTGGAAACAGAATGCTTGGGCTTGATGGACATTTGGTCTGACCCAACATGGCAAAACTTTGGTTCTTACCTTTAAGTGTTTTGCTGGTCCCAGAACAGAAATAAGTTGGATAAAATTGGATTTTAGTTTTTCCAATTGTTGGGTTCTTATAGTCCTCGCCTATCAAAGAGCAATAAAATACTGTTTCTTCACTGGGTCACTAGGCACAATGGGGCAGAAACATCTCCCTATGTGATGTAAGAAAACAGGGAAGCAAGAGTGTTAATGCTTTGACCAGTAACGTTTATTTAAACAGATGCTTACTTGTGGATTATTCAATTTGCGGCTGTTTGGTTTTTTGTTTTTTTTTTTGCCACTTAGTATTATGTGTCTAATTAAAAAAAAAAAGAACCCGAAGTGGCAAATGGATATGGCACGGTGGTGTATGAGAAGAGGAATTACAGTATTATACAAATTCAGTTGACAATTGGCTACGGGCATCCTTCACGTTTGAAAGGCGGGCTCTGACCAGGTGATTAACGGCCACGTCAGAGACCTCATTTGTTATGAAAATCACTCTGGGGGCTGTAGGCATAAAAGTATGCCCAGAAACTATTTTGCTCATGTTTTTATGCTTACTACAAAGAAGCATTCCCTGGGACAGAGTTAGGGTGGGGAAATCATCTACAGGCGGGCGGACATTTACACCTGCTCTCTAATCCCGCTAATTTTCAAGGTGGACTTAACGCGTGCAACTCCGCTTTGAAAATTAAGGCTGAGCCCGCATGTACTTTATACATGTAGACTTCAGCCTTACGCGGACTGTTATAAAATTACCCTCCCTATATAGCAATGGCAGTTGCTATAGTGCTTCCAAATTACTACTCCCACCAAAAACGTTTTGTGTAAAAGGTGAGCATTATCATCCTGAAAATGTTTATCCTTTACAAATGCACAGGGATGTCTTACAGCACTATACAAATACTAGTGCAGTATTTATAATTTGTGGGGTAGATAATCAAACTAGTCATGGTCTGGCAAATTGTGGGCAATTTTAACCTGTATATTTTGCTGCGTAATAGAAGCAACATCACACGTGTACTTTTGCTTTCATTATTGCCCCCAGAAAAATTACTTGTGGAGACCTGTGCCTGATTTTCTCTGCAGGTAATTTTTCAGTCAGAAACCAGGCCTATAGTCTTGACTATACAAAAATACGTGCTTTGTTCTATCCGCTGCCCTCTCTTTCCTCCTTTACAGTGCGGGCAAAGTTAGGCATATTCAGACCTGGGTTTGTCAATAGGCATACTAGGCTTGTGCCTATGGTAGCAAAAAATGTGGCAGGGGGAATGACAACAGACTGGCTGATGATTTCCTCCCTGTTATATGTACTGAATTTCACTCAGGAGAGAACAGCCCTTGCCTTCCTGATCCAGCCCTTTCCTTCCCAGGTAAACTGCAAGGAACAGGAGAGGAGGGGTTGATCCTGAAGCAGACATAGCAGAGCAAAGAGGAGCTACTCTGCTCCCTAATCCAGCCCCTCCACTCCTGTCATTCTGAGACGAGAGATAGGGTGGTGAGCCTGGAGTATTCAGAGTAAAGGGGGATCATTTTGGGGAAGTTAGGAATGGATGGGGGGAGGGATCATTTTGGGATGAAAAGATGGGCTAGGGGATGAGAGAGGAATAGCTGGGGGAGAGGTAGGTGGGGTGGGGGTTTTCTGTGTGTGAGAGAGAAGGGAAAGGGGGCAGTGTGTGTGTGTGTGCATGAGAGAAAAAGGGATTGGTGCTGGGTAGGTGTGTGTATATGCCACATTGAATGGGAGGTTAGAGAGGGGATGCAAAGGGGGTGCAAGTCTAGAGCAAGGTAGGGTCACCTCCCTATATTCTAATCCTCCCCCCTTTCTAACCCCCCCCCCTTTCCCAACCTGCAATTCAGATGATCCCTCCCTTGATCTTGGATTCTGTCCCCCAGATCCTGCAAACTCTCTTCCTCCCTACCACTCCCTTCTCCCTGGAACATGCCCCCCTCCCCTGATCTTTCCTCCTCGCCTTCCCCTTTCTGAAAACCAAAACTACTTCCGTCCTACTCTTCTTTCCCCATCTCAGATTCCTGATTTTCCCTCCTTTATCTTCCCCATCATCAGCCCTCTCTCTCTCCCTCATCTTTTTCCAACCCTTCCTTCCTCCATCCTGAGTCATCGATCTCCTCACTGAACTGATTCTTCAGATCTCTTTTCCTCACTCTGTAAAAAGAAAATAAATTATACAGATACAGGAAAACTGACAAATTACTCTTTTGTTAATGTAAAATAAAAAGGGAAAGGTCAATATACTTCAGAATTTTCTAATTCTGCCACAGAATCTGTGGGGGCTGTAACTTAACACTTTCTTTTCCCTGTTTTCTGTCTTTCCGGTGATGCTGGGGGGGAGGCAGTTATGCAACAACACTAAAAGTACCTAGGGGTAGCCAAAGTCAAAATCAGTCTGTAATGGACTCTACGGTCACATTACCAGGAAGCCCTGGGTACTTAATAGGCTTAGCTAATGCAATACAGGTTGGTCAAAATGGGGAGGCACCATTCTGTATAGCCCCTCCCTTTGAGAGTGCTAGAATGGCCAACCCCATTGAGAGGTTTTACAGCAGCTCTCCGCCGAGAGCTCTCGGGGAAATGTGAGTTGAGTTTGAAGTTAATGGAGGTGTTTTGGAGCCTTCGCCTAAGTCTGGATATTTTTGGACTGCCCTTTGGACTCCAGCAAATCCTGCTGGGTCAGGGATCTGCCTTGCCTACCCACTCTCTGGTGGGCAAGGGTTTCTAACCTGGGATATTTGGGGTTTTTTTTTTTGAAGATTTTAAGTGATAGGAAGCCTGGTGAGACCCTGCACACTGCCTGGACTCAGGGAATGGGGAACCTGGTTTCTGGGGCTGCATAATGCAGTTAGGGAAGACCTGCCCCTCTACATTCTCAACAAGAACGGAGGAAGGAGATAACCCGGTTCCAGGATCTTCCAGAGTTTATTTCATTTTTGGGGAGAAGATTTTTATTAGAAGATCTGGGAGGAAGGTCTGGCTGCCCCTTTTCCTAGCTATCTGAAGGACGTTTACAGCAGCTTGTTCCAGCTAGGATCCCTCCCGTCTGGGATCCCAAGATACAGAATCAGAAGGTCAACTGATTGTGAGTAACAAACTATTTGAGAACACTGAGGACACCCATTGGGAGTCTTCACCCTGGGGAGAGAGAGATGTTGGGCTCTCTGTGCAGAGACTGACTTTCCATTTTTCCAGTTTTGGAAAGGGTCTCCTGTCCAGCTAAAGGATACTCTGCCCACCTGGGGACTCTACTTTTTCCAAACCCTGGAGGGTAGAAATTTTCTTTGTCCTCGTATAAGAGATTCCTGCACAGATAGAGGAAAGAGACTGTAAACCTGAGACGTTCAGTGGTGCTATTTTCCACTTGATTTTTGCAACAGTAAAGACTGATTTTGGATACTAATCCGGTGACTCCAGTGTTTCATTGGCACTACAGCACACACACAGTGAAGATAAAAGTACCTTTTTCCCAAGGAAAAGCATTAACAGTGAAGTCACCCTTAGACCCCGGGCCCTGAAAGGATAGCCTTTTCCCCAACCCAACAAAGGATCCAGGCCCTGGAGGTAAGAGCCTGTGCTAGCTAGCCTGGTGAGGTTCCAGCCTGAAGAGTAACAGAATCTTTTATGGAGTGTCATACGTTGCCGGATGTGGGATTACACATCATTGGCCACGTTGTACAACACTACAACTTTGCATCAAGTATTCTGTTGTATCAACGAAATGCCTTTGATTGTTATTTCCATATTTATGCATATATAAATGTGTGTGAACTATATCTTTTAGTTTATTTATAATTGGAGATTGCAAGGGATAAGATGTTTTGGATTATGTGATAAGATAACAAGTTATTGTATCCTCTTCCTTTCCCCTCTCCAGTCCTCTAGTTTATAAGTGCTTGATACTATAGAGCAGTGCTTGTTTGCTCTAACACTTTCTTTGTATTTACTGGACTGTGAACTAAAATTTTCCAATTGTAAAAAAAATTAAAACATAAAAATTAAAAATTCAGTTAAGTTGTATGTCTCTGGAATCTCCAGTTTTACTCAGAAGCAAATTGGAAACATATATAAATGGGACAGTAATTTGCCAGTGTTGTAAATTTAAATAGCATAAAAACAAGTTGGAGAAGGTGTGCAGGGGGACCCCAATGCACGCGTTTTTAGTAGAAGAGCACTCGCATGCTGTTCTGAAGCTTCAGATGGTGAATAAATGGATGAACATAGTGCCTCTTTAATGTGTTCTGTATTAGGGATGTGAATCGTGTCCTCGATCGTCTTAACGATCGATTTCGGCTGGGAGGGGGAGGGAATCGTATTGTTGCCGTTTGGGGGGGGTAAAATATCGTGAAAAATCGTTAAAAATCGTTAAAAATCGAAAAACCGGCACATTAAAACCCCCTAAAACCCACCCCCGACCCTTTAAATTAAATCCCCCACCCTCCCGAACCCCCCCCAAATAACTTAAATAACCTGCGGGTCCAGCGGCGGTCCGGAACGGCAGCGGTCCGGAACGGGCTCCTGCTCCTGAATCTTGTCGTCTTCAGCCGGCGCCATTTTCCAAAATGGCGCCGAAAAATGGCGGCGGCCATAGACGAAAAAGATTGGACAGCAGGAGGTCCTTCCGGACCCCCGCTGGACTTTTGGCAAGTCTCGTGGGGGTCAGGAGGCCCCCCACAAGCTGGCCAAAAGTTCCTGGAGGTCCAGCGGGGGTCAGGGAGCGATTTCCCGCCGCGAATCGTTTTCGTATGGAAAATGGCGCCGGCAGGAGATCGACTGCAGGAGGTCGTTCAGCGAGGCGCCGGAACCCTCGCTGAACGACCTCCTGCAGTCGATCTCCTGCCGGCGCCATTTTCCGTACGAAAACGATTCGCAGCGGGAAATCGCTCCCTGACCCCCGCTGGACCTCCAGGAACTTTTGGCCAGCTTGTGGGGGGCCTCCTGACCCCCACGAGACTTGCCAAAAGTCCAGCGGGGGTCCGGAAGGACCTCCTGCTGTCCAATCTTTTTCGTCTATGGCCGCCGCCATTTTTCGGCGCCATTTTGGAAAATGGCGCCGGCTGAAGACGACAAGATTCAGGAGCAGGAGCCCGTTCCGGACCGCTGCCGTTCCGGACCGCCGCTGGACCCGCAGGTTATTTAAGTTATTTGGGGGGGGTTCGGGAGGGTGGGGGATTTAATTTAAAGGGTCGGGGGTGGGTTTTAGGGGGTTTTAGTGTGCCGGCTCACGATTCTAACGATTTATAACGATAAATCGTTAGAATCTGTATTGTATTGTGTTCCATAACGGTTTAAGACGATATTAAAATTATCGGACGATAATTTTAATCGTCCTAAAACGATTCACATCCCTATTCTGTATGTCGTTGGCAAAGTGCGCATAAAAGTGCGTTAAATGCATCATTTCCCCCTGTTGACCTTCATTGTATTTGCTACAAATTCCAAAAGAAGGAATTATTTGGCTTGATAGCTGTTCTTTACATTATGCCTTTTTCAGGCACTTAGAGATTGCCAGGGAACAGCAGCAAAAAATGTGGAAATGGGAGGCAACAGAATTGGCCTGCCTTACTTGAGCCAGTTCCTCCTGATAATGGCTCTTCACGAGGGATTTTGTTTAAGAACAGAAGAATACAGTTTTACCAAGTCGGTGTACATTCCATTTAGTGTTCCTCATACGTCTGATCAGCAGTGTGCATTTCTGCTACGCTAGTCCAGAACAATTGGGTTTGTCCATCTCCTAGATGATAGAGGCAGAGTGTTTTTTTTTTATGACATTACTACTACTACTACTACTACTACTATTTATACTCAGGCCGATACAGTACAGTGCGCTCCGATGGAGCCCACTGTTAGCCTGCTCTTGGACGCGCGTTTTCCCTTACCCCTTATTCAGTAAGGGGA
The DNA here is from genome assembly GCF_901001135.1 of Rhinatrema bivittatum. Taxonomy (NCBI): domain Eukaryota; kingdom Metazoa; phylum Chordata; class Amphibia; order Gymnophiona; family Rhinatrematidae; genus Rhinatrema; species Rhinatrema bivittatum. Next base: position 126,458,891 of record NC_042617.1, read on the forward strand.
GGAAAAAGCGCGTCCAACCCGCAGCACCTAATAGGGCCCTCAACATGCAAATGCATGTTGAGGGCCCTATTAGGTAAGCGCGCGGGATACAGAAAGTAAAATGTGCAGCCAAGCTGCACATTTTACTTTCAGAAATTAGCGCCGACCCAAAGGTCGGCGCTAATTTCTTCCAGCGCCGGGAAAGTGCACAGAAAAGCAGTAAAAACTGCTTTTCTGTGCACCCTCCAAATTGATATCATAGCGATATTAAGTCGGAGGTCCTGAAAAGTAAAAAAAAAAAAAAAAATTTGAATTCGGTCTGCGGCTGTCGGGCCGAAAACCGGACGCTCAATTTTGCAGGCGTCCGGTTTCCGAGCCCGTGGCTGTTAGCTGGCTCGAGAACTGATGCCGGCAAAATTGAGCGTCGGCTGTCAAACCCGCTGATAGACGCCGCTCCTGTCAAAAAGGAGGCGCTAGGGACGCGCTAGTGTCCCTAGCGCCTCCTTTTCCCCGTTTTTACCGCGTCACCTAATTTAAATACAGAATCGCGCGCACCGGCGAAGGGCCGGTGTGCGCGCTGGGAGAGCAGGCGTTCGTCCGCTCTCCTGCGGACTTTACTGTATCGGCCCGACTATGAGCAATTCAGTATTCTCTGCCTCCAGCTGATGAGAAGACCATCTGCTGGTTTAGCAGAGTTTCTTTAAAAATAGTCCTATGATTTAAATTTTTACCAAATTCAAAAGAAAAAACAGCCAAAGTTCTTGGGCCATGCTTCTACCTGCGGGTCAGTGAAGCAAGTCCGTAACCATATTAAGCTTCCCTTCCTCATAGCAGAGGTTTTGGTTGACCCTGTTGGCACTTTAATTCTAGCCTGGATCATCAGGAAGAAGTATCTCTGAGAGCGTTCCTTGGTTACTGCAGCAGTTTAACAGTTTCTCAGTCTGTGGAAAGTTTAGTTTAAAAAAAAAATTCTGTTACAACTAGCCAGTGCATAGGCAAGGTAAGAGACAAGAATTCCATGTAATTTCTTACCCAAAAATGTTTTTTTTTTTTTTTTTTATTTTAGTTTGGCCAAAGAGAAGCTTATGAGCTTAAAAGCTAGCACCTCTAAATCCAGCCTCAGTGTCAGGAAATAACCATCGATGTGGGGTTTATGGCAATCAACGCAGTGCATTAGATAGCAGTTCAGCCTGTCTCCACAATGAAAAAGGATCGAGTGAGCATATCAAATCTATGCCATTTTCGAAAATAAATGCTAAAGACTCCATCTCAGGTACTAAAAAAAATGATTTCAACTAAATCTAACACCTGAGAGAGAATCTAATTTGGCCATTGAATTGGCTGCAGCTGCCATTTTGAAAAGTGCTTGCTATGATCTCACTGCAGTACAGACACGTTTAAATGGAAAAGATGACCCAACATGATCTTCTTGGCCTAAGTACGCAGAAAGCAACCTCTTATGACTCAAATTATGGATCAAAAAGCAGCCATTGGCCTGAGTTTAACTTTATCCAACAAACTTTCTGTTCATGGCAGAAGTATAATTATACAGAGGGAACCCGCTATAGTAGATACAAATTTGTAATCTGATTCCTTGCCTTTCCAATTAGCTAAACATTTAAAGAGAGCAAGGCTCAGGTCTGAATTTGAAAGCCCCTTTCATCCATTAGACCCAGCTAATGAGGATTTTGTGGAATTTTTAAAAGGAAGTGACTGATTCCCTTGAGGAAGGGGCATTGTTTTCAGAAGGAGAAGAAAAATTGGTAATGTGCCTGTTTTATAGGGACGAGATTGCTGTGTTGATTTCACAAGTGAGTACTAAACTAAGTCAAAAGTGACTCCAGATTGGGACTTTATAATAAAGGGTATACATAAAGCTTTCATTTCATTTGTCTTCCATTCTGAAATTGAGAACATGATGATGTCTGAATGGGAGACCCCAGAATCAGGTTTAAAACCTATGAAACATTTCTCCAAGTTATACCCATTTCCAACAGATGTTCAGGAGCTCTTAATTCAAGTTCCAAAAATAGACTCATTGGTTTTGGCTGTGACGAGGAGAAGGAGGGTTTTCCCTAAAAGATCCACAAGATAAAATATTGAGCTCATATTGAAGCATGTGTTTTTTGTCAAATTGCTCAACTATTTAGGGGGCAATCTGTTTGCTGAATCCAGCGCAGGAAGGCTTTTGAAAAATAGCAGTTTCCAGAAGGAGAGGTCTCTGCAGCACTAGAATCGGCAGTAACTTATCTATCAGATGGGCTGTGCGATCTCATAAGGCTTTCATCAGGGTCTCTAGCATTATCAGTAGGTGCTAGGTGACAAGGCTCAGACATTGGGGGCTGGTTATTGGACAAACGTTCACATCAGTAAGTTAGCTTTCAAAGGCCAGACGTTATTCAAAGAGGTGCGAATAATTTGGGAGAATCCAAACCCTGTCGACTGCCAAAGGATAGAAAAAGGATATCATTTAGATCTTCTAGACCACGGAGCCGATACTGAGACCGTAGCAGATATTTCTCTAGTAGATACTTGATTTCTCAACCTTTCAGACCAAAAAGAAAAATTTTGGGAAGCAAGGAAAACAAGGCCAGATTTAACAAGGCTTTAAACCTCAGCAACCAGTCAGCAGTGATGGGTTATGGATCCACTCTTTGATTCAGCCAATAGGAGGATCAGTTCAGAACTATTTCGAAGAGTGGATCCATATAATTACAGACCAGTGGGTCATGGACATTATACAAAATGGCTGTGCTTTACTCATTTATTTTAAGGGTATTACACAAAGGTTTCTAATATAAGCTTTGACAGAGGAATAATGGCTTAATCTGGTTCTGCTCATAGTATAAATAGTAGTGATGTCATATTAAAAAAAAAAAACCCAACCCTCTGCTTCCTTCATCTGGGAGAGAGACAAACCTAATCATTCTGGAGTGGAGCAGAAATAAAGGAAAGAAAATTATCAGCTAAAGTTTAATTTTTTCAAAGCAAATGATGTGTGAAACTTTTTGTGATTGTTTTCTTTCTGTCAGACTTAGAGACCAATCTTCATGCCTTGTTTGTGCTTTATAGCTGTGGTAGCTCAGGAGTGGCCCGGAGTATAAAAAGAAGGCCAAACTCTGGCAAGTTCCACACAAACTTTTTATTTATAAGCAAAACAAAAATACGGCATAGATGCCACTTATCTCAACAGTCTCACAACAATCAAGTATATGCAGTTCTTGCATAGGGGCCCTCTGGGGCCCTTTCAGCCTTCTGGGCCCTTCCTTCTTATCCAAGATGGCAGAGATCCTTCCTGGCCCAAACTTCCTTGTTGGGTTGGCTCTTAAGGAGGACCAGGCCAGATAGCTGTGGCTGCTCTTTTAAGGGTGTTACACTGAGGGCGTTTCTTATACCCTTCCTCATGTAGCCTCCTTTCCCCCCTAATGTCTTGACTAGATTAAGGAATCTGCCTGCTGCTGGATCATCTGATCTGGCTCGCAGTTGTGCAGACAGGGTTCTCGTCAGACGCTCCTAGCAATGGACATGCAGAGGATACTGTCTGAATAAGGAGCCCCTGTGTTCTGGAAAAGCTGTATTCATGCAGTCCTTTGGCGAACTCCTGTGTTGGTCCAATAAAAAAAAAAAGGTAATTTTAGCCTGCAAAGAGTTTAAGAGCTGTTAGAACTGTGTAAAAAAAATCTGAAATTCATAAATTTTATTTATTTAAAAAAAATGATAGCTTGTTTTATCTAGAATTGTCATGAAAACATTGCCCTCCATTGAATCAAGAGTATTTGACAAGGCAGAGTGTAAAGATAGATGCCTGTTAAAAGCAATTGAGTTCTGTTTATTCCTGCCAGCAGCACAAAACTGGGCAGAACATTGAGCGTGCTGGGAACACAGCAAAGCGTTTGACTTTTGATATGTTTAATTGTTCCGCTGGGCGGATTTTCCAAAATCCCCTTACCTGCTGACCTGGGCTGAGAACTGGAGGTGGCCGCAAAAACATCTTTTGGCCTCCAGGTGGGTCGTGTGTCCCCCCCCCCCCCCCCTGTGAGGGAGAAGACATGTTCAGCCTGCCTGGGAGAAAGGGAAGGGACCAAAGGCATTAGGGATTGGGGGGGGGGGGGGCGGAGGGGGGAGGACTGGAGGAGGAGAGAACAGACTGCACCTGTGTAGGCTGGGGGAGGAGGGAGAGGGCTAGGGTGCACTCGCCAGGGAAAAAGGCACTTTTTATGTAGTTTTAACCTCCTCCTCCTCCTCAAAATAAATTAGAGGGGGGGGGGGGGGGGGAAAGAAGTGGGTTTAAATAGTTGGTGCGCCTCATCCTTGGCAAGTTAAGTCCCGGAGAAATGTTAGAATCTCTGATGGTGAGGACAGTGGTGCGACTAATAACACTGGAAAAGCAACTGCTGGAAGAAAAGCCCAAATTCTTTCCCTGAAAGAATCCTGCCGTTGATTTAGTACGTTTTTTTATGACAGGTGCGCGCTTTCCTTTTTATTGCTGATTTAAGGACTGGGGTACGGCAGTCTCGGCTGTCTCTCTTTTTGATTCCTGTCTGGACTCCCGCAGTGACTGTGTGTGCGCAGTACAGATCTGCAAGGCAGGCAGAGCGGGAGGTCTTGGTGAATGTCGACCCTGAATTGTGGAGTCAGGAAGGAGGAAACTTGCCAGGGCTCCCCCCATCTTGAGACCTGGCTTCTCTTATCCCGCAAAAACCTTTGACAATCAGAAAGGAACAGGTGACAGAAGAAGCGCCGGAAATGCGCAAGGTCAGCTGGGGGTTCTCATGTCCAAGTGTGTGGTTTCTTGGATCGTCTACTGGACTTTTAATCCAGTTCTGCTCTTGGCATGGGAAGGCAGTGCCATCAAAGCGCCGAGCTAGTGCCGAGTCGGCCCCTCTCTCTCTCCTCCCACCAGGACGACTTCCTTTGCCCTTGCCGTCCCCTCCCCAAACCAAGCAGAAAAACTACAGATGGTGGATCATTTCTTACTTTATAAGAATCAGGTTCAATACAAAGAAGTATCCGTGTTCTTGGTGCAGGGGAACATCTGGCCCTAATTTGCACTGTCTTGGTATTTTTTTTTTTTAATGTCTTTAAATAGATGATACATTGAGGTATGCAATAAGTCATCTGTGGGGCAGGAAGGACATGGTCTCTTTGATTTGCCTCAGTCTGCTCTGGTTTTCCTCAGCACAAATACTTCATGCTTCTCCATGATCTGAGAGAAATCCTTTCAGGTTAAATTTATAGCGTTGAAGGATGGTACAGGCTATAATCCTAAATGTAACCTGCTCACACTGCAAGTGACCATAGCGCCATCAAAAAGGACCTGGCAGAGGTTCAGTGCTTGGATTCCTAGTGCAGGGTGTCCCCAAACCTGTCCTGATCCCAGAGTCGATCAGCTTTTCATGACATCTACACTGAATACGACAGGAGGTACATTTTTGTAATTTTAGAGAACCAGCACATATACCAATGTATCTGATGCTGTATTCATTGGGGACGTCCCGACAGCCTGTGGCTTCATGAGGACAGGTTTCAGGAAGTCCTCTTCCAAGCAGTACAGAGGCCAGTGTGAGGGTCATTTTTTTTCCCCATCGCAAGTCCATCAAGGACAAATTTCAAGACGTATCATACTATCTTCAGGATATCCTATTGCTGTCTGTAAAAAAATATATAATAATAATAATAATAAAAAAGCCCTCTAAAAACGTAGTTCCCTACTGGAAGTTACATAACCTTGCAGTTGCATTCCTTTAAAAAACTTGTGTTATGAATGTTTCTCACAGCAGCCGGCAACCCTCCTTGTTTGTGTAAATGTCAGATTCTGTGTAGTTATTGACTGCACTGCTGGGCTTACGTGCCTCGCCACTGTGGAGGAGCAGGCCTGGGGCGGCGTACTGTGTAATGAAGCCTCTCTGCCAGCTTTTCGTGCTGATCGGGCTAGTTCTGCATTCGGAGACGGTGTAAACGTTCGCATTTCTTCCTGCATTAAAAAAAAAAAAAAAACCGCGTGCATCTCTTTTTGGTGTTCAGCCCTTGTGCGGTCAGCTTTTTAAGGTGAGCAATCTTCCTGCCTTCAGGGTGTGCTGTATGATGAATTTCACCTGCACTGTTGCTCGGCGGCTTTTGTTTGCACCGTGCTGGACCTGCAGACCTTGTGGCACTAGAGAGCTTCTCTTCCGTTGTGTTCTTTTTTTTTTTTTCCCCTCCCTTTATTTTGGTTCTGCCCCGATCAGTTAATAGCAATAAGTACAAATCACAATTTATCAGCTTTCCGGCGTCTGCCCATCATGTGAGGACTGTGCCTGGAGGCAGGTGTCCAGCTTTCCTTCAGAAATGGCAGTGATCTCCCAAGGGGAGTTGTCTGCCCCACAGAGTACTTGTCCTTTGACAGGGGGAGCAGGAGGTTAGTGGAGACGTGCGTTGGGCATTGAGCAGTGCATATTTTAAGCATGGGGGGGGAAGTGCCACCTGAGCACCTGGGGAAGTTCAGAAGGGAGCGCAGAACAGATGCCATCTAGAAGTGGCCAGTTATGTCCCTTATTTTACTGCTCCTTGTTTCTAATATAACAACAACAACAAAAAAAATATCCCAAGGAAAATGAACAAAGGGGGAGAGACCCTAAAATCTATGCAGGTGGTGTCATTTTCCCACAGAAGGTAAAAAAAAAAAGTTCATTTACTATGTTTTAAAGAGCCAATAGTGAAGGGTCAAGCTCAAGAGTCTGTAGCTCTTTGTTCTCCCCCCTACTGCAGAGTTGCAGTAGAATCTTGTTTTCCAGCTTGGGAGCAACTGGGATGGGGAGACAAAGGCTAAACAGCCTCTCCAGGCTCTTAACCCCTCTCCCTGAGACCTGAGCCGCCTGCCTGCACCAGGTTGTGCCGTGTTTTATGACCCCCCCCCCCCCCCCCAGCCTGTAAATACAGCCCCCTCCCCCTTGCCTTTCGATGCTTTTCCTCCTCTGCCTGCCTTCTTTCTTTAGTTAGTATTCCGCAGTGGTCACTTAATCCCTGGCCTTCTCTCTGTTGAGATAGGTTATGTGTTTTTAATAGCACTGGTTTATGACTTAAGGTCAACAATAGTATTTCAGAGTAAAAATGAGTGAGCTTGTAATTGAGTACATGTGCATATGTTCCTGGTTTTTATTTTTTTTTTTAATACTTTTTTTTTCTTTTTTTTGTTAATTTATTTCTAAACTGTTTTGGTGGAGCCCCTTGTGTTTATTGCTCTGTTTATCACAGGCCTTAACAGTCCGGGCGCTGAAAAAGGTGCACGCGGTCTCCGAGGCTGCAGTTCCAAAGAAAAATTACAAAATGCCATGCGATAGCAATGTAATTATATTAATTGAACTTTAAAGCTGAAACGAAGCTTAGTAAAAGCTAGCTTGAAATAACATTTATAGATACCAGTGTATAAATCTTTGTGGCGAGTATGGTGGGGAATGGCCTGCAGAAAAATGGAAGTAGAGCAGTGTCCTAAAGGAGGCAGCATTATTTGCTCGCTCTTCCTTTTCTCTTTTTTTTTTTTTTTAAATAAATTTTGGAATTTTGTTTTTAAACTCCAGATATTGCAGCATTTGTATACATTCAGATATACATAGTGTAATCTAAATCCGTTAGTTACAGTTTGCATTCATCCAGTATTTGTTCCAGACTATATCATATTCATTTATCTTCCCATTGAGGGTGTAAGTTAATGCAATTTCCCATTGCTATTCCCACCAATACGCATTTCTAGGGGGCCTCTTCCTAGACTGTGATTACAGTATGTCTGGTGGCACACACATGCTAGTTCACAAGCCCTTTGTCACTGGAGAAAGGAGATAACATCTTTCCAATTGCCCAGTAAACAAAGAACAGGAGTTGGTGCTATCACTTTTGATGGTATTTGTGAACTGGTTTCATCTCGCCACAAAACCTGTGCACCTTCGGGAGAAATCAACCGCATACGACTATGGGATCCAGTACATTCTGCAGTTTGTAGCCTGCCTTTCCAAATCATGCTTAAGACGGCTTACAGTATTTTTTTTTAATTTCAGGGACAAGTCCCCCTGCCTCAAGAGCTTACCATCCAAGCAAGAACCCGAGCAGTGGGAGATAGGCTTGCCCAAGGTCACACAAAGTGTCAGTGGGGAAGGTGGGATTTGATTGCTGGCTTTCTTGGTTCTCAGCCTATTGCCTTAACCACTAGGCCTTATCTAGAGCATATTTGGCATAGGTATTTAATTTATCCAATTTGATTATTTGAAAATGCATTGTTGATTAATATTTTAGTAGCCAATCAAAGTACATGGTAATCAGGGCTTTTAAAAATAGCATTTTATAAATGTTTAAAAGACTTCACCTGTCCTTTCTCCATGATCTAGGGGTTGAGGAGTAGCCTAGAAGTTGGAGCAGAAGGTTGGTAATTGGGGAATGCAAGGTTCAAATACCACTGATGCTCCTTGTGACCTTGAGCAAGTCAGTTTCCCCTCTGTTGCTTGAGGGGCAGCAAGTTTAGATTATAAATTCTCTGGGGCAGGGAAAATACCTACTGTACCTGAATGTAACTTGCCTTGAGCTACCAATGAAAAGGTTTGAGCTAAATCTAGAATAAATACAATTTAAAAAAACCTATGCTAGACTGGCTAGAAGAAAGGAAGAATGATTCCATATAATCTGCTGATGATGTCATGGCTGACCCTTGGGTTTCTGTATTTTTTTAGATTCTCGCACCAGAAGCTTTTGGACAGACTAGCTGCACTCCCAGGTGTTTCTTTAGAAAAAAAAGGTGTCTAATTTTTTAATACTTATCATTGTTACAGTGCGACTGGATGTATGCAGTGTTTTACAATATTGTATTCGGATAGAAGTCTCTTCCCCAAAGAGGTTACAAGGGTGGTCAGTGGTGGTGGGGAAGCAGGATATGATTCCTGACTTCCTTGGTGCATTTGAGGTACTTGTATACAGATATTGTTCAAGATCTTTTTTTCATCTGTCAGTTTAAAAAAAAAAAAAAAAAAGGCAAAACAAAACAGCCATTGGTTTGGAACTGGTAGTCGCAGATGTTTCTCAGCTCTGCCCTTGGTGCTGGTTAGTCACGCATCCTCTGATCTCCCGGGGATTGCGCAGGCCCCTCTGGGTGTCAGGGGAGAGTTTGCACTTGCCTGCCTGCCCTGATGCACTCTCTGGTCACAGAGGGGCTGGCCTCCACCCCACTACTATTATGATGAGACTGCTGTTTGCACAGCCTGGGCCCAAGCCAAACAGGAAAGCCACCACCTGTAGGGGAAGCATGGATGGAAAGCTACAGGAGGTGTGGGTGGGTGGTGAGCCTGCTTGCACACAGCAGGGGCGAAAAAGCTTCTCCCTGAGCGCAGGAGGACAGAATGTTTGTCCAGCTGAAAGCAATCCCACCCAGGTATGTGCCTGCCCAGAGATTCCCAGAATGATAGCTGGCTTTACTGGATTCTTCCTGCAAGTCCTGACAGCACGCTGGGCAGCTTCAGGGTGGGGTAACCGCTGCACACTCACCTGGGAAGCTTCAGCACGGAGCTGGCAAACACCGGCTCACTTTTTTTTTTTTTTTTATTCTCATGCCTTTTTTTCTGTTCTGGTTAAGGAATGGTTCTTTCTGCTTCAGATCCCAGATAAATACTTGCTGTATTGAGTTCCTGGTCTGACACGTTGCTCAGCAGAGGGTTAGGCACAAAGGGAGGAGTGAGCACATGGCTCGCAGGGGAGAAAGAAGAATCTTCCCAAGGCTGCACTCTGAAGCGGAGATCCATCTCCTCTCTCTCTCTCTTTTTTTTTTTTTTTTTTTCCATCCCAGGTAGCTTAAAAAGATTCATTTTTAAAGGAAACATTCCTTTAAATAAAAGAAACCGGGGGGGGGGGGGGGGGTGTCACTCACAGGCCGTGGGTTATTATTTTTTTTTATTTTTGTCTTCATGGCAGAAAAGCTCGATAAAGTCAGGCAGAAGAAAGCCCTGACTTGTGTAGCGTTCCGCTCTCCAGGGCTGGCTTTTGTAACAGGATCCTGGGACGGCTGGGGCAGAGGCTCCCGCGGGGTCACACCAGACCCTGGGCAGATTCCGGAGGCTCCTTTTCGGTACAGAGCAACCGTTTTTCCCCTCAGGAAAGTGCAAGGTCAGAGTGGATGCTGGGTGGGGTTGATCCTATGGGATAAAAGGAGGTGTTCTCTGAGGGCCCCTTTGCTGAGACCTCCGAGCTCTGCTGGTCAATTCTGACCAATTAAAGGCACTGGGGCCTGCGGCACAATTTACTTTCTGCTCGGTATCACCCTCCGGGCACTTGGGAAGACTGAACGCCCCACCCTAAGCATGGCCAGCCCTAGAATTGGGGGACTGCGCGCCCCCCCCCCCCCAGCAAGAAAAGCAAATGGCATGCTTACAGGCAGCGCTGGTAACTTCCAGAAGTGTACATAAATATACATTGTGGTTATCCTAATCGCCCAGACCTGTCTGCGGACAGAGAACATGAGTTCAAAACCCCCGAATAATTTGTAAAATAATAATAATAAAAAAAAAAAAAGTTCCATCATCTTTGCACCTTTCCCTTCCCTAAATCCAATCCCATATTCTTTCTTATTAGCGCTTTTTTCTTTAAAATAAATAAATGAAATGATCGCTTGTGCATTCGCTTAGACTTTAGCCTGAATTTTCAAAGTGGACTTCTGTGCATAAGCCTGCTTTGACCGTAGGCGGATGTACGCAGAAGGTGGCACAGCCTACTTGCTGGTTAGCAGGTGTAAATGCGTACACGTAGACTTTTTTTTTTTATTATTTTTATGCGCACGCCTTCGAAAATCAAAAGCATGCACGGCACTGGCTTCCCCGTCCCTGGGAACGCCTCCTTTCTAGTGCAAGTAAAATTAGGCGTGAAATTGCTTCTGCATGTACTTTTACGCTCAGAAGCCCATTTACGCACTATAAACTATAAATCAGAGCAACTGCATACCAAAGAATGTCCTGAATGTTTGCTGCAGATATCCGGAAAACCTGACCTTTCTGCAGCCCTCAAGGTTTGCTGTTTGAGACCCCCCCCTGTAACTTCGGGTGAACTTCAGGAATTTTCCAGCCCTTTTCTTGTGGAGGAGGAATCCTTTCTCCTCCAAAAAAATAACCGCCCCACAAACGACTAAAACTTCATACAAACTGAAAAAAAAACAAAACCCCTAGAATCTGGCTTTGTTCTTCCTGTTTCGGCATTTGTAACTTGCTGCCATGTACATTTGCTGCTCTCCCCAATCTTGCATGTATTTAAAGGGCATTCTCTCCATCTTTACTGCATTACGAGTGCTATGGAAAAAATAAATTGGACAGTAGAACATGAAAAGGCTGAAATGAAACCAACCGCTGGATGTCGTTCCAAAGGAAGGCACTTTCTGATGGAGGAGGAAATACTTTGCAGCCTGAACTGGAAACTGATTACTGTTGTGTTGAAGGTGCGCTGAACTTCGAGCAGAGAGCAGATGGCCTTAGATGGAGTAGTGCCTGCCATACATAGTGTTGTGGATTATTATTACACTGGGTTTCACCTCTCCCTAAAGTTTGTTTTTTTCTTTGTCATCCCTGCTTTGATGGCAGTATTGTGGAGCTCTAAACAGCTGATAAGGCGAGGAGCACGGAGTAATTGGCAAAGGCTTCTGTCTGAGCTGAGGCCTTTTATTTATTTTTGTGTTAGGACGCCTCACTGTAGCTGCTCAGGGGCCGATGCAGTACAATTTGCAGAAAGCGGGTGCTGACTTTTCAGCGCCCGCTTTCTTAGTGCACGCACGGCGCCTGCAAGGGGGCTCCATGCAATAAACAAATTAGGGGGTCGCGCAATCAAGGAGGTGCGAGGGTCGCCGGCGCGACCTTAGCACCTCCTTGCTAACGCGACCCCGAGGTTACCGGCGGTCTGCCGGTTATGAACACCGATGCCTGTAAACTCGGCGTCTGTTTTCATAACTTGCAGTCAGCCGGTTATGAAAACCGACACCGAGCATATGAGTGTCCAGTCTTCAAAGCGGCCGGCAGAGTTTTTTTTTTTTTGAACTTTAAAAAAAAAGTACAGAAAAGCAGTTTTTTCTGCTTTTCTGTACTTTTTTTCAGTGCGCTCAGCTATTAACGTCTGCTCCAGGCAGGCGTTAATAGCTGAGCAATAAATGTGCATCTGAGACGCACATTTATCTTTTTGCATGCGGAGTGAATGAGTAATAGGCTCATTCGCATGCATTTGCATGTGATGAGCGCTATCTCATTCACTCCGCGTTGGACGCGCGTTAAATAGGCGCTAATCCCCCTATTGCATTAGGGGTGGATTAGCGCCTATGTAACCCGCATCAGACTGCGGGTTAAACAGTGCGCTCGGCTGAGCGCACTGTATTGCATCGGCCCCTAAGAGTGTCATTAGTCCCCCTCCCCTCGAGCCCCCCCCACGCTATTTAGAAATGCAAATATTTATTTTGATTTATATTCTGCTTTTCAGGCACTTCAAAGCAGATTACCTGAAGGTACCATAGGTGTTTACCAATAACAGTAAGTCTGGTTAGAAGCTGAAGGGTGGGGGGGGGGGGGGGGGGACAACTGCTTGGGTGAAACCCTAAGCCCCAGGGCAGGCACAGGAATTTTCCGGAAACCAAAGATCTGTGTGAGGCCTCGACCTTCATCATGACAGGGCACTGCAGATGCTCGACAGCCAGCAGCCCCTGCCAGAATGGTCCGGCACAGCACTTGCATTTTAGGTTCCTAGCCAGAGGAGGGTTGATCACCACCATTTACAGAAACACCAGTATGTTTTGTGTTACACTTCTAGATCAGTGCGCTGTTTGCATAATTTTGTTTATCAGGGTTTGGTTTTTTTTTTTTTTTTTAAATGAACTGTTGTGATAACTTTTAACCAAATCCATTTGCCCAAGAATGACCTGATATTTGATAGTTATGTTGATAAAGTGTTTGTACAAATATTTAGACAGGTCTGATACCTTTGAATTGCATTATTACAACACACTAAGCTGTCAGGTTTCCAGGGCTTCTGTTAACAATACTTCCCAATAGTGCTCTTGGGAGGGAAGTCCAGATACCACTGACTTGGGCAGGTCGAGCGAAGGCAGGCTTTGTGCAGGATCCCTCGGTTAATTTTAACATTTTTGTTGGTGTACAAAGTACTGTACCATGCAGTTCACACGCTGCACGGTGCCTCCTTTGGCTGGCTCGCGATTTAAGACCCTCGTAATACAATCTCAGTCAAACATACTCGCTGATCTTCCGTGCACGTTTTCTTTTTTTCACACGCTAAAAGATGTGAGCGGCTGATGCAGTAAGGTGATGGTCTGCTAATGCAGTGGGAGATAAAACAAAACAATAAACACTAACCCCAAAACGTGCGCACTAGGACATGCGTGGCGCTCATAATTCATGATTTGTGCCATAAGTCCCAAGTACAGTGCCTCCACGCCGCGAAATCCAGGTTCAGCCTCGCAGAATAACACTAGCTCCAGAAACTTTACTCCACCTCCGACCAGGAGCTAAATTTACAGCATTAAGAAAACGTAAGTTAAGCTTACCTACCCTTTATGCATTGGAGATAATAGCTAATACCTTGATTTAACATGGGGTTTGCATGGAGGAGCACTCGGTTACGAGCAAATTTTAACTCCTGTTTCAAACTAAAATTTTTTTTTTTTGTGCTACTAAACCTGTGTTTCCCAACCAGTGTGTTAAGCCGCTGGTGTGGCTTCAGACCTGATCAGGGTGCCACGGAAAAGTCACCGCCACCAGATGCTGACAATCCAGGCCTGCCCCTGGGCTCTGTTCGTAGCTCTTTGCAGCAACAAGAGATAGCAGCAGAGGCTTTTAAACCTGTGTGGCAGAGACACCATAAATGGATCTTGCTTGTTTTTGGAGCTGTGCAGTGTAACCTTGGTCATGGGATAAGCACTGGGCTGGTTTTTAATGTGTTCCAGAGTGTGCAATAACTGAACTATTGGGCACTGTCTCCTTTCTTCCTGTGCTACTTGATGACTGTGTTCATAACTAAACCAGCATTTTCAAGATTAGCAAGCGGAACGCCACAGGAAACCTAGCTGCTCCGCCTCTGATGACGTCAGGCAGGGTGAGGGAGCAGCAGCAGCAGCTAATCAGATTTGAGCTTCTTCCCGGGCAAAACTTGCAATGGTTTCAGATGAGAGGGAGCACCTGACCTGAAAGGATGAGTGCTGAGAGCTTGAAGGACGTAGCTGCCTTTACAGCAGCTGTTGGGGCAGCCTGGCATTGAAGAGAGAGAGAGGCAAAGCTAACAGACTAGAGACCAGAGGTGTCATTTAGCAACCTGATCTCCACCCGAGCAGGGACTCCAGCAGATTATCTCCCCTCCTGGACAGAGATAAGTAACACACAACTTATCTGAGAAGCGTTTGGATTGCAGCCCCTTGCAAGCGAGGCACAGACTCCCTCAGTGGGTACAGCCAGCTAGGACACTGATTCAGTGTGCCAGGGGCCTGCTAATTAAAGTTTGGCTTTAAATCTACCCTCACCAATGGAAAGAGCAGAGGACTGTGTTTTCCCCTCAAGAAGGAAACACTACCAGATACAGCTCTCATCTTTTGTGCATGCACCTTCCATTTTTTCAAAAAGTAACAAAGGGCCCATGTGTTGTTTTTTTTTCTCCCTCCTCCTGTTCTTGTGTGCACCCATTTTTACTGAGGACTGTGAGACTTGGGGTGAATCCAGGAGTAACAAATGACAGAGCTGTGCGATGGGGAGGCCAGTGTTAAAAGGTTCTGAATAAGTTATTCTGGTATTATTACTGTATTTACATTGCCTAACAGTTGATCACGTTTGGCACTGCCTTTATTTCTGTGTATATGTTTTTGTGCATTTCCTATTTACCCTCTTGTTTTTCACCTATTCATTCTTCTTACTTCACTACAAGTTCATAGTAAAACAGTTACATTGTCCTTTCCTGTGTAGTGATTTATAAGCTACATGGTGTTATAAGCTAGAAGAGGCACCAAATGTGGTATTGGGGTGGGGATGCAGTCTTACATTATTAAAGGCAAGCAAACTACAAGGATTATTCATAATATTTTCTTCTATGGTTAACTGCCCCTCCCTTAGCCAGGGTAACTTAAACTACCTTGAGGGGGCGTTGGTCACACATGCAAGCAATCCTTCTGAAAATCTTATGGGATTATGCATGCCTTTTCTTCCTAGCTGCAGCACGAGCCCCGGTGTGTGGTAACTAATGGGCAACATGCAGGGCATGGATAGCTGGGTCTTGCTTTGTGTAGCATACACAGTGCACACAGCGCCTCCTCATCTCCCCCTCCTGAGCCTCCTCTTTTGAGTTCTTCCACCCTTTTTGAGATCTGGTAGCCACATGCAGCAGTCAAAGTAGCTAACTGAAACAGATATCCACACCTTTGCCCTTATCCTGCACCTAGATATAGAGGACACTGGTCCATCATGATGGGTTCATGTGTGTGTCTCCCTCTTCCTCTCCTTCAGGCCGATTCAGAAAAATGCGCGGGAGAGCTGGCGAGCGCACAGGCCACTCTCCTGGACGCGCGATTCAGGAGGGTGGCCTATGCAAATTAGGGCCCGTGGTAAAAGACACTAGCGCGTCCCTAGCGCCTCCTTTTTGACAGGAGTGGCGGCTGTCAGCGGGTTTGACAGCTGACGCTCAATTTTGCCAGCATTGATTCTCAAACCCACTGACAGCCACGGGTTCGGAAAACGGACGCTGGCATAATTGAGCGTCCGTCTGCCGGCCGCGGACCGATTTTTAATTTTTACTTTTTTTTTTTTTAACTTTTGGGGCCTCCGACTTAATATCGCCATGATATTAAGTCGGAGGGTGTACAGAAAAGCAGTTTTTACTGCTTTTCTGTGTACTTCCCTGGTGCCGGCAGAAATTAACGCCAGCCTTTTGGCAACTTGGCTGCACATTTTGCTTTCTGTATCGCGCGGGAATGTCTAATAGGGCCATCAACATGCATTTGCATGTTGCGGGCGCTGTTAGTTTCGTGGGGGTTGGACGAGCGTTTTCGACACGCTATTATCCCTTACTGAATAAGGGGTAAAGCTAGCGTGTCAAACGCACGTCCAAATGCGGGTTAACAGTGCGCTCCACTTGTGTTTTAAAATCTGGGAGAGAAGCTGATTGGGATTTCAGTGCTTCCTTAGTTCTTTTGGCCATACAAGTCCTCTCCATGCCTGTTTTTGCCTGCTTTGTGGAGGTTTGTGTGTCATAAACCTATTTTAATAAAAACGTTGTGCCGTGAGCTTGAAAAGGTTGGGAAACACTGTGCTAAACTTAATTTAGGTGCATTGTTGTGTGCACAGAGGTTTACCCACAACCACAGCTTAACATGCGCACACAACACCCTTCATTTCATCAGGGCCTAAGCACGGTTGCAGTGGTGGTATTCAGTGGCTAACAGAGGTACATAGTGGACTCATGCAGGTTCTGTGCTGTACAAACTGACAAGCTCAGCTCCTGCTGATGTGCCTCAGTTTCCTGATTCCTAACGGCATCCCAGTTTCTGGCATTTCTTTAGCAGAGAGTGACAGTCACTGAATATGGATACAGGGTGAGTTGGTTTTGTGATGTGACCCAAATATAAAAATCCGGGTGAGACCAGCAAATTCATGTTTAGTGGCAGCCCTAAACCATTTGGCCTTAGACCTTCTAAGGCTCAATCCCCTTTCTCTAGTGACTTTTATACCACATTTTCTATACGCGAGTCCAAAACGTCACCTTAACAGGGTAATTTTGAAAGGAAAATATAAATGTAACATGCTATCGTAGCAATTTTCAAAAGCCCATTTACCCATGTTACGTGCATTTAATGTGGATAAATGGGTTTTGGAAAATTGCCACAGTAGTATGTTACATTTACCTTTAGATTTTCCTTTGAAAAATTACCCTGTAAGTGGGTTTGGGTTGGGTTTACCAGCCCAAATAGTTCCGTCTGGGTTTGTGGACTTTTGAACACCCCCAGTTTGATGGGAGTGGTACAGACTTC